>NC_090938.1:449273987-450523987 GCF_040938575.1 Ambystoma mexicanum
TTTGAAGATTATACGCTAAAATCGAAATCAGTCTGAAGGGCAACAATTTTGAAAGGTTTAGGCACTGGCAATTTTGACAAATTAGGCAATACAAGATTAAATGAGGTGCCCAGGATCACACATTGAGGCAATGAGATTTGCACCCTCTCTGCAATTTCTGCATTTTACCACTTTATTTTCCAGTTCTTGTCATGAACTTAAATAATTCCATTTTATAGAACTGACTTGGAAAGTACACAAAATGACATAACCCAACATGACAATTTTTGTAAACAAATTTTTGAAATTTACTATGCAAAATCGGATGATTCTAGCTTCATTCCACCATCAATGGAAGTACACAAGTGCCAGTATACTAACTGATGTGATATTAAAGGAATGCATCCGGGTTTGTCTTTTGTATTTTAAAGCTTTAAATACACCCATAACACAGGCTTGTGAAATCGTTATTTATAAACGTTCAGAAAAAAATCTGAATTGTACAAAAAAGCGAACTGTTTTTGTGTCAAATGATCAGCCATTAAAATCTGCTTGCCAGGGGCCAATGGTCTTTGGCTCACTCTCTTCTGTCTAGAAATCTTTCCACTCAAATGGCTGTACAATTCCACATCTGAACAAACTAATTGCTAAACCTTCCCCGCATTGATGCTATGTTTGTTTTTATCGAAACTGCTGTCTGGTGCAGCTATATTGCTGATAATAGCACCTGTTGTGGTACAAAACAAAGTGCAAATACATGCAGGTTTATCAACTTCAGACCTAGGAAAGTCTGAGCCGGCCTCGCTGGAATTTGTTACTGTAATCTTGCATTTGAACACAGATCTCTGCAATGAGTTATGTTATTTGATATTTGTATAGCGCCTACTGCCATTGTTTGACTTCAAAGCGCTGTGGTGGATGAACGCCAATCGGAAAACCGTTGTCTCTGAAAACATGTAAATAAAAGGAGCAAAGCAATGTATGTGCGCAATAATTGCCGTCCGGTGATAAGCTAGGTTGAAGCATTTTAAATCATGCAGCGCATATTGCAAAGGCATAGGAAGACTGATATGTCAGTGGCTATATGACTACGTGACAGCTCGACCACATTTCTTTGCGAGACTCTGCTGTATTCTATGGGTTGCAGCAAGAGAAGGGGCAAGGGAATTATAAATGGCCTATCAATCCCGAGGGCAACTGCCTACAGTTGAGGGCTCTGTAATGCTTGATATGCAGAACACATGCTTTAATGGCTTACATGCAGTCAACATGAAAATGACATGCATAATTGTTGGATAAGACAGAGATACCACTAGAGCAAGTCCTTTTGTCTGTACAATCTCGTTATTGTGGTAAAAAATGTACTATATTGGATTCAAATGTGGTGGTGATAATGCATAGTAACCTATAGAAATAAATACTGAACTCGTCGTCATAGGCTACAGGACACCCGGTCCTTTGGAGAGAAAACACTTGCTACCTGGTTGAGCTACCCACCTGAGTCCCCTGAATGTCTATTCCCCCTGCCCCCTCCGCCCCCCAGATGAGTTCTGACTGCCAGATTCTTTCTGCTTAGTGTTGTAAGGGAATGAGAGGGAGAGGCTGCATTTCTACGAGTGGGGACTTGGGAGTGAAAAGTTATTGGAGGCTTCGGTATCAGGAGTGCCCTTGGAGAGGCTAGAGAAGCTTATGTTAGGACAGTCTAATTTCCTAAAATTAAGAAACAAGTAGACTCTGGAGGGTGCTAGAGCAGCTTAAGTTGAGAGACCCTAGATTCATTGATATTCAAGCAACAGCTGGGCTCTGGGAGGGGCTAGAATAGCTTATGTTAGCAGAGCCTGATTCCAGTCAATGTCATTCGCTGGCTCTTGTCACTGCAGCCAGATCTGAATTGATTAAATAAGAAGGCTGATGGATAGGTTATGTAGGTTGTTGGAGAGGGGGTGGTGGCTTTGGGTAGTTTGGGGGGAAATGAGGCTTGTTTGTCATGCTGAGGCAAGTGGATCAGATTAGGTATGCAAGGGCGAGGGGAAGAGGGAAAGAGCCATGTTTTGAGTGCTTTCCTGAAGACGAAGTTGGCCTCTCTGTGGCGGATATTTACAGCGAGTGAGTTCTAAATTGAGGTTACTGAGAAGGAAGTGCCAACAGTATGAGTTGATCTGGTCACTGGAATTACAATTAGAAATGCTGTGCTAGATCTGAGGTTTCTATTTGACTGGTAGCGAGTAAACCCCTACTGCAGGTATTCAGGTCCTTTATTGTAGAAGGCTCCGTGAGTGATACACATTTCTTTGAATGTAGCGTGCCGACCGATCGGAAACCAATAAAGTACTCGGAGGGCAGGAGAGATGTGTTCTCTAGGACCTAAGGCTAGGAGAAGTCTTGAAGCAGTATTTTATACTCGTTGAGGTTTTATCAGATGCAAGGCGGGAGCTCCAAAGTATAGTACATTGGCATAGTCTAGGTGCAAACGTATGATTGTGATAATTGCAGTAACTCTGCGTGGAAAGGTCAGGAAAGGAAAAATGCGGTGAAGGACACGGATGTGGAGGAACAGCTTTTAACCACTGAGTTGATGTGATGGGAAAGAGTCAGGTCAGAGTCCATAAGGCACCTGAGATTCTTTAATGTGTTCGAGGTGGAGGGTGGTGGGCCCAGAGAGGAGGGCCAGGGGATAAGTCGAGGGAAGATAGCATATTTTCCACATAGCAGGTTGCAAGATCAGGAGACATAGAGGAAGGATTATTTGATATTTTGAAGATTAGTTGGTTGTCATCAGCATTGTTGTTGCATGGTAAACCATAAAACCGAATGAGGACTGGCAGCAAGCTCAGGTAGATGTTAAAGCGGAAAGGGGAGAGATGATGGGAACAGAGGTAGGTGTACAGTGTGTGATCTGTGGGAGAGGAAGTAGGCAATCCAATTCAGAGCTAGATCCCTGATGCCTACGGTGTGTAGTCTCCTGGTGAGGATGGAGTGGTCTATTGTATCGAACACTGCAGAGAGGTTCAGCAGGATGAGGGCAGTTCATCCATCGGATTAAGTGTGTCTGTTTAGATCATCCCAAATGGAAACTAAGTATAATTCTATTCCCCGTAATGAAAAGAGGCATTGTTGCATGTATGCCGCTCCGTCAGCTAGTTTGTCTATATAGCCGTTATTCGAGAGGCCTGTAATTGGTTGGGTCAAGAGGGGCCTTTTTAAGGAGAAGCATGATGAATGAGGTTTTACATTCTGTTGGGAAGATAGTGGAAGTAATTGAAGAGTTGATGATGGATTGTGTGAGATTACCAGCACAAGTGTGGGACAAGATTTCTTTAAGAAGGGTGGGGGAGGCAAGGGTATCCCGGGGAGCCTACTGGGAGGCTATGTGATAGCAGTGAGAAGGAGTGGCAGGGTAGATGGTGGTTCTGTTAGAGGGCACAAAATAGCGTGGGATGGGGTTTCAGATTTTGGACAGGATAGAAGTGTGTCTATGTAGGAATTTGTTGTGAAAGTGGTTTGAGAGAGAGTCACAAAGGGACTGTGTGGCTGGACGTCCAGGGGCGTTGAATTCAGCAATGAACTTCAAGGGTTCTCTGGTTGGGTGTGCAGCTTTGGAAGTTCTGTTCCTGTAATAGAATTTGTTGGCTTTGCGGATTTCTGCCCCGTGGTATTTGAGCTGGGAGGCATAGGCAAGTCTGTTGGGTGTAGATTGGTCTGATCGCCATCTACGCTCAAAGATATGATTCAAGGTTTCAGTTTTGTTTAGAGCTGGTAGGAACCATCTGGGTGAATTTCATTTTCTGTTTGAGAAAGATCTGAGGGGCAAGAGGGAGTCGAGTGCTTCGGAAAGCCAGTTACCGAACTTAGGGATGGTGACCTAAGCCGAGGAAAGAGAAAGGGTGGTCTGTGAGACAAGAATCATCTCTGCCAGGTCAGGGATTACTTTGATTTCTTTCCAGATGCAGAATTGGGTTGGTGGTCCAGAGGCTACCAAAGTGGGCGTGGGAGAGTCCCATCAGGATACGATGAAACCAATAGGGAATGGTGTAACCATATGAGTGGTTGTGGTGATAAAATGATACGACAAACGGAGTGAGTCGGAGGTCAGATTAGCTGTTTTAGCTGAAACGCTTCCAGGTTATCCAGTAGTGCATGGGTCATTGGACTAAAAGGCAAAATATAAAAACATTTTGAAAACATATAATGATGTTTGATGGGGATGGTACGATGGAATCGCTTAGGGAATTCGCTAAGGTTCCATTGTATCTCTGGGCCATTATATAAGCATGGAAAAGTGTGTAGAGGTTGGGGAGAGCAAGAATTTGACTAGGCAGAATTCACAGTCTGGGTTTGGGGGCGAATTGTCACTATGAGAAGCAGAGAGAGAGAGACTTTGTGGAGGATGGCACTGCCACCTGCCCTGTTGGCCCGGTTTGGGACAATTAGTTTGTATCCCAGTGGGAAACCCTTGAGTGCAGTCAGGAGGAAATCTCGGTAAATCTGGATTTCGGTGATGGCAAGGGTGTCAGGAGAGGACACTCTGTCTTGATTAGATCATATATATTATGATGACTTTTCTAGACAGATCTGCCATTGATGAGAATGCATTTGAAGAGATGTTTTATTTGTTTGGCGGTGTGGGCTTAAGTTTGCTGGGTGGGAGTTTGGTGTGGTGGAGTGTCGTTTGTGGACGGTTGGGGTTTGCTCGAAGTGGAAGGAGATGAAGGTGGTGGCAGACATGGTTTTGGAAATTGTGCGGAGAAGGCTAGGATGGTTGGAGGAGTCTGGGGGGCATTCCGTAAGGTGGCTTGGAGAGTTGATGGTGTATGCGAAAGAGGGAGTAAGCGTTCGGGTTCCCAGGAGACCATTGGCCTGATAAGGGAGAGTCTGTGGTATTAGTGGGAGGGGTAGAGACAATCAATCTCTTTTGGGGCTGGGGACCCAATGGCGTGTGGGTATCAGGAAACAATGTCATCTTGGCGTGGGCGGTAAAGTGCTTGGCTTACAAGCTTTGGGGGCTGTTTAGCTGGTTGAGGAGGGATTTCACTGGATTTGGGAGTGTAGGGGAGATGGAGTGGGTGTAGATGTGTGCGTGTGTTTATTTTGCCTTAGCGGGAGATAGGGGAAGTTAAGGTCAGAAGGTAGTGCAAGGGAAGCAAGGTTTCTATTGCATCTGCTTTTAGTGGGCACTGGGGTGTGGGGTAAATAAGAATAGGGGATCGGATGAGTGGGGGTGGAGGCAAGAAGTCCTTGTAAGGTGCCTAGTGATGCAAGGTGCAGGCCTGTTTGCGGTGGCTGAGGTACAGCTGGGAGGGTGATGCTAGTTGGAGTGAGGGGGATGTGCTTTATGATAGGGCAGACCGGGTAGGAGGGAGAGGGGTGGTCTGCTATGTGGGGGGGGGGAATTGTTGTTGGTCAAAGTGGTGCTGGTTGGCGAGCCATATAGGGGGGGATCGAATGAACCGAGGCGGTTCGCTCAGGGGTTCTAGGTGCCGGGGGTGAGCAAAAGGAGTCCAGGGTTTACTGAGAAATAAAATTGCGAGTGGCAGCTGTAGATTCTAGAGAAGCTGTGTGAGGTGCGCTAAGGCAGTTTCCCATGGATGAGAGGTGGATTATGCTGTTAAAAGAGGTGCGGTTTCAGAGCGGGAGTTGCAAATGGTGTTATGTGGAGTGAAGGTTTGAGATTGGTGGTTGGGAAGGGGTTGGCAGTGATGTAGGTTGATGAATGGGGGTGGGCAGGTGGTACAATGATGAAAAAGTGTTATGGTCGGAATTGAAAAGGGGGTGTGCCCTTTGGGTGATGCGTGATAGTGAATGGGGAGGGAGTGGATTGGATAGGAGGCAGGGGTGTTCTGGGAAGACAATAAGTGGAGATGGGAATGGCGGAAGTGTAAAGTGTTAGCCGGGCTGGGGGTATTGAGTCTGAGTGGAGATTTTAGGTGCATGCAAAGCATTGGTGGGTTAGGGGGGGAGTATTTGACAGGAGAAGGAGCTTAAATTCTGGAGGTGGCGAAAGTGGGTTTGTTGAAGGAGAGGTGCATGTCGGGTGTCCAGTGAAGTTAGGAGGGGTTTAAGATGAAGTAAGTTGTGTGTTTCTAAAGGGGGCAGGTGGTGGTGTGAACTGCTGTAAGAGGGTTGGGTCTGTGTTAAAGGATATTGTGAGAAAGTGGGGGGGTGGTGTATTAGGGAGGGCAGCGGTGGTAGTTAAGGGAGTGGTGGAAGGTGCTATTAGTTGCGTCTCTTGAATGCTTGGGTGGGAGGAGAGGATAGAGGAGTACAAACAGTATATGACAGAAGGATCAGTGTGATTCCTGCTGCGCCATTTGCACTCTCTTATTTTGGAGTCATTGGCTATAATTGGAGGCTAGATGAATGATAGATGCTAGCTTTTGTGGAATGGTTGTACGTGTCTATTTGGAATTTGGAATCTGAAGTGGTATAGATTGAGACCAGTGCTGCCTTAGTGTGGCCAAATACAGAAGTAGTAGAGGTCGAACCACCGCTGTTCCAGTGTGCTCATGTTCAAAGCAGTATACATTGAATAAGAGCGTAACAAACTGAGCTATCGTCTGAACCATTGGGGCACTTGCATTTATCAATATTCATTTCAGCTTTGGCTACTACACATGCTCAATATAATCCCCACAAAAAGGTGAGAATGCTACAGGAATTGTGCTGTAGTGAACGCACAAATTATGTATACCGCAGTGAACATAGAAATAATTACAGGATGAATTAATCAAAACAGATTATACTTGCCAACAACAGACAGGCAATAGGCATAAAGCCTCAGCACTACGCCATAAAATCAATGAGATCTGACGTCCTTAGCTCAGGCAGCCTGGTGGGCACCCCTCCAGGGTGGGGGCCTGGGGCAAGTGCCCGTTTGCCCTCCCATAAAGACATCTTTGATTGAACAATGCTTCTAAGACCATTGAGCCTCAAGAATCCCCCAAATATATTGTGCTGCTGAATGTAGACCAGGTAATAGACATACCTCACATTTTGCCATAGCATATGACCTTCGATCCTATCTCTTTGCATTATGAATAACTGTACATTATGTTACTGGGATTTATACCATCTGCCATATGCATAATCTCCAGGCGCTCTTGTGAGAAATGCCTATTGCTTGGGATAATGGAGAAATATCTCTGATGAATCCAGGGAATTCATCCCTATTCCCCAAGGAGAATTTTTGTGCACTCGCCACGATCAGTAATGGTTTGATAATTTAAAACATTCTGTGATTAACCTATCCTGAAGATGCCCGAATTCAACCAATATTTCTTTCTACAGACTAATGTGTCCATGGTAGACCTAGGAGCCATACTTTCACAGTTGCATGATGGCCAAGAACATCTGGTCTTGGAGCGCAGGGCAGAGGACAGTGAGGGGAGATCCAGACGCAACAATCTACGGATCCTCGGAATACCCAAAAAGGAAGAAGGCCCCAGTATGGAGCTCTTCCTGGAAAAATGGCTAGCAGACCTATTTGCCCCCAAGAAACTCACAAAGTTCTTCTCTATTGAAAGGGCACACCGGATCCCAACAGGTTGCCTGCTCCCGGGGGTATCCGCATGCACCATCATAGTCCGGCTTCTAAATTATAGACACCATGACACCCTGCTGCAGATGGCAAGACAAATGGGTCTGATAACAAACAACGGCCACAGGATTGGGCTGTCTCTGTTTTACACCAAGGAAGTGCAGAGGGCCCGCCAGTCCTTCGACTCGGTTAAAAGAACGCTAGTGTCCATTGGGGTCAAGTATGCCCTCTTTTTCCTGGTGCAGTTGAAAGTGTATCAGGAGGGGATGGTTCACATGTTCAACAATCCTGCTGAAGCATGGAACTGTATGGAAATCCAGATCCTGTCCACTCTTGGATCTAGGCCACCGAAGGAGAGGTCCAGAGCAGAGGTGGCAGGGGGGCGTGCCCACTTATGTTTGACTAGCAGCCTACAGAGCAATACAATGAAGCGGATGGTGAGGTGGCCTCGGGGGGCCCTAGCTAAACAATGATCTGGAAGGTGTCTGACTCAACTCATTGGTGACTAAATTGGGCTTGGCGCTTACACTGCAGTACAATGGGGTACATTTTTGTTTTGCCCTAGACTAACACTCTGAGGATGTTTGGTTACTCTAGGTGTGCTAAAAGGGTAGGCTGGTGGCAGCAGTGACTTTTCCCCCACTCTTTGGGGATTTTCATTTTAGCTTTACCGTGTTTACCGTGTTTGGCTACTTACTGTGGCTACTGGACAAACATGGCTGTGCCACGAGATCTTTCACCTCTTCTTTTGCCATCTTGTTCTTTAGCCATCTTCCTGGCCTAAGAGACCAGGAAAATCCTTATAAGGACTTCCAGTGCCCGGGAAAGCAGAAGCTTTTGGCAGGCTACTGGAGGGCTGTGTGTGTTTGCTGGCAGGATGTGGGCTTGGTCTGTCTGACCCCGATCCACAAATTGGTTTCAGTGTGTCTGAGTGGTATGCATGAACTTTCCCACCAGTGGTCCGGATTGGACCACTTCTGGGGTGTGTGTGTGGGCTGGTCCTGCTATTGGCTAGGGAGGGCAGCAGCTTTTATCTGGCTTTTAGGATAAGATGAGGACCCCGTGGCTGACCAGTTTTGTTTTATTTGCGCTACCGTGCTGCCGGCGTCACCGTACCAGGTTTCAGCCTGGAACTGGGGGAATCCTCAGCTAGCCCTACGAGACTACGTCCTTCACAATTTTGGCGTCCTAGCATCAAGGGACTTGAGATTGGAGGGAAAGTCTGACCGTGGCTGCTGAGTCCTTTTGCATTGCCCTGCTGTGGTGACCACCATCTGAAATGCTTACCTGACCCGAGTCCAGTCCTGAGAGGGTGGCTGCATCGAGTTTTTCTGCATTCCTCAATTGAGAATCCTTGCAACAGTAGAAAACACCAACCGGAGATCAGCTCAAACCTGCACCCTCTGTTAATTGAGGACTGTGACTTTTAGTGGGAAAAGCAGCGTCTGAGCCTCTTCCTTTGTTCTGCCAAGTCTGGGGAAGAATCGGAGCACAGGGGTTAAGTTACAGAATTCGAATCTACCCCTATACTCCCATTATAAGTCAATGGGCTTATAATAAAGCTTATTTATAACACTTTTGGCTTTGCCATTGCATGCTTGTGCAAGACATCTGACTGTTGGGGCTACTTTTGGGCATTAGTCTAACTTTAACCGTAACCCTAAGAAGCCTTCACTGGACCCCAGCGACCCTATCTGCATTTTTGCCTGCTTCCTAACTTCTGTAGAACTTTAACCTGAACCATTGGGCAAAAGGCCCCAGACAATTTAGGGCTGGACAATTGTAGTTAGAGATCATCTCTGTGGACCTTTTTGTGCATAATACTATCCTAACCTTCCCTTTGCAGGAGTTGTGTATTATGCCGTATAACAAAGTGAATGTATATATGTATTTAGTTTGATAGTGTTGTGTGATAGGTCTGCCTGCTAGTAGTCATTTTTCTATAGTGTGTTTTTACAATAAATAAATAACTTTATTTTTATACATCCTGTCTAAGTGTAATCTGTGACCTCATTGTGGACCCTTTACAAGCTCACCACCCCTGAAGAATTTAGCCTAAACCGCCTGTCACTGCTACCTAAACTGGTTTGGCTACAGCTTCCCAGAGTTGTTCCTGTCACAATATAGATTGGCCTTCTATACATCTATCCACCAGGTCAAAGTATAGAAAATCAGTTCTAACAACACAGACATCATTGAAGCCTTTGCCCAATTCTATGAAACACTTTATAATCCCCCGATGGGGTGCTTGGAGGCAGGGGGGCAGCTACGTTGGACCGGGTGCCTCTCCCAAAACTCACTGCTCAGAAGGCATTGGGATTGGAAGCAGACATCTCAGAGGAAGAGATCTCTGCTGCAATAGCGCAGCTACAGACTGGTAAGGCACTGAGGCCCAATGGTTTCCCGGTGGAAGTATGAAACGAGTGGGGGAGCGGGCAGTCGGACCAATGCATTGCCTGTTTATGCAGTGCAGGCGGGATGGGCACCTCCGGCCGGATCTTTGAATGGCGAGCATAGTGGTTCTCCTGAAGCTAGGTAAACCACCGGAACAGTGTGCCTCCTATAGGCCAAATTCTTTGATAAATGGTGAGGCCATGATCTTCGCCTGGGTCCTGGCCAACCGCTTGCTTGGGATAATGGGTTCTCTGGTTCAACCGGACCAGTGCGGGTTTGTGCCATCCAGATCCACACAGATGAACCTTTGCAGGGCACAATTCACCATTGGCTCGGCTGCTGAGCTGCCAGACCGGTTGGCCCTCCTTGCAATCGACTTTGAGAAGGCATTCTACTCCATTCGACTCCGGGAGATGGGATTCTCTCTGGGACATCATGGGTCGCATGGGATTTGGGAAGGGCTTCTTGTACTGGGTGTGCCTTCCCTACGCTTCTCCTGTGATAACAATTGGAGTGAACAGAGTCTCTTCTCTTACCTTCTCCCTCGGGTGGGGTACGAGTCAGGGATGCCCCTTATCCCTGCTATTGTTTACACTGGCGGTTGAGCCTCTTACGATAAAACTCAGGGAGAGCCAAGAATGGGTGGGATTTAGGTTGCCCTTGGTGGGGGGAGAAAGGGTCTCACTATATGCGGACGATCTCCTAATTTATATGAGCAACCCAGGAGTTTCATGCCCGGTAGTAACCCGTATATTGACACCATACCAAGGCTTCAGTGGCCTTAAAGTTAATTGGCAAAAGTCTGTTCTGCTTCCTGTACAGAGGGGTAAAGACGTGATTCCACAGGACTGCCCATACACAACTGCACCCTCAGGTTTCAAGTACCTAGGTATCCACCTGAGCACCTGAGCCCAAAATGATCAGACTTCTCCCAGCTTCATCTCCCCCCCCCCCGTTGTGAACAGGTTTGCACTAGATATAACACACTGGAAAGCTCTCCCACTGACCCTGTTGCTCAAAGCAGCCCTTTTAAAAATGCTAACACCTCTATGTCTTGCAAAACGCCCTGCTCCCAATTCCCAGACACATTTTTACAGAAATTGAGGGATCCCTATGCGGTCTAATCTGGGGGGAGGGAAGCAACCGCAGGTGGCATTGAAGACGCTTCAGCAGTCAGTATGGGACGGGGTTATAGGCTTGCCCAAACTCTGTTGGTATTACTGGGCTGCACAACTGGGGACAGTAAGCGACTGGTTGCATAGGGGCCTGGCATTCCCTCACATTGCAGTTGAGCGTAGGAAGAGAGGGGCCCTCCCCAAGTTTACGTGACATATTTGCCAAGCATGGGTCAAAGCACATCAGGACATTGGATGAGGAGTAGACCGACCCTTGACCAGCCTATTTGACATAACGCACACCTTACTGTATTGCAAAAAGTGGGACATCTTAGAAGCTGGGAGGCAAAAGGGATAAGCATCCTAGCAGATGTTATGCAAGAGGGTCAAATCTGCTCATTGGTGACGTTGCAGTGAAAATATGGTCTGCCAATGGGGGAACGGTTTTGGTATGTGCAAATTGCACATGCAATGTGTGCTTAGTTTCCCTCTCTGCAGGAGATTCCGAGGAGTTCACACCTGGAGGTTAATTTGCTCCCGGCAGGTATCCCTTCCAAGGTAATGTCCACATTATACAAGGTGATAACGGCCTTTGGGGCCAAGGAACTGACCAGCCTAAAGGGAAGGTGGGAAAGGGATGCGGGATGGTTGGAACCAGAGGAGTGGGTGGAGGCCTTAATGTTCCCAAGAGAGGTGGGAATCACGTCCAGACTGCGGCTAATACAATTCAAGATACTCCACCGGTTATACTACTCGCGCACCGCATTGGCAAAGTGGGGCGTCATGGGGAGTGATGCATGTCTCAGATGTGGATAGGATACTGTGTATGGGTCAACGTTTTTGTGGGGAAATGCCTGCATACATTCTGCTGTAGAGGGTACTCTGGTGCCTGTAGAACCGAAGCTGGCTCTGCTGGGGATTTGAGAGGATACTTGGTTCACGAAACATGAAAAATCATTTCTGGCGGTAATGATGGGGCTTGTCAAGAGGCTGATCACAGCATCCTGGGGTTCCGCAGAGCATCCGAAACTGAGCCAATGGATTGCTGAAGTGGACATATGTTCTTCCCTTGAGAGTAGAGTGTACAGGGCGAGGGCCTGCCCCCAAAAATATGTAAAGATATCTGACAAATGGGTGGGTGAGGGCTGAGGGAGTATAATAGTCTGCTTTGTTTCAATTCCAAACTTTTAAGGTGGTGCATTATTGACCGCTGGCATTCTCTGTTATATTATGCTATTGCATTTATGTCACCCTGTCAAGACGGTTATATCATGCCTCAACGTACCAATGTTTGTTTGTTTTCTTTTTTCATTTGTTACAGTAAAATCAATAAAAAGATGTGATAAAAAAGAACATCTGGTCCTGTACACCAGTAAGAAATTGTTTGTTCGCGAATAAGCTTATTCAGCTGTGGAACTGGAGGCTCTGGCTATCAAATGGGCCATTACCATTTTGTGGTATCACTTGACAGGACAAAGATTTAGCCTTGCTACTGATCATTCCCCCTATCATGGAAGTGTCTAAGGAAGACAACAATGCCAGGGTATTGAGGTGGTTCCTAGATTTACAACCTTTTTGCGTCACCGTAGAACACTGGAAGGGAAATGAACAAGAACAAGTTGACTTTCTCATTCACTTCCCATTAGGGCAGCAAGCGGGGAGCTCCAAACGGAAGCGGTATGTGACAAATCTAGGGAATTTGTCCCTTCTGCCCATTTGGGGGCCACCTCCTTTAGTACTAGGGAGGTGAAGCTGCTACACTTAATACCCCCTAGGGGAGAGGGAAAGCGGGATCCCACCGGGGGAGACCCCTCCTATGAGATAAGGAATCCACAAGCAGGAATTTTAATCAACCTCCCTTTGACCCAGAGTCCTCATTGTTTGTTGGCTATATGTGCATTGTAAATGTGAATACTTGTGTGATCCTTTTATAACAGCAGATATGTTTTCTGACCTTGTGATGATAACATCTTCTTATGAATTACCGGAACCAATAATGGTCCACTCTTCTTACAGAGAGGAACATAACGGACTGGCGAGATTGACATGGAAGGAGGAGGAGATCCCACAGTGTAAGCCACCAGAGTGGAAGCCCTTCTGAGGGGCATAACCTGGAGGCAGAATCATGCAGCCAGCATTCAGGGCGGGGACATCAACATCAGGGCAGAGATGCCAACCGTCCGCGAGATGCTGGATGCTGCTATGCGGTACCAAGCAGCAAAGTCATGACTGCTACTGTGGTAAGAACTCTACTGCAACAAGTGCCGTGCCCCGGTGCCCACAGCAGTGAACCCTAAGGCACCTAAGAGCGCACAGGAAACCTCAAAGTGGTTTCACGACAGCCGTGGAGAACACCTCAGCCAAGGAACAAAGCGGCAACAAATCATGTACATGGTGGTTCCTGGGAATTGGGAGGAGGGTGGAGAGACACAGCCAAACCTCAAGCAAGGGCAAGAAAGTCTGTAATGTAACCCTGAGAACAGAGGCATTGCTAGGGGGGGCTGAGTGCGTCTTTTGGTTGTAGCCCCGCCCCGCAAAAAAGCTCAGAGCTACAACCAAAAGGCTAGCTAGCCCCGTGTCCCAACAGTCCTGCCATTGACCTAGCCCCAGATCTTTTCCAGACCTAGCAACACCCCTGCCTGAGACAGGGGGGGAGTACCCAAACTGGAGTAAGAGGAACAGATACTCCAGTCAGTGTGGAACTCAAGAGAACCCAAGCCAGGGTGAGAGAATCAGATACTTGAGTCAGTGTGGAGCTCGAGAAACTACAAGCCATGGAGAGAAAAGCAGACACCCGAGCCAGGGCAACAGCGAACGCACCCGAGGCCGGGGCAAGAGAAACAGATGCCCGAAAACCAGAGTGAAAGTTGAGAAAGCCCAACAGGGGCACAGAGACAGATATCCGAGTCAGGATGAAATTCAAGAAACCCTACACTTGGGAGAGGGAAACGAACACCCAAGGCAGGGTGAAGATCAAACCACACTGAGCCGGGGCGAGAGAAACAGATATCTGAACCAAGGCAAAGAACATGATACCCCACAAAGGGGTGAAGAACTGGTAAGCCTACAAAAGGTGAGAAAGTCAAATTGCCCAAGCCTGGGTGAAAAGCAAAATACCCCACGAAGGGGCAAGAAACCCAATAACCCATGCAGGGCTGAGAGACCGAATAGCAGAAACAGGATTGCAATCCAAGATATCCCATGTTGGGGTTAAAGCCATTATCAGTCACATTAATACATACAACCTGAGACAGTTGAAACCCTCGGGTTTGGTTCTGGACTCCTGTTCATTCAATACATGAAGAGAGGTGCATTTAGTGGGTTCTTATGGAGTGATTGCCCATCTAAAATGACAACATATTGGTCTACATAAAGTAAAGGAAAAATGTTTTGCGGGTAATTATGATTTATAATATAATATTATAAATGATAATATAAAATCTGACAAAAGGCACTTGTAAACATAGAAAATTGGAATGTGTGGGTGGTTAATAGAAATCTACACCAGATCGTGCTCTAGTACGAACTAACGTGCGACTGTACGTAAAAAGGTAACTAGAGAAATGGCAAAATATCTGTGCTGGTTTATGTGGGGATCAAACTGTGGTTTAATTGCAACATATGTGTATTATGTTTAGCTATATTGCATTTTCTGTGCTGCAGGGAAGGTTAATGCAGTTTCTTCTGCAAAACAACAGAAAATTGATATGAATGGATATAAGCAATTTTTTCCTCATGTTGAACATGTGGGTGGACTTTTGCGGGTCACAAAAGAGGTTCTACATTGGGGCGAATTAAGGCAGATGAGCGCAGGGGACAGCAAGTAAACTCTGAGATTCCAAGCGTTCCTATGACTATTTCCCCGTTGGGGATGGAGGACTTGGTATGGCTCTTTAAGGTTGGAGAGTGTTACATCCGCCTCACGTCCCGTCCCGCATAAAGAAGCCGCTTGCCGGAAGACGGCAGTTCGGGAGTAATCTGCCCACGAGCGTGACATGCCTTCTTTGAGCTGTGCAGCATTACCAAAGGCCTACAATGCCAGGCCTGCATCCATCCTCATCCCTCCTGGCAGCACATGCAGGGAACTTTACACTGGCGATGAGGAAGTGAAATTAACTCATGCACACTCCAAATAATGCACATTTACTCTCTGCTGAGAGGATTTCAGCAACAACACTTTTTTTTGACGCATGTGCGATCGTGCAATGTCACATGTGACATAAACTGCCCGCCATCTCAACTACGCCCTACTCATGACACAGTGCGACCAGTGAAACTACAGAAATACAGCTCATCACAGGCACACAGCACTGTACAACAGCAAGACGGCAGGTGAGAAGGAGTGGCCCCAACCCCTCCCACGCAGAACGCACTGGTAATCACCAGAAAGATCACAAAACAACATGGCCATGGGGCTGTTAACACCGAGGTCCGGCACACCAGTGAGACTAGCAGTGTCACTGATGCCACTAGCCCCAATACACCGAAACCATGGGGTTGCCACAGCAGCGCTAGGTACTTTTGACCCTTACACAGACCCATCATCAGTGGGCCACCGCTGGATGATCTGGATTCAAAAATGTGAGATGGCAATGGACTGTAAAGACGTCATGACACCAAGGAAAATGAGATCACACCTTATACTCAACATCAGTGATGACGTGTTGCACATTTTCAACTCTTTGGCAGTGGGAGATGGCACAGATGGATACCAATTAACAAAAGATGCACTAACAGTGCATTTCAGGACACAATTGAACCCTGGCTATGAGACATTCAACTTCTGCACCACAGTACAGATGGAAGATGAAACACTTGATGCATACCACACAAGGCTCCGACAGCTAGCTTTATCTTGCAAATTTGATGACATCAAAAAGGAAATAAGGCGCCAGATCATCAATGGCATGAGCTCGGAAAAGTTGCGTAGAATAGTGGTAAGTGAGATAGGAATCACCATGGTGACAATACTAGAATACCGATGCCAGAGAGAGCTATCACACGCAAGAGCAGCGCTAATGGGCACAGCCCTGCAAAAGCTGCCTGTGGCTCCAACAACAGTAACAGTGGCACAAGTCACAAACCGCCAAGCACCCAGGGATGAGAACAGTGACATGTACACCACATTGCGGTGGCAACCAAGAATCCCGGGACCGACTGGATGGTGTGAAGGAGCATGACATGGTAAAAGAAACTGCCCAGCACAAGTGACCACATGCGAAGCATGTGGCAGAAGAGATCACTAGACACGTGTGTGTCGATCATCATGCCCCCCCAACACACACAGCCACAACTGCTGAAACCTTTTCCCAAGAAACAGAAGCAAGCAGACACATGCTTGGTGGTGACTGGTGACAACTCTTCAACAGATGATTACGGAGACAAGCATGAAAAAGCGGCAATGGCAGTCGAAGAGGGACAGACAAGGAGAAAAGGCAAGATTCACCTCATCTCTGCAATGGAACAAGGGGGACACATATTGAAGAGGAAGAAGAGAAGGCAAAGTGTCTTGTCAACATACAGGGCCAGGAAACGATGATGACTATCGACACTGGAGCGTTGGTGAACCTGATGCCAGCTGAAATATTCCGACGACTACACCCCTAGCCTGAAATCAAACGCACTGAGACCCTGCTATTCGCATGTGGCAGCAAAACGCCACTACAGGTGGTCGGATGTTTCCAGACTACACTAGGCAGAGGAGAAACGGAAATCCAATCAAAAATGTATGTATTCGATGCAGGCATTGAGTGTCTGTGCTCATTTGGGAGTCAGCAGAGGAATTAGGACTCACAACGTTTATCTGTGACATCACTGACTACGCGGACATCGCCAACCTGCTCGTAAAACACCCTGGCATTTTCTAAGGCATGGGATGTCTCAACGGGAAGCTGATCAAACCACATATCGACCCTACAGTTCAGCCCGAGCGGTATGACACAGGAGAACCCCATTCGATATGCGAGACCAAGTGGTGAAAGAACTACAGGAACTAGAGTATGCCAACATCATCGAACCAGTGTTTGGCCCAACACCACGGGTGTCCCCGATGGTTGTCACGAAGAAACCCAGAAAAATGGGATAAGTGTGAATCTGCATAGATATGCACCTACACAACAAAGCCATATAAAGGGAACAGCACATCACCCCAGCTCTAGTTGAAATAATAACAGACCTCAAAGGCTCTCGAATCTTCTCAAAACTGGATCTCAGTGCTGGCTACCAGCAGCTCAAACTACACTGTGATTCACGTTACATCATGACTTTCTCAACTCATTTGGGCCTGAGACCATATAAGAGGCTAAGCTTCGGAATATTGTCCGCTGCAGAGGTGTCCAACAAGCCATCGAAGAAGTAATCCAAGGAATTCCTGGAGTGCTGAACGTCAGTGATGACATCATTATCCAGGCCAGTGACAAAGAGGAACACATGCGCAGATTCAAAATGGTATTCAACAGGCTGCAGATGGCCGGACTTACAATCCACCGTGACAAATGCAAATTCCTAAAGGAGGAAATAACATTTTTCGGATAAGTTTTCAACAGCGATGGCGTATCTGCCGACCCCTCAAGGTGGCAGATATAAAAGGGGCTTCTCCACCCACCACGCCCACAGAAGTGCACAGTTTTCTAGGCATGGCCACATACTGTGGCAGGTTTATCCCTAACCTTGCAACCATGCAGGAACCTTTGCGAGAACTGAACAAAACAAACACCAAATGGGACTGGGGCCCCGAATGTCAGGAGGCATTCAAATGAATCAAAACATCATTGTCATCGGACACAACCATGGTATACTACAACGCAGTCCTACCAACCAAACTATAGGGGGATGCAAGTCCCATCGAACTGGGAGCAATGTTGGTCCAACAATCACGCACAGGTGAGACAAAACCAATTTTGAATGCCTCCAGAGCTCTCCCGCCCACCGAACAACGGTACTCGCATATAGAAAAGGAGGCCATTGCAGTTCTATGGGCTGTAGACCCTTTCACATCTATCTATATGGGCGGAAGTTCAAAGCCTACACCGACCATAAGACTTTGATCCCCATATTCAGAGGATCATCATCACACACACCAGCTAGAATCGGGAAATGGTTGCTACACCTCCAACAATATGAGTTTGAGCTATCATACCAAGCAGGAACTGACAATCCAGCAGATTTCTTATCCAGACATCCAAGAGCTGCGACACCTTGCGAGGTAGACGGTTCAACAGAGACTGAAGAACACATTTGCCAGATCATCAACACAATAAGGCCCAAGGCAGTCAGCATCGCCGACCTTTTGGAGGCCACACAAACTAACCTGTGTTGTGACATTATAAAGAACACGATAATAACAGGAGATTGGAAGTCTTTCCTCTGTCACGTGCACAATCGCATGCCAGCGGCCAAGGATTTCCTTACAGAAATGTTGCCAGTACGACAAGAACTGTCAGTCACCAGCGAAGGACTAATCCTGAGGGGCTCTCGCATAGTAATCCCCATCAGTCTACCAGACAGGATTGTCACACTGGCCCATGAAGGACACCAAGGCATGCTCAGAACCAATGCCAGAATACGGCACTGTGTATGGTTTCCCCAATCAATGCCAAAGTTGAAGAAACTATTGCATCATGCCACCGATGCCAAGTAACCGGAGCACCACTGAATCCGGAACCTATCCAGTTAGCAGAGCAAGGGATATCATGGTGGGAAGCCATCAGCATTGACTTCTACATGTTACAAGAAGGCACATACTTACTGGTGGCAATCAATGAAAATTTAGTAACCTCGAGGTAGAAATACTATCATCAACGGCTGCAGACACAGTGATCCCGGCATTAGAAAAAATGTTTTCCACACATTGACTGCTAAAGTGTGTCAAGAGTGACAATGGGCCGCCGTTTCAAGTGAGAGAGCTAAGAAAATACATGGACAACCTATACATCCAATACCACCATATAACAACCAGGTGGCCGCAAGAGAATGGTGACGTAGAACATTTTATGACAACACTTAACACTGTTCTCCGCATATCCAGGGCCCAGAGCAGCCTGTGGCGAATCGACATGTACTGTTTCCTACGAAATTACAGTGTGACCCCTCACAGTTACATAAACATACCCCGGCAGACCTCATGTATGGAACAGTAATAAACTCATCCATATCACACCACCCTAGCAGGAAGACGGACAACCTTGACAGAGAACGCACACAGGCCAAGCGAGTGGCAGCAAACAAACACATGAGCCTTAGACGAAATGCGAGAGAATCCAAACACAAGGTGGGTGACCAAGTGCTGCTACTAAGACACCGCACCAAGTCAAAACTAGAGACTCGTTATGACCTCACACCATGGAGAATAATCAAGAGAGAAGGGACAATGGTAACAGCGAGCCAAGGGCAAGAAACTATTGCAAGAAATACCTCATGGTTCAAAAAGGTGCCAGAAAATATGTGGACTGAAAGAGAAGGACAGCAACAAGCGGAAGGCGACCATACACTGTACGCCCCGAGACAAGGTCCGGGGGATGATGGTGCACAAGGCAGTGGTCCAAGTGAACTGTCGGTGAGTGATGAAGCACCTCCCTGTCTTCAAGGTGAGCCGGAAGGTGGAGGAGAAACAGAGACAATGCCTCGGCAGCGGCGCAAAGTCTGCGCATAGTGATTTTTGCAGTACAAAATGACTTTACCTCGACTTTTCCCAGCAAAAATACACTTTGCACGGTTCCATGAATCTCGGTTTGTGTTGGCAGTGCAAAGTCACTTTGAACCGGGCAAATATTCCATGAATCGGGCCCTAAATGTTTACAAATATCGTTTTTTCTATCATGTTGACTGTGACTATCCAGTGTGCATTGGCCAAACTGAAATGATGAGATTTCTTATGTACATATTGTGGGTTTACCATTATTACCTTAGCAACTGGCGGGTAAGCCACTGTTATTTGTTGATATGCTATTTATTTATTTAATATTTATGGCTACTCAGATTCATGCAAATATATAAATAAATATATAAAGTCTCTCCTCCTCAGGGGTGGTCACAAACAAACTGAACATTCTGTCATTATTTCTGGTTATGAAATGTTATTGCAATTACCTGCTCATGAAAAAGAGCATTGCGAACATTCTTTGCTGTTTGGAAATCTGGGAGAGTGCCCCATTACTTGCTCCCAATGGAAGCACTATTTTCATAACTATTAGTCCCCATTGGTGCCATCGTGTCTAGGCTGCCTGGATACTTTGACCCGCGCATGAGTGCAGTAAGGTGAGTACGTGCCCATTCTCATGAATTCCAACAGGTTTTCTACCTTGGCATTCAATCATACCGCATTCAGTGGTCACCCACCACACCCCAAGGACAGAAGCACCTTACACAGTGATAACTTATTACCTTATAAGGGAAAGAGAAAAACAGAGACATTGGATAACCCTGAATTGTGAACTGCACAACCAGGCAGACTGCCTGGGACAAGAAATAAGAACTTTTTGGTAGCGGTCAGAAATCAGTCACCATTTCCCCAACTTTAGGGAGAGCTGACTTTCAGGCTTTGTCTATAGTGAAAGGGAAAGACTATACTTATGTTAGGTTTTGGACTGAATTGATTGTAGACCTACTGACGATCAAAGGTTCTTTTATTTTGTAGTTGCTTTGTAGAACAGGGAGCACCACCTCCTTAGAAGTAGGGCCAGGACAAGTCTTATTTCCTCGAATAAAACTGACCAGTTGCAAACATGACTTCTTGTCCGTCTCGTATGTCTGCCTTACCACACATCCTGTAAGTGAGGGGTGTACAGGAAGGACTGATGCAAGGGATGAGACGACTGACGGGGCACTGGAATCCAAGTGATGGACACACAGGAGGAAGGCCCAGTGTCATTAATGGGAGCCCAGAAGGCACTTGGAAATCCAAGAAGTGGGCTCAAAGGAGGAATCTAGGCATGGCACACAAGATGGGCACTCATTAAGTGCTTGCCTTTCAAATAGGGCCAGTCTGTACTTCACAAATTTGAATTCCAAGGCCGGACTGACACAACCTTTTATCCTTCAGAGGTTGATACATTGATTACCTTTAAACGTGGAAAGATTCCTCCAGCGGTGGTAGTCGTTCCTGGTAGTGGGTGCAAGTCGCGGCGTCGTCCCGAGGAAGAGGTGATCTCGACGGGGAGGAAGGCTGCAGGTGGTTGCACTACCAGGGATGAGGCCAGCCGTGGAGTTCTCTGGTCACAAAGGATTTTTACCCCTCTTTCGCGGTTGAGGTAAAAAGTGGTATCCCGGTTGCCGGGGTGCTTGGCACAGGCAAGGCGGCCACGAGATGCTTCGGGACGGCGAAAAGAAGGCAGCAACTGGTTGTCCCCACCAGTTAAGGGAAGAAGACTCTCCGGCGGGAGATCTCCTCTGTCGTCGGAAAAAGTGGTGAGACGGTTCTGCAGGGCTTCACCGGTGGTGTCGTCTTGGCAGGTCGGCTCGGCTTCTCCCTCTTCGGCTTCTTAGTTCCTGTGGCGACTTCTGAAGTTCCAGTCCCCAAAGCCCTGCTTTTTATGCAGCAAACCCCCATTCACCCAGCCTAGCTGTCACTCAAACAGGCTAAGTGGTGAGCCGGCCGGCTCACCACTTGGGCCAATCAGGACGGAGTGCGACTTGAGTTACCAAGGTAACTCAGTCCAGGGTGCCTAAATCCCCCTCCACCCCTCCTAAGTACCCCAGACAGAGTGGCACCACTCTGGAGGGCTTCTGTGGAGAAGCCCGCCAAAAGTGGAACAAAGGGCTCCACTTTGGGTCAGAGTTACAGAGGTGAACACCAACGCCATTTTAGAATCAAGTTTTGGCAAAAAATACCAACCGGAGTTATAATAATAAAGAAATAACCCGGCGGTATGTTCAAGGCTACCGTAAATAAATAAATAAAGGTATTAGCCTAACACAATGGGAAATCCCATAGGAAAATATTCGCGGTCGAATATAAAAAGTAGTTTCCACTGCCACCAGCCAAAACTCGATGAGGGGGGACGGAGACGTGCCCCCTCGACTAACAGACCCCGGGGCAATGGAATTGCCCCGGCCAGTACGTCCACAATATGATGGTTTGTACTGGTTCTGTTCAGGATTTGAGACTAGTAAAGTCAATGGTGACTTTACAGACCCTGGGAGACAGTAGTCAGTCCCAGGGTATGGAGTCTATGTTGGGGGGTCCCTAGGACACCCCTGGGTTACGGCACTGAGGGTGCTGTGTAACCCATCTCACAAAAACACATGAGGCCCTATGGAGTACAAGACCCCATAGCCCATTCAACACAAGGCAAACCAAAGAAACACACTTCAAACATGTCCAAGAGTGAGCGTAAAAGAGTCTCACTCTTGGCAGGAGAAAAAAAATAAACCCAGAAAATCCAGCAAAGCTGCTGGGGGACTCAATAGGTTAGGAAATTCAGCCTAAACAGAGAATTCTCCCTAACACACCATGACACCCTGCTGCAGATGGCAAGACAAATGGGTCCGATAGCAAACAACGGCCACAGGATTAGGCTGTCTCTGTTTTACACCAAGGAAGTGCAGAGGGCCTGCCAGTCCTTCGACTCGGTTAAAAGAAAGCTAGTGTCCATTGGGGTCAAGTATGCCCTCTTTTTCCTGGTGCAGTTGAAAGTTTATCAGGAGGGGATGGTTCACATGTTCAACAATCCTGCTGAAGCATAGAACTGTATGGAAATCCAGATCCTGTCCACTCTTGGATCTAGGCCACCGAAGGAAGGTCCAGAGCAGAGGTGGCAGGGGGGCGTGCCCACTTATGTTTGACTAGCAGCCTACAGAGCAATACAATGAAGCGGATGGTGAGGTGGCCTTGGGGGGCCCTAGCTAAACAATGATCTGGAAGGTGTCTGACTCAACTCATTGGTGACTAAATTGGGCTTGGCGCTTACACTGCAGTACAATGGGGTACATTTTTGTTTTGCCCTAGACTAACACTCCGAGGATGTTTGGTTACTCTAGGTGTGCTAAAAGGGTAGGCTGGCGGCAGCAGTGACTTTTCCCCCACTCTTTGGGGATTTTCATTTTAGCTTTACTGTTTTTACCGTGTTTGGCTACTTACTGTGGCTACTGGACAAACATGGCTGTGCCACGAGATCTTTCACCTCTTCTTTTGCCATCTTGTTCTTTAGCCATCTTCCTGCCCTGAGAGGCCAGGAAAATCCTTATAAGGACTTCCAGTGCCCGGGAAAGCAGAAGCTTTTGGCAGGCTACTGGAGGGCTGTGTGTGTTTGCTGGCAGGATGTGGGCTTGGTCTGTCTGACCCCGATCCACAAATTGGTTTCAGTGTGTCTGAGTGGTATGCATGAACTTTCCCACCAGTGGTCCGGATTGGACCACTGCTGGGGTGTGTGTGTGGGCTAGTCCTGCTATTGGCTAGGGAGGGCAGCAGCTTTTATCTGGCTTTTAGGATAAGATGAGGACCCCTACACCCATTCTTCAGAGATCCTGGAGAAACCTGAAGGAGCCAAGTATTTCGTCCATCTGTGAGACCTGTGAAGAAACCTCAGACCTGACTGAAGTAGGCCTGGCAACCAACTTCTGCTGCTGTCCTGGAGGAGCCCTGTCTTGCTTGTGATCTTTAATAGCCTGCAAAGGAGCTATGACCCTTGGAGTGGAGGGACCATCCATTCCCGATGTCTGCTTGGTGTCCTGCCAAAGGAAGGCTTCAGAAGATCCCTAGAACTGTCTCGTGGCTGACCAGCTTTGTTTTATTTGGGCTACCGTGCTGCCGGCGTCACCGTACCAGGTTTCAGCCTGGAACTGGGGGAATCCTCAGCTAGCCCTACGAGACTACGTCCTTCACAATTTTGGCGTCCTAGCATCAAGGGACTTGAGATTGGAGGGAAAGTCTGACCGTGGCTGCTGAGTCCTTTTGCATTGCCCTGCTGTGGTGACCACCATCTGAAATGCTTACCTGACCCGAGTCCAGTCCTGAGAGGGTGGCTGCATCGAGTTTTTCTGCATTCCTCAATTGAGAATCCTTGAACAGTAGAAAACACCAACCGGAGATCAGCTCAAACCTGCACCCTCTGTTAATTGAGGACTGTGACTTTTAGTGGGAAAAGCAGCGTCTGAGCCTCTTCCTTTGTTCTGCCAAGTATGGGGAAGAATCTGAGCACAGGGGTTAAGTTACAGAATTCGAATCTACCCTATACTCCCATTATAAGTCAATGGGCTTATAATAAAGCTTATTTATAACACTTTTGGCTTTGCCATTGCATGCTTGTGCAAGACATCTGACTGTTGGGGCTACTTTTAGGCATTAGTCTAACTTTAACCGTAACCCTAAGAAGCCTTCACTGGACCCCAGCGACCCTATCTGCATTTTTGCCTGCTTCCTAACTTCTGTGGAACTTTAACCTGAACCATTGGGCAAAAGGCCCCAGACAATTTAGGGCTGGACAATTGTAGTTAGAGATCATCTCTGTGGACCTTTTTGTGCATAATACTATCCTAACCTTCCCTTTGCAGGAGTTGTGTATTATGCCGTATAACAAAGTGAATGTATATATGTATTTAGTTTGATAGTGTTGTGTGATAGGTCTGCCTGCTAGTAGTCATTTTTCTATATGTGTTTTTACCATAAATAAATAACTTTATTTTTATACATCCTGTCTAAGTGTAATCTGTGACCTCATTGTGGACCCTTTACAAGCTCACCACCCCTGAAGAATTTAGCCTAAACCGCCTGTCACTGCTACCTAAACTGGTTTGGCTACAGATTCCCAGAGTTGTTCCTGTCACAATATAGATTGGCCTTCTATACATCTATCCACCAGGTCAGAGTATAGAAAATCAATTCTAACAACACAGACATCATTGAAGCCTTTGCCCAATTCTATGAAACACTTTATAATCCCCCGATGGGGTGCTTGGAGGCAGGGGGGGCAGCTACATTGGACCGGGTGCCTCTCCCAAAACTCACTGCTCAGAAGGCATTGGGATTGGAAGCAGACATCTCAGAGGAAGAGATCTCTGCTGCAATAGCGCAGCTACAGACTGGTAAGGCACTGAGGCCCAATGGTTTCCCGGTGGAAGTATGAAACGAGTGGGGGAACGGGCAGTCGGACCAATGCATTGCCTGTTTATGCAGTGCAGGCGGGATGGGCACCTCCTGCCGGATCTTTGAATGGCGAGCATAGTGGTTCTCCTGAAGCTAGGTAAACCACCGGAACAGTGTGCCTCCTATAGGCCAAATCCTTTGATAAATGGTGAGGCCATGATCTTCGCCTGGGTCCTGGCCAACCGCTTGCTTGGGGTAATGGGTTCTCTGGTTCAACCGGACCAGTGCGGGTTTGTGCCATCCAGATCCACACAGATGAACCTTTACAGGGCACAATTCACCATTTGCTCGGCTGCTGAGATGCCAGACCGGTTGGCCCTCCTTGCAATCGACTTTGAGAAGGCATTCTACTCCATTTGACTCCGGGAGATGGGATTCTCTCTGGGACATCATGGGTCGCATGGGATTTGGGAAGGGCTTCTCGTACTGGGTGTGCCTTCTCTACGCTTCTCCTGTGGTAACAATTGGAGTGAACAGAGTCTCTTCTCTTACCTTCTCCCTCGGGTGTGGTATGAGGCAGGGATGCCCCTTATCCCTGCTATTTGTTACACTGGCGGTTGAGCCTCTTACGATAAAACTCAGGGAGAGCCAAGAATGGGTGGGATTTAGGTTGCCCTTGGTGGGGGGAGAAAGGGTCTCACTATATGCGGACGATCTCCTAATTTATATGAGCAACCCAGGAGTTTCATGCCCGGTAGTAACCCGTATATTGACACGATACCAAGGCTTCAGCGGCCTTAAAGTTAATTGGCAAAAGTCTGTTCTGCTTCCTGTGCAGAGGGGTAAAGACGTGATTCCACAGGACTGCCCATACACAACTGCACCCTCAGGTTTCAAGTACCTAGGTATCCACCTGAGCACCTGAGCCCAAAATTATCAGACTTCTCCCAGCTTCATCTCCCCCCCCTCCCGTTGTGAACAGGTTTGCACTAGATATAACACATAGCTCTCCCACTGACCCTGTTGCTCAAAGCAGCCCTTTTAAAAATACTAACACCTCTATGTCTTGCAAAACGCCCTGCTCCCAATTCCCAGACACATTTTTACAGAAATTGAGGGATCCCTATGCGGTCTAATCTGGGGGGAGGGAAGCAGCCGCAGGTGGCATTGAAGACGCTTCAGCAGTCAGTATGGGACGGGGTTATAGGCTTGCCCAAACTCTGTTGGTATTACTGGGCTGCACAACTGCGGACAGTAAGCGACTGGTTGCATGGGGACCTGGCATTCCCTCACATTGCAGTTGAGCGTAGGAAGAGAGGGGCCCTCCCCAAGTTTACGTGACATATTTGCCAAGCATGGGTCAAAGCACATCAGGACATTGGATGAGGAGTAGACCGACCCTTGACCAGCCTATTTGACATAACGCACACCTTACTGTATTGCAAAAAGTGGGACATCTTAGAAGCTGGGAGGCAAAAGGGATAAGCATCCTAGCAGATGTTATACAAGAGGGTCAAATCTGCTCATTGGTGACGTTGCAGTGAAAATATGGTCTGCCAATGGGGGAACGGTTTCGGTATGTGCAAATTGCACATGCAATGTGTGCTCAGTTTCCCTCTCTGCAGGAGATTCCGAGGAGTTCACACCTGGAGGTTAATTTGCTCCCGGCAGGTATCCCCTCCAAGGTAATGTCCACATTATACAAGGTGATAACGGCCTTTGGGGCCTAGGAACTGACCAGCCTAAAGGGAAGGTGGGAAAGGGATGCGGGATGGTTGCAACCAGAGGAGTGGGTGGAGGCCTTAATGTTCCCAAGAGAGGTGGGAATCACGTCCAGACTGCGGCTAATACAATTCAAGATACTCCACCGGTTATGCTACTCCCGCACCGCATTGGCAAAGTGGGGCGTCATGGGGAGTGATGTATGTCTCAGATGTGGACAGGATACTGTGTATGGGTCAACGTTTTTGTGGGGAAATGCCTGCATACATTCTGCTGTAGGGGGTACTCTGGTGCCTGTAGAACCGAAGCTGGCTCTGCTGGGGATTTGAGAGGATACTTGGTTCACGAAACATGAAATATCATTTCTGGCGGTAATGATGGGGCTTGTCAAGAGGCTGATCACAGCATCCTGGGGTTCCGCAGAGCATCCGAAACTGAGCCAATTGATTGCTGAAGTGGACATATGTTCTTCCCTTGAGAGTAGAGTACAGGGCGAGGGCCTGCCCCCAAAAATATGTAAAGATATCTGACAAATGGGTGGGTGAGGGCTGAGGGAGTATAATAGTCTGCTTTGTTTCAATTCCAAACTTTTAAGGTGGTGCATTATTGACCGCTGGAATTCTCTTTATATTATGCTATTGCATTTATGTCACCCTGTCAAGACGGTTATATCATGCCTCAACGTACCAATGTTTGTTTGTTTTCTTTTTTCATTTGTTACAGTAAAATCAATAAAAAGATGTGATAAAAAAGAACATCTGGCCCTGTACACAAGTAAGAAATTGTTTGTTCGCGAATAAGCTTATTCAGCTGTGGAACTGGAGGCTCTGGCTATCAAATGGGCCATTACCATTTTGTGGTATTACTTGACAGGACAAATATTTAGCCTTGCTACTGATCATTCCCCCTATCATGGATGTGTCTAAGGAAGACAACAATGCCAGGGTAATGAGGTGGTTCCTAGATTTACAACCTTTTTGCGTCACCGTAGAACACTGGAAGGGAAATGAACAAGAACAAGTTGACTTTCTCATTCACTTCCCATTAAGGCAGCAAGCGGGGAGCTCCAAACGGAAGCGGTATGTGACAAATCTAGGGAATCTGTCCCTTCTGCCCATTTGGGGGCCACCTCCTTTAGTACTAGGGAGGTGAAGCTGCTACACTTAATACCCCTAGGGGAGAGGGAAAGCGGGATCCCACCGGGGGTGACCCCTCCTATGAGATAAGGAATCCACAAGCAGGAATTTTAATCAACCTCCCTTTGACCCAGAGTCCTCGTTGTTTGTTGGCTATATGTGCATTGTAAATGTGAATACTTGTGTGATCCTTTTATAACAGCAGATATGTTTTCTGACCTTGTGATGATAACATCTTCTTATGAATTACCGGAACCAATAATGGTCCACTCTTCTTACAGAGAGGAACATAACGGACTGGCGAGATTGACATGGAAGGAGGAGGAGATCCCACAGTGTAAGCCACCAGAGTGGAAGCCCTTCTGAGGGGCATAACCTGGAGGCAGAATCATGCAGCCAGCATTCAGGGCGGGGACATCAACATCAGGGCAGAGATGCCAACCGTCCGCGAGATGCTGGATGCTGCTATGCGGTACCAAGCAGCAAAGTCATGACTGCTACTGTGGTAAGAACTCTACTGCAACAAGTGCCGTGCCCCGGTGCCCACAGCAGTGAACCCTAAGGCACCTAAGAGCGCACAGGAAACCTCAAAGTGGTTTCACGACAGCCGTGGAGAACACCTCAGCCAAGGAACAAAGCGGCAACAAATCATGTACATGGTGGTTCCTGGGAATTGGGAGGAGGGTGGAGAGACACAGCCAAACCTCAAGCAAGGGCAAGAAAGTCTGTAATGTAACCCTGAGAACAGAGGCATTGCTAGGGGGGGCTGAGTGCGTCTTTTGGTTGTAGCCCCGCCCCGCAAAAAAGCTCAGAGCTACAACCAAAAGGCTAGCTAGCCCCGTGTCCCAACAGTCCTGCCATTGACCTAGCCCCAGATCTTTTCCAGACCTAGCAACACCCCTGCCTGAGACAGGGGGGGAGTACCCAAACTGGAGTAAGAGGAACAGATACTCCAGTCAGTGTGGAACTCAAGAGAACCCAAGCCAGGGTGAGAGAATCAGATACTTGAGTCAGTGTGGAGCTCGAGAAACTACAAGCCATGGAGAGAAAAGCAGACACCCGAGCCAGGGCAACAGCGAACGCACCCGAGGCCGGGGCAAGAGAAACAGATGCCCGAAAACCAGAGTGAAAGTTGAGAAAGCCCAACAGGGGCACAGAGACAGATATCCGAGTCAGGATGAAATTCAAGAAACCCTACACTTGGGAGAGGGAAACGAACACCCAAGGCAGGGTGAAGATCAAACCACACTGAGCCGGGGCGAGAGAAACAGATATCTGAACCAAGGCAAAGAACATGATACCCCACAAAGGGGTGAAGAACTGGTAAGCCTACAAAAGGTGAGAAAGTCAAATTGCCCAAGCCTGGGTGAAAAGCAAAATACCCCACGAAGGGGCAAGAAACCCAATAACCCATGCAGGGCTGAGAGACCGAATAGCAGAAACAGGATTGCAATCCAAGATATCCCATGTTGGGGTTAAAGCCATTATCAGTCACATTAATACATACAACCTGAGACAGTTGAAACCCTCGGGTTTGGTTCTGGACTCCTGTTCATTCAATACATGAAGAGAGGTGCATTTAGTGGGTTCTTATGGAGTGATTGCCCATCTAAAATGACAACATATTGGTCTACATAAAGTAAAGGAAAAATGTTTTGCGGGTAATTATGATTTATAATATAATATTATAAATGATAATATAAAATCTGACAAAAGGCACTTGTAAACATAGAAAATTGGAATGTGTGGGTGGTTAATAGAAATCTACACCAGATCGTGCTCTAGTACGAACTAACGTGCGACTGTACGTAAAAAGGTAACTAGAGAAATGGCAAAATATCTGTGCTGGTTTATGTGGGGATCAAACTGTGGTTTAATTGCAACATATGTGTATTATGTTTAGCTATATTGTATTTTCTGTGCTGCAGGGAAGGTTAATGCAGTTTCTTCTGCAAAACAACAGAAAATTGATATGAATGGATATAAGCAATTTTTTCCTCATGTTGAACATGTGGGTGGACTTTTGCGGGTCACAAAAGAGGTTCTACATTGGGGCGAATTAAGGCAGATGAGCGCAGGGGACAGCAAGTAAACTCTGAGATTCCAAGCGTTCCTATGACTATTTCCCCGTTGGGGATGGAGGACTTGGTATGGCTCTTTAAGGTTGGAGAGTGTTACATCCGCCTCACGTCCCGTCCCGCATAAAGAAGCCGCTTGCCGGAAGACGGCAGTTCGGGAGTAATCTGCCCACGAGCGTGACATGCCTTCTTTGAGCTGTGCAGCATTACCAAAGGCCTACAATGCCAGGCCTGCATCCATCCTCATCCCTGCTGGCAGCACATGCAGGGAACTTTACACTGGCGATGAGGAAGTGAAATTAACTCATGCACACTACAAATAATGCACATTTACTCTCTGCTGAGAGGATTTCAGCAACAACACTTTTTTTTGACGCATGTGCGATCGTGCAATGTCACATGTGACATAAACTGCCCGCCATCTCAACTACGCCCTACTCAAGACACAGTGCGACCAGTGAAACTACAGAAATACAGCTCATCACAGGCACACAGCACTGCACAACAGCAAGACGCCAGGTGAGAAGGAGTGGCCCCAACCCCTCCCACGCACAACGCACTGGTAATCACCAGAAAGATCACAAAACAACATGGCCATGGGGCTGTTAACACCGAGGTCCGGCACACCAGTGAGACTAGCAGTGTCACTGATGCCACTAGCCCCAATACACCGAAACTATGGGGGTGCCACAGCAGCGCTAGGTACTTTTGACCCTTACACAGACCCATCATCAGTGGGCCCCCGCTGGATGATCTGGATTCAAAAATGTGAGATGGCAATGGACTGTAAAGACGTCATGACACCAAGGAAAATGAGATCACACCTTATACTCAACATCAGTGATGACGTGTTGCACATTTTCAACTCTTTGGCAGTGGGAGATGGCACAGATGGATACCAATTAACAAAAGATGCACTAACAGTGCATTTCAGGACACAATTGAACCCTGGCTATGAGACATTCAACTTCTGCACCACAGTACAGATGGAAGATGAAACACTTGATGCATACCACACAAGGCTCCGACAGCTAGCTTTATCTTGCAAATTTGATGACATCAAAAAGGAAATAAGACGCCAGATCATCAATGGCATGAGCTCGGAAAAGTTGCGTAGAATAGTGGTAAGTGAGATAGGAATCACCATGGTGAGAATACTAGAATACGGATGCCAGAGAGAGCTATTACACGCAAGAGCAGCGCTAATGGGCACAGCCCTGCAAAAGCTGCCTATGGCTCCAACAACAGTAACAGTGGCACAAGTCACAAACCGCCAAGCACCCAGGGATGAGAACAGTGACATGTACACCACATTGTGGTGGCAACCAAGAATCCCGGGACCGACTGGATGGTGTGGAGGAGCATGACATGGTAAAAGGAACTGCCCAGCACAAGTGACCACATGCGAAGCATGTGGCAGAAGAGATCACTAGACACGTGTGTGTCGATCATCATGGCCCCCCAACACACACAGCCACAACTGCCAAAACCTCTTCCCAAGAAACAGAAGCAAGCAGACACATGCTTGGTGGTGACTGGTGACAACTCTTCAACAGATGATTCCGGAGACAAGCATGAAAAAGCGGCAATGGCAGTCGAAGCGGGACAGACAAGGAGAAAAGGCAAGATTCACCTCATCTCTGCAATGGAACAAGGGGGACACATATTGAAGAGGAAGAAGAGAAGATGTGTCTTGTCAACATACAGGGCCAGGAAACGATGATGACTATCGACACTGGAGAGTTGGTGAACCTGATGCCAGCTGAAATATTCCGACGACTACACCCCTAGCCTGAAATCAAACGCACTGAGACCCTGCTATTCGCATGTGGCAGCAAAACGCCACTACAGGTGGTCGGATGTTTCCAGACTACACTAGGCAGAGGAGAAACGGAAATCCAATCAAAAATGTATGTGTTCGATGCAGGCATTGAGTGTCTGTGCTCATTTGGGAGTCAGAAGAGGAATTAGGACTCACAACGTTTATCTGTGACATCACTGACTACGCGGACATCGCCAACCTGCTCGTAAAACACCCTGGCATTTTCTAAGGCATGGGATGTCTCAACGGGAAGCTGATCAAACCACATATTGACCCTACAGTTCAGCCCGAGCAGTATAACACAGGAGAACCCCATTCCATATGCGAGACCAAGTGGTGAAAGAACTCCAGGAACTAGAGTATGCCAACATCATCGAACCAGTGTTTGGCCCAACACCATGGGTGTCCCCGATGGTTGTCACGAAGAAACCCAAAAAAATGGGATAAGTGTGAATCTGCATAGATATGCACCTACACAACACAGCCATATAAAGGGAACAGCACATCACCCCAGCTCTAGATGAAATAATAACAGACCTCAAAGGCTCTCAAATCTTCTCAAAACTGGATCTCAATGCTGGGTACCAGCAGCTCAAACTACACTGTGATTCACGTTACATCATGACTTTCTCAACTCATTTGGGCCTGAGACCATATAAGAGGCTAAGCTTCGGAATATTGTCCGCTGCAGAGGTGTCCAACAAGCCATCGAAGAAGTAATCCAAGGAATTCCTGGAGTACTGAACGTCAGTGATGACATCATTATCCAGGCCAGTGACAGAGAGGAACACATGCGCAAATTCAAAATGGTATTCAACAGGCTGCAGATGGCCGGACTTACAATCCACCGTGACAAATGCAAATTCCTAAAGGAGGAAATAACATTTTTCGGATAAGTTTTCAACAGCGATGGCGTATCTGCCGACCCCTCAAGGTGGCAGATATAAAAGGGGCTTCTCCACCCACCACGCCCACAGAAGTGCACAGTTTTCTAGGCATGGCCACATACTGTGGCAGGTTTATCCCTAACCTTGCAACCATGCAGGAACCTTTGCGAGAACTGACCAAAACAAACACCAAATGGGACTGGGGCCCCGAATGCCAGGAGGCATTCAAATGAATCAAAACATCATTGTCATCGGACACAACCATGGTATACTACAACGCAGTCCTACCAACCAAACTATAGGGGGATGCAAGTCCCATCGGACTGGGAGCAATGTTGGTGCAACAATCACGCACAGGCGAGACAAAACCAATTTTGAATGCCTCCAGAGCTCTCACGCCCACCGAACAACGGTACTCGCATATAGAAAAGGAGGCCATTGCAGTTCTATGGGCTGTAGACCCTTTCACATCTATCTATATGGGCGGAAGTTCAAAGCCTATACCGACCATAAGACTTTGATCCCCATATTCAGAGGATCATCATCACACACACCAGCTAGAATCGGGAAATGGTTGCAACACCTCCAACAATATGAGTTTGAGCTATCATACCAAGCAGGAACTGACAATCCAGCAGATTTCTTATCCAGACATCCAAGAGCTGCGACACCTTGCGAGGTAGACGGGTCAACAGAGACTGAAGAACACATTTGCCAGATCATCAACACAATAAGGCCCAAGACAGTCAGCATCGCCGACCTTTTGGAGGCCACACAAACTAACCTGTGTTGTGACATTATAAAGAACACGATAATAACAGGAGATTGGAAGTCTTTCCTCCGTCACGTGCACAATCGCATGCCAGCGGCCAAGGATTTCCTTACAGAAATGTTGCCAGTACGACAAGAACTGTCAGTCACCAGCGAAGGACTAATCCTGAGGGGCTCTCGCATAGTAATCCCCATCAGTCTACCAGACAGGATTGTCACACTGGCCCATGAAGGACACCAAGGCATGGTCAGAACCAATGCCAGAATACAGCACTGTGTATGGTTTCCCCAATCAATGCCAAAGTTGAAGAAACTATTGCATCATGCCACCGATGCCAAGTAACCGGAGCACCACTGAATCCGGAACCTATCCAGTTAGCAGAGCAAGGGATATCATGGTGGGAAGCCATCAGCATTGACTTCTACATGTTACAAGAAGGCACATACTTACTGGTGGCAATCAATGAAAATTTAGTAACCTCGAGGTAGAAATAGTATCATCAACGGCTGCAGACACAGTGATCCCGGCATTAGAAAAAATGTTTTCCACACATTGACTGCTAAAGTGTGTCAAGAGTGACAATGGGCCGCCGTTTCAAGTGAGAGAGCTAAGAAAATACATGGACGACCTATACATCCAATACCACCATATAACAACCAGGTGGCCGCAAGAGAATGGTGACGTAGAACATTTTATGACAACACTTAACACTGTTCTCCGCATATCCAGGGCCCAGAGCAGCCTGTGGCAAATCGACATGTACTGTTTCCTACGAAATTACAGTGTGACCCCTCACAGTTACATAAACATACCCCGGCAGACCTCATGTATGGAACAGTAATAAACTCATCCATATCACACCACCCTAGCAGGAAGACGGACAACCTCGACAGAGAACGCACACAGGCCAAGCGAGTGGCAGCAAACAAACACATGAGCCTTAGACGAAATGCGAGAGAATCCAAACACAAGGTGGGCGACCAAGTGCTGCTACTAAGACACCGCACCAAGTCAAAACTAGAGACTCGTTATGACCTCACACCATGGAGAATAATCAAGAGAGAAGGGACAATGGTAACAGCGAGCCAAGGGCAAGAAACTATTGCAAGAAATACCTCATGGTTCAAAAAGGTGCCAGAAAATATGTGGACTGAAAGAGAAGGACAGCAACAAGCGGAAGGCGACCATACACTGTACGCCCCGAGACAAGGTCCCGAGGATGATGGTGCACAAGGCAGTGGTCCAAGTGAACTGTCGGCGAGTGATGAAGCACCTCCCTGTCTTGAAGGTGAGCCGGAAGGTGGAGGAGAAACAGAGACAATGCCTCGGCAGCGGTGCAAAGTCTGCGCATAGTGATTTTTGCTGTACAAAATGACTTTACCTCGACTTTGCCCAGCAAAAATACACTTTGCACGGTTCCATGAATCTCGGTTTGTGTTGGCAGTGCAAAGTCACTTTGAACCGGGCAAATATTCCATGAATCGGGCCCTAAATGTTTACAAATATCGTTTTTTCTATCATGTTGACTGTGACTATCCAGTGTGCATTGGCCAAACTGAAATGATGAGATTTCTTATGTACATATTGTGGGTTTACCATTATTACCTTAGCAACTGGCTGGTAAGCCACTGTTATTTGTTGATATGCTATTTATTTATTTAATATTTATGTCTACTCAGATTCATGCAAATATATAAATAAATATATAAAGTCTCTCCTCCTCAGGGGTGGTCACAAACAAACTGAACATTCTGTCATTATTTCTGGTTATGAAATGTTATTGCAATTACCTGCTCATGAAAAAGAGCATTGCGAACATTCTTTGCTGTTTGGAAATCTGGGAGAGTGCCCCATTACTTGCTCCCAATGGAAGCACTATTTTCATAACTATTAGTCCCCATTGGTGCCATCGTGTCTAGGCTGCCTGGATACTTTGACCCGCGCATGAGTGCAGTAAGGTGAGTACGTGCCCATTCTCATGGATTCCAACAGGTTTTCTACCTTGGCATTCAATCATACCGCATTCAGTGGTCACCCACCACACCCCAAGGACAGAAGCACCTTACACAGTGATAACTTATTACCTTATAAGGGAAAGAGAAAAACAGAGACATTGGATAACCCTGAATTGTGAACTGCACAACCAGGCAGACTGCCTGGGACAAGAAATAAGAACTTTTTGGTAGCGGTCAGAAATCAGTCACCATTTCCCCAACTTTAGGGAGAGCTGACTTTCAGGCTTTGTCTATAGTGAAAGGGAAAGACTATACTTATGTTAGGTTTTGGACTGAATTGATTGTAAGACCTACTGACGATCAAAGGTTCTTTTATTTTGTAGTTGCTTTGTAGAATAGGGAGCACCACCTCCTTAGAAGTAGGGCCAGGACAAGTCTTATTTCCTCGAATAAAACTGACCAGTTGCAAACATGACTTCTTGTCCGTCTCCTATGTCTGCCTTACCACACATCCTGTAAGTGAGGAGTGTACAGGAAGGACTGATGCAAGGGATGAGACGACTGACAGGGCACTGGAATCCAAGTGATGGACACACAGGAGGAAGGCCCAGTGTCATTAATGGGAGCCCAGAAGGCACTTGGAAATCCAAGAAGTGGGCTCAAAGGAGGAATCTAGGCATGGCACACAAGATGGGCACTAATTAAGTGCTTGCCTTTCAAATAGGGCCAGTCTGTACTTCACAAGTTTGAATTCCAAGGCCGGACTGACACAACCTTTTATCCTTCAGAGGTTGATACATTGATTACCTTTAAATCAGTAAAAATAAGATCTGTTATTACAGGGCTTAGAAGCGGAAGGAATCCAGCATAAAGCACTATGTAGGAACACAAATTATTAAGGTTATCAGAAGACTCATAGTGTCCCTGGTGACACGAAGTCATCTCATGACCTACCAATTATTCTTATTGGTATAGTTACTGACAATACCACCTACCTACCAGAGCCTGGCCAGCCCTGCTAAGCCTTATTTAGCCACATGCACACACGCCCAGCGCATTGGAACTATGATAATGGGAAAAGGCGCTATATAAATGACAAATACAATACAATACATACTGCTGTGCCACTATACATCAGAATGACAGAGAAGTAACAGGTATAAAGAAAGCTGAGGCTGGCATCGGGCAACCCACAATCATTTCTCAACTCCATTGGCTCCTTGACAAAGTAGAAACCCAGCTCCAGTTGCTTCTCACAGACTGTGCCACCTTTGACAGAAAGACAACGCCTCTGATCACCAAACAATCAGACAACCCAATATGAAAGTGTTCCCCTGGTTTGACAGTCTGTGCTCATAAAACCTCCCAACATTGGCCATCCTACTTCCGACCCATCTTATTAAAGAGACGTCCTGTGTGGTCGCTTGCCAAGTCGACAATTATGGTGCGACCCCCATTCCTCTGCTTCATGGCTCTGTCTCTCCAGTCATGCACATTTGCTCTTTTTGCGCTAATTTGTCAATGTGGAGTTTTCTTGTGGATGTTGTTTTTGTGAGTAAGGCTCTGCTGCAAGAGTCCTTGAGCTCTGCCTCTAGGCGCAGTACAAACACGCCACGATAACAGTCTTAAAATATGCCCGGCACGAAATCAGGGGAGTTTTCAGAGAAATCACTAACATCCTTTTAGGATGCAGCTTCACTGCCAAGTGTGTGCGCATAAATATTGCAGGGTTAAATAGCTTGGGGTACAAGTAAACAAGGCAAGCCAAGTGATTAAGGAAGGGGGGCTAGTTTGGATGGCTGGTTTTAAATGAAGTCACAGTTCGATTTTGCAGCGAGCAGATGTGTTCTGTAAAAGCCATTTAAAGTATGTGGAAGGGGGTGAAAGAGCAATTAAATGTGTGCCACGCGGGTATTATTAATCATAAAATGCAATGAAACGGGTTCAAATATAAGGTAGAACAACCTTTCACCAAATGACAGCCATTCATATCATTTCACGTTCTTAATAAACACTAGGTAGCCTACATCAATCCTATGTTTGAAGCCAGCGTTGTGAACTAGTGGTGTAGTGTGAGCTGACGTTTGATTTGTAGAGTGGTAGGCTTCATTGTATTAAGGAAATACATCATTTGGACTGAATGTTTGTATTTTATCTTTGGCATTCCAAAAATGTGAGACCCTCAGTTGTTATTTACCTTTAGACTTAGTTTTTGTACAATTAATGTTTGTCTTGGGAGGATAGCTCGGGAGTAACGCGCTCGCCTTGGAAGCAAGAATACACGGAGCGACACAGGTTTGATCCCTCGGTCCGTGTTTAGCAAACCTCTGGGTATTATGCGCATTACAAATAACCTATCATATCTTGATTTTTTATAGGGAGTAACCGTAAATTGTACCAGGTTTGAGGCCACCGGATGCACAACGGCGTGATAACCCAGCCATTTGTCCATTATTATGCCAACATACATTACTCTTGTTCATTCCTCTTGGCCCCTTACTTTCCCAACCAGTAAGGTGCAGAACGAGACATGTTTTCTTTTGGCATAAAAAGGCAGCAGATTTTATTTTCACACACATAATAAAACACAGCCAACATCTGTGAAAATAGCTCCGTAGGTGCGGCGACTGCTCCGTGTCCAAAACCTGCTTCCCCCTTTTTCCAACACAGTCCATAGTAGGCACAACTCCCCCAACCCTTTGTGCCTGAGACCTGCCTACCCCTGCAGGTGTTCCTGGCTGGGAGAGCGTTGTTTGTTCGGGGAAGCTGAGCTTCTCATTGTTACCACCAGACGCCCCCGCCGTTTAGGCTCCCAAGAGGCGCTGGTCCGAGAAGAGTGAAGACCCGTCCGGCTTTCCCATATCTCATTCGGAGTCTGTCTCTTGTCACTGGCCGCCAAAACACTGCCACGCCAAAGGTGGTTTATCGCCCACCGCGGCAACCACCTTTCCTGCTACCAAATTCCAGTGGCTTTGTAATAACTGGCTTTTGCGCCCATCCCTTCTTGCCACGAAACGAGCTTAACCAGACTCCTGAGTAGCCCCACTGTGAGATCCCTTTGTTTCTCCTACTTCACCATTGGAATGTTCCTCTCCACTTCTTATTAGGTTAAAGCTCCCCAACCAAATTCCCTGTTACTCTGCCTGCCCTTGCAGGAGCTATCATATTGGGTGAGCACCGTTCCTGACAGGTGACGTTACTTAATCCTATTGTTAATCCAATATCGGCCTGCCCACCCCCTGCTGGGGATATCGTGCTCGTGGGGATCCTTTCCATTTGTTTATTGAAACCCTCCTTCGCCGTTTAGGCTTCAAAGGGAGGCTTCCACCTCCTATTCTCACCTGACCTGTGGTCCCAGCTCACCCACCCCAATCCTACTGTGGCTTGCCAGCCTTTGCCAGAGTTTTCTTGGGCTGGAGGAACGCTGACCCTGACTACGGTGGGCTGGGCCATCCCCTTTTCAACTCGACCCCATCCTTCGCTACTATTCCTTGTGTAAGCCGAAGCTTCCCTGCCATAGACCAAGCAGACTGCCTACTCTCCAAACGTACCCAGGGTGGGGGAATGCCATACAAAACCCGAGTTATCTGGGCTTGTCCCTGTTATATTTAGGCCCCACTAGCCCAACCTTCTGCACTCTAAGTAGAGTGAACCTAAAACTTATATTGCTACCTACCAGGTGGACCACCCCCACTGTTATTTGTTTGTTGTCCCGGTAGGATGAAAAGGCTGAGTCGGGCCTGCCAACCTGCTTCACCAACCCATTCCTAATGCTATCGATGTACCACAGTACGCTGCTTAATCGAATGTATTGCTCAATCCCAATCAGATGTTCCCCTTCCCCATTTACAGCGCAGTTTGATAACGCATGCTCAATGGCCCCCAGTCATGAATTAAAGACTCTCACTATCTCATGGGTCAGTGATCATATTAAAGTAATCCCCACTTAAGATGCGAGGCGTTGTAGCCCTAATTGCGCCTGCCGAGTCCACATTTTTTATTTTTATTTTTATTTACTTTTGTGTAATCAAAGAAAAAATGATTTTTACAAGAGAGCAGACTTAAAATAAAGAAAAACTTTTTTCCTTTTCAAAACTGCAAGAACGCGCCTTGTAGGGAGCGATTAAAGAGTCAAGCCGCGACAAAAGCGCAGCACGTAAGAGTCGTTGACAGATTGCCATGGCGTTCGGCGTCTAGGGGGGAGACTCCGAACAGAGCAGCACAAACAGGGGAGGGGTGTATTGGTATGCATTGTAGTTAAGTTGAAGATTCAGCGGCGGAGGGGAAAAAGGCCGTTGACGTTGATTTTGAAGAAGACTGCTTCCATTAATTTAGACGTGGTTACCGCCCTATGGGCTTTTTCTCCCGAGATGAGGCGGCACCACCATGTATCTTCTTCTATCAATACAGAGTCCACCCATAGAGGGGCCAGAAAAGCTGTGCGTTCTAGATTTAACGATGGACAGTTTAACAGAAGGTGACAAACTGTCTCAATAGAGTCTGGGATTTTGCAGAGTCTGCAGGTTGTCATAGTGGATTGATTTCTTAACCCCAGGATTTCTCTGGTGTGGAGCAGATTAAGTCGTGTTCTTAAGAATATGCTGCGTAGTTTTTTATCCGGAAATTTGGTGCTGTATGCCAACATGTTTTCAGCTTGTTGTGCGTGAGAGGCAAGTGCGTCAGATACTTTATCGCTGCTGATTGCTCGATGGTGGCTATCCAATTTTGGATTTTCAGTTTTTCAGTGACTCTTTGCGGATTGGTAATTAGGTCGTCTGTTGAACATAGTAGGTCTTGCAATTTGTTTTTTTGATGGTGCATCCAGGTCTGCAGGACCGTACAGGTTGTTGAAGCCATCTCCTGACCAATGATGTTAAAGATTGGAAGGCCATCTTGGATGAGTGTCTTCCTGAAGAGGGCTAATGAGGCCGCGCTGACGGTGGCGTTCAGCGACAGAAGTCCTAGCTCTCTTCTGACGGCCCCATGGGATGGAGTTTGGAAGGCCGAGGAGGGATTTCCAATAATATCCCTCCAGTTTCTGCCAGAACCCAAGAGGCATGGTGATCGTAGCGTCCATGCCATAAGTTAGAGCAGGGACCATTTTGCCCTTGTAGAAATTGATGGCAGGAATCAGCAAAAATGTTCCAAACTTTCGATCGATCGTTCTCAGTTGGGCAGTCAGGTGTTTGGCTTTGGCCTAAAGGTGTTGTTGCATTTTAGACTCTTGAGGCGTCCCGTCGATGATAACTCCAAGATATTTAAAGTGTGGAACAACTTCAATTCTAACTTTGTTCACTGACCAAGAGCTGTTGTTTTTCAGTGGTGGACGATTTTTGGAAAAAATCATGATTTAGGTTTTGGACTTGTTTATGCTTACATTGTTGAAGTCCATGCACCCAGCCAAATTGTCCAACTGCCGCTGTAAACCAATGGGAGTCTGGTCAAGAAGGATCATATCGTCGGCATAAAGAAGACGGGAGAGTGCAGTGTTTCCAAACTTCGGGGGAAAGCTACGAACGGAGGCTTCAGAGTCTGTAAAGTCCCCCAGGAAGGCAACGAAGAGGGCTGGGGCCAGTGGGCAGCCTTGCTTGACGCCTCTGTGCGCTTGGATTTCCGCGGAAAGGGACCCTTGCCTGTTCAACCGAACACTGAGTGTGGTGTTGGTGTGGAGCGCGATTATGGGGTTTAAAATAGTGTCTGGGCAGCTCCAGTGTTTCAGCTTTCCCCATAGTAACATTCTGTCAACTTTGTTGAACGCCTGCGAAAGATCAACGAACGCGGCGTAGACTGTCGGGGCACCTTGTTTTATTTTTGCCTTTATGATGCTAAGAATGAAGATATTCACCGTAGTGCTGCCGTTTTTCTTAAAGCCCAGCTGGAAAGGGTCGCTGCAGGGGGCCAATTTCGCCCAGCGTTGGAAGTGATCCAAGAGGAGAGATGCAAACAATTTGCCCATAATGTCCATCAGGGCTGTTGGGTGATAGTTGCCCGGGACTTCCCTGCTTCCTTTCTTGAAGATTGGGATCACTGTGGCTTTAGATCATGAAAGTGGGATCTGTCTGCTGGCTCGACAGTGTTCAAACAGAAAGCTGATAAAGGTTGTCCATTCGTTGAGGTATTTTTTTAAGTCGATGTTGGTTAGGCCATCGGAGCCTGGAGCTCTTGATGGTTTTAGCTTCTGAATGGCCACACTGATTTCTGCTTTTGCAGAGAGGTCGACCCAGGGTGCTTGCGTAGTCTCCCAAGAGAGGTTTGTGGGCGGCGTCGGACTGGCAAAGAGATCGGTGAAGAAATCGACCCAGGCCGATTCCGTGACTGAGTTGATCATGTTTGTAGCTGTGGTACCTTGAGAGTTATTTATCAGAGACCAGAAGTCAGCTGTTTTTTTAGTTGTGAGTGCTGTCAACATGGCTTCTGCGTCGCGTTGGTATAGAGCCGCCCAGCGTGATCTGATCCACGATTTGTAGATATGGTGTTCTTTTTTCCACAGTTCCCACTCTGCCGGGGTGTTTTCCGCTTTTGCGCTGCGTTTTTCTTTTCCTATTGCCTTTTTCTTATCTGCTATCCGTATGTCGTGAATATGGTTATTAGTTTTCAGAATGACCTTTGCAGTTGTCTGATGTTTCTTGTACTTGATCAACAGAGGCAGGTAGATCGGTCTAGAGGCTGTGTCTGGAGTCGGCTGAGCATCAGCTTCTGCGGCGTACTCCTGAGTTAGAGTTCTAACACTGGCTGCTGTCAGACGGAGCCGAGTTTGTTGGGGGTTGGACTCGACCTGGGATAAATAGTAGTTCGACGTCTGAGCGGCAGAGGACCATGCTAATGTGAACATGTTGTGGTCACTCGCTGTTGTTTTGACCACCTGGAAGTGTTCGATTTCTGAGCACATAGCTTGCGAGGCGTAGATGTAGTCAAGGTTGTCAGCAGACTGGCCTCTTTCCCAGGTCGGGATGTGTTGATGCCCGTCCAGAATCCATGCTGTGTTGTGTAGGTTTCTTCTTGACATTATATTCATCCAGGCTTGTCCTCTGAGTTCAGAATTCATGGACAGGACAGGATCTGGAGGGTGGTCTTTCGGATTAATGCACTTTGCATTGAGATCTCCGCAGATTATAACGAACGGGGTATTCCATTCGATAAGGATGGCGTCGATGGTTTCAGCCATGGTTTGGCAGAAGTTTGTTGTCGACGTTCTTTGGGGGTTCCAGTAAGTGGCGATCAGCGCCAGAGAGGTCGTTGAGCAAAGCTTAGTAGATGACTTCGTAGTTTCAACAGAGCGGTTCCACTCGATAAGAACAGCAAGCACCCCGTAGGATCTTGCCGTAGTCTTGATGATTTTTAGATTCTGACCAGATCGAATGGCGATGAGGAGGCCAGCAGAGTGTCAGCCTAACAGCCCTTTAGCAGCTGGTGAAATCACGATTTCATAACCGTCCATTGACGGTTTCTCCTGAAGCTATGTCTCTTGAAGACAAACATTTTTGAACTGACCCAAGATCACACTGCTGGGGTCAGCTAGATGTGCATATCCTCTAGTGTTCCATGAGGCCAACGTGAGAGTTACATGATGATAAAGTTCGTCGGCTTCAGTAGGTGGTTGCTATCTGGATCGGTTTGAGCTAAGGGCTTCTTTTATCCAGTGCCAGGGTCCACCTGATTTCGTGATTTTTTTTGATGTAGCCGCTGAATCTAAAGGTGTCGTAGAAGGCGAGACATGCCGATAGGCTCTGTAGTTGTGTGGTCTTCTCTGAGGAGAGTAGTCTCTCAGACTCTGTCTTCTTTGATATGGCCGGTGCCTGTCAATAGTGCGCTTAGCCGGACTGTACCTGCTTGTTTCTTGTCGGCCTCGAGTACAGAGTGCGTCTGATGAGTTGGCCGCATTAGGGCGGTCGGGTTTGTCTGATGGACGTCCCGGGTCAAGATCGCATACTGCAGTTCGAGTGGGGAACTTGTCCGGTTCACGGCGTTCCTTAGTCTTCTATGGTAAGTCTATGAAGTGGGCCTTCAGTTCTTCTCTTCAAGTGATATGGCGGTATGGGGAGCCACGATTGTGGTTTCTTCTATGTGTGGGAGGGGCTATTTTACTACCAATGGCTCTATTTTATTACCTCGGCCAGCCTCCGCGCACCAATCTCAATAAATCCACTCTGCCCTTGGCATTCCTCCTGAGTTGGTGTAGACTAAACACTAGGCTACTGTACATACTGGCTTGTATTCTGGCACTACAGAAAGGTACGGGAAGGTGGTTCATACGGCAGTGGGCAAAATGATGACCAACCGCCAAGTTCTACTCCTGTTCCTTTGCTCCCAACAGGAGCTCTTTGATTGATACTTATCCACACCGTTTGTGTCATACCCATGGCATTGCATTGTTCCAATTTAACCTGCCTCTGAGCACCATCAATCGTCTGTTGAGTTCTTCCCCCCTAAAATTAAATCTGTCCTTCATGGGAGTCAACTATTTCAGAGAATTAACCTTTCATGATTCCTTTGATGTTTAGCCATGCTTGACCATGTGTTTGTTTTTAGGAGCAAGTCGGAGCATCCCACCGTTATCCTAACCTTCTACTGCTGCCGCTACCTAACCACCATCTCCTGATGACCTCATTACCACTCCTGTTCCTTAACTCCCACTTCAACCCCACTGATCGAAACATATGCCAACTTTCGCTTCATACTCCTGGCCATATACTGTTCCCATTTAACTGACCCCTGTGCAAAATCCATAATAAGCTGAGTTGTGTATTTGTATCCTTCATGGCCACCTCTGCAGGTAAGTGGTTAGCCTGAGCCCTCTCCCCCGCTTCGGTGCCATTGCAGCTACCAGACCATGCAGTAATATGGTACCCCAACCATGTCCCAAACCTGGACAACCTGCCTTGGAGGGTATGCCCTCTTGTGCATCCACCTCAGTGGATCAGCAACTGATCTAAGCACCTCAGCAACCTTCCCTCCCTGGCCACTTCAGATATGCCTCTTGCCATGAACACAGGTTTCTGCACAGATATGGCAGCCTACAAGAGTATCCATCCACCTACGAGCCCTTACTACCTCCCCGGGTGTGGAGGGGCGGGGGGCGATGGAGGGGCCCTGAAAGCTGAAGCACTAACCACAACTAACTGAATCCCATTGGTATATGCTATGATGAGTTATTTATAACGTGCTTAATACCAGATGTTTTTCCGCGTGTACCCGGTGCCTGCCCTGTGCTGTTCCCCGTCATTTTGCTCTCCAGGCGAGAATGTTGCCGCTAAGCCATCCTCCCGGGACATATTGAAAATTATCAACCTCTTCTTCACCGCCTGAGTGCACCCACTCTTAGTGACCATGAACCACCATGTGAATCCTCACCAAAAACACCAGAAGTTTATTTCAGAGAGGACATGGTGCTCGAACCTGTACCGCTCCATCTCCTCTTGCTCTCAAGGTGATAATGTTGCTGCTGAGCCATTCTCCCCGGAAATATGGAAAACTATCAACCTCTTCTACACCGTCTGAGTGCCCTCAGTATTACTGACTATGACCACCGTGTGAGTCCTCACCGTAAAACACTTGCTTGTCCCGCGGGCCTTGATCCATAGTGCTCCCCTTCCCCGCTGCAATTACCATATAAAAGAGGACCATTAAATGAGAGCATTACTATTTAAGACCCCTTTCAGCAACCTGCACTAACTTAATGTGCCCCAATTAATTGTGAAGTGCGCCCCTAAACCTAGGACCCTGATAACCCGCCCGTGTCCTACACTTGCGACTCTCACAAATTGGGAGGCCAAGACCGGTTGATGAGGGGTGTCCGAGCTACCCCCCCCTGTCCCACATACTGGCAGCTGAGTGGCGTCCTAACGCAAATTGTTTCTAAAACACAACAACTGGCGCCCCCGGTCCTCGCAAAGCAATGGGAGGATCTACCCTCCTTCCAGATGTCAAGAGGTTCTGAGTATTGGTTCCCTGCTTATCCACACCTGAGTGAGGTATATGGGAGCGGTGTTTGTCCATTTACACTTGTGCAAACCCCAACCTCCGGCTGCATATTGCCCGCCTCGTGATCACTTGTGCCCATGCCATGCTCGCAAACCACTTGCCCGGCGATACAGAACATTGAATTACCGCACAGTCTCCCGCCTACCAGGACTGTGTTCTTATCACTCCCACTACCAGTGGCTGTTCACGAAAGTTTTGCATATGTTATATAACTTTCTGGACAACAACTCGGGGGCCGCATTCACTGGAAGCCTCTCTTGTCATTTGAGAACCATGCCCCCAGCTCTTCCGCTTGATAATGCCAAGCTCATTGCACAGGACACGAGCGCCGGCGGCGCAGCAACCACCTGGGGCTTGCCTCTAACCTCACTAACCTTCCCTCAGCACACACGGCAACCTTAAAGCAGATTTAAACAACTGCAAACCTGCGACGACCTAGCGCTCCAACCTAAATACGGGCTCCGACAGCAATTACCCATGCTTTACAAAGCACCTCCCCACAACGACCCACACTCCGCGGCATGCCGCCTTTTAAGAGAACACTGCATACTCAGGACCTAGCCTTGGCAGGAACACGTCCATCGCTCGAACATGATCCTTTCCATTTCTTCAACAGGAACCTGGTTAGTAGTATCCGGAACCTCTTCCCTCACACGAATGAGCACAAACCAAAACAAAAAACTCCTTTCTGCTGCGGCGGGCGAGGTCCTTCTGCCGGAGGGGCTGGATACTTCTTGCCCCTGGCCGCCCGCCGCTCATATGGGTCTTAGCCCACCGCCCTTCCTTTGTTTGCCCTTTGCAGGCTCTTCCAGCGCTTTGTCGCATTTCTCATTGTTCCTCCCCCTTACCCAGGGGGGAGGGAAGAGAGGAGGACCCTGCCCGAGTTTTCAGGGTGCCTCCTCCATTTTCAGGTTTTCTTCGCCGTCACCTTCAAAAACACTGGTAGGAGGACCCTAGCGTGTGGGCAATGGCGCAGCCAAAACAGACCTGGGGAGAGAAAATGGTTTCACAGTTGGTACCGCAGGTGCCGAAACCGGTAAGTGGTGATGTTTACTGCATGGAAGGGAGATAGCTCGGGGAGGGACGAGAGAGAGAGGGCAAAAAGGGCATTCCGGGAGAGGACTCCCTAAAAAAAGCATGGAGACATTAGCAGGGATGGACCAGGCACTCTCTGGATTCCGATCCCCATGAAATCGTTTTACACTTTACACTTTTAGAGAGATTCCTTTGATTATGGGGCGAGCAATGGTGCCACAAACAAGGATGGCATTGCTCTTCAATAGTTTTACACTAATAGGAACAGTACCCAGTTGCACAGAAAAATAGAGCATCACATTTTGGGGTCAACCTGAGTTTTCATCCTTCTGTCCATTTTGGATCTGCATGGTCAAAGGGGGCGACAATGTGAACATTAAAGAGGCTCACTTTTTCAGTCCGTTTGTTGTACTTACTGCATCAGTTTTACCTAATAGTGAAAGCAGTGCTCTAGTGCAACCCCTCACCTACAGAACATGTTTTATAATAGGGGTAAGCCTTTTTTTAACACCACCATTTGGGTGGAGGTAAAATTATGGGAAAATAGCTCTGATTTTTCAGAGGTATTTTAAGCCATCTTCATGCCATAATTACGGTACTTAAGAGCTATTCTGAAGTTTGCACATTTTTCAGAAGTTGGAATGATGCGCCACTTTCAGAATTCATGTGGTGGTTGCTAGGATGGGTTGGAAAACAACCTAGCAACCACGACATTCGTAACCTGGCTTTTTTTAAGGCAATTCTTGTGGCACTCCTCCAGTTTAATATGTGCGCTAAAATAGCGCACATATACGGTACCATTTTGGTGCTGTTAGACTGGAGGAGTGCCACAAGAAGCCGGTGCCAGTGCAGGGTGTATATGAACACTTTCATACACACCAAAGTAAGCGGAATACAACCAGGGGCGTAGGAGACACATAAAATCTGGGGGGGACAGGGGACATCTTGGGGACTTTGCTTTATTTATTTATTGTGTTTTAGTCAAAGAACTCGACTTTTCACAAAATTAGAATTAAAATAGCAGTACGTATTAAATTACAAATATCACTGTATAAAACAAGAGAAAAGAAGAAAATAAAACGGAAGAAAATTAAAGGATGCAGCAGCAAAGAACATGTCTTTGTATGTTGCACTTCTGGATTTTTCATCTGACTTTGAGCTCATGGTAAAAGAGAGGAAATAACAATTACTTCCAGTGGACCACCTCTAGGATGCCAGCTCGTTAAGAGGCAGATCACCTGTAAGTGGACTTCTGCCAAATAAAGGAGTTGAAGACTTTTCTACCAACTGCAAGTTGCTACTTTTTTAGTGTGGGGCAAGGAGACATGTGTGTCTCTTGGAATGGCAAGATGGGGGTTTCAAAGAAAGAGGAAATCTTGTTTGTACCTCTGAGTAAGCCCTGTTATGGGAGTAGAGGGACCAGGTGTGTGATGTTGCTGCTTTGACTGTCCTCTGGGGGTAGTGGGGGGGGGGTACAGCAAACAAGCAGGATGAGCGATCGCAAGCCCACCCCCTTATAAGTACTCCCCAGGTCTGCGGCCGGATGTGTCGGACCCGAGGGATGCCTAGTAGGTGCGGTGTATGTGGACCCAGGGGGTGGCCAGAGGGGCAGTCCGCTATGTGGGCTGCCCCTCTAGCGCCCCTGGGAGGGCTGGGCCAGCCTCTCACGATGAGTCTGGTCCCTCTTATTCCATCTCATGCTGGCTTCAGAACCTAGCCTTTCTTTGTCATTGTTATTCTGAATGCAGAGCTGGACTCTGTTCCTTTCTCGTTTAACATTTGCTGCAAAGCTTGATCTATTTGATTCTCTCATATGTTACTAGGACGGCAGAGCATGGGTCCTCTGCCCTGTTACATTATTCAAAGAGCCCCTCTGGCCTTTCTTTGCCTCTCCCTTGTCTCACTGCTTCCTTGCTTAGTACATACCTCCTTGCTTGAACACTCAACATATTCTCCCTAACCCAGCAAAGGCTGCTGCAGTCTGTCTTAACTTCTATTTGTTCTGTATCTTGAACTGGCCTCTTATTTCCTCTTTCCTGTCTGCAGGGGAAAGGCATTTGCCAGTCACTGCCATGATGGTCCTATCTGGCCATAAGAGGGCAACAGCTAGCCAATATTGGAAGAACATGGGCATTTTATGCCAGAGGCTGGAAACTGCCTTCCTAATGCCTACACAAGAGACACAACTGTTGTCTTTGTTTCTAACAGTACTTCAGTGGGTGAAGAAACGCGAGAGCACACATTTTGCTTATAAAGGAAGGGGATGATGTCACACTTGGTTAAGACATTTTGATCACGCCAGAAGCTAATCTCCAGCTGCAATTAAGCGATTAGCTTTTAGACTTCTGGCTTTAAATAATGTTAGTATCACCTGGAAAGCACAGAGCTTGCTCAACAGGGTTCCTGGAGCACGAGGGGTACCCTACTCCTGGGCATGGATGATTGGAGGGCATTCTTGCCCTGTTTTGGAGCTTGGCCCCTACAGCCATGATGGGGGGAGGGTCCTATTACTTTCGGTTGTACGTACCCTTTGAGGGTGGGCAGACATTGCCTCCTGCTTTTGCCCACTAACAGCTGTGCTTTGCAACTTTATCACATATACCTGTCAGGTGACATGTAACTCAATGCTACTAATGTTATCAGCCTCAGAAGTCTGGAATCCTTTGCCACATCAACTAGGGTACAGGCTTGCCACCTGAGACTTACCCATGCCTGAGTCGGCATCTGTCGCCCTGTGGGGAAGACACACACAGAAAAAGCAGGGCACAGTGCCCTTGTGGGTTTTTCACACTCCTTCCTCGGGATGGGCACTATTCATTCTGCAGAGAGAGTGGCACATGCTGGGCAACATTCTCCCACTTTGACAATGTCACCCAAAGAGCGAAATTGGCCTTTTGAAATACCTCTGTCGACTTATTATTGCACAATCCACACTGATGGGTTTCAGCACCTGCTTAACGCGAGATGGCAATTAAGGGCATTTGCCAATGCACTCAAGAAGCACAGGACACCCTCTTACCAGCAACATGCCATGCTCACTCATTGTGATCACGAATTGGCATTTATCTGTGGTCATGTTAAATGTATTTATTTATTTATTACATGTGTAGCATCACGCAAAACCCCCAAGCATCAAGCCGCAAAGTAAACTACATGGAGTGGACCACTTCCATTGGCACATATTTTTACTTTTCCGCCACAAAATGGAAGATTTTAGTGTAAAAGGCAGGTGAAATCCCATTGCTTTTCTACTTTGGAAGAGTGTAAATACTTCACGCAATTGGCAATTGCTGGCAGAATTGACAATGGCTTCCTCTGGACTCCGCACGCTTTTACCAGGTTTCATTTCCAAGTAGACCCCAGAGGAATCCCTTTCCTTATTTCCAGCATTAGAATCCATGCTGGCAGTAAGGCCGAATTTGTCTGGTGTAGCGGGAAATACAGGGGGTCCTGGTGTGTCCACTCGAATCCTGAACTCCACCCAGAAAATGCACGAAAATCTGGCCAATTATAAAAAGCAACAGTAATAGTGTTTTCCACCCCTTTTTCTGAACCAATTGACCTGGAAAATGCTGTGTTGCATCGGAAGCTGAATGCATTCACTCTGCCTATTATCCCACTGGAAGATTAAGCCAAGTGCTGAACATAGGTGTTACATATTCCTGTGAATAATCTGTATTTGGAGAATTAACAAACTGAGCTACCTTACAAATGATATCTCCTCTGGGGCTTTACCGTCTTAAGCCCTTAACTGCCATGGGTATTTCCCCCCCAGTGCCAAGGCCTTTTTTGGTGATTTCGGTATGTCACCATTCAATCCGTTGTAACTTCTTTATTACTTGAGATATCCCAGGAATCCTACTTGGCTGTAGGGGGTGAGAGAAAATAACCAAAAAGGAGAACATTTGTTTTTTTTCCAGAAAATGCCAATAAAATGTTGTACAAAGAAGCCTGTGGTGTTTTCCTTGTAAGAGCTAGGAAAAAATGGTTTGCTGTGCTGGTTTCGCCATTTACCAGGATTTCAAGAACAGATTGAGTGGAAACCAAAACAACATATTTTGATTTGCTAATCAGCTGTTTTGTGAGAGGTAGGCGATTTTGGCGTTTTTTGTCCAATAGGACATGCGTGGATGGAATGGAAGAAAAGGGTAGGAAAGCTGAATGGGAAGCCACAAAGGCATACATTTCTGAAAAGTAGACAATATTCCAAGTTTAGGAAGGGGTGATTTGCACAGGTCAGGCAACAACTATTTAGGGAAAGATTCCATAGTTTGGGGGAAATCTGGGAAAATGACAGAAAAAAAAACAATTTCCGCACATTTCACTCTGGTCACCCACCGAAACACGCAGCCAACAACACATGGCCTACCTTCCTGCGTTCCCACAGGTTTCCCGATGAAAACGGTACCTCACATGTGTATGTGCACCTACCTGGGTGCAAAGGGAAAAGCCTAAAACACTGGTAACCCCAAGTCTTTTCGCACTGCAGATTTTCAAGAATTTTGCTCATGTGGACAACCTACAGATTTGGGCCTAGGGTGTCGAAGCCACGAAGGAAAACAGGGAACCACATGCATTTCCAAAAAGAAGACACCTGTGGGAATCCACAAAGATATGACTTGCGCGAATCGCCCCATAATTTATGACCCACAAACCCTGACAAAGTCTGAAATTTAGTGGAAAAAACACAATTTTCACTTTGTCTGGGATTGTGGGTAATACATTCTGGGGCGATTCAATCAAGTCAGACCTCTGTGGATTCCCACGGGTGTCTTCTTTTCGGAAATGCATGGAGTACCGTGTTTTCCTTCGTTGCTTCGACACCCTAGGCCCAAATCTGTAGGTTGTCTCCCCAAACCTTTTGGGGGTTACCAGTGGTTTAGCCTTTTCCCTTTGCGCCCAGGTAGGTGCACCCACACATGTGAGGTACCATTTACATCGGGATACCTGTGGGAACGCGTGAAAGTAGGAAATGGGGTGTTGTCGGCGTGTTTCGGTTGGTGGCAAGAGGGAAATGTCTGAAAATTGTAGTTTTTTCGCCAAATTTCTGAATTTGCCAGGGATTGTGGGTAATACATTCTGGGGCCATTCGCGCAAGTTAGACCTCTGTGGATTCCCACGGGTGTCCTCTTTTTGGAAATGCATGGGGTTCTCTGTTTCCCTTGGTGGCTTCGACGCCCTAGGCCCAAATCTGTATGTTTTTCACATGAGCCAAATCTGCTCTGCCGAAAGGCTTGGGGTTACCAGTGGGTTAGCCTTTTCCCTTTGTGCCCTGGTAGGTGCACCCACACATTTAAGGTACCATTTTTGTTGGGACACCTGTGGGAACGCAGGATGGTAGGACATGTGTTGTTGGCGGCGTGTTTCAGTGGGTGGCATGTTTCGCTAAACAAGGTGCTAAACAGCACTATTCACTGCGCCAAAATAGGACGCCCAGGCTCCACTGCTACTCTCAAGTGGGCCTGGGCGTCCTCGTAGAGCACGACAGTAATCTGTGAGGATTGCGCCTGTTTTAAGGTGTTACAGGCGCAATCCAATCTCAGCAGCATTTTTGTAAAATAACGACAGATTCGTTATTTTACGAAAATGCTGCCGAGAACACAGATTAACACGTTCCTATATACCAAAGTGAGCAGCTTCAACATTGCAGGATGTTGAAGCTGCTTGCTTTGGCTTAAATACACCCGTGCGGTGTACATGAACACTTTCATTCAAAGCGAGCAGCTTCAACGTTGCATGCTGCAACGTTGAAGCTGCTAGGTTTGGTGTAAATGGAAGTGTTCAAATACACCCGTGTGTTGTATTTGAACACTTTCATGTACACCAAAGCAAGCAGCTTCAATGTAACGTTGAAGCTGCTTCCTTTGGTGTACATGAAAGTGTCCATATACAAAACACAGGTGTATATGAACACTTTCATTTACACCAAACAAGGCTTCTTGTGGCACTCCTCCAGTTTAACGGCACCAAAAGGGTACCATATTTGTGCACATGTTTAGCGCACATATTAAACTGGCAGAGTGCCACAAAAATAGGCTTCCAAAAAGCCAGTTTCCGAATGTTGCGGTTGCTAGGTTGGTTTCCAACCCATCCCAGCAACCGCCACATATATTCCGAAATTGTCGCATTCCTTCCGACTTCAGAGGAATGCGCCAACTTCAGAATAGGTCTTAAGTACCGAAAAGTTCGTTAAGCCTTTTAACGTCCTTTTCGGTACTTAACACCTACATAAGAATAAGGCCCCGAGATTTCAGGATTGCACCGTTATGACAAAAACAGGCACACTCCTGAAGGTGCACTGTGTTGCACTACGAGGACGCCCAGGCCCACTTGCGAATACTGGTGGAGCCTGGGCGTCCAGTTTTGGCACAGTGAATCGTGCTCTTTAGCACGTTCACTGCGCCAAGTTAACTATCGGGCCCTCATAACGAGTAAAATGAATAAAAACAGGCGGTATTCCAAATAATGCTTGTTTTCGCTTTCACCACTATTCTCATAATGGGTCCCCTGCATTTTCAAATCACCAAATTGCACAAAGTGAAATCAATGCTTGGGGAATATATGGTTACTGATGGTGCCCATTAACTTATGCAGTTTTATATGCATCTAATTTTTATAATTATTTGAATTTTGTTTGTAACTGGATAATGCCCATATTTGAAGATACAGTCTGGTGCTTGTGTGAATCCGAGTACGAATGCATTTTATCTGAATAGATTTATTCTTGCATTTCAAACACGATTGCTGTGCAGATGTCGAATCAAATGGCACGCACGTTTGGTAGAGGCAGATGGTTAATAAACAGCGTTTGGAAGAGAAGGAGAAAGGTTGCAAAAACATAAACTACCCCCAAGTCTACAGTATTATTCTAGTCTAGAAATAGTTCTATTGTGACACACAGCGGCCGAATGGCTTTCTAATAGCATTGAACTCAGAAATGACTTTCTATGTCATTATCCAAAAACCTTTCTGCATATTTGGGCGTATTAATCCTCATGGGACATGGTCAAAACACCGCCCTGTTAATACTTTGTCTATTGCCTCCTGATACGTAAAATACGTGTAGATTTCGGGTTGGCCGATTTTCCTTGACTCACCTTACCACGGTGTGTCAGACTTTCTGCAGTGGTGCACCAAACACTCACTTCCGTTGCCACCTCCTCTTCCTGGGCTCCCCCCATGCACTTCTACTCATCGTGCCCTGGGCAGCATGATCTGCCTGTTTCTGTGGTGTCATTTCCTCCCAAGCCCATGTCCTGCCTGCCTCGGTTGCTTGGACCTTGAGGCCTGTGGTGCTGTCACCATTCTCTGGCTGAGCCAACACAGCGCTTTAGTGAACGGGAGACATCCCGTTACTCCCATTTCCCCCCCTTTTTTTCCTCCCGGGACTGCAGCAACATTTAAAGCGGTATGTTGAGTGTGGTAAAATGACTCGCTCCCATATAATCTATCCTGGTGAGAAGTAAAGCGTGTTATAAATATTTTTTTTTATAGAAGTTTCATAAAATATCAAACCTCTTTGCTTGTAACAAGGGCAACATGGGCGTTCCCCCCCTTTGCCGTTGGTGGCATTTTAGAATACCACCTCACACTTGCTAGCCCTTAAGATCACTGAATTTTGGCTCGAAAAATGTGTCAGCTAAATTGGACATAGAAACGCCCTGATTCATGGAATTATTTGCGCTGAAAATAGGGAACTTGCGCGGCAAACTGCACGCTAATCCACATTTGTCGATTCATGGAACCGACGGCACAGGACTTTCTTGGGACTTGCGTGGAGTTCACGCAGGCCCGGAACATCTGTGCGAGTCATCGATTGCCTTGCGCGAGACTCCGCACAGATTGTAAGCCGGGCCTGCGCATTGACCAAAATAGGGGGCGGAACATGCAGAATGAGGAAGAAAACGTGGAAATTTAGGTGTGTCGAGGGACATATACGGCCAAGCAATCGCACGCCCATCACCACACAAATATAACCATATTCATGAATTTGAACTGGGATAGTCTGGTTGCAAAAAAGTACACGCAAACCCCAGAACCCATACGCCACATGAAAGCAGGCAGAAACGTCAATGCGCATAGGAACAAATGCGTATAAACCACGCAATACACACCAAACCAGCGTCTAGAGCCACGATGAATCCAGCAGTACTAGGAGCCATTGTGTACGAACACCGTAGGAGGAGGAGGATGCCTAGGGCCTGGTCATTGCAACACACACCACACTTTTTGGGATTCCCGATGATCAGGTCTATGGCAGGTACAGGTCCCCCCCCCATATGATCCTAGACCTTGACAGGGATTGGGAAGATTACCTAATCTCCCCCACCATATGCTCCCAGGCCCTTAGCCTGCTAGAAAATGTGTTAACTGCACTACATTTCCTTGCCATCGGGTCCTTCCAGCAGACCCCTGCAGTAAGTAGTTAGTGGGATATCACAGGCCACCCAGTCACGCTGTCTACAACAGGTGCTGTCCTGTATAACATCACATGCATGTGCGCGCAGGCACATATATATGCCCCAAACACTGGCGGAAAGGCAGAGAGTCATGCAGGAGTTCTATGCAGTGGCACGCTTCCCCTGTGTACAAGGTTCCATAGACTGCACCCATGTAGCGCTTCGGCCACCCAGATTGACAGAGCACATATACAGGAACAGAAAGCACTGATATTCCATGAATGTGCAGGTCGTGTGTGATGCCAAGGGAATCATCACATAGGTCTATGCTAATTTCCCAGGCAGCACACACAACAGCTATATCGTCTGTATGTCACTACTACACTGGGACCCGGTAGCTGGAAAACATGGCAACGCATGGTTCATTCGTGAGTATGAACGCTCATGCACATGCATGCACGTCACACACTGAACAATAGACACTGCCAAAAAATGACAATAACAACTATGTTGACATTTACAGGGGGAGTGCCTACCAGCTGACTACATTCATGAGGACACCCATCAGGAACCCCACAACACCAGCCCAGGTGAGGTACAATACTGCACACATAGCCACTCGGGCAGAGTGGAGCACACATTCAGAGTGCTGAAGTCACGGTTCCACTCCCTTGACCACTGTGGTGGGGTGTTGCTGTATGCACCACCAGTAGTCTGTCGAATAATTGTGGCTGCATGTGTCCTGCACAATGTTGCCACACAGCGCGGTGTACCAGTAGACATGCAGGTGGGACACCGCCCGCATCCACAGGCCAAAGGGCATGTGGATAGGCTGCTTGTACACAGCTTGTGCAATCATACCTCACCTAAATACCAGCCCCTGGGGGCAGTTTCAGGGGAGAGGACAGTGTGGGGAGGGAAGTGTACTGTCAGGGGGCTACCTGAGGGTATTTCCAGAGGTGAGGGGGGCTGGTGGGTGGTGTCTGGACTTGAGGGGATTACCTGGGGTAGTTCCGGAGGTGAGGGGGGCTGGTGGGTGGTGTCTGGAACTGAGGGGGCTTCCTGGGGGGAGTGTCGAGCTGAGGACAGTGTGGGGGGGTGAGTGTTCTGTTAGGTGGCTGGTTGGGGGTACTGTCAGAGGTGAGGGGGGCTGGTGCGTTGTGTCAAGACTTGAGGGGGCTACCTGGGTAGTGTCAAAGGTGAGTGGGGCCGGTGGGTGGTGTTTGGACTTGACAGGGCTGCCTGGGGGTATTGTCGGAGGTGACAAGGGCTGGTGGGTGTTGTCTGGACTTGAGGGGGCTGCCTGGGGGAGTGTTGGAGGTGAGGGGGGCTGGATTTGATGGGGCTACCCGGGGGAGTATCAGAGGTGAGGACAGTGTGGGAAGGGCAGGGTACTGTCAGGGGGCTGGCTGGGGGTAGTGTCGGAGGTGAGGGTGGCTGGTGGGTTGTGTCTAGACTTGAGGGTGCTACCTGCGTAGTGTCTGAGGTAAAGGTGGCCGGTGGGTGGTGTCTGGACTTGAGGGGGCTGCCTGGGTATAGTGTCGGGAGTGAGGGGTGAAGGGGGCTGGTGGGTGGTTTCTGGACTTGAGGGGGCTACCTGGGGGGAGTGTTGGAGGTGAGGACAGTGTGAGGAGGGGAGTGTACTGTCAGGGGCTGGCTGGGGGTAGTGTCATAGGTGAGGGGGGCTGGTGGGTGGTGCTTGGACTTAAGGGGGCTGTCTGGGTTAGTGTAGGAGGTGAGAGGGGCTTTGGGTGGTGTCTGGACTTGAGAGGTCTGCCTGGGGGGAGTGTCGGAGGTGAGGACAGTGTGAGGAGGGGAGTGTACTGTCAGGGGCTGGCTGGGGGTAGTGTCGTAGGTGAGGAGGTCCGGTGGGTGGTGTCTGGAATTGAGAGGGTTTCCTGCGGGGAGTGTTGGAGCTGTGGACAGTGTGGGGAGAGGAGTGTTCTGTCAGGGGGCTGGCTGGGGGTAGTGTTGGAGGTGAAGGAGGCTTTTGGGTTGTGTTTAGACTTGAGGGGGCTTCCTGGGAAGTGTCAGAGGTGAGGGGGACTGTGGTTGGTGACTGGACTTGAGGGGGCTGCCTGGGGGTATTGCTAGAGGTGACGAGGGCTGGTGGGTGGTGTCTGGACTTGAGGGGGCTGCCTGGGGGGAGTGTCGGAGGTGAGGGGGGATGCTGGGTGGCGTCTGGACATGATGGGGCTAACTGGGGGGAGTGTCAGAGGTGAGGACAGTGTGGGGAGGGCAGTGTACTGTCAGAGGGCTGGCTGGGGGTAGTGTCAGAGGTGAGGGGGCTAGTGGGTTGGGTCTAGACTTGAGGGGGCTACCTGGTTAGTGTCAGGTGAGGGGGGCCGGTGGGTGGTGTCTGGACATGAGGGGGCTGCCTGGGGGTATTGCCAGAGGTGACGAGGGCTGGTGGGTGGTGTCTGTACTTGATGGGGCTGCCTGGGGGAGTGTCGTAGGTGAGGGGGGCTGGTGGGTGCTATCTGGACTTGATGGGGCTATCTGGGGGCGTGTAAGACGTGAGGACAGTGTGGGAAGGGCAGCGTACTGTCAGGGGGATGGCTGGGGGTAGTGTTGGAGGTGAGGGGGCTGGTGGGTGGTGTCTGGACTTGATGGGGTTGCCTGGGGGCAGTGTCAGAGGTGAGGACAGTGTAGGGAGGGGAGTGTACTGTCTGGGGGCTGCCTGGGGGTAGTGTCAGAGATGAGGGGGGCTGGTAGGTGGTGTCTGGAATTTAGGGGGCTGGCTGGGGTAGTGTTAGAGGTGAGTGGGGCTGGTAGGTGGTGTCTGTACTGGAGGGGGCTGGCTGTGGTATTTTGGGAGGTGATGAGGGCTGGTGGGTGGTGTCTGGACTTGAGGGGGTTGGCTGGGGTAGTGTTGGAGGTGAGGTAGGCTGGTGGGTGGTGTCTGGACTTGAGGGGGTTGATGTGCAGTAGGGGTATATGCTGGCAGATTGGGTGCCTAGGGTGTAGGAGGATGGACGCGCAGTTTCGCAGGGGTGCTACCTTGAATTACGAGGGAGCCAGCGCATTTTCACTGGGGTGCAGCCTCGACCAACGAGGGAGCTCTCGGGTGCCATGTTGACTTCCGAATAAGGCTGCGCATTTTTGCAGGGGTGCAGCCTCAATTTAAGAGGGAGCTCTCGCATTTTCACAGGGGGTTCAGCATTGACTTATGTTGAAGGCTGCGCGTTATCACTGTGGCGCTGCCTCGACGAATGTGGAAGGTTTCGTATTGACTTGTGAGGGAGGCTGCATGCTTTCGCAGGGGTGCAGCCTCGACTTGCGAGGAAGCTCTTGTGTTTTCGCAAGGGTGCTGGATGGTGGATCAGAGGTTGACACTGAGGTTTGCGCTTAGTTTGGGATATGGCTTGGTTTTTGGTTTGCGTGGAGGCGTGTTGTGGGCGTTCCTTGCGCAGCTCCATTTCTTTGCGTGTCTCATAGAAATGCACGTTTGCATCCATGAATACATGGAGCATGCAGATTGGCTTATGCACGCAGGCCCGCGCAGTGTAGTTCTCGGCGCGCAGCCCCTGTGGGATTAATGCGCTCTTTTCCATGAAAGATGAAAAGATGACATCACAAATATCATTGATGACATCACTGATGACATCACATGTCTGCCTCACTTATTTTGGTGCATTGAAAAATGTACGCCAGGTGGTTTTATTCACTGACAATCACAATATAAAAATTGAAAAGGTGCTGTATATCAAAATGTTACCCTTGTCGTGTGTTCTTAAAGTACTTTCCTTAGGGTCTGGCTCATGATACACATGCATTGGGCAATAGCAGGCCTCAAACACACAATTCATTTGTATACAGGAAGATACATTTTCTGATGATGCTGTTTCTTTCTTCCTTACTTCAGTTTCCCTGAATGTGCCACTGATTTATATGCATTGGGTCTTCATATGTATTGTTTGTACTAGCACAAGTGTGTATTAAGTCTTGAATTGTTAGCTAGTTATTACACGTTTAACATTACACAATCACCCCTGACATCTTGCTACAAACATAATAGAAAGAATCCCTTGTAGGTAGGGACTTTTCATCAACATTATTTTCACATGTGATGTCATCAATGATATTTGTGATGTCATCTTTGATGTCCTGGGTGTTAGTCTTAGCAATGCACGTAGATGGTGCGAGTTATGGTTGCTTAGCTTACCATAATGGGGGAATGTGCAGTGTTTTTTGGTTTCACTGTGAAGTATAACATCCCTTTAACAAAGTTTTTTTTTACTGAATGTATATATATATATATATATATATATATATATATGGCATGGAATGAAAACAAAGGGGCTAAACATGTGATGTCGTCAGTGATGTCATCAGTGACATTTGAGATTACATCTTTCATGTTCTGGGTGTTAGTGTTAGCAGTGCACAGTGGCGATGGCAAGTAAGGGGGCTCAGTCTGCCACAACTGGCGAATTTCAGGGGTTTTTCGTTTTTAATTTGAACCATAATGGGGAGGGCGACATTTTTTTTTTAGTGAAGTGCACAGGTTTTTCGTAGGGCAACTTAACCATAATGTCCCTGTAACAAAGTTTTTTTAACTGAATGTCACAGGTTTTTAGTAGTGTAAATGCATCATAACAGTACTTTAACAAAAATGTTCTACTACATTTATCAGGGGTCAAATAGTAACACATAAGCATACTACTGTAAAGGAACATTTGAATTATCTGCCCACCTTTCGAAGAATTCCACATTATCATATGCTGGCGCACAGCATGGGGGCGTGTTCGAAAAGTCATACACACTTCACAATGACATGTGTAACTGGTTGATAGTGCAAAAGTACATTGGGTATTCTTGTAGGAACTTGTAACTGCAAAATTTCCGGCGCAGAACTCCACAATGCAAGTGAGCAACACAATATTTGCAAGAGTGCATACCGACGTATCTGGATCATTAACCCCCATTCCCCCCCAAAGAGTGGGGGATGAATGCCATTAGAAATCGAGATTTTACAGCAGTAATCCGTGGTACCAAGAAAGAGGATTTTTTGTCTTCAACTGGAACGCCTCTGGCATTCCCGGCTGAAGAAAACAAAACCTTTTTCAAGATGGCCACCATAGAAAGGGAAGACGGGTGTTGGATAGAAAGCCTTCTTCACTTTCCATTACAGGCTGCAGAAAGCAAAAATAAAACTGTGTGACCATAATGGCAGCACCACATTTGTGTTCCTTGAGAAATGTGTGATTATGAGCAAGACCTTTACCAGAAAGGCAGTCCCTGGTGGACATGGCAACCTCAATGCAATGTTTTGTCCCTTCCATTAAAGACCAGTAGCCACATCCCCAACATTGTGGCCACTAACCATATATAGAGGCTACCCCTCAGAGACGGAAGCTGTACCATTGATTTGTTATGTACATGACGACACTTGTTAAATATGAAAACACTATCACATGCACAATACGAAGCTTTTTGGTTGTTGTCAATGACCTTTACATACATGTGTTGTACATGTAGTAATTTTTTTCTGTAAAAATGTGCGTAAAAAACTCAAAGCAGTAGTGTACTTACGTTGACATAAAATCCCAAACAAACTCTGTGATGGGAAGCGCAATGACATCAGAAATACTGCAAGCAACACCATTATCACTCACCTTTCGATACATAATTTCGTAAGTGGCACAGGTCGAAAGGTGTGAAGATATGTGTATTGGGAGGGTGTAACCATGTATTATTTTACAATATTTCTGTGCATAGGGCAAATGGGTGACAGAAATTGGCCTGACGGTGACAGACATTAGCCTGACGGCACTAAAGCATATGAGATGGGCCTGACCCTCCCATAACCAATGCAAGTGGTATGCAGTACCTTTCTCCATAACGTTCCTTGGCAGCTTAAACAAATACGTCCATATGGACGGACGTGCCGTGATGTAGCATCTACAATAGAACACATTACGACCTGCAACGTAGCATGCCACATTGTGAAAACAGAGAGTAAATTTGTAAAGAAAACACTAACATTTAAGAATTAGTAGAGTAATTTTATTTCACAATAAACTGAGCTAAATCATCGCCCTATGCAATTAGTAAAGTAGTTTTGTTTCACAATGAACTGTGCAAAAAGATTGCCCAATTCACATTTCCATAGAAGTATTAAGTTTGTCTCTTTGGTCGACAATGAAAATGTTAAAGGCCACATAGTTGTTTTCCTCCCACATTGATGTGCAAGACAACGTCAACCGCTGTGATCTACACCACCAGACAGGATGGAATGTCACTTCTTATGGCGACAGCAGCGTAAGGACACAGAGGGCCGACACGATCATCCCAGTGAATTATGACGCTCAGACAACCGGTGATGAACAGTTGCATTTGACGGTTAAAAAAGCCGTCACTCGGCAGCTGTAATCCGTGACAATCTCAATAGGGAAGGAAGTATCTGAGGGGGAAAGGGGAAATAAAACATGTATGAATACGCAACCTTTGGATAAATCAAAGTTGTAATACATAACGATTTCAGTAAAAATTAATTCAATAGCAGGAAATGTAGTGGGACCCTATGGACGGTGACAATGTGCAATGGCAATAATTGGAAAAAAAAATCAAACGGCACAGAAAGCTTGAACGTCGTTATTAATAATACATTTTTTGTTTGGAAGTAGCTGAGAGGTGGAAGGGGAAATAAAACATGTATCACTACGCAAACTCTGCACAAAACAAAAAGGTAACACATACTTTTTTAAATTAAATATTATTTTAATTTGGGGAAATGTAGTGGCACCCTACAAACGGCGACAATGTGCAATGTCCATAATGGGGAAAAAAATTGCAATGGCACATAAAACTTGTAATTCATTAGGAAAAATACATTTTTTTTACAAAGTGAAAAAATAACGTCAATTTGGTATATAGGCGGCAAAAATACACTTACATGATGTGGACCGGCTCCATTGTGTTCGCTGCAGTCAGACAGTAGCGTATGTGGAAGAGTGCCTCTTCGGGAACTTATTTTTCATGGTTGGTGCAAATGTTTTTGAAGCATAACCTTATCAAACGATATGTTTTTCAAACTGTTACTACCTACATTCTTTCTACTCTTTCCTTGTACCTCAAGGTTAAAAAACAAGGGACCCTTATGGGTGTCGACAAATATGCGGCCGTATTGAGCTTGTATTGAAAAGAGAAAATGCAGTGGCCTTCACTCCGAATGCAAATACATTCTCATTTTGCAACAACATATCAGCGGCTATTCATGAGAACCGCTACTCCCGTACATGTGCAGAAGGGCTGTGTGTACAAAATAGTGCAGGTGGCTGGCTCAGATTTCAAACAGTAGGATGCCAGCCTGACCGCAGTAATGTTGTTTATGTATTGTGAAATGGACGCAGTAAGTTCATTTCGCATAATGAGTAGCAAGTACCACTGTACTGTATGACAGTGCTAACAAGAATACTTCAATGTTTGACTTTTTACTACCACGCCTCATTAACGCTCATCTTTCGAAACAGTGTTGCATAAGTGTAACAAGTGCATTGGTGTCTTCTTCGTTTAGGTATGTTAGCTGCGATGTTCGCGTTCAACAGAAAACGAAGTAAACATGGCGGATGTATCGAAAGATTGCGACGCACTTCATGCTGTGCCACAACCAATTGGTGAAAGCGCAACATGGTCGTGGGCAGCACGCCACGGAATAGCCAATTGCAATCTTCTCCACGGAGCGAACAGGGAAGTCTGACCGCGGAGCAGACATACTTTTTGATCGTGCTTTAAGGGAACTACTGGATGGATTGTCACAAAATTTACAAAAGCACGCTTTTGCGCCCAAGCCCCTGCCACTGCCGCAAATTTGGTGCAAATCCGTCCAGCGGTTTGGCCTGTAGCCGTGCGCAAAGTTTTCCGCCATTCAGTCTATGGGAAAAAAGATGTTTTGGGACCTCCCTATAACTTTGCCCCCACCGGACCAAACTTTGCAGAAAAATTCAGAGTGGGCCATATACTTTTTAAAAAATGTTTGGTGAGGATTCGTCCAAGCGGAGCGGAGTTATAAGCCACCCAAAAAGGGCTTTTTCTATGGAAACTGCAACTTAACCATAACTACATAATGGAAGTTGTTCTATAGGTTGCAGGAATTTGCTCTGGGTACTTTCCACACTGCTGGTAGTCTTGGAATATAGCATTTGGAACATTGTTCAGGCTATACAAATCAATCCACAGCTATACTGGTTTGTACAGCCTAAACGTTGTCCAATGAGAAAGTGCTAATTATGCCTTATTACCCGACCGAGTGTAGGATCGTTATTGTTGGGTACTGTAAGGCCGCTCGCCTTTTCTGTATCCATGCAGGCCAAATCCTTGGCCCTAATCAGTGAACTGGAATTTCACAAAAATAATTGGCAACTCTTTCACCTGAATTGCATACAAGATTAAATACAACCTAATAATATGTAGAAAAACCTCATAATAGATCAAACATGATAACTAAATATTCCAAGGGTATTTAACCTTCCTCTCTGATTGTACCTCTTTGATATTTAGAAAACTATTGTTCCCTTAGTCACAGTCACGAGACAAATGACTCGGGTATTTCTTCAACAAAGATCAAGCAGCACTTGGCTTGAAGAATAAGGCAATAGGGTGCACAATACCCTGTGTGTCTCTACCTAGTTTTGTGGCTTGTAATGTTAGCCCCACATGACATAAATTCGTTATCTTGATTTTAGACAAGTTTTAGAGATCAGTATCCCTACTGTAACAAGGGTTAGGGTTCAGGGACTCTAAACTTTGTCTGTTGTGATAGGGCAAGTAGCATGGCCTTGTCACAACAGGCAAGATGGACAGAGAAGACACGCAAGGCTGCCACATAATAGGGGAGACAGCTGCTACTGAGTACCCTAAACCACCAGGAACCCAAACCCTCACAACAATGGGACTTACCATAGGCCCCAGGAACAAAGCCCCCTAACACAAAAGAGGACATTCAACTTCCTGGGCTGCCATTGGTATTCCGTGGTGGGCCAGCACAGAGGAGGTGAGTGGGGCTCAGCTGCTACTTGTAAACTTTGCTTCCTGACGCCCGATTGGAGAAGACAGGCCCAGGGTGGCCAGGGACAGAGGACCAATCCAGAGATGGGTAGAGTGATAAAAGGAAACCACAGGAAATAAGGAGTGTGGGATATTTGGGTGAGGTCAGAGGAGGAGGTGGAAGACCAAGAGCCCAGCAGGAGAGTGGAAGGTGCAGTGGAGTGTGGAAGCGATTTCTGGATAAGGTGATGTATTGGCTTGTTAGCGAAAGTGATATTGCATTTTGAGTGTGTCTGAAAGTGAGACAATTGTGGTTAGACGAAGGGGAGTAGTCAATGAATGTAAAGTTAGTGAAAGAGGTGTTTTACTTAGAGATGGGTGGAGTAGCAGTGGTGTGGAGGGAAGAGTAGTTGTGAGGAAAGAGTAGTAGTAGTTTGGAGGGAGGAGTAGTAGAGTGAGGTAGTGGTAGCAGTATGAAGGAAGTGAGCTTTAGTGTGGAAGTGGGAGTAGTAGTGTGTGGGAGAGATAAGTAGTAAGGGGAGGGAGGAAGAATAACAGAGAAGGCGAAGTAACATCAAAAGTTGGAGGAGAAGACTAGAAGGTGTGTGAGACATTGGAGGGGCAGAAGAACAGAGGGAGAAGAGAAATGGGTAGAGTTGGAGGAGGAGTGTTGCAAGAGAGCAGGAGAGGGATCAGAGAATTAGCATTGTGGAAGAAAGACTGAATCCAACACGGTGTGTGCAAGGCACAATTCCATATCCCTAAAGAGCACTGACAACTGGCTAGTGGTGGAAAAGCTAGGAAGTCGCTGATGGAGTTTAGTGAGATAAGGCCAAGGGCATTTAAGTCAACACCTCAGTTCATTTACTAGATTGGCATAGTGAGGTGAAACAATTGAGGTTTTCTGACCTGGGGTTAAGGATGTCTGGGTTAGCAGGGAGGTGCATTGAGAGGTGGACAGCCATAGTGCCCATTGATTTTTATTAAAATCCCTTTGGCCACCTGAGGCTTGGAGAGATGTTTGTGCCATCCTTGGCACTGCATGCTAGCCACAGTTCTTTGTTCAAGAACTTTCTCTTGATGTTCCTGAATTCAATTCCCATCTTTCAGTCTCTTTTTTAGAAGTCTCTTGTGACTTGAATTCCAGGTCCCCATATGCAACAGACCTCCTTGTGTCCACTTTCTCAAAGTCTCATAGTGACTCACTCTGAGTGCCAGCATGAAATGTTTCCCTTCACATCAAATTTATCAATGTGTTTTTAGAAACGTTGATAACACATTCGAGCATGTAGTGGCTCTCCTTATGCTCAGTTGCTCAATGTGCTTTAGGATCTCTGACCTCAAGTTTCAGCACCCTTTCGGAACTTTGATCTTAAATTCCAGCATGTAGTGGTTCCCTTGATGTTCAGATTCTCAACCCGCTCTGGGAACTCTGATCACAAGTTCCAACATGCAGCATTACTTCTTAAGTTCACTTTCCCAAAGTTGCCATGGCTGCACATCCTCTGTCCTGTGTTCTTCTCCCTGGTTTCTCGCTCTTTTGACTGGCATCTATCAACAAACTCTACCTAACTCTGTGTTCTGTCCATTGCTCTTTCTCCATTTTCCTGTCTGCTCTTCTTTGCATACCAGCTCCTCAGGACCCCATTCAGTGATTTCTCTTGGCCCCATCATTTGGCATTCCTCCTCTGCCTCTTGCTCACGTCCACTCTTTGCATTATGGCAGGCTATGGGCAAGCGTCGTGTCTTGTGCTCACTGCTGCTGAGTGGCTCTGTATCTGATATCTCGGGCGAGAGTCTTGTCTTGTCCTCACTGCTGCTGAGTGTCTTGGTGTCTGATATCTGTCGACATGTTTAGCCTAGCCAGTCCTCTTTACTACTCCACAGGGTTGCCTCTCATCAAAGCATAGTTCAGACTTTAGTGGCACTCACCAACAAAGACCACTGCTGCTACTCTTACTTTTCTCCAAACTGTAACGCAGTCGGCCATGTTACCGGACCAGGCTCAGGGAAGAAAGACTTATTTTTCTAGGCTCTTCCTAGTGTCCTGGTGGGTACTTCATCACACATTTCTAAATCTAACTTGGAGCCCTGTATCAGACACAGGAACAAAACGAACACTGTACGTTCAGAACAAGGAACACAACTTGCAGTTTGTGAAGGGACAGGTCCACAAAGTTATAATCTATCAGAACAGCTTTTCATCTGCTCTCACACATGATGCTGACACACATGTGCAAACATCACACTCAACAGTCTGTGGTGCAGTGAGCACTGTACCCCAGAATACACACATCTGACACACACAGACTCAAAAGGGGCTTCATTGCGAGGTTGCCAGGAAGCCGTGGGTAACACCGGCGGCCTACCGGCAACCTCAGATTACCATTTCTGCTGCCCGATATCCCTGAATTACTGGGATATTACGGCCACAGCAGAACAGTAATTTTCTATTCCCATGGAGTCCCAGATAAATCACTGAAGCACTGAAACTGTTAGCAACCCTGTCCTCTGTGTGTTCATTGGATTTTGCTCGTACTTCGGATTTCTAGCTGCCCGCTGCCGGCATGTGCCACGTTGCCAGCAGCGGGGAGCTTGAAATCTGAAGTGCAAGCAAAATCCGGTGAAAACATAGAGGGAATTGCTCACGTGAGCACTGTCCTCTGTGTGTTCATGGGATTTTGCTCAGACTTCGGATTTCAAACTCCCCGCTGCCGGTAGCACGGCACATGCCGACAGCGGTGAGCTCAAAATCATGAATGCAAGCAAAATCCTGCGAACACACAGAGCACAGTGCTCACGTCAGAGAGGAGCTGAGGGCAAAAGAACCTGAAATGCTCTCCAACGGGAGCACTGTGGGGTTTCATGTCTTATTGCAAGTTTCTTATTTGAACACTTTGCAGTTGGTTTAAAAGCGGCGGTCAAGGAAAACAACAGAAAGGGAATGCATCGAAGGACAAAAATAGAGTTGGGGTGAGCCGGACAATTTATGTGTGAAGCTTAACACAACCAGTGGGATTGCGGGACCAGCAGGGCAAGCATCTGCATGACCCTTCTCAGCTAACAAAGGCAATCATTGAGCCAGTAAGGGTTCGAGCACTACATGATATGTATCACAATATTACCGATTTTTTGTGTTGTAAGACATTGATACATATTAAAACTGATTTTAAAAGAATGAGTAACAACCCCAGCTATATTAAAACAAAAAGGAAATGAAATGCAGAAAGGACAGAAATAATGACTGCGGTGAAAGTATTGAAAATTACTTTAGCTATTTTAAAAAAAGATTAGACTCACATGATTCAATGTATCATTTTATTTGGAAGATGCATAGTATCTTTCCGATTCAAAGATGTCTGCTAGTTTTGGCTTGTTTCCAGAGAGCTTCCTTAGAGACAGCCACACAAGATGGCTGCCTCCATGGAAGAGCTCAAAGAACTCAAAAAGTACAGAGATGGGAAGGAATGGGTGGAATTAGCAATAGGCATTAGCATGGCTAGGGGCAGGGAATGGGAGGGATTAAATAACCTAACAACTGTGTATCCCTCCTCAAATGCCATCTCCATTGGAAAAGCATTACAGACCCTCATTCAAAGCCCATATTTGAAGGTCTTATGTTAAAGCTCTTATTTTAATGACAATAGTTTCAGCTTAAAGGTAGCACTTTCAGCGCCACCTAATAGCCCAAACTAAAAAGTAGAGGAGCACCTCTCTCATCCGCTCCCGCCCACTTCGACCACTGGTTTTAAGTGTCTCCCTATACATTTTAGATGCTTTTTGAAATGATGTACCTAATATTTTGGATGAATAATATCTCTTCTTAAAATGAATACTCATATCATTACAGGAAGTCCTAAAATTAGCCCTATAGTGAAGGTGAAAGCTGTCATCCATAGGAAAAGTGAATATTCTATGGTTAATAACTTTTGATCCATAAAATGGATCAGCACAGTGTTTGACATTCCTATATTAGGGCCCAGGCCCCCTAGGAATGGAAAGTCTCGTCCAAATCTGGTTAAGTCTTAAAAGATATAAAGGGACCAAAAATTGTGCTTTTTTTCACCTTTTGTTCATTTTACCATAGGGGGAAAATGGGCAATCTTTGCTCAGGCGCACAACCCAAACCGCTGGGCGGATTTGCACCAATTAAGAAATGCCATTCATGAAGCGCTTGGAGGAAATCCTTTCTTATTTTGGCACAAATCCGCCCAGTGTTTTTTCTTTTTTATTTGGCATAGAGCTGGGTTCCCCTGTAGCAAAAAGGTTAGTCATAGTTCCCATCATGCATTGCTGTTGCCAAGCTTTTTCAGTTCTGAAATTCTGCCATTTTGTGACTTGGGAATCAAGTTCGGAAATCGACATTGACAAGTGCCTAAAAATAATACAAATGGTGTTAATTACGGAGTTTAAGGGCAGGGAGTTTGTGGGAAGGGCGCTGAAGGATGATTGGTGAAGGTTTAGGGCTTGGGGATTTTGTAGTTTTTTGTTTCCAGAATTTGTCGAGACTGTGAAGTGGCACGAAGGAGGAAAAGAAAGAGTAAATACTTGTAAACTATAATACATTAAGATTTGGTAATCAGTATGGTTGCTAATTTGGGGAATAAGAATATTTCAAGTAAATTTAGAAATTTAAAAATAATATATGTAAATATTTAAAGAAAATGCTTTTTAAATTAAATTAAAATGTGTAGTATTAAGGTGCTTTATTGTTTCGCGTTTGTGTATTGAGATTAAGAACTGTTTTATTTAACTTTGTTTTGTGAATATAAAGTGTTCCACTGAGACACGTTCATGGCCGTGTCATGGTTACATTGGGCCTCATTACGACCCTGGCGGAAATGGAAAAATGATGGCGGAAATGCAATACCGCCATCGAACACCGCTCGTTGCGATTATGACCCGTCACCGTAAAGTACGATGCCATTAGCGACACCGCAGTGAACGGCAACGCTAACTGCACCAAGTACGCGCACGCGCGCCTTGCAAAACCGGAATCACCGCCATGGCGCAACGGTACGCGAATTCCGACCCTAGCGGACATGCAATGAACGCCATCAAGCACGTCGGAAAGTACCATTCCGCCATGGCGAGAAATACGGCATCGTGAATCAACCGTAAATGGCCCACTGAGTGCCTGTACTCCACTCCCTGGCCACATCGCACAACCCCTGGCAGGCGCAATGTACTCACACCATGCAACCAGTGAAATCCACAATTCACCCATGCATGCCAACGTAGAAATGCATGCAGGGGCTCAAAGCGCCCCGTGAGTGGGCATCCATGTACGGCATGCCACCATAGCCGTACTGATGCAGCACAGGCATGTGAAGGTACAATACATCAAAATGAAAATCAAGAACACATGACACAAAACAACAGTAGTCCCCCATCGCTTGCCACCAGCGCAAGGCAACATCCAAAACAGCATCCTGAGGGGGACTGCACCAGCCCTGTACTCTTGCCAGTAAACAAACCAACCATCAGCAGAAGCATGTACCACACAAGTTGGCAGAGTGACTGAGCAGCCAGGCTCATCCCAAGAGGGGCCGATGGGAGCTGCAGGGCACAGATGGCATGAATACAGAAGCGATTCCAATGGACATGACCCCAGTCCCCCTCCAACAAACGCACGCAAACACAGGCACCTGTGACCAGCCACATTCTGAACATCCCATCATTCCACCAATCGACCTGGCTGACAGGCACCAGTCGGCCAAAAGCCAATCCCCCGCCCCTGAACAGCACATCATGTAAACAGTCACAATGGCAGCCCCTATCCGTGACCATACTGTGCTACGTAGGCAAACGCGGCCAGTACAGTACCACACAACTCAACTCAGAAGGCGGAACACAATGCAGATCATCTCGCAATACATACCGCCACAAATCGAAAATCGCTACATCACCTGCAAAGAATAACGCAACACGCCAAATATCGGAATACAATTTAAATGCACATCCAAATGACAAAGGCCTCACAGCAAATTGCAAAATAACACCAAAACATCCATCATCACCGAGGGCTGCATCTGCAATAATTGACCAGCTTCCACTTGTGTGACGCCCTGTACCATCATGGCACACAGGGCCTACATCAACGTTCCAAAAGGCAACATGGAAGCGGCAAGAACCGCAGGTCCGTCCCATGAGGCAGGCACTAGTCCAGCTGAAAGGCCGAAATGTTGCACCTAGCCACCAGTACAGCGTAAGGGCATGTGGCCCATTGGCGATCGTCCCATAAGATCGTAATGCTGCTCCACTGATTCACCCGAAGCTGCAGGTGTCGAGAGTAAAAACCATCTGGAGGAGTGGCGTACAGATGGCATCTGCAATAGGGCAGGAGATACCTGTCACCCAAATGAAACACAAATTAACCGATTGCATTACGGGACTCATGATGCATTACAATCTTCATTCAACACACCAAATCCAGACCCATATGCATGCTAGCCCACTCCAAAGGAATATACACACCCCTAAATCAGTATCGATTCATAACGAAATCAATCGAGGTAAATACACCATTGGCAACGTCGGTTACTGTGCATGCGTCCGTCAAGACAGAACCCATGACATGGGATTAGTAACGTGCCTAGACACAAGTGTATGAAGGCGCGTCGAGACAGGGAGGATCCGACAAGGGCAGATAGACGTAAGTCCCACTATGGCAGCCTTGCATCACATAGCGCAGGGGAAGGGTATTGATTCAAAAAACCCATGTACATGGCAGACCCTAAATGGAATCATCTGTCCATGCATCCATTCATCATTCCCTCATCCCGCAATGAAAACGCATGATTATTCACTCACATAATATGTGAAACTTCCATCGCGTCTGTGCGTAATGCAGTCTGCAAAAACCACTGTGCTCCTGGCCGGATCTGTAGTGTTGTGAAGCAAGATGGATTTGGGAACGTCCTGCCTTATCGTCCACTACGCTATTGCGCATCCCATTCAATTCATGTCATTCATTGCTTGCTCGTTATGGGCCCTGTCCCAAGGACATTCAACAATGGAACGTTACATTTCCAGGCAGACCTGTGGGCGTCTCCTCACCGCTACTTCGAAACCAAAAATGCTGGCCTTCGAATTCCACACTTGCAACATTACGTCGAAAAGGCTTCTGTGAACGCTTGCATTCACAATTACATCAATGTAGTGCGGCTGTGTGTCATAATGCTAACTGGCTGCAATCACAAATGGGACGCCACGCCCGTCGGTGAAGTACGTTACTGTGCTGCATGAGGGTCGGCCATCGATCGAGCCCTACATACCACTGACTCTTCACAGGTATGTAAGCGGCTGCAATCATAGCATGTGTAACAATGGGAGCATAGCATGAAAATCAGTCAAAGTACATCACACTGCCATCGGGATTTGATACATGATTCCAATTCCAAGATGCCATGCGGCCAAATGCAGCCTTACGTGCGGGACGTGCTCGGCCAGAAGGGATTGCATCTGCCACAGATTCATTCAATCAGCACAGGTGGAGGCCATACAGGCCGACAGCACATATATAGCAGACCCAAACCCCTCCCACAACCACTCCCACTCCAAAATGCTACCGGCAGGACTAGCGATGTTGGCCCTGGGGGACCAGATAGCACTGCAAGTGCTACAACTACAAGAAGACGACGAACAACAACAGGTACAACAACCGGGCGCACAGGGGAGACGGAGGAGAAGGAGGAGGAGGAGGGCAAGGCAGGGTCAGCAAGGCCCACAAGCACTGCCACTACCACCACGCAGGCGGCCCGCAATCCCACGCCTCCGAGCTAATCCGTTCAACCTCACTGCTGAGCAGATCCACACCCTCTACCGTTTGGACCGGGACACCATAATCGCCATTGTGGACATGACACATGCTGACCTCGTGAGCATGATAGATAGCCCAACCGCCATCCCACCCCTACTGAAGGTGGTGTCTGTACTCCACTTCCTGGCCACAGGCACCTACCAGCACACAGTCGGACAGTTGCATGGCATCTCACAGCCACTGTTCTCACGGACACTCTTCCAAGTGCACGATGCACTCCTGAAGCACGCCGACGACCACATCACACTACCACGCACGTACCAGGAGATTACCAACGCAAAAGTGGGATTCCATGCACTTGGCGGCATCCCGGGTTGCATTGGTGCCATCGACTGCACCCATGTGGAATTGGTTGTCCCACATGCCATGGAGGTCCAGTACCGCAACCGCAAACAATATCATTCAATCAATGTGCAAATGGTGTGTGACTCCAACAAGATCTTCATGCATTGTAGTGCCAGATTTCCAGGATCTACCCATGATTCTATGGTCCTGAGGAACACAAGAATACCACGCTACATGGAGCGACACGCAGGGCACAGATCCTGGATACTCGGTGAGTCTCATTCCATGCATGACATCGTGGCCCATTTGATGCGTCAATGACCTTGCAGGAAGGGGGGGGGCTACTTAGCACTATCATTCCACTGACACCCTTTATTCGTCTCATACAGGTGATGCCGGGTATCCACTGAAGAGATGGCTCCTTACACCAATCCGGAACCCACAGAACCAGCATGAGGAGGACTACAACCATGCCCACTCACGTACCCGTGTGGTCATTGAACAGGCATTCGGCCTACTGAAGGCTCGTTTCCGCAGCCTCAGCAGGTCTGGCGGGGCACTCATGTACAGCCATGAGAAGGTGTCTAAGATGGTCATGGTATGTGTCATGCTGCACAACATGTGCATACGTAGGAATGTGGCCATGCCCCCTGACGCTGTACTGCATGCACCTGATGATGATAATGATGAGGGTGGGGATGTGGAGGCACCTCAAGGAGTCCATGAGGCACAGGATGCACGTGCAATCCGACAGAGCATCATAGATGCATGCTTCTAGCAACCACGCATGGTGCCTATTACATGGAAAGGGGACCTGTGGCACTGTGTGTGTGTAGTACGGGCACATTGTGGACTGTACGCCTATGAGGGCCTCGTACGCAAATATCAATGTCCACACATGTCATTGGATGATAATGAAGTACTGTATTGTTAATGTGATTTGATTTATACACCCTATGGACCCGGCACCCAGTGAAGCCCAACACACCCCCTCCACCCTACTACCTCCCCCCCCAACACCAGTGTCCAAATATGCATGCTGTCCGTGGGTAGACGCTATTGCAAGCCCCCTCTACGGGTATCAGGGGCACCCCTGCCCGTGGAGCGCAGGTTCCTGCCAGATCTGCGTTGGGGGCTGCCCTGGACGGAACCTGCCACGGATGATGACTCTGCCTGCTCCCGTCCATGCATGTCTCTGAGGGTTTGTGAGAGCTCCGAGAGCACACGGCGCACGGCAGCAAGTTCAGCACAGACGTCTTTGGACGTCGCATGCAGTTCCCCCCTCAGGCTCTCGGTGCTTTTCTCCATTTGTGCTCTCAGGCTCTCGGTGCTTCTCTCCATTTCTCCCCTGAGGCTCTCACTACTTTTCTCTATTTGTGCCCTGAGTGTCTCGGTGGATGTTTCCATGGCTGCCCTGGAACCCCCGCATTCATTTGCATGGTCCTTGAGTAGCGTGGACACTTCCTGCTGTTGCTCGATCAGCAGGTCGAGGGACTGTTGCCTCTGCTGGGCCATGGACATTTGCGGTGGTGTGACAGGGGGGCTGCTCAACACATGTTGCCTTGGCACAGGACTTGTGGGGGTTGGCCAGTCGTCGTCTTCAGGGTGCCCCTGCGTGGTTTCGTCATGGTGTAGGGGATGGGACATGCAGGGGGATTGGGAAAGGTCATGGATGGTACCTACGTCGCCGGCACTGTTTTCCGTGTCGGAGCATGCTGGCATGACAGCTGTGTCACCTATGGTGCTGCTACCACCAGAGGCAGTGCCATCAGATACGTTCTTTGGGGGGACCTGTGGTGCTGGGGTTGTGGACTTGCTGGCTACTGGGGTGCCTGTTGCAGTCCCCTCCAGTGTGCTGCCACTTGATTCCTGCTGCTGCCGTGTCTTGATCCTTGCACCTGAGGTGGAGGCTCTTGGGACGTTGGTCCTGGCCCTCTTTGCAGGCGTGCTGGTCGGGGTGTCCTGCAGCTCGTCGTTGGTATCGGACCCTGTGGTGGAGTAAAGAGGGGCGAGCGTTAGTTATGGGTCTGTGGGATTTGGAATGGCAACGTATCATATGCATTGGGGTGGTACATGAGGGTGATTTGGGACTGGGCCTTGGAGGTGGTCTCATTTTCGTGTGGATTGAGGATGCATTCATTTGGCTGCCTGCAGTTAGGGGGTGCATGCTGCACATGTAGGGGTTGTTTATGGCATCTTGATTAATTTGTTTATTCTTTCTGACTTTTAGAGGGCGCTGTCAGGGCAAAGTATGTATTGCACTATGGGGTCACATGGTACTGCACATGTTCGTGCTTTGTGGATTTCGCATTGTTACTCTTGACCAACCTACCTGATTCTCCGGATGTCGGCACTCCTTTCTCCATCCCTCCGACTCCCTCTATGCTCTCCATTCCTATGGTGGAGGCGCAGATCTCCTCCCAGGGGGTCAACTTGATGGGCGACTCTGATCCCCCCCCGGTAGCTGTGGCGATGTTCCTGTTCGCAGAAAGTATGCTGCGTACGCGGATCCGCAGGTCGTCCCACCGCTTGCGACATTGCTGTGGCGTGCGGGGTGTTGTCCCCACCGCACTTACGCGCTGTGCCACCAGGGCCCATATGGCCTTCTTGTTGGCAAGGGCCGTCCTGGTCATTTGACTGGAGAAGACGACGGCGGCATTTTCCTGCAGGGTCTCGGTCAGCACGGTCAGTTCCTCTCGGGAGAAGTGGACCTGCCGCTTGCGATCACACGCTTTCTTGGCTACCTTTCCCATATTTATTTTTTTAACTGGGGTTGCTAAGGGGTTGCGATGTGTGTCAGGGTCGGTTTTTTAATGGTTGTGTTGGGATTCGGTTTTATAGTTGTGCGGCGTGCTGTTTCCCGTTCCGGCCACATGCTTTTACTTCCGTTTCCGTATATTTACGGTGCCCGCTCATTACGGTGCCCGCTCATTACGGTGTCCGCTCATTACGGTGACCGCTGAGATGGGTGGCGGTATTGCACCTGGTGCAGCGTACGGCGGCGGTGAGGGCCGTTTTGGGGTCATTTCCGCCATCGCAGCCTTTCGGATTCCGCCATGGCGTAATGCTCGTGCCCGATGGGTCGTAATTGGCCGCACTTTGCTCCTTCGTGCAATGGCGGAAACGCTATTTACGCTGTTGCGGTCCGGTCAGTCACTTTCCGCCAGGGTCGTAATGAGGCCCAGTATGTGGTTCTTTCTGCAAGCTCTCCAAAATACACAAATAACGCCACCCTGGGCGCTTCATCGCCTCTGCATTGGGCTAGTTAACTGAGAACATCTCTGACTGGATTGAGAACATATTGAAGCCTCTTGTAAAAGAGACACCCAGCTATACCCAGGACAACCCAATCTACTCAGCAACCTAGATGCTGTTGGTGCCTCCCAACCCCCCACACCAAGGGCTAGAAACCGTAACAATGTAGTCACTCTACACAGACATTTCACATATTGATAGCACTGATGCTCTTGGTGATCATAACCCACCTGCTAACACTTTAACCAAGTACATAGAATGAATCTTTACTCCAACTATTTCACATATGGTACTACCACTTATCTTCAACAATGGGAATGGCCATGGGCATTTGGATGGTATCTCAGTATGTAATTGTATTCATGGCATGATTGGAGACTGATTTCTACACCACCTGTGACTGTAGACTATTAAGCTGGCGGCACTAAATTGATGACAACTTTGGGCATCAGTATGAGTTTGGTGGTATCTTGGTGGTAAATCCACCGAGATACCACCAAACGGATTTACCGTTACTGCCCCATCGTGCGGCACAGTTACCGCTGGATTACAAATGGTAGTATGGGTGTGCTAGTCCCCATTTCTGGAGTCCATAGGAATCCATGGGGATTTCTGTGGAATTACCACACTTGGTAATTCTGCTGAAATTGCTGTTTTTTGGCTGTAAGGTGGTGGTATTACCTTCAGCCTTTTGGCTGAGGTTTTTCCTCCACCTTAGCTCCAAACCCATAGTTTGGCGTGCAGTAATGTGGTGGTAATGGAGAGTTATCACTGCATTAGCCCCATTTTTGGCCCCACCGCCAAATTCATAATGAGGCCCTTTTGTTCTGGTAGGTGCAGGATCTCCTATGCTTCCACAGGTGTTTTAATGAATTCCTCACAACCATCAACCACAAACTCTCCTACTTGAGTGAAAAAGTACATTTCCTCAACACCACCATAATAATAAAAGAAGACCAGCTACTGACCACAGTATATTGCAAACCAATTGACCGGACCACCTATTTGAAGAGTGACGGCTTCCACCCAATGCACTAAATGCCTGCTACAATATTCAGCCAAGCATTAAGATACAATCAGATATGCTCAGACACACACAAGGGACTGGGATAAAAATAGATATGCTTTGAGAGCAGACTTCACAAACCATGGATACAACCACAGAACTGTGGACAGCCAGATTCACATAAGCAACACGGATCCCCTGCAGCAACCTCCTAGAATATAGTGCACTAGAGGCTTAAACCCAGATGTCACTGGAAGTCACATACAATCCCGGGTTGGAAGCTCTCTACAAGATTTCTAGGGAACTACAAACCCATTAAATGATGCTTAGAAGCAAACTACATTCACATAGCACAGTAAAAGAACCATGCCATGCAAACACTAATGATACCTAACCTGTCCACCTTAAGTCAGCCCAACTGTGGATCTCTTCTAAGTTTGGCTTAAACTTCACTTACTTGCTAAAGAGGGGGCTCCCATTACCCTCTCCCCATATCCCTACTTGATCCCACCACTACCTCCAGGAACCCATAATAATATAAATTTTTATATTTAAATAATACTTTTCTTTAGTTGCCCCCTTAGGGAAATAGTACCTTGGCAAGTCATCTGTGTTCTTAAATATAAATTTGATTCTGTATGTTTTATTTTGTCCCTGGTATATTCCCACTTTTGTTACACCCTCATAAACTGTCTTACCACTTGTTCTCATCTTCATGCTATTTTAAAGGCCTCCTTTGTGGGAATGCTATTGGCATTTATTAATGTTTTCTTGTAAGTCATTTCTGATCTAAATTGATATCCCTGTTCTTAAAATAAATACAAAAAAACTTATGTTAGACCCCACCCTTTCCTCATTGTGATGACACACAATTATGTTTTGGGATTTCATGCAAACTTACCCCATTAGGCTCCAAAAGTCAAACACTTAACACATGACTGGTTGTGCCTCCTCTTTACCAGCCTTCTACAGGTGCAAGCCTGATATGTGGATGATTATGTCACCACTGAATGTGCAAAGGAACAGACCACACATATCCCAAGCTGCACCTACTGTGGCTGACACTATCCCATGCCCCTAGGCCTTTTTGAGAGCACTCGAATCGCGAGGGCCATGTGCGTTCTTTTTTCTTCCCTTCTCTTTAGTTTCACTGATCCCTGGCTCACTTTACAATTTGTACCATTTAAACCTTGAAGACTACAATGGAAATCCGAAAATTGAATTGCTAATAACTTTTGACTTGCATGACAGATTTGGCTTATATTTTGCAAACAAACCGTTTTTAACGGGCCACCACCCTTCCCCAGCCCCCAGACTGGACATTTTGGGAAAGATTTGTTAAAAAATGAAAAGGTTATTAAGAAAGCAAAACTCCCTGTTTTAGGCCAACTTCCGTTCATTTCCCCATAGAGAAAAAGTCAAAATGTCTGTGCACAGCACAGCAGAAACCACTGGATGTAATTGGACCAGGTATGAAACAACTTGGGCATGAGGCGTTGACTTGATCTTTGGGAGGGGTCTTGGGTTATTCCGTCGAGTGATTTGACGGACAAGGGGGTGCCTCTTTCTCCCAAAATTATAGCTATATCTCCCATGATGCTTTGTAATTTGTCCTTTGCTTGATGCGAAAGATAACCAGGTTAATACTTGAATAACCAGGCTTAGCCGAAAATGAAAAGTGGGGAAAAGTGGAAACATTTGACTTGTTGGAGGAAAAAGGAGGAACTGGCATTGGGCTAGAGGTGGGGAGTGGGAAAGAGGATGCCATGTGGAATTGGGGAAGGGCTAGGGACCAAATTTAGCTCTGAGATATTTTCACATAACCAGGGTTATTTTCGCATAAACAGGGTTATAGTAGAAAACGAGATCGGGAATGAAAGTGCGTCACACAAATAACCAGGGTTATTTTGCAAATAACCCTGGTAATTTTACGGATAACTGTGGTTATTTGTAATATCTGGGTTATATTAAGTGCAGTTATGGGGACACATTCTTTTAAAAAGCTAGTTAAAAAAATGAGATTAATACAAAGAAAAGTCAGCAGTTACTGAAACAGTGAGGTAGGAGGTAATGGATGTGGCGGAAGACTGTGGCTACTGTGTTACTTTATGGAGCCCAATGTTGCAAAATGGAAAGTGGGCAAAGCTGAAGGCCATCGGCCCTGACAAGTGGGCCCCAACAAAATATATCGGTTGCCACATGTCAAGGGACTGCGTTGAAAGGCTTTGGCACTGGGCTTATATAGAGTGGCCATGACCAAAGGGGACTGGAAGAAAGCTATTGGGGCAACACGTATAGGGGCCATGGGTGAAGGTGGGGGAAAATGGTCATGGGCGAAGGCCATGGCTAGGGAGCAGGAAAGAAAGGTAGTGTTTTAAAAGATACAGTGGGTATGGGCTAAGGCCGTGCTCACTTGCAAGGGCTGAAGGCCTTAGCTAGTGGGCCCAAAGAACATGGAGAGTGGACACGGCCAAAAGCTGTGGGCACCTAGTGGGTCCAAAAGAAACATATTGGGGGAACATGTACAGTAGACATGGCCAAAACGGTGGTATTAGAAAACCCTTGAAATTCACTGAAAAAACCTTAGTTAACATGCAGTTACTTTGTGCAGATTTAACGCAACAAAGCCCTTGAAATTCAGCAGATGTGGGAAGTCATGACCATCTTAAATCACTGTGTTCCTGTTGCAAAACTCATGAGCACATAAATATTATTAGAGAAGTCCATTCACAATGACATACCCAATGGCATTATGGGGGGCATGGCATTAAGGGGGACATCAAAGTGAACGTGCTGAGGTAAGTTGGTCATGACTTCCCACATCCGCTGAATTTCAAGGGTTTTGTTGCGTTAAATCTGCATGACTTAACTGCACCTTAACTAGGGTGGCCACTCTGCATATTGCTCCAAAAGGTTTCCTAAGCGGGCCCACTAGCGATGACCTTTGGCTGTGGCCACATCACTAGGTTCCTTTTGGGCACACTCACTGTGGCCCATTGACATGTCGCCCACTAGGTGTCATGTGCACTGTACATGTTCCCTGAAAATCTTTCTTTTGGACCCATTTTTGGGCCATAACCTTTCCACTGTGGCCACTAAACATGTATTTTGGGCCTACTAGCCAGGACCTTTGTGGTCACACCTCTAGCTTTCTTTTGGGCACACTACCCATGGCCTTTTGCTGTGGCCCCTTGACATGTTGCCCAGTAGATTTCTTAAAGTAACCCAGTAGCCATAGCCTTTGGCCGCACCCATTACCAACCACCTCAATGTAGCTGTACAATTCCACTTTGTTGTCTTAATCTCATTTTTTTAACTGTACCTTTAAAAAAAATGTTTCCCCCATAACTGCATTTATCTATGTACTACAGATAACTGTGGTTATCCATAAATGCACACAAATAACTGCGGTTATCCGTCAAAAACATAAACTTGCAAAATCCCCAACTCTTTCCTGCCCTCCCATGCACTCATCAAGTCCCTCCTTCCTCGTGCCATGCTCCTCCCACTCCTTTCAAGTTATTTTCCCTCATTAGCCCTCTCCCATTCACCCAAACACTTATCCTGTTGTCTGATAAACTCGCATTCCTGATCTAGTTTCCTATCATAACCGCGGTTATCCCCCTGTATAACCCTTGTTATGCAAAAACGCTTGAGCTCTGAACTTTGTCCCCAGCTCCCCAAAGTTCCAATTTCACATGGTGTCCTCTTTCCCCCTCCCCACCTCTAGTCTGATGCTATTTCATAATTTGTCTGCCTCCAAATGGGATTTTTTCCACTTTTCGTTTTCGGCTAACCCGTTATACCTGTCATAACCACGGTTATCTCTCGCATCAAGCATAAAAAAAGAACTGCCATCTTTTTAATTTCTGAAAAGCCTCATTGATGCATTGTGGGACGCATCTATAGCTATAATTTTGGGAGAAGAGGGCACCCACTTCTCCATCAAGCCTCTCCCAGCCTCTATAATGCAAAGCACCAATACCGATATAAAGGTTTTGACGAGCACAGGTACCTCGTTCTCTGTTGAATATTTTAAAAACTACTGGATGGATTTACTGAAAACCAGTCAAGGAAATTAAGTTAATATTTTGTTCCCAAATTGTTTCTTATCTGGTCCAAATTTGCCAAGCATTTTTCAAGCTACAACTGTTCAAACTGGCCCCTTTTCTCTATAGGAAAATGAATGCGAGTAGGCTGAAAACAGCGTTTGCATGCCTTCTTAACAATTTGTTCATTTTCTAATGAATCATTCCCAACATGTCCAGTTTAGTTGGGCTGTTGATAAACTGTTTGTATGGAAAATGTCATCCAAATCTGTCCAGCAAGTCAAAAGTCATTAGCCTCGCTGTGCCTTTCTGCTGTAAAAAGCACCAAGGCCGGCATAATGGTTGTAAGGAGCATGAGGCAATGCCTTCTCTGTCAAATCTTTAAAAACCTTCTGGATGGATTTACCCCAAACCTGTCACGAAAATGTAAGTCAACACATTTTGCCCAAGATATTTCTTATTTGGTCCAAATCTGCCCAGTGGTTTTTGTGCTATGGCTGATCAAAAACTGCACTTTTCTCTATGTGATAATGTATGGGCAGAACACAATACAAATAATTTTTGAGGTTTCCTATGGAACTCAATACTCAACTATAGTGAGGTGACCGCTGCACTCTAATATGCTCAAATAGTTAAAACAGCATCAGGATTTGGAGCGTACTGTAGTTTCTTAGCCACTATCAACAATGAATGTGCTTTGCCATTCCTTGTGTTATGGCAAGGCAATAAGACACCATTTCCTTAAGGGGAATATACTATAGAATAACTGTTGACATTAAGCACCACACACTGTGGAATTCACTGTAAATAAATGACTGGTAATAAGCAATTACTTAGCCGCTAATCCTGTTTACTGAACTGCTGTGGGTAATGGGTAATATTGTGTGCAGCTCAGTAGAAAATATTTGCAGACTCTCATGCAAATATGAGTAAATTGTTATGGAAATACTGCTTTTCTTGAATCTGTTGGAGAAGCAATCATCGGGCTTTTAGGCGCAGTGCACCATGGCCTGCATGCATGTGACACATCTCCCATTTACAATTCAAAAAACGGCATTAGGTGCAAAACTGGACATTTGTGTTCAAGTTCAGGCATAGGACTTCTAACTGAAATATGTTTTTTATTTTTTTTTAAAAAACGTATTCTATATATAAGAAACACTGACAGTCAGGGGCCCTCATTAGGACCCAGGCGGATTTTTTCCGCCATCGGCGGACTTTTCCGCCATGGCGTAAAGTCCGTTTACGCCATGGCGGATGGTGGATTTACCGCCCCATTCCGAGGTCGGCGGGGCGGTAAGTCCCCATTGACCCATTTACCCTTCCCCATTCCCATTTCGGCCCCATAGGGTATAATGGGAGTGGGGAAGGAGTTAATTACGCCACCGTAAATTACGGTGGCGTAATTAACACCAAGGTCCCATAGCGCCATGGATTTTTACGCCCGCAAAAAGCGGGCGGAAAAATGACCATGGCGCTCTGGGAACTCGGAATTGGCGGTAAGGGGTTGGCGCAGCTAACGCTAGCGTAAACCCCTTACCGCCAGGGTCCTAATGAGGGCCAGGGACAGCGACACAATTTTAAACAATATACTACTCAGCTCCTCCATTAAATTTAAAACATGTCTTAACACACAAGAAGGGGATTTGGAGCACACACCAGTATAACATAGTTTGATATCAGAGTAAGGGGCTGATTCATGGAATTTGTGAGCCAAAAAACGGGGATTTGTGTGCCATTCTGCCCGCAAATCCCCATTTGTTAAACAGGGATTTGCGGGCAGAATGGCACACAAATCCCCGTTTTTCAGCACACAAATTCCATGAATCAGCCCCTAAATCTCAAAAACACTAACACTGTCCCTAGGTAGAAGCATGCCCTGTCCCTTTCAGGAGGTGCTATCCCTAGGTTGGCGGTGATGCACCGCCTATCAAAAGGGACCGAGGGAGGAAACTATCCCTATTTTCAAGGTACCAATATTTAAGAGTATAGAGTTAAAAAACATACAGTAACCAGAATTAACAAAAGAAGACCATTACTAGCCAATCTTTTTCACATTCTGAACATTCCAGATGCGAATGTTTACATGGCTCAAAAGGCCTTTTATTCACCCATAGAGCAATACGTTCAACATAATGGATACTGCCAGTTGTTGACGATTTCTTGTCAACCACAAGAAAAGAGCAGTGTCTTTAATGCTGAATATACCGGCTACTAGGCTGATATTAGATTTAAAAAGTGTATCCCTCTTTCTTTGCATAGAGCAAGGCAGAAAGGGGTCGACCGGTTTCAATGACTGTAGTTGTTGGGGTGTACATATTCAGGACCAACAAGTTGTGCGTAGGTATCATTCCCTGTGATCCATGTCTCAGGATCAGGCAGCCATCCCGTGACCTGTGGGAGGGGGGTGGTGAGATAATGAATAGCAGTTCAAACTAAGTACCATCAAAGTATAGGGTCAGTGAGTCATACGCTATAAATACCAGCTCACAGTTTCAAAGAAGAGCAGTGCCATCATTTTGGACACTGTAAAAAGACTCCATCCAGGGGTTCTCTAGGTCCCCTCATCAACACTACCCCATTCAAAGATGATTTGCAAACCTATTGAATAAAAACAAATTGAATACCTTAGGGACAAATGTTTGTGATTGGTAGACTCATAAAGACTGGTATAAGTGCTTGCCCAGAAGTGAGCTGCATGTACGTCGCAGGCGTGTCTAACTGTATGGGAGACAGACAATGAGAGACAGTCATCGCATGAGTGGGACCTGCATAGATACGGCACCTGTGTGACTCATGCTAGCCTAGAGGAGATCTTGTGGTCACTGTGTGTGGGTATTGAGTGCCTGGCCACAGCCACTCGTCAAGCCCATGCAATCATCAGCGCTGTGTCAACAGGCGTGTCTGGGTAGCACATAATGTGTGCAGCATGACTGGGACTACGGCAGCCAGGGGCCCTACAAAAGTTGCCGGCCCAGCGCAATGCTAAATCTGTACAAAATCGCTTACCATAGATGACCTGGATGAGTCGCTCGACATGGATCCTGAAGCGTCCTGCTGGTGGGATGCAGGGTTGAATGGGGTTGCTAAGCAACACCTCCAAAGCGACTTGGGTAATTTGTCTGACTTTGAGGTGGGCCGTGTTTAGCTGAAGTTGATGGCACCATAGAGCAGCTATCTTAGAGCGGAGCACTGTCGGTGCCATCAAACCAAAGAGGGGAACCAAACCCCCTATCGGGCTAAGTCCAGCTCACTGCCACATCTGGGGCAGAGAAGGGCTTTCTTGAGGGGAGCTCATTGCGGAATTTCTTAAAACCACCACTACAGGTGCTTCTGGTCCAAGTGCCATCACTCATTATAGTACCAGAGTCAGCTCTCATGAAGGGAGCTTCTTCCGCATGTAGGGGTGTCAAGGGTACTTCCCACAAAACATGTGATTAAACCGGTGTCCAGTCATTAATTCGAAAACAAAAGCATCGAATGCAATAAATTCGAGCCAAAAGGACCGAAAAAAAAGACTGAATGCCTTTTTTTTTTGTTGCCAAAGCGCACAGCCCAAACCGTGCGACGGATTTGGACCAGGTTGAAAATAACTTGGGCACGAAGCTCTGACTCGCAATCCATGCATGGTGTGAGGTTATTCCATGCAGTCGTTTTTTAAATATTTGAGGGAGAAGAGGGTGCCCCTTCCCCAAAAAAATTGTGATAGGGAGAGGAAAGGGGAGGTGAGGAGGCCATCTGGTGAGTGGGGGGAGCTGGCACAGATGAGGGGGCATGTGGCGAGGGTCTTGGGGGCAGGAAACACTTTTTTACTTTTCTGCCATTTTGCCGATATTCACGACTTTATCTGAGGCTACAAAGAACTACAGATACCCACGGGTATGAGTAGTTCTGTTCCTGGGGCTATATATTTTGGGGTGTCAGTGTTTCATTTCTTTTTGAAAGTTATTTCTATAGGTGAAGTGAAGTGATTTTGGGGGTAAAAAATCACGGGCCATAGCCAAAGGCCATGGTCAGTGACCTGGTAGGTATTTGGGACTCTTTTTTATTTTGGCTGTGTGTTTTCAGGCTTTTGTATATGTGAGACCTTGGAGAAAAAGAGAAGAAATTAGTTTAACAAAATGAATATAAAAAGGATCAATCGTATTCAATTTTTAGATGCCCGGTACAATGTATTTCAGGTTGTGTGGAATGCTTGTTTACCCAGTTTACTGTTATGGACCATTCTCTGCTTGCTTTATTTTCAGCTACTTTATATAAGTACATGAGTAGTGTTGTACTGTACTGATATTTTAAGTTGCATTGTAGTATAAAGTCTGAAGTGAGGCCCTCTTTTTATCCAATTTTTGTAACCGCGTTATGATTAAAGTCAATGAACTGTAACCGCGGGTATAAGAAAAAAAGTAGTTTTATTATTTCATTGTATTTGTGTATTTGTATGTCATAAGTAGTCCTTAAAAGGACTGTTTTGGGGTCTGAGTGTAATATTGTATCACATCTGAACTGCTGTTTTGATGTTTTGAAGGAACACAGCATTTCCTTCATCAGTTAGGTGTACTCCGTCAGGTCTATAGAAATAGGAAATGTTGTTGCTCAAATCCATAATTGGTTGTTTTCTCTCATGAATGCTGAAACTGTTTTATTCAAAATTCTCCAGGATTTCTCAATTTTAGCATTAAATCTGGTGGTCCATCTCCATTTTTGCCTCTGTGTCAGATTGGAAAATATGAAGCTGATCTGCGGTAATAGTTCCATTATTTTTGCCATGTCTTGTTTGCTCATTAAAGTAATGGACACACCTCGTACATTCTCCAAATCATTGCCTCCACAATGAATTAGTATGATGTCTGTGTACCCTGTACTTTTCAGACTGAACAATTCTGGGAAAACCTGGAACCAATGCATTCCCCGCAATCCAAACCATTTAATTGTAAAATCTGTGAAACCCAGGTCAATGTTAATATTTAGTTTCTCCAAAAAGTCAACAACCAAAACAGCCAACTGTTTCCGATCAGCTGCACAGTTTTCAAACCAGCCATGACATCTGCAGTCTTTCTCTGTTTCCAGGAAAATTATTTCTACTTTTAAATTCTAGTAGTTTGTATGAGCATGGTTTGTATGATGTGTGTGTTTTGTAGTTTATAATTGGTTGATTGTGCTGTTGTAGGTTACGTGTCTTCATAACGACTAATTTTTATAACGAATGCACATATAAAGAAAATCTTATAACTACAAAACATAACACATATTTTTACTTTGTGTTCCTTTTTTGGGGGGTCTCCCCCAAACCCCTGTTTCCCGCCCCTAAAAACTCACCCTAACAGTTTCTCCACAATATTTAACCTTTTACCTCACCCCCGATACATTTTCATTATGTTTTTCGTCATAAGATTTTCGTTATATGTGCATTCTCCATAAAATGTTTGTTATAAAGACTGCACACCCTTGTTGTAATTATTTGCGACTATCCAGCAGCCACCCAGTATGCTGCATTGCTATTCGGGATGGATTGCAGCTCCCTGTGCAGCCGCGGCTATATAAGGAGAAATGGCACATTGTGCGTTTGTGGACGTGTCGTAGCCGCAGCTATCCAAAATTATGGGTGGGGTGGCATCGTAGATGCATTGAGTGTTTTGGGGAATTGTAAGAGACTAGTGGAGTGGAGTGGAGGAGGACCATGAGAAGTGGAGGGGCAGCTGGTAGGCATTTTGGGGATACTTGTTTGGAGTTTGATGGAGTGCAAATACAATTTTAAATCCGTAGTTTTCTTGAATAGCCGTGGCTCTCAGCAAACGGCCTTGAAGGGCTGTTGTATAATCACATCTATAAATAGCACGAGCGTAGGTGCATCAACGCTTTTTGACATTTAATTGGTTTTACCCGTAGACCCAGTTGTACTTGTAGCCGCGTCTATAAACATACATTTTTCTGTGCAATAATCATAATGTTGATGATACAGTACAGAATTTTATTTGTGTTTGTTATTTAGGGGGTAATTCATGAAATGAAGCGCAGAAGTGGTGCATGCGGCTGGCGCACCGAGGTAGCGTGTGTCAGCTTGCGCCAGCCGCGTGCCCCAAAACCCATTTTCACACACCGCGTATTCATGGATTTAAACATCCATAACCAGCCGTGGCACAGCGACCCTGCAGCAGCACCAGTTACGCCCCAAATCCCGCCCCTTGCACCAAAAACAGCAGCACAAATCCCCTACATGGCGCAAAGGCCAATGGACCAGCATACAGCCCCCAACAACGAAATTGCGCTAAAAACGACACTCACCCCACTCACGCCAGCTCAATCACATGTAAACCTCCTTGCGCACCCCTTGGAATACGCGTACCCGCTTGCGCCAGCCCAATTGCGTGTAAAACTCCTTGCGCATCCCTCGGAATATGCGTACCACGCTCGTACCAGCCCAATCGCTTGTAATGGACAGGGGTGATGGGCTGCCTGAGGGGCATGGTCAGGGGTGATGGGCTGCCTGCGGGGCATGGTCAGGGTGGATGGGCTGCCTTTGGGGCATGCCCAGGTGTGATCGGCTGGCTATGAGGCATGGTCGAGGGTGTAGGACTGTCCGCTGTGGTGTGGGCTGCCTGCAGGGCATGGTCAGCGGTTGTAGGGGTGTCCCCTGTTGTGTGGGCTGCCTACAGGGCATGGTGAGAGGTTGTAGGGGTGTCCCCTGTGGAGTGGGCTGCCTGCAGGGCATGGTCAGGGTGGATGGGCTGCCTGCGGGTCATGGTCATAGGTGATGGGCTGGCTGCGGGGCATGGTCAGGGGTGTAGGGCTGTCCCCTGTGGCGTAGGCTGCCTGCGGGGCATGGTCATGGGCTGTAGGGGTGTCCTGTGTGGTGAGGGCTGCCTGCGGGTCATGGACAGGGGTGATGGGCTGGCTGCGGGTCATGGTCAGGGGTGATGGGCTGCCTGCGGGGCATGGTAAGGGTGGATGGGCTGCCTGGGGGGCATGCCCAGGGGTGATGGGCTGGCTGCGGGCATGGTCAGGGGTGTAAGGCTGTCCCCTGTGGCATGGGCTGCCTGTGGGGCATGGGCAGGGGTGTAGGGCTGTCACCTGTGGTGTGGGCTGCCTGCAGGGCATGGTCAGTGGTTGTTAGGGTGTCCCCTGTAGTGTGGGCTGCCTGCGGCATGGTCAGGGGTTGTAGGGGTGTCCCCTGTGGAGTGGGCTGCCTGTCGGGCATGGTCAGGGTGGATGGGCTGCCTACAGGTCATGGTCAGGGGTGATGGGCTGGCTGCATGGCATGGTCAGGGTTGTAGGGCTGTCCCCTGTGGCATGGGCTGCCTGCGGGGCATGGTCAGGGTGGATGGGCTGCCTGTGGGGCATGGTCAGGCGTGTAGGGTGGACCATTGTGGTGTGGGCTGCCTTCAGGGGGTGCATGTGGCACACTGGTGCACAAATCTGAGGGTACACGAGTGAGCGGGGTACGGGTATTCCGGGGTATGCAAGTGAATTTTACACGCGATTTCGCTGGCGCGAGCGGGGTGTGTGTATTCCGGGGTATGTGAGTGAGCTTTACATGCGATTTCGCTGGCACATGCGGGGTACATGTATTCCGGGGTACACGAGTGAGATTTATACACCATTTCGCTGGCACGAGTGGGGGACGTGTATTCTGGGGTACGCGAGTGCACATTACACACGATTTGGCATTGTGGGCCCTCCCAGGTGTGCCCTCCCCCTCCTCATGCCCCGCAGGCAGCCCACACCACAGCGTACCACCCTACACCCCTGACCATGCCCCGCAGGCAGCCCACATCACAGGGACCACCCTACACCCCTGGGCATGCCCTGCAGCCAGCCCATCACCCCTGACCATGACCTGCAGGCAGCCCATGCAACAGAGGACTACCCTACACCCCTGGGCATGCCCCACAGCCAGCCCATCATCCCCGACCATGACCCGCAGGCAGCCCACTCCACAGAGGACCACCCTACACCCCTGACCATGCCCCACAGGCAGCCCACACCACAGGGGACCAACCTACACCCCTGTCCATGACCCGCAGGCAGCCCTCACAACAGGGGACACCCCTACAACACCTGACCATGCCCTGCAGGCAGCCCACATGGCACCATGCACTTGTGAGCCCCAACACATGTCCCCCCACCAGTGACAGGCACCTGCCAGCAGGCCCCGACTCATGTTCCCCCACCTCACCCCCATTGATGGCAACCCTCCAGCACGCCCCGACTCATGTCCCCCTCACCAGTGACGGGCACCTGCCAGCAGGCCCTGACACATGTCTCCCCACCCCACCCCCATTGACGGAAACCTGCCAGCGGGCCCCGACTCATGTACCCCCACCCAACATGCTGTCAGAATAGAGGCCCATGTCAGACATGCCAACCCAAATCCCACCCAACGCCGCAGCACCCCAGTCCAAACACACAACCATATATTGTACCCACTCCCCACTAAAAGCACCACGCCTTGGCATTCAAAAAAACACACGCATGCACCCAAAGACATGTCCAACAGAGCCACACAGTTGTGACACATGACAGAGGCAATGGACAGTGACACATGCACAAAACTAGTGAGAGTAGACCACACCAATAATGAAGATTCGTGAAATGTATTAAAAAGAAAAAAAAATGACAAAATCAAAACCACACATGCAAATGAACAAATCATCAAAGCAATATTAAAAAGGAAGGAAAATCCAAGAAAAAAAAAATCCAAAACATGAAAACGGAAAAGTGGTCCATTGCCAAAGTCCACAGAAATAAATACAAAATTGAAAACCATAAAAAACCATTACTCCATGGGATGAAAAAAAAAAGAAAGTATATACATGTCCGGAACTATTCACAATGTAAGTCACAAGGGTCCATGATCCTAAAAATAAAGGAAACCTATCAAAAATTCTATCAAAAACAGAGCTATATGCAAAAAGGAGAAGCAAAGTCTGCGGACTCCAAATCATAAATTAAAAGAAAGGAAACCTATGCCTAAAAAACTATGTACAAAGGCGGCGGGCTAATCCGACGACTCACTTACTGATGTTCTGGGCCAGAGCATCATCGAACTCCACGTCGATGTTCCGGAGGTGGGCCTGTTCCCTGGCCTTAAGGTCTGGCAGGGATGCAGCCATGGCATACACCAACTCTGTGCGAGTTGCTTCGAGGCACTCAGCCCGCCTCAAAGCCCGGTGCATGGAGTTCTCCGCCCTGACCATCGTGAGCTGTGCCCTCTCCGCCCGCCGTCGCTCTGCATCGATTTGGTGGCCCAACCGCTGCAACACGGAAGACACTCCCAGTCCTGGGTCCTCCTGCCTGCCGGCCGATGCCTGCCCCCGAGATGTTGTTGGCCCGAGCGATTATGCCTCCCACGCCGATTCTGCTGCTGCCTCAGAGCCAACTGCCTTTACCACCACGACAGCCTCCGAGCTGATGGAATCCCCAGGCGCCGTCATGCACGTGTCCTAATTGATGATGCCTGCACATCCTCCATTTAGTGGGGTCCAGTTGGTGGCGTGACCACCCCTGCTGGACCTCCGACTCCCGACTGTGGCAAGGATGTGCTCTCCACCAGCCTGGCTGCAGGCTCAGGGGCAGCTCCCCAGGGGGCCCAGGTGATACATGGGCGGGAGGACGGCATGGAGGTTGACTGGCGCATGTGGGTGCAGTTGAGGAGGGGGTCGCAAGAGCGTCCAGCACATGGATGAACCCTGTGCCAGTCACCTGTCCTAGCAAGTCGAGGCGGCCATGCAGGTATTCGAAATGATGTGCACTGTCCTGCCTAGAACCATGAACGTCATCCCGAATACCAGACATGCGCAACACCACACCGACTAGGACAGGCTGCACATGGTCACGGATTGCCACGTCCACAGCGAGAGGATGGCCAGTTGTTGTAGACGCATCTCCTACCTGTGAACCGGCCTGGACAGAGGCATCCCTGCTGGTGCGGAATGATGCAGTCACAGGATCAGGGACAGGATTACACACAGGCACCTCTGCGGCGACCTGTGCTGCCTCCTGCCCCTGCCCCTGGACTGCCCACTCGCACCAGTGGAACCACCCCCTCCAGGCCCCATGCATGGAGCTGATAAGGCCTCTTCCTCAACCACATCCCCCACCAACCTGGATGACTCCATGCCATCTTCCTCAGTACGCCCCTGTGGGAGCTCAGCTGCCCCTTCTGCTGCTGCGTAGTCCACCTCCAACCTTGGCCTCTTGGACATCCCCTTGGCAGCTATGACCATGGATGCGGCACCAGACTCCTCACTTCCGGAAGATATTATAACCTGGGAGGGGAGCTGGGCCCTGCGTCTCAGGCTGGCGGTAGCATCCCTGCCGTTGGGCTCCACAGCACCGTCTCTGCCCTCTTCATCAGTTGACGCTGCAGACAGGGAGAGACAGAACACAGTCATCAGGGCACTGTTCAATGGTCTGATACACACATAACGCACATGCACATCATGCAAGTAAATGAAGGTGGGAAGGGCATCCATATGTCACACAACAAACATGGCATAATACACACCCAGACATGCAAACATGCATGCATCAACACATGCATTTGTGCATCATGCATCAGAATACATACACTACTGATGTGCACCACACATGACTTGGCACACATGCAGCACTGTCATGTCCCTGCACACAGACATCCATGAATGGGCCATGTCACACATATGTCCAAGCTGCACACCTCTGCCACACCTCAACATGCACTGCTTGGAATGAGAATGCACGGACACTTACCACTCGACTCCAGACGAGTCTGCATCTCGAGGACCTGGTGGTGAAGCACTGGGTGAATATGTTCCAGGACCCTCATCTGTTCGATGGTAAGCTGGACCCCGGCACCCCACTGCATCCCCTGCGTCCAAGAGGCGCCAGGCCTTCCTGAGGGTCCTGGACTTGAAATCCTCCCAGCGGTTCTGGACGTGTTTCAAGTCGCAGGTTTCCACCCCCTCCGTGTTGATGGCAACCATGATGTCCGACCAGATCCTCCTCATCCTTCCTTGTCGGTGCATGGTTGTCTGAAGAAGGCATCATAATGCCCCAGGACTTGCTCCACCAGGATGCCAACTTCTCTGGCTGAGAAGCTGACAGCCCTCTGCCTCTTTTTCTGGTGGTTGCCAGTTGTCCCAGATGGAGTTTGCCGCGACATGGCAACCCCCGTTGCAGGTGTGGGTGGGCAACTGGGTCCTGGGGCTGGGCTGTGGAGCAATGGAACAGTTGGGAGTCTTCTGTTCCAGCAGGGGTGGTTGCAGCAACTGGACCCCTGCAGATAGCTGATGTGCAGGCACCAAATCGCATGGCTCGTGGGCAGCATGCAGGCAGCAGCAGATGGCTCGTGGGAGGCTGCTCAGGCTATGGGGGGCAGAAAAATGGCCTTCTGGGCAGGAGAGTGGTCTTCCATGTGTTGTCGCGTGGCCAGCTTGATGCAGAGTGAATCCGCGCATGCAAAAACAGCACGTCAGCGTGAGATTGCTTGTAATTCGAGGAAAGGGCCTTAGCGCATAAGCGCATAAGTGACGTGACGTGCGCGGGAGTTTCCTTTGGCACAGGTTAAAAGTGAGGGCGGTGAGAAATTCGTTGTATGTGCTTTTCGCGGAGACCGGCGTGTGTGTTTTGCTGCTTCTTGTTGTTTCACACGCCATCACTTCACAGCGAATCGAGGACAAACCTCTTCTTTAGGCAGGGGTTTTGCCTACGGCTGGTTTTTTTACCATGCTAGTCAGACGGTGAGTCGCACACTCTATATTCCCCACTGCGGGTACCCCTGTGTATCGCGTACCCATTTCCGAGGTCATAGTAGCCTGTGTGTCCAACGCCTATGCTTTTTTTGTGTGCCTGGGTGCCACTGCATACTGCGGGAGGTTAATTTCACACACGTGGGCTACCAGGGGTTGCATGCACGGTTTTATTGTATATTTGGGGTGCCTGAACGTTGCGTCAGCTGTCATTTTCCCACAGGGGTCACATACAGCCTTGCAGGAGCACAGGGGTGCTGTTTACATCACGTACCCCACCATCACATACCCCACCCCCTTCACCCCAATTTCTCAGGACAATTGTCGTGTGCACCTCCCATTGGCACTAGTACATCCGTGCCATGGTTGGGAGGCCACGAAAAGTGAGGGGCGCCTCAGTTGGGCATCCTCCACGTGTTGGGCGTGGTCAGGGACGTGGCAGGGTGACCAGGGAGCAGGGGGAGTCCAGGGTGGCCAGGGTGGCTGCAGTGGAGGAAGAGGCAGGGGTGTGCCACTTGGGCAGGATGTTCTGCCACATGTTGGTGCAGTCAGGCCACCAACCCCTACGGCTCTGGGAGATGCAGCTGTTGCATCTGACACTGGCACCCATGTGACCCGGCAGTCAGTTTCATCAACTATCACGGGCCCAACAGTAGCGGTTGCTGCTGGTGCAGCTGTGGCGACCACCACCCAGGCTCTGGGTGGCCAGCATATGATGCGTTGGCACCTGAGGACTCCCAAGCTGAATTCCAGGTGGTGAGATGCTATGAACGAGGCACATGTCCCTGGGGCAGTGTTGTTATCTGCTGCCCGAAGCAGCCGGGTGTTGGCAACTGCATGGGCAGATGCAGCCAACACCACCCCGGCTGTGAGTCTCCCAGCCAGGACTGTGTCGGTCACAGACCTTGGCACTGTGGCAGTTGCTGCGCTGGGTCCTGGCAAGAGCACCCAGCAGCCACTGATGCAAGTCAGGGTTTCCATCCTGGTTCCACCTGCCACTCCCTTGGTCCAGTCCACCAGCGCCACTGCCCCTACTGATCAGGGCGGCATTTGCCAGTCAGGGTCTGTACCACTGCCCAAGAGGCGGATGTGTGCTCCTGCGCAAGAGGCTGGGACCCCAGAGATGTCTCCGGCCTCCGGCACGTCGAGGAAGAAGCCTTTCAACAAGCAAGAACTGGACTTCCTTGTGGGCTACGTGTCGAAACACGAGCGCAATATACTAGTGGTCCCAAATTGCCATACTACACCTGCCCAGCATTGGGCCCAGTGGCAGCATATTGGCAATGGTGTTAATGCATTTGGATATCAGGTGCGCACAGCTCAGGACTGCAAAAAGCGTTGGGATGACTTCCGAAACTGTGCAAAGCAAAAGCATACCTCCAATTATGCCATGTCTCAGGTGACTGGCAGTGGGCCACCACATGAGGAGGAAGAACTCAATCCGAACGAGGAGATAGCTGCAGAGTTCATCCAGGCAGGATTGATCGAGGAGTGGGAGAGAAGCTGTATTATGATGCATCGTCTGGTGAGTGTTGTTGTGTGTTCCTCCAGCCCATGTGTTGTTTGCTTGTGTGATGTGTTGTGCTTGACTGCCACTACATGCTATGTGTACATGGTTGTCATGTGCGAGTCATGCAATACTTCACTGATGCTTGCCTGTTGTGATGCATGCTGGACATGTGGAGCAGATGGGGACTGTCCTCATCACCACACATGCACCATACTCACATGCTAGTCACCCGGCTGCCCCTTCGGTCCATGTTCCAGCTCACTGACCTGTCTGCATGTAGCCTGTGGTGTCTTTCCACTCAGCACTGGGACTATGTCATCGCATGACTGACGTGCATGTGTGTTCAGCCTGCATGCGGGTACTCCACGCGGGCATGCTTCCTTGCCCCTCCACCCCCGTGCACCTCAATTTCACTGTGGCATTGGTGGGTAACATGTTGGATACTGTAATGGCCTGTTCCACGCTCCTGTGTACATGCACACTTCCCCCTGCAAACCTGCCAAACACATTCTGTGGTGTACATCCTTTGTCCTTCATGCAGGGTGTCTCACTCGGACTGTGCAGATGGCAGATGCTCCCTGAGGAAATGAGTGCCCATTCATGCTCCATGTGCATTCCGTGCATGCCCCTATGTGTCCTTGGCAGGATGATCATTGTAGTACGTGTCAGGGATTACATACGTATCATGGCATTTGGTCATCCATTCCATGCTCACTCTGGCTCAGTCCTGCATCACACACATGTTTAGGGTGTCATTGTCTGTGTAGAGCTCAGGCCTCCCCCTGTTGCAAGCCCCCTGACTCTGTTCAGCTGGTGTAGTGCCTTCTGCATGAAAGGGTGTACTACTGAGGGTTCATCATGTGTCCTGCTTACTGTCCCATTCTCATCTGCTGTGGTGTCAGTTGACTGAGATGATGCAATTGACGCACGCCAGCACTGTCTGCCAATTCACAGTGCTCTGGTCAACCTTTCTTTGCCATGCAATGCATCCCTGCATTTTCAATAAGGGGGGCTTAACTGTAGCCATGCAACCCAGTGCATGCACATTGCACATGATGGCTGAACTTGCCCTTACAATGCCGTCATGTTAAGTGATTGACCTCAAAACGTACTTGTTGATGTAGATTGTTGGTAACATACACATGTACTGCACTGCACCCACCCACTTTTGAGCCATGTTACACCGTTCTACATGCCTACTCACTGCTGCAATGTAAAAATGACCTGACATGTATGGTCAGATGTTCATCCCTTCACTGTTATGAAACGCACTAGCATAGGTGCATCCTGTGACACATGTACTCTGTATTAGAACACCTTAGCGGGTGTTTAGCAAAGTTGATTGGTCAATCTGCGGGCTATACTAACTGGTATAGCCCGCAGATTGATTAGAGCCTGCAAATCGGGTTGTAATACCGTGGAGCTGCCTGCACGTGTGTATGTGTACACTTTCACATACTTCAAAGCAAGCAGCGTTGAAGCTGCTTGCTTTGCTGTATAGGAAGGTGTTCATAAACACCATACAGGTGTATATGAACACTTTCACATACACATATGCAAGCAGCTTCAACGTTTTGTTGTGCAACTTTGCAGCTACTTACATTGGTGTGTGTGAAAGTGTTTATATACACATGTGTTCTCAGCATCATTTTTGTTAAATAACTAATATGTCATTATTTTACAAAAATGCTGCTGAGATGTCAGCATTGTGCCTGTTATGTTAAACCGGCACAATCCCGAAGGTGCCCTGTCGTGCACTACGAATACACCCAGGCCCACTTGAGAATACTGGTGGAGTCTGGGCGTAGTCATTTGACACACTGGTTCATGGTTTTTAGCACATTCACTGCACAATATGCTGAATCAGGCCCTGAAGGGTGTTCTAAAAGCTTCATGGACCGGCAGCTTGGACCGTACTGGGCATTATGGTCCCTCATACTTCGTTGAAGTCCCTCGCTTTGCTCAGGACATTAACTATGTCTTCAGGGCTCATGACGCCTGGTACGGGCCGAGCTGCTGACCCATGAAGCTATATTGGTGATGATGATTTAGTGATGCATGTCTACATGCATATTACATGTGTCATGATGTGCATTGATTCACTTGCAGCTGTGGCCATTTGGCTGTTCAAACATGCTTATGCTACATGCCATCTCTTTGTCGCCATCTTTCATTTCTGCCTGTGATATGTGCCTGCCAGAGGTTGTGTGTGGTGCAGGTGATATACTACATTCAGTACATGTGTAGGCTTCGCAATTTACACGCATCCATTTCTGCTTTCGGGATGCCATTGCACATCAATGCCACTGGATGCATGCTGGAGTTTGAGTTGTGTGTGACATGTCTGTTTCATGTGTTGGCTGTCGATGTAGTGATGTCTATGTGTTTGTGTGTTATGTGCTGTTCACATGTGTACTCATGTTTGTTTTGTTCATGTTACAGGTGATGACGTAATGGAGCCAGAGGATGAGGATGTCATTCCAGACACAGGGTTGATTTTACATCAACAACCTGGCACAAGTGGGGGTCGTGGGCTGGTAGGCCACGAGAACCCATTTGTGCTCCAGACCATCGCGTCCAGGGCTGGCAATCAGTCAAGCTCTGATGAACACTCTGAGCACGTTGTTGAATTGGATGAGCATTATGACGATTCATCGCCGGTGAGTGATCCTGATGTGGATGATCTTCTGTCCACGACACCTGCAGTGAGGGGCCAGGCAATGTTGGAACATTCGCCTGTGGTGGTTCTGGACACACGGTCACACTCCACACCAGTTGCTGATGTGCCTGGGGCATCATGTCAACGGAGGGATGAAGTCCTGAAGCTGTGGGCAGTGCCAATCCAGCAAGGACCAGGGCTCCTTGGGTCCCGCAGGTGAAATGTCCGGCAACGCGGTGGTTGTGCGCCACCGGGGAGCACTGAGTGGGAGCATGCCATGTATGCTAGTTCATAGCAACAGGGCGCAGCTATTGAGATGATTGCTCAAGGCATGGAAAGTGTGGCCCAATCCATGCTCCCCCTTGATAGGCAGGTGGAGCTCCAGCAGCAGGCAACGCAGTCCACGTGCCGCTCACTCAGGCGGGGCATGGCGGCCTCAAACAGGGCACGCCGGGCTGAAATGCTGTCTCTGCGCAAAGCACTTGCTGCTCAGGCAGAGGCACACAGGGAGGCCCTGAGGGAAGAACGCCAATCCCTCAGATCGACTCTGGGTGTGCTCTCGATGTCCCAGAGGCAGCAGTCAGAAGTGATGATGGAGCAGCTTGAAAACACCATCTCGGATGAGCTACGTGCAAGCTGGGATGTGCTCCGAATGTCATGTGAGGCCATGCAGGCAGAACTCCGTCTTACACGGCTACCTTGCAAGAGGAAGCACGTGTATCACGTGAGATGCTGCATGCTGACCTACATGCCATTTCCACACAGGACCAGGCTTACCAGACCCGCATGCTCACTGCCGTGGAGGGGCAAGCTGCGGATGGGCGTGGTCTGGCAACTGTGCCACATCCACCTTCAGATTTACATCCAGAGGGTGAGTAGGATGACAACTTATCTTCCATCTTCCACACAGGTCGGGCAATGCAGGCTTTGAGCCCATGGAGGTTTTTTTTTATCACAACTTCATCGCATGTGGGTTTTGAGGTGCACCCTGTACCTCCCCCCTCCTGAGTGCCCCCCATCCCCCCAGGTTGTATGTTGCCATTTTTATTTTTTTAAATAATATTGTTTGTCTTTTGTGAATTCATGTGACCTCTCTTGAATAATGAATGAGCCTGCGGCGGCGGTGGCTTGCGCTTTGACGCTTGCAGGGCCAGACGGCGGCTTCAGAAACCACTGCGTGGCTGTTTGAAAGATTCAGATGGAGAAAGCTATTTGAAACAAATCTCTGGGAACAGTAGGACTGATGCAATATACCTCCTCTGGACTTAGAAGCTGTCGCTTATCTTGAAGCTCCAATCAATCTGGCTGTGATACGTAAAGATATTGAGGACCTTTCCAGTGAGTGCCAAAACATTGCTCCTGAAATCGGGTCCCTACTCGAAGACTCTAACCTTGCAGACGCAGGTTGTAAAGGAATCTGCCACCGCCAAACCCCATAGGCTGAAATCTCTGCACTGCCCTGTGTTCTATACAGGATCCAATTGCCCTGAGGAAGGCTCTTCAATCAATGCCAACATTAATGGCCACAAGCCGAAACGTGCCCTTAGCACAGCCCATGTATTTTTGATTGTAAAACTGGGGATCTGTGTATGCATTATCTATCTACAGTTTAAAAACTGACACGTAGGCAGCTTTATTCAAAACATGATCAAATGCTGATCATGAGTACATACAAAGGATAGGTACCTTTGTCCACAAGAAAGTTTGATTCAGTATTTCAAACATTGATTTTAATTGTGCATTTTGTTTGCTTTAATATGAAAGTATTTTTTTCCTTTGTTTCTTTATCCTTTACTGCATTTATATCTTGAATTATCCTGTTTGTAAACATTAACCATTCAAGTGGTCACTCTTTTGTTTTCCCTTTGTTTAAGTTTTTGTCTGAATATCTTATGTGTATATTTTCATGGCACTGTTCAGAACCATTACTCTTTACTTAAATTCAATGTATAATGAAAACATTTTAAACTTCCCTTTTTTTGTTTACATTAATAAACAATATGTATGACTAAATATATACATGTAGTTTGCCCTAATTGTTCACTCTGGAAGTTTCGTATTTTTTTCTGACTTCTCAAGAAGCAGAACATTAATTGTTTGGGAAAATTAATATATTAACCTAGACCATAAATTGTTTGGTCTTATGATAGTGAGAGTTACAACCCCGTGTTTATATTTCGTGTGGTGCTTTGTGGCATTTGAAAGCATCCACTGTGTGTTCCAGCTGGGCCCATACAAGCTTGTCTCATGTATGTGTTTGTGGCTTGGGGTCCTGACACATATGCCACTCCTGCTTCCCCTTTCCATGGGCTTGTAAGGATGGATCGGTGTGACAGAAAATTACATAGGGGCATTGGACATTCGTCATATCCGTGGCCAGTCTGCAGTCCTACTTGTGTACACACCCTTAGTGGGGATTAAGGATGTTTTCTCCACGGCATGTCTGAAATCAATTTTGGTGATTATATTTTTGAACTATGCATTTTTTGAAGTTGATTGTGATGGTTTTTCATTACTTGCCTGTATATGTGCTTGATGCGCTTGATGCTGTAAATGGTAGCCTGCACCCTTTAGCTGTGAAAACCACACTGATCATGGGAGGGACCCATGTGGTGACAATGTCAAGTTGGTACACTTGGGCTACAGTGAGTGGTCACTGTCTGACATTGTCAATGTGGGGTACTATGTACATGATGTGTTCTGCTGGTCAATGGATTTTCCTGTGTTGGGTTTACTTTTCAGGTTTCAGGAGATTGGTGTGGTCTATCACAATGAGGGGTCCGCAAGGGCAATGTTCACATGAGATGTGTACAGGACACTGAGGGTCACTTCATTTCACATGCATGTATTGAGTGCATGTCCCTACTGACACACACACTTACACAATGCACCACCACACATACAACCACCCATCCATGCCCACACGTGCACACAGATCTTGCCTTCTCTGCCATGCTGTGTCCCTGCAGCGCATGATCACTTACAATTTTCAGATCGTGTACATGCCTCACAGGGTCATTTTTGTTGCTTGGCCTTTTTTATATGATGCTCAAGGTGTATTCCCAATGCATTGGCCACTCACTGTGCTGTGTGCTGATCGGTGTGTTGCAGGGGACACACACAGCACAAGGTTTTGGGATTTGTGGATTTGGATTTGTCAATGTGCATGCCAACATGCATTCTGTCTTTTGTTGATGGTACCGCTGGTGGCATGCATTTGTGTATGACTTTTGTGTGGGAGGTGTGATGCTGGAAATGCATCGGAGGGACAGGGCCTCCGTATTCTTGTCCTTTACTGCTTTTTATCGTGTGTTCTGTCATGTTTTCCGCACAGGAGTTCATGTGGGACTCCTGGCGGTGCAGCTCTCTTTCTTTTGGTTTGGTGAACGGACCCATGGGATACCCTTATGGCACCCATGGGTGGGGGTACAACCCTGTGCCCCTAGTGTATGTTTTTGGGCACCCGTGGGTGGCCCACAGAGCAGGGTATGGGCTGGTGGCAGCTCCATACTGAATGTGACAGGTGCGCGGAGTATCCTCCATTTTGGGATACCCCGGCCCTGCCATTGGGATCAGTTGATTCCGGATGGAAAACAAGATGGCCCCGGTGGCCTCTTGCTTTCTATTACCCATTACCTTGTTTTCCCAAAGTCCTGGGAAGCTCTGACTCTGTCCCTTCCCCCTGACTGGCTGTTGGGTGGAAATGCCGTATATGGTGTTTTTGTGAAGGCCCGGCCAGACTAGCTGGAGCCTTCCCGGTGATATATGTTCTGGGTACCTCCTGTGGGTGGGACCTGAGTGAATAGAGTGTGTGACGAATATGCATTATGTGTTGTGGGTGTCTAGTATCTGGTGGTTGACACAATGACTGAGACAACCCTGCCCGAAACCGGTATGAATGCAGCTTGGAGTGTTGAATGGCTCGTTACTTGTCCCAATACACATAACTTGTTGTTAGTGTCTGGAGAGAAGTGAATGGCCTGAATACCTTGTGTGCCTGATTGGCTGCCTGCCTGCATGAATGCCCGTAGTTGTGATTGGATGCTTGAGTGTGACCCAGCGGAATGAATGGGAGATCAACAGTATATCTGGGGACCTCTCACTGCTAGGAATCGTGTTCAGAAGCTGAAGTCCACCACGACGAGTAACTGGAGTAACTGACGCTTGACCATGAAACCCCCGCTGGATGAGAAGGAGTGCTGTGGCTCTCCCTCGCAATCTGAAAGCTGCTGTGTTTCCAAGGACTGACCCAGAGAGGACCTGGTAAGGCGCCCTCTTCCTGAGCTACGAGGGACCATTGTGCACAGCTGATCTTTGCCAACGCTCCCTGGTAGACAGACCTTCGACAGGCTGCCGACCCGATACGGCGACTGCTGCGGAACTCCAAGGAGAAGCACCCGGACTGTTGTCCACAACTGTCGACGACCATTGTCGCCGACCGGAGCTGCCGTGCTCCCGTTTGCCTAAGAACTTTAAGTGATCATCGGACGCTCTCGTCTGCATTGTCATCTGCTTGTCTCCCGCTGGAGAAGGCCCGACCGTCGACGCGCCGAGGAGCATCCACCAGTGGGTTTCACGCCACCTAAAGACCGCAGAGACGCCAATGACTCGACGCCCTTGCTGGGCCACAGTTCTTCATCATCTCTTTGCGGTCCAGAACTATCGTCACTGAGGTGTCCCGCACGCCTCTTTCTTGCAGGACGTCAATGCTCTGTCGTCGACGAGCACCGCTAGGAACGAAGCTGCCACTTCCCTGCCGTAGTTCACCCTGTTCACCGTCGGACGTTCGACGACCCGGGACTCCTGCCTTAAAAGGGTAGTCCAGCTAAAAATGTTATCTAAAAAATAGATAGGCAACATTAAAAAAAAAATGCTAGCACTTTTTTTTTTAAACTTCCTATGTAAAATTTTGAGCTATTCAAGCTCAAAATTCGCAAAAGCAAGCACATGGGCGCATCCATTTTGTGAAATGGATGCCCGTCTGTGCTGGCTTTTGCTTTTGCGGCACTAATGAAGGAAAAGCCAGCCAGCTGTAGTAAACAAAAGCTACCGCTGGGTGGCTTTTCCTTCATTGGTGCTGTACGCGGAGGACGGGGACCGGAGACCAGAGCAGGAAAGCTGCAGCTGAATCTCGGTAAGTGCTATTTTTTTTTTTTTTTAAATAAGCACTAGCTGTGTTTTTTTTCCTAAGTTTTCCAGGCTGGAGGAGCCCGGAAAACTTAGAAATAAAACCGCAGCTTTAAAAACGTTGTATTTATGTTTGCGGTCCCTTTTGAAGCTACCGCACACATAAATACAATGTTACTGTGTTTGAAAACGCTGCAGTTTTTCTTTCCAAGTTTCTCAGGCTCCTCCGGCTCGGAGGAGCCTGAGAAACTCAGAAAGAAAAACCGCAGCATTTTCAAACACAACCGCGTTGTGTTTCTGCCTTCTGTGGGTATCACTTTGGGTCTCCGGTGCTCCCCCAGGGGAACACCGGAGACCCAAAGTGAAAGCCAAGGCAGGCAGAAACACAAAGCGGTTGTGTTTCTGCCTAAATCTGCTTTCCCATTTCGGGCTCTCGGGCTCCCCACGGGGAGCCCGAGAGCCCCAAATGGGAAATCAGATTTAGGCAGAAACACTGCAGCATTTAGCATTTCCCATTTGGGGCTCTCGGGCCCCCTGTGGGGAGCCCGAGAGCCCCAAATGGGAAATCAGATTTAGGGTGAAACACTGCAGCATTTAGCATTTCCCATTTGGGGCTCTCGGGCCCCCCGTGGGGAGCCCGAGAGCCCCAAATGGGAAATCAGCAGTAGGCAGAAACACCGCGGCATGTAAACACAACCGCGTTGTGTTTCTGCCTGCCTTGGCTTTCACTTTGGGTCTCCGGTGCTCCCCTAGGGGAGCACCGGAGACCCAAAGTGATAGCCACAGCAGGCAGAAACACAACGTGGTTGTGTTTGAAAACGCTGCGGTTTTTCTTTCCGCGTTTCTCAGGCTCCTCCGAGCCGGAGGAGCCTGAGAAACTTGGAAAGAAAAACCACAGCGTTTTCAAACACAATAACGTTGTATTTATGTGTGCGATAGCTTCAAAAGCGACCGCACACATAAATACAACGTTTTTAAAGCTGCGGTTTTATTTCTAAGTTTTCCGGGCTCCTCCAGCCCGGAAAACTTAGAAAAAAAACACAGCTAGTGCTTATTTAAAAAAAAAAAAAAAAATAGCACTTACCGAGATTCAGCTTCAGCTTTCCTGCTCTGGTCTCCGGTCCCCGTCCTCCGTGTACAGCACCAATAAAGGAAAAGCCACCCAGCGGTAGCTTTTGTTTGCTACAGCTGGCTGGCTTTTCCTTCATTAGTGCCGCAAAAGCAAAAGCCAGCACAGGCGGGCATCCATTTCACAAAATGGATGCGCCCATGTGCTTGCTTTTGCGAATTTTGAGCTTGAATAGCTCCAAATTTTACATAGGAAGTTTAAAAAAAAAAGTGCTAGTTTTTTTTTTTATGTTGCCTATCTATTTTTTAAATAAATTTTTTAGCTGGACTACCCCTTTAAAGGGAGGGCACTCAAGAAGGGCCGTCGATTCCCCAACACCGAACGCCAAGTTCCCCGACACCTCTCGACGATCCGTGGCTCCCGCCTGAAAGGGAGGCACTCAAGAAGGATCGGTCGACGCGTTGTCGGAGAACTCTACTCCACCAGGTACATTGGGGGATAAAACCTTAATAGGAAGAAGTAAGACTATCGAACATTATATGGACTGGGCTTGTGCTATATATCTTTATTTACAGGTTGCCCAGGTGGGGGGATCTCCACACAGAACTGTGCCTAGAGGTAGGGGTCAGTATTCTGCCTATTGTTTCAACCATCTTGCGTTCCTTCCTATCTCTATTGCTGGTTTCCTCCTTATTAATCTGTGTGACATTTTAACCGTACAGTTGATGCACTTTAATGAGATTCGATAACATTAGTGGTACCACTTTAGAATTGTATATATTTATCATTATTGATTTCCGAGTACAAAGTGCGTTATTGTGATCCTGTACACACCTTTGAATATTAATTATATAAAGACTGTGTTTTCAGTAATACAGTGTGTGGAAATTCCTTTGTGGGGGTTTCGGGGACTACACTGTACTTAAGAACCAGCCTGCATCACCTCCTGAGAAGCTAGGCCTTGATTGCTCGTCCATTGCTACCTTATAGAGAATCTTGGCTGGGGTCTGCTGTGCCTCTCCTCTACCATATAGAGAGCGGAAGTACAGACACCCCCTACCAGTCTTTACACTGGTGGCAGCGGTGGGATGCTTATGGTTTTAAGAATCAGTGTATAACCGTGCCACTTACAAAATATCTGCACTTTATTAGATTAAGGTTTGGGTGTGTACCAAATAGCCGCATTACAAGCAATGGAGTCTATTGCGAATGGTAAATTGACTTGGATGAGCTTAGAGGCTCTCCAGAGTGCTTGTGAACCCATGGAGTTAGACTTTGTGGATAAGTCTAGGGCTGAGCTGATAGCTGCCCTGGTGGATACCAGACCGATGGTGAAACTCTTGATGAGGGGGGGAATGCAACCAAAGAGGACTCTGCCCCTGGGGTTTCTACTGAATCTGTTTCTGGGAATGCCGCCATTCCTGCGGCCTCTGTTCCGAACCCCAGCAATTCCTTGGAACTTGAGTTATTAAGGATGAAATTGGCCTTTGAATATCGCAAGTTGGAAATAGATGCTGAGCTTAAGAAAGAGGAGCTGGCGCAACAAGTGGAACTCAAGAATAGGGATCTTGAACTCATAGACACGGACACTGAATGTCAGAGAATCCAGCTAGAGAAAGCTCGAGTGGAGACTTCATGAAACCCAGTGAGAGTGTCAGGTCCCCAGCAATTAAATTTATGAAAGATGAAGCGTTTGAAATGGCGTGTGCAATTCATGATGTTGACAAAAGAGATTGGGCTAAGTGTTTGCTAAGCAGAGTGCCTCAAACTGGATATGACTGTATTCTGAAGCTGAGTGTGGAAGAAAGGGGTCAGTATGAGTGTATGAAATCTGCTTTGATTGCCAAGTTTGGCAAGACGTCTACCCAATACCTTAAAAGGTTCAGGGATTTTAAGAAAAGAGAGAATGTGTCTTGGGTTGACTGGGTGAGTGCTGCGCACATGAATATGATGGGGTGGATTGATGGTTACAAGGTGAAAACTTTTGTTGAATTGTCCCACCTGTTGTTTTTTGAGCATTTTTCTGAAGCCTGTTCACGGGAGCTGCGTCAGTATGTTGCTGACCAGAACATTTTGGATCCCTTTAAGCTGGCTAGGTTGGCTGACAAGTGGGTCTCCCACCGGGTGTCCCCTGAGGACTCCAGTGGGAAGGACAAGGACAAAGAAAAGGGGGCCTCTCAGAAAGCTGAGGAGTCCCAAAAGCAGTCACAGTCGAATAAACCTAAACCCTCCTCTCCTAAGACCCAAAAATCTAGTGGGGATAAGTCATCTGTGGGTGAGAATAAGAGTAGTGGTCCACCTGCTGCAAAGCAGGCTCCCGGTGGTTCCAGTACCGTACCCCGCACTCCCGGCACTTGTTGGGACTGTGGGGCTCTGGATCACAAAAGGGGTGACTCCAGGTGTAAAGGTAAGGCACTCGGAGTACAGACTGTCAGCCTGACCTACCCTTACCCCATGTCTGAGGTGGAGGCCACTGTCCTCCCCTCCTCTACAGGAATCACTTTTGGTGCTCCCGTAGAGATTTCCTTAGTGTCCCTTGGGGCCTGGGACCAGTATGCGGAAGTGCTGGCGACTATCCCACAGAACACCCGTAGATTTTTGAGAAGTGTCCTCCTGAATGGCCAGCCTTCTACTGGTTTGAGAGACACTGGGGCAAGCATGACAGTGGTGGACAGGACCCTGCTCAAGCCAGAGGACTATGTAGATGCTCCTCTGAGAACCACCAGGTTAGCTGGTGGGCCTCCCAAATTATTGCCTGTAGCCCCAGTCACACTCGTAATTGGAGACAAGGCAGCAAAGCTTCCTGTCCTGGTTCAGGACAATGTCCCTGCAATCATTCTGTTAGGTAATGATCTAGTCGAGTTGGGATTGATCGCGGATGGTCTTCCCATGACTGCTGCTGCGGTCACTAGATCACAGGTGACACCGGGTCTGGCTGTGAGTCAGGTACCCAAGCCGAAGGCGCGGCCTAAGGCACGAAGAAGGAAGAGCAAGAAGGCCACCTCTGTAGAGAGAGATCCTTCTCTTCCTGCTGTTCCTACAGCACCCATTGGGATCCATGCTCCGGACAGGCTGGGTCCAGTGGTAAACCCTGTCTCAACTCTTGTGGGAGAAGAGCCAGAAGACTCTCCTGTGGGAGAGGTTCTCAACCCGGAGGATCATCCCGATCTTCAATGCTTGTTAGCTGAAGGAGGACCCTCCCGGGCAGACTTCTGTAAAGGACAGAGTGTCCCTCTCTCGAGGGTCTGAGGAAACAGGCCCTGTCCCAGGCACAAGGAGAAGTGCCTAGGATTTTCCGGATTTATTGGGAGGGTGAGCTCCTTGTTAGTGAGCCCACTAAGCCTGAACCTGGTGCCCTCAAGAGGTTGGTGGTACCCCAGGTTTACCGGCCCTTCCTACTGCAGTTGGCGCATGAGGTGCCCTTGGCTGGTCATCTTGGTACCAAGAAGACTAAGCAGAGGCTCTCTGCCCATTTCTACTGGCATTGAATGGGAGTAGAAGTGGAGTCCCACTGCAGGACCTGCCCAACTTGTCAGTTGTCTGGCAAGACTGGAGGCAGTGTCATTGCCCCACTGCAGCCATTACCAGTGGTTGGCACACTGTTTGAGAAGGTGGGCATCAACATCGTCGGTCCCCTTGACCCTCCCACGTCAGGTGGACATCGGTTCATCCTGGTTTTGGTAGATCATGCCACCAGGTACCCTGAGGCTATACCCCTTCGGACTGTTACTGCCAAGGTGGTTGCCCGGGCACTCCTGGGCATTTTCACCCGTGTTGTATTCCCCAAGGAGGTTGTCTCTGACCGAGGATCCAACTTCATGTCTAGTTACATGAAAACCATGTGGAAAGAGTGCGGGGTAACCTACAAGTTCTCCACTTCTTACCACCCCCAGACCAATGGTCTGGTTGAGAGATTTAATAAAACTCTCAAGGGCATGCTAGGTGCTTTGGAAGAGCCCCTAAGGAGGAAATGGGATCTCCTCCTGCCATGCCTGCTGTTTGCTTACAGAGAGGTACCTCAAGAGGGTGTTGGTTTCAGCCCCTTTGAGTTACTCTTTGGATATCCCGTGAGGGGGCCCCTTGCCTTGATCAGAGAAGGTTTGGAAGCCACCCCTCCCGGTCCCACCAAGCAAGTGGGGGACTATGTGTTAGGCCTCAGACGGAGGATGACACAGATGATGGGTCAAGCAACAGCAAATCTCAAGGCCAGCCAGGAATTGAACAAATACTGGCACGACCTTAAAGCATTGCAACTGGATTGGACTCGGGACAGCAGGTCCTCGTGATGGAGCCTACCAAACCTCGGGCATTGGCAGATAAATGGACTGGACCCTTCCGGATAATCTCCAAGATGGGCGAGGTCAACTATCTGGTTGACATGGGAGTCCCAGGGGTAGCCCCTCAGGTATTCCAGGTCAATAGGCTCAAGCCTTTCCACCGGCGAGCAGAAGTCTCATGTCTCTTGCTAGCTTCAGAGCAAGAATAGGATGAGAGTGAGCCCCTTCCTGATTTGCAGCATAGCAACCCTCAGGATGGCTCAGTGGAGGGAGTGCAGCTCTCTCCAGATTTGACAACCGAGCAGCAGAGGGCCTGCAGGACTTTGCTCCAGCAGAATGCCTCTCTGTTTTCACTGACGCCAGGCCTTACACCGTGGTGTAAGCACAAGATTGACACTGGTGACAGCATGCCTGTCAAGAGCAGGAGCTACCGAATGTCAGATACGGTTAAGAACCACATCCAGGCTGAGGTCGCCAAGCTGTTGGATCTGGGTGTTATTGAACCCTCAACCAGTCCCTGGTCCAGTCCCGTGGTCCTTGTCCCCAAGGCAAGTTCCCAGGCAGGTACCAAGGATTGGAGGTTCTGTGTGGACTACCGAGGAGTCAATGTCGTCACCAAAACTGACGCGCACCCATTGCCCAGGGCTGATGAGCTCGTGGACACCATAGGTGCTGCCAAATTTGTGAGCACCTTTGACCTCACCTCAGGCTATTGGCAAATAGCTCTAATGGACCATGCCAAGGAAAAGACGGCGTTCTCAACACCAGAGGGACTCTACCAGTTTAGGGTCATGCCTTTTGGGTTGAAGAATGCCCCTGCCACCTTCCAGAGATTGGTCAATCATGCTCTCAGTGGACTGGAATCCTTTTGCGTGGCTTATCTAGACGACATTGCCGTCTACAGTTCCACATGGGAAGAGCACTTGACACATCTGGGTAGAGTGTTGCAGGCCTTAAAAAGGGCTAACCTCACTATCAAGGCCACCAAGTGCCAGATAGCTCAGGGGAAAGTCATGTTTCTTGGTCATGAGGTAGGAGGGGTTCAAATCCAATCACTCCCCAGTAAGGTACAGGATGTACAGGACTGGGAGATTCCCACTACTCAAACCCAGGTGAGAGCCTTTTTGGGCCTCACCGGGTACTATCGCAATTTCATGGCGGACTATGGAACCATAGCTGCACCACTGACCGCTCTGACTTCACCCAAACAACCTAGGAAGGTTAATTGGACTGAAGACTGTCAGAGGGCCTTTGATGGCTTGAAAGAAAGTCTGTGTCGGGCACCCGTGTTGTGTGCGCCTGACTACAGCCGACCCTTTATCGTCCAGACGGATGCCTGCAACACCGGAATTGGAGCTGTCTTGTCCCAGTTAGATGACAAAGGGAGAGAACATCCTATCATATTCATCAGTAGACAACTCAAGGGTAGAGAACTCAGGTCGGCTACTGTTGAAAAGGAATGTTTTAGTATAGTTTGGAGCCTTAGGTGTTTTAGGCCCTACCTTACGGGGTCAACCTTCAAGGTCCAAACAGATCATAAGCCCCTGAAGTGCTTATGCAGATGAAGGGTGAGAACCCGAAATTGCCCAGGTGGTCCATTAGCCTGCAAGGGCTAGACTTCACCATAGAGCACAGACCAGGGAAGAGTCACAATAATGCAGATGGCCTTTCCAGAAGGTATGTTGACCGTCTGGATGAGGGTGTCTATCCCGTGGGAGATTAGGCACCCTCCACCTCAGTCTGGGGGGGGCGACTGTGATGCTGGAAATGCATCGGAGGGACAGGGCCTCCGTATCCTTGTCCTTTACTGCTTTTTATCGTGTGTTCTGTCATGTTTTCCGCACAGGAGTTCATGTGGGACTCCTGGGGGTGCAGCTCTTTTTCTTTTGGTTTGGTGAACGGACCCATGGGATACCCTTATGGCACCCATGGGTGGGGGTACAACCCTGTGCCCCTAGTGTATGTTCTTGGGCACCTGTGGGTGGCCCACAGAGCAGGGTATGGGCTGGTGGCAGCTCCATGCTGAATGTGACAGGTGCGCGGAGTATCCTCCATTTTGGGATACCCTGGCCCTGCCATTGGGATCAGTTGATTCCGGATGGAAAACAAGATGGCCCCGGTGGCCTCTTGCTTTCTATTACCCATTACCTTGTTTTCCCAAAGTCCTGGGAAGCCCTGACTCTGTCCCTTCCCCTGACTGGCTGTTGGCTGGAAATGCCGTAGATGGTGTTGTTGTGAAGGCCCGGCCAGACTAGCTGGAGCCTTCACGGTGATGTATGTTCTGGGTACCTCCTGTGGGTGGGACCTGGGTGAATAGAGTTTGTGACGAATATGCATTCTGTGTTGTGGGTGTCTAGTATCTGGTGGTTGACACAATGACTGAGACAACCCTGCCCGAAACCGGTATGAATGCAGCTTGGAGTGTTGAATGGCTCGGTACTTGTCCCAATACACATTACTTGTTGTGAGTGTCTGGAGAGAAGTGAATGGCCTGAATACCTTGTGTGCCTGATTGGCTGCCTGCCTGCATGAATGCCCGTAGTCGTGATTGGATGCTTGAGTGTGACCCAGCGGAATGAATGGGAGATCAACAGCATATCTGGGGACCTCTCACTGCTAGGAATCGTGTTCAGAAGCTGAAGTCCACTACGACGAGTAACTGGAGTAACTGACGCTTGACCTTGAAAGCCCCGCTGGACGAGAAGGAGTGCTGTGGCTCTCCCTCGCAATCTGAAAGCTGCCGTGTTTCCAAGGACTGACCCAGAGAGGACCTGGTAAGGCTCCCTCTTCCCGAGCTACGAGGGCCCATCGTGCACAGCTGATCTTTGCCAACAGTCCCTGGTAGACAGACCTTCGACAGGCTGCCGACCCGATACGGGGACTGCTGCGGAACTCCAAGGAGAAGCACTCGGACTGTTGTCTGCCACTGTCAACGACCGCCGTTGCCGACCGGAGCCGCCGTGCTCCCGTTTGCCTAAGAACTTTAAGTGATCATCGGACGCTCTCGTCTGCATCGTTATCCGCTTGTCTCCCGCTGGAGAAGACCCGACAGTCGACGCGCCGAGGAGCATCCACCGGTGGGTTTCCTGCCACCTAAAGACCGAAGAGACGCGAACGACTCGGCGCCCTTGCTGGGCCACAGTTCTTCATCATCTCTTTGTGGTCCAGAACTATCGTCACCGAGGTGCCCCGCACGCCTCTTCCTTGCAGGACGTCAACGCTCTGTCGTCGACGAGCACCGCTAGGAATGAAGCTGCCACTTCCCTGCCGTAGTTCACCCTGTTCACCGTCGGACGTTCGACGACCCGTGATTCCTGCCTTAAAGGGAGGGCACTCAAGAAGGGCCGTCGATTCCCTGACACCGAACGCCAAGTTCCCCGACACCTCTCGACGATCCGTGGCTCCCGCCTGAAAGGGAGGCACTCAAGAAGGATCGGTCGACGCGTCGTCGGAGAACTCTACTCCACCAGGTACATTGGGGGGGTAAAACCTTAATAGGAAGAAGTAAGACTATCGAACATTATATGGACTGGGCTTGTGCTATATATCTTTATTTACAGGTTGCCCAGGTGAGGGGATCTCCACACAGAACTGTGCCTAGTGGTAGGGGTCAGTATTCTGCCTATTGTTTCAACCATCTTGCGTTCCTTCCTATCTCTATTGCTGGTTTCCTCCTTATTAATCTGTGTGACATTTTAACCGTACAGTTGATGCACTTTAATGAGATTCGATAACATTAGTGGTACCACTTTAGAATTGTATATATATTTATCATTATTGACTTCCGAGTACAAAGTGCGTTATTGTGATCGTGTACATACCTTTGAATATTAATTATATAAAGACTGTGTTTTCAGTAATACAGTGTGTGGACATTCCTTTGTGGGGGTTCGGGAACTACACTGTACTTAAGAACCAGCCTGCATCACCTCCTGAGAAGCGAGGCCTTGATTGCTCGTCCATTGCTACCTTATAGAGAATCTTGGCTGGGGTCTGCTGTGCCTCTCCTCTACCATATAGAGAGCGGAAGTACAAACACCCCCTAGTGGGTGATGTGAGGTCATCCTCCCACTCAGTGACCAGGTCTAGGATGATATGAGGTTTAAACCTATACCTGCCATAGACCTGGTCATTAGCATCCATAAAAGGATGGTCCTGGGCAAAGAAATGCGGGGCCTGACTATTCTCCTCCTCCTGCGGTGTCCCACGATCACTTCTGCGAGAAATGGGACATTCATCGTAGCTGTATATGCGTGTTTGTTGTTTGCGCCCACTTTTATATTGCGCAGGGGTGCTTCCGCCTGCTTTCGTGTGGCGGACGTGTTTACGCCTGTGCGTGTCTTTTGGTGTGCGCAGGTTTTCCCTATTCGAATCCATGAATACGTGTTGTTCGCGAGCGTGTGGGCATTCCATGTATTTCAGCAGTACTCCCCAGTTACGCCCTCATTTTCACGCATTGTTCCCCATTCAGTGTTTCCGCCCCCTTTTTGGTGTGTGCTCTACATGTTGTGCACTTTTACTGTGCACATTGCGCACAGCATTTGGATGTCGCAGTGATGGGTAAGGTAGTCATGGATAAGGTGCAGCTCCCAGGAAAAACACATGCACAGACTTCCATGAATCGCTTGCGTGCGATTCGCACGCATGCGCTGGATTTTTCATGCTTGTGCCACCATTTTCGGTGCAGACTTGTTCCATGAATCGGCCCCTTAATGTGGTTAGGTGTTCTCTTATTTTATTTGGAGTTTTGAAGGCAGGATTAGTTTGATTTTGGGTTTGAATTTTCTTTTACGTGTAGCCGCGTACACAAAGCAAGATCTGCAGTTGCATCTAATTGCCCCTGCTATCAAATATTGTGGGTGGGGGAAAATAGATTTCTGTGAGTTTCATTGTTTGTTATTGGTTGTTGGTACTTTTCTATTTCTGTAGTTGTCTGTGATAGGTTGTGGGGAAAATGTGACAACCATTTTAGTAGTTTTATTAGTATATAATCGTCTTTTTTTGGTATTCGTTTTGGAAAGTATAAAAGCCACCATTTTCTGCAGTTTTACTCTTTTTATTCCAGAACTGATACTGTGCACATGGCAGGAGTGTGGCTGATGTGTAAGTAAGTGTTAATACATTTTAATACATTTTCAAACTTTTGAAGTTTAGTTGCAGTTTTGTGTGTGTTCTTTATATTTACCACTGGCATCAGTTGGTCATTATGATTTTTTTCAGCTGTTGTGATTGTGCGGTAAGTATTTAATATATTTTAGAAATATATTCTTGGAGAATTATTTTTTGATAATAAAACCCAACACAGTGTCCACAAACATAAAGCGCCTCTCTTGTGTCAAATTGTTCTTCTACAAGCAAATGAAGACAAAGTTCTTTCCAAACATCTTCTACAGTGTATTTAATTTTGTTCTCAACATACTCTAGTTACACTTGAGACTTATAAAAAGTGCATCAACAAGATACGCAAACAATGTCAGGTCTTTCAGTAGAAGAAAACTCAAACATTGCAATACCTTTTTATACTGTTAAAAAATCGGATCCTTTGAAAGCATAGGATCATCATTTCCACTTCCTGTAAGTGTTTCATTCACATACACATACTCTTTTAAATGCATCATATTTATCATTTTCATTGTGGAAACTAAACTTTCTACTGTTCCAATCAAACGACATACTTGGTGTTTTGCACTCATACAGTTTAACTACAAGGTATCTGATTTCAGTATGATGTGCAGCCAGCATCCATATATGATGAAACTGACTCTTGCATTTACTTTTATCAAGACAAACTAGAGAATTACCCACAGGTCCTGTTTTTTCACAAACTTCAGTTATCTATTCTTTGTAGCATCTTGATCTGTCTTTGAACATTATCATTTTTGTGCAAAACATCCAAAAATCTCTTTAGCACTTTACAAGAAAACATATTCATATTGCACAAAATCCTCACAAACCTTTGAATTTAATTTTGACTGGCCTACACTTTCCATTTCTGTACAATCACACCGTACGATTTTTCTTTTTTTTAAATCACACGCATACCATGTGCACAGTATCGGTCTGGAATCAGAAAAAGATGTCTTTTATACTTTCCAAAATGAATACCAAAAAAAGAGGACTATATTCTAATAAAATTACTAAGTTGGATGACCCATTTTCCCCACAACCTGTTGCAGACAGCTACAAAATAGAAAAATATCAACAACCAATGATATACAATGAAACTCAAAGAAATCTATTTTTCCCCAACTAGCATCTTTTAAAGCCGCGGCTATTAGACATGACTGCAGATCTTGCTCTGTATCATTGCTACATGTACATTTTTTTGCAAACCCAAAATCGAACTAAGCTGGCCCTCAAAACTCCAAATAAAATAAGTGAACACCAATCAAATAACAAACATACATAAAATTCTGTACTGTATCATCAACATAACAATATGATTATTGCACAGAAAATGTATGTTTATAGATGTGGCTAAAAGTATAACCACGTCGACAGCTAAAACCACATAAATAGCAGAATGCGTTGACGCACCTATTCACATGCTATTTATCGACACAATTATACTAGAGACCTTCATGCCTTTTGCTGATAGCAACAGCAATTCACAAAAACTACAGATTACAAATTGTATTTGCACTCCACTTAACTCTAAACAAGTATCCCCAACATGACTACCACACCCCCCTCCACTTCGCATGGTCCTCCTCCACTCGTCTAGTCTTGCACAATAATCCAAAACACGCAATGCATCTAAGATGCCACTCCACACAAAGGTTCAGGTAGCTGCGGCTAACACACGTCCATAAACACACAACGTGCCATTTGACCTCCCTCATATAGCCATGGCTGCCCAGGGGGCTGCTATCTACCCGTGCATAGCAATGCAGCAGACTGGGTGGCTCCAGGATAGACGCAAATAATTACGACAGCACCATCAACCAATTAGAAACTGCAAACCACATGCATCATCCAAACCCTGCTCATACGAACTACTAGAAATTCAAACTAGGTATCATTTTCATGGAAACAGAGAAAGACTGCAGATATCATGGCTGGTTTGAAAACTGTGTGGCTGATCGAAGACAGTTGGCTGTTTTGGTTACTGGCTTTTTGTGAGAAAATAAATATTACCATTGACCTAGGTTTCACAGATTTTGCAATTAAATGGTTTGGATTGTGGGGAATACGTTTGTTCCACGTTTTCCCAAAATCGTTTCTCTGAAAAGTACAGGGTACCCGGACATCATACTTATTCATTGTGGGGGCAATGATTTGGGGAATGTACAGGTGTGTCCCTTACTTTAATGATCAAACAACACACGTCAAAACGAATGGAACTATTTCCTCACACCAGCTTCATATCTTCCAATCTGACTCAGAGGCAAAAAATGGAGATGGACCATCTGATTTAATAGTAAAATTGAGAAATCCAGCAGAAATGTTAATAAAGTAGTTTCAGCATTCATGAGAGATCACAGCCAATTATGGATTTCGAACAACAACATACATTACTACATGACCAATTTCTATAGACCTGTCTGAGTACACCTAACAGATGAAGGAAATGCTGTGTTCCTTCAAAACATTAAAACAGCAGTTCAGATGTGATGAAATACTACATTCAGTGTACCCCAAAACAGTCCTTTTAAAGACTACTTTTGACATACAAATACACAAATACAATAAAATAATAAATAACATTTTTTAATTATTACTGCAGTTACAGTTCATTGACTTTTATCATAACCACGGTTACAAAAATTGGATACAAAGGGGGCCTCACTTCAGGCTTTATACTACAATACAACTTAAAACATCAATACAGTATACCACTACTCATGTACTTATATAAAGTAGCTGAAAATAAAGCAGTCAGAGAATAATACATAAGAGTAAACTGGGTAAACAAACATTCCACAGCCACACAACATAATACTATCAGAAAAAACACATAACCTGAAATACATTGTACCGGGCATCTAAAAATAGAACACAATTGATCTCTTTTATATTAATTTTGTTAAATTAATGCCTTCTCTTTTTCTCCAAAGTCTCAGATATACAAAAGCCTAAAAACACACAGCCAAAATAAAAAAGAGTCCCAAATACCTACCAGGTCACTGACCATGGCCTTTGGCCATGGACGGTGATTGTGCACCCCCAATGTCGCTACACCTATGGAAATAACTTTAAAAAAGAAATGAAACACTGACACCCCAAAATATATAGCTGCTGGACCGAACTAGTCGCACCAGAGTGTATCTGTACTCCTTTTAGCCTCAGATATTTCATGGGAATATCAGCAAAACCGCAGAAAGAAAAGAAATGCTTTCCTGCTCCTCCAGACCCTCACCAAGAGCCCCCTCATCTGTGCCAGTTCTCCCACTCCCCAGATGGCCTTCTCACCTCCCCTGCCCTCTCCCTATCCACCCACAACACACGCTGATTCTGTGAAGCATTTTGCTTTCAGATGTCGACTATTCGCGGCTATAGCTGAGGTTACAGAAGGCTTTGTACTGAAAACTCAGTCTCTAGTCCCCCTCAAACTCCAGAAATTCACTTGGTGCACATTAGCCCCCCCACCTCTAGCCTGATGGCATTTCCATGTTTTTTGACCTGCAAATAGCTTTTTCCCTGCGTTTCATTTTCCCATATCCTCGGCTATAGTCGTGAATATCGCTTGCATTGGGAGAAAAACAAGACGGCAGTCATTTTATTTCTAAAAACATCCGGTTTTGGGTGATTGGATCATTGCTTGGTGTGCCTAAAAGTCACGTGTAGGCGCGGCACCGCAGCACATTATATGATTGGCTGGCAGATTATGCGTGAATATGCGTAGCCACGTTAAAGGAAGTCGACGTCCTATTGGCTCATTTTGCAAGAGCGAGTTACCTCAAACGGTATGGCATACACATGTCAATACATTGCAATGTTTGATTGGATCATTGATTGGATCATTCGTTGACACGCATAAAAGGCACATGTAGGCGTGGAGCTGCAACACGTGATATGATTGGATTGCGGATAGGGCGCAAAGATGTGTAGCCGCGTTGAAGGATGTCAGCGCCCTATTGGTTCATTTCATGCATCTTTGATAGACGCAGGTATAAAATGGCTATAAAAACTTTTTTATATCTATATATTTATATATATATATATATATATATATATATATATATATATATATATATATATATATATATAGGTGTGAGGGGCGCACTCTGGGTCCGAGCTAGATGTACCTTTCCACAGTCCACTTGATGTTCTCCTCCTAGCGCACTTTCTTGCCTCTTGCAATCATCAGGGAGGCAGTCTGTTCAGGTGTTTGTTCAGGTGTTGATGGTTACTACCAGTGATGGCCTCAGGGAATCAGGGAATTCTGGTTGCTGTAGTCATTCAAGTAGCCAGGAAACAACTCACCCTCCAATTACAAAGTGTAAAACCCCAGTTGGGAGGAGGGGGGAAAACCAACAGTGTGGCTCTCCTGAGTAGGGGCATGTGTCACCCCGGTGCCGCCACCTCATGGAGCCCGGGACTCCCAAAAAACATTTGACAGAGAGGGGTGTGAGGGGCGCACTCTGGGTCCCAGCTAGATGTACCTTTCCACAGTCCAGTTGATGTTCTCCTCCTAGTGCGCTTTCTTGCCTCTTGCAATCATCAGGGAGGCAGTCTGTTCAGGTGTTTGTTCAGGTGTTGATGGTTACTACCAGTGATGGCCTCAGGGAATTCTGGTTGCTGTAGTCATTCAAGTATATGTGTGGAAACTTAGGATTAGTATGTGGGATTTGTGGTATGGTGAGTTTTTAATGAGAAATATTGTGGATTACTTGGAAATGTAGTTTTAAACTGTTCGGCGATACGAACAGTGTCCGCATTCAGAACACGCGATCAGCGTGGGCGCGGTCACATGATTGCTTCGTGAGCATGTTCGCAAAGGAAGCGGCCGTCCGCAGGACACCCATTGTACGGACATTGTTTTGCGCATGCGTGTTGATGTTCTATGGACAGTGTTCGGGTCCTGACTAATTAAAAGTGCGTCACACGTAAAACGAACAGTTACGGACAGTCGTTTGTTCTTAGCACAGTTTAACTTACTTGCGAACAATACGGACAGACATAGCGTCCCCAGCACACCTCCATTTTCGTTTATTTACGAACAATTCAGGACACCAGGAATGTTCTTAGAACAGTTTCAACTTGCTAGCGAACACTACGAACAGGCATAGTGTTCTTAAGGACACCTCCATTTTCGTTTATTTACGGGCATTTCAGGATAGTACGAGTGTTCTTAGAACAGTTTCAACTTGCATGAGAACATTACGGAGAGATATAGTGTCCTCAGGACACTTACATTTCCGTTTATTTACAAACATTTCCGAACAACCGCGCTGTCCGTGGACACCTAAATTGGTTTTAACACAAAGAACTGAAAGTAATTACAACACAATATAAAAAGTAACTTTATTTGACATATATAAACAATTTATGACTGAGAAGGTGGGGCAGAAACGGAAACAAAAAAAGGAGAATTAGGGTTTTCAACATAATTGGGATCAGGTGAAGAAGGGATGGAAATGTCATCAAAACATTTTGGTCCATGGAGAGAGTTTGGGGTTAAATGAGTGGGATATGGTAAGGGGGGACAAGTACAGGTGGGACAATGGTATGTTGTTGGTAATTTTAGGTGATCTTCCACAAAGTTGAAATTTGCCATAAATTGGTCCATTTTTTGGTTAATGTGTTCCAGAGTGTTATCCACCGCTTCTTTTTCTGTGGTAGTGGCAATTTTTGTATGGGCTGTAAAAAAAATGTATATGTTAAATGTATACAAAATAATATTTATTAATTGGTTTATATAGTAAAGTGTGTACCATTAGGTGCACTATCTTCTGGCATTTCGTCTTGTGGCAAATGCTCCTCTAGCCACTCCAGAGTACTACGCATTTCTGTGAGAAAACAAAAAAGTAATATATTTTTTTTATCTAACACAGAAAGTTTATAAATATATGAGTAAAATGAAGTGCACTTACTATTTCAGGAAAGTATGTGATGAGTAGTCTGTACGTCTGGTCTTGCTCTTAGTTGTGGAGTGTCTGTGAGGTAATTATGTTGGAAGCCACTTTATCTTCTTTTGGTATATTCCATTTTAGAACATATTGTATTTAAATGAATTGTTAGTGTGTTACATATATGGGTTACATTTCTTAAGTATTACTACATATACTTTGTATGTGTGCTGCTTTGTGAATTTGTTAAATGTTCCTATGTTATGATATAACAATTACACATACCCCCACAGAGGTTTTAGGTGGTGGTACTGTTCAAACATGTCCGCGGACAGTCAAATTCAGTAGAAAGGGTTCAGTATGTTCCATATTACATGTACATAAAGTCAAAGTTATTATTGTTAAGTTGTGCTACCAAAAAACTATGAATTCAGTAAAAAAACTTTGTTAAAGGGACGTTATGGTTAAGTTGCCCTACTAAAAACCTATGAAATTCAGTAAAAAAACTTTGTTAAAGGGACGTTATGGTTAAGTTGCGCTACTAAAAACCTATGAAATTCAGTAAAAACACTTTGTTAAAGGGACGTTATGGTTAAGTTGCGCTAATAAAAACCTATGAAATTCAATGAAAAAACGTTGTTAAAAGGGACGTTATGGTTAAATTGCGCTACTAAAAGCCTATCAAATTCACTAAAAAAACTTTGTTAAAGGGACGTTATGGTTCAAAGTAAAACCGAAAAACCCCTGAAATTCAGCAGTTATGGTAAGATAAGCAACCATAACTCACGCCACCGTGCACTGCTAACACTAACACCCAGGACATCAAAGATGACATCCCAAATGTCATTGATGACATCACTGATGACATCACATGTGCATTTACTTTTCATGAAAACTCTGTAGGAGCGATTCTTATAATATTGTTCAAAAAGTGTCAAGGATCATTTGAATAAATATCATGAGCTAATTTGTGCATTAAGCAATGCATTGATATAAATAGCATTCTATTATGAAGTTCTATCCAGTATACTAAGCAACTCATGCAGAAACTTAGGCAGTGTGTGCAGTATACATGATGAAGGTGCAATATTCATAATCTTGCCATGTAGAATAATGAAATGATAACTGCTTTCTTATTAGAGTGTTGCGCACTGTGAAACATGTAATAAGTAGCTAATAAAACCCACTTAATACATAATTACACTTAACACAGACAAAACACAAAGAGACAACAACACATACAAATATGAGTATATACAAGGACAGAGAAGTAAGCAAAAAAGCAGAAGTAATAGCAGAAAGAGTTCATAACCTAACTGATTATCTTTATGCAGAGAAATGATTGCTCTGTTTCAAAGGTGCTACTTACTGTATGTATGTGTAGCAAATGATGTCAGTGAACCCTAAGGAAAGGAGTGTGAGTACAATGTATACAAATATGTGTTACGCTCACCTGGACCCAACAGGGTGTCGATCGGACCTGGACAGCTGCGGTCTCCATCAACGTGATGCGTAGTGCAGAGATGACTGCCTGGACTGGCCCGCCTAGTCTTGTCTGCTGGACCCGAAGAAGTATTTTCCTGCAAGTGGAGACAGGGATTAGCCACCTGTGGGTTTTAGTGATGGCTTCCCAACTTTTCTCGCTCTCCCCCACTAATCACCTCCGATATCCCCTTAGTAACCTCACCTTATGTTTGTAAAAGATGAGCTCTCCATCCTGCGTGTATTGCAGGGGCGCGTAGATACCAGTTACTTCACTGGTTTGAAGGCGTTGGGAGAGTTCCGGTAAGCATTGACTCTGAAGTCCCAGGCGGGATTGGTAAGTATCAAGTTCAAAGAGTTCAATGTGCACGATGTTCACTCTTGTCCCCTTCCTTAAGTTGCAACTGAGTTTGTGAGAAGAAGGTCTCGTAACTGCTGCTGGCGTTCAGGGAAGAGTCTGTGTTACCCAACGCTGTCCGGTAACTATTGCATGCGTTAACGTGTTGTTTTTCTCCCTCTTTACAGATGCAGCATATGAAGATATGGAGAATAATACCGCTGGTGGTAAATCAGGTAAGTCTATGGTGGTAAGAGGTATTTGTTGATTCCCTTGGCTCACCTTGTTATTCTTGTGCCCCTAGGTGCCGGAGTACGGCGAAGAAATGATGGAGACAGTGCCGGATCGAAAGATGCTGTGAGAACTGGTGAGCATGGTGCCGTGCTGGAGCTGGTGAAGCGACGCGTGCAGGACTGATGTACTTTCCAGGTCGGGAGATGAAATGGATCCGGAATCAGGTGAGGAATTTGAAATAAGTTTGTTTTCTAACCTTGTCCTTTTCTTCCTGTTTATTCTAGGAGCTCCGGATTCGAGGTGGGCGTGGCAGAAGACTGGATGCTGGCTGCAGGTACGCGGGCGTGGCAGAAGACTGGATGCTGGCTGCAGGCACGGTGAGAGTCACGCTGCTGGATGCGGAATAACACGAAGCTTGTGCTGCTGTTCGGGCGTGGTTTAAATAGCCTCCAAAGTAGTCCCAGGAAAGAAGTTCCCCAGGACCACACCCGAGTAAAAAATAGTCCCTGTAGTAAAATAGTCCCATCTAGGCCTCACGTTGGCTTGGATTTATTTGCAGCATGGTCTGCATGAGGTAAGTAATGTCTATGAGCATGGCGCCTATGGCGCCAGGGCTGATTTTTATTATGAGCCTGGTGCCTACGGCGCCAGGACTGAACCCAGACAGCTCCTAGCTGGGGCTGCTGGGATTTTTGTAAATGTCTGGATGCCTGCTCCCGGGGCTGATGGGCTTGATCCGGATTAGGCATCATGACAGCACTCCCCCCCAAGGCCCCTCCTAAAGTTGTTCTTCCCCTTGGCCCTGGTTTTTCTGGGAAGTTCCGATGGAATTTCTTCACCAACCGAGGTGCATGAACGTGGTCACTAGGCTCCCATGACCTTTCCTGTGGTCCGTAACCTTTCCAGTCGATTAAATAAAAAAGTCTTGATTTAACCAACTTAGAGTCCAGGATATTCTTTACCTCGAATTCAGGTTCTCCATCTATTAGGATCGGGTCAGGTGGTTTGGCAAGTCTTGTCTCGGGTTGAACTGGTTCCAAAGTGAAACATGAAAGACAGGATGGATCCGCATATTAGAGGGTAATTCCAACTTGACGGCCACCGGGTTGATAATGGCCTCAATAGTGTAAGGTCCCAAATACCTAGGATTAAAAGTCCGAGTTCCTTTTAGAGGTATGTGTTTTGTAGCCAGCCAAACTTGATCCCCAATCTGATATCGTGGAGCATCGCTTCTATGTTGATCAGCATTTTTCTTATATTTCTCTTTCGCTTGTTTCAAATGATCTGTTGCATCCTTAAAGGCTTGTGTAATAGTAGAGTGTAAATGACTAACTGCAGGCATTTCTAAGTGCTGAGGTGAGGCGAATCGAGTTCTGAGGTTCGAGGGTGATGTATAGAAGGGGCTTTGTCCGGTTCCAGAATGTACTGAGTTATTTTATGCATATTCGGAAATCCATAAAATATCCTTCCAATTGCTTTCGGTCTGGTGCAGCATGCAACTTAGGTACTGTTCAAGGGTCTGGTTGGTCCTCTCCGTCTGACCATCGGTCTGGGGATGGTGACTGGTTGATAACCTCGCGTCGATTTGCGCCAATTGACAACATTTCTTCCAAAATTGTGAAATGAATTGACTGCCTCGGTCAGAGACCAATACGGAAGGAAATCTGTGTATTCGAACAATGTTTTCGAGGAACTCCTTGGCCAAAATTGAAGCAGAAGATCTTGGAAAAAAGATCCACAATAACTAGGATGGTGTTAAATCTATTATATTGAGGTAGATCTGTAATAAAGTCTAAAGACAAGGTGTGACATGGTGTAGGTGGAATATCCAAAGGTTGTAAAAGGCCAGCAGGTTTTTTCTTCTGGCTTTTGTTTTGGGCGCAAATGCCACAAGACATCACAAATGACTTTACGTCTTTTCGCCAAGTGGGCCACCAGAACTGTCTCTTAATTTTCTCTTCAGTGTTTGCGATATCTGGGTGCCCTTCCATCAGGGTGTCATGGTAATTGGAGATGACTAGTTCTTGTATTTCCTTGTGTGGTAGAAATAGTCGTCCTTGATAGTAAGGTAGGTTATTGACGACTGAGTAGTCCGGGCCTTTCTTTACCCAGTCCTGCAGGGTTGCTGGATCAAAGAGTTGTTGGATTTTTGAATGAATATCTTCTAGTGTCTGTTGAGTAGTTATGCCAAGAATTCTTTGCTCGGGAATTATTGGCACCGGTTCCGGATTTGCATATGCTTCTCCCATCCTTATTCGGGATAAGGCATCTGCTTTGACATTTTTGCGGCCTGGTCGATAAGTGATCACGAAATCGAATTCGGCAAAGAACAATGCCCATCGAAGTTGTCGCGATGATTGGGCTTTGGCTGTTTTTAAATACTGCAGGTTCCGGTGATCAGTGATTACGGTAATGGTATGCCTGGCACCAAGAAGGTAGTGCCGCCAAGCCTTAAAGGCGGATTTGATAGCTAATAGCTCTTTATCGGTAATCGCATAGTTTAACTCAGGTGCTGAGAACTTTCTGGACCAAAACGCTACTGGGTGAAGTTGACCAGTTTCAGGATCCTTCTGGGACAGGACAGCTCCCATGGCTAAACTGGATGCATCAGTTTCTACTATGTATGGAAGCTCAGGGCGTGGATGCTTTAAGACAGGTGCTGATGTGAATTTCGCTTTCAGCTCTTGGAAGCCCTTTTCAGCCTCTTCGGTCCACAAGAAGCGTTAGTTTTTTCGCAAAAGTGCTGTGATGGGGTGTACAACATGGGAGAAGTCCGGAATGAATCTGCGGTAGAAATTAGCAAATCCGAGCATGCTTTGTACCCCTTTGACTGAACTGGGTGATGGCCACTTGAGAATTGCGTCCACCTTTCGAGAGTACATTCGGACTCCCTTTGGAGTCAGGATAAATCCAAGAAATTCAACTTCCGTAGCATGAAAAACACATTTTTCCAATTTTGCATATAACTTGTGCTGGCGTAGTTTCTCAAGGACTGCACGCACATGCTTAACATGGTCTGATTCTGAGGAGGAGTACACTAGAATATCATCTATGTATACGACGACACAGACGTCAATGAGTTCACGAAGGACATTGTTCATAAAATACTGGAAGGCTGCTGGTGCATTGCACAACCCGAAGGGCATCACCTGATATTCGAATAATCCGTACTTGGTGCGAAAGGCAGTCTTCCATTCGTCGCGTTTCTTGACACGTACCAGAAGATATGCCCCTCGGAGATCTAACTTAGTGTAGATACAAGCATCCTTCACTTGGTCTAGTAATTTGGGGATCAGAGACAATGGGTATCGGTTTTTTACCGTAATCTGATTTAATGCGTGGTAATCTATGCACGTTCTAAGGTCACCTTCCTTTTTTGGCACGAAGAATAAAGCTGAGGATGCAAGAGACTTGGAAGGACGAATAAAGCCATTAGCAAGGTATTGGTCCAAGTATTGCCGTAGGTGAAGATTTTCCGATTCCGTGAGGGCATAGATTCTACTGCATGGGGGTTGTGCACCGGGTAGGAGGTCGATTTGACAATCGTATGATCTGTGAGGAGGTAATGTATTGGCCTGTTCTTTTTGAAAAACTTCCTGAAATTCTTGGTATTCCTGAGGTAACTGCACGATTGGGTTAACGACTGTAGCCAGGCCTTTGTTCAAAGTTTTCTCCGGGTAACGGGTGTGTGCACAATCCGGGAAGGTCATTCTCTTCTCTCGCCATTCTATACAAGGATTATGTGTTTCCAACCATGGCATCCCCAGTATTATCTGGAACTGTGGGGCTTTGATTAGATCAAACACAATAGTCTCTCGATGCCCATCTTGACTCAACAGTGTCATCTCTGTAGTGGAATGAGTTACAGGCCCCAAGGCAATCTCAGTTCCATCAACTGTGGTGATGACATCCGAAGTGGTCTTTTTGCAAAGAGGTAGATTCATCCTTGACACCAATTCGTGGTCCATATAGTTTCCTACGGCCCCGCTATCTATGTATGCCCTTACTGCGTGCATACGTGATGGCTGCCTGGGATCAAGTAGGACCATTGGGATGATCAGATGCGAGGTCTGAGGGTCCTTCTTTAAGCTCGGCAAGCGGACCTCTACGCTTGTCGGGCGTGGTCGTTTCCCGAATCAGGCTCTATGTGGCTTTTATCAGCAACTCCTACCACCTTCTTGGGTGGTTTTGTAGGGCAATCCCGTAGAAAATGTCCTGAGGTTCCACAGTACAGACACAACTGCATCTGTCGTCTTCTTTCTCTTTCCTTTTGAGTTAAGGGTCCTTTAACCCCACCGATCTGCATAGGTTCAGGTGCATCTGTTCCTTTGTGGGCAACGTTGGGTTTAACCAATACCCGATTCTCGAACTTAGCTCGATCAGTCTCTCGGTTCTGAAGTTGGTGGTCTAGCTGGACCACTAAGTCTATAAATTCTGTGCAATCCTGAGGTGGGTTCACAACTTGAGCCAAGACGTCTTTGAGTTCTCCCCGAAGTCCACGATGAAACAATGTAATTCGTTTTTCCTCCGGCCACCCGGTTTCCACCACCAACCTATTGAAGGTTGCAATATAGGTTAGCAGATCCTGATTACCCTGTCGTAAGGATAAAAGTTTGTTGTCCAGGGCTTGACCCTGTGAGTGTCTGGCGAATAGTTTTTCCATGCTCCTTTGAAAACCCTGAAAATCCCGGAGAAGAGGATCACCCTGGTTGACTAACGGAATGGACCAATCCGCTGCGCTGCCACTAAGATATGACAATACAAAGGCTACTTTGGCTTGGTCATTTGGAAAGGCTCCCGGTCTGCATAAAAAGTGCAAGCGGCATTGGTTCATAAACACGGCAAACCTTTTGGGGTCCCCAGCAAAGCGTTCGGGTGGAGCTAACAGAATATTTCCTGGTAAAACCACTTGCACAGGATTGCTTGATGAAACGGGGGTTGGTTTTCCCCCATATCCAGGTAGGGGCGTTTGCCCAGCTTGGTTTTGCAGTAGTTGCCTAGCCAGATCATCAGTGCACTCCTTTGAGACAATCGGTTCTCTCCTGAGGGCATTAGTCTCTTGGTGAGTGGCATGTACTTCCGCCCTAAGTTCCCCCAATAATTGGGCCACTTGGTCGGTTTCCGAGGTTTCCATAACACCCGGGTGGGTATTTTTAGAAAGGCTTTGTGTTCTGTTACACTCACCTGGACCCCACAGGGGTGTCGATCGGACCCGGACAGCTACGGTCTCCGTCAACGTGATGCGTAGTGCAGAGATGACTGCCTGGACTGGCCCGCCTAGTCTTGTCTGCTGGACCCGAAGAAGTATTTTCCTGCAAGTGGAGACAGGGATTAGCCACCTGTGGGTTTTAGTGATGGCCTCTCAACTGTTCTCGCTCTCCCCCACTAATCACCTCCGATATCCCCTTAGTAACCTCACCTTATGTTTGTAAAAGATGAGCTCTCCATCCTGCGTGTCTTGCAGGGGCGCGTAGATGACAGTTACTTCACTGGTTTGAAGGCGTTGGGAGAGTTCCGGTAAGCATTGACTCTGAAGTCCCAGGCGGGATTGGTAAGTATCAAGTTCAAAGAGTTCAATGTGTCCGATGTTCACTCTTGTCCCCTTCCTTGAGTTGCAACTGAGTTCGTGAGAAGAAGGTCTCGTAGCTGCTGCTGGCGTTCAGGTAAGAATCTGTGTTACCCAACGCTGTCCGGTAACTATTGCATGCGTTAACGTGTTGTTTTTCTCCCTCTTTACAGATGCGGCATATGAAGATATGGACAATAATACTGCCGGTGGTAAATCAGGTAAGTCTATGGTGGTAAGAGGTATTTGTTGATTCCCTTTGCTCACCTTGTTATTCTTGTTCCCCTAGGTGCCGGAGTACGGTCAAGAAATGATGGAGACAGTGCCGGATCGAAAGATGCTGTGAGAACTGGTGAGTATGGCACCGTGCTGGAGCTGGTGAAGCGACGCGTGCAGGACTGATGTACTTTCCAGGTCGGGAGATGAAATGGATCCGGAATCAGGTGAGGAATTTGAAATAAGTTTGTTTTCCAACCTTGTCCTTTTCTTCCTCTTTATTCTAGGAGCTCCTGATTCGAGGCGGGCGTGGCAGAAGACTGGATGCTGGCTGCAGGCACGCGGGCGTGGCAGAAGACTGGATGCTGACTGCAGGCACGGTGAGAGTCACGCTGCTGGATGCAGAATAACACGAAGCATGTGCTGCTGTTCGGGCGTGGTTTAAATAGCCTCCAAAGTAGTCCCAGGAAAGAAGTTCCCCAGGACCACACCCGAGTAAAAAATAGTCCCTGTAGTAAAATAGTCCCATCCAGGCCTCACGTTGGCTTGGATTTATTTGCAGCATGGTCTGCATGAGGTAAGTAATGTCTATGAGCATGGCGCCTATGGCGCCAGGGCTGATTTTTATTATGAGCCTGGGGCCTACGGTGCCAGGACTGAACCCAGACAGCCCCTAGCTGGGGCTGCTGGGATTTTTGTAAATGTCTGGATGCCTGCTCCTGGGGCTGATGGGCTTGATCCGGATGCCCGGGGGTAGGCATCATGACAATATGAGCATATACAGGGAAGGTATAGTAATAGAAATAAAACTATGAGAAAGTGCTGATAACTCTAATGATTATCTTCATGCACAGAAAGGATTGCTCTCTTTCAAGCCTGTGTCTTGCGCTATATATATGTTTCATATGATATGACTTGACCCTAAGTCTACAAATATAGTACCTTTTCAATTTTTACTTCCTGACTGTTACTGAAGAAGACTATGTGGCTTAGATATGTCAGTAAAGGAGAAAAAAAGGGAGAGCCAGCCATGTGATGTCATCAGTGATGTCATCAATGACATTTGTGATGTCATCTTTGATGTCCTGGGTTTTAGTGTTAGCGGTGCACGGTGGCGCGAGTTATGGTTGCTTATCTTACCATAACTGCCGAATTTCAGGGGTTTTCGGTTTTACTTTGAACCATAACGTCCCTTTATCAAAGTTTTTTTTACTGAATTTGATAGGTTTTTAGTAGCGCAACTTAAACATAACGTCCCTTTTAACAACGTTTTTTCATTGAATTTCATAGGTTTTTATTAGCGCAACTTAACCATAACGTCCCTTTACAAAGTTTTTTTTTTTTACTGAATATATATACATATATATATAAATATATATATATATATATATATATGTATCTATATATTCATGCAAAAAAGTTTAGTTGCAGGGACGTTAAGGTGAGCAATAGATTGTAATAAAACCCTTGAACTTCAAGGAAAAAACTTCAGTTGCAGTGACGTGAAGGTGAGAAATCCATTGTAACAAGACCTTTGAAATTCAAGGAATAAACTTTAGCTGCAGGGACTTTAAGGTGAGAATTCTACGCAACAAAACCCATGAAATTCAGCTAACACCACCTTAACTTTGCGCTCCCTGTTGCGCAGCCTTTGACTACAAGGATGCACAAATCTCTGTGATCTGAATTTAATAATTCATAAACAGATACAAGTCCTCAAAACTACCATGCACATTTTTGGAGGACCTAACTATATCAATCAATCTTGCCTGATGAATTAGATCATCAATTTTGTTGTCAATAATGCTGTCAATAATTCAGAATTAGTTCATTGAATGTTGTTTTCAATAATGAATGAACACTTAATTGTGTACTGTCTGTATGTTTACCTATGTTGTTAAATATGACCTCTTTGACTTTTATTGAACAACTTTTTTGTAATATTGTTCTCATGAATTGCATAATGTTTATGTTCAAGCCCTGTTTTGTCTTAACCTGAATAATAAACCACTTGTTAGTACAATCTTTTTTTACTTCAAGGTTTTTCTTTCTTCTTTACAAAAATTTTTTGTCATTCTTTACACTGAATGTGTTTAAAACATACCTTGCTCTTTCAAATACATGCTGAGAGTTTTCCTGCCTTGGTGCTACCCTGCATGATATCCATGTTGAAACACATGACCACTACAAACAATTTCTCTTTCCTTAACCTATTACGAATAATTATATACAGTTGGGATCATTTTGTAGTTGTAGAGTTATAGATTACCCCTACCACCGCTGTTACTAGGGGTAGCCCCGATCTGCTTTTGCATATGACCACAATGATGATATCACAGATCACATCACTGATGACATCATTAATTGCATGTTGTATTAGAAGACAGATGACATTACAAATCATATCAGTGATGCCATCACTGGTGACAACACTAATTACATTGTATATAACTGATTACATCAATAATGGAATTAGACATAACATCATTTATAAGTTAGCTCATGAAAACTTTCATCACCTTAATAACAATACTGGGACCCACAAGCCATTTCAAACGAGGCTTTCCTGGACCGGACAGCCCTCTCGATAGACGACGCATATACTAACGTGCAAACCTTAAACATAATCTTATGTGGTGACCTAAATGCTAGATGACTGAAGGAGGAACCAGCAGCAGGTGTGAGCCAAGGGGGAATCTCCTCAGTGGCCAGAGGAATCTCGTGGATGTCACTTATGGCATCAAGAGATATGCATATGTTAAATGGACAAATTAAAGGGTATGGACCCCCACCCCCCATGCAACCTGGGGGATAGAAGATCAAGCAGCTGTAATTGACTACATCTTTATATCCAGGAGCTTTTTCCCTTTTGTCACATCCCTCAAGGTGGTGAAGACGGCTAATGGTGATCACAATGTTCTGTCTATTGGCTGGTCTGCTGTGCCGGAATGTAATAGGCAAAAAATTGTCTCCTCAGTGATGGAATGTACTGGAGGTACCAGATTGAGAATGGCTAAGATCATACAACAAAATATACAAACAACATAACAACTGCAGGCACGCAGTACGAAAGCCCCAACGTGGATTACACACCCTTGTTGGAATGCTTTTGCATAAGAAAAAGGGACCGCAAGGTGAGCCAATAACTAGACCTCATGCATATGACGCGCTCCTCATAGCAAAAAGAAGTGTTCTGAGAAAAGTCAAACGTACAGCTGCAAAAACAAATCATCCAGACGACCGAGAAAAAGCAACCATGGCAGGCAAGCATTACAAAAACTGGCTTCACGCATACAGATCAAAAATGCATCAGCAAGACTCTGAAATTATGTTGAAAGTGATCTGTGGAAGGAAAGTCACAGACTTCTGGGCCCTGGTCAAGTCTGCTGTAGGTAACTCAATCGACCTCCAGTTGAACAGTGTCAGAGAACACGACTTGGTATCCCATTTCTCTAATCTCTATAATGAAAAGAAGTATCCCGATACTCTTGTACCTTTGAGCATGATTGAACCTTGGGACATCCTGCATGATGTAGTGGATACAACGGAGAAAATACAAAGACTGAATGGCTCGCAAAGCCCCTGCTCCCAATGGACTAACAAGCGCAATGCTGAAAGAACACCCAGTGCCATCGGCAATTTTCATTCATAATTTGTTTGAGAAAATCACCGAACCCATTTGATTCCAAACTGTTGGCGGAAGGCAATAGTGGTTCCAATTTTCAAGAAGGGCAAGAGATAATACCCAAAGAACAATTGCCCTATTGCCCTTCTTGATGTAATCGGAAAGGTTTTTGGCTCTCTGCTTCGTGGACCTTCAATCAGGCATTCAAACAAGTAGGGCGCCAACGATTGTGGAAGAAATTATCAGCCCAGTACTGTCCAAAATCCAATTTGGGACCTCTGATCGCACTACACTCACAAACAAGCATGAGATTGTGATTGAATCACTCTGGCCTCCTGTCAACAGAGATCCACATGGCCAGAGGCCTAAAACAAGGCTGGCCAATCGCCCTGGCCCATTTTCAACTTCTTCTTGGCTGACATCAAGCAGTTCCAGTCCTAGGTCAGATCCTTTCCTCCAACCATAGGAGCAGTCCACCTAAACCGACTACTGTATACTGACGACTTTGTCATAATAGTCCAACCTCCAGTCGGCCTCCAGAGACAGTTGGACAACCTCCAGAACTATGTTAATAAGAATGATCTGGAGATAAACACAGGGAAAACGAAGATAAGCTCAATCACAATCCGAAATGGTTCTTGGCCGTACACCAATTGAACAAGTCCAGTCTTTCAAGTACCTTGGGTTCTGGATTAATAACAGTGCCATTGAAACCCCAATGGTGGACCATCTCCGAGAGAGAGGTAAGACCCTGGCCAGCCAAGCAGCTGCAGTTAATAAGAAATATGTCAGATTCTCAATACTCCCGTTGGAAGTTGAACTACTATAAATCAAAAGTGGGCCCCTCTATGGTGCTGAGGCTGTGCTAAAAATTCTGGATGAGGTGTGGCCCCAGTTAGAAGCCCTTTTTTGGAAGAAGGTTTTGCGTGTTCCAATGTTAACTCTTATTCAGATCATACGTAGATAACTCAGTCTCCCCTCTCTAAATGTCTTGGTGGAATGGAACAGACTGGCCCTGTTTAGAAAGTGCCTCTTGCCTTCTCAGCCCTTAATTGTCGACATCATCAATAAAGAACTAATGAAAGAACTAATGAAAGTGTCCAATGTAACCCTAAAAACCTGGACAAAAAACAACAGAGATAAACTGAGAGCAATTGAATGTACTAAAGATGACCTCAAATCAAACCCGATGATAGTAAAAACTAAGCTAGGGGAGAACAATTGGATAACTTCCCTGGCCAACGCTTCCAGCTATCAATTAACTGGTCATTTGGTTTTGGAAACAAGAAAATTAAATGCGCTACCAGGCTATTGGGCGAAGTTTCGAACAGATTCTACCGTGACCAATCCCTCCGGATATGTCTGAACCTGTTGCTGACAAGCAAAATCAGCTAAACCTAAATCGGTGGAATCAAATGTTTGTCATTTAAGTAAAGGGGAGGACTGTGTCGAATCCTTAAAGCACCTCTTGTTACACTGTCCCGCTTTAACCGGGGAGAGAAGGAAAACATTTGGCCAGCTGTTGACGCACTTTCCAGCACTAAATGTGGAGGGCTGGTGGGCTGTACTCATGAACGGAGATAGGATCTCATTTGTAGTAGCTATAGTGTCTTTTATGACTAGAATACTTCCAAAAAACGGATGATTGGCTTATTGAAAGTACCTGCCATGGTTGCCCTGTATTTTGTATTTTGGGAGAGAACGGAATGTAAATGGATGTGTTTTTTTCGTAGTCTCTTGCAAAAATGTAAACAATTAATGCAAATAAATAAAAATAAAATAACTTAATTTAGCTCATGAAAACGCTGATTAACAACAATTTAGGCCATGGACTTGGCCATGACAAAGGCTGAGCCAGCACCAAAGGCCATAGCTAGTGGTAGGTTAGTGTTAAAAAATACCAATGTGTATGGTTAAAAGCCATGCCTAGCAGCCCATTTCTGTTTTAAAACCTAACGTGGGCAACGTTGAAAGCTGTAGTCAGTGGCCATGGCTAAAGGCTATAGTTAGTGCCCATTAATATGTTAGAATATGCAGTCGGCAGAGCAAAAGGCTGTAGTCACAGGCTAGTAATGTGTTGTAGATCATGGCTAGTGGCTGGTTAGTGTATATAATGTACAGTGGGCACGGCCGAAGGCCTTAGCTAGTGGCTGGCTAGTGTTGTATAATACACAGTGGGTACGGCCGAAGGCCATCGCTTTTTGCATTTTATTATTTTAAAATATACAGTGGACAAGGTCATAAGATGTGCAAACTGCTCAAGGTCAAAGGCAATGGCTAGTGGTCCATTTACATCTTAGAATATATAGTGGGCCCAGCCAAAGATTATGGCCACAGGCCAGAATTGTGCTAAAGTCCATGGCTAGTGGCTGGTTAGTGTATATAATATACAGTGGGGACGGTCATAGTCCATAGCTAGTGGCTGGTTAGTGTTGTATAATGCACACTGGGAACGGCCAAAGGCCATCACTTATTGCAGTTTATTATTTTAAAATATACAGTGGACATGGCCAGAAGATGTACAAACTGCTGAATTTCAAAGGCCATGGATAGTGGCCTGTTTATATATTAGAATATACAGTCAGCACGGCCAAAGGCAGTGGCCACTGGCTAGTATTGTGTTGGAGAACATGGGTAGTGGCTTGTTACTTTATATACAATACAGTGGGCACGGCCGAAGGGCATAGATAGAGGCTGGTTAGTGTTGTATAATACACATTGGGCACATCCAAAGTCCATCGGTTATGGCATGTTAGTATTTTAAAATATACAGTGGACATGGCCAAACGATGTACAAACTGCTCATGGTCAAAGGCCATGGCTAGTGGTCCATTTATATATTACAATATATAGTAGGCAGAGCCAAAGATTGTGGCCACTGGCCAGTATTGTGCTAAAGCCCATGGTTAATGCCTGATCAGTGTATATACTATTACGTGTTCAACGTTGAAAGCTGTATCCACTGGTAAAGACCAATATCTATGATTGGTAGTCTGTTAGTGTTTTAAAATATTCAGTGCACATGGGTAAAAGTTGTGACAACTGTCCATAACTGAACGCCATGACTAGTACCTCTTCAAGTGTTAAAATATATTTGGCCAAAACAATCTCTCACCAAATAGTAAGTACACTGTATTTATTTCTCTGTTATTATCATTCATTATGTAAACATTTCTTATAAGCAAATATCACTATTTTATTATTTTAACAGAAATGACAAACTCACTTGAGTGGTGTGAAGAAAACTTTCCAAAAGAAGAAGTGAGAGATGGTAACATCTCTAATGGTAAACAATACATCTTTCAATATAAACAAATAATGTAATTTATACAAAGCACATTGAAATAATAATATCTTCTTTTCTTATAGCATATATTTACATGTAGAAACAACACCCCCATGTAATTATGGAGAACCCCAAGAATCACAACGACAATAGCCCTCATTCCGTGTTTGGAGGTAAGGGAAAAACAATGCCAGTAAAGAATTACCGGCATCGCTTACCGCTACGGGCTATTCTGACCAACCAGACCGCTATTTACGGCATCGTACTTTACGATGTCGTAAATAGCGGTCTGGGCGCGTGTGCGTGACACACCATGCTGGCCTTTTCGGCATGCCGTAAACCGGAGATGATCACAAGTGATGCGGACATGCAAATAACGGCCTCCTGAAGGCCGAAAAAGTGCTTACCGGCATGGTGTAAATACCGGCATCGCCGACCAGGCGTTAAGAGCGCTGAGCAGTGTTTCCAAGTGCCACAGGTGCACACAATCAGCACAGGTGGAGCCAATTGAGCCTGGCACAGCACAAAAGGAGCACACCTACACACCACACCCCTTTCCACACCAAAATGATCCCAATTGCAGTTGCCATACTGGGCCTGGATGTCATGCTCGCAGAGATACGCCATGACCAACAACTACAACAGCCACAACAGAGGAGACGCAGGAGGAGAAGGAGGGTGAGACAGGCCCAGCAAGTCCCCCCAATGCAGCCAGTGTTACCACACAGGCAGCCACCAATCCCTAGCATCAGAGCCAGCCCCTTCAACCTAACCCCTGTGCAGATCCACACCCTGCACCGCCTGGACCAGGACACAATCACCACCATAGTGGACATGATACATGACAACATCGTCAGCCTCATTGACATCCGTACCGCCATCCCCCGTCTACTGAAGGTGGTGTTTGTGCACCACTTCCTGGCCACAGGCACCTACCAGCACACAGTGGGGCAAATGCACGGCATATCACCACACTTATTTTCTCGCATTTTGAAGCAAGTGCTGGATGCCCTCCTCAAGCACACAACGGAATACATATCACAGCCATTATTTTCACGCATGCTGAACCAAGTGCTCGATGCCCTCCTGAAGCACCCAAGCGACCACATATCCCTACCACGAACTGCCCAGGAGATCTCCAACACCGAAATGCACTGGCAGGCATGCCAAATTGCATCGGTGCCATCGACTACACCCATGTGGAATTGGTGGTCCCACATGCCATGGAGGCAGTGTACCGCAACCGTAAGCTATACCACTCCATCAACGTGCAAATGGTATGTGACTCAACCCACATCATCATATATTGTTGTGCCCGATATCCCGGATCAACCCATGATTCAATGGTCCTGCGGAACTCTGCGATACCACGCTACATGGAGCGACATGCTGGACCACGTGCCTGGCTGCTTGGTGAGTTACATGGCAAACAAATGGTAGCATGATGGTGGAGTGAGATGCATACTACACTAGGGTGAGATTGTGGGGGAGAGATGCATACTACACTTGGGTGACATTAGGTGTGCAACTGGACAATTCCATACTGCTATACACTGTGCCCCAAATCATCCCAGAATGAGCCTGACACCTCAAGGCAATGTGAAAGACGTAAGCTGCACAACAATGCCAACATGCCAGTACTGCAACCATACCATATCCAATAACACGTACACTGCACATCATCAGACCGTACCCTCTGCAACACAATTCAGCAACATGCTGTGAGTATGCCCAATGCAAAAGACTGCTGAACAGCATTACACTGGACATGCGTCCATGAGTGCACAGAAATAAATCATACAAAGGCTGTACACAGATTGTCATTGGGACAACACCACAGGAGTGCAGCATGCCAGCATGGAAACATCAAGCGTGGAATGGCAGATGTCCCAGGGTATGTTGGCAATGATGCCAGGATCAATGCATACGCTTAATGCACATCACATAGATCATGGCAACTACCGCCGTAGGCACCCACATTGCATGAACAACATCATTGAATAGGACACCCTGCATCCACTTGACGATGCAACCCACACCTGTGGACCATGTGACTTCACACAATGGGGCAAATGTGACCATTTCCATGAATGCTGTGAGAAGTGGAAGTGAGCAACAAATAACTGCAAGCATGTGACTGATACCTACAGGCTCCATTTCATGTAATCACTTACACAAATCAACTTTACCACCCATGCAGGTGATTCTGGCTATCCCTTGAAGAGGTGGCTCCTTACCCCTGTCCGGAACCCGCAGAACAGGCACGAAGAGGACTACAATCGTGCACACACCAGTACCCGTGTGGTGATCGAGCAGACCTTTGGCCTCTTGAAGGCACGGTTCCGCTGCCTCAGCAGGTCGGGAGGGGCACTCCTGTACGGGCATGAAAAGGTGGCCAAGATCATCATGACATGTGTCATGCTGCACAACATATGCATCCGACGGAACGTGCATCTGCCCCCTGACATTGAACTGCAACTGCCAGGTGAAGCTGAGGAAGAGGAACAAGAACGGGCTATACGTCATGCAGGTGGCAATACACAGGAGGGACGTGCTGTGCGCTAGAATTTGATTAATCAATATTTCTAATACACATGGATGCGGAGGTTGCCATGGAGGTGGGACTCAGGGCACTGGTTGTGTGGGGGACATGGACACTGTGCACTGTTCACCAATAAAGCACACGTACACAATGAGCAATGTCCAGTCATGTGAATTCTCTAGACACAACGGGTGTATTGAACATTAAGAATATTGAATGTGCTCAAACCCTCCACCCCACACACCCTCTTCCCCCTCCCCCTACGCCCACAACTCCCCCACACACATTCTTGCCCCTCTACCTCCCCCACAACTCCCCCACACACCCTCTCCCCCTCCCCCCACAACTCCCCCACACACCCTCTCCCCCTCACCCTCCTCCCACAACTCCCCCACACAAGGTGTGTCCTTCAATGCACCATTAGTCTGCAATAGTTCAGATTGGCAGGCTGCACCTACATCCCATGTCCACTGCCAGCATCGGCTGGCCCCATGTCCGACCTGCTCAAGTTCCGCGTGGACCGACGCAGGGAGCAGGTCTGTGTGGAGCTAGCATTCGAGGAGGTGCCTGGTTGGTCAAGCACCTGTGCGGGACGCAGGGCCTCCAAGGCATCCGCCATGCGGGTGAGGACCTGCCTCACAGCCACCAATTCCTCGCATGTGCGTGTTGAACTTGATTCAATAGCAACTTTGAGGGACGTTGCATATTCCCGGAACACCTCCCTCGCCCGGGCACCTTCACTGATGTGCTGGGTCACCAGTGCTGTCAGTTCCTCCTGGCGCTGTTGGATGAGGGTGATACCCTTGTGCCTGTCCCTGACACCGGTGGATGTTGAAGCAGCATGTCACAAGGGTGCTGCATCATGCATGCACCCCGTGGGGCTGAAGCTCCCTGGCCATGACTCAACAGCAGACAGCTCATGGCTGCTGGCATTGTGTGTGTTGGGTGGGGAGAGGTGGGGTGACTGCTGCAGGCTTTTTGCGGCAGGTGTTCCGGGTGTCAGACTGTGTGCATCATCATCCAACAGGGGTGCCGTGGCAGCTGCTTCTCCAACTGTACTGCTGGCAGTGGACACAGAGCCTTCAGCCAGTGGCTCTTGTGTGGTGGTAGCTGGTGTGGGTGCTGTGGTGGTGGCCCTTTCACGCATCAGTGCAGTAGCTTCCTGTGTTGGTTTGGGCTTGTGTGCAAGTCCAGGTTTCACTGTGCCCCTTGATGTTGAGGGCCTGTTTGCTCCCTCCGTGCCCCTGGCCTTCTTCACAGGTGTTGTGGGCTGCTCCGTGGGGTCCTGTGCCTCACTGTCAGATTGTGTGCCTGTGGGGCACCAAGAGAGGGACAGCATCAGTGATGCGTTTACGTGCATCATGCATGTATTGGGGTTGCTGCAGTTCTATGGATTGGCGGGTATTTGCCGTTGGAGTTGTGACATACCGGTTGCTTGCCATATGGGTGGATCCTGCAGGCATACATCTGGGTGACACATGTATGAGGTGCAGCATGCATGTGGATGTGATGGTGCTGTGCACGGCCTGTAGGCAGTGTTGCGTACATGTGTGTGGTGGCTCCAGCATTGGATCATTTCACTGTCAGTTTTGGGGGACAACTTCATGCTTTGCATTACAGTGGTTTCTTAGGCCACTTACCTCCATTAGCCAATGACGGCGCTCCACGCTCCATATCCCCCACTCCCTCGATTGCCTCCATTCCAATTGTGCTTGCACAGGTCTCCTCCCAGCGAGTCATCTTAATGGGTGAGGCACCTCCGCCACCTGTTGCCATGCCCTGGCTACGATTTGCTGCAAGGATGTTCTGGACGCGTAGGCGCAGGTCATCCAAGCGCTTGTGCACGTCCTTTACTGTGCGGGGGGTGGTGCCGACCGCACTCACTTTGCGCGCCACCTCCTACCAGATCTCTTTCTTACGCAACTGTGCAGGTCGACGCAGATCGGCAGCAAACACAATCTCACCATTTTTGGCCAGGGTGTCCGCGAGCATGTTGAGCTCTTCTTCAGAGAAGCGGACCTTGCGCAGACACGCAGCTCCTTTTTTCAGGGCCTTTGGCATGGTGATGTGGTGATGTGGTTGTATGTGCAGTTAGGCCAGCTGTTCTGCTGCTGCAGGTCCTATGTATGGAGGATTGCAATGGATTGGGTTTTTCAAGATGGGCGCCGTTGCATTTCCTGTTCCGGTGCAATGACGCTATTTCCGTTTCTGCCATTAACGTGCTCGCTATTGCGGGGTACGCTATTTCTGGTCCCCGCTATTTGCTGGACTGCTATTTAGTGGTAGGCGGAGGAGGTGTTTACGCTTAGCGTGCTGCCGGTAACGGGTTTTTGGGCCCTTAACGGGTTAGTGGTGCGGGACATTACCGGCATGGCGGTAAGCGTGTGCACGACCACTCGTAATCGGGCGCTAATTGCACCATGGTTGGAACTCAGACACGTTATTGCCGCCATGCCGGTAAAGTGCCGACTTTACCGGGAAGATCGTAATGAGGCCCAATCTCTATCTCCAACTATACATAATGAAATCATGATATTGGGCCTCATTACGACCTGTGCGGAATGCGTTTAACGGTGCTTGTAATGGTGCCGTTAAAAGCATTCTGCACTATTACGAGGTTTCCTCGCGGGACTCGATGTGGACGTCTGGTTTTACCAGACGTTCAGAGCGGGTCCCGCGAGGGGACCAGGGAGCTAACAATGGGCCGGTTGTAATCGTCCCATTGTTAGCTCCCGCACCCATTCCCCTTGAGCCCTATGGGGGCTCAAATGGGAATGGGGAAGGTACGGGCCCGGGTTCCCTGAGAGAGGAATAACCGGGCCCTCCAAACTAGGAATGGCCTGGCAATTCCCCATTCAGGGAACCCGGACACGGTTTTGGAGGCAGCCATGCCCTTATTAAGGGCATGGCTAACTCCAAAGTCGTAATGAGGCCTAATTATTGTCTGGAAAATTGGATGAACTTAGTAATGACTTTAAGGAACTTTTAAATAAAGTTAAAAATCATATTATTAGAAATGTTGATTATCACTGTCGTTCTTGTACCTGCCCCCTTCCCCCCAGCAATCACCCCATCAAAGTCTAAATGAAAAAACGTTTTGATGAAACTTCACTCCCTAACTCCCCTCATAATCATTGTACTGAAAGCCCAAATACTCCTATTTATGTTTCCCATTCTGATGCCCCATCCCTTTCATAAATACATTTATATTTTATACCATAAATATATTGTATATTGTTCTTTCATAATTTCTCCTTTTTAAATGCCAATTAATGGTCTGCAGACAATACGACTGTAAAATGGGGGTGTCCGCAGACAGCACGCTGAGTCCAGGCATGTCCGTTCCCACATGACACACTTTAATTTGTCCGTGGAAAACAGGCTAATTTGCAGACATCCTTGCACATTCGCCCTGTGGCTCCTGCCGAAGGGTGTCCGCAGACACATGTCAGCGCTGCGGACGTCCGGGGATGTCATCATTTGACCGCAGCCGTGCAGCATGATGGCCTGGCCACGAATGTTGTCTTTGATCTGTGGATGTTTAAAACAGCATTTTTGGCCAATTTAGGGTGCTTCAGGTTGAACGTTTACCCTGCAAGAGCTCCTAGACCCAATCTTAGTTGATCTGGCAACTTTTTGCAACTTTTCAAGGCTTATTTTCGGCTCGGTAGTCCACAGACGGTTCCTCTGAAGGGACACATCCATTATTTTCAGTCATTCTCAATCTGGAAATCAAGGAGAGAGCACCTGCTTTTTATATGTGTTTTGGTGACCTTGTTATCCGCTCTAATGGCATCTGTTATGGCCATTCCTCCTCCCTAGCCACCCCCACCACTACCACCATCACCATCTGGAGAGCCTGGAAAGAGGAACAGGTACAGACATGCAGATGAAAATGAAGAGGAAGAGCACGATGAGGTAGAGGAAGTGCCTACATCCAGCGCCCAAAGTGAGTCCTGGGTGTGGCGGTTTTTCACCACTGTTGGGGGTGTACCAAAGGCTTGGGCAGCCAAGGTCAGATGCAGTGAATGCAGGACGTACTCAGTCACGGAAAACCTGGGCTGTGCATTTAAAAATATTTCTTTTTAGGAGCATTTTCATTAAAGTTAAGAAATGCATATATGCATTTGTAGTACCACTGTGTGTAACTTCTTTGTAAAAGAAAGAAAAGGCAAATGCAAAATATTTGTATAACATTCTTAAGTGCCACTTAGTGTGTGGAAGTTAAATATCTTGGCAGTACATGCATACCAGCTAACATGATCCATTGCAATCTGTAGGCCCTTTTCCAGTCCTAGTTTTGTCTCTGCATTCTGGGACTTGTACTCCATGTTTCCTAACGGAAAAAGTACAACTACCACTCCCAGAATGCAAGGAAAAAAGCAACACATGATAAGTACCTACATATTGGAATGCATCATGTTGGAAAGTATGCATGCACTGCTAACATATTAAACTTCCTTATACCAAGTACCACTTAAAAATGTTCTACACATTTTTTCATCTGCTTTTTTTCTTTTACAAAAATGTTACACACAATCCTGCTATAAATGCACATATGCATTTTTTACCTTTCTTGAAAATGCTCCTAAAAAGAAACATTTTTAAACCCTCAGCATATTCTATTTTTCATTCCATATACATGTCAAACTTTCAAACCTCGCTCATTACATCCCTTACACGACCACCATTCTCCACCTGCTCACACATATTTATATGCCGCCAAAGTATCTATATACAACACTTCACCTTACATATAAAGCTCTCTTCTTCCCCAACCTGTACTACAAGGCACAAAACACTGCTGCAACAGAAAACCACCATTGAATTACCACTAGGCCACAGGTTCATATTCTTTAAAAACACTGCAACATATTACAAATACATTACAACACAAACACCACACTTCTTCTATTAAAATCAACAGCACAAATATAACCTAGATATGCTCCTTTTTCCCACACCCATCTTTACTCTCTTCCTTATAATGTGCTAAATAGCACTACTCATATTCCAATTGTTTTAACAACATAGTTAACGCACTTTTGGACACCACCCATAACACAACTTTATTATCTCTTTTTCCCAACAACTCCTCCTACCTTCATAAATAATAATCTTGCTTACTAAAAGTACTTCACCATTGCCACATGCAACCAGTAAATTTATTTTTCAATAGCAGGAAAGAAGAAGATTGCCAAAGACACCTACTGAAAAACGAATACTCTTCACTCTTGGCAACAGCTAGTCGACTTACCCAAAGTTAGACAAGCCCTACAATATCTGAAACAAAACAATGAATACTACAAAGATATAAACATAGAGGAAAACTTAAGAGAAATCACACAAATAATTCAAGATTCACCAGCAGCTGGCCAATATGTAAATCCTGTTACTGCAGCCAATATTTTTCGAACAATATACCATTCACCCACAAAACTCCAAAGACACTATTGAAGATGCATTAGAAATGGTGTCCGGTCAAATGTTCGAATCAAAAAGATCGAATGACCTTTTGATCGAAAACAAAAGGACTGAAAAAAAGGATCACATTTTTATTTATTTATTTTTATATTGTTTAGTTTAGCATGTATAAAAAACTTTTTTATAAAAAGAAAACGGGGGCTGGGGGTACCCCTCTTACCCCCCCTTAAAAAAAAAAAAATTAACTCCTTTTTTTCCAGTCCTTTTACTGTCGAAAAAAAGGCATTCAAGCCTTTTGTTTTCGAACCTTTAACCTAGAACCATTAGAAATATATCAAATGCGTTAAGCCAAAGGATCCGCAATAGGCATATGGGGAAAAGTGTAGAAACACATTCTTTACCTCTACTCTTAAGTGTAGGAAAAGGAGGAAGATATGATAACGATCCACACAAATGAGTGCAACAGAATATCGCTCTTTACAAATGTATTCTGAAGACCATACATTCAGACAAAATGTAGAATACATTTTCCACCTCCTGTTCGAAAGTGAACTAGCAACTCTATTTTATGGAGTTGCACACACATTAAAAACAGGCTCTAACTTTTTAAACATGGCCGCTACCCAAATGCTTCAAAAGATAAAAGACAAAGACAACATTTTTCAGCCAAGTATCCCAAATCTCTTGGCAAACCTGCGTGGTACAAAAGAATACTGATTCCGATGTCACTCTGATGTACGTTATATGCTAAGGAACCTAAGCCCACCCACATGGTTTGTTACTTTAACCTGTTCAGAGTACGCATGGGATGACTTGCATGACTTCCTATGCACTGCAAACCAAAATAAAGATGGAATAGACATAAAAACACCAGGGGAACTCTGTTCTATTGACCCTGTCAATGTATCCAGGTACTTTCACCATCGCTTCATTGCCATGCTGCACTTCATCTGCAATAAAACTACCTCTCTGCTTGGAGAAGTGCAACACTTCTTTTTGAGAAAAGAATATCAATCCAGAGTAGCACCACACATCCACATGCTTTTAGGCATAAAGGATGCACTCAAATTTGACCATGAAAGTGATGCCACTGTTTTACAGTTTATTGAAAAATACATTACCTTTGACATCCCTTCAGAAAACACACATAGTTTTCTGACCTACACAAATCTTACACATCCAAAAACATACGTGTGGCAAATACTGTTGTAGATACAAAATCAAAGGTAAATGCTATACCAAATGTGGTGTTGGCTTTCCTAGACTAGTTTGCAAAAAATGAGAAGTAAACAGCTTGATGTCTTCTGTTAGACACAGTGTAAAAGGCAAATCCCCTAAAACACATATAACATTAAAAGGTATGAAGCATCCAAGTACATCAATGATTACAATGCAAGCATTGCCCTCTTGTGGAATGCAAACATAGCCATACAAATCATTGCAGACAGTTCCACTAGAATTTCATGATATGTCACAGCAACGCAAAGCTGAAAAAACAGAGTTAAAAGACATCTGGGATGACATATCATCTGACAAAACATTGTCACAAAAACTGTACAGTTTAGGTATAAAAATGCTCTCCCATAGAGAATGCGGGTACTACAAAGCTGCAGACCATTTAACAGGTATAGCCTTATATGGCAAATCTGAACACATTTTCTGCGTCCAGCTTCATTCAGAAAAAGAGCACTAAAATCCTACATAGAGGTAGAAAAAATAGCCACAAATTATCACAACAGTCAGGACATTTTAAAAAACAATGTAATTGACACATACTACCCAAACAGAAGTACTGCTTTGGAAAACATCTGCCTTTACGACATAGCCCAACACTACTCCTACAAAAACAATGTGACCCTATATGAGACAACTGGCAAATATTCAGGCTCAACTCGTGAAGGAAGACTAATGAAACTTACCAAACCCAGCCTTATTAATCATATAAATTATCATTTACATCTCTGCAACATAGAGAACTTTATTACATGACCCTACTGCAACTTTTTAAACCGTGGAGAAACAAGAAGAAAAATTATTAGGTAACTATGACTGATTTGAAGCTGCATTCAAAGCAAATGAAAACAGTATTATAAATGTCAATTTCAAACAATACAAAGAAATGTTGGACAATGAATGCCAACAACAGGAAGCAATTGAAGCTCGACTAGATAAAGAAACTTCTGATGGCAGTCAACCTTTGCTTACAGGAAGGCAAGAACCACTTGGAGAACCACTCATTCTAAATGAAGCAGAAATAGCCACGACTGAAGTAGAAAATACCGTATACCAATCTGAAGAAGGCTGTCATGACCACTGTGAGGGGGCACAAGAACCCTGAGGGCCTTAAAACCACTGCAAAAGGGCTCCTGGAGCCTGTCCTGGTGCCTTTGGCACCAGGCTCATATGTAGGAAGGAAGGGCTGTTCAAACTAGGTCCCATTTATGTACATGGGCCTTTTAATCCAACATGGAAGCACCCACAAAGCACCAAGCCATGCAGTCTAGTGTGTTGGGTGTAGCAGGCCTGGAACTACTTTCCCTGTTACTACTTTACCTGGGCTATATAAACCACACCCTGACTGCAGAACACGCTTTGTGTTATTCTGCAACCAGCAGTGTGACGCTCACTGTGTCCAGCTCTTGGACTTCAGCATCTTCCTGTAATCCTGCAAGGACAAGAACAAGATTATTCTGTCTTACCTGAGAAAACACCATCCAGCACTCAGCATCTCAACTGGACTGCAATCTGTGGAAAACGAGAGAAGAAGAAACATCACTCACCTGTGAGTACTAGCTTACGGACTTCCGGCAAACTGCTACCACAGCTGCTGTTCGAACATTGCGACCTGCAATAACGAGAAAGGGAAAAACAATATTAGAATGCACGCTTCCAAAACATCGAATTCCATCAGTCTTAACTGAATTCCATCGCACTACGCCACGTTTCCATTCGGAGCACCACAACAACATCTGCAAAGGAAAAGAGACATATTCAGGTTCGCTTTCAATATTAAACAACCGTACAGTGCTGTACTTACCTTAACGGATTCTGGGGGCCTGTTTTTCATCGCACTCTCATCCACTCGCAGCACCACAGTGGCCTGTGAAGAGAAGAAGAAGAAAACACAAGTTAGCTTTAAAAGACAATAAAGGCGCTGCGCTTCGCGCTTTCTCTTACCTAGAAACGTGCCTCTCCATCCGGCACTCCAGCATCAAGACCTTCGCACCTGAAAAGAAGGAGATAAAGACATTAACAAATTCCCACCATAAACAGAACAAAGACTTACAATTAACAAACCAACCTGCCTACCAGCAGATTCGGGGTCACAGCAGGCCTGGGCCCAAGGAAGGCATACTGCACTAGTGAAGCATCTCGGGCAGCTCGTCAACAAAGTCAAGCGCCCCTGCACAAGAAACACAGGACGGATAGCTCACCCTACAAATAACTAAGGTGAGAAAAGAACCCAGTGGGAAGGGAATCGGTCAAAGGGAGGTGGGAGATTCACCCATTAGAGACAGTTATGACAAATCCTCCCTTCTGTAATTGCACTTCAGCACTGGGCAACTACGCATCCAGGGTTCCAGATCTCAGAGCCTTCCAGACGCTCCCGGGGATATCAGGTGAGCGTAACAGAGACTTGCCAGGGATGAAATCACAGCTAAATGGTGAATAGCTCACCATTTATCCGGAAGTCACAGAAGAAATTGAACATGGTTTTAAACATGAAACTAAAACATGTAGCTGCAAAAATGATAAACCTCTGCTTCTTTATGTATGTGGTAAAGCTGGTTCTGGTAAAATGTTCTTAATGAAAATAATCAGAACATTTCTACAAAACTTAACAAACAACAACCTTTCGGCTGTTGTAACAGCCCCCATAGGTTTAACTGCCTACAACATAGGAGGTGCAACTTTACACCGACTACTGCTCTTCCTAGTAGAACACCCAACCACATTAGAATACTACAAATTATCAGCAAGCTGCTACTGAAGTATGCAGAATTCTGAAACAAATGAATTTGCTCCTGATAGATGAAGTAAGCATGGTTTCCAACCTCATGTTGTCTTTAATTCACCTCAGAATGCAAGAAGTCCTAAAGAATGACTACAAAGAATTGTTTGGAGGAAAACTCGTTATTCGTTTCATTGACCTCCAACAGTTAACACTTATTTACAAAACATTAGGATGCAAACGATGCCGTAACACACTTGACAGTATTGGAAATGTAAATCTTTGGCAACATTTTCACTGCAGAGAACTAGCTCAAAACATACATCAGTCTGCAGGCCTTACCTATGCTTACATTTTAAAAAGCATTAGAACTGGTCTGCTTATTAAAGATGCACAATTCATCTTAAATAGTAGACTAATCCATGAGCTATATGGCCGAAAACACATCTGCTCCTGATGTCATGGAACAATTAACTCAACAAAATATAAAATGCATGTCCTTAAAGCCAACCCTTGCAAGCTGTAGTCAATTCAACGAGACAATGTTAAAAAAATAAATGCAACCCATACTGCATATCAGCTTCACAGACAAACTAAAAGTGCATGGAATGACATTCACTATGTTTCAACAAGCAACAACACAACACAACTAAATAGCTCTGAAAAATGTGTCACCAACACAGCTGGATTAGAAACTGTAGAGTCATTCTAAAATGTAACCTTAACATAGAACAAGGTTTAGTCAATGGAGCAATTGGTACAGCTTCCAAAACATATCCACATAACAACAACATTCATTTTGTCAACATCCACTTTTACAAACTTGCAGAAGTAAACAAATAGGCCACACAATAGCACGTTTCCTTATTTTCAAAGACATTTACGTATGCAGAGAATAATTCTATCCTTCTCTTGCACATGCTGTCCCTATTAACAAATGGCAAGGTCTAACCCTAGATCACACATTGACATTGGCAGCACAGTCTTTAAAGAAGGTATGAGTTATGTAAGACTTTCACGTCTCTGTACACTTAATGGTCGATTCCTAGTTAACTTTGATGCAAACAAAGTCAACACTGACATACCTTGTATCCTAGAATACAACAGGCTTTGTGCACTGCACCCCCATCTAGATAAGGACCCTGTAGCTCAAAAAAGAAAAACCTTTAAAAGAAAAGTAATACAAACCGAACTTATAACAGATCTCCCAACAATACCGCTAAAGAAACAATGACAGACTTATTCTCCATCAAATATTACAACTACAAAAATATCCAGTACAAACTCAACTGCACGTCCATCGAAAGACAAAGAGACAACAACCGCCTCTCAAAAAAGATCTGCAGCCCCCATCAAAGGCTGTAGAGGCTCAACCCTCTGGTCCATTTAATTTCAGCAATACAACTGGAGTAAATTGCTGTGCAAATGTAACAATTAATCTTCTCTTCCAATTGCCACCAATTGTTCTCAACATTTACTTAAACGGCTCAGACCAGTTGTGTTTGCAAATGCTCGTTCTTCATAAAAATTCCAAAAATAATCCTGACAGCACTTACAGTGTCTCAGGTATAAGGCAAGACATAGACTACTGTGCAGGGATGGTAAAATTTACCATAAACACACAGGGAGATCCACAAGAATTCCCAATGCACTTACTACATGTACTGGAAACCAAAAACATCCCTATAAATGAAAATCTTCCAAATTCCATACACTTGGAAACATACATGCACTCTCTGCAACCATGTTTCACAAGAGCACATCCCTAATGAACGATTTGTGTATATCCATACCAGATTGTGAATCCATTCCATCACCAGCTTCTGCAGAATGAAAATCATTGCATATTATGCTCTTTTTGAAATACAGATAATTGTTCCAGCATACAAATAAACTCACATAGCCAATACGCCAGAATAATGCCACTAAGGTACAATGCAGATGGTACCAAAAATAACTGTAAGCTCACAAGCTTTACAGACAGCCAAGTATCTGTTGGCAAGAACACATTCATAACAGTAGGCATAATATACCACACTCATGCCACAACCACTTCATGCCACTATACTGCATATGTGTTTTGGTTTGAATGTAACAACAGCTCTGTTACTCCAAAACATAGGTTACCAGCAAATCTAACAAATGCCTACTTAATATTCCTTCAACCTAAATTGAGTCTCTAAACTGTAGCACAATAAACAGTTACAATACATCAACAGGGATCTAACTACATCCACAATACTACAATAGTTCTTTTAAAAGCCAAGATAGAATATGCCAACAGGTATCTAATTACTTAAAAAATACCCTTCATTGCAACACACTTAAAATACGCCATACCAGTTCTTATTACTGCAAAACGTCTTGTAAAGTCTAATATAGTTACAATATGCCAACAGGTATCTAACTACTTTAAACATTCCCTTAATTGCAACACATTTCAAAGAAACATACTATACCACACCCATAATTATAATAGGTATTTTAATCCTCTGTAGATTTGTTTTCCCAATGACCCAATGATTATTTCATGTCAATACAACAACAGTGTAGCACACACTAGTGCTTTACCAAACATAGTACATACAATGCACTGTTTATGAGGGTCCATAAAAGTAAATGTATATGTAAAATTGTGTGCAAATAAAGCTTGTAAACTATCCTGCTTAACAAATTATACTGTTCTTTTTTACAGATAAAGAACCAGAGATTCCAGCTTTATTACTCTAAGCAACTATGTAACCATACCAAGCATAAAAAATACAAATTCCATAAGCACTACTCTCCGTAGTACTACAATCATAAATGCCATGTGCACTTCAATTACATCATTCCACAATATTACAAATACTGTATACTCCCACTACATTACCTATAATTATTATACAAATCTGGCCACAACCACCCCAATAGAAGTACACCATATAACAAGTACGTACAATAAACCTTCAAATAACAAAACTCGCCCTGAACACCCTGCAATTGAAATGATGTCTGCGGACAGCAAAATTGACCGTGGAGTCGGCGGCACATGCACGCCCTTATTTCACCTAGAAAAACAACTCCATATCATCTTTATTCCACTCCCCTAGCCTTTCCAGGTCCTCTTTCAGCCACCAAATAACCCCAAATGTGTTTTTCCAGCCTTTTTTCTCACCGCGCTGTTCGCGGTCAGCAGCGATGTCTGCGGACTCTGTGGCACCTGCAAGCCCTTCTTTCGCCTATAGAAACAGCTCCATATCATGCTTATTGCACTACTCTACCCTTTCCAGCCCCTCTTTCGACCACCAAATAACCCCAAATTATTTTTCCAGATGTTTTCCCCACTGCGCTATCCGCAGTCAGCGGCAGCTGTCCGTGGATCCAACATGTGACCTTTTAAAAAAATATGAGGCACCTCACGCTTTTGAGCATCCAATCAGCAGGCACGTACAATGTCTGCAGACATCATGCCACCCCCGATTGGCCCAGACATGTCTGCTGAACCCGATTCGGGAAGTGAGTCCATGGAATGGACACAGATATTACACATGTACAAAAGAACGCTTTCGGAAGCAAATTTGGTGAAAATCCGTCCAGCAGTTTGGGCTGTAGGAGCGAGCAAAAATGTTTTGCCATTGCTTCTATGATGATTTTCACACATTTTGGGGCCACTCCTATAACCTTGGCCCCTCTGGACGAAACCACACCAAATTTAATAAAATCATTCTGAGGGGGCCATATACTTATTTTGAAACGTTTTGTGAGGATTCGCCCAGGGGGAGCAAAGCGATAAGCTACCCAAAAAGTGCTCTTTCTATGAGTTAAGGGACTTAACCAGAACTACAGGGCCGCTACGGCAGGCCCTGTAATATTGTGGTAAGTTAGGCATTGGAGACAGACAAGAGGACATTTTTGAACAAATTACTTCTTTAACCAACTTAAAGAAACCTACTCTATGCCCTATTCCTACGATGAATTCCCTAAAATAATGGGTGCTCATCGGGATTTCTTACAAAATACATTCTGTCCTCTGTCAAAACTGTGCTAACCTATCTCTGCCCTACCACTATGAAAGAAAGATTGAAACAAAAAAACAAAGCAGGAAAGAAAGTACTAAGTAGCAGCTTAGCCTAAAGGTTATTCCCCCTTGTAAAATTAATGGTTTTCTGACCTTGCACCAGAATATTTTCACAATATCGTCCATCACATGGTTTCACAGAGTGCTCACAAAGAAATCCAGTTCAAAATTAAGATATGTCTCTCGACTTCCAAAAAGTGTTCAACGTATCCCTCCTTCGTGGATGTATGCTCCTGATGTGGGTAGATAGTTGTTCAAAACAAAAGAAACAAAGTTTGCTCTCTGTTGTTATGGAATTGTTCAAAGTCCTAGCATCAGGTGAGCTTGGGCCTGCTCCTCTGTTAGGCAGAAACCTGTGCAGTTCCCTCTGGGACCACTGCAAAAGATTTAAGACTACAGGTGTTGGCAGTAAACCCACTTGGTAGCAGTCTGCACCGCACAGATTCACTGTGGTAGCTGTGGCTGAGCAGCCAGACTTCCCTCAAGAAGAGTTAGGCAGTATACAGAGGATACACAATAGGTACAGAGGCACAGTAGCACAAGCAAACACTGACCAGAGCTAGGTGTAAAAGTATAAACTTATTTATTAAAGGCACACTCATAAATTACACTGGCACATTAGAAAAGGTAAGAAAGTCAAACACAGTTACTATTACTCATATGTACATCCCTAATCATTTGTTGGACAATTCTAAGTTAACCCCACTTATTTCCAACCAGAGGTGAGCGCTTAACGTTAGATGGTACTCCAACAAGTATTACCAAAAGGGAGGGAAAAGGCAGAAATAAAGAGAGCAGTAAGGTAAAACACTTTTCACATAAGGTTAGCAAAGACAGTCAATGGTGGAACAAGGAGAATTAGTTCGGGGCCCGCTTTAGAGGGAGCCAGGCGAAAAATGTGCCCAAGATCACACAATGTCACAAGTCTTTGCAGGTGAGCAAAAAGGTTTTACTACGGTTCTGAAAAGTCTAGTTAGGGTGTCCCAGACCTACCCAGGTTCGAGAGCCGAGGGCTAAATCTACCCCGTACAATCGGTGGCAAGGGAGGCCGGGCGGAACACAGTACCTTTAAAAGTGGAAAGATTCTTCCAGCGGTGGTAGTCGTTCCTGGTAGTGGGTGCAAGTCGCGGCGTCGTCCCCAGGAAGAGGTGATCTCGACGTAGGGGAAAGCTGCAGGTCGTTGCACTACCAGGGATGAGGCCAGCCGTGGAGTTTTCCGGTCACAAAGGATTTTTCCCCTCTTTCGCGGTTGAGGTAAAAAGTGGTATCCCGGTTGCCAGGGTGCTTGGCACAGGCAAGGCGGCCACGAGATGCTTCGGGACGGCGAAAAGAAGGCAGCAACTGGTTGTCCCCACCAGTTAAGGGAAGAAGACTCTCCGGCGGGAGATCTCCTCTGTCGTCGGGAAAAGTGGTGAGACGGTTCTGCAGGGCTTCACCGGTGGTGTCATCTTGGCAGGTCGGCTCGGCTTCTCCCTCTTCGGCTTCTTAGGTCCTGTGGCGACTTCTGAAGAACCAGTCCCAAAAACCCTGCTTTTATGCAGCAAACCCCCATTCATAGAGCCTAGCTGTCACTCAAACATGCTAAGTGGTGAGCGGGGTGGCTCACCACTTGGGCCAATCACACTAGAGTGCGACATGAGTTGGCAAGGCAACTCAGTCCAGGGTGCCTAAACCCCCTCCCACACCCCCTGTGGTACCCAGACAGAATGGCACCACTTTGGAGGGCTTCTGTGCAGAAGCCCGCCAAAAGTGGAACAAAGGCTCGACTCGGGTTCAGGGTTACTGAAGTGAACCTAGACGCCATTTTGGCTGCGAGTTCCGGCAAAAAATCCCAACCGGTAAATTTATATTAAATAAATAAACCGGCGGTATCTTTAACATTGCACCAAAAAGTGGTGCATCAAAAACAATGGGAAATCCCATTGGGAAATATTCTGGTGGAATATTTCCGTGGTATCCACTGCCACCAGCCAGAACTCGGCGAGGGGGGACGGGACAGTACCCCCTCGACAACAGACCCAGGGGCAATCTAATTGCCCCTACCAGTACTTCCACAGTAAGATGTTTTGTACTGGTTAAGTTCCTAAGTTAAGACTAGTAAAGTCAATGGCAACTTTACAGACCCAGGGAGACAGTAGTCAGTCCCAGGGTGTGGAGTCTATGTTTGGGGGTCTCTAGGACACCCCTGTGCTACTGCACGGAGGGTGCTGTGTAACACACATTCAAAAACCAATGATGGCCTATGGGGAAAATTACCCCCTAGCCCATAAGCACATAGCAAGTCACAGAAATACTCTCAAGTCATGTCCAAGAGTGAGGGTAAAAGAGTCTCACTCTTGACAGGAGAAAAAAATAAACCCCAAGAAATCCAGCAAAGCTGCTGGGGGACTCACTAGGTTAGGAAATTCAGCCTAAACAGAGAATTCTTCCTAACACTCGCCCCCGCCAGACTAAGGGACAGGAGGATTTAATCCACTCCTGGATGAAACTCATACCTCTAGTCGATGACATACATCCTAGAGAGTCCATCAGCATTTTGATGGTGACACCCTGACCAGTGCTCAATGGTGAAATCAAACCCTTGGAGGCAGATTGACCATCTCAATAGTTTTGGATTTTCCCCTTTCATTTGCATAACCATCTCAAGGGTTGGTGGTCAGTCTGAATGACAAAAGTAGAACCATACAAGTATGGCCTAAACTTCTTCAGTGCCCACACAATAGCAAAGCATTCTCTTTCGATTGTTGCCCACCTTGTTTCAGGATCCTTCAGTTTCCTACTGATGAAGCAAATGGGGTGTTCCCTACCCTTCTCATCCAGTTGGCTAAGAACTGCACATATACCTACATTGGAAGCATCAGTTTGTACAATGAAAGTTTGGTGGTAGTCAGGAGCTCTGAGTACTGGAGCTTGGCAGAGAGCTTTCTTCAGGTTTTCAAAGGCCTGATTGCATTCCTCATTCCATTTGACCTTCTTAGGGAATTTTGGAGAGGAGATCACATTCAGAGGAGAAGCTATGGTCCCATAGTTCTCAATGAAATTCCTGTAGTACCCAGTGAGGCCTAAGAAGGCTCTCACCTGGGTCTGAGTAGTAGGTGTTGTCCAATTTTGCACAGCTTCAATCTTGCTGAGCAAAGGCCTTATTTCTCCACCTCCTACCTCATGTCCAAGGTAGACCACTTTACTCTGACCAATTTGGCACTTGCTTGCTTTTATGGTCAGATTGGCCTGCTCAAGAGCCTGCAAAACATGTCCTAAGTGGGTCACATGTTCTTCCCAGGAGTGGCTGAAGACTGCAATGTCATCCAAGTATGCCATGCAGAAGTCCTCCATCCCAGCTAGAACTTGGTTCACCATCCTCTGGAATGTTGCAGGTGCATTTTTCAGTCCAAAAGGCATAACCTTGAATTGGTATAGGCCAACTGGGGTAGACAATGCAGTCTTCTCCTTGGCATGGTCTGTCAGGGCTATTTGCCAGTAGCCTGACGTAAGGTCCAGTGTGCTGAGGTACTTGGCTGCACCAAGTTTATCCACCAACTCATCTGTCCTTGGCAAAGGGTGGGCATCAGTCTTGGTGACTGCATTAAGAGCTCTATAGTCCACACAGAATCTCAACTCTTTGGATCCTGCCTTTGGTACTAAAACTACTGGGCTAGACCATGGACTAGTAGAGGGCTCTATTACCCCGAGAACAAGCATCTTCTTGACCTCTCCTTTGATGTGGGTTCTGACATGTTCTGACATTCTATATCCCCTGCTTTTGACTGGCAGGCAGTCACCAGTGAGTATCTCATGCTGTCCCCAAGGGGTCAAGCCTGGTGAAAGTGAGAACAGGGGGGCAAACTGATTTAACATAGCTTTGCACTCCTCCTGTTGCTCAGGGGTCAGATCTGAAGAGAGATTAACTCCTTCAACCTTTTCGTCCAAAGGTAAGCCTCTCAGGAGGTCAGGTAGAGCGTCACTCTCCTCCTGCTCTTCCGATGAAGCTAGAAGCAATGCTCCTACTTCGGGTCTAGAGACATAGGCTTTGAGGCGGTTGGTGTGGAAGACTCTGGGAGCTTCCCTGGGTTTGCCCAGATCCACCAGATAGTTGACCTCTCCAAGTTTTCCCACAACCTTGAAGGGTCCCATCCATTTGTCTTGCAAGGCCCTCTGCCTTGTTGGGAACATAACTAGAACTAGCTGGTCTTGAGTAAACTCAACCATGTTAGCCTTCTGATCATGCCAATGTTTGATCAGTGCTTGGCCAGCTTTCAAGTTGTCACTTGCTTCTGCCATCATGTGTGACATTCTCCTTCGGAGACCTATCACATAGTCAGTCACTCTGACTGGCTTGGGGGAAGGAGCACTCTCCAACCCCTCCTTAATCAGGGCCAAGGGGCCTCTGACGGGATGGCCATAGAGAAGTTCAAAGGGAGAATAACCCACTCCCTCCTGAGGGACTTCCCTATAAGCAAATAGAAGGCATGGCAGTAGAAGGTCCCACTTCTTCTTAAGGGGTTCTTCTAAGGCACCTATCATGCTCTTCATGGTTCTGTTAAATCTTTCTACCAACCCGTTTGTCTGAGGGTGGTAGGCGGTTGAGAACTTGTAGGTGACTCCGCAGGTTTTCCACATGGCTTTCATGTAGTTGGACATAAAATTTGTCCCCCTGTCAGAGATCACCTCCTTAGGAAACCCAACCCTGGTAAAGATACCAAGGAGGGCCTTAGCCACAGCCTGAGCTGTAACAGTCCTCATAGGAATTGCCTCAGGGTACCTAGTAGCATGGTCTACTACAACAAGGATAAACCTGTTGCCTGAGGAGGTTGGGGGATCAAGGGGACCAACAATGTCAATCCCTACCCTCTCAAATGGGACTCCCACAACTGGGAGAGGCACTAAAGGTGCCACATTCTTGGAACCAACCTTACCAGAAGTCTGGCAGGTATGGCAGCTCCTGCAATACCTATCTACTTCAGCCCCCATTTTTGGCCAATAGAAGTAGAGGGAGAGCCTTTCCTTGGTCTTCTTGAAACTCAAGTGACCAGCCAAAGGAATCTCGTGGGCTAGTTGCAAGAACTGTTGTCTGTTCTCTTGGGGCACTACCAGGCGTTGGTATGCTCCAGGTTCAGATTCGGTTGGTTCACTGTAGAAGAGGCCATCTTCCCAGTGTAACCTATACTTCCCAGGCTCTTGCCCATCAGCCTGAGAAGCTGCCTGCTGGCGGAGACCCTCCAGAGTTGGACATTCTCTTTGTCCCTTATGGAAAGCTGTCCTGCTGGGTCCACCTTCTGCCAGTAAAGACTGCAGCTCAGGATGGTCAGCCGGGTCCAGGTCTCCAATAAGTTCTGGGCCTCCTACTAGCTCTTCTTCAGAGTCTAGTTCAACCAAACAGGGTTGTACCTCCCTCTCAGCCTCAGCTGGAGGTGGAGTTACAGGTGTAACTTTGGACAACCTCGGGGAAGTCCTCGTTGGAAGCACTGGAGTGCTTGCTGTAGGCTTTTTCCTAGGAGTCTTGGGTTGCCCCTTTGCTCCTGATCTGGTAGTTACTGCAGTAAGTTGTTCCAGTGGGAGAGGAGTGATTTCTGTCATCATCTCCTGAGATAAACCTCGCAGGGTTTTCTCTCTTGCAGATTTGGTGAGCTCCTGTAACCTTTTACTAGGAGGTCTGGGGGTATGTGACACAACTCCCAGAGCTTTCAGGTCATTTCCTAGCAAAACTCTTCCTGGCACTTCACATTGTATACTGACAGGTATCTTCACAGCCATATCATTACACTGGATGAGAACTGGTAACTGGGGACACATCTGCACAGGCCCTCCAGCTAACTTGGTGAGGCATTTGGGTGCCTTAGCAACATCCTCTGCCTTGAAAAATGATTCATCCACCACAGTTATGCTGGCCCCAGTGTCCCTGATGGCAGGAGTCTCCTGACCATTCACGTGGACACTGTCCTTATAATACTCTTTAGTATTATCTGGGATAGAATTATATACATCTAAATTCTGCTGTTCCCACAACCCCAGAGAGACTAAAGAAGCACTGGCGGAGACTCCAGTGGGTTCATCCGCCAGTAGTAGAAAGTTTCCACTTGCCATAGTGACTTCCTCCTCTGGAGCGAAGGCTAAGGAGACAAGTTGGACCCCTGAAGGTTTACCCTTACATCTGGGATCTCCTTTCACATGGTCAGTAGCCTTACAAACATAACAGGCCCCAAAGGCCCTTTGGAATGGAGGCTTGTTCTGACCTCCTTCTGGTTTAGCACCAGAAGGTATACTACTCTGCTGTGGTTTCCCAGGTGGCTTACCCTTATGGTTTTGTTTGGGGCCCTCTTTGGAATTAGGATTATTAGAATTCTCTTTGGAGTCTTTCTTAGGCTGTCTTCCCTCATCCTTCTTCTGAGTTACCCCAGAATCCTTGTGAGTAGCCCTGTTGGCAACCCACAAGTCAGCAGCCTTAGCTAGTTTCCTAGGATCTAATTCCTGTGAATCAGCCAAGTGCTGTCTGAGCTCAGGAGAGCAGGCATCATACATTGACTCCATCATTACCAGATTTCTCATTCCTTCATAAGTGTCCACCTTGTAACCCTTAATCCATCCCTCTAAGTTTTTCAACCCTTCACACACCCAGGTAGCCCAAGGGGTACCATCATGCTTTTTGAGGCTCCTAAACCTCTTAAGATACTGGGAAGGGGTCTTCCCAAACCTAGCTATCAAAGCTAGTTTCACATATTCATACTCTTTCCTATCCTCCTCCCCCAACTCCATTACCACATAAGTTGCAACAGGGGGAAGCCTAGAGAACAACCAGGTGAGTAACTCATTACCTGTGATGTTCTGGAGCCCATGATTATACTCAAACATAGACAACCAATCCAACACATCCAACTTAGGTTCATACATACCAATCAATTCCTTAGGCATCCGGGGTCTTTTAGGACTGGAACTTCTAGAGGAGCCAGAGAGAGAAGCATTCTCAACAGACAATTTCTTCATTTCTAGCTCATACTTGAGCTCCATTTCCCTTAGCCTTAGTTCTTTGTCAGTTTGAGCATTACGTTTCTTGTACTCTAATTCAAGTTTCATTTTCTCTAGTTCAAAGTATTGAGGGCTAAATGTGGGACCTGGTAAAGGTCCAGTAGGTACAGCTGGTAGAGCAGACAGAGGCCTAGAGGGACTATCTACAACAGTTTCATCCTCCTCTTCTGGTTCTGACCCAGGATCATCAATACTTTGTGCCATATCAAGATCATTGCTGCTTTCTACATTTGCTGGAGTGATAGGTTCCTCTGGACCATCCTCCAGACTTTGGTTTTCTAACAACCTTTCTATTAGCTCTATTTTCTTTCCTTTAGTCATGAGATTCTTATGCTTACAGAGAAGTCTTAGACAATCAGCAGTTTTTGTAGCAAGGGACTCTTGACTATAACTTTCCATAGTAGACAGGTTAAAAATGACTTTTTCTTTCTTGTGCTTAAGCTTTGTGGTTAGTTGCACTAAGGTATCTCAAAAGTACTCTAAAGTGTATACTCAATACAGATCCCACCGCTGTACACCAGTGTTAGGCAGAAACGTGTGCAGGTCCCTCTGGGACCACTGCAAAAGATTTAAGACTACAGGTGTTGGCAGTAAACCCACTTGGTAGCAGTCTGCACCGCACAGATTCACTGTGGTAGCTGTGGCTGAGCAGCCAGACTTCCCTCAAGAAGAGTTAGGCAGTATACAGAGGATACACAATAGGTACAGAGGCACAGTAGCACAAGCAAACACTGACCAGAGCTAGGTGTAAAAGTATAAACTTATTTATTAAAGGCACACTCATAAATTACACTAGCACATTAGAAAAGGTAAGAAAGTCAAACACAGTTACTATTACTCATATGTACATCCCTAATCATTTGTTGGACAATTCTAAGTTAACCCCACTTATTTCCAACCAGAGGTGAGCGCTTAACGTTAGATGGTACTCCAACAAGTATTACCAAAAGGGAGGGAAAAGGCAGAAATAAAGAGAGCAGTAAGGTAAAACACTTTTCACATAAGGTTAGCAAAGACAGTCAATGGTGGAACAAGGAGAATTAGTTCGGGGCCCGCTTTAGAGGGAGCCAGGCGAAAAATGTGCCCAAGATCACACAATGTCACAAGTCTTTGCAGGTGAGCAAAAAGGTTTTACTACGGTTCTGAAAAGTCTAGTTAGGGTGTCCCAGACCTACCCAGGTTCGAGAGCCGAGGGCTAAATCTACCCCGTACAATCGGTGGCAAGGGAGGCCGGGCGGAACACAGTACCTTTAAAAGTGGAAAGATTCCCCCAGCGGTGGTAGTCGTTCCTGGTAGTGGGTGCAAGTCGCGGCGTCGTCCCCAGGAAGAGGTGATCTCGACGTAGGGGAAAGCTGCAGGTCGTTGCACTACCAGGGATGAGGCCAGCCGTGGAGTTTTCCGGTCACAAAGGATTTTTCCCCTCTTTCGCGGTTGAGGTAAAAAGTGGTATCCCGGTTGCCAGGGTGCTTGGCACAGGCAAGGCGGCCACGAGATGCTTCGGGACGGCGAAAAGAAGGCAGCAACTGGTTGTCCCCACCAGTTAAGGGAAGAAGACTCTCCGGCGGGAGATCTCCTCTGTCGTCGGGAAAAGTGGTGAGACGGTTCTGCAGGGCTTCACCGGTGGTGTCGTCTTGGCAGGTCGGCTCGGCTTCTCCCTCTTCGGCTTCTTAGGTCCTGTGGCGACTTCTGAAGAACCAGTCCCAAAAACCCTTCTTTAATGCAGCAAACCCCCATTCATACAGCCTAGCTGTCACTCAAACATGCTAAGTGGTGAGCGGGGTGGCTCACCACTTGGGCCAATCACACTAGAGTGCGACATGAGTTGGCAAGGCAACTCAGTCCAGGGTGCCTAAACCCCCTCCCACACCCCCTGTGGTACCCAGACAGAATGGCACCACTTTGGAGGGCTTCTGTGCAGAAGCCCGCCAAAAGTGGAACAAAGGCTCGACTCGGGTTCAGGGTTACTGAAGTGAACCTAGACGCCATTTTGGCGGCGAGTTCCGGCAAAAAATCCCAACCGGTGAATTTATATTGAATAAATAAACCGGCGGTATCTTTAACATTGCACCAAAAAGTGGTGCATCAAAAACAATGGGAAATCCCATTGGGAAATATTCCGGTGGAATATTTCCGTGGTATCCACTACCACCAGCCAGAACTCGGCGAGGGGGGACGGGACAGTACCCCCTCGACAACAGACCCAGGGGCAATCTAATTGCCCCTATCAGTACTTCCACAGTAAGATGGTTTGTACTGGTTAAGTTCCTAAGTTAAGACTAGTAAAGTCAATGGCAACTTTACAGACCCAGGGAGACAGTAGTCAGTCCCAGGGTGTGGAGTCTATGTTTGGGGGTCTCTAGGACACCCCTGTGCTACTGCACGGAGGGTGCTGTGTAACACACATTCAAAAACCAATGATGGCCTATGGGGAAAATTACCCCCTAGCCCATAAGCACATAGCAAGTCACAGAAATACTCTCAAGTCATGTCCAAGAGTGAGGGTAAAAGAGTCTCACTCTTGGCAGGAGAAGAAAATAAACCCCAAGAAATCCAGCAAAGCTGCTGGGGGACTCACTAGGTTAGGAAATTCAGCCTAAACAGAGAATTCTTCCTAACATCCTCCCTGCTTGCTTTTTCTCTTCTCTCGGGAGGTTTATAATCTCTCAATGTTGGGTGGGCTACAGGCTTGTTCTGTCCTGCTTCACACAATTCTTTCACCCTTTGCGCAGTCTTCCATTTCTCATCCCCAGGTGTCTACAGGCTCATTCAGCCCAGCAAAATATGTCTCTTTCACCACCTTGCGGATCCTCAGTTTCTCAGCCCCAGGTGGGCTGTGGGCTCATTCCACCCTGTTTGATATCTTTCTTTCACCCCCTCACATGGGCTTTGGTTTCTCAGCCCCAGGTGGGCTACGGGCTTGTTCAGCCCTACTTGGTATCCTTCTTTCAACCCTTCTCAGGGCCTTTATTTTCTCAGTTCTAGGTGTGCAATGGGATCGATCAGCCCTGCTTGGTATCGGTTTCTCAGCCCCAGGTGGGCTATTGGCTCGTGCATCTCTGATTGGTATCGGTTTCTCCACCCTCCAACTAGTCCCCCACGATAGCTGTTTTCCAGTACTGAAGTTCGTGTCTCTGGCTCCTGCGGATTCACACCTTGTATCCTCTCCAGTATGTGTGGATGGCTTTTCGGATCTTCTTCTTCCCAGGACATTGTGTTCTATGCAACAGGATGCCGGTACTTCTGGGTGCTACTATGTTTGTTTCCTCTCTCGGCGGCACCCACCGAGTTGAGGTCCCATGAGGTGACCAGGGAGCTAACAATGGGCCAGTTCGTAATGGGCCCGTTGTTAGCTCCATCCCCATTCCCATTGAGCCCTATGAGGGCTCGAATGGGAATGGAGAAAGACCGGGCCCGGATTCCCTGAACGAGGAAATACCGGCCCTTCATACTCGGAATGGCCCGGTATTTCCCCATTCAGGGAACCCGGACCCGGACACGATTTTGGAGGCAGCCTCCCTACTCTTGTATCTCAGTGAGGATCGGCCTTCTGTGTTCTCTGGGAGATTCTCCTTCTTCCAGCCGATTTTCTGCTGATTTTTACATACTTCCTGGAGTAAAGAAGAGAAGGCCATTGGTCATACGTTTCTCCAGAAGGTGGGAATGAGTACAGGTCAGTGACCAAGCCATCCACCTTAAAGGGCCTATGTACATTGTGAAAATGTTCAATTCCCACATAGCTAATGAACATTGGGGTCTTTGAATGGAAGGGAAGTGGGATGGAACCCTGAGTTTGACATTCCTTGTCCCCAGATTGGTAGAGTGGCAACCAAGTTAGATCCCACTTGGCCTGACACCAAGAGAGGATATTGTGTAGTGGGCTCATCTCCCTAATCCCAAAGGTCATTGTTACGCCTTGGGGATAAGAGATGAATTCCCTGGGATTGCCACAATGTATATATATATATATTTTAGGGTGGCAATCAGTTTAGATTGTGGGCTTTCACTTCACCGCAGCTCAATACTCCAGTAAGAGGTTAAGCTGCTCAACTGTTACGCTCACCTGGTATCCACAAGGGCGCCACACGATACTGGATGGAGGTCTCAGCGATATCCCGGACCCCTCTCTGCTTGGTTATGTGCCAGGCATTGGGTAGCGCATATAAGAGGAGAATGGAGGGTTAAGATACTGGTTCTGTGATGAATGGACTCCCACCTACCTCTGGTCCAAATCCCCTCCCTTGGGGATTATTGCTCACCTTAGGTTTTTGTGCGTTGAACTCTCCGTCCTGAGTCTCTGTGCAGGGGCACGTGGTTGGTGCGGGCGTTCCGTGAACCTAGTTGCTTCACTGGTCCGTGTGCCCTTATGTCGGGTCCAGACCGGCTGTGACTCCGACTCTGCTTGCTGTCGTCCAGGTGAGTTATAATGTCTTTTCTGTCTTTATTCTGTCTCTTTCTTTCCCTCCCTTTTCTCTGTCTTCTCTGTGTCTTGCTTCACTACACTATGCTGTTCCCTAACAATGTCTCTTTTTGTTTTCACAGGGAAGGTTGCGATCTCGGAGTTGCCGCGTCGATGGCGAAGACCACGGTGAGTTATTGATGCGCGGAGCGCTGCGCTGTTTATTGGTGTTCATTGCTAACCTGTGTTCTCTTCCATTTGTACAGGTTGCAGTGAAGTTCCGGAGTGTTGAGCGATCGAAGCGCTGCTTGCCCAGGTAAGTGCTTTGTTAATGCCTTGCAGGTTGTGGTGAAACCCGGAGATGGGCGAGGTAGGAGAAGTGCAGGGTGCTGCCAGGACTCGCTGCTTGCCAAGGTAAGAATTGTTATTAATGCTGTCCTTGTTTCTTTACCTTTGCAGGTTGCGGCAAACTCTGGAGATAGGCGAGGTAAGCGAAGCGCAGGATGGATTCAGGACTTGTTACTTCACAGGTAAGTGTTTTGCTCGCTAATGCTGTTCTTGTTCTTCCAGGTTATTAATGGAATCCGGATCTAGGGCTTCAAGATCGGGCCGCCGGAGAAGCAGGTGAGCAGGAGCTGGACACGGTGAGCGTTACGCTGCAGGAGTGCAGAGTAACGCGAAGCATGTTCTGCTGTTTGGGTGTGGTTTAAATAGCCCAGGTAAAGTAGTTCCAGGCCAAGTAGTTCCAGGCCCAGCTACACCCAAAACACTAGACAGCATGGCTTGGTTCTAAATAACTGAGCTGTGTAATAGGCCTCCATGTTGGATTAAGGTCCAAAACTGGTATTGCTTAATTCCTGATAAAGAGACTGGCGCCAAAGGCGACAGGACTGACTCCATGTATGTTTCTAATGGAGTTTTAAGGCACTTGGGGCCAGTGTGAAGGGCTTTAGCCCCACTGCTGCCAGGTGGCTGTTATAGCTGAGGGGGTCAGGGGCATGGATCGTGACATCAACCCATAGGAAGAGCACTTTTTGGGCAGCTTATAACTTTTCCCGCCCTGGATGAATCCTCACCAAACTTTGGAAAGAAAGAGGGCATCATCACGACTTGGGCGGTAACGGTAACGCTATTAGCGCAGGCGGTATTAGCCCTACCGCCGAACTCCCCGGCGCTAATAGTGCCGGATCACGAGTTTGGCAGTAATGTAAGTCCCCATTCCCCACTGAGCCCATTCGGGAATGCCCCATTCCCCATTGGGTTCAATGGGGAATCTTTGCGCCAATACCGCCGTCGGATTTCCCACCGGCGGTAATAGCGCGAATTTTCGGCGGATTTCCCCCCTGCTCAGAGCTGGGGCGAAATCCGCCGAAGCCCTGATTCGGCTGACCCTTAAATCCAGCGATAATAGTGCTACTGCCGGATTTAAGGGTTACCGCCGAAGTCGTGATGAGGCCCAGTATATGTACCCCTCGGATTGATGTTGCTAAGTTTGTTGAGGTGTCGTCAAGGGGGGACAAAGTAATAGGGGGATCCCAAAATGTGTGGTTTGGCTCATATATGCAATGGAAAAAACATTTTGTTCACGCCTGCAGCCCAAACCGCTGGACAGATTTTCAGCAAATTTGCACCAGGTTGCAAATTGGATGCTGCTTGGTCCCAAAAGTGTGCTTTTGAACATTTGGTGTAAATTTGTTCAGTAGTTTTTTTTTTTAAACGGGCAAGATGTAGATACAAAAGAGTTAGTGATATCTGTGTATGGTCTGTGGACTCACTTCCCTATTTGGACCGCGGACACCCCTGTAGGTCTATCGGGGCCCAGCATGATGTCAGCGGATAGCAGATGCGCCTGCTGATTGGATGTTCAGAAACATGAGGTGCATCAGATATTTTGAAATGGATGCCATGTTGGATCCGCGGACTGCCGCCATTGTCCATAGACATCGCAGTAAAAACATATTAAAATACACAACATAGCACTTGTTAAACTAATGAAAGAATATCTGTGGAGGTGAGGGGTGATGAGGATGGGATATGGCCATAAAAAGCCAAATGAATGGTGTTTTTCTACTATGAAGTCCACAAACATGCGAGATGTTTCGGTAACTAAATGCATATTTTAGTATTACAGGTTTGGTGAAAAGCAGTTTTTGGATGGCTTATAATGTTGGCGTCACTCAATGAAACTGCATGAAATCTTGTGATATCATTCTAGACAAGACTTTGAATGATTCTACAAAAGGATTGGTGCTGTTTTTCCAAGAGGGCAGCAAAATTAGAGGGGGGTTCCAACATATTTGAAAGGCTTATAATAAACGTGGTGCCGTTTTACAAATGTGCACACACGTTTGCATAAAATGTAAGACCCAGATTTGAATGTTCTTGCAAAGGTTGGTGGGATTCTGTCAAGAGGGGGAAAAATTAGAGGGGTCTCAACTTTGTTGCCGTTTGACAAAGTGAACAAATGATTTAAAAAAAGATTATGCACCCAACCTTGAAGGTTTCTGCAAAGTCTGAATGGATTTTGTTAAGTGGGGGCTAAATTATAGGACTATTTTATGTACGTACATTTTGATACTTTAAAAAAAATAAAACATGGACGGATTTGCAGCACACTCATGCAAGGAGCATTGGCAAGATGTGAAAGTATGGTTTTGCAAATGGGTCCATGTTTTATATGATTAAAAAGGGTCATAATGTAGGTACAAAAAGTAGTGATATATCTTTGGTGACTGAGGTATAGAGTGTGGCCATCGGCAGTGGCCAGATTGTTTGAGTCATGGCCAAAAGCTACTGGCTACTAGCCGTGACCATGATGCACTGGAAATGGGGTTAAAGTGGGCACGGCTATGTGGTAACGTTTTTCAAAATCGGGATAGGTTTCAATGGGAAAAGAAATAACCTTTGGTGACTGAGGTATAGCCTGTGGCCATGGGCAGTGGCCAGATTGTCAGAGTCATGGTCAAGAGCCATGACCTGGACAATCTGGCTACTGGCTATGATGACTCGGGACTGGCAATGGGGTTAAAGTGGGCATGGCCACCAGGGACTGGCTATGTGGTAAAGTTTTGCAAAATCCCCATAGGTTTGAATGGGAAAATAATTCTGCTCATGGCTACAGCCAGAAGTGTTTGACAGTAGTGCAGGAAACATTAGCGAGGAGTATTAGCAAGGACCTGAAAACATGGTTTTGCAATTCTGTCCTTTGTTTTATTTTTTCTAAAGTAAGAAAATTGTGATATAACGTTGGTGCCTGGGTAATGGGCCTGGCCCTGAGGAAAGACAAATGTGTACTGTGATTCTGAAAGCATGCTTTTGCTTTTGCAAATCGGTCCTGTGTTTTTTGAAAGTGTCGAAATGTAAGTGCAAAGAATAGCAAAATAATTTTGCTGCTGTTGGTAGTGGGCCACGCCCTCGGCCAGGACAAATGTATACTCTGATTTGCCTATTGGGGTATGCGGCATGGCCGAAGCCCATGCACTGTGGATTGTGAAGATTGGCCATGAAAGCTGTGTGCACTGACCATTGGCCACATTATGAGGGAATAGTGGACACTGAACTACAATGCTGGTTAGGTGCAGAGGATAACAGGGGTGGTGTGGAGCCTCACGCCCTAGGCAATTGAACAATGACTTCCCCAACATGCGCTGCTAATAATGACACACATAAGTATGCGTTGCAAAAAATATATTTGTTAAAGGAGGTTCATAGTTATTTCATATATGTTAAAAGAGGAATTATTAATAACCTATATACAGTTATGTAACATTATGAAACATTTTCACTTATAAATACCTATTTAATTCAGAGAAAAATGTTGTTAAAAGGATGCTATGGTGAAGACGTACCAGACCCTTGGGACTTCTCTGCCCCAGCAGTTAACTAGTGGACTCCCACCTTTGCATCCCTTGGCACTTTCCCTTCTGGGCCCCTTTGGGCCCACATGAACACTTGCCTTTCTGTACTTCCCTTTTTATTTATGCATTTCTCTCACTGTACAATACATATGTGCATTTATAGGAGCACTATGTACACTTGTTTGGTATAAGTATAGGAAATGAAGATGAAAAAGATGTGTCGACCATTGTTAAGTGGCAGTTGGTGTGTGGAAGTTTAATGTGTTGATAGGCTATATGTAGAACTTTTTTACTGATTGGTGGATATATGTGTGAATGTTTAAAGCAGGCGATGAGGGAGTATTACAAACATAACAGTAAAAAGAGAAGAAGGGCTGTCTTGTGTGATTGTGTGTATGTGCAATCTGGGTTTTCTAATAAGGCATGGGATAGACAGGTAAATGCGGAGACTGTGGCTAGTCAGAAAGGGCAATGGATTAAGGTCTTTATTGGACTGAACATTGTTACTTTTCTGTTTTGGTTTTCTCTAGTATACAATTGTCCATTATTTCCATCAGCATAGTGCAAAATGCTAATGGGAATGTTGGAGAATCTTACTGAATCTATCTACTTCACAAAAAAATGTAAAGTAGAAGGAGTCTATAAGCTTTTTTTTTGTTCTATTTTTTAACTGTGAAAGATGGTTCCTAATGGAACCTTTTTATGTTTATTTATTTATTTTTTATTTTTGCAGGAGATACCAGAAAGTAAGGTGCAGAGGGAAATGAGGGAAGCGGCACCAACCACAGATATGCAGTGGCAGGTGTACAAGGGAAGATGCTGCACATGTGCTAAATCTAAGGTAGGGGCATTGTTTCTCATGCTCCTTGATTACAGCTTCAAAAGCACTTTGAAATTGCTCCCACCTGTTGAGTGGTGTGTTGCAGTATGTACAGAGGACTGTTGTTTTCAAAAGAAATGGATCAACAGCCTCTTTTATCGGTGGGATTTTGTGTCCCCCAGAAGTAGGCTTTGTGGTTACAGTATTTGTTGAGGAAGACAGCCTACTACTTCCCGAGAAAGGAACAACCCTCCTCAGAGCATTGCGGTGGTTGGATTTGGTGTGGCGGTGCATGGAGGTGGTCCCGTAGGAGTACTGCCCAGGTTGTTCGTGACTGAGTACAATGCTGCACTCAGTGCATTTTATTTTGGTATCTTTAGCCTATTTTACATCCCCAACAGTGATAAATAACTGCCACATCCATGATTCTCTCTGGTTGCTAGTGGTAGGTTTTCCCTCTACCTCATCTTCCTGGTCCTCTTGATTGTCTTTTGAAGTATTGCGCTTTTTTCATTGTGTAGGTTCTCCAGCTGGTGGTGGTAGCTCTTGGGAGTAGGGATGACAATAGCTGATGCCATTTTTTAAGATAAATAGCAGTTTTGTTAATAGTCTTCCAAGTATGTGCTGTGTGCTAGATTGTTAATGGATAATGAGTAAGAGGGAACATTTTGTGTTTTAAGCGCTGACCTGTTTACCAACACGTCATCATGCCACATGCGCGTGAGGTCACGTGACATTGGACGGAAAGTCTGTGGTGATGTCAGAAGTTCGAAAACATCAGCGAACACAAATACAGTGGAAAAGGTTGGAAAAAGTGTATAGAAGTGTTTCAAATTATGCTAGAAGGTGGGAAATGTCAGTGTTTAAGGTGAAAGTTTTAAAATTGGACCCAACTGCTGCTACATTGGGGTAAGTATGATATTAAGAAGTTGTAGCAAATTTGGGTGCACTGGTAAAAGCCCATGCAATTCACTGAAAAGATTTTGTTAAAGGTACGTTACGGTAAAGTTTCACTTATAAAAACCTATTAAATGCAATAAAAAATCTTGTTAAAGGGACATTAAGGTTACAAGTAAAACCAAAACCCCCCAGAAATGTGACATTTATGGTAAACTATGTAACCATAACTCGCACCACCACCATGTACTGATATGACTAACACCCATGAAATCAAAGATGACATCGAAAATGTCATTGATGACATCACTGATGACATCACATATTTAGGACACTTGTTTTTGTTCACTGACGTATCATTTTTTTCAGTAAATTTCATATATATATATATATATATATATATATATATATATATATATATATATATATATATATATATATTACATGGACGCGGTAGCGTCCATGTAGTTATGGTTAAGTTGGTGTTTCCATAGAAAGAGCATTTTTTGGGTGGCTTATAACTTCGCTCCCTCTGGACGAATCCTCACCAAACTTTGCAAAGAAAGTATATGGCCCACCCTGAATTTTTTTGCAAAGTTTGGAGAGGTTTGGTCCGGGGGGGCAAAGTTATAGGGGGGGTCCCAAAACTTTTGTTTTTTCCCATAGACATAATGGGAAAAAACTTTGCGCACGCCTACAGCCCAAACCGCTGGACGGATTTACACCAAATTTGTGGCAGGAGCGAGGGCTTGGTCCCGAAAGCGTTCTTTTGCAGATTTGGTGTAAATCCGTCCAGTAGTCTTTTTTAAAATGACCAAAATGTAAGGCAAAAAAATGTGTGATATCTCCGTTCACTTCGCGGACGGACTTCCCGGTTCGCTCCGCGGACAGTGCCCTGATTGGCCGAGCAGCTTGCGTGATGTCCGCGGACATGCGACGTGTTCGCTGATTGGACGGCCTGGTGCGTGAAGCGTGTCAGATTTTCTGTGGCGCCCACCATCTTGCATTCGCGGACGACCGCGGACAGCGCGGTGAAACTTGGATTAAAAATTGTATTTAGTGGAGTGTGTTGGTGTGTAAGAGTGTTTGGGGAGGGTGAGGGAGTCTGAGATAGGTTCAATGTTCTGTTTTTTTTATGTGCTAGACACTTTTGTTGTATTTGATTTTTCTGCGGACAACACGGCTGTTCTGAAATGTTCGTAAATAAACAGAATGGATTCGGTGTCAAGTTGAAAGCATACTGTTGAAAGTGTTCTAAGAAGACTCGTGGGGTCCTGGAATGTTCGCAGGGGGTGTCCTGAAGACGTTGTCTGTATTGTTTGTTGTCAAGCTGAAAGTGTTCTAAGAACACTCGCGGTGTCCTGAAATGTTTTACATAAAGAAAATGGGGGTGTTTTGAGGACGTTGTCCATATTGTTCGCTGGCAATTTGAATGTGTTCTAAGAACACTCGCGGTGCCCTGAAATGTTCAAAAATAAACAAAATGGGGGTGTTCTGAGGACGTTCTCCGTATTGTGTGCCTGGTTAGCTGTATCCAATGAGGGAATGGCACAGAGAATGAAGTGGAAATGGTAGAAGGGCTGTCTAAGAGTTATGCGGTCTGCGGACAGGGCGTGCTACATCTGGGGTTTTCCAGCAAATCCAGCATGGAAAGAAGACTGTAGGGATCAGCCAATCAGATGTTGAGGTTGTGGATTTGTGTTCAAAGAGACTGTGTGTAGTGAAGATGGCAGAAGTGGAGAAAGTCAGGGTTTTGGTGCTCGGAGATATGTTTGTGCATGGTTTACAACAGTATGCTCAATGCAGGCATGTTGCAAAGAATTTTGATGTTAAAGGAGTGGAGGTGGTGTGGAGCACTGTGCCTGATTGCAATGTACAGGGAATTGTACAAGTTTGTGAAGATATGGGCAGGATCAACAGTCCCCATGTGGTAGTTTTGCACTATGGTGCTTTCCATTTGGGCTATGTCAGTGCCCCTACTTTGTTGGCAGATTTGGAACACTTGGTTCAAGCAGTAATGAACATCCTTCCAAATGCCAAAGTAATTTTTTCTGGATTAGTACCTAGGGCAATATGGGACAATAGTTCAGTTTTTTTGTCCTCAGCAAAACAATGCTAGGTGTGTAATCAACTGAGGCATGTGTGCCTTCATGCTTAGAGCTGGTATGTTCTTCTGTAATAATGAGAATATTGATTCCAGTAATGCTGTTTATTTTAAAGAAGATGGGATTTCCTTATCTTTTATGGGAAATGCCATTCTGTTTTGGAATGTAAGGGTTGCTTTGGAGAAGGTTATGTGAAGATTTTAGGAGTAAAGTAAGAAAATAAAAAAAAAATTACAAAATAACAGGTGTCTGTCAAGCATCTGCAAAAAACCCCCCAAAAAAACGTCTCTTTTCAGAGCCAACCTCAAAGGGGAAATGGGGCACACTATTTAAATTTACATTCACCACGCTCAGATTTTCGACATGTTCGCAGACATGGCGGTAGTCCGCGGACATCTAAATCACTAGCTAGGGGTTCAGTATGTTCTATGTTACATGTATATAAAGTCATTGATATTATGGTTAAGTTGTGCTACTAAAAACATATGAAATTCAGTAAAAAACGTTGTTAAAGGGACGTTATGGTTAAGTTGCGCTACTAAAAACCTATGAAATTCAGTGAAAAAACTTTGTTAAAAGGGACGTTATGGTTAAGTTGCGCTACTAAAAACCTATGAAATTCAGTGAAAAAACTTTGTTAAAAGGGATGTTATGGTTAAGTTGCGCTACTAAAAACCTATCAAATTCAGTAAAAAAACTTTGTTAAGGGGACGTTATGGTTCAAAGTAAAACCGAAAACCCCCTGAAATTCGTCAGTTATGGTAAGGTAAGCAACCATAACTCGCGCCACCGTGCACTGCTAACACTAACACCCAGGACATCAAAGATGACATCACAAATGTCATTGATGACATCACTGATGACATCACATGTGCATTTACTTTTCATGCAAACTCTGTAGGAGGGATTCTTATAATGTTGACCAAAAAGTGTGAAGGATCATTTCAATAAATATCATGAGCTAATTAGTGCATTAAGCAATGCATTGATATAAATAGCATTCTATTATGAAGTTCTATCCAGTATACTAAGCAACTCATGCAGAAACTTAGGCAGTGTGTGCAGTATACATGATGAAGGTGCAATATTCATAATCTAACATGTAATAAGTAGCTAATAAAACCCACTTAATACATAATTACACTTAATACAGACAAAACACAAAGAGACAACAACACATACAAATATGAGTATATACAGGGACAGAGAAGTAAGCAAAAAAGCAGAAGTAGTAGCAGAAAGAGTTCATAACCTAACTGATTATCTTTATGCAGAGAAATGATTGCTCTGTTTCAAAGGTGCTACTTACTGTATGTATGTGTATCAAATGATGTCAGTGAACCCTAAGGAGAGGAGTGTGAGTACAATGTATACAAATATGAGCATATACAGGGAAGGTATAGTAATAAAAATAAAACTATGAGAAAGTGCTGATAACTCTAATGATTATCTTCATGCACAGAAAGGATTGCTCTCTTTCAAGCCTGTGTCTTCCGCTATAGATATGTTTCATATGATATGACTTGACCCTAAGTCTGCAAATATAGTACCTTTTCAATTTTTACTTCCTGAGAGCCAGCCATGTGATGTCATCAGTGATGTCATCAATGACATTTGTGATGTCATCTTTGATGTCCTGGGTGTTAATGTTAGCAGTGCACGGTGGCGTGAGTTATGGTTGCTTATCTTACCATAACTGCCGAATTTCTGGGGTTTTTCGGTTTTACTTTGAACCATAACGTCCCTTTAACAAAGTTTTTTTTACTGAATTTCATAGGTTTTTAGTAGCGCAACTTAACCATAAAGTATATATATATATATATATATATAACATTACAGGGCTAGGTGATAACCACAGACACAATAGAATGCAATGCTGGGCGCTTCTTTAAATCTTGCTACCTAGAAAAGACAAACAACATATAGGAAATGTCAATTATATTAAACATCCTATTTTGCTATACGAAGCCAAAATATATGTATATGGCTGTTGTGTATTAAGCTGCTGTTTGATATCTTCACTTCATTATAACGTGTTTCAGCTATTCGGTTTGTGTTTTGATTTTGTGTGCGTGTGCAAATATCCATAAAATAACAATTTGATTGAAGTAATGTGCATTAGAAAAGGTTAGAATGTAAAATGAATGCAACAAATTACCATTGTAATGTTTCATGTTATGCTTCATGATTTCCAGGGAAGCTAAGTGCTTGTAAAATATAAAATGGTGTTTATTTCACAAAGGAAAGATGTTGTAGCACTTATTAGAAAAAGATATGTCATTGTTTTTTATTCTGCATACACCAGCACTCAGTTGGTAAGAGATCATGAGAGTAATAGTTCAAAATGTCTGGAAAACCACACGTTACGGATTATGTTCAATGATACATGAAAAAGCAGCTTTTTAGGTACATGTATATGAATAATAGAGCTTCTAAGACACAATGGGCCTCATTAGAAGTTTGGAGGTAGCCATGCCGTTTTTAGCGAAAATCGCCCCGGGTCCCGAAAATAGGGAATTACCGGGCCATGCCAACTTTGGCGGGCCCGGTAATTCCCATTCTTGGGAACGGGACCCGGTACATCACCATCCCCATTTGAGCCCCCATAGGGCTCAATGGGAATGGGGAGGATGCTAACAACGGGCCCGTTAATGACGGGCCCGTTGTTAGCATCCTGGTCTGCTCGCGGGTGCCGCTAAGGACGTCTGGTCTGATCAGACATCCTTAGCGGCACCCGCGTGCAGAACTTGTAATGTTGCGGCCCGGATTTGAATTGTGCTGGTCCCCTAATGGCACCGTTCATTCCATGGCCGCCCTCGTTGTAATGAGGCCCATTGTAATCTCTGACATCATGTGGCCATAGAAAGATTACAGATTCAGGTATATACTTGCTCCAGGGATAGCCTGGGGAATTAAGCTATTACTTTTAATCCACATAGCCAATAACTATCTGTAGTAAATTAGGCTGTAAGGAGATATACCAATTTGATCACACTGGGGTACTGCTATAGTGCCTACTTTGTAAAAGATGCAGTTCTGATCGGGTCATCTGGGTTTAGATTAGGCTGGTGTGCTTTGGGGATTCCTCGGCGTAGGCCGGCTTCCCCCTATCTTGTTATTCTACTGGGTTTGTTCCTGTTCTGGATAACAACCTTTGCCTTTGCAGAACTTCAGATAAAGGGGACATGGATGAACTGGGCTTCCCCATGTACTGTATCCGCCACTTGGCGGGCCTGTAGTTTCTCTGTTCTGTTAAATTTGCGCTTGGGGGTTCTGATTAGTGACTTTTTCTCCCAAATGCTTGTCTACCTTTTTAACCTTCCTTTTATTCTTTTTTTTCTTTGTCATGTATTCTTTAGGTCTGGATTGAAAACACATGATATGCTTTCCTAAGTAAGGAGTTCACTTGGAATGATTGCATTGGTCAAAAGTACCCTAAAACGAATAGTGTTGATAGTCTATGCCTCAACAGGTCTCTTGTAGTTTAGGCAATATTCTCTACTGTCACCCGCAAACCCCACATTGGATAGGAAGGTCAGAATTCACACAGCAGGCATATCAACATTTGTATTTTGGACCTCCTTTATAATTTTAAAAATATTCCCATGTTCATGTTTCTCCTCCGGATGAAAATGCATCTTTCTGTGACATCACATTTTATTAACTTATTAAAATGTTTCACTTTTTTGATGCAAGAGTTACTTTTTACAGATCTTACAGATACATACTACAGCACAGTTATTGTTTTTATGTCCAAATTAGAAGCTTTTTGAGGTTCACAATAGTCCTCAAACCTTTGCTTATAGGTAAACATTTGATCTGCTTTAGATCAAAGTTCTATCTTCTTAATGCATAGACTGTGTATTCCAAACCATCCAATTTGTATCACTCTAGTATTTAATTTGGCTTGCTTCTTTGCTTCTACATGTATTGCTTGTAACTCCTTTTAACTTTAACCATTTATCTTTCTCCACACTGAAAAGGGCATTCTCTCATCATGCCAATGGGGCTGCTGTGGAACGGGTCAAGGCCTAAATCCTGCTTTGAGATCACAGGGGTTACCTCCAGAAAGCCTTGCATCCACAGAGCAGTATTTTGAATAATATGTTTTTATTTTGATTTGAAGAGGCTCTTAACATTGGGAGTAAGATATGAAACACTGAATACAGAACATAAAGCACCAAGCCTTTGAGTAAACCCTTCCCTCCATCACCCATAATTTGATTATTATTGACTGTTTACCACACACAAGCATTTCGGAGGTGCGTTCGAGCTATGAGTATCCCTTCTCCCCTTAACACAATTTGCCCCATAGTAACCAATCCCGGACATCTCCCAACTGGCCCCGCCCCACACTTCCCTAAAACAAAGATGCCTCTGCCACCCTCTACATATCCTAAAAGTAACTTTAACTGTTGAAGGCCATCTGAGCCAAGAGCATATCTGCCTTGTCTCCTATCTGCTGGCCACCACCTTTGTTTAGTTTTCTTTTTTGCTTTTATAGTTTCCTCTATGATCTCTTTCCCCATCCTACACCACCTGACCCATGACTCACCGCCGCAGAACACCTGCAATTTCATCGTCCAGCTGAGTATTTTTTGGGATGGGATGATTTGGATTCATCGAGTTCTCCAAATCCTCTCAGGAAGGGGTCCATTTCTTTTTTTCAGTACTGTCTTTCCATCCCACAACGTTGCACGTGCTGTGTTGCACTCAGGCTTCTGTTCTTATGTGCCATGCCAAAGTCTTTGTTCGGCAGTTCCTGTCTCTCAGAGCGGATCCTGACTCTTCCACCTAGTCCCATGCCTCTTATTAGAATTTGTAGAACAATGACCTTTACTCTTTGATCATGCACATCTTGGCTGGAAACATCAGCATGTAGTATAGACGGTCATTTCTAAGTTGTTTCTTTACCTTCTGAAAGGATCTCCATTGTTGTTACACTTTTAGAGTGTAGTCACCATATGTAGACCATCCTGCTAGCATGTTCTGTTGTGCCCTTTGATCTTACTGTCTGCAAGATGGCATCTCTGTCCCATTAATTAAGCAGTTTAGCCACTATTGCACTCAGAGGTAGCCCTGGATGCAGGCAACTACCAGGAACTCAATGTGCCTTTTCCATCAAGAAAATAACTTGGAGGCCTTTTTGGCTGAAGCACTTCCTTTTTCCACCTTTCCAAAAATGGGTCCATCGCCTAACCCTCTTGCCCGTATGGAATCCTGACCAGGCATATATTAAATCTTCCTCGCTCTTCCCTCTTTATCTTCAACAGGATTTTGCAGCGTCATAGATGGCAACTTTTTAGAGTGGGCTCGAGGGTCACCTGCACAGTGCTCACGCCTGTATGCCCCGCCCTGCAAAGACATTCATATTTGCATAATCACACCCACCACCTTAAAGAGGATAGAATATGCTATGAACCCACCACATTGAGGGATATTTGCAATTGAATCAGGAAAAAGTTCTGTTTACCTTTGTAATATTGTTTAATAGTGTACATAAGTGTATTTTCCCAAAAAGAGATGATCTGTCCTTAAGTGACTATTTTGCCATTAGTTTGATAGGAGTGCATTTTCTCTTATTTGCATCTGTCAGTGGAAGTGCGTACTGCATTGCACTTTAAATTTACCCTTTAATGAAATCGCAACGTTGTGTCTTTTGATTTTGGGGAAAACACTCTTCTGAGCTCCTGCATGTGTGTGTGTTTTGCAAGCATCCAATGCCACGTCTGGAAGAGTGGAATGAGAGACATGGCAACCGTCTATTCACTGTTTTGGAGGTGTGAGGTGTGAGGACTGGCTAAAGGGCCTGGCAAGCCTGGAAAGCTGTGGTCATGACAGAAGGTCTAAGGACTGTGACTGTTTGCATTAGAAGACCTAAGCAAAGCCACTGCCAGCAGATGAAAGGCTCGCTTTGCATCTGAAAGGGTCATCACTTTAGTAAGTGATGACCTAGTTTCTCATTCTGCCCTCGTCGCAGGCTTTCCTACACCTTTGCTGCCCCAGGCTTATGTGTTAAATTTGCGTGTGAAACCCGCAAGTCGCGGGGCAGTTGGCATTTTAGCAGTGTTCTTGCCACTGATTCCATTGGCAGCATTTGTACTTTAACATTGCCATCATCTCTTCCAGTCATTCTATTCTTTTTTCCACCTCTGTCACCCATCCTGCACCTTTCTGAAGGTCATCTCTCATCAAGGTGACTTCTACTTCGACCTCTGCAATTTGTTCTCAAGAGTACTCCTGGACTCTTGGACAGCCCCAAGCATCTTCGATCTCGATCATTCAGTTCAAGACTCCTTCCCAGGGGTATACTACAAAGTGATGGAGCTCCCTTTCATTGGCATAATGTATGTGATTAGATGAAACTGTGAACTTGTCCAACCTACTTTTTTGGGTTGTAGCTATTGTATCTTGTCCCATGATGTCCCTTGACCACAACGCGCTACTATGGAGGACAGCCGCCGCAGGCACGGTTATCCATCCATGCACTTTAGAATGCAGCTACGACTATGACAAATTTGGTCCAACTGGTCACATAACCGCTTTTGCACTGAAACATCAGACTTACCTCAACATCTCTACCATTAGAATATAGTGACAACCTAGTGTAGAGGTGGAGTCAAGTACCCCCACCAAAAGCTCTGACCACATGTTGCCTATATGTTGTGAGCTGGAAATTACAACACGTGCAGTACCAGTGAGGATGCCTGTACCGCAGAAAATCATGGAAACTAGGTATCCATTGAGAAAGCCCTATATGTATTCATAAAGAAGTAATGGCCTTTTGGACAAAGTCCAGGAGGAAGTATGAAAATGAGTGAAGGAGAAGATGGGTGACGTCATGCGGACCAGAGCTGATGCACCTAGAAAAGATGCACGAGGCAAAGAACATAGACGTTCTATAAGATCTGAAGAGAAGGTGGTAAAGGTGAGCAACATTTCAGGCTCGAGATGAAGATGCTCATGCTATAGAAACGCTGAAGAAAATACAAATCAGTTTACACTTGTACAGATGCAGTAACGCAAGTAGCCTAAGTGATTTTAAGGCTGGCTACATAGTGAATAGTTTGCGGCGATGCACCAATGTATAATACATAGGAATGTATAAAACCTGGATATTCCATAGTGCACTTTAAGCAAGGCTTGAAACCCCATTATGGGGCAGGGTTTTTCAGTGTGGCGCAGTTGGATAATAACTAAAGGTGATGGAGAAATACAAGAAAGGCTTGGCTGGCCCAGCACCAAGAAGACAAGCCTACCGTGAGCCTGCTTGCCCATCCAGTAGTTACGTGAACTTGAGAAAGAAACAAACTTCTGTTTGAGGTGGAATGGAAAAACACTGAAGGTGTCAAAGGTTCATAATTTCATAGAATTAAATGCAGAAAAGAGCTCAGAAATGTGGTCTCCAGTCACATGGTCGGATCAAAATAGACATTGGTTCGAGCTACACCGAAATCAAGAAGATACTCCGTTTTATTCTCAGGCACAGAGAGCTTCTGCAAGGCCAAGTTCAAAGCTTTAATTGACTGGCAGACTGCAAGAATGATGATAGATGTTGGGCTAATTGTTGGGGAGACATGATCACGCCGACCCTCCCTGCACCTGGTATGGTAGCTTGCGTGCTACTAGCTTGTGGAATATTCCAGAAGGGTACAAGGGTGCCAAACCAATGGTAGAGGGCCATGTATCAAAGAGCCCGATAGTTTATGTAACCAATAGAGTGTCGAGTATTAGAGTGACACAGAAGATGACTTGCACTTGGGATAGGCTTAGCTGCCCACCTGACAGTGGGCAGTAGAGACCCAATCACTTCCCCCATCAGTATGGAACATATACCTAGATGTTCCCTGTAATCCTATCACATCCACAAGTAGGTTTTTGTAGTTTGCCATGTAGTGTGACGTCACTTATGATGAGTTTTTGCTATAAAAGCTATGTTTTTTATGATATGCGCTGAGAGAAATCAAGCGAACGTCTGTTGATGTCTGTTGTAACTCCCTGTTATAGACAATTGAAAATAAAACAGACTAAGTTTTGCCAGCTTCCAGAGTTGGTCTGATTATTGATGTTTGAGTAAAGTCTGCATTCCCATCTATCTCAAAGTATTGCTACCTCGTCTTAAAGAAAAGGCCGTAGGTCTATGGGTTCACTATGATAAATATCAGTCTAGCTGGGTCCATGTAGCGTCTCCTACACTAGCGCCCTGTCATGCCCGCCCTCCATGCCTGTCCACATGCCTAGCCTCTTGGGTTGCTTATTAGAGCCTAACTAGCCCTCCTAAATTGAATCATGTCCAAATGCACACACACATCCTAAGCCTCCTCTTTGAACTTTCCCATACCTGAACTTCAGTTCCTGCGGGCGTTCCTACCACAGAGTGCTTTGAGGCCATACAAATGGAAAAAGGCGCTATGTAAATGATTACCACAATACAATACAATACTTGGACCTTTGTGTGCAGTGATTTCACTGAGTCTTCAAGCTGGTTGACTCTCTCCTCGGCCTCCCCTCACCCTTTCCGACACTGCTCTCAGGTCCGTCTTGTGGAAGTTCACTTCCATACCCACTTCCCCAATTTTGTCTTCCATGGTCTTTCTGGAGTCCATCAGTGCCTGGGTTCCATCGCTCCATCAGCAGGAATCCCCTCTGCTTTATAACTCATATTACCTCAGGGGTGGATCTCCTTGTGCCTTGCTCGCTGCACTCAGTGCATATTGATCCATTCTACTTTTTGTGGCCTTGGTGGGCTTCTCCTTAACCACATTTGCGTCCAGTCTAATTCATTCTGACCAATGGTGCTCTTGCTGAGCCCTCACTTTCATCCCTAGGTGTTTCTCTTTTCTCGGTCCAGGCCAGGCGGGTCGTTCGTGTTCCACCCCCTTGCTCTGTGACCGTCCGTTTAGGTGTCAACCTCCTCTCTGTCTGTAAGGTGAGGTATATGAGTCTCCCACTATCTATAGGTAAACTAATCAGCCTCCCGACCACTGTGCTCTCACCTACTTGCGGTTTCCTAATGGGGAATCACACTCTGCACACTTTTACTCTCCCAAGTTTCCTCTGACTCCTTGTGGCGTGGCCACTCCCACTCACCCTCTTTCAATATCAGCAGTGAGTCCTCAGCAGTTCTAGCCCCGGCCATCCCTTTTGTCCTTTCTTGGGACACTACGCTCACTCCTAAGGATCTGATGATTCTTCCAGCCACCCACCAGGGCACCCAGCCTCTCTCTTCTCAACGGCGTAACACTTCTGGCCACTCACTTAACCGGCAACTATGGACCTTGCAGCACTCCAGTGATCACCATTGTCATACAACATCAAGAAGCTGCTTTATTGTCTGGCAGACGCTGTTGCTTTGCCAGAGTGCCCCCTTCTGACCCTGCTCCTCTGCTTAGAGTGGGAGCTGATCTCACTCCTGTAGTCCTGCCTGGATATTTGTTCTGTGCCCGGCTCAGACCCCGGCAGCGCACACCTCACCGCATATGCAGCGTCTGTCTTCTTGGTCTGGGTGCACACTCCCCACCCGCTTGTACAACTTTGGGGAGGAGAGGGTTGGGAAAGGGGGCATTGCACCACAGCGGATGCATCCAGCAATCCGATGAGCGGGTTCTCACTGGGCTGAGGCAGGTTGCTCCTCAAAGGTCCATCCTAGTGCTTGTGCATGAACCCCACTCCCCGTAACTGCTTCGTTCTCTGCGCCTAGCCACTCAATTCAAGTCCAGATTGTAGCAAGATATGCCTTCCACAGTGCGGTATCCCTCTTTGTGCTTTCTGTCCACAATGGCCATGGGAAGACAAATGATTTTTCGGATCGTTTAGGGGGGCGGACTAAAGGTATGGTTTAAGTGGCCATATTGCTGAATGCCCCCTGGTGGTCTCCTCACTGCGTCAAAATTAACTGCATTTTGAGCATAGCCATTGTGTTAAATGTATCTGTATTTTGAGCATAGCCATTGTGTTACATTTAGCTGCATTTTGAGCATAGCCATTGTGTGAAATTTAGCACATTTTGAGCATAGCCACTGTGTGACATTTAGCTGCATTTTGAGCTTTGCAATTGTATTAAATTTAGCTGTGCCTTGATTCTTGCTACTGCTTTAGATTTTGCTGCTTTTGGAGTATAGCCAGTGTGTTCAATTTAGCTGTATTTTGAGTATAGTCACTGTATTAAATTCAGCTGTGTTAAATTCAGCTTCTTCTTGAGTATTGCCATTGTGTTCAATTAAGCTGCATTTTGAGTATAGCCAGTGTGTTCAATTTAGCTGTATTTTGAGTATACCAACTGTACTAAATTTAGCTGTGTTAAATTCAGCTGCTTCTTGAGTATAGCCATTGTGTTAAATGCAGTTGCTTAAGTGGCCATATTGCTGCACACCCCCTGGTGGTCTCCTCACTGTGTCACATTTAGCTGCTTTGTGAGCATAGCCATTGTGTTAAATATTGCAGTATGTTGAGCATAGCTATCATATTATATTTAGCTGCATTTGAGAATAGCCATTGTATTATATTTAGCTGCGCTTTGATTCATACTGCGTTAGATTAAGCTGCATTCGGAGTATAGCCAGTGTTTTCAATTTAGCTGCATTTTGAGTATAGCCAGTGTGTTCAATTAAGCTGTATTTGGAATATAGTCACTGTAGTAAATGTAGCTGTGTTAAATTCAGCTGCTTCTTGGGTATTGCCATTGTGTTCAATTCATCTGCATTTCGAGCATAGCCAGTGTGTTCTATGTAGCTATAATTTAAGTATAGCCACTGTACTAAATGTAGGTGTGCTACTCAGCTGCTTCTCGAGTATAGTCATTGTGTTAAATGCAGCTGGATCTTTTAGTATAGCTAGTGTGTTCAATTTAGCTGCATTTTGCGTATAGCCACTGCATTAAATGACCCTGTGTTAATTGCAGCTGCTACTTGAGTGTAGCCATTGCATTAAATCTAGCCCCCATTTTGAGTATAGCCACTGTGTCAATTCTCACTGCATTTGAGTATCACCATTGTAGAATTTAGCTGCACTTTTACATTTTGCCATTGCGTTAAATTTAGCTGCCTTTTGTAGTCACTGTGTTGAACTCTGCTGTGCTTTCAACTTGCCACTATGTTAAATTTTTTTGCTCTCTGAGGGTAGCCCCTGCAGTGAATCTAGCTGCATTTTGAGTGTAGCCACTGTTTTATTCCAGCAGCGTTTGAACTCTGACACTGAGTTGAACCAAGTTGAATTTTTAACTGCATTGAATCTAGCTGCATTCTGAGAGTAGCCACTGTTTAATTCTAGCTGTGCTTGAACTTAACAATCCCTCTAACTCTAGCAGCACTTTGAGGTTTGTGGTTTGCCACTGTGATAAACTTAGTGGCATTTTGAGTGTTGCAATTGCATTGAATCTCACTGTAGCCACAGACTTGATTCCAGCCACACCCCAAACACTGCCCCTCTCCAATCAATCCCCCTTTTGAGTGCACTGATAGTGTGGCAAGCCCTACATTAAACAATCCAACCGCTAGAGTAGATGCAACAGACTACCCATCATGCCAAGCAACTCCAAGACCAGAGAAGCACTATGGCGCGGCAGAAACATGGCCAACCCCTCTGTATACCTCCTCTTATCCCCACATCCTCCACCCATCCAGCTCTTGAGGGCAGTACTCCTCCCCTCATACACTCCCTCTGCCCCCCATCAGACCTTGCCTCCATCCTTCCCACATCATCCTCTCTCACCCTTGTGCCCTCCCCTTCACGACCCCTTTCCTCCTCAGTTTTCGCATCCCTAAGTGCCGCCCGGGCTTCCCTCACCAACACCCCTTTCTCGACTGCCTGCCGACCCTCACACACACACCACAGGTACTCAAGAGTCCCCTTAAACACAGAATCTGCAACAGCTTGACCCTCTCATCTCTACAAAACTTCCCCATCTTCCCCCAGATCACTGCCCACACCCCTCAATTACACCATTACAACATCCCCCAACTCTCCTAGCCCATTACAATCTATCTTCAACACTGCCTACAACACCCCCAGCACTAACCCCCTTACGCCCACTCGCCACAACCCAGGAAATCAGCAGCCCAGCAACATGTCCAATCTTACACCCCAGGGTTTGAAATTGAGGGAAGCTGGGAGCTATCTAGCTCCTGCTTCTAGCATAGTAGAGCCTGGTTAGCTTGAAACCATCACCTACCAGGAGCAACATTTGGTTCCTAGGGCCAACTGATGATTTTTAAACATGTAAATGTGACATTAACTTTGAGTATTTGAGAATGATAATAAAGAAGAGTTAGAACACATCTAATATACATTTAAACACAATGGGCCTCATTACGACCCAGGCGGTAAGGGGTTTACGGCAGCGTAAACAGCGCCGACCCTTACCGCCTGAGTACGAGGTCCCTTAGCGCCATGGAGCTATTAACACCTGCTTTTAGCAGGTGTTAAAATCCATGGCGCTAAGGGACCATGGAGTTAATTACGCCACCGTAATTTACGGTGGCGTAATTAACGCCTTCCCCACTCCCATTATGCCCTATGGGGCAAAAATGGGAATGGGGAAGGGTAAATGGGGATTGGGGACTTACCGCCCCGCCAAGGTCGGAATGGGGCGGTAAGTCCGCCAACCACCATGGCGTAAACGTAGTTTACGCCATGGTGGTAAAGTCACGGCCCAGGCGGTAACTTACCGCCTGGGTCGTAATGAGGCCCAATGATTCATACAAAATGGTCAAAAAATAAAGAAGCATTTGTGGTATTTCCTGCCTACAAGGTGATGCCCGACACCCAGGAGCTGGTTTTAGCTCCTGCTCATCACATCTCAATTTTGAACCCTGCACCCTCTCCTTCTTTCCACTTCCATTCATCAACATCCCCTCTCGGCGACCCATGTCACCGCCCTGCCCCTTCTCAAGCCCCCCTATCTGCACCCGACACTACACCTGTAGTTCCCTCTCACACTCTCCATCCTCTCACCTCCACTAAACCAGACATTCCCCCTAAGAACCGTACATCACAAGCTCTCTATCCAGGCACTCAAAGAATGCGCAGCGCCTCGCCACTAACAACAGAGATTTGTTTGTATATAGTTTTATAAGGCGCCAAAGTCCGTGGGCATCCGGGTGCCAACATGCAGACAATAGACGAAACAAAAGTGACACAGGAGACACAGAAAGAGGAAGAACCAACCGCTTATCCTAGTGATTACTTAAAGAGAGCAGTTTTTAAAGCACGGTAGAACTTCAGGTTATTTCATTCCAGTCGTAGAGTAGTTGACAGTTTGTTCTAGATTTTGGCTGCTCTAACAGGAAAGGATCTAGCCAGTTCCCTGGACCGTTTTTGGGAAATGCTGTTGATCTGGCCATGGTAACCTGAACGCAGGGATCTGCTAAGCATGTATTGACAGATTAGTGTTTTTAGGTAGTGAGGAGCTGTACCAAAGAAACAACGGTGTACCAGAGTGCTAGATTGGAAAGCAATCCAGTCTTCCACCTTCAGCCAGTGTACATCCCTTCTACTGGCCGAGATGTGTTCTCCTCTCTGTATGTTTTTAATAATGCACACAACGCTGTTCTGGATTGTCTGAAATGTAGTCAGACACCAGTGTTTGCCCCTATTAGGAGCACATTGTCATAGTCCAGCCTTGAAAGTATAGTGGCTCGGGCAATAGTGTCCCAATTCTCTTCATTGATCAAAGGCCTGATGTGTCTGAGCAGGCATAGATGATGCTGTCAATTTTTGTTTATTTGATTGACATGAGCTTCAGTGCTCATTGAGGATTCCAAAGTGATGCCTAGGACGGGGATGGGATTGTTCTTGATATAAAAGGTGGTGAAATCTGCGCTCAGTTTAGCGTGAGCAGCCAGGAGCCAAAAATAAGGAGTTCAGTTTTACTGCCATTTAGGCACATCCAGTTCATACTCATCTATGCCTCAATGATGTTGTAAACACCTGAGATTTTACTAGAGTCCTTCAAGTAGTTGCCGCTCAGCTCCAGGACTAGCTGATTGTCATCAGCGTAGTTAGTAAAGACCATGTCGGAGCTCTCCAACAGGGTCCAGAGGGGTCAGAGGTATAGATTAAAGAGCATCAGTGACAAACTAGCACCCTGTGGTACTCCACAACTAATGGGAGCTAGAGACGAGAAAGCGTCTCCCCAAAGGATTTTGGACATGCAGTTGACAAGGAAGGAGTGAATACAATTGACTTCCCCCTTTGAGCAGTTTCCTGCCTGTTCGAGAGCTTGCAGTAACCTGTCGTGGTCCAGCAAATCAAAAGCAGCAGACAGGTCAAGCAACATCTTCACACCAGCTTTGCATTCATCCATTATAGTCAACATAAGGGTCTGCAGGTCGATAAGTGCTGTCTCTGTGTTATGGGCTTGCCTGAATCCTGATTTTGTTTGTGCAGATTTTCTTTATCCTCCACGAAGCGCTGGAGTTGCCCTGTAGCATATTTATCAAGGATTTCCAACAAAAAGTGGCAGTTTGTGATTGGTTTGCTGTAACTTCGATCTTTTGGGTCCAGACCAGGTTTCTTTAGCAATGGGGAGACCGTCACAATTTTAATAGCTTCAGGGATGTAGAAGTCTCTAAAAGAGGCATTGACCATGTGGGTAAAGAACGGAACAAACAGTTCTTGGAGATGCCTCGTCTTCCCCTTTCTACCACTCACGTCCTACCTCCCTCCTCTCTTTCCCCCTCTCTGTCCTCCCCCTTATTCTCACTGCACCCCCATGGGGCTTGTACTAGGGAATCCCCTCCCCTGCCCTCCATCACCACCTTTACCTGCCCTCCTCTGCTTGCCTCTCCTTGGGCCAACAAAGCCTGCCCTTCCATCCAATTCTCATGCATCCTCAGTAACGCCAGATCTGTCACCAAAAACCAACACAAGGTATTCAACCTTATTTCCTCGGAATGCCCAGATATCCTTTTCATTACAGAAACCTGGTTCTCTGATGACTTCGGACCCATCGCACATGAGGCATTCCCGACAGGCTACACACTTATCATGCACAACAGAACTAGCAGAGCAGGCAGAGTCACCATCCTGCACACAACACACCTCTCCATCTCACACTCCAAGGCACATGCCTGCATTGCAGACTGCAAATCCCGCATAGTGAAACTCCGGCACACCACAGGACAGAATCCACACCACATCTACGAAACCAAGAAACCAACGAGGACACTCAGGTATGTATCACACTCCATGCTTTTGGAAGATAGCCGAAGGCACAGCCACCTACGCGCACATATCTTCTATCATATACTACTCTAAGACACATTGCACGACACCTCTGCCAAAAGAATACAGCTATCCCACACAACAAAAAGTCGGTCTAGCTGGACACAGAATGAGTCTCCTGCACTTGCATACTCTCCAGACTACCTCAGAGCACCCATCCACATGCCAGCTCGACATGAGTAGGTAACAGGGACGTGCCCACCCCTACCTCCCTTCATATTGGCTAAAATGCACACACGCATTCTAAGCTCCTCTGACAAACTTCCCATATCTTGGACTTTGGTCCCCCAAGGGCACTAACCTACGGTGCTATATTGCATATGTTTACTTGATAGACCATCAGCAGGCATTTGAAATCAGCACACAGGTGAAAATGAAGGGCCTCATTACTAGTTTGGTGATATTCCCTCTGGAAATATCACCAAACTCAGATACTGTAACAAATGCATTCACAATGTGGCAAGGGCAAGGATCTTTGGATTCATACAGACACTTAAACTATTCACATTTTGGAATCCCACTGGATTATATTGAGGAAATTAGGTAATACTGCATATGTTAATGCATTTGTGAGAACATAATTACAAGCACACAAAATGAAGCAGATTTCAAGGGTTTCCATATTACAGTGGTATTCAAACATTTTCATACCGAGGCCTGCTTAAGTACAAACATTGTTTCTGTGCCCCCATCCCCACCTTGGTGTTGGCCCCCCTAGGTGGCCCAAAGGCTGTCCAGGGGGCCAAGGCTCTATAAAGAAATGTATTAAAGTGGCTGCTTTTAAAATAAAGTAGAAAAGGTAGAAAATCTGTTTATATTTGATATTAAAACCAGTCATCATAATCCCTTTTTAAATAGTCTGCCCTCCGCCTGGGCATCCATTGGGTCCCTCTACAGGGCCCAGCCTCCCAGTGTGAAGACCACCAGCATATTGTAATAGTGCTGAACAATTAAACATGTGGAATTCAGAAATGCTGCATGATTTAACTTTCCCACACTGCTTATAATGGGCCTGTAAGTGTTCACCAACGTACAATGTGAGGCAGGGATTTCTCAATTGTAGCTGTCAAGTTTATTTAATATTAATATAATACACATTTACTAAATGAGGTGCAATGTGCATGGTTTTTAATTCCTTAATACTAGTGTCAGAATAAATATTTTGCATAGCAAATGTCAAATGTGAGCAGTGTTTATTTGTGCAGCAATGTTACACAAATGACCCATAAATGGTATTCTAATAATCTGTGAGAAAATGACACGTCAATGTAACATATTTATTATGCAGATTGAGTTGCATTTGTGAATAAGGCATACATTATTATGTTTTCATTAAGTGAAAATTATAACATGGCCGTTCTTTTCTACTTGAACATCACTATACAATGGTCAATGCAGCTGAAATATGGTAAATCTTGCCTGCATTTATTAGAGCTCAGTTCTCAAGGCTGAAGGTCCAGAGGTCAGCTTTGTGGTAAAATGAACACACCATTAATCAGTAACTAATGTGTTAACTGAGCAAACATGACACAGGTGTTGGTATTCAGAGCATATCTTGCATTATAAACAATTCAAGAAATTAAAGCTGTTACATTCCAAAAAACATTTTCATGGAACTTCACTGCTTATGAGGGATGCTGTGTCAAAAGTCACAGGCTTGCTTCTTTAGTAAATTAATGCTTCAAATGACCAGATCACCATACAACACTTGCCCTTTTGATTTAGGCATAGCAATAGAACATCATTTATTGTGTGTCTGCTTCATGGCCTGGGGTCTCAGAATATTTGTTCACCACATTTTCTGGTAATGATGAACTCCAATGAACATGCAATGCACAGCTTTTGAAAAAACAAATTCAAGGGGTTACATTTAAAAGCACCAAATAATAATACCACATTATCGGCTATAGCCTTTGAGAACTTTGCTTGATTTAAAAACTGAAAATAGGTTTGGATTCAGCAAAGTGATCTGCATCAAGTACAAAAAACAGGATACATTAATATGTGCAAATTATTAATAAAGTTACATATTTCAATAACGTTCTCGTATTATCAGATATTGGAACATGAAGGATGTCCGCAAATTAAGAATTTTATTCCTATTCTGGATATACCACCCTTAATAATGGTAGAAATCCATAACAGAAATGATAAGGGGAAGATATATTTCATTACCATTTGATGATAATTATGAGTGCGAGGAGAAGAAAACCTCTCCTTGTCACATGGCAAAATACATTGGACTAATCAAAATAAAGGGGAGGATAATTGGGAGTGCCTGTATCTGAAGAGAAACTATCATCAGCCTCGTAAAATTGGGAAATGCTGCTTCAAATGATGCTGCATGGGTGGAACGTATAAAGCATTTATTGCCAAACATACAGGAAATTGAGAGAGTTCTTAGAGAAAACTGCAGGGGAAGGGATATTTTCAGACAAGAGAGGTAGTGACTGGGGTTGCACCTGGATGTACCTGATGGAAATCATCCTTAAGAAGGCCTTTTCCAGAGGGAGCCAAATGCAGAAAACTTTCCCAAGACATTACCAGATTGACAGACAAGGATTTTGAAAGCAGTGGAAAGATTGTTGCAGAGGTACTTGGCGGAGATACCTGGAGTTGTGGATGTTCATTCCTGACCTGTGCCTTTAAAAGGTGCACCAAATGGTATTACAAAAAACCCTGTGTATTTAGATATATGTCCTAATAGCTAGTTAACCCCTCATAGCAACTGAACGTATTTTGAGGGACTCCTTTACAAGCCATGTTACTTAATGGGGATTGGGCCTACAAGGGACACTTTGGGGAAGTATACTTAAAATAGAATGCCCTAGAATGTATGATCACATAGGGCATATTGTTCTCTGGCAGTAGCCAAATGTTAATTAATACCCTGGTTTTTACAGGGGCAATTTCTATATGGCTTTGTGCCATGGTGTACAACATGATTCACAGGTTTGTGGCAATTGATAGACTTCATAACCTCTGAAAAACATAGTTTATATAAAAGGGAATATGTTGAATATAATTTTAGGAAGAATGTTAGTTTCTCCCCTTTATTCCCAAGAAAATAATGCCAATTTATATAATAAATGTAATTGTCCCAAATAACTATCGTGATGTGCTTTTCTTATAGCTTGATGCAGTCTGGTTTGGAATGTATGCGATCAGAGTGAAGGATGGAATGTTGGAATGTGTATGCATGAGTGAGAGAATGTTGTCCAGCTGGCGTGCCACCACATGCAGTTGGAAAGATATAGCCTGGCTAGTGGGAGCCAGTGGGTTCATGTCATATGTCTTAAAGGACTGTGATGTGATCTTAATAAAGGAACTTAACATTAGCATACCCAAAGTGTCCAGAAGCATCCTTCACCACAGTAACATTGCTCTGAAAAGTAAGACCTCTGATTAAAGTGTACTCTTAATGCCAATTTAAATGATTCCTTATCTATCTCAAATGCATGCACTGGCGTTTGTGTGGTTCTCTAACTGAATCAAGATATTGTGCTATCCAAAATAAAAGCTTCTCTCCTAAACACAAACTTTTAGACAAAGCAGCTCCACACAAACAATCAACAATATTAAACATTTAGAGTAGAATCTGGTCCAGAAAATTGAAGTAGTATTTTCTATCTAATGTTTTTCTCTGATGCCAATACTTGTTGTCGGTGTCAGAGAAAATTAAGCAAATAATATATTGTGAAGTATATCTTTCAGATGGCTTTGTGTTTTCTTTAAAATATGATGCCAACAAGCGGTGAGAAACTAAATGTTCACATTGGATAAGATTGTACTTTTTTTTTTAGAATAGTTATCCACACTTGTTTTTATATGAGTACATGTCTCTGTGCATTGTGTGTATGAATTTGATATTAACGTGATAATAGCAGGCAAGTTGTGTTTTTTGGCTGGAGAAAAAGAGGAAAATTGTGGGTGACTTCCCCAGCATTTAAAATTAAGGGACCACCTTTCGTTCTGATTCATTATTTTAACTAACACAGAATATTCAGATAAAAAAAAACACCTGTTTCTTATCATAACATTTTGGGGTGGGATTGTCCTGGTGATCAGGGGATGTTTCATCTTAAAACAAATCTTCAAAACAGAGAAATATTCTAAAGCTAGCTTGAAGTCATTACATAGAAGCACACATTTCTGGGGCCATGCTTACATGTATGGCTGTCTCACGTGTTTTAGGTGCATGAAGATTCCCCGGTTAACAGCTTACATAATAGCTTAAGGAGTTGAATGGAAAGTCTACAGATGCATACAGTGATCTTGATATTTTTTTTAAATCAGTAGAGTTGCTTTTAATCCCTGCAGTGTTTCGCAAGAGAATATCAACATAAGACACTTTGGTGGTATTCAAGAAATGCTTAAATATAAAAAACGAAATATATAGCATGCCGCTAGTTATACGCACCTAATTTATCAGCTGTAAGATGAATGTGTATATACAAAATGTTGGGATAATTCTGGGTGCATAGGGAGTAACCACGGCCGTGGCACAAGACCGACAATTATATTAAAAGAAAATAATAGTCCTAAATGTAAGGACCCTTGCGCCCCCTGCACACCTTCAAACAGTTCATAGTCTATTATTTAAACAGATATATAAATCTCACTTAATAAAATTGGTTCACAAAATAATAAGGCGGGTATATCTCAAAAAGATTAAGGGGCCGATTCATGGAACAAACGTGCGCCGAAAATCTTCGCGCAAGCAGGCGCAAGCGGAAAAAAACAGGCGCACGTGGAAGGCGATACATGGAAGTCCCTGCGCGTGTTTACCACGGGATGTGCGCCAAACCCGTGCATGGCGCACACGTCACTGCAACATCCCAAAAGACGCGCGCGATGCGCACAGTGAAAGCGCACAACCTCGGCGCATACACCAGAAAGTGGGCGGAACACGGGGCGTAACGCGCGGAATGGGGAACAACTCGCGAAAACAAGGGCGTAACTGGGGATGTACTGCAGGGAAGCAGACGGAACGCCCACACGCACCCAAACCACACGTATTCATGGAATTGAATAGGGCAAAACCACGCACAGCGAAAGACACGCACAAGCCGATACACGTCCGCCACACGAAGGCAGGCGGTAGCGTCCCTGCGCATTACAAAAGTGGCAACATACAGCAATTGTGCGAGCGGGGCACGTGTATTTCGGGGTTGCGCGGGAAGTTACACACGCGATTGAGCGGGATACGTGTATTCCGGGGGTTCGCGGGAAGTCACACACGCGATCGGGCCTGGGGGAGCGGGCTACGTGTATTTCAGGGGTTCGCGTGAACTTTCTCACGCGATCGGGCCTGGGGGAGCGTGCTACGTGTATTACAGGGGTTCACGTGAACTTTCTCACGCGATCGGGCCTGGGGGAGCGTGCTACGTGTATTTCAGGGGTTCGCGTGAACTTTCTCACGCGATCGGGCCTGGGGGAGCGTGCTACGTGTATTTCAGGGGTTCGCGTGAACTTTCTCACGCGATCGGGCCTGGGGGAGCGTGCTACGTGTATTTCAGGGGTTCGCGTGAAGTTTCTCACGCGATCGGGCCTGGGGGAGCGGGGTACCACTCACCGTCTGCCTTGCGTGTAGAAGAAAGCGTAGCCAACACCCGCTGTGAAGTAATAGCGTGTGAACCCCAACGGATGGAAAACACACGCACCGCACGAAAAGCACGTACAGAACATAAATGCACGCGGGATCACCAAGCCCTGCCAGGGCAACGCCCGTGCGCAAAACGTCACAGACGCGCTTACGCTGCAAGGGCCTTGGGTCCAATGAAATCGCGTACGCGTGCTGACGCGCTTACGCGCTAAGGGCCTTTCCTCGATTTTCACGCTGACATGCAGGATTTTCACGTGCCAAATCACTCCGTATCAAGCTGGCCACGCGAAAACACACGGAAGACCACGCTCCTGCCCAGAAGGCCGAATCACTGCACCCCAGTGCCCCGAGCAGCCTCCCACGTGCCATCTGCTGCTTCCTGCCTGCCTGCCTGCCTGCTGCCACCGTGCCCTGCCATTTGGTGCCTGCACATCAGCCATCTGCAGGGGTCCAGTTGCTGTGTCCACCCCTGCTGGAACAGAAGACTCCCGACTCGGATAACATCGCTCCACAGCCCAGCCCCAGGACCCAGTTGCCCACCCACTCCTGCCCCTGGGGTTGCCATGTCGGGCACATCAACATCTGGCACCAGTGGCAACCCCCAGCCAGAGGGGCAGAGGGGCACCAGCTTCACTGCCACGAAGTTGGTGTCCTGGTGGAGCAAGTCCTGGGGCAGTATGATGCCCTCTTCGGATCGTCCCGCGCCAACAAGGAAGGACGGGACAGGATCTGGGCCGACTGTGTGGTTGCCATCAACGCGGAGGGGGTGGCAACCCGCACCATCCAGAAGGTCAAGAAGCGCTGGGAAGACTTGAGGTCCAGGACCCTCAGGAAGGCCCGGCGCCTCGTGGAGGGGGGCCGGGGCCGCATGAGTTCCATCCAGTTGAGGGTCCTGGAACGCGCACACCCAGCGCTCCACGCCCAGGTCCTTGAGAGGGAGACCCGTCTGGAGTTGAGCGGTAAGTGGCCAAGCATTGCTGTGTGAGACAGGGCATGTAGCAGTGTGCTGGTTGTCTGATACTTGCCTGCATGTGTGACATAGGCCATGTACGCATGTATGTGTGCAGGGACATCATGGGAATGCATGTGCGACCTGTAATGTGTGAACCGCACGGTTGTTGCATGTGTTTGAATGCGACATGGGGAGCCCTGTGCAGATTGCACACATGAGAGCATGGCAGTCTCTGTTCCTGGACATGGGTGGGGGCGAGGGATGGGTGCTGATGCCAGATACATATGTGGTATCCATGTCTGTGTTCCTGACCTGCGTGTCTGTGACTTGTGAGTGCCATGGATGCATGACACATGTCTGTGACAATGTACAGATTCACTGATGCAGCCTAGTCATCCTTGTATGCACTGTGATTGGGGTGTACGGGGCCAGATGGATGTGACTGAGGTGAAGTGTGTGCATGTGATAGGCATGACCCATGATGCATGTGAGTCCCATTACATTGTATGATTCGAGAGTCCATTGGACATGCATTGAAATGTCCATGGCACGCATCATGACTGTCACTGTGTGTGTTTTGCCTGGACTGACACATGTGTTGTGGTGTGACATGATGGAAGTGTACTTTGACAGTGGCACTCATCTGCTATTGCTTCCTGTCTAGGGGACCATTGTACAGTACCCTGATGCTTGTGTTCTATGTCTCCCTTTACGCAGCGGCTAGTGAAGGAGAGGGCGGAGACGGCGCTGTGGAGCAAGGCGGCGGGGATGCCCCCACGGCTGCAGCGGAAGGGGTGGGTGAGCCCCCACAGGGGCCTGCTACGGCGGTAGACGGCGAGGAGCCATCCAGGTTGGTGGTTTCCACAGAGGAGGAGGAGGCCGCCACTGAGGCGCACATGGGGCCTGGTGGGGGCATCCCTGCTGGTGCAAGTGGTGCAGTCCAGGGGCAGGGGCAGGAGGCAGCACAGGTCACCGTGGAGGGGCCTGTGCATGTCGCTGTCCCTGAACCTGTGGGTGCACCACCTTGCACCAGCAGGGATGCCCCGTCCCAGGCCTGTCCGCAGGTAGAGGGGATGTCCATGTCATCTGACTCCCCTCCACCTGCGGACGAGGGGACCCCTGGCCGTGTGGAGAAGGTCCTGATTGGGGTCGCGATGCGCACGGCTGTGATTCGTGATGCCGTGCGTGCTTTCCAGGAGGAGCACGCACGTCATCACGAAGAGCACCGTGCCGACGTGGCCCAATTGGGATCGGCCATGTTCGGGGGTTTCCTGCATGTGTCGGCCAATCTGGCGGCCCTCTCCTCCTCTGTGGAGACCATACGCCAGTCGTTCTCCTTGCCGTCTTCCGGCCCAGATGCCACCAGGGCCCCCTGTGGACCTGGCCTGACCAATGCAGCCAGCTCGGTGGGGATCCCATCCCTGCCACAGTCGGGAGTCAGAGGTCCAGCAGGGGTGGACAACACAGCAACTGGACCCCAGCAGATGGAGGATGTGACGGCATCATCGGGCAGGGCACGTGCACGACGGCGTTGGTGGTTTCCATCATCCTGGATGCCGTCGTGCTGGCAGAGGCAGTGGCGTCGGAGGCAGCAGCAGGCTCGACGTGGGAGGCATCATGGCTCGGGGGCCATCACGATCAGAGGGGCAGGCATCGGCCGGAGGGCAGGAGAACCCTGGGATGGTAGTGTCTTCCGTGTGGGAGCAGTTGATCCAGCGGATAGGTGCGGAGCGGCAGCGGGCGGAAGAGGAGCGGCTCACCATGGTCAGGGCGGAGTTCTCCATGCGTCGGGCGTTGAGGCGGGCTGAGTGCCTCGAGGAAGCTCGCAGGGAGTTTGAGGTGGACATGGGGTTATCCCTGCGAGACCTCGGGGCCAGGACAGAGTCCCGCCTCCAGGACATCGACATGGAGTTCGATGATGCCCTGGCCGGCAACATCACAGAGTGAGCCGCAGGACTTGCCCGCTGCCATTGTATATAGTTATATAGTTAGTGGTAGGTTTCCTTTAGAATTTGATTTTTTTTTTATTTGGTTGCGATTGGACAATGCGCCACTTTTTTGTATATAGTTCAGTTTTTAGTTAGTTGACATAGTTAGGTTTCATTTGGTTGGGCTCATGGACCCGGATTGTCTTGTATATAGTTCTTCTATGGATTTTTGGATTATTTGGATTTTTTTCATTCATCTTCTTTTTGTTGTTTTGCTTTGTGGTTTTTCTAATTTCATTTCCATTCTTGTTGATTTTCAATACATTTTTATTTTCATCCTTCAATGTGTCGTATCATCTCATTACTTTCATGCATGTCATGTTGGGTGTTTTAACATTCACTTGCAGCCATTGTGTGTGACAGACATGTGTTCATTTGCATTATTTACATTGGGTGTGTAACATGTAATTGCCTTTGATATGTGGGTGGATGTGATAGTTGGTTGGGCCTTTTGGCAGGGGAGGATGGCCATTACGGACATGATTGGGGATTGTTGGGACCCAGGTGCAGGGGGGCATGGATGGGACATGGGTGGGGGCCTGCTGGCAGGTGCCCCACAGTGCTGGGGGGTGGGGGGGGGGTTGGGGACATGAGTTGGACATGGGTGGGGGCCTGCTGGCAGGTGCCCCACAGTGCTGGGGGGTGGGGGTGGTGGGGGACATGAGTTGGACATGGGTGGGGGCCTGCTGCCAGGTGCCCCACAGTGCTGGGGGGTGGGGGGGGTGGGGGACATGAGTTGGACATGGGTGGGGGCCTGCTGGCAGGTGCCCCACAGTGCTGGGGGGTGGGGGTGGTGGGGGACATGAGTTGGTGTTCATTAGTTCAAGGAGACATGTGCCTTTGCTGGGGGGCATGCCCATGTTGGGTGGGCTGCCTGCGGGACATGACCAGGGATGCAGGGTAGTCCCCTGTGGTGTGGGCTGCCTGCAGGGGCCGTGGCGGGTGTACAGGGAACACCTGGGAGGACCCACACTGTCAAATCACATGTAGGACTCCCCGGCACCCCTGAAATACACGTACCCTGCTGAAATCGCGTGTAGAACTTCCCGCGCACCCCTGAAATACACGCGCCCAGGCTATTCGCGTGTAAAACTTCCCGCGCACCCCTGAAATACACGCGCCCAGGCTATTCGCGTGTAAAACTTCCCGCGCACCCCTGAAATACACGCGCCCAGGCTATTCGCGTGTAAAACTTCCCGCGCACCCCTGAAATACACGCGCCCAGGCTATTCGCGTGTAAAACTTCCCGCGCACCCCTGAAATACACGCGCCCAGGCTATTCGCGTGTAGAACTTCCCGCGCACCCCTGAAATACACGCGCCCAGGCTATTCGCGTGTAAAACTTCCCGCGAACCCCTGAAATACACGCGCCCAGGCTATTCGCGTGTAAAACTTCCCGCGCACCCCTGAAATACACGCGCCCAGGCTATTCGCGTGTAAAACTTCCCGCGCACCCCTGAAATACACGCGCCCAGGCTATTCGCGTGTAGAACTTCCCGCGCACCCCTGAAATACACGCGCCCAGGCTATTCGCGTGTAAAACTTCCCGCGAACCCCTGAAATACACGCGCCCAGGCTATTCGCGTGTAAAACTTCCCGCGAACCCCTGAAATACACGTAGCCCGCTCCCCCAGGCCCGATCGCGTGAAAAAGTTCACGCGAACCTCTGAAATACACGTAGCCCGCTCCCCCAGGCCCGATCGCGTGAAAAAGTTCATGCGAACCCCTGAAATACACGTAGCACGCTCCCCCAGGCCCGATCGCGTGAAAAAGTTCACGCGAACCCCTGAAATACACGTAGCACGCTCCCCCAGGCCCGATCGCGTGAGGAACTTCAAGTGAACCCCTGAAATACACGTAGCCCGCTTGCCGTGCTGGTGCAGGGTTAGCGCAGCCCTTTGCGCTGGATTGGGGATTTTGATGGCTTTTCCCTGCGCGGAAGGCGTTCTTGGGGGCGTAACTGGCGCTGCTGGAAGGTCGCTGCGCCGCTGTGCGCCACGGCTGGTTTTGGTGGCTGGAATCCATGAATACGCTGTGCGCGGAAATGGGTTTTGGCGCACGCGGCTGGCGCAGGGATTCGCACGCGCACACTGTGCGCCAGCCGCGTGCGCCACTTGTGCGCTGAATTCTATGAATTACCCCCCTTAATCACAGAAAATAAAAAAATATATATGTGTTGAGCTCTACGTGTTTCGGCTAACACACCTTCTTCAGTTAGCAAAAAATGAGTGGTACAGAATTCCGTTCTTTTTCAATTCAGAAATCTACAATTCAAAAAACATAATACAGTCCATTTTTTTTTATCAATTTCATATCTCAATAATCAGTAAATGTTAGACCTCACATGTCTTGGTATAATCATTCACCTGGATTTGGTTATCAAACAATCCAAAGAGTCTAGCAATGCTAGTTACCAGAGATATTAGGGGTTAGAAAGAGTCCCCATAAGCATTCCCCAATCAATAGGTAGCTGTAGAGTTAATATGAATGATCAGTAAGTAGCTGCAGAGTTAACATAAATGATCAAAGGTCAGGGACATCTAATGTGTATGCAATATTGTGATAACCAAATTAGTATAGCTCATACCTCTCATATTAGGATGAAGTGTTTGGACAACAGGGTTGAAGTAGTTTGTCCCCTGTGCCATCAGTGTTCTCTCTCTTGTTCTAACAGGTTGCTCATTTAGGGTTTCCAAATAATTTAGAGTCAAAAACAGTATTGTGTAAGGCCCACAATCTCCTTGAGAATTCATAATGTATGGTGCAAAACAGAAATCTCTAATGAATAGATAGTTATACATTGTTCTCATATGTATAAAACATACCTGACACTTAGTTCAGTAATGTAAGTATTTTGGATTCCTCAGAATCATCAAGGTGCCCTTCATACTCCGGTCGAGAATGGTCTGAAAACTAGACCTGTAGTATGAGCGAATAGAAAGGTTTATATTGAGAAATATGTACAGATGATAACGGTCCAGCCTGGGACTCTCAGGGATTTGGGAATGTTCCAAGTGTATATACTAGAGTTAGTGCGGTCCCAGGATGTGAAGACTATTAGAAAGCCTCTAGGGTATCAAATAGTATTCTCGAACTGTCCATAATCAAGTACAAAAATATATCACGTGTGGCTGTAAATGTACCCACTATTTCAAAGGAAGTCAGAGAACACCAGTTTCTCTCAATCAAAAGAAACCGGTGCTTCCAGAATTGCTGCATTTTAATTGCGTGCTATAACGTGCTGCGTCATCACGTTGAAACATGGTGACGCTCTATTTAAACAAAGATAACAGAAATAATGAGGGAAACTAAAAGGGCTGTGCAGAGGAATTTAAGGTAAATTTGAAGATGGTGAAATTCAATCTAGAGATCGGTCAATAACATACTTAAATCAAAATTACTGATCATGGCCGAAGGACACACTATAGATGCCGTGGCCACTATACCCCATTCACACCATTCTTAATAGCGTTTTCATTTTTTGACAATTTGTTCACAAACTTTCCAGTTTGGGGGGGCGGGGACTTGACAATCACCTGGTTTAGAACATTTCATCCAAATCCATCCAACAAGTAAAACATTATTAGCCTCACTCAGCCTCTCTGCTGCAATCATCAATACAGATATAAAGGTTTTAAGGTGCAGGGGCACACTATTCTCGGTGATACATTTTAAAAACTACTAGATAGATTTACCCCATACCAGTCATGGAAATTAAGTCAACACTTTGTGCCTAAATCGTTTCTCATTTGGTCCAAATCTGTCAAGTGGTTTTCAGGCTACGGCTGATCGAAAACTACACTTTTCATCTAGGGGAAAATGAAGGAGAATAGGCTTAAAATAGCGTTTTTATGTTTCCTTGATAACTTTTCTAACAAATCATTCCCAAAATATCCAGTACAGTTGGGCTCCTGATAAACTGTTTGGAAATGTCATCCAAATCCATCCAGTAAGTCAAAGGTTATTAGCCTGGCTCAGCCTCTCTGCTGTAAAAAAGATTGATTATGTGAAAATACCTGTCTTCCTAGCTGTGTTTTACTAGCGAGCAGCAAAATGAAGACACAGCCGACAGGCAACATTCTTTAATATACTATTTGGGAAAAACACCCACCCTTAGCCAAAAATAGTGACAAGATTAATTCTTGTACATAAATGATACATAAGAATAATAAAGTGCATGACATTTGACGTAATGCCAATTATATAATTATTATTCTCATTAATGTTATTATTATTTGCACCCAATAACTTAGAACCTGCTTTCTTATTTAGGTACGACTTGGGACACGAGCTGCTCGTTTCCAGTTTGGGACCTGTATTTACCTTGGCCATTGAGATTATTTTTTATGGGAGGGGTTCTTTTGCTCTTTATTTCAAATGACATCTGCTTTGTTTATGTGTGTCTTCGGAATCGCAACATCTGGGGGCGGTAATTACATTTTCCAGTTCAGTCAGAATTACACGAGAACATGGAAAGAAAGGCCAGTACTCGGGTTCTCTATCCAACAGCTTTTATCACAAGAGTCAGTAGATGGCGCTGTTTCTCTGATTTTTCAAAATCGAAGACACGTTTCACAATGCATTTGGCGTTGGTTAACTAGGATTAAAGTTGAAGCTGCCATGTCTTGGACTACGGATTTATGCGCATATTTCTTGTCTTCTTGTGACAGCATAAGATCGATTGTGTGGGCTTCTCTGACAGTAACCCATGCCTTGCTGTCCTAAACTGTGCATGTAAGTGCAGGATTTTATAAAGCTTAATTTAGCAGGAGATACAGTGTGAGGAATTCGACCATTCGCATAGGAAGAGTGAGCTCGCCTGGGCTTTTTCATTTTTTGATAAATGAAAATGAATAATGGGAGATCAACCTTCAAGGAATGTGTGAGGCCATTCCGCACACAGTCCATCTGCTCCCCGCACCAAAATGCATAGTCACATGAGGCTTGCTTGCTGGAGGAGACAACAGGAAGGCGGGACTAACACCCTTTAGTGTGCAATATGTCAACTTGAAGCTAGTTCCCACCCCTCTGTATGAAAGTCAGTGAAATGCATGTCTGTGTTCACTATATACTGTAGACAAACCCCTGTAGATCTGAGCGCTTTCCGAAGGGAGAAGTAGGTGGTTTTGGGGAGACAGGAAGTCTGCTCCCAGAACACACTTCAAGGGAACCCTGCACCTAAATCAAGAGTCACAGAGGGCTCAGTTAACCAGACAAACACTTTTATCTACAACAGACAGGGGGATGGATGGGACTTAGCTATATGTTTTCACCCCCTTTTCTGTCCTTTTGCAGGTCCTGGCCTAATGCATAACAGAAGATTGTTGGTAGGGACCCAGGATTGGTTCCTTAAGGTGGGCTTAGCCTGCACCAATCACTGGGCCCATTTGGCTTTAAAAGAGGGCTGAACCCCTCACTTAGCAAACAATCTGAAGACTTTGAAAGGAGTAAGAAGAAGGACTCATTTGGAACCCAGCTGAAGGTACAGTCTACCTTACATCTTCGACCAGTTAAGGAAGGCCGGGAGTTCCAAGAGGGAAGCAAGATCCCTCCCCTAAACATATCCCTGGGAATAGAGGGAGATACCAGACTCAGAGGACCTGTCCAGCAGCTCCAGAACTGGTACCCATCCAGCAGACAGCGTGCCCTGCTATGTTCTGCCAGCAAGCTTCCTAGGGAGGAAATGCCAGAGAGTCTCAGAACAAAGGACAAGGCCATTGCCTGCAAACACTCTCCTGAGCTTTGGACCGTCCACCTTGAAAGGACGCAAGCCCTGAGAAGAAGCTAGGAGGAGCCACACAAGCATCATCCAGTGGTCATCTTTTATGGACATTTTCGAGACAGTCGAGCCCTCGAACCCCATCGGGCTGCACCGCTGACAGTTGTCACGCCGCAGTCACCAGAGCCGTTCGAGCTGCCTCGACCAGCATTCCAGATCCACCAACCAGCACAGAGACAGCGATTCTTGGCCCTGAGCCGCCACGCTGGACAGCTTGCAGATGTCCGTCCAGCCTCGATTGCCGAACTGCCTCAATGCTGTTGAGCACCAAGAACTTCTTCAGCACCAGGTACATTGTGGTTCTGCCCCCCTGGTCATTCTCTGAAGGCCCTTAGAGACAGTTACAACCCTTTGCCCCTTTGGTGCTGGAACCGGATCACCTTGAACAGTAAGACTGATTACTTTACCAACTACCCTCCTGTCAGTATCCAGAGTGCATTCCTTTTTCTTGTGAAACTGTCTGTCCTCTGTATTCCTTTACAGGGTGGGTTGTATTGGTAGTGTGCAAGAACTGTCTGTTGTAGTGATAATAAAGTAGATATTTTTATACAACCTTGACTGGACAGTCCCTTTTATCATTGGGTAATCATTGTTTTTTCTCTGTCTTGCAACTAACCAACGATCCATGACCTAAGATAAGCCTGCCATTCCGTCCACGTTACCAAAATTGGACACAGAGGTCTTATAATTAACTTTTATTCCTATCTGTTCAGATTCCTTCTGTACTAGAGGTGTGGGGTTGATTGATGGTTTAGAAACCGATATTCATCCCTGGACCACTAGTGCCCCGGAAGTTGATTCATCACATACAGGCAAGGGAGGGAGAGGCTGCCCAGTCTTGCTTAAACTGTTGGTGGATGTGCAGCCGTGCTCTAGTTGTACCTCTGTTACTGGGAGTTACACCCAACCTGATCTTCCTAACCGTGCTCTTGAGTCCCTAGGCCACCAACCGTGATTCCTCTCTTCCTTTTGCCTTCATTTGTGGTTATGGTGTCGCTCAATAGGGTGGGCATGCATTGTGTACACGTGGACCTGTGGTTCCCTGTGAACTAAGGGGCTCCCATTATTTTATTGCACTGTTTTTGTTCATGCATTCCTTTGGACCAGACCAAAGTTTGAGGTTTTATAGGAATCTTGATTGCAATGTTAGCGACAAATGACACTATGACTCAACGGAATGGTACTCATTTAATGATGATAGGCAGAATCTGAACACATGGAGGCAAGGTGCACAAGTACCATTCGGGATCCACATGTGTTTGTACCTGGCGTTATGGGGGAACCCACTTAATGCACAGAGGTAAATGTGTTCTCTTCTCCTGCACAACAATAAGCTGCATGCAAAATAACGTTTAACAATGAATATTTTAAATCTAGTAATGCAGACGAAGCAATGTCCAATTTTCTTGTGCAACTACTTTATTCACAGTCTTGTTTCTTAAAAATATACTGAAACAGACCTCTGCAATCATGTCCAGGTTGGACCAATTTTAGTGCATGTCAGAATGCAGTCTGATGTAAGTCTAACAATCAGGTCTGGTTGATTATTTGACACCCAAAAAGGTACAACTTGAGAACCTGTCTTGTGGATTGTACTTCTTTCAAGACTTCGACAGTAACCAGAACCAGGCGTGAGGGGAGTATCGGCAGTGGATGGTTTTTTATCAGTGAAGTGACCAAATGTAACATGTCTTTCACTGTAAGAGAGGGAGACCCACTGATTGAAGGCATGGACAGGGTCAGACTGGGGGAATACAATTGTCTCTGGCACCAATGAAAAAGTGGCCCACAGTTGCAAATGGCAATTCATTCCTTTTGTGTCAGATTGTTTGAATAGTACGAGTTTTTTTATAAAAATGTGATGCAAATTGTGTTAAGGAAAGCCAGGCAGAGAGGTGATAAAGTTAGAAAACGAGTTGCGACAGAGAAAACTAAATGGGGAGGGAGAAAGCGAAGTAAGGGCAGAGACTGCATATCAGGGAATGACATAGTTAAAGGAAAGAGGAAGTGAGAGGCAGATGAACAGTGCGCACGAGAAAAAAAGAAGAGGAAATGGTCAGTTAAAGGGTAAGAGTGAGACAGAAAGAGGGTGCATAGAGGAGGGGTTGATCTGACTCTCACGGAGGGGAGGACATAAAACAGGGTGACAGATAATGGACATTGGCCCTCATTACGACCCTTGCGGAAAGCGACTGACCGGAGCGCCACAGCGTAAATAGCGTTTCCGCCATTGCACGAAGGAGCAAAGTGCGGCCCATTCCGACCCATCGGGCACGAGCACCACGCCACGGCGGAAGTGCAAAGTCCGCGATGGCGGAAATGACCCCAAAACGGCCCACACCGCCGCCGTACGGCGCCCTAGGTGCAATACCGCCACCCCTCTTAGCGGTCACCGCAGTGTGCGCCTACCGGAAAGTACGGTGACCGGAAATATACGGAAACGGAAGTAAAAACATGGGCCCGGAACGGGAAACATCCCGGCGTACACCTATAAAACCACTAAAACCACACAACCACTAAAATCACTACCCTGAAACACACCCCAACCCGTCACCCACCCTAGCGAAACCAAGACAAATGGGAAAAGTAGCGAAGAAAGCGTGCGACCGCAAGCGGCAGGTCCACTTCTCCCGCGAGGAACTCACCGTGCTAACAGAGACCCTCCAGGAGAATGCTGCCGTCGTCTTCTCCACGCAAATGACCAGAACGGCACTTGCAAACAAGAAGACCATATGGGCTCTGGTGGCACAGCGGGTAAGTGCGGTGGGGTCCGCACCCCGCACCCCACAGCAATGCCGCAAGCGATGGGACGACCTGCGGATACGCGTCCGCAGCATACTCTCTGCCAACCGCAACATTGCCACAGCCACCGGGGGAGGTCCTGAATCACCCATCAAGTTGACCCCCTGGGAAGAAATCTGTGCCTCCACCATCGGAATGGAGAGCATAGAGGGAGTCGGAGGGATGGAGAAAGGAGTGCAGACATCCGAAGATTCAGGTAGGTGGGCCAGATAAAACAATGCCAAATCCACACAGTCCATCCATGTGAAGTACCATGCGTCCACATAGTGCAACAGAAACACATGTCCAGGAGAACGGCCACACACATCGGCCTGATAGCGCACGTTAAAACCCACAATAAATACATAAATAATTAAAAACCCCTAATACACGCACTACACGTGCAGCAGGCACACCCTAACTGCAGGCTGCCAAACAACTGCACCCTCACTCCACACACAAATCAAAGCACCTCCAAGGACCCGACCCAAATCACCCTCAGGTACCACCCCAGAGCATGTGATACAATGCCATTCCAATTCCCACAGACCCATCATTAACCCTCGCCCTCCTTTACTCCACCACAGGGTCCGATCCAAACGACGAGCTACAGGACACCCCTACCAGCACACCTGCAAAGAGGGCCAAGACCAACGGCCAGAGACCCTCCACCTCAGCTGCACGCATCAAGACACGGCAGCAGCACAAATCAGGTGGCAGCACAGAGGAGGGAACATCAACAGGCACCCCAGCAGCCAGCATGCCCACAACACCACCACCACAGGTCCCCCCAATGGATGCCACAGAAGGCACTGCCTCTGGTGGCAGCAGCACCATAGGTGACACCCCATTGATGGCAGCATGCTCCGACACAGAAAACGGGGATGTCGAAGTCAGATCCATCCATGACCTGTCCCAATCCCCCTGTCTGTCCCATCCCGTACAACATGAGGATACCACGCAGGGGCACCCACAAGACAACGACTGGCCATCCCCCACAAGCCCTGTGGCAAGGCAACATGAGGACAACAGCCCCTCTGTGACACCCCCGCAAATGGGCATGGCCCAGCAGAGGCAACAGTCCCTCGACCAGTTAATCGTGCAACAGCAGCAAATGGCCACGCTCCTCAAGGACCATGCCGATGAATGTGGGGGCACTAAGGCAGACATAGAAACATCAACTGAGACACTTAGGGCAGAAATGGAGAGAGGCACAGAGACGCTGAGGGCACAAATGGAGAGTAGCACCGAGAGCCTGAGAGTCCAAATGGAGAGAAGCACCGAGAGCCTGAGGGGGGAACTGCATGCGACGTCCAAAGACGTATGTGCCGAACTTGCCGCAGTGCGCCGTGTGCTCACTGAGCTCTCGCAAACCCTTAGGGACATGCATGGACGTGAGCAGGCAGACACATCATCCGTTGCAAGTTCCGTCCAGGGCAGCCCCCAACGTAGATCTGGAAGGAACCTGCGCTCCACAGGCAGGGGTGCCCCTGATACCCGCAGAGGGGGCTTGCAATAGCGACAGCCCACTGACAATGAGCATCTTTGGACACTGGGGTTCGTGGGGGAGGTAGGAGGGTGGAGGGGGTGTGTTGGGCTCACTTGGGTGGCGGGTCGATAGGGTGTTCAACATGACATCACATATGCCATAAAAAGTGCACGATCAACCAATGAGATGTGTGGACATTGATTTCTGTGTACTAGGCCATCATAGGCGTACAGTCCATATTGTGCATGTCCCAGACACGCACAGTGCCACGAGTCCCGTGTCCATGTATCAGCCACCAGGCGTGAGTGCTAGAAGCATACATCAATGAGATGCTGACGAATGTCACGGGCCTCCGGTGCCTCGCAGACTCCATGAGGTGCTGCCACATCCCCACCCTCATCATGACCATCATCATGTGCTTGCAGTTCTGCGTCAGGGGGCATGGGCACATTTCTACGTACGCACATGTTGTGGAGCATGACACATGCCATGACCATCTTTGCAACCTTCTCATGGCGGTACAGGAGTGCCCCGCCAGACCTGCTGAGGCAGCGGAAACGAGTCTTCAGTAGGCCGAATGCCTGTTCAATGACTACACGGGTACGTGAGTGGGCATGGTTGTAGTCCTCCTCATGCTGGTCCCGTGGGTTCCGGACTGGTGTGAGGAGCCATCTCTTCAGTGGATATCCAGCATCACCTGTATGTGGACGAGAAACGTATGATGTGGAATGCCATTGCTACGTACGCACACCCCCCCCCTTCCTGCCAGGTCATTGCCAAATCACATTCCCCACATAATCATGCATGTAATGAGACTCACCGAGTAGCCAGGATCTGTTCCCTGCGTGTCGCTCCATGTAGCGTGGTATTGTAGAGTTCCTCAAGACCATAGAATCATGGGTTGATCCAGGGAATCGGGCACAACAATGTGTAATGATCCTGTTGGAGTCACACACCATTTGTACATTCAGGGAATGAAATTGTTTTCTGTTGCGGTACTGGGCCTCCATGGCATGTGGGACGACCAATTCCACATGGGTGCAGTCGATGGCACCAATGCAACCCGGTATGCCGGCAAGTGCATGGAATCCCACTTTTGTGTTGGTAATTTCCTGCTCCGAGCGTGGTAGAGAGATGTAGTCGTCTGCGTGCTGCAGGAGGGCATCGAGCACTTGCAATAGTGTCCGTTAGAACAGTGGCTGAGAAATGCCATGCAACTGTCCGACTGTGTGCTGGTAGGTGCCTGTGGCCAGGAAGTGGAGTACAGACACCACCTTCAGTAGGGGTGGGATGGCGGTTGGGCTATCTATCATGCTGACAAGGTCAGCCTGTGTCATGTCCACAATGGCGGTTATGGTGTCCCGGTCCAAACGGTAGAGGGTGTGGATCTGCTCATCAGTGAGGTTGAACGGATGTGCTCGGAGGCGTGGGATTGCGGGCTGCCTGCGTGGTGGTAGTGGCTGTGCTGGCGGCCCTTGCTGGCCCTGCCTTGGCCTCCTCCTCCTCCTGCGTCTCCTTCGTGCGGCCGGTAGCAGTTGGTGTTCGTCTTCTTCTTGGAGTTGGAGTAGTTGCAGTGCTATCAGGTCCCCCAGGGCCAACATCGCGAGTCCTGCCGGTAGCATTTCGGTGTGGTTGTGGGAGGAGACTGGCTGTGCAATTTATGTGTTTTCAGGCTGTATGGCCTCCACCTGTGGTGATTAATTCCACCTGTGCAAGCTGCTCTCCCCTTTGGCCGAGCACGTCCCGCGCACAACGCTGCAAATCTGGGAATGGCATCTTGCTATTGCAATCATGTATTTGTACCCGATGGCCGTGTAACATTGGTTGACATGTTCATTCTGCTGTGGTCCCATTGTTGCACATACTATCTGTGCAGTCGCGAACAGACTTGTGAAGGGTCAGTGGAACGTAGTACTCGAGTAACGGTGGGCCCTCATGCATCACTGTACCGAGTTGCAATGACGGGCGGGGCGTCCCATTTGTGGGTGAAGGCAGTTGCCATTTTCACACACAGCCGCACTCGATGGAATAATTAGTGATTTCAAACGGCCACAGATGCCTTTTCGGCGTGATGTTGCAAATGTGGAATTCGAAGGGCGGCGCTTTCGGTTTCCAGCTAGCGGCGAGGAGATGCCCACAGGTCTGACTGCAAATATAACGTTCTGTTGTTCAATGTCCTTGAGACAGGGCCCATGGCGAGGAAGCAATGATTGATATGAATAGTTTGGGATGCGCAATTGCTACGTGGGCGATGAGGCCGGCCGTTCCCACATACATGTTACTTCACAACACTGGAATTACGGGCTGGGGCACTGTGGATTTTGCAGGCTGCATAACGCACAGACTCAATGGATGTTTCTAATGTTATGTGAGTAATTATTCAGGCGTTTTGATTCCGGGATGAGGGAATGATGAATGGATGCATGGGCAGGTGATTTGATACAGAGTTTGCCATGTACAGGGCTTCTTGGGATCTATCCGCCTCCCCTACGCTATGTGATGCAGGGCTGCCATGTTGGGACCATCGTCTATCTGGCCTTGTTGAGCCCTCCCTGTCTCGACACGCCCTCAGACACTTGTGTCCATGCACATTAACATTCCCATCTGATGGATTCTGTTTTGACAGACGCATGCACAGGTACACTCGTTTGTGATGGTGTTTGCACCTCGATATAGATGGTTAGGAGTCGCAAGTGGTTTTGGGGTGGTGATGATCCTTTGGAGTGGGCTAGCATGCATATGGCTGTGGATTTCGTGTGATCATTGAAGTGAGTTGTTGGAATGTAGTTCTGATGGCCATTCTGTTCTTTTTCTTTTCTTTTGGTTGACAGGTATCTCCTCCCCTTTTGCCACTGCCATCTGTATGCCACTCCTGCAGATGGGTTTTACTCCCGACACCTGCTGCTTCGTGTTAATCAGTGGAGCAGCATTACGATCTTATGGGACGATCGCCAATGGCCCACATGCCCTTACGCAGTACTGGTGGCTCGGAGCAACATTTCGGCCTTTCAGCTGGACTAGTGCCTCCCCATTGGGACGGCCCTGCGGTTCTGTGCGCTTCCATGTTGCCTTTTCGTACGTGAATGTGGCTCTGTGTACCATGAGGGAACAGGACGACACACAAGTAGTGGCTGGTCATTTCTTGCGGATGCAGCCCACAATGGTGATTGGTGTTTAGGAGTTCATGGCCTGATGGCTGTATGGGCTTGGTGACTTTGATGTGCATTAAATTTCTATTCTGATTTGGCCCGTGTAGCGTTTTTCTTTGCAAGTGATGTGGCATATGCCTATTTGGGGGGCGATGTATTGTGAGGAGATCTGCATTGGGTTCCAGCTTCGGAGTTTAGTTGCGTGGTACTGTACTGGGCGCGTTTGCCTACTAAGCCCGTGAGGTCAGGGATGGGGGCTGCCAATATGACAGTTTGAATGTTGTCATGCTCAGGGGCGGGGGATTGGGTTTTGTGTAACAGATGCCGGTCAGCCAGGTGGACTGGTGGAATGATGTGATTCTCGGAATATGGCTGGTCACAGGTGCCTGTGTTTGCGTGCGTTTCTTGGTGGGGGACTGTGGTCATGTCCATTGGGATGGCTTCTGTATTCGTGCCATCTGTGCCCTGCAGCTCCCATTGGCCCCTCTTGTGTTTCTTTTGTTCGTTGCCATGCATGGGTGACTTGTACATTTCAATGGTTGCATTGTGGCTTCATTGCACCTACGGGGAGTTGTACTTTGTGGGCAGGGAGCGGTGTACAGGCACTCAGTGGGGCCGTTTACGGTTGATTCGCGATGCCGTACTTCTCACCATGGCGGAATGGTACATTACGCCATGCCTGATGGCGTTAGGTACATGTCCGCTAGGGTCGGAATTGGCGTACCGTTGCGCCATGGTGGTGTTTGCGGTTTCGCATGGCGCGCGCGCGCGTGCTTGGTGCAGTTAGCGTTGGCGTTCACTACGGTGTCGCTAATGGCTTCGTACTTTGCGGTGACGGGTCATAGTCGCACCGAGCGCTATTCGATGGCGGTATTGCATTTCCGCCATCGTTTTCCGATTTCCGCAAGGGTCGTAATGAGGGCCATTGTCAGTAAGGGGCAGAGCCCCCTGCATCACCCCTTGCTGTGAAATGCAAACGAGCAAAGGAAAATGGGCTCTGTGGAAATGAGTGCAGGTCTTGCTCCTCAGTGCATGGCCTGTCTACACCACTGTCTGCTTCCCGAATCCCTCTTGCTGTACTACCGCCCGCATCTTTACGTGAGAAGGAGGTCCTAACCCCGGGTGGTTAATGCCAGTTGTGAGGACTTTGAAAGGGTTGCAGGACAAGTCTGTTGCATCTTCTTTCAGCAGAGGCAATTGTATTGGAAGAGCTATCAGTTTTACTGGATCCAGTTGCCAAATTATGTGTTTTTGCACATTTACTGACTCTCTACCGAGACGATCAAGTTTAATCCAGTTTTATCTGGGAGCTGGTTATTGGCATTTGGGTGTGTATTGTTTCCAGTCTGTGCTCTTATGTACAAATCAGACATCCCTTGTTCATGACACTGCAAATATACAGTGTCATGTCCAAGAACGGGTACGCTACTACTGGGTCCAGTGAAAACCATTAGTAACTGGTCATCTGGAACTGTCACTATGGTACATTCCGAAAGATGATCTGCTCATCACTATCGCCACTTAGTTGTTGAGAGACCTTGGCCCTTATTATGAGTTTGCCCGTACCCCGCCAGTAATTCCGATGGGATACTGACAACCTGCCCCTGCGGTTATTGGCATCTAATATCCTGGTGTTACCGGGATATTCCAGGTGCCGGCAATGGTAGGACATCCCCATTCCATGGAGTCCCTAGGACTGGTAATTGTGGAATTTATTTTGCCTTTGGGGGCCTGATTTACCAGCAGGTCAGGCCTGGAGGTAGATCCATGGCACCCACCAGCAAACTTGTATTTCCCTGGTATGGTAAAAATGGCAATATCGGAATTACCAGCAATTCTACCAGCATTTTTACTGTTTCAGGGAAGCTGTACGCAGGCCCTAGCTAGTCACAGTGTGCAATTGAACACCACTTGCTTTCTCCGTGTGTCTTATGCATATATTCTCCTTTCCCTCCTTGATCATGTCAGGCCAGTGGGGGTACGGCTGCCACATACACCCCTTATGTGCTGACACTCCCTTTACTGCTGTACCCCTTCTCCTTCACTTTAAGCTAAGTAACCTCTGAAGTAGTCCCCCATTTGCCTTCCCAAATCACATTGTAGGAGGTCCCATTCATTTAAGAAAATTAGCCAAGTAGCAAAAACCACTAAATACATTCCCTAAGAACACTCTACCTATGTTAGCAAGGTCAATCCATGCATGGGCCCCGTGCGCTCTGTGCCTACGTAGACACAGCATCCCCATCCACCCACCCACCAACCACCCCACTGATGATGTTCAAACGGACAGAAACATGGATAGGTTTTCAGTTGGTAGTGTTCGCCCAGATCAGAATTTCATGCGATTTTAGTGCTGGTAGGTGCAAGGAACCAGACCGATATGCAAATGAGTATTTCTCCTTTGCTAAGGCATGGAGGCCTGAAATGGGATTGTAGGCCCTCCTGCGTGGGCACCATCCTATAGAACAAGCTATTGGTCTTTGCTTATTTTTAGTAGAGGTATTCTCAAATTGTCAGCAAATGTACATTGCGTAATGTTAGTGCCATCACAGGCAAACGTTACAGTCAAGCCGTAGAAAGGGAAATACCTCTTGAAACTTACACTGGACTAGAAGTCAGCCCTAGGGGGTCCAATCATTCTTTCTTAGAACGAGAGGGTGAAAGGCAAGAAAGAAACGCAGAAAGAAGCACGTGGTGGAGATGCCATTTTTGCCAGGGGTGGCATGCCCTGATCCACTCTCCAAAGAGGCCATGTTTCATTAGCCTTTCTTTCTGTAGCACAATTAATAGACAGGAAAAAACAGTTGTGCTGTGTGGGTAGTAAATGCTACCAAGCCAGTAACTTTAAAGCACCTGAAAGGCCCATTGCATCGAAATATGCATGCACATCTAGAAGGACTAACCAACACTATGGGCCTCATCACGAGTTTGGCGGTAGCCATTAAATGCGGCAGTAGCGCTGTTACTGCCGCATTTAAGGGTCCGTCAAATCATGGCTTCAGCTGATTTCCCCCCAGCTCTTAGATGGGGGGTAATCTGCCGAAAATTTGTCGATTTTCGGCGCGTTTACTGCCGGCGGGAAATCCGCCGGTGGTAAAAGCGTGAAATTTCCCCATTGAGCCCAATGGGGAATGGGGAATTCCTGAATGGGCTCAATGGGGAATGGGCAATACCCGTTCCGCCAAACCCATGATCCGGCGCTAACAGCGCCGGTGGGTTTTGGCGGTAGGGCTAATAACGGCAGCGCTATTAGCGCTGTGTTACCGCCCAACTCGTGATGAGGCCCTATGTTCTTTGTCAGTCAACTAATGAGTAACATTGCAGATAAGGGCGGACTGCAATGTTTGGAATGAGGATAGCACAGGGTCAACGTGCTGGTCTTGGAAGCAAGACCACACAGAGCAACAGTGGTTCTAATCCAGGATCTGTTCTTAAAAACTGAACTCAGGTCTGTATTAGGCGTGTTATAAAAAACAATAAAATAAAATAAACAAGCTGTGATATGATAATGGAGAGACTTTGCTCTGTTTTCAAGAAGCACTGCAATCGGTTGAGCAGAATTTTTTTCAGTTACTTTAAAAGTGACTACAAGTGTGGCAATGGGTCAGAAATGAATGATGACTGATGGATTTATTTAGGGGAGGCACCACCATGGCATTTATGTCTTTCTGGAATTGTGGGTTCTTGGGTTGATTTGTTGATTAGTTCCTGAACCATGGGAGTAAATTGACCATGTGATCTTTGAGGATTCAAACTAGGAATGGGTCAATGGAGGAATTGCTGGTCCATAGATCACTTAACCAGACCAAGGGCATTTCCTAGTAAGCCGGGGCTAACAAGTCTAAAGAGAGAATTCAAATGAATGCCTGCTTGGGAATAGGGTGAGGGAGATAAAGAGAGGAGACCATCTGACAGTTTGGTACTCCTGGTCAGATCTCATCTTATTTGAGCAATTCTGGTCATAAACCGGGGCTTGTAGAAACCCACCAATAAATCCAATAAGGGAAGACAGACAGCAGCTGCAGAATCACTTTATTCCATACAGCTGTGCACAAATGGACAGATAAACTGGCAGAGTGTCTACTTGCCGGAAATGAGGCCCCAAGCACAGAATTATCAGGGTTTTTATAGGCTTGTACACATTATCAGCGTGATACATTTAGCAGGTTACATTAAAAAATGTACTTTCTAACAAAGCATCCTCTGCCTTGATGGCGTGGCTTACCAGCACCATGCTAGGTCTGTAAATTACACTCAGCCCACTCACATGACACAATCTCTGCCTCCACCTGATCTCTCCATCATATGTAATGGGTCTGGGCTGAGCGACTGACATTTTTGCTACCCCGATTCCAGTTGTAAGGCACCTCTGCCCTCGTGTATCACATATCACTGGGAGTGCATGCTATCCAGGTAGAGACTAACATCACATCTGCACAGCCTTCTCGGCTTGCTGATTTCTGTCGGCCAATCCCGTTACTTTGGGGATCCTGCCATAAAAATGTCTAAGTGCCACCAAAATCAATCCAATGAAACAAAATAATGAAGCATACCATGTGCAAGAGAAAAACACCTTAATGTACTTGGTTTTGCAAAAGTAATGTAAGGGAGAAAAATCAAATAACTCTCTCACCCCGACCACATCAAGCAAGGGAATATAAGGCAGAAAAACACAAGATTTACATAATTACAAAAAACAACATTTCATAAAATTCTAACATACTCATTGGCTACTCTAATCAAAACTCTATAGAACCTCATATATTGGAATCTACCATTGGGTAATCCACTATCCCCAAAACCGTCCCAAATCCAGCCCACCAACTTAATGTCATCAGCAGGAGCATCATTAACTCACTGTTCGATTGGATGGCAGGTTTCAAGCCAACAGTGATAAAAAAAGTATTTATGTCATTGGTTGGCGCTTCTTAGGTCGGCCGTGGATGTTGCATCCCTCCAAGATGACCCAATTAGCAACTGATGTGAACAGAGAGATTGAAACTTGGCCTCAAGAAAAAAACAGATATTCCCATCTCACCTCTCATGATTAGGCCCCCATGAGCCGAGGCAGTTCCCTAACCTTGAATAGCTCATTCTGCAACGCTTGTCTCAATACATGTTGCCAATGCAGGTGCACAGACTTCTAATTAGGTCATGGGATGAATAGCTGATTTAGAAAAAAATATGGTGAAAGCCCTGTGTGTAGAAAATAATTTCTCATATTTATCGGTCTCACCAATACATTCTACCACAGGTGCAATGGCACTAACCTGTCGTTGGGTACACTGTATATACAGCTTAGCTTTGTATCTTTGGCAATGTTCCTACATGATTCCTCGTGCACCTGGTGATCAAAGCTCTGTGTATTCATCTAGTTATCGTCTGGACTGAAAATAATTGTTGCATATCTAGTTTGAAGCCCTGGAAACAGACAATTCTCACAGCTTCACCTGACACCATCCTATCCTCTTTTTTCCCTGACCATGGCTGTCTGGTGTTTTGCAAGCAGAATCGAAAAGAAAAACCCTTAATAAAACATATAAATTGTACAGCTTCGAAATGGTGCCTTCTCCCAAAATGGCGATACCCTTGCTCAGTGGTACAAATAAAACTCAACACAACTAATATTCTAATATATACTCTGTTCAGCTGTACATACCACTCTTTATTGTTTTTCTATATCGTCTGTGTATTCAGCAAGCTAAAGTGCCTTGAAAAACTAGTTCCCCGAAGTGTGGCCAAGCTAACTCTATTCTACTTGTGTCCATACTATACAAACCAACATGACAACTTTTCAAACAGCAAAAGGTCTAAAAACCTTTACTAAAAGAGTGTTCTTATTTTGATTTCCGCTCTAGCTTGGGAGGTCTGGCACTGCACCATCACAAAATATTGCTTATTATGTCTGTGCTGTCACTCTGCCCATGATACGAGCATGGTCTATGCAAAAACATAAATATTGTCAGTTTTGACAGTTCAGTCAGTTTCAACAGTAGCCCATTTTGTGCTTTTTAGCACATGCTCATTCATTTTATTTTCAAATCCCCTTTTTTACAGCCATAGGTTTTGTATTCACTAAAACAGAGACTCATCTGGAGTTCCTAATCCTGCCAGCACAGGTAAATCAGAGAATTACACTTTTCATTCCTTTTGTGTCATCATTATTTCAGTGTGTTACAGTATGTGTTACTTTTTTATTACACTGTATTATACTCTGTTTATTCATGTGCATTATATGCTCTTTTCATATATTCTCATATGTATACCACATTCGTTTTAAATTTCTTCATTTGCACTTTCTTCATATTCGCCGCCATCGGAAAATTGAATTTCCAACTGTTTATAATTACCAGCAATATTTCTGTTGTGTGTAGATGACGAGTACTGTTAGGACTTTTTCAACAGAAGAACCAACAGACGTAAGAGGGTATTATGGTGACAAAGATTACAGCAATAGGTACTGCTCATATCTAGGAACCTGTCAATTTAAACATCTAAGTGATATGGCATATTACATCTACGGCACATGGCATATTACATGGGCCTCCCGTTGTACTCCCTTGTACCCCTGAGAAGCGTCCTACACACGGCCGCCCGCCTCAACAAGGGTTTACCCAATTACGACCACATCACCCCGGCCCTCATCAACCTTCACTGGCTCCCACTGCAAGCACAAATCACCTTCATGTCTTGCCCTCAAGTTCCCAAGCTACCTCACGGAGAGCCTCAGAATCTCTGGTCGACAGTGCACCACCAGAAGCCAGGACACGTGAAGACTTGAAATCCGCTGCTGAAAAAAGGAAAGGACTAGAAAAGAAGCATTCTCTGCCTATGCCCGAAGACTATGGAACCTCTTCCCCATCAGCATCAGACTCTCCCCCCCGCTCCTACAATTCCAAAAATAACTCAAGAATCACCTCTTCAAGGAGTCTCTACTGCTTAACACCTAGACCATCACATTGCCCCCTGCGACACCTGTCTAACAAGATGCCGTCTGCCTCCACCTGATCTCTGATGTCCTCCCTACCACCCTGTACAGCTGTACCCCTCCTATGTGCCCCTCTGTATCCTACCCCAGGTTGTATATCTGTTCTGTTGTTATCTCTGAAAAGTGCTCCGTTATGCATCTGTTCTGTTATATACCTCTGTAAACCTCTCTGTTGTGTATCTGTATTCCTGTATACCTCTGCAAAGCGCTCTGTTGCTTCTCGAAGGTCAGTCCACACTCAATAATTACAATATTAATAATAATAATAATAATAATAATAATAATAATAATAATAATAATAATAATAATAATAATAATAATAATAATGATTGTTGTGCAGAGGGCCACTGCTCAATGAGCTAATTTAAAGCATTCTTTTCATTTTCATCGATTATCTGCATCTATAGTTCCTTCTTAATATGTTTAATTCTTCAGATCTATGATTGTCGAAGCGATATAATACAATAGTTGACCAGTTAAATTTGATTTTATACTTTAAACACACTTGCCTTTTTCAGTTTTGTAGGTCAATAAACCTTATCGGCCTCATTACGAGCATGGAGGTAATGAAAAAAGGAAGGCGGAATGGTATAACCGGCATCGTTAACGGGTCCGGCCCATTACGACCCGACAACCCGCCAATACTGCCACCGCCCGTACCGTGCCCCTTCTTATTGGCATGCACGCGTACACGCGCCCCTTTGCGGCGGAAATACCGGGATGCCTCTAATAGGAGGATATCACAAGTTACGCAGGCATGCACTTACCGGCATCCCGAAGGCAGTAATTAGGGCCTGCATGGCAGCGGCAATACAGGCATCGCAGGCCACCCGTAAATAGCAACCTGCAGTGTAGGCAACTGCCACAGGTGCACACAATCACCACAGGTGGAGTCAATGGAGCCTGTCCCAGTACAAAAGGAGTACACCCACACACCACACCCCTTCCTACACCAAAATGATACCACTAGCTATTGCAATCATGGGGCTGGAGGACATGCCTGTACTCCTACAACTACAGCAACTACTTCAACAACAACAACAACTACAGCTACAACAACAGACAGCACAGAGGAGACACAGGAGGAAAAGGAGTGTGATACAGGCCCAGCAAGTTCCACCAGTGCAGCCAGTGGTACCACGTAGGCAGCCACCAAACCCTCGCATCAGACCCAGTCCATTCAATCTAACCCCTGAGCAGATCCACACCCTGTACCGGTTGGACCGGGACACCATCACCACCATAGCGGACATGATACACGACGACATTGTCAGCCTCATAGAAATACGCACTGCCATCCCCCTGCTACTAAAGGTGGTGTCTGTGCTCCACTTCCTGGCCACAGGCACCTACCAGCACACAGTGGGCCAGCTGTATGCTATATCACAACAACTCTTTTCACGCATGATGACCCAAGTGCTGGATGCCCTCATGAAGCACGCTAGCACCCACATATTCCTACCACAGACTGACCAAGAGCTTGCTGACACTAAAGTAGGCTTCCATGCACTGGCAGGCATGCCCAATTGCGTCGGTGCCCTCGACTGCACCCATGTTGAATTGGTTGTCCCTCATGCAATAGAGGTGGTGTAAAACAATCGCAAGCAATACCACTCCATCAATGTGCAGATGGCCTGTGACTCCTGCAAGATCATCACACATTGCTGCTCCCGATATCCCGGATCTACACATGATGCCATGGTGCTGCGTAACTCCACGCTACACCGTTACATGGAGCAACATGCTGGACGACGTGCATGGCTGCTCGGTAAGTTGCCTGACTGGGCCATGGCAGTGCATCGGGGTGGTGAGGTGGGGGGATGCATACTGCACCCGGGTGGGATTGTGGGGGGGGATGCATACTTTCCTGGGTGGGATTGGGCAGTGAGTGGACCATGCACTCAGAGCTAAACACTGTTGACCTGAACATCCCAACCCGAACATGACACATCAATGCCATACAAAAGACCAATGCCGTACATCAATGACAAAATGCAAGACGCACAAGCATGCCATATTTCAGTTCACAATGCATCAAATAAATCTGTGTGCATACATACAGGGACATGAGCATTTCAACAGCAAATAGCTGCGGCCATGGCCGTGAATCCTAAAGGTGTCAGCTCTGTTTGACTCACACATACCTCATTGTGCTCCCATGCAGGTGATGGAGGCTATCTCTTGATGCCATGGCTACTTACCCCTGTGCGGAACCCGCGGAACAGGCACGAAGAGGAGTACAATCGGGTCCATACCCGTACCCGTGTCATGATTGAGCAGACCTTTGGCCTGTTGAAGGCACGGTTCCGCTGCCTAAGCAGGTCTGGTGGAGCACTCCTTTATGGCCCTGACAAGGTGGCAAAGATCACCATGGTCTGTGTCATGCTGCACAACATGTGCATCCGGAGAAATGTACCACTGCCACCTGACATTGACATGCATGCACCGGGTGAGGATGATGAGGATGATGATGGAGAAGACGCAGCATCCCTGCCAGTACGTGATGCACAAGATGGCCATGCTGTACGCCAATCACTGATTGACGATTACTTCTGAACCACAGGAACGTTGATGGTTATGTGTCAGTGCTACACTGGGCACTGGGACCGTGTGGACATGGACACAGGGTGTGTGGGGAGTTGGGCACTGTGCGCTGTCATGAATTGAATGGACACACACGAAATGAACAATGTCCAGGCATTAAATGATTTCAAACACAACAGGTGTATTAAGGTAATTTACAAAACAGTGCTTTCTCCCTATACCACTCACACGCCCTCCCCACTTCCCCCAAAACATCCAAACACCCCATACCCCCAATGAACACCCATAACCCAATGAACACCCCATGCCCCCAATGAACACCCCATAACCCCAATGAACACCCCCATAATCCTCTCTATACCACCAACACCACCTCCCCACTCGCCCCCTGGTCATCCCACACTATTTGCAGGCTTTTTTAGTGTCTGGGGCTGCATTTCGGTCTGCATTGTCACCCGCACATGGCTGGAGGCGGTGAAGGATACAGGTGTGGATGATGGGGTGGATGCAGATGGTATTGGCACCGCCAGTGCTGGTTTTTGGTGCTGCATGTGCTGTAGCATGCTGGTTAGGACCTGCATGACGGCCCCCAAACTGTCACGGATCATGACTGCAATGGTGTTAATGGCTGCAATGGTCGCAGCATTGGCCTGGCGGATCTCTCTGCGTGTTTCCTCCCTGTGAGCCACATATTGGCGCACCAGCTCGATCATCGAGTCCTGCCTTTCCTCTACCGTTGACAGGCGTGCCTCCATGTCAGTGGGGGCTGCTGAGGTTGATGATGCTGCGGCTGGGTGGGCCATTGCAGGGCTGGCCTCTGGGGTCGTAGTGAGGTCTGAACTGTGCAGTAGAACTGCTAACCCAGCATGGGGCTGGAGAGTGTGCCCTGAGTGGCGTGTTGGGGGGTTGATGAGGGCTTGGGGTGTGTGGACATTCCACATGGATTGTTCCATCTAGGTTGACGTACTCCTCCGCTCCTACATCCACGTCACTGAGTGGGGCTGTGGCTTCTGCCTCACCCAATGAACTTGTGGCAGCGGATTGGGTGCCATCAGCCTCCCCTTCAGCTGTTGTTGGCAGCTCTGTGGTCGCAGTCTCGTCCGCTGCTGTGGTGTCCACATGTGCCTGAATGGCCTGTGCACTTGCCCTGGGTTGGACTGTGGGCCGCGGTGCTGCCCCGGAGGTGGATTGGCCAGTGGCCGGCGGGCTGGCCCTGGACGTAGATGGCCTTGTGGCAGGGTCTTGACTCCCACCTTCTCCATCAGTGCCTGTGCGGGAAGAAGAGATGCAGGGCATCAGTGATGGTGTTACATATTCAAGATGCATGAGATGGTAACGTACAATAGTTCATTTCTCATGCATTGCAATCTTATAGGTGTGTCACACAGGGTAGTTTCAAGGGGGGGGGGGCATATTGGCATTAGCTGTGGCATCTCCATTCAGCACTGATGCGTACCAGGCGGTATGCCATTGTATTGGGGTTTGTGTGATGTACGACGTGCAAATGGTCCCTGTGTGTTGAGTGTCTGTTGGTAATGGGATTGGCACACAGCATGCATTTCAGTGTGGCAGGGTTTGGGCCTCCATCTGGATATTGATCTGTAAATGTGTGTATGATGGGCCATGCATTGCCTTGGCTTGGCTCACTTTCACATCTGTTGTGCTACGTCATGGTTTGGCCTAATGGGGTTTGCAGGGTCACTCACCTCCATCTCCAGATGTCGCGCACCTGTCTCCATTTCCCCGAAGCCCTCTATTGACTCCATCTGGGTGGTTGTGCTGCAGGATTCCTCCCAGTGCATGAGTTTCACCGGTGAGTGGGCACCCGCGCCTGTGGCCATGGCTTCCCTACGATTGCTGGCCAGGATGTCCCAGACCCTGAGACGGAGGTCATCCCATCTTTTTTTGCAGTCTTTGACTGTGCAGGGGTGGTGCCTACCGCTGACACCTTGCATGCTACATCCTCCCAGATTTCCTTCTTCCTCAGCTGCGCCTCCCTTTTGAGGTTATTTGTGAAAACCTCATCGGCATGGGCAGCAAGGGTATCTGCCAGCATATTTAACTCCTCATCTGAGAAGGGCTTCTTGCGCAGGCGGGGGGTGGTTTTACGGGTAGCCTTGGACATGATGTATACAATGGCCCTGGTCTCTCCTATGTAGCACTGGTGGATTGGGAGGATTGCAATGGATTGTGTTTTTAAAGATGGCCGCCGGCACATTTGCCATTCCAACGCGATGACGTTACTTCCGGGTCCGGTAGTACGAGCTTGGTATTTGCAAGTAGTTATTACCGTGTCGTTATTAAGGGGTTGCTCCTTGGCGGAGGTGGTATCCGCGGGTCCCGTGATGACGCTATCGGGGGGTTGGAGGGCCTTGAGCGGCATGGCGTTGTAGCCATTACCGGCATGGGGGATTGCGCGTGCTCGCGCACTCCTAATCAGCCGCTATTGGCGGTGTTAAGGTTGCACGGACGCGCTAATACCTCCATGCCGGTAATGGCTCTGTTTTTAGCGGGAATCTCGTAATGAGGCCTTATGTCTTTTAGTCTCTTTAACCAGCACAAAGTTCATGTCAGCTAACAGTTCTGCAATTGGATGAATACAGCTTTCATTGGCAATGAATATTCTAGTACCATTCTTTTTTTTTTTTTTTTGAAACTTCAGCCTGATAGACTCAATGTGAACATCGAGACCTCAAGCTTTTGTTACAATTATTGATCATCAATGTTGACAAAAAAAAACATGTTCATAAAAAAAGGGTATTATTCGCCCAAGTAGGTATATATATCACTAGACAATCACAGTTTGTCGAGTCGTAGTGAATCTAAAAAGTTAACTACAGCACAACTCAATTTGATGCAGTGACCAGCACTGGCGTAGGTCCACCAATCTCAATTTCCTTCTGCTGCAGGCATAAAATCACTTAGATGCTGTGTCCGGTGTGCTACAAGCTGTTCGCACTTTGTTAGCAGGTGTTCGGTTGTTTCTGTATCGCTATTACAGAAGCGACACATATTATCTTTTCCTTCATTGATGTGTCGTTGCTGCAGCATCTCTTTTGTTTTGAGCGCGTTTAAGCGAAGTCTCAAGAATTGGGTCCTGTGATGACGAGAGGGACAATTTATGGGCACTAGGTCCGCAGTCTAAAGTAGTCGGCATTTGGTGATGACGGTCAGTGTTCTGAATCCAGCACCAGAGTTCAAACTTCTTTTTTGTTACTTGGGGGCACAAGATCAAGTCATTCAAATTTAGATCGGCAGCTGTTAGAATTGATCATCATCTCTTTCCACTCTTCTAGTAACTTCGATTTTGGACCATCGAAATGTATGAAGGTAACCTCAGAACTCGCCGTCAAAAAAGGCCTTCCATCTTCTGCCAAAATAAGGTGTCGATATTCCATGCGGCTTCTGATCCAAAGGTAATTGCTGGAACAACCTTTAAAGCATAGAAGGTTAGAACTGGAGTGAGGGTGAATTTGCCGTAATTTCTGTTCAGCAGCCTCGCTTGGATGGTAAGTTGTGTCATTCTGTTTTCTATGTCGAGTTTCCAGTGGTGTTCATGTAGGGACTTGTTAAAGGTGATTCCTAAGTAGCGAATAGAGTTGACGATCACGAGAGCTTTCCCATCGACTTTCCATGAGAAAGCTTTTTGTTTTTTGGGATCCCGTTCGCCAATTATGACAACCTTTGTCTTGTCGATGTTCAGTGTCAGGGCATTGATACTTAAATATTCTTGTAAATTTGCTAACTGCCGCTGGAGACCAATTTGGGTACGGTCCAGGAGCACCACGTCATCGGCATAGATTATGCAACCGATTTCGTTCTGGTTGACTTTGGGAGGAAAGCATCTTAGATTTTTCCTGAAATCTGGTAGATCCCAAATGAACATTTTAAACAGATCGGCTGCCAACGGACACCCTTGTTTTACTCCTTTGGTTGTGGGTATTTGGTTTGATAAAGTGCCATGATCATTCAGCCTGATGTGGATGGCAGTTTGGGAATGCAAAGCTTTTATAGGGTCGATTAAATTGCGGGGGCAATTCCAGTTATTCAATTTTTACCACAATTTATCTTGGTTAATGCTGTCAAAGGCACCTTTCAGGTCGATGAAGGCCAAGTAGAGATGGGTCTTGAACTAGAGAGTTTCTAGCTTTAGTATGTTTAATAATAGGAGATTTACTTCCACACCCACACCTTTAGTGAAGCCAGTTTGTCTGATGTCAAAGATGTGGTTAGACACAGACCATGTTGCTAGTTTTTGGCACAGAAATGAGACGAAGATTTTTCTTATTGTGTCCAACAGGGCAATTGGGCGATTCACCATTCATCATCAACTTTTATCAGCATCTTCCCAGAATATCTGTTCTTTGACCGTCAATACCTGGCCGGGCCTTACTTTAAGAAATAAGATAAAAGAAATGGATGCCCTATATTAGATGCAGCTCGAGTGGGCAACTTTACAAAAATACTACAAGGGTGGGCTGCAATCAGTGAATATTTGGGTAGAGAACAAAAGGAAAGGAACAATAAATGTATATTTCCCATATACTTTCTAATCCATCAGCGCAATGTGTGCTGTAAACGCATGTATTTATAAACCAATTAACCAAAAGTACACATAACATGTGAGGACAGAGATATGTCACATAACATGTAAGGACAGCACACCATATGTCAATGCATGTGACACATTATATGTGGCCCATTACATGGGTGATTCATAATTCAAAACAACTTATGAACATACACATACACATATCATACAACATACTATAATTCATGAGTCAAAACAACTAATGAACACGCTCAAACATGTATCATACAAAATACTACAATTGACTTTTAACAAGATAGAATATGTGACAAGGTACTCATTCACTGAAGCTGTAGGGGTCAGAAGGCCACAGAGTCCAGTCAGTTCCAATTCCGTGCCACACATCTTGATTCACATCAAGAACATTCATCACATAATGCCTTGGTTGTTTGGGAACTTGGTTTTACCATACATTTGGGTGCATCCTCCTGTCCCATTTGCATCTGGACCACATGGAAAGTATTATCTGATAAGTTGGAACCTGTAGCCCTTTGTTGGTTCCATTGAAAGAACATGGCACCATCTACAGTGCCAGCTGGAAATCTCCCACAGGTTCTGCCATGGCCACAGCATAGACAATTTTCCAGAATCTTTATCCAATGCTTCTGGCCGGGTCAGGTGCCTAATGTCATCCCCGATTGCTCTCAGCAGGTTGTTCAGGCAGTCTCTTTGTATTGCCAGATGAATTAATCGCCTGCCAAACAATTTGGAAAATTAGACATTCTTTTGAAGTTTACGGTTGGCTAAAAGAATTGCATTGATCCTATCATAGCATGAACTCCTTTCAATCTCTCTGGGCATGTTGCATTATGCCAGAACTTTGTACTATAGCTTTTGAGCTTTTGTAGCAACTGTATTTTGTAAGTATTCATCTTTTTTCGTTTTTTTTGGGGGGAGCAGAAATGCACATGCTGAATCAGGATACAATGAATTTGGAGAGTAGACGGTTTGTATAAACAAGCAATTTCTCTATCACTCAGACAACAAATTATATTGATAGTTCAGTGTACCTCGTGTGTGAACGTACAACATCTTCCATTAGGGTCATCTTGATCTTGCCTTAGCACACACAAACCTGGGGCTATTATCATCTGTGCCAACTCTGGCATATGCAGGGGTGCAAAATAATTCACCACTGAAGAACTCTCCCGCCCCCCATCACTGCTTCTCTAACCTTTGCCATGGATCCATCAGTCATCTATTGGATGGTTCGTTTGTGGATTTTTCCTTGTTCTAGAAGATGTAGGTTGGTTGAACAATACGTGCTCAGATTAGCTTTTTGTGTTGGTCTAGGCCACCCAGTTGGTTTGACAGATGGTTTACTGATTTTTGGAGAAACATGTTCAGCTTCTGGTAACACCTTTCTCATTTCCCATTCTGAGTGTGGTACTGCTTTTGACAAGCCCCTCTGTTCCTTATACTTGGATCTCAGTTTAGTAATGTTCTACAAGCCTAATCCACTTGGCCACTCTACATAACTGTCTCCAGAGAAGAACCCATATAGTCGGTCATTTTACACTCCCCCCATGAAGCAGTCATGTAATTAACCCCTGCACCCCCACCACCATATCACACTAGTCTGCTTTTTCCACGAGGGCCAGATTCTGGTTTGCTGTGTAGTTACTACATCAGTGTCTCTATTCTTTTTCTTAACTGACCCCAATTGTCCAATATCAGAGTTCTCAAGAAAGGGCACCTTGCCTGGATTTAATCTAAGCAAAGATAATACCATCTTGATAGCCAGGAGATGTTGTTTCAACTGATGGGAGCATTACTGACCGACAATGACTTGTATGCTTCAAGGTTGGCACATTTCCACAGTACACCACAGTGTTAGGCAACAGAAGAAATGTGTAGGGGCCATCCTATCTAGCTGTCAAACAATTCTTGCGTGATTTATCTGAACAAAGATCCAGTTTCCAGGCTTGAAAGGGTGATAAGGCATCACATGTTCCCTTTGCAGAGCTTGCTAAACCTGTAAGTAGACATGCTTTGCAACATGTATTACATTTTGACAGTACAGGAGATGCACATTCCATGATTCAGTGGCAGCGGGTAGATTCTGGTCCGCAAAATCTTCATTTATTTATTTATTCTGCGTTACAGTACAAATCTGTACTTTTCACACAAACAAATGAAGACAGGCAGTTTTACAGTTTTCCAAAATTTCTTAAAAGACACATTTAACAGTTCCATTTCCACTAAAATCCACAGGCTAAAAATCATCATCAAAACAAAACTACATTTTACATTAGCCAGAGACTTTTACATCATGAAACATTAAAATTCCACAAAGCCTGCCTTTAAAAACTCCAAAAGCCGAATTGATAAGGACATTTCATTTGTGTTTAAAATCCTTATCCACAGATCCTGTTCCGTTAATCTAAAATTCATAGGTGTAATGTGAGCCCTCAACAAGTATCCCACAATCCTTCATTAACACCCCTGCCATTGATTGCGTATTGTCTTTTAATTCAACCTGAAAACCTATCAACAGTGACAAGCTCAGACTGTCACATTGCCAATTTTGCAGTTGAATAAAATCACGCTGAACTCTGGCCAATGGTTTCCAGGGGGGAAGTACGCTTCCTGGTCAACACTCTCTCTTAATATTTGGGAGTTTTTGATGTCAATGGACGTCACTGTGAGCAGGGAGTAGAGGAATTTTCCTTCACCAATGAAGCTGCATACTTGCGGTGGTCGTTAGCTGTACAGGTAGGGGCGATCCCTTCTGGACGCCACCCTGGAGACCCTAGATAGACAGAGGAACACGGGGGGGCATCCAGAGGCATCGCCTCCAGAATGAGGCAAAGGCCATAGGCATACACAACCTCAGAGAAAAAGATCAACGGTTTAGAGGCACGAAGAAGAGCAGGTCTGGAGGGATAAAGAGCAGCAAATCCAGAGGTCAGGGAAGAGGTAGCCAAAGTAACCAGAGAGAGTGAGGGGAGCGAGAACTGGAAACAGGGAACAGGGTGAAAGGAGGGAGAAGGCAGAAGAGCAAGGACACGGAAGCAGAGAAGCACACGCTCATCACATTCTGCAGTCCCACTCTATCCGCCACAAGAACTGGAATGCCAAAACCTGTTTCTTTTTTTTTGGGAAAGCGCTCTTTGTAAACGTAGAAATGTTGGCCAAATCAAAGGAACTTTCCATGGGGGATTGCTTGGGCTTACCTCCCAGTGTTTTGAAGCTCAAGTTTTGCAAGATATTTGCATGTTCTCGGCAGGTAGTAGGTGTACATGTAATATGCTGGGGTGCCCCTTTCCAGAAAATACACTCTTTTAATTGTAATATACTGTTTCAAATATTCTGCATATTATTTAGTGTTAACCGACTACACTGCGTTTACATCAAGTATCTAAGATGCAATCAACCCTTTCGCCATGTTTCCTTTAGTTTTCAGATACATTCTCACCATTTCCAAGAGTTAATTTAAAATAATCCAGTTTAATTTACTCGTCTGACATCTACTCCCTTCCTACTTCTGTCTTGTTCTCTGCTCTCCTCTACATTTTCCCTCCAGTATTAGTACTTTTAGTACTATTACTAATATTAGTTCTCTTGCACTAGTTTTATAATTTCATCCCCTGCCCAATTATCCCAACTTCCCACTGGGTCTACCCGCTGCCTTTTGGTTTACATGAAAAGGGTTTTCACTAACCTTCATGGATGCTCTAGTTTCCTGTGATGTCACCAATATTTATTTATTCGCATTTTTTAAAGGGCGGACATGGAGGCGCTGTTACAGGGATATGTCTTAGTTGCATATTTATAACACGCTTAATACCCAGATGTTTGTGTTGCTTCGTGCCGTCTTGTTTCCAAGGCGAGCACGTTGCCGCTGAGCTATCCTCCCAGGACCAATGTGTTCATGGGCTGCACAACGGGGGCTCAGAGTTATCGTGAAGTAGTTTCCAACCATTACTGAAATTCAAGTGTTTTGTTGCATTAAACTATCACCCTAACATCACTTCTGCAAAAAAGATTCCCTGAATTTCAATGGCATTGTCATGCTATATATTACACCACCTGTAGAGCTCAAGCCTTTTCTTTTCGTATCATCACAGATGCCATATTCAGTATTATCAATATGTTTCTGAGCAATGTACCATGAGAGTATTGCTCATTATGGGTCCCTGGCCCACTGGTCATGGCCCGTGGGCCGCGGCCCTGGCCAGTGGCCTTTTGCAATAATGAGGTACTGGGGTGAGAGAATGGGTGCGATATTTTATATATTTTAGCATAGACTTTGAATCACGTTGTACTTGCAAGATGTTTCTGTGAGATTTAGCTGCAACAACGCAGTCTGGCTAACAACGCAGTTTGGGAATCGTGAGGATACCTTCCACGAGGGCTCACAGGTGGAAAAATGGCACGCCACATGCGCACAATATTCTGGTGAATAAGTCATTCAGACATACTCGCAAGTAGATGAAAATGCAGAAACATATCATCCCAATTTGATCCCAACACATTTAAAATGTGCCCAAATGCCACCCAGAATGCAAACTGAACCATATGCCTAAAATGTCAACCATTCGTGTGAAAAGATGGAAATGAATGTAAGGAAGTGTTACCCATAGCCATCCACAAAGAGTCATGCTTCTCAATTGCTACTGCTTCAGCCTCCTCACATCCTCCCTGAAGATCCCCTTCACGCCCTCCTGATATAATCTTAAGCATGGTGTAATTCCCCAGTGTGAGAATATTGGCAAAAACGCCACACATTGGTGGAAAAAAAAACGGTGAGTCAAAGTTAGCAATAACATTTTTACAAATTCAATGGATCTTGGGTTTCACCTTAACTATAAGGTGATTAGCGTCACACAAAGGCATGTGCCCACGCAGGCATGCACACACGCACGCACGCGCGCGCACGCACGCACGCACGCACGCACACACACACACACACACACTCTTCTTATATATCCTAGGTATGCCTCTAAATGTAACCCCCTTTAATCCTGTGAATTGAATTTTAAATTCATTCTGTGCCTTACCCTGTTTATTAGCACCATAGACGTGCTTGTTTTCTGGGTATATTCTCCTTTCCAAGATCCACTCTCCGCTACATCATTGGCGTTCGCCATTCGTTACTATTCTCTGTAGCTATGTAACAGTAATTGCGAACTTTAAACTATTATGTGAAAGTGACTACACACCTCACTATTGTCCCTGCAATGAAGTCCAATGTTCTAACTAATCTGTGCAAGAGCTCACGTTAATTGTGTATTTAATCCCAACACCGGCCAACAGTGTACAGCTCGTTCTGGTGGCCTAAGAAGCCAGTTTGAAGATGGCTGCCTTTTATATGGCGCTGTGTTTGTAGTCATCAAACCCCCGCTTCATGGAATGGCGAGACCTTCTATTCTTTTTAGTATGCTTGCAAATCTTACTCTTCTGTATGTCATAGGGGAGTTCGATTCCCCTTGAAGTGCTTGTTGTTGCAGAGTCAATGAGTGTGTATTTTCACTAATATTTTTGTGTTCCAATCAGAAACGAGAGTGTACCATTCTTGATAGGCCTATCTGGACAGACAGTCATCTTTGCTAGAATTTCTGCTGTGTTTGGGTTACTTGGTCAACATTCAGTTATTGTGTGAGATCCTCCAAAATTGTTTAAAACAGTGAAAGGATCTATAGATCCAACTGGGGTATGTACCTCTGCCACCAATTGAGGGTACATGCTCTTGCTGTCAAAAAATAGATGGCTCAAGGTATTGGTACTTTGTACACAAGAAGTGTCTAGTGTTTCATTTTGTGGCTTGACTTTTGAAAAATTATGAATATATAAAGGTTTGTTGATGTCAGGTTTGGTTTATCAGTCAAAAGTAATCCTGGCTTCCCTTCCCCAAAGAGTGACAGTCGGCGAAGGTTGGAGTAAACAGTTTCATAGAGGAGCACATGAAGGGTTATTTTGTTCTGACGCCTCTCTCTCAGCCTCTCCTGGTGCACAGAAAGGAAGGCTATGCTGATGCTCAACACACCTTACGCTCAGTCAATCATAACAAGAGAGAAAATTAATCACCACTGATTGGCTCATGGTAGCAAAATGTAGAGTCGTTGCGTTCATCTGCAGAACAATAGGCTGTGTTCATTTGCAGGCTCACCCCAGGCTTTGCCAATGTCCATTTCTGAAGGTCAAATTCAATTTTCTCAATTTAGGAAGTGTGACGAATATGAAGACTTTGTCCCTTTTTCCTTAGGGGGATCCACGCCTTTGAGGCTATGGAGGTGACTCTGTGAAGCAAAACTCTTGCAAGGGGTTTGAGAAAGCGGGACCTCATTTGGAGTGACTCCTCTTCAGGGAACAAGGACTCCCATTCCCATGGGGAACTCGCTATATGCCAGATATTACCTACCTAGATGGGAGTCAGCAAGACCGATAATACCTTTATGTGATTGGCTCAAGGTAATGATGAACTTTACACCTGTTTGACAACCTGTGGTGAACGTTGAACTCTTACTCCTTAGGTCTGACCTGCCGAGCACAACAGCACCCGCCCACAGAGTTTTCACTGAAGCACCGGTATTGTTAGCAACGGTGCCGGTGCTTCCATCTCCCCACTCCCATGGAGTCCTACGGGGTTCCATGGGATTGCGGAACAACATTTTCCGGCATCTGACTTCCCAATCCGCCTGGACTTGCAATGTCCAGGTGGCACTGGGAAGTTAGGTGCTGGTAAAGTCTAACAAGTCTGGTGGCAACACGGCGGTAGCATCGGCAGGTTACCACCAGACTCATATCAGGCCCACAAACCTGAAATGGAGGCATAACGTGGCTGAGTAGCCAAGGCCAATCAAAGGCATCGCGGCACGAAATCGAGGCTAATCCTCGATCTAACCAGGAAGAACCGGCGGCAGGCGGATCGCCGGCCAGTCGAAGGCCATACTAAGGCCTGTTGTGTGCCTGTTACGCGCATGGAAGCGCGGCGTGGCCACCCCCCTGCACAATTTTTCTACTCTCCAACCGATAGACTACCACCCGGACAATGAAAACGTACTGTAAGTACATGCCAGCACCGGAGACACCACTGTATGTTTATAACCGTAACCGACTCCATTGAAATGTGCTCCCAGCCTCCAACATGGGTCGCCCACAGACCATCTAGTCTGCCATATTGTGCCTTTTGGTCGCCTACAGACCATCTAGTCTGCTATATTGTGCCTTTTGGTCGCCCACAGACCATCTAGTCTGCCATATTGTGCCTTTTGGTCGCCTACAGACCATCTAGTCTGCTATATTGTGCCTTTTGGTCGCCCACAGACCATCTAGTCTGCCATATTGTGCCTTTTGGTCGCCTACAGACCATCTAGTCTGCTATATTGTGCCTTTTGGTCGCCTACAGACCATCTAGTCTGCTATATTGTGCCTTTTGGTCGCCCACAGACCATCTAGTCTGCCATATTGTGCCTTTTGGTCGCCCACAGACCATCTAGTCTGCTATATTGCGCCTTCTGGTCGCCTACAGTCCATCTAGACCGCTGCATGGTGCCTTGGTGCATGCATTTAGCATGTACTTTTCCTATGCGCTTCAGTTTAGAATGTGCCTACTTGCTAGCCACCGTGCCTTAGTCGGTTGACCACTGTGCCTCACCTTGAATGTGCCTATCTGCTAGCCTCTGTGCCTAGTCCATTGACCACCGTGCCTGCCCATTGTACCCACTCTGATCTTGACTACCTGCCATCCTGCCTATCCCGACCCAGTCGGCTCCCGCCTCACCTCAAACTACTCTATAACTACCACCTAGTCAACCTCGGCCAACTACACCCGGGTCTTACTCTGACCACCCATGGCAAACTTCTACTTAGCCACGCTCACCTTAACGGCTACACTCGCCCTGCTCCACCACAACAACACCACCCACCACAAACCCCGTCCGCAATCACTCCCAACCCAACATACTATGGGTTTTTTGGAGACCCAACATATTGACAAGCCTGACACCCTCAGTCCTATAGAATGGATCCGCCGATTTGCTGCTCCGCCCACTCCTTGGAACCCATGCACATTGAAAGACAGAAACCTGAGACTCGGCTCTCGGTTCATAACCCCCAAGACACTCGCCAAAAAACACTCCTTTCATCCCACACACATTCAAGCAAACTCCGCTCAAACTTTGAACATCACCCAATCAGCCCCCTTGAGCACATCTGAACAGCCACTAATCAAGGGCGCCCTCGTCAATGCCCGCTCCTTGGTCGCCCATGCGCTAGATATCGCAGACTTCATCTCTATCAACAATCTACACTTCCTGGCTATCACGGAAACCTGGCTGCACCAAGCAGCAGGCCCAGCCTTATCCCTCGCCATCCCAGAAGGTTATTCAATACTAAGGAAAGACCGGGACCTAGGTAAAGGAGGAGGAGTAGCCTTCATCGCTAAAACATCCCTTGGACTTAGATTAATCCCTCCGCCCAGCTTCCGATCTGCAGAACTTCTGTCAGCAAAGCTCCAACTCTCTGCCACACAAACCATACTATTACACCTCCTTTACAGACCCCCAGGCCCCATCACCACATTTGAGGAAGAGATATCTGACCTCTTGACCACCAACACCAAAACAGGATCTCAAATTATCCTTCTTGGTGACCTCAACCTCGGTCTCGGCGACCCAAACGATACCAATGCACTCTCCCTGGAAAGCACCATCTCCCAACTAGGGTTCAAGCTCAGAATCACAGACCCTACCCACAACAAAGGCAGGACCTTGGACTGGCTAGCGGATCTCAACTGCTCTACGACCATCACAAAAAACGAGCAAACTGCTTGGTCTGACCACCACGCCATCTTCTTCTCCATCCAAGGGAAATCACAACCAAACTCTCCAACCCCTACCATCCCCCAAACCCTCACCAGAAACAACCGCAACATTACCTTACAAAACCTCTGCCCACTTATAGACAATATCTGTACCCCTACAAACTACGCCAACCTAGATGCGGAGAAACTCGCTGACCTCTACAACAAAACGTTAGAATCAGCAGTAGACACCATCGCCCCACTCCAACTCACCAAAGCCAAACCGGCAGCCCATATGAACAAATGGTTCACACCAGAGCTAAAAATCCTCCGAAACTCCAAACGAGCCGCAGAAGCCACCTGGAGAAAAATGCCCAACCTCTCCAACAAAACTCAACTCTCGATAGCAGCCACCACCTACAAAACTGCTATCCTTAAGGCCAAAAAAGAGACATATGATAACAGAATTGAGAGCGCCAAATCCAAAACAAAAGAGCTTTTCAATATCCTCAGGGAACTCGAATCCCCCCCCCACTCTGGCTGAAACCTGCGTGAAAGATGCAGACTGGTGTGAGAGGATTCAAAAAGCCCTAGCAGACAAAATCACCATGTTACAATCCAAAATCGAACAGAAAAAGCTCAGCCTTTCCAAAAAAACAAACCATCCTCCGTCCACCACCCCAAAAACACCTACTTGCCCCCCCTTCTCCTTCTCACCAGTTTCCACTAAAGAAGTAGAAAGCATCATTAAGGGCCTCAAGCCCTCTAGATGCCAAGGGGACTCATGCCCAGCTCCCATCATCCAAGAAGGCGCCAACACTCTGGCCCCCTTCATAACAGCCCTCATCAATGCATCCTTCAAATCAAGCTCAGTGCCCAGCAGCCTCAAGGAGGCCTGGGTCATGCCACTTCTAAAAAAACCTAATCTAGACCCCAATAACCCAACTAATTACAGGCCAATCACCACCGTTCCCTACATCCTAAAGATCCTAGACAGAGTGGCCTACCTGCAAATACAGAAGCACCTGGAAGACAACAACCTCCTGGGTCTCAGACAATCCGGCTTCAGGCCAAGGCATGGAACAGAGTCAGCCCTACTGGACCTAAAAATCCAGATGGACGAGGCAAAGGACAAGGGTAATCTAGCCATTCTCCTACTGCTAGATCTATCAGCTGCCTTCGACCTCGTCGACCATCAGATCCTCACAGAACATCTGATGACCTCAGCGGCCTTCTCTAACCAGGCGACTGCCTGGATCCAGTCCTTCCTAACCAACCGAACCACCCGGGTCTTCTCCCCAGGGGCATCAGCACTCCCTGTCCCCATCACCTGCGGCGTTCCTCAAGGCTCGTGCGTCTCGCCGACCCTATACAATATCTTCACAAAGCTATTGTTTGACCGCCTAGATAACCTAGGTGTCACATACACAAACTATGCTGACGATACCCAGGTTCTCATCACCCTATCAGGGTGCTACGACGAGGACTCCACCAGAATCAACAACCTTTATTTAGAGATCCAAGCTTGGATGGCAGAGCACGGCCTATGCCTCAACGACGAGAAAACTGAGCTCCTCATTGTCGGCTCCCAACATCGACTAAACAAACTAGACCCCCGTTACGCGTCCATCAACATAGACGGTAACCTAATCACAGTAGCCAAAGAAATTAAAACCCTTGGGGTTTATCTAGACTCTACTCTCTCGCTCAAAAGACAGGTGAACGCAACTGCCTCTTCAACAGCTTACACCAATAAGCTCATCAACGCCTGCAAACCTTTCCTATCACCTTCCAGCTGCATTACACTAGCCAGAGCGTTAGTGCTCTCAAAAATTGATTACTGCAATACCCTCTTTCTTGGCTCATCAGAACACAACCTGAACAAACTACAGGTACTTCAAAATAATGCCATCAGAGCCGCCCTCAGTATCCCACGAAACGCCCACATCTCCAGCTTCAGACAAGATGCTCACTGGCTCCCAGTACGAGACAGAATCACCCTCAGATCCCTCGTCATCGTCCATAAATGCCGCTCTAATGACGCACCCAAATACCTGGCAGACAAGTTCCACAACCACACCTCAACTAGACCAACTAGAACACCATACGCACATTGCCTTTCCGTTCCCAAATTCTCCCTAAAAAAAGCAGGTGGCGCCAGCTTCCCGGTCCTAGCTGCCAAACTATGGAACGCTATGCCACCATACCTTAGAGCAGAACCCTCATTTTGGACTTTTAGAGCCAAAACAAAAACATGGCTTTCCAACAAAAACGCTGCTTAATGCACCTCCTCTCTGCATGCCTCTGTTGACCACCTGTAACCCGGTCTGCTACACCGTTGTTGTTTTATCACAGTCTGTATTGTATATTTTTGCCATGCTGTAACTGTTTCTAAGTCTCCGGCGCCCAGCTACCCCAGGGTTCGGTGCGCGGTACAAATAAATAAACTAAACTAAACTAAACTAAAGCGAAGCTTACCTGGAACCACGATCATGGCTGAGATGAGGCAGACCAGTTGTCCACGAACGAATGACAAAACAGGAAGCGAGGGAGGAGTGAATTGTTTGCTCCCAATGAGAGAGCAGAAGGGCGAAAATCACTCGTATCCAGTCCCGAAGACCGGCATGCAGGAAGGATCTTTGCTGCACCGGAAGAGACACACCATCACTGGAGCGACCTTGCAACCCGGAAGGTACAGGGGTTGCCAAGGTTGAGGGGCAACAGACAGAGCTAAGTGGAGAGCAGGCTCACAGAGGCCCAGAGAGAAAGATTGAACGAGAGAAAGAGAAGGGTTACAAGAGCCTGAGAAACTCAAGGTGAATAAACCTCCGGAAGGGTTCCAAAAACCCATAAGAGCTGAGAGAGCCAGAAGTAGAAGATAGGGGTTACAGATACCCCATAGAGCCAAGTGAAATAGTGGGACATAGAACCCCAAGGGAGCCAGAGAGGCCCAATAAAGAAAGCATCAAACAGACACGAGGGAAGCCCAGAGGCATCCAACCCCTGAATCTAGTAGAGAGAGAGCAACACAACTGGTGTAGAGGGATCAGGGAAATACCGCTCCACCAAATAACTATTTTGTTTTTTCTGGACCTTAAAACTTTGTTTTGTTGTTGAACTTGTGAAACTTGAGGAACTTCGAAAAACTGCCAGGAACTGTGAAATAAGGGGAACTGGTAAAGTGAAGAATTCTGAAAAAAGGAGAGATTTCCAGAACCCCAGGGAAATATTCTAGTATCCAACACTGAGTGCAGGGTCCTCCACCTACAGTTCTATGATTTTGGTACAAGTGGTAGGGCCAGTTTATTGGATAGGTTTGGACGGAGGACTATTTTTCTTTTGACTATTGACAAGCACCTTAGTTTAGTTTGATAGGAAGGGAACTCCCCTTTAGCAATAGGGTTAAAGAAGCGTTTTCCTTTTAAGTTGAATAAAGATACTTGAAAATATGTCCTCGGGTCTGAAACCTTCTTCTGGCTTGCTTACCACAGAGGCTACCTACAATAGGTGCAGATGTGGCACATTAAGCATCATTCCATGAGGTAGGCCCTGTGAGGTTCTGCCAGTCAGAATTGGGCCTGAGCAGCACCTCAGAGTAAGGAAAGAAAAATTAGACATGAGAATTTTGTGAGAGAGTACACATGGTCAAAGCCACGCCCCCATTCTAACATTCCACCTATTTGTTATGCCTATGGTATACCTTGTGTTATATACTGTTATATACATTTTCTCATAGCAACGCACTGTAACACTTTCACATGATTTTTGAGAAGAGATACACCCTCACTGGCGCGCACCCTGTAACGCGCAAGGTATGAGGGTTGCCATGGTTGAGGGGGAACAGAGAGAGCTAATTGAAGTGCAGGCTCTGAGAGGTCTTGAGAGAAATATTGAACGAGAGAAGAGAACGGTTACAAGAGCCTGAGACACCTGAGGAGGATAAACCTCCAAAAGTGTCACAAAAACCGATAAGAGCTGAGAGAACCACACGTAGAAGAGAGGGAACCGCAAGTTGTCAGTACTCCCATGTTGCACCATAGGACCAGGTTATCATAGAATCCAAGCTCATTCTGCAATTTTGGGTGATGACAGTGACAGCTTTATTCATCGACTTGCAAGACAAGGAAACAGCATCCAATGTCTACAAGTAACTGACTGTTATAACCTAACCCACCCTCCAAACCTCCTCACCTTTATACATCCCTCGCTCGACACATGACTGATTCAAACCCAAAGTACATTCTGGAACCCAACTCTAGGCCTTCTGGCAGATGGATCCCACCTCCTGCCAACACAATGAAACGTTTCATTAGTATTTGTCCTATCTCAATGTCTACTTCTGGTTGCTATGTCATATGATATTTTCTGGCCCTGTGATTCCCACCCGGAGGCATAGGTACCCCTCTTAACATGTTGACTTCTTTTATGAGCAGGACATTGTTGATACCAGTCCGTACCAGTCTGAGCCATCACTTGGGCCAAGATGACCCAGGCTACAATTTCTGCTCAACAGCACTTTTCCCATTCCACCGGTGCACATGCTCCAACTTGCTGTACACAAACAGGGGGAAAGCCTAACTTTTAATTCAATGCATCAGTTTCGCCCAGAGTGCGCTGAAACTGAAATACTACTAAGGCTTTGCTAATGTGATACAGCTAGGGGTAGCCTACATTTCATTTGTATTTCCTAATGCATATATCTTTTCTTTATTCACTTAATTTCTACCATCTTACTCAAGACTGACCTCCTGCTCTGGGAGCAAAAAGTATGGGAGTCATTTGAATTCTCACATTCTCTGAAGCATCGTTAGGTCACATGCTAAAAGCCCCTCTTTACTATGTGCCCACTCTTCTTCCGTTATGAGACCGTGGCAGCAAAATGGGCTTCTCCCGGCCAGTACCAGGCAGAAACTTGTATGCCTAGAGTACAGTTCTAAATTTGGAAATTAACCACCTTAAAAATCACATCAGTTTATAAACCCTGTTGGCTTTTAAATTCCATTCCAGAAACCCTAACTCAAAGCTATTCCTAACCTGACAACCACTGCTAAATCATCTGCAAACTGCAAGAATACACCTGATGAAACATTCTCCACGCACACACTACACCATGCTCAACCCGCCCACTACACTGCACCACATACCCTTACCCCATCCACTACACTGCACCACATACCCTTGCCCCACTCACTCCACTCCACCACATACCCTTACCCCATCCACTACACTGCACCACATACCCTTACCTCATCAGCTACACTCCACCACATATCCTTGCCCCATCCACTGCACTGCACCACATACTCTTACCCCATCCACTACACTGCAACACATACCCCTACCCCATCCACTACACTGCACCCCATACCCTTACCCCACCAACTACACTGCACCAGATAACCTTACCCCATCCACTACACTGCAACACACCCCCCTACCCCATCCACTAAATTGCAACACATATCCTTGCCCCATCCACTACACTGAACCACATACCCATACCCCATCCAGTAGACTGCAGCAAATAACCTTACCCCATCCACTACACTGCACCACATACCCTTGCCCCACTCACTCCACTCCACCATATACCCTTACCACATCCACTACACTGCACCACATACTCTTACCCCATCCACTACACTGCACCCTACACCCTTACCCCATCCACTACACTGCACCACATACCCTTATCCCATCCACTACACTGCACCCCATACCCTTACCCCACCCACTACACTGCACCAGATAACCTTACCCCATCCACTACACTGCACCACATACCCTTACCCCATCCACTACACTGCAACACATACCCCTACCCCATCCACTACATTGCAACACATATCCTTGCCCCATCCACTACACTGAACCACATACCCATACCCCATCCACTAGACTGCAGCAAATAACCTTACCCCATCCACTACACTGCACCACATACCCTTACCCCATCCACTACACTGCACCCCATACCCTTACCCCACACACTACACTGCACCAGATAACCTTACCCCATCCACTACACTGCAGCACACACCCTTACCCCACCCACTACACTGCACCACATCCTCTTACACCATCCACTACACTGAACCACATACCCTTACCCTATCCACTACACTGCACCAGATAACCTTACCCCATCCACTAGACTGCACCACATAGCCTTACTCCATCCACTGCACTGCACTGCACCACATACTCTTACCCCATCCACTACACTGCACCCCATACCTTTACTCCATCCACTACACTGAACCACATACCCTTACCCCATCCACTACACTGCACCACATACCCTTACCCCATCCACTACACTGCACCCCATACCCTTACCCCATCCACTACACTGCACCACATACCCTTACCCCATCCACTACACTGCACCCCATACACTTACCCCACCCACTACACTGCACCAGATAACCTTACCCCATCCACTACACTGCAGCACATACCCTTACCCCACCCACTACACTGCACCACATACTCTTACACCATCCACTACACTGCACCACATACCCTTGCCCCATCCACTACACTGAGCCACATACCCTTACCCCATCCACTACACTGCACCAGATAACCGTACCCCATCCACTATACTGCACCACATAGCCTTACTCCATCCACTGCACTGCACTGCACCACATGCTCTTACCCCATCCACTACACTGCACCACATACCCTTGCCCCATCCACTACACTAAACCACATACCCATATCGCATCCACTACACTGCACCTGATAACTTTACCCCATCCACTAGACTGCAGCACACAACCTTACCCCATCCACTACACTGCACCACATACCTTACCCCACCCACTACAATGCACCACATACCATTACCCCATCCACTGCACTGTACCACATACCCTTAGCCCATCCACTACACTGCACCCCATACCCTTACCCCATCCACTAGACTACAGCACATAACCTTACCCCATCCACTACACTGCACCGCATGCCTTACCCCACCCACTACAATGCACCACATACCATTACCCCATCCACTGCACTGTACCACATACCCTTAGCCCATCCACTACACTGCACCCCATACCCTTACCCCATCCACTAGACTACAGCACATAACCTTACCCCATCCACTACACTGCACCACATACCCTTACCCCACCCACTACACCACATACCATTACCCCATCCACTGCATTGTACCACATACCCTTAGCCCCTCCACTACTCTGCACCACATACCCTTATCCCATCCATGGACGTGGGGCAGAAATGATCAGAAAGAATAGGCAGGGGTCATAAAAAGAGGGGATGGTCTTTTGCCAGCACACACCTGCATAGGCCCCAAGATGTACAGTCTGACTGGCACACAGGCACTGGTTCCTTCTGATCTGTATGCATTGCACCCCACCATTCTCCCCTAACACTTCTATTCCCACTTCTTTCAGGATCCAGGAAAAAGAGGCAAACCAAAAATGGAAGACACAGATAAAAACATGACATTGCATTACTTCTGAAGTCAGTCAGATATTAAAGGTCTCCATCAGATGTCAGATGGTTTTCTGTCTGAAGGTGACTGCTGAGGAACAGCCCCTCTAAATTAACATTGCAGATAGATTACCTAACACAGAAGAGATGGGAATCAAAAACGTTAGAGTAGCCAAATACATGCTGTGTATTTGATTCGAGAAAGCGCAAGGGAGATCACAGCCAGTTTCTTCTGGCAAGAGAGATTCCGGTAGGGTCAGCGGCAACGTGCACGCCTTGGAAGCAAGACACCATGAAGCAACATAGGTTCGATCCCCGGGTGCGCGCTTAGAAACCTCTGGGTATTTAAGCGCGTTATAAATATGCAACTAAGACAAAAAAAAAAAAACAGTTACGCAACTAAAAAACAAACAATTCCTGTAACAGCGCCTCGATGCCCGCGGGCTGTGTGAGCGCTTTAAAAATGCAAAATAAATAAATAAGAAAGAAACCTGCTTTAATGACTTGAATAATCTGAAGGTCGAAGGATAGTTCTGTATCCAGAAAGAAGCCTCGATTCTTTACCGTCGATGCAGGCTTAGAATGTCTGGTTTTTGTTGCTTCAGTTCAGGGGTGGACTGTCTTATAGGGAGCTCTGCACCCTGGGCCTCTTTTGTGTGGCAACCTATGTTATTTCTAAATGTTCTCATAGGAAAAAGGTTGGGCTTGCTGAAAAATCTTTGGGTTCCCAGTCCACCCCAGCTTCAGTTTGTTTTAAAAAGTTACTGTTTCTCCAATTCATTGAACGCATTAATACAAGCTACAAAAGTGTCTGTTAAAAAGGAGAGTGGTATTCCCAGAGACCTGCATAAAATTGTGCTTCATTCGCATAGTTAAAAAAAATCTGGACCTTAGCGTCTCATTTGTGACGCCAAACGGTGTAAATAAAGGTTGGCCAGGAAAGGGGAAAGTGCTGAGCTCTGAAGTACCCCTCACCGTAAACTGCTCCGAGGAAAAAGGAGAGATCGAAACCCATTGAGACCAGTCAGTCAAAAAAGTATCCAGCGCATTGAGGGCCAGGCCACATATACCTTCGCTGTTCAAACATTTGATCAGGTTTTTATATTTTATGATGTCACATGCCACAGAGAGATCAAGGAACCGATTTAATAAAAGTTGAGCGCCAGCACAGAGTGCTGATGTGCCGTTTGTGCCAAGGCGCTCACTTGGCAGGTATTTTAAAAGCATATACGCGCCATTACCGGCCGCTGCGTTGAGTGTTAAAGGTGCGGCCACCGCTTATGCTCAGTATGATGTTTCCCTTATTTCCATCAACTAATTTCCATGCTAATACACACTGTCTTGCCCTTTCTAAAATATAGGGCCTTGTCGCAAGCGCAGCACAGACTGAGAGTGCGCAACACACTGCCCACTGGTCATGCCAGGTTATCTAGGGCACCTACAAACACTGACTCTGTAACTCTCCCCAGGGGATCTGGTTAGCTGGTGCTATCCACTAAGGGTTGCAGCTGTCTAAGCACTGCTCTTTCCAAAAACTTGGCAGGGAACCACACATTTTTTTAAAATGGGCATACATTTTTTGGTCCCGGTGGGTGAAGGACTGATGGTTATAAGAGTGGGGCAACCAGCAACCATAACAGTCTTACAGGTTTTTGGAATTTTGGCACAGTATCTCATGCCAAGGAACTATTCAATGAGGCCTTTCAGGGATCAATGCCTTTTTTTATTTTTTAGCTGGCATGGGGACTTGTTGGGGGCCAGTAGCTTTGACAGATGAGAGCAGCGGCCCTGCCAACCTTCAAGGATTGAAACTGAGGACCAGTATGATAAGTGATTTATTCCCCAGTCTTCACTATTCATTGCAGCTATCATGACAACTTGACTTTATTTTACTGTTTGGTAGATCAATGGTTTCAGCCTATCAGCATATATTTCTGTATCCACTTGCAGAGTGCAATGCACACCACTGCTTTGGTGCTTTGGCAGCAGGTCAAGATGTCAGGCAGGAGAAGTGGGTAGAGAAGGATACACAACACTTTAATGGTCATGCAGAAGGTCATGGGATCCTGTATGTTTATGATTGTATGTGGGAGTTCCAGAGATGTGCTGCTTGACCAGAGAAGGAGCAGATGTGGATTCGGAGTATTGTGATACGGGGTAAGAGGTTGAGCTAAGGAGGCAGTGCATAGTGACTTGTGCGGTTCTTTTTGGTGAATTTGTGAATGTGACCAGGGATGTGCAGTTGCTGATAGATCCAGTAGACAATGCAAAGACAACTGCACACAATCCTTTTGGCAACTGGAAGCCAGTGGAGAGCAAAGGTAATGTGCAGCTATGGTGGTACTCAATGGCTCGGTTACTTAGTCCCTTTCAAGACATCCAATAGGCAGGTGTCCTCTGTAAAGGCCAGCCCCCCACCCTTCACTCCTCAGACTTCCTTTTATTAATAGACTTCTTCTTCTTCTTCTTATTTTTTAGGGTGTTTATGAGCGTGAACCTAGCTTCGCGAAGCAGTGGAGCGTTTAACAAGCCAAAGGGCATAGTAAACAGCAAGGGGTCAATACAAGGGAGCAAGGAGCTTACCATGGTGGAGGGTGGCAATTTGGCAGCAAGGGGTATACATGCAACTGGGGTGAGTGGGGAATGCCCAGCCTTCGGGTAGGTGGGAGAGGAGGTTGTGTGGAACTAGGGGTTAAGGAGGAGCCATTCCTTGAAGAGGAGAGTCTGTGGGCTCCTTCCAGAAATGCAAAACAAGGGGGTGAGTCTGGTGTTGGTTCAGCCTTCGCCTTCCCACCCTCCTCTCTTCAAATCATTTTCCTTTTTTGCAATCAAATATAGAACCCCCTTCTATGTTCCGTAGGATCAGCCTCAACCCTCTCTTCCTTTAAGACCCCGCTTAAACTCCATATACCATATATATTCTAACCATGGGAGAAGTCTACTAATGACTTGATTTTCTGTTCTGAGCATGTACTCTTTACTGTTATTCGTTTCTTTTGTACCATACCCTTGTTTTTCTCAGGCCTTTGTCAAAGGCACTAAATAAGAGATATACATGAAATAAGCAATCAAAGCGTTGATCTTTTTTGATAAGTCCCCTTGCTGACTTCTCAAACAACTTGTATTAGCCGCTTGCTTGGTTGTCCGCCTCAGGGAAGCTTTACTGTTCTTTTCGAGAAGCAATATGTTTACAGCCAACATTCTGCATCAGATGGCGAGTGTTCTGGGTATTGTAACTGTTACAGAGCACATTTGCTCCTGTGCGGCTTAGAGAACGGCAGGGCTTGACACATCGGTATTAAAGTGAGGTTGTTTTAGCTCTCCAGTTTGGCGCTGTAGTTGAAAGTCTCAGGAGCGTGTGCTCGCAAAACAGAACAAACATCCATTAGATCATGGCCCATTACAAGTGCAGGGGGATTCTCCCGGATATTCATCAAACATTGCCAGCCAACGCATTCTGCTCTGCGTGCTGATGGTTGGTGGCGCAGGCTTCTTTGATGTGGTGGATCATTTTCATGTGGATTTCCATGTATATCAATAAAACATTGCCAGTCAAATCATTCTGCTCTGTATGCTGATAGTTGGTGCCTCAGGGTTCCTTGACATGGCAGATTATCTGCATGGCGATTCCCCCGGATATATGTCAAACATTGCCAGCCAATGCATTCTGCTCTGTGTTCTGATGGTTGATTGCGCAGGCTTCCTTGACTTGGCAGATAATTTGCTTCTGCATGATTTGACATTGCCCAGACCTGTGTATGTTCACCAATGCAATTTAGGCTTATCCTGTGGCATGAAGGAACATTGCCACCCCTTTTCATTAGAACTGGCCCACTCAATGTCTTAGAACTGGTAGCCCAACCGAACACCTGCCTTTATTCTGGCATGAGCATTCCGTTTCCAACGGAGATCCATCTCACAACACTTTTGAAGTCGCATTAGATTTCTTGTGTTGTGAAGTACGTTGCACACCCTTTCCTTCTAGCATTGCAACAATGCATACATTGACGACTGTGCCATTCAGCTTTGCAGGGATTTTGAATTGCACTAGGATTTCGTTAACCAGCAGCAACACTAAAAGTCCTGTACAACTTGTGCTTATGTATTTCGGCTCAGACGTTTCCATACAAGAAAGCATCATCACAAGAAACACTAATGCCTGCATTTTATGAGCCATGAGCTGATTAATCTGCAGAAATTCCTCATTGAAAAATATCAATTCCTCAGTCACCATGTGAACTTTGGTGCCTGATAGCGGACGAGTTATAGATGTTGGAGGATCGGGCAGCAAACACATACCAACAACTTCTACCAAGTTATCCTGCTGTCGGCAACAGTCCAAGGCACACCTCCTGTTGTAGCAGTTACTGGACAGCATGCTAGCAGCAGCAGGAGGTGTCAGCAGGCCAGATTGCTGATCCCAGGGAGTCATATACCCTTATTATCAACTCTTTGTGTTCTATTCACGTGTATAGTTTTAGCTCATATTTTTGCATTCCTTACACATATTTCTGTCAGGATACAGCAATGCAGTTTAAATATTAGCATCCCGGGTGTGCGTGGAGGCCAATCATTTCGCTTAGTTCGTGGGCTGACACTAGTAATCGGAACCCACTGTTATTGTGGTAGCAGGGTGGTATCAGGTAATATTATCCCTATATATATGGTCGCCGTAAATAATATCGCCGGGAAAAGGTTGTGGCGATATTATTTGGGGTAAAATTTGGGGGTTGCGGGGGTGTCCCCCGCATGTTCCATGCAATAATGTCGCCGACATTATTACATGGAACCAGCAGGGTTTATTAAGGGTAAACCCCATTTTACAGTCATTAATCGGCATGGCACACATGTAATCAAAGAGACAACGAAGATGGGTGTTTTATAGTCTCGACGCGAAGACAGTGTTTTATAGGCTCGACGTCTGCTCGTGCTCTCCTTGCACCAGTCACATGATGTGCGGGTACGTCCACTTAAAGGCACGCACATCATAACACTCGTCCTTTATCATAACCAAATAAACAGAACAATATTAATCAGAGAATCCTAACTCAGTATTTTCCAAACAGAGAAAACAAGAACAATAATTCAGCCACTATCACATAATCATGGCGGCCGTCTCTGGGATACTGTCGGGGGATATCAGGGCGTCACACCCTCCACACTTTGGGACCCAGCATACGTGTCAGCTGAAATGAGAAGCATTCAGCTCTCCATTTCCCCACTGGTATCCAGTCCTCCAGGGGTTCCTGCTGAGTAACCTTAGGGTCATAGAGTGTTCCTTCACAATCACTTGTGTATCCAGTCGCATCCCCTTTTTCACTGGCTCTCTCCTGAAATTACTTGGAAACAATGTGATTTTCTGATGACAGTTTCACACCCATACGACATTGGGTGATGAGGCTCATACTTGAGGCTTAATTTACCAGCTGGCCTGCATGTCCTTACCAGCACCAGTCTCCAATTAGAAGTTCCTCTTCTACCGATCCACGGCGTTTGCTCTCTTGGTTGTTTAGATTTAACCTTTCCCTTTGCATGACATCATTGTCAATCCTCACAGGCACGCGAGAATCATGATGGGCAATCAGCCTCTTTCGTCACCTTGCAAACAGTGAATCAGCGGGAGCGACTCCCGTAGACCAATGAGGTATTAGGCAATATGCCAACAGGAACTGATTTAACACACAAATTAGACTAGTGCCTTGACTACTTGTTCATAGTGTGCATAAAATGCTCTACGTGGCCATTCACCAGTTATCTTTCGCGTTCTGCCAGAAACTGGTGGAAAACTTCTCATTTAAAAGGTGGACCATTGTCCGAACATATCTCTGAAGGAGAGCCACGGATGGCAAACTCCTCATCCAGTATGGGGATCACATCAGTTGCAGAAGTGGAAGGCACACAATGAACTTCAGGGTACCTGTAACACTGGTCAATTATTACCCAAAAATGATTCTGAGCACTTGTTGCCACAAAATCAATAATCCACTTTCCCCACAGATTGGCATAGACCGAACTGTGAGGTCTCCTGAAGCCATATGCACTCTTTCACATGGCTGTCCACCCTCTCCTCCAGCCCTGGACATCAAACCTTTTGACGCAGTCAGGCTTTCGTCTTGGACTCACCTTGGTGCCCATCATGAGTGAGTGCAATCACTTTTGGAACAAGCTTGGTTGGGATAACGATACGAAGTAGTAGCTCATTTGGTGCAAAGGTTAACTTATGCTTCACCTTCCACAATTTTTCCAGAGATCAGACATAAGAATTGCTCCACGTTTACCTCTTCCTCTGGTGCACCTGCCTGTGGGAAGACGGATGCCTTGAAAGGTAGTCCACTGGGTTGTTGTCTACCAACCCATAGGATAGCAACACATCATAGCCCTTTAGTTCTAGCATCCAATGCTCTATCCTTGCCGGGGGGAGCAATGACGAACTTGACATAATGGGGAGTATCAATTTATCATCTGTAATCACAGCAATGGGACGTCCATAGATGTACAGATGGTCATGACGACACCCCATAGGACTGCCAACACTTCTCTCTCAATCTGTGAGAACCGTTGTTCTGTGGCAGGGAGGCCTTTGCTATAGGCAAGCTTCCTCATGTCGCCTGTTAGGTCTTCCTGTAGTAGAACTGCAACAAAAGACTTGCGTCAATCACCAATTTAGGGCTCTTTTCCGGGTTGAAAAACACCATTGTCGCATTTGAGGGAAGAGCAGCTTTAATCTCCATACACGCTATGTTCTACAACAACAGAGTCCACTGCCATGTAGTCTCTTTCTTTGTCAAGTTTTTATGGGGCTCTGACAAGGTTGTCAAGTTATTAAACCAACCACATTATGTAGCCATGCCCAGAAAACTCCTGAAACCCAACACATTGGTGGGACCTGGGGCTTCACGGATAACCAGTATTTTCTTCGGGTCATTTGATACCGCGTCAGTTATGCCATCCACCTGGAATATGCAACAACAACATTTTAAGTTATTTTTGAGGAAGACACACTTTTCTTTGTGTAGAGTCAGACTCATATATTTGTTTTTTTCCAGGACTTTTTCCAACTGCTCAAGGTGCCCTGCTTCTGAAGTGGCAAATACTAAAAGGTCATCACTGATGTTTAGTGTACCCAGAAGTCCTGCTAGAGCTCCTGGGATGGTGGGCTGAAATACCTCAGCAGCGAGACACCAAAAGTCAGGGCCTCATCACAACCCTGGCGGTAAGCTTAAAAGTGGCTTTAAGGTATTTTCCGCCACAAATACCTCTCCGCCAGATCACGAGCCGCCGCGAATACTTCCGACTGTAAAATAGCCAGCGCTATTACTGCCGGCACTATTACAGCCGGCGGAAACTTCGCCGATACCAAGACGCGTAATTACTGCTGCATCACAAGTCTCAAGGAAGCAGTATTAGTGCTGAAATACGGCGCTAATACGACTGAAAACACTGCACAATTAGCTCCAGCCTCCAGGTGGAGGTAAATGCATGCAGGAGGCAGAAATGAAGCCAGCGGTGAACCCAATCCACTCAAAAGGGCAACATGAGGCAGACACCTTCACCAAACACAGTTCCCAACACCATGCTGCCAGCACAAATTGCAAGATGGCACATGCAGCTGCTCATGCTGCCCCTGGAAATACAGAGGCAGGACAACCAGCCCAGGGCACAGGGAGCACAGAGCAGGAGGAGTAGGAGGGGGGGGAGGAGGAAGATGAGAGGCCAAGCAAGGCATGCACCAATACCCAGGGTCAGGCCCTCACCCTGGACTCTCACTGACAGTCAATTGGTGACCCTGTACCACCTCAACAGGGAGACCATAAGTGAGCTGCTCACCACAATCCAGGGTGATATAGAGAGCAGGATCAACATCAGGTCAGCTGTGCCCCCACTGCTAAAGCTAGTTTTTATCCTACAATTCCTAGGAACTGGCATGGCATGGCCCAGCCAACTTGTAGTGTAGTGTTTGTCCAGTTACTGCAAGGCCTCCTGCAGCATTTCCCATGCCATATCTCAATGACCACCACCCCAGCACAGGTGCACACAATGAAGGCCCAGTTCTATGCTGTTGCACAAATGCCAAATGACACTGCAGCCTTGGATTGTAGCCATGTGGTGTTGGTGGCCCCACAGGTCCACGAAGCGGTGTACTGCAACAGGAAGCACTACCACTCATTGAACATGCCGGTGACCTGTGATCCCAACCTGTACATCACCCACTTTTGTGCCCGCTACCCTGGACCCACCCAGAACGCCATAGTTCTACAGAGTACACTGCCTGGATACATGGAGAGGCACAGAAGACAACGGATGTGGATAGTGGGTGAGTAAAAGTGTCAGCACACGGGTGCTGCAATGCATCCAACCACATGGGGGGCATGTGCAATAATGCACACTGCATGCCATGACAAGTTAATGGACAAGTCTGACCTGCCCACCTCCCGTGCCAATGTCACAGTACAGCCCTCAGTACATGTACCTGTCTGACATACTTGAATGGATACGCTGATGCACACAAACAGTAGCGACTCCCAACACACACATGAATACAGGTACCACAATGCAACATGAATTATCCTAAATCAATGTCACACAAAGTGTCATATTACATCACACAACAATAACCCTGCCAGTAGCACAGCTTAGTACCCATGTGCACCCTGCCTGCAATGCAGACCTGCTGCCGCCAGAAGCCTGTGGAGGGCAGATAGTAAATTCATTAGGCCACATGCAGAAGAGCAATACACTGGCACAAGACAACCACCATGCCAGCTTGACATGGCAGCGACAGACACATGATGTAACATCAGCTGCAAGGGTACAGGGTGCATGTTAAGAAAATACAATGCATGTGGCGAGTGATTTGACATGCACAAGCATTGAATAAGACACATGCCATGCAATGAAGCCCCATATGTATGCACATGATGCCCTTTGCCCTGATGCTGTGAAAGGCCACCCCTTCACGCAATACATTTTGACTCATGGCTGTGCCTCTCTCCATGCAGGTGATTCTGTATAACTGCAGATACCCTGTTCATGACACCTGTGCGGGATCCACAAACACCACACAAGTTGGCCTACAATTACGCTCACAGCATGAACCGTGTCTGCGTAGAGCATACCTTTGGCTTCCTGAAGTCCCGTTTCCACTGCCTGGACCATACAGGAGGTGCCCTAATGCATACGCCGGAAAACGTGGGTAAAATCGTGCTTGTGTGTGCCATGCTTCACAACATCCGCCTCCAAAGGAATGTCCCTTTACCCCCTGATGTGGACATGCCACCTCAGTTCAAGAGTACATAGTGCCTGTGGCAGAGGCGTCTGCACGCATTGCCAGACATGATGACAGGGATGGCTGACTGGCCTGCCAGTGACTGATAGACAATTTCTACTAAGACATTCACCTGGCATATGCCATGCACCACTGTGTCAAACTCACATAAATGAATAAATACAACAATGACACAAGGAGGAATGTCCTTGCATTGATGAAGTTCAACTATATTTAATATTTTGAAGTACACTAACTATCTCCCCATCCCAACACACTATCCCCCCAGGCCCCACCACCACCCAACACAGTATTCCTCCCTCCCCCTGACCCCCACCAACACCCCAACATGCCCACTGTCGGCAAGAAGTGGGACACTGTCACTTGTGTGGCCTCTTCTCCCTCAGGGCTGCCCCAAGTGACTTCGGGTCCAGATGATGCTCAGACCGGCATTGGTGTGCTGGGCAATAACCCTTCAGTGGATTTGACTGAACTTGAGGGTATGGACCCAGGCCCCCGGATGTGCTGCAGAGTCTGTTCAAGACTCTGTTGCATGGACGCCGCAAATGCTGCTATCCCCTGGGTCAGCTTCCTGACTCGCTGGCCATAGACCGTCAGTGTAGCTTTGGTGTCGCATGTGTCTGCCCTTCAGGGGTGGTAGTGGACTTTGAGGGCCTGGGGGCACCAGATGCCGATGGGCCTACCTCTCATCCTCCTCAGACTCTTCCAGAGCTGCCTGAGTGCCCGTAGGGGACAAATTACATCTTGTCAGGTATGGTGCGTTTACGTGGGTTGGCATGCAAGTTGCATATGCTATTGTACTGAGTGACACCCCACCGATGTGCCCAGATGGGCATGGTTGTTCAGGGCCCATTGTATGTGCCCACAGCATTGTAGGAATGGTTGCAGCTATGTGTGTGTGACCCATTGCCAGGTGGCCTTTGGGCTGTGTGCGGTCAAGGACAGATGTCCATGCAGGGGCAGCTGACTGGATATTTCATGCATGCATGTGGTTCTGCAGGGTCACACATATTGTGGCATGCTCTCATGGTCAAGTTCTGGCATACACGCACATCCTTTGTAATTGCAACACATGGGACGATCGTGTGTTTTCATGCCCCCACATTCCCTCCCCTGGCGACACACGACTTGTGGGAGTGGGTATGATGGCTTTGTCTATGGTACTGCCATGGCTCAATGGGAAGCTGCTGTGCAGCCAGCAATGGTGAACTGTCTTGTTTTGTGTTTGAGTTATGAACTGCTATGTGCCTTGTCTGTCATGCCAACATGGGGCTGTCCATCTGTGCTTGCAACATGTTGGTGTGAGGACTACATGGGGGTTACTTACACGCCACACTCCTGCTGCCACTGAGAGCACCAGCACGGGTGTGGGGTGCATTGCACTTGGATTGGCCGCTTGCCACACCTTCATATTGCACAACCACTCACAACCACAAGCTGCTGTGGAGGGGGCTGATGTGGCACCCCATCACTTCACCCATATTGGCAGGGCCTGCTCGCAAGTGTCCCTGTCCACTGCATCTTCGTGTGCTATGGTTAACATGTATGGATGCTCATTTGCTGTGTGGATTGGGGGGATGACTCACCTGCCTCCTAGCACCCGCCTCCACTCCACCGACTCCCTCAATACCCTACATGTTGAGGATACTGCTGCACATCTCCTCTCATGATATGGGGACTAGGGGCTAGATGGTACCGCCTCCTGTTACCATGGCCTATTGCTGGTGTTGGGAGGGGACCCATGCACCCTGGCCCTTAGGTCGTTCCATCTCTTGCAGCAGTCCTCTGCGTCACGGGGGACACTGCTTACCACAGTTACCTTCTGGCTTACTGCCAGCCAGATGGCGATTTTGCGCTGGCTGGTGGTTTTGCGCTGCCTGTTCCCATACAGCTCCTCACAGTGTCGTACAACTTCATTATGAGGACTACCAGGTCCCCTTCACTAATTCCATCTTACGGAGCCAGTATTCAGGCACCTTCCCTCAGGTCCTCTCCTGAGACATGTTGCCAGTGACGTTTAGGGTCAGATGGCTGCAGGAAGTGGGTTTTTCAGGTTGGATTCAGTTTTTAAAGATGACCACCGTCATGCTTCCCTTTCCGGCGATTATGCTATTTCTGCTGGTGCTATTAGCACTGCCGGTGGCCAGCAGTAGCACTTGTTGCGTCGAGATTTCTGCAGAGTACCTTGTTTACAGTCGAAGTGGTGTGTGCGTTCACATCAGATTGTGATGCGGTGCTAATTGTGCTGCAGGTCCCAGTGGTAACGCTAATTCGGTTCAGTGGAATTTCCACTGGGATACCTCCATACTACTGATGAGGCCCTCAGTCTCTTATAATGATAGTGCCCTTTGTGGGTGGTAAAGTTGGTGATGTACCTTGAGATGGATGTGCACCAAATGTAGCTTTGAAAAGAATGTGGCTCCTTGCAAATCAGACACAATGTCATCAATAGAGGATACTACGTGCCTATCCTTTCTGATGGCTTTGTTGGGCAGCCTTGTCTCAATGCAAATTCGTACCGAATCAGGTTGCTTAGGCTTTCTCAGCACCTACATTGGGGATACCCATGGTGTCACCCCTTCTACTCTCTCAGTAATGTCTAGGTCAACCAACATATTCTGCTCCTCCTCAACTTTACTTCTCAGGTGACATGGTACACGTCATTGCTTCAAGGCAATGGGCTGGACAGTCTCATCATTGTGCACACTAATGGGCTCACCCTTAAAACAACCCACTCCTTTAAACAGTGAGCTGAATCTTTCAATCAGGGAATTAACGTCTTCGACATAAACCCCAAAGGTGAAATGTACAATCTGTTGTGCCTCTGCCACTGCACACCCTAGCTGAGTGTTCTCATTCACTGAGGTTACCTAGAAGCATGCACATATCAGTTGGTCACTGTGCATGTCCATGGTCACAAAGAACCCTTCAAGAGGAAGTGTCTTCATGCCCCCAAATGGCATCAAAATAAATGCCTAGGTGCTCCACCCATAGAGCCTATCTTGACCCTTGACTTGATGGCCGACCCAGAATGTTGAACTCTCTCAGAGGAGCTAAAGAACCCTATTGTCTGGGAGTTATAGCTGGGATAGGCACACCTACTCCCTCAACATCCATCTTCACCTTATATATTATATCATGCCTGCCAGACAATGTCAATCACTAGAGGTACCTCTTCGTTCCCACAGAGCACATGCCATTTGGTATTCACCATTCCTTGAATTGCTATTTCATTCAGGCTGACTATCATTGGCTTAAAGTATTACTGACGTGTGTTCAGCCAGGCCATCTTCAAAGTATCCTGGTCGAGTGTTCACCATGTCCAAACATAACGGGGCGCACAAACACTCCCGTTAGGATCTGCAACCTCGGGGAACGCTTCATATTATCCTTCCTGTGCATCACACAAAAAGGTATGACAACGGTGTCCTCCATGATGAATGCCACTCAACAGATGGCAGGGCTATGTTTTGCATCCCCCTTGATCCGGTCCACACACCACCACTGCCATCCAGATTTGGCTAGTATGTCGCAAACTTGTTGGGGTTTACATGCTAAAATGCAGGCTTCCACAACCTCTGCACCTTTTCTGGTGATTGAGGTCTTCTATCTCGTCGCCAATGTTATGGTGGTGGTATCCTTAATAAACCCTGTTTGCAATCATTAGTCGGAACAACATATATTGAATCAAAGAGACACCGGGGATGGGTGTATTATGGTCTCAATGTCTGCTCATGCTCTCCTAGGACATGTCACGTGATGTCTATTTATTAGGGGAGACATTCATTTATTTATTTTTATTTCTTATTACGCGCTAACATACCCATAGGCCTAGGGCGCAAAGATACCATGAAACAAGGCAAACAAACTTAAATTAGAATACAGGAACGTAATCAGTTACCCATTACTGATTGAATGAATATGTTTGGCCACCTTTTTGAAGGTGTAGCGAGAATTTGCGGCTCACGTTGCTAGTGGAAGCATATTTCATTCTCTAGGGGCCTGAACTGGGAAGATGTTACCACCAAACTTTGCCAGTCTAAACCAAGGTAGTTTGAGTTTATGGCCATCGCTGGACCGAAGAGATTGCGAGGGGATATCAGTGATCAGTTGTTTTGTCAGATACAGAGGTGCAGTGGATGTCCAGCACTGGAAAGTTAGTGATAAGACCTTGTGTACAATCCTCTGTTTGACTGGTAATGAGTTAAGGACCTTTCTGTAGTCTGTAACATGATCCTGTCTACACAACCCAAAAATTGCACATACTGCACCATTCTTGGCAGTATGCAGGGATTGAAGATTGGCCTGTGCTGTCCCTGCCAGAAGGCTGTTACAATAATTGAGCCTTGAGTTCACTATGGCAGAGGCAAGAATAGATCTGTTTTCAAGAGTGTGAAAAGGTCTGATTTGGTTCAAAAGCCTAACCACGTAACCACAGGAAGAGCGGGTATGGGATATATGGGCCTTCATGTTTCAGCTCTGCGTCCAAGTGGATACCTGGTGTTTTAACACAATCTGATACCACAATTTGATTATTAGCAATGCTGAAGCTTTTATAGGAGGCATCCAGTTTAGCAAGCCACTGGCCAGTTGCCACAGCCAGGAGCTCTGTCTTGTCATCGTTTAGAGCCAAGGAATTGGATAACATCCATGACTGTACTGCTGAAAACGCTTTGTTAAGCATCTCAGAATACTGGGCATGGTTGCCTGATAGCTTAAAAAACACCTGAGTATCATCTGCATAGTTGACATATCGGATGGCCAGGTGGTCTAATAAGTCTAGAGGGCTTACGTAATTGTGGAAGAGTGAAGGTGAAATGCAGGAGCCCTGTGGGACTCCAGCACTGATGAAACTAGGAGATGATTGGACGTCCTTGACTGCTATTCTTGAAACCTTTGGCCCAAGAAAGGATGAAATCCCCTTCAAGGCACTCACATCATATCACAACACCAATGTTCTAAGTGAACTGAGCACGCCATGGACTCACCTGCACTGTTCACTTGTTCTCCACCTAGCCCCCAGCTACACAACCGCCCACCCCAAGTACCCCAGGCCACATCCTCCTTACCAGCATTCAGGTGATTCTTTAAAAGCATCAACAGCTTTCCCTGCGGCTTTCTCCTTCACACCTGCTCTGTCTCCCCAAGCTATAGACATGGAAGAGGGGCTCATTTATGAACCTGTGCTTTTATTTCCATGGAAGGGAGGCGTGACCCAACACCACACATCTGTCTTCTGGTATAAACACATAGGATCTGTGGAAAAACAAGTGACAAAATATTTACGCCCGATTCATGCAATATTTGCCCGGTTCAAAGTGAATTTGCACTGCTGAAAAGTGACTTTGCAATGCCGACACAAACCCTGATTCATGGAACCGTGCAACGTGTATTTTTACAGTGCAAAGTCAGCGCATAGTAATTTTTGCAGTACAAAATGACTTTGCCTGGACATTGGTCGGCAAAAATACCCATTGCACAGTTCCATGAATCAGGGTTTGTGTTGGCAGTGCAAAGTCACTTTTCAGCAGTGCAAATTCACTTTGAACCGGGCAAATATTCTATGAATCGGGCCCTTAGTTATTACATTTGAACTAATGACCGCAATTTCTTCTGGGGCTTTTTGTGTTCTTGTAACAGGATAGCGGTACGGAGTCCTGCACACACTTTTAGTATTGAAAGTTGCCGAATGTTGTGGTTTGAACCTGAGGAAACCAGTGGGCCTCATTACAACCCTGGCGTTGGACCATGGTGCTATTTGCACCATGGTCCAGGCCAGATTCCGCCATGGTGGATGGCGGATTTACCGCCCCATTCCAAGGTTGGCGGGGCGGTAAATCCCCATTCACCATGGCCCCTTCCCCATTCCCAATTTTGGCCCATAGGGCTCAATGGGAATGGGGAGGCGCTAATTACGGCACCATAAATTACGGTGCCGTAATTAGCACCAAGGTCCCTTAGCGGTTGGACTTTAACGCCTGCAAAAAGCAGGCGTTAAAGTGTGAATCGGGCGTTAAGGCTTTAACGGCGCCGCAGCCTTTTACGGCGCCTTTAACCCCTTAACGCCAGGGTTGTAATGAGGCCCATTGTGTTTGTCACCATGGGTATTTCTGCGTGGATAATGTTGCCTATGCTTCAGTGTTAATGGCTCAGCACAGCAGTAATTTCATCCAAGAAGCGGAGAGACGGGGTTGCGCCTGCTCCGCGGGGGCGGTCGAGGGAATGGTGCCACGAGTGTGGCTCACCCTTATGCTTGCATAGCAATAATGAACTTCACTTGTCATTAGAGGCAATAACATGATGTCTGAGGAAGGGTGAATTAAACATTTATATCCTAATTGTTCCCATCTCTCTGTGCACTGGGAGTAATGAACTCTCGGGAGGTTCGGCAAATGCGATTGTGAAAAATTATTAAACTATGAAGTGTTGACTTTCTAATTGCTTCTGTGTGTGAATTAAATGATGATTTGGGAGTAGCAAATCCTTACCTTCATTGTTGCTATTCTGGCAGTGTGTGTGTAGTGGGTGTTTTGTATTTTAAATTGGTTCATAAATCACAAATATGGAATAATGTGATAGCGGTTTCATCTGCATTTCAATGATAACATCTGAATGTGAATAGCATTCGAGGCATCTGATGAGTAACTGTGTGGGAACCTTTGAAAGGAGGTTGAGCAGGCGGTCACGTTTTGTAAATAAGGAGTGGTGGTTAGGAACTAACTGTTTTTGGGAAAGGTTGGTTTCAGGGAATGAAACACTATTGACTATGGAAATAGTGCAATTGTTGAAAGATTTAAATCTGGTTAGAAAATCTGACTGCTAATTGGAATTGTAATGGCTAAAACTATGGGAAATCCTTATTTTATCTTGTCTTTCCTCATTCTTTTCCTTTTCTTTGGTGGTTGTGTGGTTTGATATTGTTCTTAAATTGTATTGTTTAATATTTGTTTGTGAGAAGTCTAATATTCTGACTATGACACAATAAATAAATAAAAAAAATGAATTCTTATCTGTTCACCAGTAGGAGGATACACTGTGCTGGTGTGGCGGGCAGCAAAGTAAAAGGACGAATGATGTCCTGTTTATAAAATGCTTCCCTGTAAACAGCACAATCTTAATCAAAAAGTCATTAATTTGTGCAGAACTTTTTACACAAGGATCGAGTTCTTTTTTTTAGAACACACTCCTCCATTTCATTATTAGTAATAGATTAAGCGTGACTGTGCATAAAAAGACCCAGCCCTGTTTTCTTCTCCTAACTCAGGACTCTGCAGCCTGTGGCGTTCCAGATGTTTTGGACTACATTTCCCATGATCCCTCACGCTGAGTATGTTGGCTGGGGGTGATAGGAGTTGTAATCCAAAACATCTGGGGAGCCAAAGGTTGCAGATCCATGTCCTAACTGTTGGTGCTCTGAGTGAGATAGTACCATGAAACCTAAGACTAGGCACTCTAATATGGACCCTAATACAAATCTACATGCCAATACGCTCTCCCAACAGGAATACTGCTATAGACCTATTTCGCAGTACCCCTTTTCACTCAGCAACACCTGTGAAGCACTTCAGAATGAGTGCTGCTATAGTGACTTCATGACAAGCACTGTGCCTTTATGAGGAGAACTTGTGTCCTACTTGTGAAGCGTAACTAACATAGTGCATATATGAGAAACAATGCTCTTCTCCCAGGAGCTTTGTGGTACACCAGTATGGATGCCAGCACACAGTTTACATAAAAGTCACTACTTCCTCTCAGGAGCACCTGTGGGCATTTAGGACAACTAATCTACCGGATCTCAGGAAACAAAGGCATAGCCTTTAGTCTCACCACCCTGGACCAATCAGGCATGGCCACTGAGGCAATGCTCCAGTCCCCACCTGCGAGTCTCTCTCTACTCCTCCACACTCTTTGACAAAGTACTGAACTTCACCACTCATACCATCTATAATCTCCCCCACTCACTTTACACCTCTAAACACTGCTTCAATGCTAATTGTCAATCCCTGCAAAACCGATTGCTGCTCTCCAAATCTATGCCTGGCCTGTCACTCTCATACCTAGCCAACAATATCAAATCAAAGCCTGACCTGGCACCGCCCTGCCTAGCTAAAGCTATCAAATCTATGCATGACCTATCCTCCGCCCTGTCTAGCTAAAGCTATCAAATCTATGCCTGACCTATCCTCCACTCTGTCTAGCTAAAACTATCAGATCTGTGCCTGACCTATCTTCTGCCCTGCCTAGTTCACACTATCAGATCTATGCCTGACCTGTCACCCCAGCCTAGCTAAAACTATCACATTTATGCCTGACTTGTCACCCCCTGCCTTGCTAAAATAATCAAATCTATGTCTGACTTGTCACTGCCCTGCCTAGTTAAAACAATCAGATCTATGCCTGGCCTGTCACCACCCTACCTATCTAAAACTATCAGGTCAATGCCTCACCTGTCACCGCCATACCTAGCTAAAACGATCTCCCGCTTTTCTCATGCCCACATCGTCAGCTCAAGTACCCCGTCTATTCTCCCATTGCATGACCTTCCAGTGCTTTCTCTCACTTCCTCTCCTTGTCCACAAGTTCCCCTCACAACTGGAACTTCCAGCCTCCACATGTTAAACACTCTCATACTATTTACTCTTTCAAATCGGTGCTAAAGCTCTGTCGTCTTCGTCTTGAAGGTGCATTCTCTCCTTCCTCTCAAATTTCTTTTCTTCCTTCGGTACCCTGTACCTAATACCACTATAAATAGCACACTGTAAACACCCAGTGCCCTCTTTCTGCTCTGTTTTTGTTCTTGTCCCACCCCATATACTCCACATCATACCATGGTCACTTGCTCTCCACATGTGCCTCTAATGTGGGGGGACGCATCGCTATTTTGCATTACTTTTTTGTAAGTATTTCTGGATGAAACAACTGCTTACCTCAAGCAATACAATGAACAGGAATACTAAGCTGCTATTAAACCCCAATTTGAGCAAGGGGTTAGATGAGCATACAAGAGTAAATAATTGTAGTGAGCTAAAATATTACTATACTAGTGTGGCTTTAACACATATGCTAACATGGCCTTTGTCAAACAGGAAATGCTCATGCATCCTTGTTTTTTCTCTGCATTCTGGGACCTGTAGGTACCTTTTTCCCATTATAATCCCACTTAATTCCAGGACTATAAGTAGGCCTTGGGTTACCATTAACTGATATTCCATCAAAATCCCATGATAAGGACTACTGCACCTGCTAACTTACTTGTTGACAACACAGAACTCTTGTGGTGGCTGGCGGCTGATTGGAAAAAGGTATACAATAGATGTAAATTTGGAATGTATGGATTAAAAAAACTGCAACTTCACAATACAGGCTACAATAGTTACCCATAACTACGTGGGAAAGTGACTCTTTAGTATGGGTATGCATACATGTGGGTCCTGTGCTTAATGGGCTGAGAGACCCAAGCTACACCTCACTGATGAAGCCCAGATTAGGGCAAAACATGTATGGAGATGCTTGTGGTCTTGTGCAGAAAGGATGCGACCAAGCAGTCTGGACTGGACTGCCTCTTTTGGGGTGGGACCAAGCCTGATTTGCATATGGAATTTCCCCTTCTGTAATGGCTTAGCAGGAGAAGAAAGATGGTCTGTAAGGCTTTCTAGAGCAATGCCAGAGGTTTAGAAGTAATTCTAAACCTTCCAGCTATCACCTCTTCTGTTTTTCTATGGCTGCCTTTAGTGTTTCACTTGCTCCCTGTCTGTATCTTTGAATATCTGAAAACATTCTAGATGATTGTGTGCTAGATTTGTCCCATGACAACAAAACTGCAAGCCAATATGTTGGGGAGTTGCTAGATGGAACCTTTAGTTTTTCAAGCCTGAGACAAATCCTTAAGGCAAAGTGGGCCACCAGAATTCTAAGAGTTCCAAACTAAATCCCCGGGAATGGAGGAGGCAATTGCTGTGAGGTTTAAGGGAAGAAAATGACCCTCGTACAATTTAAGAATCCTTTTCATCCTCCACAATGACCCTTGCATGAGGAATATCAACATGAGCCCATCACACCCCATCATCACGTGACGCAGATGACAGCCGTTTCGGGTCCCTCTGACTTAGCCCCAGCCCTCCCATAGCACACAGTCCAAGCCCACCGTCCATGCCACAGCATTCAACTTCTGCAATCTGGAGGAGGCTGTATGCAATGGAGCGGCAGCTGCTAAATATTGAGAGCATTGCAGATACACAGTTGCAACATGTGCAAGCTATCCATGGCTCAGTGCAGGGCACGTCCAGAAGGATTGCAAGGTCCTTGGACTGGGAGGAACAGCAATCACCCATCACAACTGCTGCCCTAACTGTGTTGGGCCAGCGGGTGAGAGTTGACAGAGGGCATCTCAGCATTTGCTGAATCGATCCAGGCCAGCATGACCATGCAGCAAATCTGTGGCCTGGAGTCTGACCTATTCACCTCAGTCACCCCAAAGGACTGGACATCAGCTGGCAGCCCACAACACCGCTCACTACGAACTGTGGCCGGTCCAGAGCCCGAACAGCCTGACAAGGGCAAGAGATCAAGGAAATAACATTGTTACTTCTTGACATTATTTCACAGGGAACGTGCGTTTAAGGGATGGGGAGGTGGGTGGGTATGTGTTTTGGGGTTGGGGAGGTGGGTTGGTAATGGGTGTTGAGGATGTGGAGGTGGGTAAGTATGGGTATTTGGGATGGGAGGTGGGTGGGTAGGGGTGTAAGTGATGGGTAGGTGGGTGGGTATGGGTGTTGAGGATGGGGGAAGTGGGTTGGTAATGGGTGTTGAGGATGTGGAGGTGGGTGGGTATGAGTTTTGAGGAAGAGGGAGGAGGGTGGGTATGGGGGTAGGGAATGGAGAGGTTGGTGTGTTTGGGTGTTGGGGATGGATGTTTTTTTACAGTTCTCAATCAAATACAAGTTCACCTGAAAAAATACAAGGGCAATCCTTTTTTGTGTGAATGTGATGTATTCAAAAGGTGGCAATACATACAAAGGTGATCAGCAGAAATATGGTATATGTTTATAAATAATAGTCAGTTAGTTCTTGCCTCCCTCCTCCCACTCATTATATGGCAGCAGTGCACCCGCAGAAAGCGAGCCATTCTCCTCTGGTCGAGCATGTCCTCATCAGGGGGCAGAGGGACATTTTGCCTGAGGCAGATGTTCTGCAGCATGGCAGAGGCAATACATATTTGTCTGACCTTCTCTGACCTGTACATCAAGGCCTCTTTGGTCCGGTGTCGACACCAAAAACAACTCTTCTGTGGGCCAGCTCTATGCACAGGCTGGTCCTGATGTGTGCCTCAATGTAGGCCGCCTCCTGTGGCCCATCTGGATTGCGCACCGGTGTCATTAGCTATTGTAGCTGGGGTTATCCAAAGTCACCTGCAAGGGCAAAGGTCACAGGTGTCAGTCACAGTAAATTGCAGATGTGTTGCAATTTTTAAAGGCATGTTGATGGACACTATTCATGAAATAGTTGCCCATTGATGTACAACATGGTTTGCCATTGCAGTAATTGAGTGTAATGTCATGTAATATGGGGCACATATGCATTGTCCTGATACACTGTGCACACATGGCCTGTGATTGGCATTGCATAGTGCATGTTGCCTGTGTTGGGCCTTTGTGTTGCTATCATTCATGTGCCCTAATGGGTGATTTGTTGTTCTTGTGAATGTTTGAGCCCTTTGTGTTCCTTCCATTATGGCTTCACATACATGGTTAGCAGATTACATGCCATCACTTCTGCCAGTGTTGCATTGTCATTGTGCAGTGTTGAACTGTGACTTTGGCTGTGTATGTATGTGTTCCCTGTGCATTGTGGTTCCTACAGTCCTTTGTGTGTTTATTACTTACTTGTTGGGGCAATATGCAATACTGACATACTATTGCATTGTCCTGCATGGCCTAGTCGTGTGGGTTGGTGGATGTCATGTGCGGGGTGAGAGGACAGACCCTGCATGTCCTTGATGGAGCATGCATTGATCAGTTGTAGTAATATCCTATACTTCACAAAGCATTTCATTCGTGCTATGAGATCAGTTTGTGTGATGACACTTGTACTCACCCAGCGTCCATGTCCCTTGGCCTCTGGGGCTCCCCATGAATGCATGTAGTGTGCTGTTTTGCAGGACCATAGCATTGTGTGTAGAAACAGGAAAGCGGGCACAGCAGTGTGTGATAATGAGGTCAGTATCACAGAAGACCTGGATATATTTATGGAGTCATACAGCTTCCTGTTGCAGTAGGCCTCTTTTGATGCCTGGGGGTCAACCAATGCCACATGGATACAGTTCAGTGCAACAATTATGTTGGACAGGTGGACTGCTGCATAAAAAATGTGCCTTTGTGGCATTCATTTTTTCCGTGGTGGTGGGGAGATGCTGTGCCAGGAGGCATGGTGCAGGAGTGCTTTCAGCACCTGCCCAAGCACAACTGAAAATGTGGGCTGAGGCATGCTGTGCAGCATGCCCACAGTGTGCTGGTAGGTGCTCGTTGCAAAAAAATAAAGCACCAACACAAACTTCAGCAGAAGGGGTAAGGCAGTTCTTATGTTAATTCTACTCTGTATGTCATCATGGATCAGGGAGAGTTGTTCTACAATGGACTCCTTGTTCAGCTGGTACAGGGTAATCCGCTGGACATCAGTTAATGCCTATGGTGAGGGCCTGACCCGGGGAATGGACGTTCTTATTGCAAGGCGTCGCCTCCTCCTCAACTGCTAGTGGCAGCATGGTGTTGGAAAGCGTGTTTGGGTCAGGTGTGGGCCTTATGTACTCTTTCAGAGTGGATAGGGTGCACCTGTGACTTAATTTTAATCCCCTGTATGCTTTACCTACAGCTTTTGGGTGGAGGTAACTGCACTGTGTTTTTGGCAGAATTACAGCCCATTGTTGGCAGTATTTTGACTTGTAATATGCTGGAAATACCATTTAGCATCTTGGCAGAATTTGCTGCGGTGGAATTACAGCCATAGCTGAATCCGCCATATGTTGGAGGTAATTCTGCCTGCACTAATTCCACCAGTGTTAATTTTCGCCATCAGAATTAGCACCAACTCCTGATTCAGCGCTGTGCTAAAAGTGGCAGTATTTGTGATAAAATAGTGTTCGGAGCATAGCAATCTTGGATACTTTGTAAAGGAAAGGTTGTACGTACAAAACACTGATGTAGTGTTTGGGTCTCCGCTGGCACGAGCTCATGTGTTGAAGAAACTGTGCACAGATTATAGCGCAACTCATCCATTATGTAATTTAGTTATATAGAAATCACTACCTATAACCACTCTTGGAAATGCGCTCCTGTTAGAAACTGCACACGTGGTGAAGAATAATAAGGCATTTAGACTCCCCTAACGTATGAGAGCTAATTTCACAATTGAACAACATGAAAACAAGGCATGCACTTGAGAAAGAATCCCCTTTCTGACACACAACTTCACATTGCATGGCACAATCCAAGGCACAATCAAAATCACTGGCCGATTTCAGGGTGTGCTGCTGGAAAAAAAACAGCTGCTTAGGTATTTCATTAAAAACCTAGAATCCTCTATGCTGAGGGTATGCACATTAAAAAAGTAGAAAGGAAGGCCGCAAAGAAATGCGTCAACTGCTATACATGTGTCTGCAGTGATTGAATGCACTACATTTACTGTTAAGGATTAGCACCACCCTTCACGAGGAGGAGAAACAAGAACTGTTTTGCTTTCCCATATTTCTTTCATCGCTGGGCAAGTCAGTTTCCTTTAGCAGCACAACCGGAAAGATACAAATCACTTACTAATTCCGCCAGCTGAGCCCCCACCTAGAAACTCCTGAGAACCCGGAACAGTGCCCTTCGGTGGCAGAACCAGTTCCCACTAAACCCCTCTGCCCCCACGCCACTGTTCTCGAAGAAAGAATAACTTCCTCCCAGGTGAAAAGGGAACTCACTTCCACCTCAAAGCTTCCTATTCATCACGAGGTAACTCTATAATTTGAGTAGTGACTCAACACTGAGTTATGTTATGTTATGCCGGGGATATCAGTAGAGAGCCAGAGAACTAGAATAAAGTGGTTTTCAAAACTTTTCTGAAGACCAAATGGTTGGAGGTAGATTTGAGTGGCAGTGGGAGGGTGTTCCAAAACTTGGCCGCGCCAATGGAAAAGGCTCTGCCGCCAAGTCTTTCCCGGTTAAACCTAGGAACAATAAGTAGATTGGTGGCTGAGGAGCAGAGATTACGTTCCAGAATATATCGAAAGAATTTGGATTGAAGGAACTCAGCTCCTAAGCCATGGATTGCCCGATGGACAATACACAGTGACTTAAACTTAACTCGCTGAGCCACTGGGAGCCAATGGAGTCGGCGGAGCACTGGCGAGGTGTGGCCACCATAGAGAGAGCCAGTGGCTAGTCTGGCTGACAAGTTCTGCATACGTTGAAGCCGTTGGAGAAGGCCAATCCGTTGTGACAGGTACAGGGAGTTACAATAGTCCAACTGTGAGAGGACTAGCACAGCCACCACAGGAGGACGCATGACTTCTGGAATCATAGGCAGGACCCTCTTTAGAACCCTGATCTGGTGGTGGGTGGACTGACAAACAGCCGTAACCTGATTTGACATGGATAGGGAGGCAGAGAGAATAACCCCCAGGTTCTTCACTTTGTTGACTGGACTAGGCAAAGGACAAAGGAGTTGTTGTAACCATCTACCTAACATCTGAGCTACTCACACTGTATTGGGATATCTAACTCCTCCCAAACTGCCAAATTCTACCATTAATCCACTTCACATCATATGAATTTTAGTTCAACTCATATTACATACACTTACATCTAGGACTCCAAATGCCACAAAGAACAATCAACACATTATCCCAACCTCCAGCATGCAGGACACCATGTCACAGTTCCTAAATAATGCATCACCTCTTGTGGAGCCATAAAGAATAGCTGCTTCCGATTAATAGCACATCACATTCTAGTGGGCATGCGGGGAGGGGTGGCAGCAATGCATGCTCACCATGCCCCTCTCTCTGAGCTTCTTCTTGATAACATCACAGGATCGTCCTTGCTTCTCAGGGCAGATGCTGTAGCTCTGATTGAAGATAGCCTGGCTCCCTTTGTGTTACCACCTCTTGATTCCTAGCCATGGCTTATGCATTATGACAAAGTCCACTGCCTAGCCTTGAGGACCCACAGTGACGTGTTCAGAGGGCCCATGTGCCACCCTGAGCTAGTGGATGCTGTGCCCAGAGGAGGTGTAGGGATGATCCACAGATCGCTCACACTGACGCAGGGGGCAGTCAAAATATGCATTATAAAAAGGGGATCATTTTCCAAAATTGCAAAGGACCTGGTGAGCACCATCTTCACCATTTGCACAGAGGCAGAGGGAAACATTCCACATTGCAATGCATATTTGCGTACCACTCCGGTTACAAAGTTTTACCGGAACCATGATCAACTGATTGGCTCAGACCATGGGAACAAGAAATAAACACATCTCATTCTCCAGGCTTCACCAGCAATCTGGGGTGGCAAAGTTTACATTTCCTACAACAAAGACATTGATAATGTAACACGCAATTCCCCCTACTTACCACAGGATTTCTTTAATAAAACAGTTTATTAAGTTTTAGAATTGTACATGGTGCATAATTGGAAAACAATCAGCACCCATACACAAGCTGTTGGCATTGTGTTAACAAAAATACATTTAAAATGTTGTATGTAAGTGATTATTACTCGAAATTCACATGCAGAGGCAGCAGAGGTATCCAGATTAATAAGGACAATGGAAGTAGGGATTCAAGGTGGTGGGAAGGAGCCGAAAACCTGCCAATGACCTCACTGAAATCCAAGATGGCAGCAGGTCTTTATGAAACCTTAGGCCAGTGCCCACCCAAACCACATGAACCCAAATACATGGACCAATCACAGAGTAGAAAAACCCTCAGTACACAGCTATCCTCAAGATTCTCAAACAACAACCAAGTAGAGGGATCACTCTACTATACATATATATAAAAAAGAAACAGACAGTTCAGTAATGCTGGGAAAGGAGTTTGAGGAAGAGTTCAATACAGGATTATGGTGAAATGTGGTGCCAGAGAAGGTTACTGAGAGGAGAGCAGGAGGGGATAGTTTGATGTTGGAGGGAGATTTTGTTGGATGTTGCAGGACGAGGGAGTATCATCTGGGGGAAAGAGTTGGAAGTTGGAGGTCGTGAAGAGAGGTTTATGGCCTTTAACCTCCAAAGTGGCTGGAAGGAGCAGTTTTCTTGGAAGAGATGGGAGTTGTCATATTAAGGGGAAGGGTTGTTGGTAAGTGAAGGAAGAGAGAAACTGTTTGGAGGAGAAATTAAACCATCTCTAGAGAGAGAGAGAGAGAGAAAGAGTGGGGAGGTTGAAGGAGAAGTACCCTCTGGAGAACAACAGTCGGGGGAAAGAGTTAAAGCCCTTATTACCAGTGATGGAGAGAGGGCAATGCAGCTACTGCACCTGAGGAGGTGGGAAGAGATTGGGCACCCGTCATGTGAGAGATAGCAGGGTGATTCCAACAGACCAGATTGCTCCAGGGCAAAAACTAGAGGAGCATATAGAATGACAAGATGGTGCACTCTCACTAGGCTCAGGGAGCCTATGCTAATTGTGGTCAGCAAGGCGGTGTCCCAGAGACCAGGACCCTAGGTCAGTGAGTTGGTTAACCACCAGAGGTAACCCAAAGCCTCACCCAAAGATCCTGGAAGAGTAGGTAACTTCTCATAACACTCTCCCAGTGTCTTGACCCACTTGAAAGACCTTCAGACTTGTCCAGAAGACCTACAATCATCCTCATCTTTGAACCCTGCAAACGCAAAGAGAAAGGTAAGGGCAACCAATTGGCCACTCAAGAAGAGGTGGGCAGAACACATGAGTTTGATCTGCTGTTAAAAACCTTTGTTATGATTTATGACACAGACAATATTTATCTTTTCCTTTGCTGTTGCGGTTGTCAAAATGAAACACTGTTTGTTACAGAAACATAAGCTACTGTCAGCCATTTTGTGCCTTCCACTCAGATACCCTGTCACAGTATGCATACTTTCTCCTAGTAATACAGAAGCCTCAGCCTTACCGTAATAGGGATGGAGATTGGCATCGACTTTTGCTGAAGGTGTATTTTATATAGATATAACAGATTCACATGGCCATGGATAAACACTAAATAATGAGGAGAACTGTGAGGAGATGTACTTGGACTCACTAACCCCAAATTCCGCCCCAATAATGTATGGTCGGAGTTCCTAAACTATCTGGCCAACCTTCCCCCTGATAAGTAATCAAATAACTCCCACAAGGTAAAATCACTAGCTATATTATTCCACCGAGAATTGTAATGTATGTATTTCAGATGCCTCACGATTTCATCCTGTTGTAAACTATTGTGTCTATGTGTTCCTGCCTGACTTGAAAGCTAAAATGTAACCCACTGTACGCTGGTTATTTTGCCAAATAAACAAAAGTTTAAACAAAAAAACACAAAATAATGATTACAGAAAAAATGCAAACAGAGTGCCTCAGTGATGAAGAATAAAACGAATGTCACCATCTTAGACAACTGCAGTCGCAGTATACCCCCATTCCCCACGGGAAATCACGCCCTGGCCTATTACACTGCAGTGCCACTGGCCAAACCTTCTGGGGACGTTCCTACAGCTGGTCAGATAGCACAGAGAGTAGAGCGCTCGCTTTGACAACCAAGCTTGCCGATGCAGGTTCGAATCCTGGCATGGCCTATCTCAGCCTTTCATCCTTCCAAGGTTGATAAATGAGCACCACACATTGTGGGTAATAAGCAGCGCTCAGATACCTCAGGGTTCATAGTGCTATATTAATATAAATTATTGTTGCTTTTATTTTACCATTTTACTGCATGTGTGTTGGTGTACAACTGAGATCTGCATATGACCTCCTGTTTACTGACATCAGTCAGTACTCCGACGCTCACTCACAGAACCGCACCCCCTTCTTTTTCAGCGCGCACTCTGATAATCAGAAAGCTCTGAAATGATGCCCAGAGTTCTGCGCGCCTCTGCTAGGGGTGGGCCATGTTACTGGGTGTCTGCCCCCAAATAAAACGCGGACCACGATGTGCGTCTTAACCTCAACTTTATTATTTCGTAACTGCCGTTTGTAACTTTTCCTGCTCCCCTCCTCCTCCCTCCCCGCCATCTCCTGCTTTCCCTTTTGTTTCCATTTAAAGGGCCCATGTCCTTATTTGCTCCACAACACCCCCCCCTTACTTATCGACTGAGTCCACGATCACATCTCTTCGATGAGTCGGGCGGGCCTCCTAGCCAACCTGTGGGGACGTTCGACCTGCTCGTCCCTGTTGTCGTCCTGGCCTGTCAGCAAAGGCGCCTCAGGCGAGTCTCTGGGTCCGTGGGATCGTCTTCCTCTAGAGGCATGTCCTCATTCTCGTCTTCTTGGAACATTCTCCTGAAGTATGACACATTTCGGGTTATTTCGCCTTGTACTCCTATCGAGGTGATCATGGGTCCTTTTACTTCCGTTAATACCATGGGCTCGGCCCGATTCCTTGAGTCTGTTTTCCGGCGTTGGGTCTGCCTGACCAGCACGGTTTCTCCTACTGGGATCAGAGGTTCCTTGGCTTTCCTCTTCCTGTCGGCCCATTCTTTGGCCTTTTGTCTTCTCTCTGTTTCTCACTGCCGTATCTCGTTGTTCTCTTCTGGCGTGTAGTCCTCGAGCTGGGGGAGTTGGGACCGCGGTTTGTACTTGATCATGAGGTCGACCGGGGAGTGGCCGGTCGCCTCATGTGGGGTGTGCCGATAACTACGTAGCATTTGTGAGATGGCTTGTGGCATTGAGGCTCGGTCTGTCGCCGCTTTCTGGCGTGTGCGCTTGATATTCGCCATGAATCGTTCTACCGTCCCGTTGGCCTGGGGCCATAATGGGGTGATCTTTTGGTGGTAAAATCCAAGATGTGCCGCAAATTTCCTGAATTCTTGTCCTTGAAAGGGGGATCTGTTGTCTGTTTTCTCTACCTTGGGGATGCCCTACTCGCTGAATAGCTCGTCTATTATGCCTACCACGTGGTGGAAGGCTGTGGACTGTACATGCTTCCCTAATGAGAATCGGGAGTACTCGTCTATGGCAACTAGCAAGTGGACTCCTTCTTCCAGTGGCTCGTAGAAGTCAAGTGCTACACGCTGCCAAGGTCCATCGGGGAGTTGGACTATGTGCAGGGGGCAGGGTGGTGAGCTGGCTGCGTTTACTTGGCACGGGTTGCAGTGTCTCAGTATGTCGTCCACAATGGCGTTCATATGGGGGAACAACACTTGTTTCCGCAATATCTTTTTTGTGTTGGCCACGCCTCGATGGCCTTCGTGTCCAATCATGACCAGTGGCTTCCTTAGGCTTTTGGGTGCTACCAGGCGGTTCCCTCTGAGTAGCGTGCCTTGGTTTGTCGTGGCCAGTTTGTTGTGTATTTTTTCCATTCTGGCTAGGTCTCTTCTGTCGACTTCCCCCCTCCTCCGGCTCAAAGTGTTCATTGGCCGCCTGTCGCCACTTGTTTGTGTTGGTGAGGTGGACTGCTGCCCTGATGGTGGGGTCAGCCCTGCTCCTGTCTGCAAACAGTTGGGCCGTGATGGCTGGGGGAAGGGCGTTCTGTGACAGATATGAAATGTATCCGTCGGCTTCTCCCTGCATCGTGGCATCGGACGCTCCATCCGGGTTACGGGACAGGTAGTCAGCAGGGTTCACATCACCCCCAGGTTTGTGGATGATGGTATAGTCATATTCCTGGAGGCGGATGCCCCATCGTTCAATGCGCGGTGGCATTTTGATTTTCCGATTGCCAAAGAGGGCTAGCAGGGCCTGGTGGTCCATAATGAGGGTGAAGGTTTGTCCAATGACAAAATAGTGGAATTTCTCGCATGCCCTTACAGCGGCCAGGCTCTCGCGCTCTTCCTGGGAGTATGCTTGTTCGATGGTGTTGAGCGCACGGCTGGCGTATGCTACGAGGTGGGTTTTGGCGATGTCTTGTTGATTGGTTTGGGCCAGAATTGCCCCTAGCCCCACTGCACTGGCATCAACAGTGATTTCGGTCTGCCATTGTGGATGGAAGTACGCTAGTTGATGATTGGCAGCTAGTTCTCGTTTTATGGTGGAGAACGCTTGTTGGCATTGGTCCGAGCACAGGAAAGGTTGGTCTTTTTTCAATTGCTGTCGCAGGGGGCACGTGAGTGAGGTGTACTGTGGGAGGTAGCGAGCGCACTATCCCGACATGCCCAGGAATGAGCGGAGTTCAGAGACATCCTTTGGGCACAGCAAGTTAGTTATGGCGCAGATCTTGTCTGGGTCAGCCTTGATGCCTTGGTCTGAAAAAATATGGCCAAAGAAGCATAGGGTGCGCGTGTTGATTTCACACTTCTGGCTGTTGAGCGTGAATCCGGCATTGGGTGACTCCGAATATAAGGATGTTGTCACTGTAATTGAACGCGTTGGTGACTGGGCTAATTAGTCTGTGGATGGTGCCCTGGAAGATTTTGGCGGCAGATGAGATTCCAAAATTAAGTCACTTGTAGCGAAATAGGCTCTCATGTGTGGTGAATGTGGTGATTGGTCCTGATGCGGAATCAATGACAAGTTGGTGATATCCCTGGTTGAGAGCAAGTTTTGAAAATGTAGTGTCTTGGTTGATTCTTATCAACATGTCCTCGATGTTAGGACCTGGGTGTCTCTCTCGTTGAATGGCTGTATTAGGGATCCTCATGTCCACGCAGAGGTGGAGGCGTCCATCTGCTTTGGGGACGACTACGAGTGGGGACACCCATGGTGTGGGCCCTGTCGCTCTTTCTATGATATCATTGTCCCGTAGTGTCTGCAGTTCCTGGGTTACTTTCACTTGCAGATGAAACCCTACTTTCCTGGGGTTTTGTGGTAGTGGCTGTATCTTCGGGTCGATGTGCAGCTTGATGACGTTGTTCTTTAGCATGCCAACTCCTTCAAATAGAGTTGAATAGGTGGATTTTAGGTCCTCAATGGTTGGGACTTTGTGGTGGATGGCCTGTACGAGTTGGGAGTCAGGCGGTATTCCTTGAATCACTTCTTCCTCATCGTAGTGGATGTCGGTGAGAACTAGGGCGAGAGCAGTCTTGTGGCTAAGAAGGCATCTTCCCATTGCCAGACTGTGGATGATGTGTATCATTGTCTGCATTCTTTTGCTCCTGTGGATGAGGTCACATGCGAATTGTCCTTTTGATGTCAGCGGCTGTGTTGCGCCCCATTGGAATATTTGGGCACGTGACGGTTGCATGGGAAACTCGTTTGCTAGGTGTTCATATGCCAGGTGGCTCATGACATTAACTGTAGCGCCCGTGTCTACCAGGAATGGTGTGAGTGTTCCTCCTGGTTGTACCGTCACCTTGGGTGCGTGCCTGAGGTTTCCGAGATGAGTCGTACATATTCCCTGCTGTATCGGTTGTATTCTGTATATTGTGGTTGTTCCGTAGGATGTTCTTCAATTGGTGGGTTTTCATATGGGTCTCTGGGGGCGACCTCCCTTTGGATCTCTTCTTCGGGATATGTGGTACAGTTGCTCTTGGTTGGCGTATGTCTCTTCTGCTCTGTGCACCTGTAGGTTCTCCACCGCTCTGAAGAATCCAGCATTGTTCGCGGGCCTGGGGCTGGTGGCAGGTCTAGTGTACTCTCTTTCCGGGTACGGTCTTGGGTTGAAGGGTCTCGGCGCCTCGAATCTCCTTGCAGTTGCTTGTTGGTTGGGTGGTCGGTATGCTGGTAGTAGGGGTATCTTCTCCCGGCACATGCTCTGAAAGTGGTTCTCTTGGCCACACCTCATGCACATCTGTCCTATTGCAGGGCATTGGCCCTTGTGTGGGAATTCAAACCTGCACCGGTAGCATTGTCTTTCAGGTGGTGAGCGTCTTGTATTGTTCCACTGGTCTTGTCGGTGTGTGTTGTATTGGTGGCTTGTTTGATTGGTGGTGATGGCCGCAACGGAGTCTATCTTCTTCGGATTTTCTATGTGGGTAGCTTGGACGTCCACCCTTTCATACACTCTGGCCAATTCAGCAATTTCTTTCAAAGGTAGCTGCTTCTTCAGTAAGTGTTTGCGGAATATTGACGACAGGCATCCTTCTATGACTCTCAGGCGGATGGCTTCATCGTCGTTAAAGTTAGCGAAATCGCAATATGTGATCTTTCTTTGCAGGCGTAATATGAACTGGCCGACTGTTTCCTGGGGTAATTGGGTGCACTGATTGAAGATGTATCGCTCATAGTCTCTGTTCGGGACGATTACTAGGCAACTGTTGATGGCTTCAATGAGTTTTGGGTATGTATTTCTTTCTGCTGTCAGGATGGTCTTGATGACGCTCTTTATGTCTTTCCCCACTAGATTTGTAAATATGTCCAGTTTGTTAGGGGCATCTTGGTTTCCTACCGCCCTCATAAATTCTTCGAACTCGTCCATCCACTCTTGCCATCTTTGTCCTTGGTTTTCCTGAGGTTCTAGCGAGAATGGGTTTGGGTGGCAAAGGAAGGAGACCGGGTTGGTGGGTGTCACACCGGGTGTGGCGGGTGCTGTGGTGTCTACTGCTGCGCTCCCAGACTGCGACATGACGTGTTTTCAAGTGGTTTGACACAGATATGCGTGTGTGATACCTCGTTTTCAAGTGACGCGGCACTGGCGTGCACCGACAATTTCAAGTGGTCTGGCACTGTTGTGCGTGTGTGATTCCTTGCTTTGAAGTGGTTTGGCACTGTTGTGTGCCTGTGGTTGCTCGCTTTCAAGTGGTTTGCCACTGTTGTGTGCCTATTATTCCTCGCTTTCAAGTGGCCTGGCGCTGTTGTGCGCTTATGATTCCTCGCTTTCAAGTGGTTGGGCACTGTTGTGTGCCTATTATTCCTCACTTTCAAGTGGACTGGCACTGTTGTGTGCCTATCATTCCTCGCTTTCACGTGGCGTATGGCCTGCACTGCTGAGTGCCTCAGAGTCCTCACTTTCAAGTGGCTTGTACTGGTCACCGACGCATGCTTTAGTCTCCCCTCCCTGGGCGTATCACGTGTGGGCCGTTGTGTTTCCCTTCCTCTTCACGCTGTGCCAATATCCTTAACTCACGTTCTCCTGACTTTGGTCAGTATGAGTGTCTGCATGCAGTAGAATGGCGTAAATGTGCTTATTCATTTCATATCACTACCTGCCTGTAAAACAAAGGACCGTAGGGGGTAATCCTGGGGCACAGCAGTGAACCCTACCCATCTCTTCCTGACTAATTCCCTAAGCTGTAAGATGTTTATATTTAAATCCATTCACAGCTGTCTGCGGCCTACCCCCATCAGCTCATCAATAGATCAGTAAGCTACCGCGTGATAGAGATCCCTCCAGTGGTGCACTGTGAACCCCAATTGATTTGGGACATGCCCTGTTCACCACCATTGGCCGTGAGATATTCCGTCGTTAGCACGTGGTAAGGGTGCCCTGTGCATAAAGAACTCTCCTCCATATGTGTAAAGTTATGCAGCCTGGGATAGTCCATTTTAAATGTCCCATCAATGTATTCACCAACAATGCGTTATTTCTTCAGAGGATCTCACTTCCCCCTTTATACTCATGTGAGGCGACCCCTCCCTTCATTGATTCATTCCACTGTGTGCTAGTGCAGGGCCAGTAAAAACTGCATCATTTGGGTACATGCAATCCACCATGTATGTACATTATGCTAATGTATTAGCTGCTATCCATTGGGTGTTCACCGCACACAACCATTTATTGATAACATATTTGCACCACTTGTAAACGGCCCTGTGGGTTATCTATGGAATTTGGGGGGAAAAGCATGGTAGACTGTACATTATTTTTAGCTTCAGAATGTATTTATTTTTATTTTATTGCGCATTTGTTAGGCGCTTATACAACAAGCAAATTGTGTTTCAAAGCAAGATAAATATCGGACACGCCATGGCTATGGGAAGTCATAGCTAGAAGGATGCCTTTCGGTCCAAGTCTTCCAATGCCTTTCTCGTACCACTAAGAAATGTGTTCTGAGCTTTCCTGCATATCTTGACTCAGTGGTATGTAATTGACTCACGTGCAAGCCGGATATGCCAGTCTTCAAGGGTCCTGGATTTAAGTATAAGATCTAAGATTTGTGCCAGCTTATCGTCCGTCGCATGTCCTCGCAAAACTCGTCAATTATCTGTCGATTCTGTCGATGCAAAGGAAGATGTATGTATAGATTCTCTGTCTCGTAGATGTTTAGCCTTAACCGCCATCTCTCTACTCAGCATGATTGTTAAAGGGTCCATGAAAATCACAAACAATTATAGGGGATAAAGAACATCTCTTCCTGATGTCCCAGCATAATTTTACATTTTATAGAGATCCTGCTGTTAATCCAAATTGTTGTATTGGGGACTGTTAAAATAGAAAAACAAGGTGACCCAGGTAGCTCCCATAGCCTATCGTCTCCTGTTGTATGTCTAGGTAGACCCACGACACTGAGTCGAAAGCGTTCTTTGTGTCTAAGAGCGTTGCAAACTTCTTCCTGTGGAGATGATATCCCCACCAAATGTTCTGGAGCCGCCTAATGTTCACCTATGTTGAACGGCATCAGAGTAATCTGGCTTTGTTCGTGGTGTGCCTGCTCGTTAAACTGCTTGTTTCCATTCAGTATAACAAGGATGTAGGTGATTTTACCGAAAATAAGTGTTCGAAAATAACCATAGATAAGTGATCGAAAAAGTGATCTTTTCGAAATTACCCATAATGTAGAAAACATTACTGTATACTTATTTTTTTAATAGACATTCATGATTCCCAGATTAAACAATCAGTGCTATTGTAGCCTTATTGATGGTATCAATTACATTCATATGAAAATCAAAGGGGGCGTATGTGCAGTGGGAAAGAAATGCTTCTGCAGAAAATGCTGCATGTTGAAATCAGCATAATAACCTGCAGTTCAAATCCAGGCCCTGCTAGGCATTGGAAGTGTTTCTTTGTCTTCCTCAGAACAGAACTGCTGGTTCATTTCATTCAGCAAAGGGAGGAGAGTTCCAAATAATTGTGGAACCCATGTTTCTTGAAAAATTGGAAAGAATTGATTGAATGCATGTCATAATATTTGCACAGACACAAAAGACGACTGAAATCCATATGACAGAACAGTACATAGAGTGTCGTGAATGCAGGGCAACAAAAGCAATATTAGAACTATCTTTGAAAAAATGTGTAAATCCATGCTGCGATTAGAAATATAGTAATGTTATGGATACATACGCCACAATTCGCATAAATATACCATTCCACATTTACCACAGCCGGTTTTATTCTTTGGTGTGCTTCCACGGGAGGGGAGGAGATGTGACAATGTTGCACAGAACACTTGCCTGCCTGGTCTTACAAATCAGGCAATTTGTTTTCTAGGTTGGTGGAGCATTGTACCTTCTCCATATTGTAGAGGAGGAGCCAACTGCCTCTACCGGAAATCCCGCCCCTATTCTGCCTATATGTTGGGAACCAGAAATTGTAACAAGCGCAATACCAGTAATGATGCCCATAACACGAAAAGCCTTTGAGAAGAGGTATCCATTGAGAAAACCGCTCTTTATGTATCCACGAAGAGCTGACAGTCTCTTAGCAGAAATCCCAGAAGAAGTGTGAAGCGATGAAAGCAAGAGCCTGGTGACGTCACATGAATTAAAGATGACGCACCAAGCAGAGATGTAAAAAAAAAAGTATATAAACCTTATAGATACTGATGATGAAGTAAAGAGTGAAGATTGCACGTGTAAAGAACACTGAAGAAAACACAAGCCATTTTATAACTGTATAGATGCTGAAACGCAAGTAGATTAAGTAATCATGAAGGCTGTCTATGCGTAGTGAATAGACTGCAGGCGGTGTATATAAATCTGGATATTCCACGTCGTGGTTTGGCAAACCAGGACCCCATGAAAAGAAAGCTGAAAGTGTGGTGCAGTAGAACAGAGTCACTGACAATGAAGGAAGAATCGAGAAGGCTTGTCTGGACGGGTGTTAAGGGTTAGGGCAGCCATGAAACTGGTTATCTATTCACGAAGATACAATGAACGTGAGAAGCAAGACCTGTTCCTGTTGAGGTGCAGGGGAAAACACGTTGGGTGCCATGTTTTATTTATTTAATAGTATTAAATGCGGAGAAAGAAGCTCAAACACGGTCTCCTGTCACATGGTGTAGATGGAAATTGACTTTGGACAGACCACATCGAGACTGAAGAGAAGACTATGCTCGTACTCCCTTTTATTCTCAGGAGCAGTGTTGCTGTGCAAGGCCAAGTTCAAAGACAAATTGACTACCAGACAGTAGGAGTGATGATGGATGATGGGCTAATTGGGTGGGGTGGCCTGGTCAGGCCAACCCACAAGGACCTGGGGTACCAGCTTGCGTGCTGCTAGCGAGTGGAATTTTCTAGAAGAGTATAAGCGTGCCAACCAATTATAGAGGGCCACATAGCAAGGAGCCCTATAATTTGAGAGCCAATGGAAGGTTGTGTTTTTTATGACAGTGAAGGTGACTGCACTAGGGGTGGGCATAGTTGTCCACCTGATTAGAGAGACCCAATCACAATCCTATTCCCCAGAGAAAGTATATGTTGCTGTTCCCCGTAGACCAATTATAATCCTAGTTAGGTTGCCTTTTTTTGCCACATAGTATGACGTCATGTATGATGAGTTTTGAGTATAAAGTCTGTGTTTTTTATAAAATGCTTTGAGTGTGAGTTGAACACTAGAGCAAACGTCTGTTGATGTTCGTTGTACTTCATGTTTTAGATAATTGCAAATAAAACAGTTTGGGCCTCATTACGACCCAGGCGGACTTCGCGGTGCTAAATGCACCGCGAAGCATGGCGGAAAGCCGCCGATAGCGCCATGGGGGTTGGCGGATTTACCGCCCCATTCCGACCTCGGCGGAGCGGTAAATCCCCAATCCCCATTCTGCCCTTCCCCATTCCCATTTTTGCCCCATAGGGTATAATGGGAGTGGGGAAGGAGTTAATTACGCCACCGTAAAATACGGTGGCGTAATTAACAACGAGGTCCCGTAGCGCCATGGTTTTCTCCGGCTGGTAAAACCAGGCGGAGAAAACCTCCATGGCGCTACGGGAACTCGTAGTATGGCGGAGAGGTACGCCATGCACTACGCTGGCGTAATACCCTCTCCGCCAGGGTCCTAATGAGGCCCTTTGAGTTTTGCCAACTTCCTGAGTCGGTCTGATTATTGGTGCGAGAGTAACTTCTGCATCCCCATCCATCGAGATACAGCTACCTCTCTTAAAGGGCCTATGGGTTCAACAGCAATATATGCATTTTGCATAAATCTCATGATATCCTGGTGGCTTGAGAGCAGGTGAAATAGAGGTGCAGAGATCAGGTGAATATTCAAAAACGTATGTTTCAAATAATCGAATTCGAAAAAGTTTAATTCGGTGAAATCGCATTCGGTATAATATACGGAAACGGAATAAAAAGTGTCATTCCTATGTAAATAAAGATATGCTGGATGCCACACCTAGAGACACCCTATATCTGACTTAGAAGAGCTTCCACTTGTTTACCTTTGGCCAGGCAGTTCTAGATGTAATGTGGATTTTTCCTTCATGTTTTACTCCTTTGTGTCTTGCTTTCGTTCAATTTTGCATCAGTGTTATAAGTACCAACCAGATTCCATCCCACCCCTTAAACTACATGTATATATACTGCTGAGGTGTCAACTTGTGCAGGCATCTTCAAGGCACTATTGTCAGGACAGTAACCAATTGCCTAATCTCTATTGCCAGCTTCCAACTAAACTGCAGCAACAACATTTTCCGAGTCGGTCCAATCAGTATTCCATTATCCAGCAGTTACTCTCGTACCACAATCTGTTATCCAGGTTTCGTCCAAAAAGACTGCATTGAAAAGTCCTACCGAACCGAAAGTACGAAATAAGGTACTATCAAATGTTCTACCTTTTAAAAGTTCGACTTTTGATTGGCTACGTCTCTACTGAGGATTCCACTTTTGCTTATCCTCACCAGAACAATGCTGCAAAGAACTTCTGGGCTGAATGCAAGCCCCCATTTCAAAAGGATAGAGCCTCCACTGCCTGCGACCACAAGCACCCATGGGGATCCAGCCAGCGGTTCTCCACTTCAGTGACTTCCAGCACTATGCATTGTAGATATATTAGTTGATATGTTGTTATTTTCACTAAATGTAAACCCATAGTCTAACCTTCCATGGTACTCAGTCCCACCCCACAATTCTGGGACAAAAGAAAAGCATTTTGATTAATACCAGAATGTATTTAAATAAAAGAAAATTATGGTGGGCCCTTACTTAATGCAGGGCAAGTCACCTCAAGATTATTATATACACACTATATGAGTTTATTTACCAAATTAAACTTGGCCTGCATGTGACAATCTCACTTAATACAATACACACATTCCATCAGACACAGGACTATTAATATTTCTAACAATTATGATCCTAAATAATGAGGCCACTTCTCAGCAGCAATTAATTCTATTACCATAACACCTCTTATTGACCAATGTTTAAATAGTTGTTATTCTGAAACTCGATGGAATGATGGCCTTAGGGGGAAGGATTTTGTCTGTCTGCATTATGCTAATTGCTCTCTGATACTGAGAGTGGAGGGGGAAAGTTGTACTAAAAATATTTATTTTCCAAAGGCAACGACTTGGGAAAGTCTCCATTTGTATAATTTTCTGTTCCCTTGATCATAGCGTTGACTGCCCGCGGGACACGCCATACATGCCTGTCTACTCGTGCTATGCAAAAGTTGCAACGAATGACGGAACGGTTTGCAAATCAGGCCCAATATTTGTTATCCTGCACTGGGATCTACAGATGAAAATAGAGGAGCGCCGTGTTAGTCTGCCATCTGCTCACCACGCACACATGATGTTCTGATGTTGCTGTGATACCTTAATGGCAGCATCTGGTGACATTAGTAGCCCACGCAGTGCCCAATTTGTGAAACAACAATCAATGCATTAAGGTGCCACTAGCATCTGGCAGACAGGCGAGGTGGTCTGGATTCCCCGCAGCGTTTTCTATTGGCAGTGGCAATAATTGGTACATGCAAAGCAGCTGTACTAAATTAAACATCCTGAGGACGTTAGACTTTGTCATAGATGTTCGGTCTGGCCTAATTTGAGAAAATGAAATCAGTACTTTCTCGCTGCCTTTTCCCTCGTGTAACCAAATCTGCTAACAAGAATAGAATAGACTCTGCCACAGCTAAGCTTATCAGATGAGTCCGTGTCACTGGGGACTCACTGTTTCAGTCCTTAATCTTGGGTTTACTTTCGTCCATTTTTTTCAACTGAAGTCACCCCAGACTTCAATTCGCAGAATGCATCCATATATGTAAAATCCAATATTATCAGACATATCTGTGACTTGAAGAACAAAAATATGAGGAAGCAAAGTGAGTGTGGATCCTATTCGGGCAGAGAATACTTGATTAATGTAAAGGAAAGTAGGGATAATGGTGAAAAAGTAAAGTATTTCCAGTGTCTCTCGATAGCTCATATCTGCCTACGTCTCATGGCCACCATTTTGAGAGAGAGTAAGCAACACTGGTTAAATAGTAGGAGGTGAGGATGTACTCATCACGATAGAATTGTGGGAAAATAAAGAATGTTGTGACAAACATCTCAAGTCTGAAGTCAGGAAGGTGCTCATGATCAGTATGGATTGGTAAAGGGGAACTATTTGAAGTCTAATGTACATATTGAGGCACAATGTCTGAACAATTTTACCAATGACAACCGATCAGGCAGATGAGCTAGATAGGCACATACTAGAGCAAGGCGATGCAGGTTCCAGACACAGCAATCAATGGTAAAAGAACAACTTGAACAAATATTGAAGTATACATGTTGTGATATTGCCACTTGCTGAACCGTGGCAACTGACAGTGGGGTGATCAAAGTGGCCAGAGGCCGTCACGAGCTAGTGATGATGGACCAGGAGGAAGTACAAGAGGGTTCCATTGCCACTCTAACGGGGTCCCTGAATTAACACTCAGTCCCAGAAGCTCATGGATCCGCCCCAGCCCCACATACTCCCATGGCCACCTGGGGATAGTTGTAAGAATGTATACACTTCAACTGATCCAGTGGAGACCCAAAGAGCCCCTAGATTTAATCGTGGGGACATTCATTTATTTGGGGAAGTTGTAAAGTGCAACATTTGCCCAAGGGCACCTTGGCGCTAGGGGTTAAAAGTTGAGGCACTCACCACCAAGGGGGTAGGGTAGTCTGAGGAAACCTCACTCCTCCCATGCTTATGCTTTTAGGCAGTATTATGTCAGAAATGATCACATGGTCTCTCATACCCCTAGCAATTACAACCAGGGAGGGCTCTATCCCTGACAGAGGCTCTTTCTTATGAGATAGGCATGCTCAGAGAGCTATTCCACCTCCTGGACAAGACCATAGTGGGAGAAAAGAAACATTTCCCTTAAAAAAAGTTGGACGGTACAACATTTTTGTGTCTCTGAACAGCAAACAAGTACATCTGTCTCTCTGGTGGTAATACCAGAAGAAATAACTCACATATATGCGGCCCACAGAAGCCCCAATGTCACACAGTAAGTAACACGCTCCAATTTCAGTGCTAACTTGCATGGAACTGAAAAGTGAGAGAAAAAAGAGATCTTATTTAACTAGCGTCACAGGGAGGACCGGCTTGCAAGTTGCCTGGAATGAGAGAGTGCGAGAACGTTGTCGTCAGATGGGAGGGGAGGGAAATAGTTGTAAGACAGTGGAGGAGGCATACTATTTGTAGGAGAAAGAGACTTGTGTGGAGGAAGGGAAAGAAGTGCAATCAAGTATCCCAATCCCTAGGAGGAAAGAGGAGGTTTGTTTGGGAGTGGAGGTGGCAGACGAGCAGAGAGAAGGAGAGTTTTAGGAAAATGTGAACCCAGTGGAAGTTATTATCAGAATGCAGAGAGTTGTTTTGTTTTAGAGCAGGAAAACCACCAGAAAAGGAACATCATTTGGAAGAAGGTTGAGAAAGATATTTTAAGAAAGGACGAGGGAAATGTGCTAAACATCTGTGTCAGAGAAAAGGCAACTAAAGGGGGAGATATATCCACACTATCTGAGAAAGTGGGAGGGGATCAGGGACCCTATTGAGAAGGAGAGAATAAGGAGTTTCTGGTAGACCCAGTTGTTCCAGGATAGAATCTAGAACTGGTGGGAGGAGGAATGAGACAATGCAGTCTCAGCATGGGTCAGGTAGTGTATTGAGAGAGGTATCATAGAGATGGTGTCCTGTGAGTAAGACCCCAGAACAGGAAGCTGCCCAGCAGATCAGGGGCAATATGAGCCTGGCACTGAGGCATGCGTCAATAAACACCTGTCCAAAGGGATACCACCACTCCCAATATCGTTGGGAGGAATCCTTCTGTCTTTTCCTCAAGCCGAGGTGCATTGGGCTTGGAGGCCTGAGCACAATACCCAATCGAGCAGGATTCATGAACACTGTGAATCCCACAAGCTGAAGGCAAAGACCAGGACCTGTGATCGGATACTCCAGCAGAACCCTGGTAAGACCAGCGATTGGGACCTTGTTAGAAACTCTGTGTTATACGCGTTGAAAGACATAGGGCAGATAACCGTTTCTGCTGAAAGCAGCTGAATTGTTTTTCTTTAATTATAATGTGTTTAGCCTACAAAAGTAAGCTTTCTTTTCACATTTACAATACAAAGTCAAATAAAAGAAAATAAGATCATAAGAATTGTATGACATTTCATCATCGGTTCATGCAACAAGAATCATTTAAAGAAAAAGGAAAACTAAAAATAGAATTAAAAGAAGACATAACGCCAACCCGCTATGTAATAATTTCTGCGTTTCTTCCACCGCCACCCCCCCATGACCAGAAGACTCATTCAATTAATTTCAAGAACACAATTAAAATAGCATATAGTGCCAAAATCAGTTTTACCGAATGACCCCACAATAGCTTAATCCAGTAAAAGAAGCTGAATTTGGCTTTCCTTGTTAGTATAATTTCCCTGTTCAGTTATCCTTACACTTACAACACATAAACCCAAGTTGAACCTTGGACAAAATTCAGTAACATCTTTAATCAACAGCAACATATCCTTGACTTGTGCAACCCATGTGGCCCACTCTGTGACAAGTGGTGTCCTTTTGTGAGATTCCCAATGACTACGTCATTAGTTGGACTGACACACCTCAAAAAACAGCGTTGGGCAGCAATCCGAAAGTTCACCCTGCCACAAGCCCTAGGTTAGGCCACACGCCTCAGAGGAGGGTCTCTTATTATGACCAGAGGGACAATAAGAAACTAGACTCAAGTAGCGAGACCGAATTACAGTAACTTGGTCTGATAGTCCCAGGACTCCATTGCAGCCTAGCACCCACTTCTACCATCCATTCAAAGAATATGGCCAGCAGAGTGACCTCGATTTTGTTCAGGTCAGCAGAAACCTAAGGTGAACCAAGAGGCTGTAAATGTGGACATTGCCACCAGTGCAGTGAGAACAGACCCAGAAGTAATAAACCTTACACATGTCCTTGACCATCTGGTCACTGGACAGAATACACTTCTGCAGCAGCTACAAGGACAGATCCCCCTTTTTGTCCATGTCTCTGTTTCAGAGGCATGTAAAGAGTGAAGACCCAGTGAAATTCTTCTCCAATTTTGAACACACCACGACTTCCATGTTGAGGGAGTGAACGTACTGCCCAGCCTATATATTGTGCCATAATGGACTGGAGAGCTCCAAGTGGCCTACCAGGTTCTGAATGCAGATGGTGAAACCATTTATGATGACCTTTGTCAACGTGGTGAGATGGGGATGGGATGGAGACTCGTATCAGCAACAATTACGTGAGATGTACCAAAAAAACACAGATGAGACACTATGGCACCTTTACTACAGAATCTGTTTTTTGAGGGCCAAATGGTGGGGGCAGAAAACTGTTATGAAGCTATGAAGGCAAGGAAAAGCTAATATTGGTGCAATTCCGAAACACCTGGCATCGTCGTGGCAATGATCGGTCTGGCAGCTCCATTAGCCAAATCTGGAAATAGCCATCAAAACTGCCGCAAGGATGCAAACAGCCCAGCAGTGGAATACCAGTGGAGAAGTAAAACCAACCACACCAGACCGAACCCCCAATAACCTAGAGTGATCCTATCATCACTGCGTAGGGTGCCACAATCTGAAAGGGAGAATCTATAAAAACAAAGATATTAATAACCAGGGAGGGCAGCTGCATCTCATTCATCAAGTACTACGATGACCTGGGCTTCTCCTGCAGAGGCAAGGAAACCAGGGACCATCCTACCAGAGCGACGAGTTGTACGATGCAGTGCCTGTGTAAAGCTGGGAAACTTGACCCAAGAATGTCAAATGCATGTGTGCCTCTTGAAGTCGAGGAAGAAGAGAACACCAGGTTATCAAACTGAAAGGGAAACATAAATGTGGACCCAAGATTACCAGGCAGGCCTCTTATTTTCCCACATTGAGCCATCATGGGTAACTTATAGTTTCCTGAAGAGATCAACCCCAGCAAAGTTGTACCCATCATCTGTGTTCATGGTGGCTGGGACATCTAGCCAAAAGACTGGGTTTTGTTGCACACCCCAGGCGGAGACCACACTTCAACGTTGGTGAAACTGCCTTGCCGACCAGAATAAGGCATCATGAGAACGGATCTGCCCAACTTTGAAAATTGCTTTGGGCGCACCCAGAACACAGGATTTGTGAAGAAAAACTCTGTTTTAGTAGGTTGGGTGAGCGACTCCCCCCCAGATTTCGATTGGTGTAGAGACTTTGGGCCTCATTACGAGTATGGAGGTAGCCATGCCATTAATAAGGGCATGGCTGCCTCCATACCGGGTCCCAGTACTGGGTTCCTTCAATGAGGAATAACCGGGTCATTCCGACATTGGAGGACCCGGTAATTCCTCCTTGAAGGAACCCATCCCCATTCCCATTTGAGCCCCCATAGGGTTCAATGTGAATGGGGAGGGAGCTAATAACGGTGCTGATAATAACGGCCCATTATTAGCTCCCTGTTCCCCTCGCGGGACCCACTAAGGATGCCTGGTTTTACCCGGCGTCCTTACCGGGTCCCGCAAAGGGAGCACGTACGTTATAATGAAGCCCTTTATGTCAAAGGAGGTGAATCCCCTTTCCTCTACAGAGAACCAAACCCCAGCAGAATGTGCCCCCCACAAAGAGTGTAATCCCAGGGGCCCGCACTCACCCCCTGCGTGTTCTCTTTTGCAAGATGCCATGCAATCTGACTCTGAGTGGTAGTTTGCACAGTCATTGTCCCAGTTGGTCTTATTTTCCTCTTTTCTCTGAGGATATGGTCCATAATGCCATGCTAAGGATCAAGTCCAGTGCCCCCTCAGATCCACTGTCATTGGGAGTGATGAAGGAGATCTCAGTCGATCTCCTTAGTGAAATCACAGCAGCTGTTAACCTCTTCTGCCAGTCAGGGTTCATCCCCTCTGAACTTAAGGCTGCCATGGTCAATCTTAAGCCATCTCTGGATATTGACCTGCCTTCGTAATTTCTGATCTATGTATCTTCTCCCATTTTTGATGAAGCTTCTGGAATCACTGGTCTCTCCTTTTCTGTCTTCTTTTCTTGAATCTTCCAGTTTCCTTGACCTGGCCCAGTCTGGTTTCCGTCCTGGAAGGGGCATGGAGAGTGTTCTTGTCTCTGTTCAGGACGATATGGCCAGGCTGGTTGACAGGGGGTGTTGGAGCTCTGGTCCTTTTAGATCTGTCAGAGGATTTCGACACTGTAGACCATGGCACCCTGCTATCCCGCCTAGGCCAGATTGGGGTTTCGGGTCAGGAATTGGTTCGTCTTCTTTTTGGCTGATAGGTCTCAAACTCTTTCTATTCCTCCTTTCACGTCTAAGTCCTGCCACCTCAGTTGTGGTGTTCCTCAGGGGTTTGCTCTGTCCCCCATTCTTTTCAACATCTATATCTTCTTGCTGGTGCGGCTCATCCGCTCCTTCGGCTTCAGGTTCTACTCGTACGCCGACGTTACCCAGCTTTTGATCCGTCTCGATCTTGATCAGGCTGAGGTGTCGGCTTGCTTGCATAAGTGCCTGATGGCTGTGGTGGAGTGGATGGGCCATAACTGGTTGAAATTGAACAGGGACAAAACAGAGGTGTTGGTGGTGGGTTCTCCTCCTGACCCTTCACTTTGGATTTCCTCTTTCTGGCCCCTTTCCTTTGGCCCACTTCCTGTTCCTTCAACTAAGGTAAAAGATCTTGCGGTCATCATGTTTGACAATCTATCTATGGCCGCTCAGGTATCAGTGGTATGCCAGACTGGGCATTTTCAGTTAAAAATGTTGAGAAAGATTCTCATCTGATTCCTGTTACAATACGTCCCCCCAGTCGTAGTGGCCATGATTTTGAGTAAGTTAGACTATTGTAACTCCCTTTTCCTTGTCCAGCCAAAGGGGCTGGTAGGCAGTTAACAATGCCTTCAAAATATGGCAGCCCGGGTGGCAACAGGGAACCCTACGAGGATCATATCACCCAAAATCGGGTCCGGGTTCCCAGAATGGGGAATTACCGGGCCATTCCGAGTTCGGAGGGCCCAGTAATTCCTCCCTCCAGGAACCTGGGCCCGGACCTTCCCCATTCCCATTCAGCCCACATAGGGCTGAATGGGAATGGAGGAGGGAGCAAACAACGGCCAATGACGAGCGGCCCGTTGTTTGCTCCCTCTTCCCCTCGCGGGACCCGGTAAGCACGCCTGGTTTGACCAGGCGTTACTTACCGGGTCCCACGAGGGGAACTTGTAATGAGGCGGAACGGGTTTAACGGGTCCACCTCCTTTAGCGGGTCCCATTAACCCGTTCCGCCTCACTTGCAATGAGGCCCAATGTATTGTTCATTGTGCTCTTTCTGATCAGGGAGCTGAGTACTTGTATACTAAGTTTGTGCTCTATGTCCCTAACCACTCTCTGTGGTCTGTGACCTCTGGCTTGCTTTGCGTGCCTTCTTTTCGGCTTTTCCATGTGACGGGTTGGGCGTTCTCAATTGCGGCAGTGCTGTGAAATCCCCTCCCACTAGCTTTGAAATCATTGACTAGTTATCTGATCTTCCGGAAAGCTTTAAATACTCATTTGTACTGACTTTCGGCATTTTTCAGTTTTTTTTGTGTGCCTTGATTTTGGCTACCTTCCTCTCTAGCGCCATGATGCCTTCAGGCGACCACACGCTATATGAAATACCATAACATATCATAACAACATAACAATATCATGACAGAGGAGGTTAATGGTGCCCTGAAATCCTTACAACCACAACCCTACCATTAATCCTCACAGAAGCTCAGAGCAAGCCCTACCCTTAACAAGGCTCTTTATGATAAATTAGGCATGACCAGAAAGCTGCTCTAGATCTCGACCAGTTAAAGAAACCTTTCATTTTATGGAAACAACTTTGCAACCTTTGAGTGTTCCGGACGAGCACGGGAACACATCAGTTTCTCTGTTAGGATTAACAGCAGAGCCAATTTGTACCCTGCCTCATATGTACAGCCCACGGAAGCTATGCTGTTATGCAGTTGCACTCCCACATAGAGGAGCTAACTCATGATGAACACTTGAGCAAGAGAAACAGATCTTATTTTCCCAGTCTCAGAGAATAGCAACATGCAAGTTCCCTGTAATGAGAGAGTAGACCTAACAAAGCCCTTCCCACGCTCACACAGTTATTACCCCACTTTTTAGTCATATGGCCACTTCCTAGACCGCTATGTTGAGCTCCAGCCAATTCTTTTTGTTAGTGAAGATGTGGTAAAAAACGAAAAAAACGGGAGGATGCACCCTATGTGCATTGTGGTCATTGCTGTGGAACACTCTGGACCTGTCCCTTAGGTCACAAAAGACCAGTTGACAGCTCAGGAAGGAGCTAGCGACCTTCCAGTTCAAACAGTCACATGGCTTCAAGTAGTTTGTGGCAGGACTAAACACTGTTATGCTATGGATCTGGGCCCCACTACTTACGTGTGCTTATGGCCCTTTAGGAGTGTGCATAGTTAATGGATGGGATCATAGCAGAGTAATTCGGAATTCAAATAACCGAACCAACTCAGGAAGATGGGAAAGTACTGTTTTATTAACAATTATCTAAAATAGGGAGGTTACAACGAACATCAACAGACGCACGCTCAGTCTCTCATCGATCTCTGCAAAAACATACTTTTATAACAATAATGCGTAGAGTGACGTCATACTACGTGGCAATAATGAAAAACACTATTGGGGGTTGGGATTGGTTAAGGGAAACATCTAAGTATACTTTTCTATAGGAGCTAGGATTGTTATTGGCCGCCTGTTGTCAGGTGGACAACTTACGCCTACCTCTAAAAAACATGTAATTTCGGAAACATTAGATACATAGTTTCTCATTGGTTTTCAAACTATAAGGTCCTTCGTTATATGGACTAATATAATTGGTTGGCACGCGTGTGCCATGTCTGGAACATTCAGTTCACTTAGCAGCACATAAATCAAGACCCAGGTTCAGGGAAGCAGTTAATGAAGCTACCTCACCACCCAATTAGCCCAACATCTCTCATCACCCATGCCTTCTGCCGTGAAATTGTCTTTGAACTTGGCTTTGCAGAATACCCTTGTCATTGGGAATGCACGGCAGTGGGGGCCCTTGCTATCGTTTCTGGGACTTCATGTCCAAGCTACATTACCATCCATGGCTCACGTGATGGGAGATCACAATTAGGTCCATTTTGCAGCATTTAAATACACTAAATGAATTAAAATGTGTCATCCTTTGTGTTCTACCATGCATCTTAATGCGAGAAGATTCATCCTCTGCATACTCGTTCTTCTTCGAACCAGATAGCTGACCTTGCTCCTTGAATCTTGACTCTAGGCCAGGCAGCCTTTCCCTTCAATTTCATGAGCTGATTATTCTTGCTGCGACACGTTTTCTATTCCAGCTTCATGGGTTCTGGCCTGCTAAATTTGTGATACCTATGTCCAGTTTCCACACAATGGCGGCTTTGCCTGCATTCTATCCACTACTCATGGCCGGCTTCTATGATGACTTAGTCTATCTTGCGTTTCAACAACTGTACATTTATTGAACTGTTGTTTTTCTGAAGCACTTTATGCATGCGTAATCTCCTTTTCTGTGTTGGGAAACTCACTCAAATCTTTACTTCGTCATTAGGTTCTTCAGGATCTATACGTCATCTTTAGCCTGCATCTCGAGATGTTGTGCACACTTATCATGACGTCATTCATTCATTGGTTAGCTTCTTTTCACACGCCTTCATGTTTTTCCTACTGCAGGGTATCATCACGTCGAGGGTACATTTGGTAGGGTTGTCTCAATGAGTGTCTTCTTTCAACACTTGCTGTGGTATTGGTATTATGGCGGGTGTTAGACAAGGCCCAATTTCATGTCTCCAATACACACGAGGTAGGGGTGCAGGATCTCCTGTAGAGGCACGCAGCTGCTCCTCTAAATACTCTGTCACTGCATTCCATCAATTCCCATCTCAGCTGCCTGATGACCCTTTACATGATCGTTAAAAGGACATGCCAAAAGACACACTATATCATATTGGATATCATGGGCACAGTGAAAATGTCTAGCTCCCAAAGTATATTGGAAATCTTGAGCACCCTGAGAGGATACTACAAGCATGACTTGTTTTACTAATTGCACCACGGATGATGCAGAGAAACAGAGTTGATGGGTCCTTTTTGATTTTTCACAGGTCTTGTCTTCATACACAGAACACAAGACAAACCCACAAGGGGGCTGCTGGACATGTGCATGACATGCATTTTGCTAAGAATAACATTGATCATATTGTTGCTGAAATTCTCTACAATTGTTACAACCCGTGGAGTGTTTAATCCAGGTGAATTCTATCAATGTCAATAATTGCCAGGGGGAGAGGCATTAAATGTTGAAGCTGTGTAAGTGTTGGTTGGAAGTGGGGTTGGTTGGCAAGGAAGACCTCTGTTGCATGAGGGGGATGCGTGTGGTGAGAATTATCCCAGAGGTTGTCAGAGATTGCACACCATGCCATCCTGAAGACCCCATTGCCAAAGAAGGTGAAGTGGACAAAGAACACAATCGTGGTCTTCAGAGTTAGAAATAGAGATGACTTGTTGTCCCACGCATCAAAGTAACCTTTATTCAACCATCGCAGTTAGTGTCTGAAACTAACCAAATCTTTGAACAGAGTATGGACCATCTCACCCAGACAGTGATTCTATCTGCAAATAATGACCTCCTCACCCTCTGCAATAATGGTTCTTAGTTGATAATCGGGCAAGGGGCCATTAATGCTCCTTGGATCATGGCCATGAGTCGAGTGCTATCAGATGAAAACAGCGGCACAGGTGGCACTTGATATTAGTAGAAGAGTGTACCTTTGTCACCGGCATACCCCAGTCTGGTGGAAAGGGGAGTAGATTTGGAGGAGATGCTGGGGAATGATGTCATGGAGCTTGCTGGCAAAGGGGAAGCTGTCATATCGTCAGCAGGTGCAGTACACGCAAGAATCATGGGGAGTTGTCAGGTGCTAGGATGTGTGTCAAGGGTGGGGCTTTGAATGTCCGTACGACAGCCAAAGGTGTGAAGGAGAAGATAAATTAAGGCACATAGACGCTATTCGGTGAGGATACTGAAGAGGAAAACACCAACAGTTCCTCTTTTCTTTGCACAAGACAATGGCTGTCAAAAGAAGTGGGACCTGACAACTTCCCCTGCATTTCCAGTTGCTTCATCTGGGCAGAAATATTCTGATGCCCCATTCCCACAAGGTCTTTTAGGAGATGTGAACGGTTCGTTAGAAGACACACATGCCATTTCTAGCTACAGGATTGTGCCACCTCTTCATGCGTGAGCTGAACTTTCTTCAGTTCACCGCAAGGTTCTATTTGCTCCTGGTCATTCTCTCTCTCCGTAGTGCTGTCCAGAGGTTTACACTCTAATGTCTCGTCCAAGTCTCTTTCAGGTGCCAGAGCCATCAGTGCTATGGGCAGTTTATGGGATTCTCGAAAGAAAACAACCATACAGTATGTCAATGCCATGGACAGAATATTTCAGTACAGTCAGTGGCGTAACACAAAATGTGGGGGCCCCCCTGCGAGCCATGCTGAGGGGGCCCCCCAACTCGGCAACAAATCACGGGTTGCGCCACACTCTGGGCCTGCCTAAACTGTCACGCTTGCACAATACGCATGAACGTGCTGCTGAAGGGGTATGCCGCACACTGCACTAGGAAAAAGATATAAATATGTGTTTTAATGCAATATACAGCACACTTTCTGAGATAAATTGGCTATAAAGCCAGAGTGTTTGCAATTGTTTTGTAGGGTAACACAATCCAATACATGCAAGTTTCCAACAGTGCACAGGAACATTAATGCTTCCAACTGGCTGCACAATGTAGACCAGTGTAAACACGTAATAACATTATAGTACAGAATGCCAGGCCACATTTAGAAATACCTAGACTGTTTTCAGCAAAATACCAGTCAAAGCAATAACACTCATCAAGAAGAGAGTACACAATAAAGCATGTGTCTCCATGGCCTCGAACAACACGGCCAAACTCTTTCAAATCTGCAAGGAACTGGTCAATCCTGTTGTGGTCTATACCTCTTCTGTTCCCTCCCATGCCATCTGTACAGCTCTGGCCTCTCATTTCTCTACTAAATCTCAGGACATCCTGTCCTCTATGTCATCTTCCTCTCTCGGCCCATTTTGGCCATCTCTTCTCTCCTCCTCCTTTTTCCTCTTTCTCTCTGACAACACCTGACGAGGTTTCTAGACAAGTCCGATCTATGAAAGTGTCGTCCAAACAGGTGCTCCGCTGCTCCTCCAGAACCATCAAAGCCCATATTGACACCCTCACTCCAGCCTTGGCCGATTTCTGTAATCACTCTTTCGCCACTGCAATGTTCCCCTCTCCCTTTGAGCACTCCCTTGTGCACCCACTCCTCAAGAAGCAGTCTGCTGATCCTACCTGCTGGAAAACTATCGCTCAATCTCCACCTTTCCTGAGCAAACTCTTGGAAAAGCTTGCCATCTCCCAGCTTACTCTCCACACTGAATCTGTTGGTTGTCTCCATGACCATCAGTCTGGCTTCAGAGCTGCCAGAGGCATGGAAACTGCTCTCCTTAACACCTGTGCTGCTCTCTAACCTTGATTCCAGCTTTCCTTCTATTCTCATCCTTCATCTTTCCTCTGCTTTCGACAGGGTCAACATCGCCATCCTGATCAATCGACTCTGTGAGAACCTGGGCATCACAGATCAGACCCTAGAGTGACTGACCTACTTCCACTTGGACCGCCACTCCGCTCCCAGGTCGATCGTGGTCCCATTCTCTCAGCCACCTCTCTCTACCTGTGGCATTCCCCAGGGCTCTATCCTCTCACGCTGGTTTTTCAACCTCTGCTTGGCCACTTTGGCCTCCCTGATCTCTACCTTATCCTCTAACTTTCAGTGTTGTGCGGATGACTCAGCTTTCCTTCAGGCTCCCCTCATCCTCCTCTCCTCTCTTGCTCATTCCTGACTGTCTATCCACGATTCAGGATTGGTGCGCCTCCAACAATCTCTGCCTTAATGCCAGTAAGACAGAGATCCTTCTCATTGGGACCATTGCCACTGTGTTTCCTCTCTCACTATAGCAGACCACCTTGGGCCCTCTTCCTTTGCCTTCCTGCGAGGCAAAAAACCTTGGTGTCATCTTCAGCGCCACACTCTCTTTCTCTCCTAACATCTCGGACATCACCAAGAAGTCCCACTACCAGCTGCTCCTCCTCAAAGGGACTCTTCCCTTTCTCACTCTCCACCAGAAGCTCACTGTCTCTAAGCTGGACTACTGCAACAGCCACTTTCTCAATCTGTCTTCCTCTAGTCTTCGTCATCTGCAAATAATCCAGAACAGGACTGCAAGACTTAGCCTTGGCCTCAAGCCCTGGGATTGTATTTCTCCAGCCCTGAAATCTCTCCACTGGCTGCAAGGATCAAGTTCAAGAACCTTTGCATTGCCCACAAGGCTTTCTGGGGCCAGTGCCAACACTAAATCCAATGCTCTCTTCCAAAATACCTTCTTTCTCTAACCCTTCACTCAGCTACCTCCAACTCTCTAAGGCTTAGACATTTCTCCAGGCAGAGAGTGGGGGTAGACCTCTCTCCTCTGCTGGTGCCTCCAACTGGAATGGCCTCCCTGCCCCTCTCAAACTTGAAGCGGACAACCTGAAGTTTCGGAAGCAGCTAAAAGCTTTCCTCTTCTCTGCTGCTTTCGCTCTCTCTCCCCCCTGCTGACCTACCTGACCTACCTGTCTGCTGTACTGACTGGCTGCTTGGCTATCCTCAGAGTCTCTCTGAGTCCAGGCTCTTTCTTGATTGGTCACCCTTGCACTGCCTCCGGGCCTACCATGCACTTAGGGGCTGTAACTGTAATCCTGCAGTCCATTGTTCTCCTTGCACAACCAATAGCTGCTCTGCCCTGTCTGCACTTACTGAGAGCATTACTGCCCTGTTTTCCCCTCCCCTCTCACTTGCACTTCCCTGCTCCCTTTTCCCTTGCACTTCTCGTTCTCACAATGACACAAGGCCTAGTGAGATCGTTTGTCTTGTCCTCCCTCTATCATCCCTCCCTTGTGTACACTTGTGTACAGGCGCATTATAAATGACTTGAATCACATCATATCATTTTATCACAGATGCCCAAAAAAATATACAATGCCGCAGTAAGAAATGGCTCGACTGGCAGCACCCAAATGCCAATCTAGCCAGGTAATTAAAGTTAGCAGGACTACTTTATCAGAAATGTCCAGTTAAAAGAAAGTCATACCAAACTGAGGAATGACTAGACTGGCTAAATCAAAATGCCTCTCTAGCCACTAATACCACATATCATGCCTTCTTAGCCTGGACATGGACAACCATTATGATTTATCACACAATCCTGCCCCCCCACACATCCACTCCCCCTCCCACCCACCACCCCAACCTCCACAATCAGCTCCTTGGCCCAGAATTACCTCTGCGTCCCTCTTCCTTGTCCCAGAGCTTTCGTATGAGGCTCCTTGCCTCATAGGTAAGTACTGGGATGAGGAACAGTGGGACTAGGAGTGATGAAGATTACAGGTAGCTAAATCAGGCATTACCTCCATGTACCTCTACCTCTTCCCAGTACTTTTGTATGAGGCAGAGTGCCTCAAACACACGTACTGCCTCGTATATAAGTACTGGGACGAGGAAGAATAGGGCTAGGAGTAAGCAAGGCATTAAACACAAGTAGTAGCGCAACACCATTGAGTTGACTGGGCTTCAGCACTACCCCCCCTGACATTGTGGGCTATATTGACTGAACTTGGCTAACCTTTAGAGCAGTTGCCAGACCGAACAGGACACAGATTTTAAACGGCACCTGGTTTTTGCTGTTAACAAGAACCCAGCAATTACCAACGTAAAGCATTTCACTGTTAGTACCTGCATTCAAATGCCACATTGTTTAGGCGATTGAAATCGTGATGTGGGTTTAGTACTTGCATGCCAGGGGAGTGATTGGAAGGGTAGAGAGGGAACAGGAGACTTATAGGAGAGAGTTAACTGCTTGTAACATTGAATCTGCACTAGAATAGTCTCATTAAAATGCGTAAATAATTTGGATGCGCCCACACAAATAAGTTTCCCCCTCCCCACTGCATGTGAAGTTAGCGCCTCTCCCAACATTTGAAGGGTTAGCCCCCCGAAATGAAGGTTTTCTTGCGCCCCTGTACACAAGCACACACACCATTCACCTTATACACACCCAGTCATCCACACATTTAAGTGTGCACCCTTTCACCATACACTCACACAGGCAGCCACCTATACATTTATGTGTGCACCCTTTCACCATGCAGGCACACCCCCACAGCCACCCATACATTTAAGTGTGCACCCTTTCACCATACACACACAGGCAGCCGGCTATACATTTGAGTGTGCACCCTTTCACCATAGACTCATACACGCACACCTCATGGAGTTGAGGGGGGGCCCTATTACTTAAAAAAGAAATTGGAGCTCATTACGGGTCCAGCGGTAACCGTGCCGGTGCTACCGGCGGGTTGCCGCCAGACCCATAAAAAATTACTATGGCCTGACTTCCCGGTGCCACCGTGCTATTTCAAGTCCGGCGGCTGGGAAATCAGGTGCCGGTAATTTCGTTAAACCCCAGACTCCACGGGAATGGGGACACAGAAGCACCTGCACCATTGTTAACGGTGCCGGTGCTTCCGTGACAGGTCTGCCTACTGTGGCTGCTGTGCCTGGCAGGGTCAGACCTGTCGGGCACGGCAGCCCCACCAGGCAGACCTGTAATATGCCGGTCCGGAAACAACAGTGCCTGTAAGCTTACCAGCACCGTTGTTTCCGGACCGGCATGGTCAGAATGAGCCCCATTGTTTCTTTTTTAAGTCACTATAACTTCATTAAGAAATTATTTCAGTTAAGGACCGAACCATAATCAAAATAATTTCTTTATGATGGCTGAGTGGCTTCAAAAACAAACAATTTCTTTTTAAAGGCATAGGGTTCCCCCCCTCCCCCCCCCATGACATGGAGGCCTCCAGCCTAGGGCCTTCCATGTCATGGGGTACGGGGGCCCTCAGACTTCAAAAAGAAAGTTTCTTTTTGTAGTCACTCTGCCTTCATAAAGAAATTATTTCTGTTACAGAAATGTTCTTTATGAATGCAGAGTGAATTTTTTTTTTTTTTTTTTTTTTTTTTTTTTTTTTTTTACTGGGGCCCCCTCCCAGCCATGTGCTGGTGGGGCCCCCCACACCGCGGCCCCCCCCCGCACCGCGGGGGCTGCGGGGGCCCCTGTTACGCCAGTGAGTACAGTTTGTAAAGTACGTGGGGTAAAACCAACGTACAGCACAGAAGTGGCAGAGTGACTGAAAAACATATACAGTACTACCGTAACTTACAGTAACGTACCTTCAATATGCAAGAACCTCCTTTTTTCTTTGGGGTAGCAAAACCCTCCTGGTCTTCGTGGGGTTGTCCTATTTCTCTTGCTTCCTTATTTTGAACGCATTCTCTTCATTTCACATCATCGACCTGCATGTGTATCTAAGCTACTTATATGGCCTAGTTATGTTGCTGTAAATACCTCTTTTCCTTCATTTGGTTCTTGATACCATCACTGTGTTCACACTTGCACCCACAGTAATGGCCCCACCTTGGAATACCTCTCATTTCTTAATACTACAACCTGAATTGCAAGTTTGTGCATCAGCTGTAGCTGCTGTGAACTGAGCGTGATCTGCAGGTCGCAGGTTCGAATCCCAGCAAGGCCAACTCAGCCTTTCATCCTTCCGAGGTCGATAAATGAGTACCAATTTCGGTTGGGTGATATTGTATGTAAATATGTGCTCTGTAAAGTGCTTTCGATTAAGGCGCTATATAAATAACGCATCATTATCATTATCAATAAACTCTTCATCATAAACTCTTCATCTTGAAGACATCAGTTAACACCCGGAAGACAACCTCTTCCTGTCTACGATATTGACATAACATGTCGAAAAATAATATGGTCCAAAAATGCTGAATCGCATAAAACCGAACAAGGGTAGCAGAGGTGCCAGGGGGGTTCTCCGCTCTTCTTCTTCCATAAAATGGGTTCGGGAGTGGCGGGGTTGTCCTCCGCATCCACTAAATGGATCATGGGGGATAAGAAAGTTAGAAGAAAAAAAAAACGGAAGCAGCGAAGTTCCTCTCCGACTTTAGGATTCGGGAACTGACGTTGTGTGGAAAAGAAGGGAAGTACGAAGCAGACAAGTATGGGTAAAGGGGTAGCTGACATGGGGGAAGCAGGAAAGAGCGATCTACTTGATCACTGCTTGCTTCTATTTTCGGACTCGGTATTTTCGTATCCGACACTTCGGAGCACGCAGTAATCGCATAGATCCCTGTCTACTACTGGAATACAACCATAGGCAACATGGACGTGATGGCTATGATCAAAGCTGGGCACGGTATACAGGCCCACAAGATCAGCAGCCACCGAAACAGAGGCTCGTGGTCAACAGTGATGGGCCCATGAAGAATAGTGTCATAATGTAGCAGGACTGTGTGTAGCAGCCGGGACATGGGGAAAGGAAAGATGAAAGCCTACAGACTTCAGAAATATTCCCTATTGGTTAAGATAAGAAATGTTAAAATGCAACCGGCCTAAAGCTCTGCACCCACCTCGGTCCCCACACAAAGGCATGAGGTCACATGGCGCATCTGGATCCAGTAGAACACACTTTTCATCAGAGTTCATCTACAGTTGCTGTGGCCAACCTTCCAAATACATGATAGTGTGGGGCAGTGTTTGGGTGTACAACAGAAAAGGAAAGGAACACTGGTCATCTGGTGGGCGCGCCTTTGACAGGTGGGAAGGTTACCTGATTATACCTTCACCATTTACGCTAGGCTTTGGAAGTCATGGCTTAATTTGCACCTTAGATTTTAAGTTTGCGTCTCTTTACGAGTTAGGTGGTGTGGGAAAAAAGTGGAGGTAATTCTGTTAACTCCATTTTTCCTGCACCGCCAAATTACACGTTTTGGCAGAATTACCACTGGTGGAATTACTGAGTGGTAACTCCGCAGAGCTGTGGAGGACAAGTGGAGGATGTAACTCCAGAATGATGGAATAGGTGACTCCTCCTCTTTTCCTCCAGAAATTGAAGAATTATCACTCAGCAATTCCACTGGTGGTAATTCCACCAAAACTCCCCAATGGATTTCTATGGACTCCAGAAAATGGGGATTTACACCAACCTACCACCACTTGCTATTGCGTGGTAAATAGACAGAACCAAGTGGTGGAAACTATATATCCATTTGGTGGTATCTCGGCTGAATTACTGCTGAGATACCACCAAACTCGTAACATCATTAAAGAAAATGGGACTTAAACCCAGTGTTTAAGAATCACCATTTCCGAATTACACATCAGCCAATAAGTTACTGAAAATATCAGCATACATGTAAATTGGCTGCCGTGCTCCCACCCCATCTGCACAATGCTATTTTAGCTTTCACTGCAGTCATTAAGGCCATCAAGGCAGTCGGCGGTGTTCCAGAGAATACATTTCCACCCACTTGCAAAGCAAATGCAGGCAGCAAATTGCTGATTACCCCAACCTCTGACCACCTTGATGTTATTGATAGAATATCAGAATGCATGACTCATTACCAGTGAGTCAGCAAAACATGTGCTGCTTAGCCTTGTTGTTGTTGGGTAGCGGGAAGCAGAGGAGAGCAACCAAGTGGCAGCGATTATTCAAGGCCATCGCCTTGCTGACAGAAGGGGAAAGAGATGTCAGTTACTGGCCGAATTGCTATAGGGCAAGTGGAAAAAACAATTGTGGTTAAATTGAGAAATGTGGTCACCGCCTCTTCAGTCGATATCAATCGCTCTGGCGGGATATAGACGATACATCACCCCTATTTCCCCGCTACACTCAGAGCTGCCTCCGCCATTCTCTGTGCCCAAGTTCTCCCCCAGTGAGGGCCTTCTAAGTTACAAAGGAACATAACAATAAACAAATACTTGATATTGGATATATTTAGGTAACAGATGAATACACACATGTAAATAACAACATGCCACTGGTGATGAGGTCAGAATCCTGATCTTAAGGCTGTAGAACAATACCTTTTTTTACAGCTGAGCCTAGGGCAGCAATCTTTATGCAAGTAGGCACATATTGTTTAATTGCACACTCTATTGTGCCATCATTGTTATTATGTATAGATAAAAGGGCATTTGAGGTCTGCTGGGATCCTAACCCGCAGAGGCCGCTGCTGCTCCTCGGAAGCTGCGGACTCAAATCCCCTGTAAACACCAATGCTCCGAGGACGTTTTGGCACCTGAGTGTGTATCAAGGGGTGCATGTATGGTGCGCAGGGCGGGATTCTCTTGAAGTGTATGGAAGCACAAGGAGGCAGCTAGGGAAAAAAACAAAGCAGGCAGCACTCGGGTCGACAGTATGGGATGATTTGGGACCAAAATAGGGGAGCCGTGCATCAATGATGCAGCCGAACTTGGGTGAGACAATAGTGCCACATGCCCAAATGCCCCTCAGAAGCACGCTAGTCCCAGCAACAGCAGTAAGGTACCTTCCGGATGCATGCATGCATGGCCTCACAGTTTTGGAAGTCACGCATTATTTTGATGAGAACCTTAGAAAAGAATGTGTTCACCACTGAACCTCACTTACAGGATTTCCTTTACATTTTAGACTAAGCCTTATGACAGATCTGTCTTAGCAAAAGACCTGAACTCCTCCCCGTTTTGATATTGTTTCTGATGGGGCCGCTGGGAATAAGCTGCGCATTTAGTAAACTAGACATATGAGGTACTTATAGTGCACGCAGGATTGTTCCTGACACATACCTCGTCTCCTGCACCCCGCATTTCAACTCCTTTTGTGTAAATTCGAGACTGTGGGCCTCATTTTGACCTCGGCGGTAGCCATGCCGCTATTGGCGGCATGGCTGGCGCCGAAATCGCGTCCGGGCCCGGGGAATCACCGGGCGATTCCGAGTTCGGAAGGGCCGGTAATTCCTCCCTCCAAGCACCCGGACCCGGTCCTTCCCCATTCCCATTTCAGCCCCCATAGGGCTGAATGGGAATGGGAGAGGGAACAAACAACGGGCCGTTACGAGTTGGCCTGTTGTTTGCTCCCTCTTCCCCTCGCGGGACCCGCTAAGCACACTTGGTTTGACCAGGCGTTGCTTTCTGGGTCCCGCGAGGGGACCTCGTAATGAGGCGGTACGGGGTAAACGACGCTGGCACCTTTTACGGCGCCGTTTACCCCGTACCGCCAGGGTCATAATGAGGCCCTGTGTATTTTAAAATCCCTGTCTTTTCTTAATTGATTTTAGTGTATTGTGATTACTTGTTCTTTCTCTCAGCTCCCACGTTGAGCGATTGAATCAGAGCTTCCTTTGAAGTCTCTGCATGCACAGATTGTCTGTGACTACGTCTCCCAGCTTACTCTGTAGTTCACTGCAATTATATTTTAGCCCGCAGGCGCGACAGCGTGTGCCACGACTGAGCCGGTTAGTGTCAGTTTGTGTAAGGTGTGTGGAGTGTGTGAGGAGGTCTCTTCTCCCTCCTGCGCTCGCTCCGTCTTGATTTATATGGTGAGCCGTGCCTTTGTATTGCTTTCTCATACCGTCCGACTTAATTTCTACATTCGTCGTAATTGGAGGGAAGTATGTCTTGTAACTCTGATCTAGCGGCCTCTCCCTTAATGGACTCAGGCCAAGGACTGTGAGACTTGTCCTTGGCCTCAAGCCCAGGGACCGTATCTCTCCAGGACTGAAATCACTACACTGGCTCCCATTGGCTGCGAGGATTAAGTTCAAAACCGTCTGCATTGTCCACAAGGCCTTCTGGGGCCTTGGGCCCAAATACCTTCAACTCTCTCTTCCTATATATCTTCCTTCTCGAACTCTTCGCTCATCCACCTCCAACTCCCTCAGGGTCAGCCGCTTCTCCAAGCAACGATTTGGGGGTAGATCTCTCTCCGCAGCACGGGCCTCCCTCTGGAACAGCCTCCCTGCCCCCCTGAAACTTGAGCAGGACCATCTCCGGTTCCGGAAGCACCTCAAAACCTTCCTCTTTGCCACCGCTTTCTCTCCCTCTCTCCCCTGCTAAAACCACTGAACCTGCACTGAATCTGCAACTGGGCCAATCACTGATCTCAGTCCTTGGCCCAGCCACTCTTCCTGCACTGCCTCACTGCACTACGGGACTGTCTCTGTATCCTACAGCCCCTCCTCCTGGCACTTACCTTGCACTTGCCACCAGCTGGCCCTATTATTAATCTTGTATTCTGCTAACCCCGTACTGCACTTTTCCCTTGACCTATACCCTTGTACTTGCGCGATCTGAATGACACCTGGCCTAGTAGGATCATTGTCTGTCTCCCCTTGTTCCCCCGCCTTGCCTCGTCGCGCCTTGAAACACTTGTGTATAGGCGCGTTACAAATGCCATCCCATATCATATAATATCAGGATCTGTGCTTTATGCTCAGTCTCACCTTCCATGTGAATTACAGTGTAACAAGACTAACGGCACATCTGCCACCAATTGTCTTTATATTTCACTATTAAATACGCGCTCCATGGTCAAACACGCCTTTGAGATTTCTGATTTCAGAAGTACGCAGGAACCTGATGTACTTGCGCTTTCGGAAAAAAATATGGTTAGCGGACTCAACTCAGTTTGCTGTTAATAATGCGGTACCCTCTGGATATAAAATATTCAGGTCTGATCGTGAGGATCATCGGGGTGGGGCAAAGCATTTCTGGTGAAAGAACATCTTAACTGTCACAACCCAATACTGCATCATTTGGCTAATTGTGAATTCCTTATGATTAAAATAAAAATTCACCAGAACACCTCACTTGCTATTATCATACTTTATAAACCCCCCAACCTACTCCCTCTTTCGAAGAGCTAGTTTTAGGCATACTAAATAGTATCACTAAAATGAACTCTCCAGTCATCTTCATGGGTGATTTTAACTTATGGGCCGATGACCCATCGGACAAACCCGCCACATCCCTTCCAGGATCTATAGAAGCGATTGGATATACCCAGCTGGTAAAGGTACCAACACATCAAGATGGCCACACCCTTGACTGGTTACAGGTGCATAATGTTCATACTTGTGCTGTTGACACCCTTTGCTGTCCATGGTCTGATCTTTTTTTGTCACCACCACGATTATATGGCCCCGCCCCCTTAAGACTGGATACTAATAGCAGGTTTATGATTATATATAAACATTGAAAACATCACACCAACCATTTTCTCCTCCCTTGTAGCTTCCAGATTGGGGGAAATTGAGTTGTACGAGGGTGATACGCATGAGCTATTTGGTCATATATCATCTACTATTAATGATACTATTAATACCTTAGCCCCAGAAAAAATTAAGATGATAAAAGCAGTAACTACTAATAAAGCTTGGTTCTGCGACAACATTGTAGAAGCAAGAAAACGCAAAAGAACCTATGAGCGAGAATGGCAGAACAATCCGTTTCCGACTACTTTGGATAAAAAAAAAAATCAGTTCAACAGTATTGGACTGTCATAACGAGTCTAAAAAGAATTTACATAATGCTCGTATTGACAACGCTAAATCAAGCTCCAAAGAATTATTTAAAATTCTTAAAGACTTTGAAAAGCACACATCTTCTTTTCCACCTATTGTAAAGGACTCTGTTTGGTGCCAACAAATTCAGGATGAATTTACGCACAAAAGTGATGGACAACGTCTAGCTATTGCCAATCAATTGGCCAATCTTGATGTCAAGAATGACACTTTGAACGTTAATCATCAAGATGACATCTCTTGTGCTCATCTTCCTGAATTAGAATGTTCTGCTTGCTCTAAACAAGAGATTAAGGAGATTATAAATACTATGAAATCTACATCCTGCCTTGGTGACGCCTGTCCATCTGATCTACTAAAAGGCTCCATGAACGTGCTGGCACCATGAATCACTAAAATTATCCATTCTTCCTTCCTTTTAGGTAAAGTACCGGAAGCTTTGAGGGAGGTATATGTCACCCCTCTTTTGAAAAAGAACTCTCTCGATCCCTCTATTCCTAAAAACTATAGACCCATTACTAATGTCCCACATCTACTGAATATCTTAGACAGAATGGCATATGTACAGCTACAGAAATGTGTTGACGAATATAAACTCCTCAGTCCAAATCAGTGCGGTTTTCGTACCCAACATGATACTGAGACCGCTCTTTTGGATTTAAAATCAAATATTACTGGAATTATTGAAAGGAAACCTACTGCACTGCTGTTATTATTAGATCTCTCTGCAGCTTTTGATATCATTGACCTCACTCTATTATGCAATAGATTGCTGGATGTTTCCAATTTTTCTGAGAATGCAGCTAAGTGGATTGCGTCGTTTCTGTGCCCTAGAATCTCTAGAGTGGCGGGGTCGAGAGAGCTCAAACGACAACCATTTCTAGCACATGTGGTGTTCCGCAGGGCTCTTGCTTGTCCCCCCTGCTGTTTAATATTTATATCAGACCGTTTCTTGATCTTCTTGAGGATCTGCGTGTTCAGTTAGCAAACTATGCAGATGACATTCAGATCCTCTTTGAGTTCTTTGGTAACTATCAGAAGGATGTTGAGGCTGTGAATTACATCTATGCCAAAATCCAAGTCTGGATGGCATTTAACTCACTAGCCCTCAATTACTCTAAAATGGAGTTGCTTATTATGGCATCCAGTCCTCGACTAAAGAATCTCCCTCAACATTTGAGGTGGTGGGTAATGTTATACCAGTGAGCAAACAGTGAAAAACTTGGGAGTGATGCTGGATGATACTTTCTCAAAAAAAAAAAACAGGTTTCCCAGATTCATTCATCCTGTGGATATGTAATTAAGTTATTACATCAGATCAGACCCTCAAACAACTCTCTCCTGGTTTCCTCATTAATAAATTCCAGATTGGATTGATTACAGTAACAACTTAATGTTAGGGACATCTCAAGGGAATCTGAAATGGCCACAAACTGTCCAGAATGGAGCCGTGAGGGCGGTCTTTGTTTTGGCCAGATGGGACCATGTCACTGCCTTTAGGAAGAAACTTCACTGGCTTCCGGGGAGGCAGAAAATTAGGCAAACAATTCTGTCTCTCACCTATAAATACCAGAATGCCAAGGCACCACTCTATCTTTCTAATAGACTGTAAAAAGAAAACATCATGCAGAATTTTTCGTTCATCTGATACTCTTCAGCTTACCCAGCCAAGAACCCGCCTACATTTTTTTTCGTGATTGCAGTTTTGAATTTAATGCTCCACTTGAATGAAACAACTTGCCTGTGAACATCAAAACATCACAATCAACCTATGTTTTTAAGAAACATGTTAAGAGTTTGTTCTTCAATCTACCCAAATAGATTTTAACTCATTTTCTAAAGTATCTCTCTCATTCTTTTCCTGGTGCGCTCTGAGGCCTATGGGCATGCAACGCCATATAAGAATATAAATAAATAATTAAATACATTTCAGGGAGGGATGATGAACAGCAAACAACCTTTATTACAAAGTATGTAATCTAGCATCAAGCTTAGTCTTGGCACACTGTCCATGTTATGCAACATCAATGTTTTTACACCTCACCAAGGGTGACTTTCAACATCGGCTTGACGTCAGGGTGGAGACATTTCAGTTGGGGCAATAAGGTGTTACTTGTGACACCTATAAGCCGAAATGCAATAGAGTACAGATAGGGAGGAATGGCATATGAGTTGGGTCACACAGCTAGAAGGCGTTGTTTGGTTTTTCCCCACCTGTTGACTGCCCATGGCCAGGCTAATCCCTATGGCCATTCCCACCCAGTTCCTACGCCTCCCCAGCTAAAACACCTTCTTATGGGAACTCTTTGCGCTTGCTTTATTCAAGCCTTACCATCAAACCTTGCACGCGAAGGGCATGCCAGTATTTTTACTGCTCTGTGAATCAGGGTATTTGTTGGCAAAGTCACTTTGCACCATGCCACCCAAGAAGTTATATACAATAAAGAAAAATCTCATCCCAGACTCTGCTTTACTTGAATGGAGTAGTGTCACCCATTGTGATTTGGTCCAGCCATCAGAATACGGATTCCTCCGTATTTATGAAATGTGTGACTAGCAGAGATACCTTTAAGATGGTGTGTTTCTCTTGTTTTGTTTGTTTCTGGTTACTTATAGTGACGTGGCATTTTGGCCAGACCACCATGTAGGGGTCTAGTGAGGTATGGAGACCACGGATTCATGCCTCATGTTCACTCATAATAGACCAATAGAGTCGTTTTGACTGTAGGGGCCCAGACAAGCTTAAACACAGAAAGATAGAATTCTGCATCCTGAAAGTGTGAGCAGAATCATGTCTGCTGTTTTGTTAGACAGATTCTGTAAAGAAATGTGTACAATGTTTTAACATGTTGCTAGTGTAGACAGCAAATAGCAAATATAGCACATGTATCATTGCGTGATGCTGTTGCAGGCTAAAGAGCTTTACAGCGCTTACAAGGACCTTGAAGCACTTATAATGCTTTAATAAGCTTCATTGTAATGGATTAGTTGTGAGCTGCATCCATAGAATTAGGATGCTTTCTGTTGTCACCAGGCACATCACTAAGGGTTGTGTTTCTGAGATAGCATTTATTCAATCATGTAACCAAATAGCCCCTAGAAGGCAGCCTATTAAGGCACTTCACAGATGTAGCCTGAAACACTGCATAATGCATACATATATCTTATGAATAGTTCGGTTTAGTGTGCCACACGATGTTTCATTGACTGCTCTATATTAATACAGCAATGAAGGTGACGACGGAGGAGAAAATGGAGGAGGCACCCCGATAACCCGGGCAGGGTTCTCCTCCTCCCTACCTCCTCGGTAAGGGGGAGGGTCTCGGCAAAGCGCGCCAAAGCACTACCGAAGCCCGCGAAGGGCAACAAAGGAAGGGGGCGTGGCATGCACAATATATAGCGGCGGGCGGCCAGCTGCAGGAAGCATCCAGCCCCCAGCAGAAGGACGCTCGCCGCAGCCAAGGAAAGGATTTTCGTTTTTCATGCTCCTCATTCGTGTTACCAGGGACGTCATTTCACCAAAATGCCAGGGGGATCGGAAGTGACATCACACGACCCTTGACCCCCTGATGACATCACAGGAAGTGATGTCATTTGACCCCACCCCGAAGTGATATCGCGGGAAGCGATGGAACATGACCTTTCACCTGTTGACAAAACAGCAAGTGACATCACATAGCACTGTACACTACAGTCTAGCAATTATTGTATAGAATTCCAGAAAGACACATTTTTTGGCATTCCTATTCTTTCTTATTTAGGGTCAGTACTGAAAGTGTTAGACTTGTGGCACTCCTGTTCTTATTTTTCTTCTTTTTTTTAAGGGGGCTGAAAAAGAAAGCTAGCCACCCCAGAATTAAAGATCCACATGGTGCTGGCCACATCCAAGGAGATTGCATTGCATTGCATTGCATACAAAAACATTTTTTTTTAATTTTTTTTTTAGAGGTCGCAAGAGATACCACAGAGGTCGCAAGGGAGTCCTCAGAGGTCGCACATGCGACCTCTGGCGACCCCCAAATGACGTCCCTGTGTGTTACTGTTCGCGGGGCTGTGCACATTTCCTGATCCAGAAGACTAAGGGTTCCGGTTTTGTTGGTTCCAGCGCAGTAGGGATTTTGTTGCAGCAAGGAGGGTGCGTCGGTAAGAAACAGGGGACGCTGCTCGGGTGTACCTGGATCAGAGTGGTGCAACCGGCTAATTAGGTGCTAGTACCGAGTTGATAGTGCAGCCGGCTGGAGGTCGAACTGCCCTGGCGGTGGGCGTCGCTGTTGATCAGCTGAGTGCGCTTACCGTTTTAGAGTTTATAAAAGGGCAGCTTGACGGCGGTTACCGTTGTTGAGTCTGTTGCATGCACTTATGGTTTTTATGGTAAAATGGGCAGCTTGGAAGCGGTGAGTTTCACTGGCTTCACAGCCGGTCTGTCAGCTTCTCGGCAATTTGGCTCTTTGAAGAGAAATGCATGGCTTATGGAGGCTTTCTGCTGGGGAGCAGAGAGGGGTCTGGTTGGAGAGGCACGCATGTGTGGTCGAGGTTTGATTGAATAACTGTTGATGAAATGTATATTCCAAAGGAGAAAAGGCAGTCTGATCGGGTGAGCAGTTAAACTGGCATTCGGATACCGCATCTGTTGAGTCCTTGTTGATCGGTGTGCAGGGACTGGGGCGCGGGTAGCGAACAGTATTTAGGGCATAGTTCACAATGATGGTGGCGGGCGTTCGTGCCGCTGGGCAAACCGGACAGCTTAATGTGGAAATGCGTTAAAGTTTAGGAATATGGACGGACAGTCCGCTAGTGATTACTTCCCTGTACGACTTCAGTAGAGACTGGCTCTGAACCTTTGGCATTGGTCCATGGCTCACTGCGACCATAACCATGCAGCCTTGTTCGTGTCGGGGCGTAGTTCATGGAGACAGCAAAAGAACATAGTTACGCTTTGCAAAGGGTACTAGTACTCTTTTAGTCAGTAGGCAGCAAGTCCAGGAATGGCAGTGTCATGCTCATCCACGCCGCATTCGGTATTAATGTAACTCTAGTGTCCTGTGGCGTTCTCTCCCTAAATTGCACTGACGGTGTTCTTTTCATATGCCGTGATTTAATGGATTGGGGCAAGAGGGGCCTCCAGGCCAATGAAAATGGGCCCACGATGGCAAATGGCCATTTCTTTCTCTTTTGTGAATCAGTTTGAATGGTAATGAAGGGGGAGTTTTTGATATAATGTGATGCAAATTGTGCATTTGAAAGAATATTTTTATTCAGCAATACTGTGCGGAATTACTATAATTCTACAAAGGTCAGGTACGCTGCAGGGAAGGATGGTAAATAATTTGCTGGCCACTGGCCTTTGCATTGATTTTGAATGTGGTGCTTGGCAAAGGGGGTGGGGGGGTTGTTTCAGGGCAGAGCTATGTTCAATGGAAATTGTTCTTTTCAGCTGCTTTGAAGTCACTGGGGGTTGTTTCATGGCGGGGCTATGGGGGAAGAGAATTATTCGTTCCATTACTCTTGGATTTTGTTGCCCGGCTACGGGGGGCGGGGGGTTGTTTCATGGCTGAGCCATGGGGATTGTAAATTGTGATTTTCTGTAGCTTTGAAATTGCTGCACGGCTACATGGGGTTGTTTCATGGCGGAAATGTGGTGGAAGAAAAGTGTTCTTTGCATTAGTTAGGAGCTAGGGTGAGGTGCACTCCCAAAGCCGTGGCTCCCTTGTCACTTGCAACCTGGAGGCTGAATGGTCAAGGCTAGTGTGGGGACGTCACGTTATCGCGGGAACGCGATCTAGCGAGATCTCGATGCAACGAGATCTCGCGAGCCCGCGCTCCGCGAGAGAACGTTGCTGCCAGAATTGGCAGAGTACCAGACCTAGCGGTTGGGTCACAGCGCTGCTCCTGTTGAGGAGCCATTATAATTGAATCTCACAGAAGATTCTGAGTTCAGCTTCCACGGCATAAAACCAATGCCACAGGAGGCCACATGGGGCCCTGGAAGCCTACAGCGTGCTATCCATGAGCACACCCTGCCTCCAGTGAAGCAACTGGGAGGCCCAGACAGGAATTGTGAGTAAACCCCCTACCCTGCCTAAGGACAAGTTATGCCCACCATTTTGTCTTGTCAATAAAGACAGTTAGAACCCACCTAAGCGTCCTATCGTCCTTAGAGGCCACTACATAATTGGCGACGAGGATACCTAAAGACCCACGGGCCCACCATGCAAAGCGCCACACCGCCCCCTGCGTTTCTCCCGTCACCAGGGACCCCAGCAATTCCGTGGATGCAATGGGAGCCCCTTTTCTCCACGTATCTGGAGGCTGTGGGCGGCACGGGATATGCCCCCCCCAGGAAGAAGGCGATGATACTGAACGCAAAGGAGGTTGAAGGTCAGCGCATTTTTGCCAGCTTAACAGCCATACCAGTAGTCGATGACGACGACGTCTACAAGGAGGCAACCCGTCGCATTGTGAAGAGGTTCACCAATAGGGAGAACGTGGTGCTACACAGACTGTGGTTCTACACCCGTAAACAAGAAGGGAGCGAACCCGTGGACGACTATATCACCAGGATGAGGGAGCTGGCCTCTCTTTGCGCATTCGGCGAAAACGCAGAACAAGTCATCTGCAACATGCTGGTCGTTCACACCAACTCCAGGAAAGTGCAGGACAAATTCATCCAAGAAAAAGAAGTGACCCTCGACAAGGCCATCCAAATTGCCAGGGCAGAGGAAGAAACCTCCAGCAGGCGCAAAGAAGTGGGAAGCCACTTGCCAGTACCCGAACTTGCGGTGCTGCAATGGAGAGGGCACAGAGACAAGCAATCCCGCGACAGCCCCAGAGACAAAGGCCCCAGACAAAAGATATGCCGAAATGCTATAGATGCTCCAGTACCAAGCACATGGCGAATGATTGTGATTGCTTCGCCAGGAATAAGGAGTGCTCAAAGTGCGGACGCATTGGTCACGTGGCCCCGGCATGTACGTGGCGGGAGAAAACTGTTTCCCGCATTGATGGCGACCGCGCCTCAAGCGATGATGACGAGCTACAGGACAGACCCATGGTCATCATGGTCAACGCCCTCCACGCCAGGAGAGAAAAGCCCCACTGCAACATTAAAGTGCATGGAATGGAAACACGTGTCATGGCAGATTCGGGATCAGACCTCACAATCCTCCCCATCGACACGTATAAGGAAATGATGGGACAAGCACAAGTGGAAATCAGAACGACCAGGCAAAAACCGACCGTCTTCGGAGGTGCAACCATCAACCTGTTGGGCTACATCAGAGCCCGGATTTATTTCAAAGGGAGGTCTACCACCACCAAAGTGTACTTCTCACCCAAAGGCCCAGCTGTGCTTGGATGGGACGATCAACACAGACTCAGTATTAAACTGGATCCCAGCACTCCGGAACAGGTACTTATGGTCTCCTCAGGAGCAGCACAGAATTTCAAGGAGATGTTCCCTAGCCTGTTTTCCGAGAACCCGGGGAAAGTGAGAGACTTTGTCCACAAGATTCAGTTGAAACCCAATGCGGTACCAGTGAAACACAAAGTTAGAGCAGTACCTGCCACGGCGAGACCGGCATTAGATGCCCACCTTCGGAAAATAGTCGAAGAAGGAACCATCGAGACCGTGGAATCCGCTAAGTGGTTGAGTCCAGTGGTTCTAGTTAAAAAAAAATCCAGCAACAAACTCAGGATATGCATCGATCTGAGAAGCCTGAATCTAGAGGTTGTCCCTGATAGCTTTCCGCTCCCCAGCATCAGTGAAATCGTCCTCATGATGAAAGAGGCGGCAATCTTCTCGAAGCTGGACATGTGTGACGCCTATATCACCAGATTCCTCTACACATGTCTTCACGCCCCCTGACGGCGTTCATCACTCCGTTCGGCACCTTTCAATATACCCGTATGCCTTTTGGGTTGTCTTCAGCAGCGTCCGCATTCCAGAGGATGATGAATTCCCTACTTAAAGGACTCACAAATGTTTCATTCTTTCAGGACGACATCCTTGTGTACGCCAAGGACAACAAGACTCATGACAGAGCACTCAAGGCAGTCCTGAGCAAGCTTCAAGAGGCAGGCGTTCATCTATGCCACGAGAAATGCATTTTTGGAGTGAGCAAGGTAGAATACCTTGGGTACTGCATTTCTAGCGAAGGGGTGAGCCCCAAGAAGAACCTTATGGAGGCCATAACAGACGCCCCGGCCCTGATGTCCAGAGAAGAACTACGCTCGTTCCTGGGCCTAGCCGAGTACTATGCTAAGTTCGTCCCAAGGTTTTCCAAAACCACGTCCCCCATGAGGGAGCTTTTGAAGAAGGGGGCAGCCTACTCCTGGGGGCTAGAACAAAATGAAGCCTTCACTGAAATCAAACGGAGAATCATACATGCACCATGCCTGAAACCGTTCAACCCGGAATGGGACACCTGTATCACAACGGATGCCAGCGCGTATGGGCTGGGGGGCACTCTAACCCAGAAGAAGGGCGACACTGAAAACATTGTGGCGTTTGCATCAAAAGCCCTATCTTCAGCGGAGAAGAATTACTCCACCGTTGAAAAAGAAATGTTGGCTTGTGGCTGGGCCGTCGACTACTTCAGATCTTATGTTTGGGGCACGAAGTTTAGACTGGTCACCGACCACAAACCCCTCATTCACATGTTGAGCCTGGGCGGCACCAAGACTGCCACCCCGAGACTTGCCAGGATCGTCGCAAAACTTCAAGAGTACACATACAAGATAGCCCACATTGCTGGCTGGAAAAACGCGCAAGCGGACTGCATGTCCAGGCTCCTGAACCAAAATGCCCCTGGGACCACATTCTTGGAAGATGAATGTGTCGTCGCATCTATAAGTGACTTGAGGAACGGCGAGTACATGGACCTGAGTGAGCGCCACTTGCAGGAGGAGTTTGAGCAGGACGATGCTCTAAGGCGCGTAGCAGCCTGGGTCCGCGAAGGGTGGCCTGACGAAAGAGCAATCCTGGAAGGCCTATGCCCATACTGGAAGGTGAACGACGAAATCACCACCATGAACGGCCTCAATCTGAAAGGCGACCAAGTTATCCCTGCCAGCGGAATTCGAAAGTGATTCTGTGCAGAGCACATTCAGGCCATCTGGGATGCAACATGACCTGATGCAGGATACGCGACGCCTACTGATGGCCAGGCATGGATCAGGACATACGACAAATGGTCGAAAGGTGCCATGAGTGCACAAACAGTGACAAGAGTCTGGCTGTGAGACAAGACCCCATGCTGCCCACCGAAGTCCCCAAAGGGGTGTGGCACAAACTAGGGTTGGATTTCATCGGGCCTCTGGACAGCATGCTCCCAGAACATAAATATGGGATAGTCACAGTCGACTATTTCTCCAAATGGGTCGAAGTTGATTTCACTTCGGACATCACCACAAGTACAGTCATCGAAGCACACACCACCATATTTCAGCGCGAAGGCCTTCCCGGGGAAATCGTGACGGACAATGGCATCCATTTGGTCTCTCGAGAGATGGAGAAATTCCTCAATCTCAACAACATTCGACAGCGTAAAGCAAGTCTCTACCCCCACAAGCCAATGGCCTGGTTGAGCGGGCGAACCGCTTCATCAAAGGGGCGCTGCAACTAGCGCATGCCTCGGGTTTAAACCTGTACAAGACGGTCAAGGAGGCTGTCACAGCCCACCGCATCACCCCCAACGCCGTCACCGGCGTTTCACCTTTCCATCTGCTAAGGGGGAGAAGGGCAGCATCCACACTGGTACCACCTTGGCTCCATCAAGTGAGGGCCGACGAAGACGTGAACATGGAAGACGTGGTCTTTCGCATGCAGCGTAACAAAGAAGCCATGAAGGCTCAAGGGGACATGCGTCGAGCCGCTCGCCAGACAGCAGTTAACAAAGGCGACCTGGTAAAGATACGTCTCCCTCACAAAGACACTTCGACCGGCTCCAGATACAACAGTCCCATAGAAGTCATCGAGAAAGGGTCTATCCACATTTGCACCAGCGATGGAAGGAAATGGAATATAGAAAGGGTGGCCATGTACCACAGAAAAGAATCTGTTGAGCAGCCACACTGGGAAACCAGAGAAGACCCAGACCAACAAGAGCCATCCGAAAACCCTCACCAGTCAGGAAGAGATGCCTCTGAGTCACTCTAGGCCAATGAGTTCTCAAGTGCCAACTCTCCATCCCCACTCAGGGGGTCACAGCGAAGGGCAAGACAAGGAGAACCTGAATCACCCACACCTCCCCAAGAGTGCTCCTGCAGCCCTGCCCCGTTTCCAGATCAAGGCAGACCTCAGAGAGAGAAAAGGAAACCCAGCCAGTTTGCAGACTTTGTCATGGAATGACCATCCATCCTTTTTGTAGCAAAGGAGGTGTGTGTGTGGGGATGTCACGTGATCGCGGGAGCGCGATCTCGTGAGATCTCCCTGCAATGAGATCTCGCGAGCTAGCGCTCCGCGAGAGAACGTTGCCGCCAGAATTGGCAGAGCTCCAGACCTAGCCGTTGGGTCACATCGCTGCTCCTGTTGAGGAGCCATTATAATTGAGTCTCACAGAAGATTCTGAGTTCAGCTTCCAGGGCATAAGTCCAATGCCACAGGAGGCCACATGGGGGCCCTGGAACCCTATAGCGTGCGATCCATGAGCACACCCTGCCTCCAGTGAAGCAACTGGGAGGCCCAGACAGGACTGTGAGTAAACCCTGCCTAAGGACAAGTTATGCCCACCAGTTTGTCTTGTCAATTAAGACAGTTAGAACCCACCTAAGCGTCCTGTCGTCCTTAGAGGCCACTACAGCTAGCAGCGTGAGTTCGAGAGCTCCGTAGTTCGAGGGAATTTGGCAAAGCAGGGTCGACTAGTGGTGTTGATGTATGTGGCGCATAAATGGGAGTGGGGGTGGCCTTTTGATGGGGACTGTGGAACAACAGGATATGCAGAGGCAACCAGGTTGTGTGGTAAGCATATAAAGGCTTGTTTTAATGGTTTCTTCATATTTTAGCATCAAGGAAGTCGCACTCGAGAGCAAGTCGGTTGCGCGTGAATTTATGGCCAGAATGTGGGATCCTGCAATCATGAACCAGGGCCTGACAGGAGGAGCCAGCAGCTATGTGCGTTATCGAAGAAGTGTGCCTTTGGGGTGTTATTTCGGTTAGGGCATCTAGTAGGATTAAATGCAGGTTAGGGTGGGGGGTATGGCCATTTTGTGTCACCAGCAGGTGGGAATGAGGAGCTCATGCACCAAACGCAGCAATTTGTGCACTTGCATGGTGGCTCGAATCGGGCACCAGTGGCCTCTGGCCTGGTGCATCGTGTACACAGAAGAGGACATCTCTTCAAAGCTGGGGATAGCGAAGGGGCAAGGCATGCCTCTAAATACAGAGCAACACAACTTGGCAGGCGGATCCCGCTTTTTAATTGTGCTCCACAATAGTTCAGGTAATTCATCATAACTAAACGGGTTGGTTGGGAGGCATATTAGAATTTAGCTCGCAGTGCGTGCGCCAGAAGTGCATTAGTTTAACCTGTATTGCATAACGAGCGTTATGGCATAGGTGGGTTTTACGGATTCTTCGCTGCGCACAACAGGAATGCAGGGGGAGAGGCCTTTGGGAAGTGGCAGGATTCGCGTGGGGAGATGATGCGGATTGGATGGGAAATTATTAGACGGTGTACACAGTTGTTAAAGGGAAGTACCTGAGACTCTGGGGAGTAATCGAGCAGTTGCCCAAGAGCCCTGGGTAAGATGAAGTTTCAATGTGGGCACATTCGCTGGATATGGTTAAGGCGCCTGAAATAAGACGGTACGAAAAGGGAGAGGGAGAAGCAAATAGATGCCTATTTGTTTCGATCGGAGGCTGTAGGAGGCATTTAGCTTCCCCTGGAGAATGAGTTATGGTACATGTTGGTAATGTCAGCGTACAAAGACTAGTCCAGGTGGGGTTTTTCAGAGGCAACGTGCTCGCCTTGGAAGCAAGGGGGCACAGAACACCACAGGTTCGATCCCTGGGTCACTGCTTAGAGACCTCTTGGTATTAAGCGTGTTTTAAATAACATACTATATAAAATCAGAGTAGCAGTAATACAACGAGAAATACAAAGGTTCCTTTCATCATCAGCAGTGAGGTAGCCTAGTGTTTAATGTCCCCATCCTTTCATCCAGCAGCCTTGAGTTGAATTCCCGACGAGGGAGGTTAGATCTTTGTTGGGTCACAGTAGAAGTTTGGTAAATAAGGTCCACGGGGCTCTGATCGATGGTTAAAAATACATTTATAACACCCTGGTGAATGCAGGGTTGTGTGCATACAGCAGCATTGTTTTCCAGACCAGGTATTCATGCACTCAAAATAAGGGTGCTACATTACACAGTTGTTAAAGGCAAGGATCGGAAGTCGGGGGAGGTAATTGTGTAGTGGTGCAGAGCCCCGAAGGCATAGCAGGGTCGTGGGCCGGCTGCACACTGGCGGTTGGCTATCTGTTTTGCGCACTGCTGAATGAACCATGGGGGAACTAACCAGGGCCAGAGCCAAGAGCAAGATGACAGAAGTACTAAGGGAGGTTTGAGCAGGATCCTGGCTTTTTATCCTGTACCTTTCTGTGGTGCTAAAATGCCAGAATGCAATTCAGTGTGTACATAAGCCGCGAGTTAATTCTACACTAACACATGGGGAATAATGGGGAATGCCAAGGGCAGATTTGGATTTACTGAGCTTGGTGCACATTGGCTGGCTGAGGTAACAACATAGCGCCATTGGTAGTAAATAAAATGGGGTATATGGTGTGCTCAATTAGGGGCTATGATAACAGGTCGTCAAGGCCAACTCGCACCTCAGTGTTGGGATTAGTTTAATATGATCGCTGACCCATTGAATAGCGAGAGTTCTGATTTTATGACTGGGGGCCATGGATCAGGCATTACCAAAGCTGCAATGTAAATTGGGAAGGGGATCATTCTGAAAGGTATTAAGCAATACCTTATATCAAGCAACGCAGTGTGGTACATCAGTAGCATTGGGGGTGGTTTTTAGATGCACAGGTTGGCAGGGCCAACTCAACCTTATCGTCCTGCCGGGGGCAATGAACAAATAGCAGTGGTGGTGGTGGTGCACCTGATAGGTAGCAGTATACGTTTTAATATAGCGCTACTTATAGTGGCAGAAGGATGGGCAAGGGAGGCTTAAATAAAACAAAGACAAGCCCAGATAACCTGGGTCTTGAACGGCACTCTTCCACTCTGGGACCGTCTGCGATGATAGGCAGTCTGCTTGGACTATGGCTGGGGAGCTTCGGCTTACATAAGGAATACTAGCGAGGAAGGATGTCTAGTTAAAAGGCGGATGGCCCAGCCCATCCTGGTCATGAACGGCACTCCTCCAACCCAGGAAAACTCTGGAAAAGGCAGTCAAGCCGCAGAGGATTGGGGTGGGGGAGCTTGGGCCTACATGGCAGGTAAAAATAGGAGGTGGGAGCCTCCTGTTGAAGCCTAATGGCGAGGGGGGCTTCAATAAACGAATTGAAAGGTCAGCTGCCCCCGTCAGAAACAGCGCCCCGCCAGCACAAGATCTCCAGTAAGGGGTGGGCAGACCGAAGGGGGGAGTTTAGCCTAATAAAGAAGGGAGAGGTCTGATGGAAGGGGGAAAGAAGGCAAAGCTGGTTTTGACATTTTAACAATAGGGTAAAGTAACTTCACCTGTCAGGAACGGCGCTCCCCCAGCATGGTAGCTCCTGCAAGGGCAGGCAGAGCAGCAAGGATTTGGTTGGGGAGCTTTAGCCTAATAAGAGGTGGAGAAGAACATTTCGAGGGTGAAGTAGGATAAACGAGGGGACCTCACAGTTGGGGGTACCCGAAAGCCTGGTTGAGTTCCTTTCATGGCAAGAAGGGATGGGCGCTGAAAGCCATTTACTTACAAAGCCACTGGAATTAGGAAGCAGGAAAGGAGGGAGCCGCGGTGGGCAGTAACCCACCTTTGACGTGGCGGTGTTTGGGCGACCAATGACAAGAGACAGGCTCTGAATGAGCCATGGGAAAGCCTGGAAGGGTCTTCGCTCTTCTCGGGACCAACGCCTCTTAGGTGCCTAAGTGGTGGGGGCGTGTGGTGGTAGCAATAAGGGCTCAGCTTCCCTCGAATAAACGGCGCTCTCCCAGCCCAGGACCACCTGCAAAGGCAGGCGAGGCTCAGGCACGAAGGGTTGGGGGAGTTGTGCCTACTGTGGTCTTTGTTGGGAAAAGGGGGAAGCAGGTTTTTGGACACGGAGCAGTCACCCCACCATTGGAACTATTTTCACTAATTTGTGTGCAGTGTTTGGAATCTATAATGTTGTGAAAATAAATCTGCAGCCTTTTTATGCCAAAAAGAAGACATGTCTCATTCTGCACCTTACTGGGGGGAGAGGAAGGGGCAAAAAGAATGAGGAAGTATAATGTATGTTGGTACAAAGATGGACAAATGCACAGGTTATTAACTTTGCATAGCAAGCCAGAGCATCAGGCCTGGCAGCAGCTGCCATTCACCACACGGGTACAGATCCGTACCCTTGCTCTAGTAGATAAGCACCTGGACATAATGGTCGCCCATTCGTGCACCAGATCGAAGCTTAAGTCCACAGCATTTTCTTTTGGATAAGAGCAGAGCAACGGCCCAAAGATGATTGTTGACAAAGGTCTCAGAGACTTTTATTTTCAGATACCCTTCCTTTGGGATTAAGATGCGAGAGTGCATTGGAGGGGTTTGCAAGCTCGCAAAGCAAAGGCCCGTGGGTGGTCAAAAGAATCCCAATGTGGTGGGTAATAGGAGGTGGGGGGGTTATACCACATGGGAGACCCTTGTGGGGGAACCTTATAAATACCCCTTCCTCCGTGAGTGCAGTTGGTGGGGTCTGATGGTTTGAGTCTATGCTTTGTGACATGGTTTTGTGCCAGTAAGATGGCATCTTCAAGGGCAAGTGGACTTTCACCTGTGTAGCTCATTTGTGCCTTGTGCCCATGTTTATTTATTTATTTATTTTATTTATTTATTTGTATAGCACACCACATCCGTAGGCATCAGGGCGCTGTTACAGACAGTGCAAGAAAGTTCAGTTACATTGGCAGGTTACATTTATAGACAGTCTTCGGTTACTTTGGGAGTAGTACAGTGCAAAAAAGAGAACATGTTTCAGTTACAATAGCAAGTTAACATTTCTTGGCAGATAGGCTTTGGGTGGATATGTGTTCTGTTTTATTGAGTTTCGCCCCATAGGAAATGTATAGTGAGATGCCTTGAACTTTCTTAGAAGCAACCTTTCATTTCAATGGCAAAGCAGAAAGTGCTGCTTTGTGAGATTGGTAATAGAAGCTGTGATCTTGTCATGGCTATACATGCCTAGCACTCGGACATGCTGGGCAAAGCACTGACGGTTGCAGTAAGATACTGGTAACGAAGCTAGGTGAATTGATATCCACGCATGGAATTGGTTCATGCCCCATGTGGGTGCACTCTTACGGTTGCAACGATATATTTAACTCAGTTCTTAGCGAGACTTGTTATCCTGCACATGTAAAGTGTCTCATGTGTGTACACTGAGTCTGTTATCTTATCATTGCTGCCCAAGGAGGGATGGGGTGTAATAAAGAGTATATCTAATACAGCAAATATTGTCTGGGCAATGGGCCTCATTACGAGGTTGGGGGTCCGGCAATAATGGAGCCGGTAAGGCAATACCGGCCTCCAATACCGGTCCGTAGTATTGCGACCCTAGACGCCGGTCCCTCCGGCAATGTCAAGGACCCGCTGTGGCTGTGCACCACTGTACCGGCATGCGCACGTGCGTGAGGCGTACCCGTAATACCGGCATCCCGCAATGAAGAGGACACCACGAGTCGCACGGACATGTACATACCGGCATCGAGATGCCGGTAAGAAGGGCCACCATGATGCCGCCACTACCGGCATCGCGGACCACCCGTTAACAGCAAACTGATGTGTAACCAAGTGCCACAGGTGCAAACAATCAGCACAGGTGGAGGCAATGGAGTCAGGGCCAGCACAAAAGGAGCACACCCACACACCACACCCCTTTCCAAACCAAAATGCTACCACTTGCACTTGCCATACTGGGGCTAGAGGACATGCCTGCACTGCTACTCCTTGAGCAGGCAGTACAACAGGCAACACAGAGGAGACGCAGGAGGAGAAGGAGGGTGAGACATGCCCAGCAAATCACACCAGTGCAGGTAGTTGTCCCCTGCAGACAGCCATCAATTCCACCTATAAGGGCCAATCCATTTGACTTAACCCCAGCACAGATCCACACCCTGTACCGGCTGGACATGGACACCATCACCAACATAGTGGAATTAATACAGGAAGACTTGGTCAGCCTGATCAACATCCGCACAGTCATCCCCCCTCTGCTGAAGGTGGCATCTGTGCTCCACTTCCTGGCCACAGGCACTTATCAACACACAGTGGGCCAAATGCATGGCATGTCGCAATCATGCTGGATGCACTACTGAAGCATGCAAGTGCCTACATATCCCTACCACGGACACCACAGGAGGCAAATGCCACCAAAATAGCATTCCATGCACTGGCAGGGATGCCCAATGTAATTGGTGCCCTTGATGTACCCATGTAGAGTTGGTAGTCCCACATGCCGTGGAGGTGGTGTACCGCATTTGGAAGCTATACCACTCCATCAATGTGCAGATGGTGTGTGATGCCAGCCAGATAATAACACATTGCTGTGCCAGATACCCAGGATCCATGCATGATGTCATGGTGCTGCGGAACTCCTCACTTCCCCACTACATGGAAGGAGACGTCGTACGAAGTGGCTTGCTGTTGGGTGAGTCTGCCCCCTGGGCCATAGGAGGAGAGGGATGGGGGGCTACATGCGTATGCAAGGGGAATGCCCCCTTGGCCATGGGAGGAGAGGGATGGGGGGCTACATGCATATGCAAGGGGAATGCCCCCTGGGCCATGGGAGGAGAGGAATGAATGTATCTTGAGTCATCCGCCGCCACACAGCCCTCACATGTGCATACATAATGGCCCTAGCCAACATGCATTGGGGACCTGGGGTTTAAATGCCTAGGACCCTAGGTCATTTATGTCACCCAAGGCTCGCACCATGGATTGGCATGCATTGTACAGGGCTGATACACATGTGGATGTGGCTGCCATTTACGGGATTGTGCATACAAACTTGAAAGATGTACAGGCTGAGCACACATGGCAACTGAGCATTATCTTTACACATACCTCCTTCTGCTCCCATGTAGGTGATGCTGGATATCCTCTGAATGTGTGGCTACTCACCCCTGTCAGGAATCCGCAGAACAGGCATGAGGAGGACTTCAATTGTGCACATACACGCACTCGTGTGGTCATTGAGCAGACTTTTGGCCTTTTGAAGGCACAGTTTTGCTGCCTCAGCAGATCGGGAGGGGCACTCATTTACGGGCCTGAGAAGGTGGGCAAGATCATCACGGTATGTGCAATGCTGCACAACATGTGCATCCAGCGGAACGTACCCCTGCCACCTGACACGGAGCTGCCACCACCTGGTGAAGTGGAAGGAGAGGAAGGAGTAGATGTTGGACATGGGCCAGGATGCGATACACGTGAGGGTCGTGCAGTGCGGCAATTGGTCATAGACCTGTCATTCTGATGTACTTGGATGCAGAGGGTGCCATGTATTGGGAACTGTGGGCACTGGGTGTGTGGGTATATGGGCAGAGAACACTATGAAGCAATACATTGACAAACAACAAATAAGCAATGTCCACTCATATGATGTCTTGTACACAACAGGTGTATTTGTGAGATTTTTTGTACTACATGATTCAACAAACCATGCCTCCAACACCCCTCTGACTCCTCCCCAGACACCCCCACACTACCCCCACTCCCCCAACACCCCCAGTACTACACCCACCACCACCCTCCACCCTCCCCCTAACACCCAAAGTCAACAATGGCACAACATGTGTCTGCATGTATTTGTAAAGAGAATCTGCAGGGTGGCCCTGCTACTGTGGAGCCCCCTTCGGAGGTGGGGTTTGGATGTCTGAGCGCCGTGCACTTCGCAGGGACCTGCGCACAGGGCTGGTCTGCCTGGAACTCGCTGGCATGGTCGATGTTAATGAGCCAGATGGTTGTGACCCCAAAGTTGGAGTTTGCCACTGCTCCATGCTGTCAGCAATCCTGGTCAGGATCTGTGCGAAGGCATTGAAGCCATCGCGCACTTGCTGTGCACTTGAGTTGATGGCCTGGATTACGGCCGCAGTGCTTTCACGGATGACACGGCGTGTTGTCTCCCCTTCAGCAAGGTACTACTTGACATAGCCTTGTATCTGCTCCTGCTGGCCCTCCATCCTGTACAGACGTCCCTCAAGGCACTGTATGGCAGTGTGGGTGGTGGTTGGTGGGCTATGTGGTGGTACTGCATGCAATATGGGGCTGTGAAATGTCGGAGACCACTCACCATGGCTGCCCTGTTCGGATGAATCCCAGCAAGGTGTTTCCTGTGGGGTGACCTGCGGGCTAGGTGTTCGGCCTACAGGCTCTGAGTGGACGAGTCCTGCATTGCCGTCATTGTCAGGGCCAGCTTCATCGTCGACACTATGCTGTGCCGAATCAGCCATCTCCCTAATTGTACTTGCAGCAGCAGACTGTGTGCCATCGTCCATGCCAGATATGTCCTCGGCCTGTGTCGATTGAGTGCCCGGGGGTGCAGGAGCAGGTGTCTGCTCATCTGGTGTGGGTTGCAGTGTGGCTGGTAGTGCACTGGTTGTTGTCCTGTGTGCCGCTTGGCCCATCCTTGGTCCACTTGATGTAGATGGTCCGTTGCCATCACCTTGCCTCCTTGCTCTTTTGGCTGATGTTGTGCATTGTGCACTTCCCTGTGTTTCTTCGCTGTCTGCATCCGTACCTGTGGGGACAGAGAGTGGCAGGGCATCAGTGATGTTGGTGCTCACATCATGCATGCGTTTGTCTTTGTGCAGGTGGCACCATGTGATAAGTTGCATGCCTGGCTTTGCAGCGGACTGTGTACATACAAGGTTGGGGGGTGCTGGTTGGAATCGTGCAGGTGTTCACATGTACACCATGGTGGCAGCTGTTGGACCTTGATGTGTGTTGGGAGTGACGTGCTGTGTGACACGTGCAGGTCATCTGTGTGTTGGGTGTTTATTCGTGTATGGGCGCAGCATGCAGAATGCATAGGGATGTGATAGTGGTGGGCCCAGCATGTGTATATGGATATGTGTTGGTGTGCTCGATGGGCCATTTATTGGCTGGCGTTACTGTCACATTTGGAGGTCAATGGTGATTATTAGTTGTTGTGTGTTTGTAGGGACACTCACCTTCATCTGCCGATGTTGGCACGCCAAACTCAGCTCCTCCAACTCCTTCAATAGACTCCCCATCTATGACTGAGCTGCCAGTCTCCTCCCATCTGGCCAATTTCACTGGTGAGTGAGGTCCTCCACCTGTTGCCAGCCCCTGGCTCCAATTGGCCGACAGGATGTTGCCAACTCTCAGCCTGATGTCATCCCATCATTTTTTGCAATCGCGCACTGTGCGTGCGGTGGTGCCGACTGCACTTACTTTCCGGGAAACTTCTTTCCAGATGGCCTTCTTCTTCAGCGGGGCTGGACGCCTGAGGTCACTGCAGAACACCACATCAGCATTCGCCACTAGGGTGTCAGCTAACATGTTCAGGTCCTCATCCTTGAACCATGGTTTACGCAGCCAGGCAGTGCCTTTCTGGGTGGACTTCGACATTTTGTCCGTGGTGTGCTATGAGTTCTGGTGGTGAAGGTCCTGTATGTGGAGGATGGCAATGGATTGTGTTTTTGAAGCTGGCCACCTAAGCATTTCCCGTTCCGGCGCAATGACGTTACTTCCGGGTCCGGTAATAACGGGCCCGTTCTTAGCACTATGTTAATACCGGTACCGCTATTTGGGGGTTGGCGAGGCCGGTGCCGTTATGTGCGCATTCGTTGATGCCGCTATCTGGGGGTTTGAGGGTCGTTACCGGCATGCCGGTACAGCCATTACCGGCATGCAGAGGTGCACGTGCTCGCGCACTCTTAATCACCCGCTGTTTGCATGTTTGGGCCAAGACGTACATGTTATTAACGGCATGCCGTTAATGGCTGCTTTTTAGCGCCAATCTCGTAATGAGGGCCAATGTCTTGTTGCCACCCTTGTATGCGTATGATACGCAGATGTGCACGTGCATGGCTCAAGTCGGCTGCAGCGTCAGTACAGATAACAAGACATGGTTGTAATGTGGAAGGTGGCGCCTTGAGGCTCACTTTTATATTGTAGCAAGCGCATAATTGCACCTCTGTGTACAGATGGAGAAGCAAGGGATGCTGTGCCTGGCCCAGTAGATGTAGGCTTCTCCTAGGTTTCTCTTCAATGAATGGTGTAGCCCCCCCTGGGAGTCGATATCTACGGCTCCTGGCGTGGTAGGGTGGGGTAGAAACAACCCAACGCAGGCATGCCAACCCCTGTGAGGCCCTTATCGGCCCCCATTGCGCACACTGCTAAATTAACGTGCAACAGTGCGCCCTGTTAATCTATTGCCTTTCTGTGGGCTGAGGGACACAGGTTTGTTATCATCATTAATAGAAGTTCTTCTGAAGTGCAATAGACTTAAAAGTGACTCTCGACGAAAGGGCTCCTCAGCTAGCGGCATAGCACCTGATATACATTAATAATAATCATTATTTGTTTTTTATATAGCGCTTTAATCTAAAGCGCCTTACTTAGTTCATATTTACATACATTACTATTATAACCAAGTGGAAATTGGTACTCATTTATCAGAGAAGCAGGTGTTCTGATTTAAACGTCCTAGCTCCAGTTAGCAGGCAGGAATAAACACCTGCCCCTAATTAGCGACCGCAAGGGCTCCAAAGCAAACTAAGCAAAGGGCCCCCTGAAGTATTGATGTAGAAGGGGACCCTGCAAATCTGCCAGGTGAATGCTTGTCTTTGCAGAGCCAACATATACAGAGTAAACCAATGTTTTATAATTGCTGTCCAGCAGGTTCCTTCAGTAAGCATTGAACACTGAGGTGCTAAATTCTGTGACTCATTTTAGTGGAGGGTTTGAGTCAAAACAATAAAGTGAAATTGAATAGTGTTAATACAAAATAATATCTTATATTGATGATGTGTAGACTTCAAAACAGTGTTTGATCGGTTGAACAGACCCACTGTGTGGAGATAATTAAAGCAGCTGTGCAATCCTCTGTATTACCGCCGCTGGTAACATATGGTATAGGGTGAGGCTTGGAGTAGGGGGTAGATACTCAATGTAGATCTCAATAGAGGTTATACTTTAGTGATATTCCTAGGGAAGGGGTCTGCAACCTTTGGCACAGCAGATAGTTTGGACAACAAATCCCATCAGCCCTATCCAGCATAGTCTATGGTAAGAGATCACAGGAGTCGTAGTCCAAAACACCTGGAGAGCCACAGGTTGCAGACCTAAAGTTTTTGTAAATCCTGGATGCTTTCCTCATAGTCTGCTCAGTAAACTGCTTGTTGTGTACCACAGTCCCTGTTGTTTTCAAACTTAAAGGAGGTGGTGCTGCAGAGGGAGCATGTCAAGTTGCAAATATATTGCTGCAAAACCTCTTTGAGCACAAACAAGGAAAAGGCCAAACATCTTACTTTTGGGACACAGCACTGTGTTTTGAAGATGTTAGAAGGCAAGCCATATTTCAAAGCAGCTATTGCAAAAAGCAATACGACATTAGGGCCCTGGACGACTTCCATCCAAAAAAAGGGGATATAGCATTAGTACTCGGCGAGGGACAATCAGATTGTAATTTGCAATCTGATTGGCCCTCGTCGGGGCTTTACTCGACTGGGAATCCCTCTCCCAACATTCCTTTCCTTTCCGTCCCAGGGCGGAGGGGTTTGGCAGTCACTCATCCAATGAGGAGGCTCGGAACGGGGTAATCCCTGCTCTGAGCCCCACATGGCTGGAGGCTGCCATCTTCCCCCACAGGGGATCGAGGTGTTTTCCCTCCCCCCAACGCCCCCAATCCGAACAATCCCCTCCCCACCCTCTCAACCCCACCTAACTTCTTTTTGGTCGTTTTAGGGAGTGGACGCGCTGGGAACACTTCTGCCAACAGCACCTCCGCTCCCGATTCGCGACAGGCCTTCATGGAAAGGAAGAAGGGACGACATGTAGTCCCTTTTCTCCTTTCCATGGTGGCCATTTTGTTTGTCTACATTTTCCTTTTGTTTTGAATGGCCGTCATGGAAAGGGAGAAGGGACTACGTGTAGTTCCTTCTCCCTTTCCATGGTGGCCATTTTGTATGTTTACATTTTTCCATACATTGTGAATGGCCACCATGGAAAGGGAAAACAGACTTCGTTTTCCCTTCCCGAGCGGCCACATTTTAAACTTTTTTTTTCTGTTCCGAAACGAGTTTTGGAACAGAAAAACAATGCTCTTAGTAACCCGGTCTTGCGGGCTGGGGTACTAATAGCAATAAGCCCCTCACAGGGGGGCCATTACCACTTCAAGTAATGCCCCGGGCCTGTAACTATGGGCCCCTGGACATTACCTGAAGTGGTAATGCCCACCCTGCACAGAGCTTATTGTTTAATTGAAGACCTGATAACGGGTTATAATGCTTAGCTATGCCCCTGTTTTATATGGAGCTGAGATCTGGGGTAGTTCAGTTCCACACTACACATATTACAGGGACAAGTGTCTTGACTGTTGTTATTGTGTATGAGCTGGCATTATTCCCTCGCAGGGAAAGTGTTTTAGCAGTTGCTCTTGACTTAGGTGGCAAGTTGAGCCTCCCAGAAACAGACTTGACAGATAGATGTTGTTGGATGACGTTTGAGGGTTTGGGCCAACTGATAAAACTATTTGGCTGAGGAGAATTGGAGACTCTACAATGGAAATGAGTTTCAGGTTTTAAAGGAAAAAGGAGGTATGAGGCTATCCTGATCAGTACATTTACAGAGGATGATATGATATGATAAGTCATTTATAACGCGCCTGTACATTAGTGTTTCTAGGTGTGACAGGTGCCGCCTAATTGACGTTTACATTTGTATACTGCTGTCGCCCTGCAACATGGGGTTAGGCACCATATCTGCTGCCTAATTGACATTTGCATTTGTATGCTGCTGCCGCCCCCTGCAACATGGGGTTAGGCACTATGTATCTGCCACCTTATTGACTTTTGCATTTGTATACTGATGCACCCTGCAACATGGAGTTAGGCACCATGTATCAGCCGCCTAATTGACTTTTGCATTTGTATACTTCTGCCGCCCTGCAACATGGAGTTAGGCACCATGTATCTGCTGCCTAATTGACTATTGCATTTGTATGCTGTTGTCGTCTTGCAACATGGGGTTAGGCACCATGTATCTGCGCATCTGAACTCTCTTCTGCACGTTGCGTGTGATGTATTACTTCTGTATGTTCATCTTTGATGTAGTCACCTCTTGCGCTTCCTTTCTGTAACCTGAAGCACTGCAACCAATCTCTTACGTATAAGCACCTAGATACCTCTGGGTTTTGTGCGCTATATACCTAACTAAATAAATAAATAATAATATTAATAATTAATAATAATAACAAGACAAGGAAGGGAAGACAGAATGAGGACTAAACAACGATCTTACTAGGCCTTGTGTCATTCGATCGTGCAAGTGCGCGGGAGGGAGCGGGAGAACTGCGAGGAAGGGGGGAGTGCAAGGAACACCTAAGTGCTGCTAGGGAGGTGGCTCATAAGTGCAGAGAGTCAGGGCACTGTAGACTGCAGATACAATCCCTAAGTGGTTGTGGGGCCTAAAGGCAGTGCAAGGGCAACTGGTCATGCAGGTGCCTGGTCCCGTAAGTTCAGTGGGTGGACAAGTAACCAGTATGGACAGCAGACAGGGACATCAGCAAAGGAGAGGAAGAGAGAAAGCAGAAGCAAAAAGGAAGTTCTTCAGTTGCTTCAAGAACCTTTGGTGGTCCTGCTCAAGTTTGAGGGAGGCTGTTCCAGAGGGAGGCCCCAGCCGAGGAGAGAGATCTACACCTCACTCTCTGCCTGGAGAAGCGCCTGACCCTCAAATAGTTGGAGGTGGATGAGCGGAAGGCTCGAGAAGGAAGATGCTTAGGAAGAGAAAGCTGGATGTAGTCTGGTCCCTGGACCCAGAAAGCGTTGTGGACGATGCAGAGGGTCTTGAACTTGATAATTGAATATTTCAGCGCTGGAGAAATACAATTCCTGGTCTAGAGGCCAAGGTCATGTTTTGCAGTCCTGTTCTGGATTAGTTGTAAAGGACTAAGAGTAGAGGCAAGCAGATTTTTAAAGAGGCTGTTGCAGTAGTCCAGCCTAGAGAGGACCAGGGCTGTGGAGACAATGAGTTTCTGGGGGAAAGTGAGAAAAGAATTAATACCTCTTCTATGTACTAACATCATTGTTCTTATATGTTGGGATACACAGGACACCATACGATCCTGAATGATTACCAAGGAGGTTTTGATAACTCAGCTAGGGGCATTTCCAGGGGAAATGCTTTAGGGTGTGTGCATCCACACCACTTAGGCAAATATGTTTCATCATTGCGACGTCTTTTGGGTAACACCCCAATTCTTTCTTATTCTTTTGTCAGTTACTCAAAAGGGAGTAAACAGTTTTACTAAGAACTTCTTTTAGGGCAGCTGCAATATATACTGTTTATGGAACTACACAGTTCTTACTGGTGCGAGTTGATTTTAAGGTTTCTATGGCTTTGAGATATTTTATGACAGCTGCCCCATGGGAGAAAATAGTACGATGACGGATGTATAATGATTCATGGAGCACCAGGATATTAGCAATATTTACAGCATACAATGCTAAAATGCTAAGCTGCCAAGATGCCACCTTGAACCCTAACCCATTGAATTTATAGAGAAAGATATATTTTTGTTTTGGTCATTTTGAAAAGTGTTCACAGTATTTTGTTTTGTTTTTATGACTGTTCTATTGTTCTAATTTAGAAGAGAGCACTAACATATTTTGATTTCCCTTTTTACAATATCCCTAGTAAATCCGGTTTCTCGAAAGAGAATGTATTGAGCTCCACCACAAGTTAATTGGAACTCCCTGAGAGGGCATCCTTCCGGTAACAGCACAGGCAATTTGCAGTGACCTGTGGTTTTCATCACAAACAGATTGCATGCTGAAGAAGCAATTGCAATTCACCAAGAATAGTGTGGCCCAACACTAAAAGATCAAATATGTAAGAGGTATCAAATCAAACAACGACAATAAAGTAGCAGGATTACAGGCATGGTAAGTACATGTGAGTACTTATTATCTGTTTACTGATTTGAAATCTGTTTTAAAAGAGAGCACAGCTTTATTTTAGATATACATCTCTGTAACAAAGAAGTATTTAAACTTGGCTTTCCATGAGACATCCGCAGACAAATTAGCACAGACAAGCAACTTCCAAAGAGCAGGCATATCAGACCCTTATAATGGACTAACCATCTTGGATGTCGATCCAAAGACCCACCAGACCACCACAGACACATTTTGGGAGAGTGTGAACAAAAGAGTGCTTGAGGATTGAGGGGAAAGATCCAATCACAAAGGAGTGATTGCAGAAATTAGCCAAGGCTGGAGCAAGGGAAACCATGTAACCCTTGAATGTTCTGACAGAGCAGGGGAGCATCTGTTTGGATGAGACTTTCATTGAGCAGATATGTCTAGAAACCTCATCAGGTGTTATGGGAGAAAATGAGGGGATTCGGCAGAGGGTGAGCGGAGCAAGGGATGCCTGAGCGGAAGTGAAGGACAGGGGTGTGGTGTAGAGGAGAGAGAGGAGAGGATGCCCTGAGTTTTGGACATGAGGTGAGAGGCCAGAGAAGAGAGAGGGAGAAGGGAGAGGTGGCGACTGCAATAGGGTTGGCGAGTTTCTTGCAGATTTTGAAAAGTTCTGCTGAGTTGTTAGAGGCCACACAGATACAGGGTTGGATATATGTTCTCTTAGAACAGATAGAGAGTCTGCATTGCCTTTGGAGCAGGCGGCAGGCCAGTTTGTCAGAGGATGTGCTAGAAGTCTGCCACTTCGGCACCGCCACTCTACCCTTGTGTTTTAGAGCAGCCAGGACCGAGTCATACCAGGAGATGCACTTTGAGATGCAGATCCTCATGGCAGGGGCAAGCATGTCCTGAGTGTTGGAAATGGAGAGAGGTTAGTGAGGTTAGTGAGGGATATATCAGAGTGAGAGACAGTGGAAGGAGTACAAGGGGGAGTGAAAGTGGTGGCAAAATCAGCAACTGACACTCGCTTCATCACTCGAATGCAGGAGAAGGAGGCTGGCAGTGCAGGTGGAGACTTAGCCAGGGGCCTGGTAGGGATTTTGCCAGAGGGCTATACCTAATCCCGTGGTGTTCTCTTATGGTGGTAAAGTGGTATGGCGTTATTATGGTAATGCCCTATATGGTGTGACTATGCTCTCCTTTAACACCTGTATACTATTTAGGCTCAACTCTAAATACAGGTTACCAGGCTTATTACACTTGGAAACTTAACAGTGCTAACTGTCACGCCTGGCGACTTATCTACGAGGCGGGGCTACTGCCTTTGGCAGATCTGTTCAGCTGTAAACATGCACAGTTGAAATGCCACACTCACACTCTGTGGGGCCGATTCATGGAACAAACGTGCGCCGAAAATCTTTGCGCAAGCAGGCGCAAGCAGGCGCAAGCGCAAAAAAACAGGTGCACGCCCATGCGTGCGATTCATGGAAGTCCCTGTGCGTGTTTTCCTCAGGATGTGCGCCAAACCCGTGCATGGCGCACACGTCACTGCAACATCCCGAAAGGCGTGCGCGACGCGCACAGTGAAAGCGCACAACCTCGGCGCATACACCAGAAAGTGGGCGGAACACAGGGCGTAACGTGCGGAATGGGGAACAACGCGCAAAAATAAGGGCGTAACTGGGGATGTACTGCAGGGAAGCAGACGGAACGCCCACACGCACTCGAACCACACGTATTCATGGAATCGAATAGGGCAAAGCCATGCACAGCTAAAGACACGCACAAGCCGAAACACGTCCGCCACGCGAAGGCAGGCGGTAGCGTCCCTGCGCATTACAAAAGTGGCAACATACAGCAATTGAGCCTGTGCGAGCGGGGCACGCGCATTTCGGGGGTGCGCGGGAAGTTACACACGCGATTGAGCGGGGTACGTGTATTTCGGGGGTGCGCGAGAAGTTACACATGCGATTGAGCGGGGTACGTGTATTTCGGGGTTGCGCGGGAAATTACACAAGTGATTGAGCGGGGTACATGTATTTCGGGGGTGCGCGGGAAGTCACACATGCGATTGAGCGGGGTACGTGTATTTCGGGGGTGCGCGGGAAGTTACACACGCGATTGAGTGAGGTATGTGTATTTCGGGGGTGCGCGGGAAGTTACACACGCGATTGAGCGGGGTACGTGTATTTCGGGGTTGCGCAGGAAGTTACACACGCGAATGAGCAGGGTATGTGCATATCAGGGGTGCGCGGAAAGTATCACACGCGATTCCATCAGGGTACGTGTATTACAGGGGTGCGCAGGAAGTTCCACACGCGAATGTCCAGGCTACGTGTATTTCGGGGTGCGCGGGAAGTTACACACGCGATTGAGCGGGGTACGTGTATTTCGGGGTTGCGCGGGAAGTTACACACGCGATTGAGCGGGGTACGTGTATTTGGGGGGTGCGCGGGAAGTCACACACGCGATTGAGCGGGGTACGTGCATATCAGGGGTGCGCGGAAAGTATCACACGCGATTCCATCAGGGTACGTGTATTACAGGGGTGCGCGGGAAGTTCCACACGCGAATGTCCTGGCTACGTGTATTTCGGGGTGCGCGGGAAGTTTCACACGCGATTCCATCAGGGTACGTGTATTAGAGGGGTGCGCGGGGAGCACCACACGTGAATTGCACGTGTAGGTCCTCCCAGGTGTTCCCTCTACACCCTCCACGGCCCCTGCAGGTGGCTCACACCACAGGGACCTACCCTGCACATGTCCTGCAGGCACCCCATCCACCATGGCCATGCCCCCCAGCCAACCCACATGTCAACTTGCACCACTGCCCACCAACGCATGTCCCCCTGCACCCCCAGCCACCAGGGGCACCCTCCACCAGGCCCCCACCCATGTCTCCCACCACCCCCACCCCCCAGCACTGTGGTGCACCCTCCACCAGGCCCCCACCCATGTCTCTCACCACCCCCACCCCCCCAGCAGTGCAGGGGCACCCTCCACCAGGTCCCCACCCATGTCCAACTCATGTCCCCACCACCGCCACCCCCCAGCACTGTTGGGCACCTGCCAGCAGGCCCCCACCCATGTCTCCCAATAACCCCACCCCCAGCACTGTGGGGCACCCTCCACCAGGCCCCCACCCATGTCTCCCACCACCCCCACCCCCCAGCAGTGCAGGGGCACCCTCCACCAGGCCCCCACCCATGTCCAACTTATGTGCCCACCACCCCCACCCCCCAGCACTGTGGGGCACCTGCCAGCAGGCCCCCACCCATGTCCAACTCATGTTCCCCACCACCCCCACCCCCCAGCACTGTGGGGCACCTGCCAGCAGGCCCCCACCCATGTCTCCCACCACCCCCACCCCCCAGCAGTGCAGGGGCACCCTCCACCAGGCCCCCACCCATGTCCAACTCATGTCTCTCACCACCCCCACCCCCCAGCACTGTGGGGCACCTGCCAGCAGGCCCCCACCCATGTCCAACTCATGTTTCCCACCACCCCCACCCCCCAGCACTGTGGGGCACCTGCCAGCAGGCCCCCACCCATGTCTCCCACCACCTCCACCCCCCAGCACTGTGGGGCACCTGCCAGCAGGCCCCCAACCATGTCCAACTCATGTTCCCCACCACCCCCACCCCCCAGCACTGTGGGGCACCTGCCAGCAGGCCCCCACCCATGTCTCCCACCACCCCCACCCCCCAGCACTGTGGGGCACCTGCCAGCAGGCCCCCACCCATGTCTCCCACCACCCCCACCCCCCAGCACTGTGGGGCACCCTCCACAAGGCCCCCACCCATGACTCCCACCACCCCCACCCCCCAGCAGTGCAGGGGCACCCTCCACCAGGCCCCCACCCATGTCCAACTCATGTCCCCACCACCCTCACGCCCCAGCACTGTGGGGCACCTGCCAGCAGGCCCCCGACCATGTCCAACTCATGTTCCCCACCACCCCCACCCCCCAGCACTGTGGGGCACCTGCCAGCAGGCCCCCACCCATGTCTCCCACCACCCCAACCCCCAGCAGTGCAGGGGCACCCTCCACCAGGCCCCCACCCATGTCCAACTCATGTCTCCCACCACCCCCACCCCCCAGCACTGTGGGGCACCTGCCAGCAGGCCCCCACCCCTGTCTCCCACCTCCCCACCCCCCAGCACTGTGGGGCACCTGCCAGCAGGCCCCACCCATGTTTCCCACCACCCCCACCCCCCAGCACTGTGGGGCACCTGCCAGCAGGCCCCCACCCATGTCTCCCACCACCCCCACCCCGCAGCAGTGCAGGGGCACCCTCCACCAGGCCCCCACCCATGTCCAACTCATGTCTCCCACCGCCCCCACCCCCCAGCACAGTGGGGCACCTGCCAGCAGGCCCCCACCCATGTCCAACTCATGTTCCCCATCACCCCCACCCCCCAGCACTGTGGGGCACCTGCCAGCAGGCCCCCACCCGTGTCTCCCACCACCTCCACCCCCCAGCACTGTGGGGCACCTGCCAGCAGGCCCCCACCCATGTCCAACTCATGTTTCCCACCACCCCCACCCCCCCAGCACTGTGGGGCACCTGCCAGCAGGCCCCCACCCATGTCTCCCACCACCCCCACCCCCCAGCACTGTGGGGCACCTGCCTGCAGGCCCCCACCCATGTCTCCCACCACCCCCACCCCCCAGCACTGTGGGGCACCTGCCAGCAGGCCCCCACCCATGTTTCCCACCACCCCCACCCCCCAGCACTGTGGGGCACCTGCCAGCAGGCCCCCACCCATGTCTCCCACCACCCCCACCCCCCAGCAGTGCAGGGGCACCCTCCACCAGGCCCCCACCCATGTCCAACTCATGTCTCCCACCACCCCCACCCCCCAGCACTGTGGGGCACCTGCCAGCAGGCCCCCACCCCTGTCTCCCACCTCCCCACCCCCCAGCACTGTGGGGCACCTGCCAGCAGGCCCCCACCCATGTCCAACTCATGTTCCCCACCACCCCCACCCCCCAGCACTGTGGGGCACCTGCCAGCAGGCCCCCACCCATGTCCAACTCATGTCTCCCACCACCCCCACCCCCCAGCACTGTGGGGTTGATACATTTTTATGGTGTTTGGGTTGTGTCATTTGATTTATTGTGGGTTCTGTAGATAGACAGGGGGTAATTCATAGAATTCAGCGCACAAGTGGCGCACGCGGCTGGCGCACAGTGTGCGCGTGTGAATCCCTGCGCCAGCCGCGTGCGCCAAAACCAATTTCCGCGCACAGCGTATTCATGGATTCCAGCTACCAAAACCAGCCGTGGCGCACAGTGGCGCAGCGACCCTGCAGCAGCGCCAGTTATGCCCCCAAGAACGCCTCTCGCGCAGGGAAAAGCCATCAAAATCCCCAATCCAGCTCATAGGGCTGCGCTAACCCTGTACCAGCACGGCAAGCGGGCTACGTGTATCACTGGGGTGCGCGGGAAGTACCTCACGTCATTTCAGCTGGGTACGTGCATTTCAGGGGTGCGCGGGAAGTTTCACACACGATTCCATCAGGGTACGCGTATTTCAGGGGTGCACGGGAAGTTCCACACGCAATTTCAGCAGGGTACGTGTATTTCAGGGGTGCGCGGGAAGTTCCAAACGCGAATGTTCTGGCTACGTGTATTTCGGGGTGCGCGGGATGTTCCACACACGAATGTCCTGTCTACGTGTATTTCGGGGTGCGTGGGAAGTTCCACACGCAAGTCGCCTGGCTACGTGTATTTTGGGGTGCGCGTGAAGTTACACACGCGAATCTCCAGGCTACGTGTATCTTGGGGTGCGTGGGAAGTTTCACACGCAAAGTCAGCAGGGTACAAGTATATCAGGGGTGCGCGGGAAGTTACACACGCAAATCTCCTGGCTACGTGTATCTTGGGGTGCGCGGGAAGTTTCACACGCAAAGTCAGCAGGGTACATGTATATCAGGGGTGCGCGGGAAGTTCCACACGCGAATGTCCTGGCTACGTGCATATCAGGGGTGCGCGGAAAGTATCACACGCGATTCCAATAGGGTACGTGTATTACAGGGGTGCGCAGGGAGCACCACACGTGAATTGCACGTGTGGGTCCTTCCAGGTGTTCTACACCCTCACACCACACGGACCTACCCTGCAAATGTCCTGCAGGCACCCCATCCACCATGGCCATGCCCCCCAGCCAACCCACATGTCAACTTGCACTACTGCCCACCAACGCATGTCCCCCTGCACCCCCAGCCACCAGGGGCCCCCTCCACCAGGCCCTCACCCATGACTCCCATCCCCCCCACCCCCCAGCAGTGCAGGGGCACCCTCCACCAGGCCCCCACCCATGTCCAACTCATGTTCCCCACCACCCCCACCCCCCAGCAGTGCAGGGCACCCTCCACCAGGCCCCCACCCATGTCCCCCACCACCCCCACCCCCCAGCAGTGCAGGGGCACCCTCCACCAGGCCCCACCCATGTCTCCCACCACCCCCACCCCCCAGCAGTGCAGGGGCACCCTCCACCAGGCCCCCACCCATGTCTCCCACCACCCCCACCCCTCAGCAGTGCAGGGGCAGCCTCCACCAGGCCCCCACCCATGTCCAACTCATGTTCCCCACCACCCCCACCCCCCAGCACTGTGGGGCACCTGCCAGCAGGCCCCCACCCATGTTTCCCACCACCCCCACCCCCCAGCACTGTGGGGCACCTGCCAGCAGGCCCCCACCCATGTCTCCCACCACCCCCACCCCCCAGCAGTGCAGGGGCACCCTCCACCAGGCCCCCACCCATGTCCAACTCATGTCTCCCACCACCCCCACCCCCCAGCACTGTGGGGCACCTGCCAGCAGGCCCCCACCCCTGTCTCCCACCTCCCCACCCCCCAGCACTGTGGGGCACCTGCCAGCAGGCCCCCACCCATGTCCAACTCATGTTCCCCACCACCCCCACCCCCCAGCACTGTGGGGCACCTGCCAGCAGGCCCCCACCCATGTCCAACTCATGTCTCCCACCACCCCCACCCCCCAGCACTGTGGGGTTGATACATTTTTATGGTGTTTGGGTTGTGTCATTTGATTTATTGTGGGTTCGGTAGATAGACAGGGGGTAATTCATAGAATTCAGCGCACAAGTGGCGCACGCGGCTGGCGCACAGTGTGCGCGTGTGAATCCCTGCGCCAGCCGCGTGCGCCAAAACCAATTTCCGCGCACAGCGTATTCATGGATTCCAGCTACCAAAACCAGCCGTGGCGCACAGTGGCGCAGCGACCCTGCAGCAGCGCCAGTTATGCCCCCAAGAACGCCTCTCGCGCAGGGAAAAGCCATCAAAATCCCCAATCCAGCTCATAGGGCTGCGCTAACCCTGTACCAGCACGGCAAGCGGGCTACGTGTATCACTGGGGTGCGCGGGAAGTACCTCACGTCATTTCAGCTGGGTACGTGCATTTCAGGGGTGCGCGGGAAGTTTCACACACGATTCCATCAGGGTACGCGTATTTCAGGGGTGCACGGGAAGTTCCACACGCAATTTCAGCAGGGTACGTGTATTTCAGGGGTGCGCGGGAAGTTCCAAACGCGAATGTCCTGGCTACGTGTATTTCGGGGTGCGCGGGAAGTTCCACACACGAATGTCCTGGCTACGTGTATTTCGGGGTGCGTGGGAAGTTCCACACGCAAATCTCCTGGCTACGTGTATTTTGGGGTGCGCGTGAAGTTACACACGCGAATCTCCAGGCTACGTGTATCTTGGGGTGCGTGGGAAGTTTCACACGCAAAGTCAGCAGGGTACATGTATATCAGGGGTGCGCGGGAAGTTACACACGCAAATCTCCTGGCTACGTGTATCTTGGGGTGCGTGGGAAGTTTCACACGCAAAGTCAGCAGGGTACATGTATATCAGGGGTGCGCGGGAAGTTCCACACGCGAATGTCCTGGCTACGTGCATATCAGGGGTGCGCGGAAAGTATCACACGCGATTCCATCAGGGTACGTGTATTACAGGGGTGCGCAGGGAGCACCACACGTGAATTGCACGTGTGGGTCCTTCCAGGTGTTCTACACCCTCACACCACAGGGACCTTCCCTGCAAATGTTCTGCAGGCACCCCATCCACCATGGCCATGCCCCCCAGCCAACCCACATGTCAACTTGCACTACTGCCCACCAACGCATGTCCCCCTGCACCCCCAGCCACCAGGGGCCCCCTCCACCAGGCCCCCACCCATGACTCCCACCCCCCCACCCCCCAGCAGTGCAGGGGCACCCTCCACCAGGCCCCCACCCATGTCCAACTCATGTTCCCCACCACCCCCACCCCCCAGCAGTGCAGGGGCACCCTCCACCAGGCCCCCACCCATGTCCCCCACCACCCTCACCCCCCAGCAGTGCATGGGGCACCCTCCACCAGGCCCCACCCATGTCTCCCACCACCCCCACCCCCCAGCAGTGCAGGGGCACCCTCCACCAGGCCCCCACCCATGTCTCCCACCACCCCCACCCCTCAGCAGTGCAGGGGCAGCCTCCACCAGGCCCCCACCCATGTCCAACTCATGTTCCCCACCACCCCCACCCCCCAGCACTGTGGGGCACCTGCCAACAGGCCCCCACCCATGTCCAACTCATGTTCCCCACCACCCCCAACCCCCATCAGTGCAGGGGTACCCTCCACTAGGCCCCCACCCATGTCTCCCACCACCCCCACCCCCCAGCAGTGCAGGGGCACCCTCCACCAGGCCCCCACCCATGTCCAACTCATGTTCCCCAGCCAACATGTCATCACAATCTAGATCCCTGGTCCCTATGGTCAGCCTCCAAATGCAAAACAGCCACCTGAGTATTGCATCCACCCACTCTGAAATGGCAATTACATGACAGAACACCAATTGCAAGTTTCGAAACAAACACATGTCCCTCACATACACCCAATGGGTGTCAGTGAATCTCAAAACCCATATCATGATATGCATGAAACCAATTAGATGATATTACACATTGAAGTTCGATAAAAAAATATGTATTGAAGGGAACATAAATAGATTCAAAAATAAAGAAACAGAAATGGGAATGTACAGAAATGAAAAGCATGTCCGTGAAAAAAAGCAAAAGCAAAAATCATAATCCAAAGTAATGGTGTCCAAAGTCACTGTCCACAAAAGAAAATCCAATGGGAAATAATAATTGAAAGCCATTGCTCCATGGGTAAATTGTGAAAGTGAAATAAAATCCAACAGTGAACTATGTATAGACGAACAAGCCAGGGTCCATTGTCCCAACCAAAGAAATGAAACCAATCTAACAACACTAACTAATAAAATAAACTATATACAAAAATGTGGCCAATGTCCAAAAGGTCCAAAAAAGATCAAAAAACAAAGGAAACCTAACACTAACTACATAACTATTTACATGGGCAGCGGGCTAGTCCAACGGCTCACTGGATGTTGTCATGGGCCAGGGCATCATCGAACTCCTGTTCAATGGCATGCAGGCGGGCATGTTCCCTGGCCCCGAGGTCTCGCAGGGATAAAGCAGTGTCCAGCTCCAACTCCCTGCGAAGACCCTCGAGGCACTCAGCCCGCCTCAGCGCCCTCCGCATGGAGTTCTCCGCCCTGACCATTGTGAGCCGTTCCTCCTCTGCCCGCTGCCGCTCCGCACCTATCTGCTGGCCCAACCGCTCCCACACGGAAGCCACTCCCATTCCAGGGTTCTCCTGCCCTCCGGCCGATGCCTGCACCCCTGATGTTGATGGCCCCGAGCCATGATGCCTCCCACGTCGAGCCTGCCGCTGCCTCCGACGCAACTGCCTGTGCCAGCACGACGGCATCCAGGCTGATGGAATCCACCGACGCCGTCGTGCACGTGCCCTGCCCGATGATGCCGTCACATCCTCCATCTGCTGGGGTCCAGTTGCTGGTGTGTCTACCCCTGCTGGACCTCCGACTCCCGACTGTGGCAGGGATGGGATCCCCACCGAGCCGGCTGCATTGGTCGGGGCAGGTCCACAGGGGGCCCTGGTGGCATCTGGGCCGGAAGACGGCATGGAGAACGACTGGTGCATAGTCTCCACAGAGGAGGAGAGGGTCGCCAGATTGGCCGACACATGTAGGAAACCCCCGACCATGGCCGATCCCAACTGGGCCACGTCGGCACGGTGCTCTCCGTGATGACGTGCATGCTCCTCCCGGGAAGCACGCACCTCATCACGAATTGCACCTGTGCGCAACGCAACACCAATCAGGACCTTCTCCATACGGCCAGGGGTCCCCTCGTCCGCAGGTGGAGGGGAGTCAGATGACATTGACATCCCCCCTACCTGCGGACGGGCCTGGGATGGGGCATCCCTGCTGGTGCATGGTGGTGTAGTAACAGTGTCAGGGACAGTGACATGCACAGGCCCCTCCACGGCGACCTGTGCTGCCTCCTGCCCCTGCCCCTGGACTGCAACACTTGCACCAGCAGGGATGCCCCCACCAGGCCCCATGTGCGCCTCAGTAGCGGCCTCCTCCTCCTCTGTGGAAACCACCAACCTGGATGGCTCCACCTCGTCTTCTGCCGTTGCAAGCCCCTGTAGGGGCTCACCCACCCCTTCCGCTGCAGCCGTGGGGGCATCCCCGCCGCTTTGCTCCACAGAGCCGTCTCCGCCCTCTTCTTCATGTGGCGCTGTGTAGAGGGAGACATAGAACACAAGCATCAGGGTACTGTACAATGGTCCCCTAGACAGGAAGCAATAGCAGATGAGTGGCACTCATGGCGCATGCTATGGACATTAGCATACATGTCCAAGGGATTCTTGGAACATACAATGTTGTTTTGGAACTCACATGCATCATGGGCCATGCCTATCACATGCACACACTTCACCCTAGTTTCATCCATCTGGCCTCGTACATCAGACACAGTGGATACAAGGATGACTAGGCTGCATCAGTGAACCTAAACATTGCGACAGACATGTGTCATGCATCCCTGGCATTCACAAGTCACAGACACACAGGTCAGACACACAGACATGGACAGCATACATGTACATGGCATCAGCACCCATCCCTCACCCCCACCCATGTCCAGGAACAGAGACTGGCATGCTTTCATGTGGCCATTCCGCATAGGGCAACCCATGTTTCATTTGAACACATGCACCAACCGTGTGGTTCACACATTACTGGTCTCACATGCATGACGTCCCTGCACACACACATGCATACATGGCCTATGTCACACATACAGGCAAGTATCAGACAACCAGCACACTGCGACATGCCCTGTCTCACACAGCAATGCTTGGCCACTTACTGCTCAACTCCAGACGGGTCTGCCTCTCAAGGATCTGGGCGTGGAGCGCTGGGCCTACGCGTTCCAGGACCCTCATCTGGATGGGACTCATGCGGCCCCGGCCCCCCTCCACGAGGCGTCGGGCATTCAAGAGGGTCCTGGACCTGCAGTCATCCCAGCGCTTCTTGACATGTTGGTAGACGCGGACTGCCACCCCCTCCGCGTTGATGGCAGTCACGATGTCCGTTCAGATCCGAGTCCATCCTTCCTTGTTGGCGCGCTTACTTCCGAAGAGGGCATCATACTGCCCCAGGACTTGCTCCACCAGGACACCAACTTCGGTGGCAGTGAAGCTGGTGCCCCTCTGCCTCTCTGGCCGGGGGTTGCCAGTGGTGCCAGATGTTTCAGTGTCCGACATGGCAACCCCAGAGGCAGGAGTGGGTGGGCAACTGGGTCCTGGGGCTGGGCTGTGGAGCGATGGTATCCCAGTCGGGAGTCTTCTGTTCCAGCAGGGGTGGACACAGCAAATGGACCCCTGCAGATGGCTGATGTGCAGGCACCAAATGGCAGGCAGGCAGGCAGCAGCAGATGGCTCGTGGGAGGCTGCTCGGGGCTCTGGGGGGCAGTAATTCAGCCTTTTGGGCAGGAGCGTGGTCTTCCGTGTGCTTACGCGTGGCCAGCTTGATACGGAGTGAATTGGCACGTGAAAATCCTGCACGTCTGCGTGTAATTCGAGGAAAGGCCCTTAGCGCGTATGCACGTCAGCACGCATATGCGATTTCATTGGACCAAAGGCCCTTAGCGCGTGAGCGCGTCTGTGATGTGACGCGCGCGGGTGTTTCCCTCATTGCACATGATGACAGAAGGCCGAATTACTGCCCCCCAGAGCCCCGAGCACGCTCCCACCTGCCATCTGCTGATGCCTGACTGCCTGCTGCCCACGTGCCCTGCAATTTGCTGCCTGCACATCAGCCAGGGGTGCTGTTGCTGTGACCACCCCTGTGACCACCCCTGCTGGAACCGAAGACTCCCGACTGGGATTCCATCGCTCCACAGCCCAGCCCCAGGACCCAGTTGCCCACCCACTCCTGCCTCTGGGGTTGTCATGTCGGGGCAAACACCATCTGAGACCACTGACAACCCCCGGCCAGAGAGGCAGAGGGGCACCAGCTTCAGTGTCACCGAAGTTGGTGTCCTGGTGGAGCAAGTCCTGGGGCAGTATGATGCCCTCTTCGGAAGTTCCCGCGCCGACAAGGAAGGACGGACTCGGACCTGGACTGACATCGTGACTGCCATCAACGCGGAGGGGGTGGCAGTCCGCGACTTCCAACATGTCAAGAAGCGCTGGGAGGACTTCAGGTCCAGGACCCTGAACAAGGCCCGGCGCCTCTTGAAGGCAGCGGATGCCAAGGGGCGCCGAGGCCACTTGTCGGAAGATCAGATGAGGGTCCTGGAACGCATATCCCCAGCGCTCCACGTCCAGGTCCTTGAGAGGCAGACCCGTCTGGAGTCGAGCGGTAAGTGTACATGCATCCTGATTGTGAGCTGTGCGTGTGGTGATGTTTCAGTAGTGTGCAGTTTGCACATCTGTTTCTATGGGGTCGAGTATGGGTGGGGGTGTACAGGGCCGTGGGGCTAACACATGCGAGGGCTGGAATGTGTGAGACATGGATGATGCTTGTGTGTGTAGGCTTGCATGCCAAATGCAGTTGTGTGGGCACACATGTTTGGATGAATGTGTATGTAAGTAGACATGTCCGTGATTGCACGCATGTATGTTGTTTTCAGCTGCATGTATCAGCACTGTGTACATGTGCATTTGTGTGTATTTGACAAGGGTGCAACAGTGATGCAACATGGATGCATGTGACAGCCGGATGTGGAAGCCTGATTGGCAGATGTGACATGGATGCCCATCTGAACACTGCGACACTTGCCAGAGGTGTACACATGCATGCAAGTGTGGTGGTGTGTGTACATGTGTGGTGCACTTCCTGTGTTGCATGTGATGTCTGGCTCAGCTTTGCCTGCTCATGCTGTTGTATGGGTATGGATGGTGCTGGTAGTTGCGATATGGCTGTGGTATGGCTCATGTGTGCGAGTTGAAATGACATGTGTTTTGGGGATTGTGATGGCATGTCTGAGGTTTGCCAATGCCACTCATGTACAACTGTCATGTGTGTATGTGTCCATTGTACAGTGCCCTGATGCCTGTGTTTTATTTCTCCCTGTCTGCAGTGTCAACTGATGAAGAGGGCGGAGAAGGTGCTGTGGAGCACAGCGGCGGGGATCCCACCGCCAGCCAGAGACGCAAGGCCCGGCTCCCCTCCCATGTTGTCATCTCGTTGGGGAGTGAGGAGTCCGGTGTCACGTCCCAGGCCGCAGCTGCCGGGGGGAGGTCCAAGAGGCGGAGGTTGGAGTTGGACTCCTCAGCAGCAGAAGGGGCAGCTGGGACCCCACAGGGCCCAACGGGGGAAGATGGCACAGAGTCATCCAGGTTGGTGGGGGGTTTGGTGGAGGAGGAGGCCGTGCAAGCAACAGAGACGGGGTCTGGAGGTGGGGATCCCACTGGAGCTAGTGGTGCAGTGCAGGACCAGGGACAGGAGGCAGCACAGGCCGCCGTGGAGGTGCCTGTGTGCAATCCTGTCCCTGATCCTGTCCCTGCATCATCTTGCACCAGCAGGGATGCCTACGTCCAGACCCGTTTTCAGGCAGGGGATGAGCAAACGACAACTGGCCTTCCTCTGCCTGCGGACGTGGCTATCCGGGTCCGGGTTGATCCTGTCCTGACTGGTGTGGCGTTGCGTCAACGGGCCATGCGAGGTGACCTGCAGTCTTTTCATGAGGAGACTGCACATCATCTCGAATGGCTCGTTGACCACGTCAGCCTTCTGGGACAGGTCACCCAGTCCTGATTCCTCCGTTTGCTGGGGCTTGCTACGACCCCCTCCTCAACTGAACCCTCTACGCGCCAGTCGTCCTCCGTGCCATCTTCCCACCCATCAGTCACCTGAGTACCCTGTGGAGCTGCCTCTGACGGTGCGGCCAGGCTGGTGGAGGAGGCATCCCTGCCACAGTCGGGAGTCGGACGTCCAGCAGGGGTGGCCACATCAACGACTGCACCCCAGCCGGCGTAGGATGTGCAGGCAGCAGGAGGCAGTGCACGGGCAGAGGCACAGCAGCAGCAGCAACGTGGTGGGAGCCATGAAGGCTCGGGGCCTTCAACATCGGAGGGGCAGGCATCGGCAAGGAGGGCAGGAGGACCCAGGACAGAGAGTGTCTTCCGTGTGGCAGCGGTTGGGCCACGCCATAGATGCGGAGCGGCAGCGGGCGGAAGAGGCACAGCTCACAATGGTCAGGGCGGAGAACTCCATGCGGAGGGCCCTGAGGCGGGCCGAGTGCCTCGAGGCAATCCGCAGGGGTTTGGAGGTGGACACGTCGACGGCCCTGCGGACCCTCGGGGCCATGGAGGAGGACCGCCTCCGGGACATTGAGCAGGAGTTCGATGATGCCCTGGCCCGGGACATCGAAAAGTGAGCCGTCAAACTAGCCCGCTGCCCATGTACATAGTTATGTAGGTAGTGTTAGGTTTCCTTTTTTTTTGGATTTATTTTGGACCTTTTGGACATTGGCCACATTTTTTTTATATAGTTTATTTTATTAGTTAGTGTAGTTAGATAGGTTTAATTTCTTTTGTTGGGATAATGGACCCTGGCTTGTTCGTATGTACATAGTTCACTGTTGGATTGTATTTTTCTTTCACAATTTGACCATGGAGCAATGGCTTTCAATTATTATTTCCCATTGGATTTTCTTTTGTGGACAGTGACTTTGGACACCATTACTTTGGATTATGATTTTTGGTTTTGCTTTTTTTCACGGACATGCTTCTTTTCATTTTTGTACATTCCCATTTCTGTTTCTTTATTTTTGATTCTATTTATGTTTCCTTTAATACATATTTTTTTATTGAACTTCAATGTTTAGTATCTCATTGGTTTCATGCATATCATGATATGGGTTTTGAGATTCACTGACACCCATTGGGTGTATGTGAGGGAAATGTGTTTGTTTCGGAACTTGCAATTGGTGTTCTGTCATGTAATTGCCAATTATGAGTGGGTGGATGCAATACTCGGGTGGGTGTTTTGCATTTGGAGGCTGACCATAGGGACCAGGGATCTAGATTGTGATGACATGTTGGCTGGGGAACATGAGTTGGACATGGGTGGGGGCCTGGTGGAGGGTGCCCCTGCACTGCTGGGGGGTGGGGGTGGTGGGAGACATGGGTGGGGGCCTAGTGGAGGGTACCCCTGCACTGATGGGGGTTGGGGGTGGTGGGGAACATGAGTTGGACATGGGTGGGGGCCTGCTGGCAGGTGCCCCACAGTGCTGGGGGGTGGGGGTGGTGGGGAACATGAGTTGGACATGGGTGGGGGCCTGGTGGAGGCTGCCCCTGCACTGCTGAGGGGTGGGGGTGGTGGGAGACATGGGTGGGGGCCTGGTGGAGGGTGCCCCTGCACTGCTGGGGGGTGGGGGTGGTGGGAGACATGGGTGGGGCCTGGTGGAGGGTGCCCCTGCACTGCTGGGGGGTGGGGGTGGTGGGGGACATGGGTGGGGGCCTGGTGGAGGGTGCCCCTGCACTGCTGGGGGGTGGGGGTGGTGGGGAACATGAGTTGGACATGGGTGGGGGCCTGGTGGAGGGTGCCCCTGCACTGCTGGGGGGTGGGGGGGATGGGAGTCATGGGTGAGGGCCTGGTGGAGGGGGCCCCTGGTGGCTGGGGGTGCAGGGGGACATGCGTTGGTGGGCAGTAGTGCAAGTTGACATGTGGGTTGGCTGGGGGGCATGGCCATGGTGGATGGGGTGCCTGCAGGACATTTGCAGGGTAGGTCCCTGTGGTGTGAGGGTGTAGAACACCTGGAAGGACCCACACGTGCAATTCACGTGTGGTGCTCCCTGCGCACCCCTGTAATACACGTACCCTGATGGAATCGCGTGTGATACTTTCCGCGCACCCCTGATATGCACGTAGCCAGGACATTCGCGTGTGGAACTTCCCGCGCACCCCTGATATACATGTACCCTGCTGACTTTGCGTGTGAAACTTCCCGCGCACCCCAAGATACACGTAGCCAGGAGATTTGCGTGTGTAACTTCCCGCGCACCCCTGATATACTTGTACCCTGCTGACTTTGCGTGTGAAACTTCCCACGCACCCCAAGATACACGTAGCCTGGAGATTCGCGTGTGTAACTTCACGCGCACCCCAAAATACACGTAGCCAGGCGACTTGCGTGTGGAACTTCCCACGCACCCCGAAATACACGTAGACAGGACATTCGTGTGTGGAACATCCCGCGCACCCCGAAATACACGTAGCCAGGACATTCGCGTTTGGAACTTCCCGCGCACCCCTGAAATACACGTACCCTGCTGAAATTGCGCGTGGAACTTCCCGTGCACCCCTGAAATACACGTACCCTGATGGAATCGTGTGTGAAACTTCCCGCGCACCCCTGAAATGCACGTACCCAGCTGAAATGACGTGAGGTACTTCCCGCGCACCCCAGTGATACACGTAGCCCGCTTGCCGTGCTGGTACAGGGTTAGCGCAGCCCTATGAGCTGGATTGGGGATTTTGATGGCTTTTCCCTGCGCGAGAGGCGTTCTTGGGGGCATAACTGGCGCTGCTGCAGGGTCGCTGCGCCACTGTGCGCCACGGCTGGTTTTGGTAGCTGGAATCCATGAATACGCTGTGCGCGGAAATTGGTTTTGGCGCACGCGGCTGGCGCAGGGATTCACACGCGCACACTGTGCGCCAGCCGCGTGCGCCACTTGTGCGCTGAATTCTATGAATTACCCCCTGTCTATCTACAGAACCCACAATAAATCAAATGACACAACCCAAACACCATAAAAATGTATCAACACACGCAGTGACTTTCATAGTAAAACAGGTTTTGGGGTAACCAGGTGTTATGGGCACCCTAACGGTTGAATTAATAGCCAGAAACGATATCTGTGTCTGCTGAAGGAGGTAAATGCCTAGGCTCCCCCAGCCTAATGTTTAGAATGAGAACAAAGTGTTGTTGTTGGTTCACCTAATCATGAGCTGACATAAGAACAATATGGAGATGATATCATCTTATTAGGATGTATTTAATGATAGTAATCAGCAAGTAAACAAGAACACCAAAACAGTAAACAGGAATACCAAGACAGTATCAATAGTACAATGGTGGCAGTAATACCAAGGTGCCGACACGTGTTCCGACCCGTCAGGTCTTTTTCCAGGCACAGTTCAATCAAAATAAAATTTAGCATATACACTCCTAAATCAAAAAATAAATTATTCTGATATCAACAACTGAAGGAAAGATAGAATATACCATCAGGAAATAAAAATATAAACATGTCACATTACATGAATGAATTCCAAAATGAATAATTGTTCGAAAAGCAAAGGTGGGAAAAAAGAGAAAAAAGAAAAAAGAAAAAAGAAGAAATAGATTTAGTAACATTTCATTCTCAGGAAATTGTTTCTTCAGTACAAATTCCATCCCAATAGTTTGAAAAAAGTTTTTTCTGTTGCGGGACAAATTGTAAGCGATAATACAATTTTAACCAAATAAAATGTGAGTGTATAACCTGCAAGATTAATATGGAAAATACCTCTCTCAACCCATCTATAGTGAGTAACATGATACTAAATATGTATGAAGACACCCCTTTGATGGGTGCTAACCGAAGCACACTGTTAGTCCTAATGCCGAAAAGCAATGCAAGGTGAACTTGGAATGTTGACTAATGTCCCCTGCCAGTCCTGGTTTGGATGATTAGCATGTAGACTGAAAGATACACTAAGATATAGAATGATTACAATCATTACTCATGCCACCATACTGCTGAAGATTGTTATATCTGATTTAGTGACCAACTAGATTACTAAATGGAAATATGACCAAATATGCAGTGCAGGGATATAGTGGGCCACATGAGCCACACAGGTACGGCAATGATGCATCATCAATTGATGCAAATGAATAATAATAGTTTCTCGATAGGTGAATGACTAATACACTGTCAAGAAGTAAACAATCACTGTGAAAGAACAATAGAGAATGGACAAGTAAAATGGTAAATACCATAAGATCACTGAATTTGCACTGAATTATAAGCATTGTCATCAAATTTATGGCTCCATAACGGCCGGTCCAGCGGCATCCTCCAGGGGTCCAGCGCTCCAAGGATCCGGCATTGTCGTGGCAAGGAATTAGTTTTCTAAAGTAAAAAGGAAAAAAAAACAAATCAAGTACCTAGCACAGCACATTTTTGTATCCCTCTTCTGCTGGAATATCTGAAAATAGAATTGGATTATCATTATTATTGTCATTCAGCAATGGATATTAATCTGCCCTGCTGGAACACCTGAAAATGAATTTATCATAACACAAATTAAAACATGCATATCATATCATGCAACCAAAGTAATTTAGTAAATATACACCTCCTCACATTATATCTCTTCATACCAGACCCCTTAGTATTTGCCATATATTTTAATGTTCACCTTGATTCTCTGATTAGCTCAATTTTCACTCTGCGCTCATCATTTTCTTTTAACTAGCCTCAACTTGCTCAAACCTTACACCTCATGTTTCGGGTGGAAAGTCTTGATTTGATTTACATGGACAAACCGTTCCACTGCCATCTCACCCTCCTTTTTTACCTATCCTGTACACCACAGGGGAGACCTTGACTAATATTCTAAAGGGCCCTTGCAATGTTGCAAGAAACTTAGAATTTGTATGTTTGCTCTTTCCAAAGTTCAATTTGTAATCTTGATCTCCCACCTCATATTCCTTTACAGATGTTTTCCTATCATAATATGTTTTCACACTGCCAGCATCCTTTTCCAAATTCCGCTGCACAAATGTAAATGCATGTTGTAAGTGCTTCTTCAACTCTTCCACATGTTTGAGAATTGTGGAGGCATTTACAAGTGTTTGTTCATGGGTCCTGTACAGCAAATTCTGTGGCAGTACCATTGTTCTTCCTGTTAGTACTTCATGAGGACTGAGATTTGTTGATTTAGCGGCAGTCAATCTAATGGCTATCAATACTAAAGGTAGCCGAAGGTCCCAACTAGAATTTGCTTCAGCCACAAATTTCTTTAATATGTCAAAAATAAACCTGTTGTTTCTTTCCAGCCCACCGGAAGAAGAAGGCCAATATGAGATGCGTAGTGTCCTTTTCACACCCAATATTTGCCAAATTTTGGTCATTAATGCACTAGTGAAATGACTACCGTGGTCTGACTCTATCCTTTGGGGTAACCCAAATCCTGAAAAAATATGATTTACCAGTAATGTGACTGCCGTTTGTGCACTACAATCCGGTGCTGGAATGCATTCCACCCATTTGGACATTAAACAAACCACTGTTAACAAATATTTATTTCCCCTGGCTGAACCTTTTACAGGCCCAACATAGTCGATTTGCAAATCAGACCACGGAAGGGCCAAACCTCTTTTCATTAATGGGGCTCTATGCATAGGTGAATGAGGTTGAAATTGTGCACAAACTAGGCACCCTCTTGTGTATAGGTCAACATCTAGAGACATTTGTTGCCAATAGGCGTAATCTTTTAAAATTCCCAAAGTTTTGTGTGAACCCCTGTGTCCTGCAGTTATCGCATCATGTGCATGATGTAACATTGATCCTCGAAATGACAAGGGCACCACCCGATTTGACCTGTCACAGATTCCCTAATCACCAATCCATCTTGTAATCTGATTTTCATTTAGTTTTTCAGAAATACTCTTAATTCTTCTTTCCCTTTACAATGTTTTTCATTCGGAGGATTTTGTTCTGCATCAAGTGATTATACAATATGGCTAAAATTGGGTCTCTTTTTTGCTCTTTGATCAGGTGCTGGTCTGGGGTATTACAACTCCATTGCACTACAGGCTGTTCAACTTCCTTTGGAGATTTGGAGCATGTTATCGCATCTGCCTGTACTTCACCAAGTAGGTGTTCAATGGGAAAAAAAACTCTCCCATTACAGCAATTTTGGCTAATTGTTCTGCTTTGTCATTCCCAACCTTGTCCTCACCTGGTGTTCTTAAATGTCCTCGGATTTTTCTCCAATGTATTATCAAATTATTTTCTGCCACAAGTTTATCAATGGCCTGAATCATCTTGCCATGTTTATGAGGTTTATAGGTGAGCATACCTTTTACTATCCAGACAGGTAATAATTCCACAAAACTATTTCGTGCATAATCAGAATCAGTCACTAAAACTATCTCTTTGAGTTTATTTTCAACTGCAGTATCTACTGCTTTGTAAATAGCAGCCAACTCTGCTACTTGACTTCTTCGAGACCGAATCCTCATGCTCAATCTTGGGATTTTGTCTCATTTAAACCAGATATTTCCTATTGCTGCCACAAGCTCCTCATTGTATGCTTTGTGTGGGGACTGTTCAAATTCATTCAAATTGTATTCTATTTCGGCTTCATTGGATGCACATTTGGCTGCACAATCATGCAGATCCGCTAGCCCTTGGACTACTGGGCTCTTTTTTTGTATCCATATTTTACTTCCAAAGGGAACCCCTGTAGTGCCAATGTCCAAGAAGTAATTCTGGACTGCGCCAAATTCCCTGACCTAATTCTCTTGCTTTGCAGAAATTGTAATGGTTGGTGATTGGGTTCAATAATCACTCTTTCCCCTTGAATGATGGGACAGAAATGTTGCAATGCCCTAACAGTGGTTAGGAGTGCTTTTTCCCATTTACTGAACTTAGTTTCAAACTGAGATAAGGCCTTGCTAGCATATGCAATAGTTGTGTTATTCACATCATGCCTTTGAGATATCATGGCTGACATACACTGAACAGTGAACCCTATTTCAACAAATAAATCCTGGTTCTTTATGGGATATGCCAAACATGGTACCTTCATGAGACATTATTTCAGCCTAGCCAGTGCTTCACACTGCACCCTTTCCCACTTCCAGTATACACCCTGATTTAATAATCTATAATAAAGGTTGTGTAATCGCTGCATAATTTTCAATGCATTTCCTGTCATCCCTAATACACTCTTCAACCCTTTCAAATTAGTAGGATCTTTTAATATCTGTATCTCCTCCACCTTTTTCTTTTGTGGATTCAAAACAATCTCTGTCACCTCATGACCTAAGAAGTTCACTTTCTTTTTACATCATTGTGCTTTCTGTAAAGACACCTTGGCTCCCACCTTCTGTAACTGGCCAAACACATGTTTAATCTCATTGAAATTACTTTTCAGATTCTCATTTTTAATTAGCACATCATCTACATAAACTATGGCCCCCCTCTCTGCTGCATCTGGGAGCGCCTTCCTCAAAAATATTCCAAATCCACTCCCACTATTGACATATCAAAAAGGTGCCTGGAACCATGCATATTGGGATTTGTCAAAAGAAAATGCAAACACGCTTTGAATATCTTCAGCCAATGGTACACACTAGTACCCAGCAGTAAGATCTAATGTGGTAAACACCTTTGACCCGTGGACCTGTGCGAGACCCTGATCAATAAATGGGAGTGGCCATCTGGAAACAGGTACTTTCTTGTTTAACTCTCGTAGGTCTGCACACAAACGCCATTAGCCATTAGGTTTTAACACACCCAAAAAGGGAGTATTTGATGTGCTATAAATGGGCCTAATAATTCCTCTGAATTCTAGATTCTTAATTATCTCGGCTAATGATCCAAACATGCTATGGGCAATCAATATTGTCATACAAATACTGGTTCCTTACCATGTCCCTTTGGTAATGTGGCAACATGCAGATCGGTTAGGCCGCAATCATATGCGTCTTTGGCGAAAACCTTTCTAAATTCCAGAAATATTTTCCTCAACTGATCCTTTTCTTCATCATTTGTACATGCATCTGCAGCCTGGACCTGCTCTTCTACCATTTTTTTACATTCTGGGAAATCCTCTAATGGGGGAAACCTCTGAACACGGGTGGCGGTATCTTTCTGTAGAGTTGACACATTTAAATATTTTGGAATATTGACCTCCATTTCAATATGATGTTTATTCTGTTTTATTTTCCGTTACATCAAAATGGATGCAATTATTTTGATGACAGTATATTGTCTCACTTGATTCATAAGGATACATAGACTGAATTTTGAATATTCCTTTAGGTTGAGAATCCAAAGACTCTGGCAACTCACCCTGCGCATTCACATATCTTTTAGGGATATTCCCAATCACTGCATTACTGAAATCTGCAGTCCAGTGAGATTTTTGTATTGCCATTCCTAAGCCAAATTCTCCTCTAAATGAATATCCTGGCATCCTTATCCACCAGGATTTTAATTGGGTCCATCTCCAATCTCTACCAGTGGTGTATACTCACATTCCAGCCCTTGCTGCCTCATGGATTTATTTAAGCACACAAATTCATCAGAATCTTTCATCTGTTGTCCCTTTCTGTGCTTTAGCACTATTGTAACTTGTCTGGTAAATGCAGGAATGGTAATACCCTTTCTCGACTGTAATTTAATTGCATATGGGGCCACCTGCAGGCATTGATAAGCCTGTCTATTGTCTTCAAATTGAGGTGCAGGTCCCCCCAACCTGGATCACACCTTGTGATTTAGGAAGTCTAGCACCATACACATTCTGTGCATAAAGTCATTTCCCAGATAACATTTATTTTGTGTCCCACTCACTATCTACACGTTGTGTTGAATAGTATTAGGGCTAATTGTGATTTTTAGCATGCATCTTCCTACAACCCTATTTCATGATTCCGGAATATCCAACCCAAAAATGTGTTGGTCCTTTATTCTGACCTTTGGGGTCTCCTCCCTGTCAATTATTTGCTGAAATATTTTATCATTAACAAAACCTCTTTCCTGCTCAAGCGCTAAGGTGGCTTCTATCACTCCAAAATTCCCATTCACCCGCATAGGGATCCATGGCTGTCCATCTTCCATGCGTATTTCAGAAAGGGTTGAAATGTGTTTTTCTGTGTTTACCTCTGGATTAACACTTTGCTTGCACTTCTTTTCCTTTTAATAAAAGTGCAATGTGTTTTCATCTATTCCTGTTTGCCATTTTTTCTTTGGGTCCAAATAAACCTCCATATACTGCTTTTCTTCTTCACCTCACATTTTACCCTGACACATTCGAATGACAGTGACACTAGGCACACAGCCATTCTGAAGATACACTTCCACTGCATCATCTGATTTAGCCACCGTATGGCATTCTTTTATACTGTTGTTTTGTGACATCACCTTCTTAGGCCTCAATGGTTTTTTGGCTAAGGACCATAAGACCCCATTTACCCCATCAATGAGGGGCGACAACCTCTACAATTTGTCCCCAATATGAAAGGTATTTCACTGAGAGATGTGATTAATACTTCCTGTCTCATCAGGTGTTTCCCTATCTTTATGTCAACCTCAGTGACACCTTCGATAGGTATTTCCACACCATTGAAATTGTGTACAGGGCCTTCATTTTGTCTCACCTTTATGTAATTTTGTGGGGATCTCCCTTCATTGATACTTTTTACTAACTCTTTGGACATGATCATAGCCTGTGCACCCGTGTCAATCATTGTACCACAGTGATAGGATCATAACACCAGTCTTCAACCTCCTCTAGCACACACACAAAATGTGAATTCTTGCTGATTTCAGGACTCATCTTTCTTGGCCCCTTTTCACTTCTAGCTAAACACATGGACATGTGAAATTATATTTTCTCCTCCTTTGTGTTCACTTCATTTTGAACTCCTTGGCCTATTTTTATGGGCTCAGGGCCCATCTGGACCGTGACAATTGACTGCTCCCTGCTACTGGGATCCAGCTTTCTCATCACAGCCTTGTGACTGAGCCTTTTCATAAGTGTCACATGGCAGCCTGTCATTTCCTGTTGCATGACACCTATCTGAGTTTTGCACAATGCCTGTCCTTTCAGTCCCTTGGAATATTTGTGGCTCAAAATACTCTTCAGGTGACTGGTCTGCACTTTCCTTTTGAGTTATCATTTTCCTGTCTGGATTTCAATGGTATTCAAGGGCGGATATTTTAACAGCTAATCCTACCTCTTTATCAGATGTTTTATCTTCAAACAAAATGTTCTTTTTAAGTCTATCTCACTGTTCTTTAGGTTTCTCTTGTTCATTTTCTCCTTTTTGTTCTGCATCTGCACACACCTCGATAGTCTGGTTCAACTCTAAATTGAACCACACTTCATTATTCTGTGTGTGTGTATCCCTTGTTTCACTCTAATTTGTTGGTATTTTTATTTTTTGAATACGCAACAATTCAGGACCGATACACAAAACTGATTCATGGGCTTTTGTTTTTTTATCATTGCAGGGGCTAGCAAATAGTCACTTGTTGTCAGAACTCACTGGATCACTCCTATGACATTCTGCACCTTCATTTGGCTGCTGTTTTTGGACTGCACAGAGTTTTCCTATTTGCTCAGACAACATTTTAACTGGGGCCTCTAGGCATTGAAATCAGTCCATGTCCCTGGATTCCTCTCTTTGCGGCCTGGGACGATATTGGTTAAATTCACCCTGATTCGACCTGTTCAAGTGCCTCTCAGTAGATTGATTTCTATTTGGGTTGTTCCTGAACTCATGGGCCATAGGGGGTGGAGAACGTGGCATGAACATTCTTTGACTGTGGTCGACTGGTGGTGGTGACTGGTTATAATGGTGCGGGACATAATTCATATTTTGCCTATCATTTAGCAGGAACTGTCCTCTATGCTGATTTCCATTTTCAATCAATCTAGACACGTACCATGGCCTATGTGGATGGCCATGTACTATTGTATTAGGGTCAAACCTGCCCCGAGTGTCTTGTATGGGCCATTGTTCCTTTGATTTTGATTGTTATTCATGCCTGAAATATCAGGTCAGAATCCTGCCCTAGGGTTATCACTCAAATATCTAGGGCTAATGTAAGTCTCTGTATTGCTCGGGCCATTTGATTGGAAAATGGGAGCTTGGGGTGGCGTCCTCTGTGGTGGCATGCCCCTCTGATTAGGTGTAACATTGTTCCTTGCCTGAGATTGGTCTGATTCAAGGGGCATTTTTGCAGATTTTATCTCCATTATTGCAGGTGTGGATTCTTTAGATTTTGATTTTTGTCTCTCTATTCCTAGACCCTTCCTCACTCTGACAGTAGATTACCTCATACAGTTTAGTTCCTTGTTCTACAATCCACTCTAACGATTTTTCTCTGTCAAACTTGCCAAATAGCTGTGATATAATATCTTTTATAGACCAACATATGTGGTCTTAAATTCTGCAGAATTAGGGCTAAAACGGGAAAATGCTGTTTTTAATTCTTGGAGGAACTTGCGAGGTGACATATCTGGCTTTGCTGTCATTGTATACGCTGCTTTCTTAGAGTCTTGCATCGACCGGTAAGGTGAGAAGTGATGTCTAACCTCTTTCTCAAAATCTGCCCATGACAGGTTTTCCTGATCATTGAGACCCCGAATGACACTAGCAGATGCAGAATCCAGCGTTAGGTGAAAGTACTGTCTATGCTGTTCCCTAGGTATCTGAAGGACTTTAAATATATTGTCTACCATTTCTAAATGGTCCTCTATGCAACAATTGCCTCCCTTTTTGAATGGTTCAATCAAAGTCCTGATGGATTTCATTATTTTGATAGGGTTACTTGGCGCATTCTGGGGTGCATTATTCTGTCACTCATCTTTTTTCTCTGGTGGGTAGGACTGATGATAACCACCGACGGGTGAATCCAACCCCCCAATGGGCTACAATCAGGCCTAGCCAAAGGTATAGCCATTGGTAGATTACTTCCTTGGGCGGGGATGATCTCAACTGCATTAAATATAGTGCCTTGTTGTTTTTCTTTAGATTTAAAACAAAATATTTGCTGTTCCTAATCTTTGCACCGTTTATGAAGTTTGTCTGCCGCCTGACAAAGATTAGAGTTCTCATCACTGATCTTATTAAAAACGGCTTGCATTTCATGTATTTGCATTTGGCACTGACTAAACTCTCTGTCCTTCTTGTCATTCTCCTGAAGCATTTTAACCATGTCTTGTTCTATAGCATGAAGTTGGTTTTCTTTCTCCTTGTTATTCTTTTGGATCATCTGCATCTCCAAAATAGTATCATCATTGTCTTGTCTTATTGCATCTATGACCCCTTTTAGTTGCATAAATTCCTGTTCACTCTCCTCAAACTTCTTTTTTTCTGAGACAGCTGCTTATCCGTTTCGCCAGATTTATACTGCATCTCTGTGTTAGATTGCTCTAATTCCATTTTTAGACACTTTATTTGCTCACTTGCATCATCCAAGCTGGCCTGTAACTTATTAATTACCTCAGAATCATTCCCCTGCAGACTTAACGACCGATTTAGGAGAAACCAAAGCTTTGCACATAATCATATTATGCAATCTTTCTCTAGATTGTTGTCTGAAGCCCTGAAAAGCTGTAGCAGGCAGACCTGTACAATACTCCCTTCTTCAAAAATGTCATGCAATGACTCCTTTTGCACTCAAAGTAGCTTGCCAGCTCAGAAAAATCTTCTTCAATTTGGGACATAATGACACTGTGTGCAGTGCCACACTATCACCTCACATAATTAGTTCTCTTTTTCAGTGCACCAAATGACCAGGGTCGGACTAGGACAAGAAATAGGCCCGGTCACCCAAAAAAAGTGGCCCACCCCTCGCCTCAATAAAATGGCCCACCCCTTGCCTCACGACCCTTGACCTCTGATGAAATCCCGGAAGTGATGTCATTTGACCCCACCCCAATGTGACATCCTGGGAAGCAATGAAACACAACCTTTCACCCCCTGACATAACAGGAAGTGGCATCAAATAGCATTGGTCCTAAGTACACTAAATTACCGAGCAAGCAGATGTCTAAGGCCAATGATAATATGTTATTGTATAGCACTTACGCTTAAACTCTTTTTTTATAGAACAAATATGCATACAATACTGGTACTCATTTATCTAACTAAGAAGGATAAAAGGCTTTTTTTAAAAAAAAATGGAAATTTTCAATTTATTTTTTCCAAATTGGCCCATCCATGGCCAGAAACCGAGTGGCCAAACGGACCCTGCAAATGGCTGCACCTAATACACTTGCCATGCCCAGTCACTGCTTTAAAGTTCCTTCCCACAACTGTCATGGGTACTAGGTTGGTGGCACTATTCAGTCAATTACATACCCAGTTCATGATAGCAGGAGGAAAAATCAGTCAGGAGCATTATGGGTAAGAGCTTGGAGGGCAAGGTCAGGGTAAATATCCATGTCTCCATTTGGAATCACCTATCCTCCATAGGATAACAATAGACTTCCTGTTTCACTAACATGGATCCCATTTTGTTCCAATCTGGACTTTATGCAACGCTCTAGTCTTTCGGGCGAGGCCCTCTATAAAAGCCAAGCCCAAAAGAACAAGACTTGCTTCGTGTGTTTTCTGTAGCAGTGAGCACGCGCTTACCTGGTTCAGTCTCCGGAGCTCTTCCATGGTTTTCTGCAGACCTGATCCCCGGCAGGACGGCATCCTCGCTTCTTCGAGTTCCGCATCTGCAAGGGAACAACTGAAAGCATTAGCGAACTTCATTTTTTCAACTCACTCGTTTTCTTCCGGCGGACCCGATCGTCTCTTCAGCTTCATCTTCACCTCGCGGACCATCTGGCCTTTGCAGTCCGTTGTATTTTCATTTTCAAAGAGGTATTTCTTGACTAGACCTGTTAGGCGAAAGACAAGAGAAAGAGGGATTAATCTCTAAAGACAATTCTGGGTCCAAATACCCTAAGGACATACGTTTTCTCTTACCTGCGCCTAGTGAAGTAACTGGGCCAGCGAGAACTCTTGGACATTGAACTCTTCGATCCACAACATAGGGGTTCAGTGAAGTAACTGTCCCTGGACTTATTTTGGATCGCCTGAACTTTCCGAAATTTAGGAGGTGGCCTCGTTTTCTCTCCGCCGCAACAAACAAGTGGGGATAGCTTCCCTACAGCACAACTGCCATCCGGCCCGCACCATAGCGCCCCTGCAGAGCCAGGACGGAGAGCACGTCTTACCAAACTAAGAGGTGAGCCCATAAACACAGTGCTTAATTCAGGCTGGTTGGGAGGGGGTTTTACCAGGGCCTGGCACAGTTCTAACCCGTCCCTTACCTATCCTTACAGGAAGAACCCCAGGAGAGGGAGATAAGTTGAATTCGGGGAAGAGCAGAGTTTTCAGGTGAGCGTGACAGAACACAAAGCCAACCTTAAAACACCTCCGCCTGAGCGATGGAGACCTTGGATGTAGACCAACTGTCACAGTTATTGGGGGAGCTGAGGGCCGAGGTACACGCAGCTCGTTCGGAGACAAACGCCTTGAGGCGTGAATTGGTAGTAAACAGAGATAAGACAGATGAGGTAGCTCGCCAGTTACTCCAGACTCAAGTGGGTATGGCCCCATTACCAAGGGGAGCCACGGCCACACCACCTGTACCACCCCAGCCCATAACAGCCCAAGTACAAGTAGTCCTTCCAGGCAATATACCTCTGCCCGCCCCGGAGAGATTCTCAGGAGAGCCCAAAAAATTCAGCACGTTTATGAATCAGTGCCGTTTACATTTTCTCTGTAATCCAGGGTTGTTTCCCTCAGACCAGTCCAAGGTAGCCTTTGTGTTGTCATATTTGGGGGGACATGCTGCGGTGTGGTCTGTACCGTTAGTCAACCGCGATGACCCCTTGCTTTGAAATTTTGGGGGCTTTCAACGTGAATTGGAAAAGCTTTTCGCCCGTAGCACACAAGGGCAGGCTTTGGATGACGAGTTATTATCTTTGGGACAAGGGAATCAGGATCTTTTGGCTTACGTATCAACGATCAACCGTCTGGTAGCTGAAACGAACTGGCCTGAGGAAAAACAGACAACCCTTTTTTACCGAGGACTAAGGGGAGAGCTTAAGGACGTCCTGGCACAAGTAGTTAATCCCACCGAAGGGTGCGCCGAGTATATAGACCTTGCACTTCAACTCGATCATCGTTTGCAGACACGGAGGGCCGACCGCTCAAGCACGGACAGCAGAACATTCTACTTACGGCCCAAGTAAACATCTGTTCGCCAGTCCACGGAAACACATCCTGAACCCATGCAACTTGGAGGAGTCCGAGGTCCCCTCTCTAAGGCTGAACGTGATAAAAGGCGCCAAGAACAATTATGTTTATACTGCGGTCAATCCAGCCATTTTCTTCACAACTACCTGATCAAACCACCCCGAAAGACTGTAGGCACCATCGATGGGGTAAAGGAAAAACCCGAGGGCGAAAACTACAACGCCCGGCAAACTTAGAGGTCGGTTTGTCGAGCGCAAGAAAAACACCCCAGACCTCTCATTTTACCATCCTAGTTACCATTGTAGACCAGCGCCGACCCTCCAGTTTACACGCTCTAGAAGCCTTTGTGGATAGTGGAGCCACAAGGAACTATCTGGACCTTGAGATGGCAAACAGGATCGGCTTACCAATTTGTTCAAAGGAAACCATGGACAATGTAACCGCTGTCGACGGAACTCAGCTACTATCAGGACCGGTTACCCGTTGCACCGCCAAGGACATTAAGCTCTGTCAGGAGGGGCACAAGGAGGAAATTTCATTCGATCTGATTTCGGCTCCGCAGTTCCAGATGATCCTTGACATACCTTGGCTCGAGAAACATAACCCACTCATAGATTGGCGTGGTAGATCTTTAACCTTCCCCAGAGATTGCAGACACTGTTATGAGTCAGGTGGGGCATCGGAACGACCAATAAGAGCATCACAGAACATTCTCCCAGGGTTGGGGATTTTGGGAGTTTTACCTCCCGAATACCAAGAATTCCGAGATGTATTCGCCAAGGAACAAGCCAACGTTCTGCCCCCGCATCCTCCTTATGACTGTCAAATAGACCTGGTACCAGGGGCAAAGGTCCCGTGTAGCCGCATATATCCTCTGACGGAAGGGAAAACGCTCATCTAAAGGCCTACTTGGACCAATACATCGCAAATGGTTTTACCCGCCCTTCCAAATCTCCCGCGGCGTCTCCCCTCTTCTTCGTCCCTAAGAAGGAGGGGGATCTAAGAACGTGCATTAACTATCGCGCGTTAAACCAGGTCACTGTGAAAAACCGGTACCCGTTACCTCTAATACCCGTATTACTCGACCAAGTGCGCCACGCGCAGGTATTCACAAAATTGGATCTCCGAGGTGCCTATCACCTGGTGCATGTTAAAGAGGGCGACGAATGGAAGACAGGGTTCCGAACCAGGTATGGCCTCTATGAGTACCAAGTTATGCCGTTTGGGTTATGCAACGCGCCAGCGGCATTCCAACACTTCATGAATGATGTCCTACGAGAATTGCTAGATGTATGTGCCGTTGTGTACATAGACGATATCCTCATCTATTCGGCTTCTGTACAAGAGCACGTATCTCATGTACGGGCGGTTCTTCACAAGCTGCGCAACAACCACCTCTATGCCAAGCTTGAAAAGTGTTCCTTCCACGTCACTGAAGTTGAGTTTTTAGGATTCGTCTTATCGCCACAAGGCATCCGCATGGCCAACAGGAAAGTAGAGGCGATTCTCACTTGGCCATCACCTTCGTCCCTAAAGGGAGTGCAGAGCTTCCTGGGTTTTGCAAATTTTTACAGACGCTTTATACCAGGTTTTTCACATTTGGTGCATCCTATTACCGCCCTCCTATGCAAGCATTGGAAATTTGAATGGACCCCCGCAGCTGAAGAAGCCTTTTGTGCTCTGAAAAGCCGATTCACATCCGCTCCAGTATTACAACACCCACAACCAGATCTCCCTTACATTGAAGAGACTGACGCATCAAGCGTGGCCATGGGAGCGGTCTTGTCCCAACAGAATACGGATACTGGTCAACTTCATCCCGTGGCTTTCTGGTCGAAAAAATTCTCACCTGCAGAACTAAATTATGCGGTTACGAATAAAGAACTGCTTGCGTTAAAAGAAGCCCTCAAGGAATGGAGGCATTACTTACTCGGAACTAAACATACCATTACCATAATAACAGATCATCAGAATCTCCAGTACTTACGTTCAGCTAAAGCACAATCATCACGACAGCTTCGTTGGGCTCTGTTCCTATCAGAGTATGATTTTGTGATTACCTACCGACCCGGAGTTAAAAATGGGAAAGCAGATGCTCTATCGCGCATAGGCAAAGGAGAACAAGCTTACAGAATTCCTGATCCAGTGGACATCATTCCTGGAGACAAGATCCTCGGTCTGTGTGGCAACGATTCTTCATGGGAAGAAGTCAAGCAGGGGGTCAAAGACAGCCTGCCCGTAAAAGAATTAGAAACATGGGAAGAGAAGGGGTTAACTTTTCCGTCAAGAATGCCCTACCATACTATCGAGACTGTCTGTACCTTCCAACACGTACTCTACAGGAAGAAATACTTGTAAACTATCGTGATTCACCAATGGAAGGCCACTCAGGAGTGAGTAAGACTATTGAGAAGATAGAGAGATCCTACTGGTGGTCAAATTGGCGACAGGATATTCACGATTTTGTCAACTCATGTGGGACTTGTGCCTAAAACAAGGCCTCAAAGCAGAGGCCCGCCGGTTTATTGCAACCACTGGTTATGCCACCCACACTTTGGCATACAGTCTCTATGGACTTTATCACAGACTTGCCTCCTAGTTCAGGATTCAACACCATTCTTGTGTTAGTTGATTTATTCACCAAGATGGCCCACTTTATCGCTCTTAAAGGGATTCCGTCAGCTCCGGTCTTGGCTAGGGAATTCCTCTACCACATTGTGAAGTTGCATGGGTTTTCATCCGTATTAATCTCCGATAGAGGGAGCCAATTTGTGTCTTCTTTCTGGAAGCATTGCTGTTCTCTGGCCGGAATTGAAATCCGGTTGTCTACCAGTCACCACCCTCAAACAGACAGCCAAACTGAGCGTACAAACCAGACTTTAGAGCAGTACCTCCGTTGTCTACTGCACCAGACAGAACGCTCCTGGGAAGAGATCCTGTGGATGGCCGAATACGCTTATAATAATTCAATAAACGCCTCGATGCGCATGACACCATTTTACACTCTGTTTGGCCGCAACCCTAGGACCTCAGCATATGACCCACCAGAAGCCATCGAAATGCCAGCCATAGAGACTTTACATGAGAGGATTTCACAGGCAAACAAAGATGCAATAGAACACCTTAAGACAGCTAAGATCACACAGAAAAAGTATGCTGACCGTCATCGACAAGAAGCCCCTAACTACCAAGTCGGAGATCTTGTATGGCTAGCAACCAAGTATATAGCTTTGAAGGGAACCAGGACATTTTAAACCAAGTTCTTAGGCCCATTCACAATTGAAAAGGTATTAACTCCAGTCGCCATGAGGTTAACCCTACCTCTACAGATGCGCATACATCCCGTGTTTCATGTTTCCTTGTTGAAGCCAGTTCAGCCTGGGACTAGAACCTTGGCACCCCCAAACCCTCTAATATTTCCAGGGGAGGAACCAGAATTTGAGGTCAAACAAATACTAGATTCTAAGATGGTGAAAAAGACCTTGTATTATTTGGTGGACTGGAAAGGATATGGTCCTCAAGACAGGTCATGGGAGCCAAAAGAGAACATTCATGCCCCTCGGTTATTACTCAAGTTCCATAAGAACAATCCCACTAAGCCTGGTCCGGGAAACACATCCTTGAGAGGGGTCTTGAGGGGGAGGACTGTCATGGGTAATAGGTTAGGTGGCACTATTCAGTCAATTACTCACCCAGTTCATGATAGCAGGAGGAGAAATCAGTCAGGAGCATTATGGGTAAGAGCTTGGAGGGCAAGGTCAGGGTAAATATCCATGTCTCCATTTGGAATCACCTATCCTCCATAGAATAACAATAGACTTTCTGTTCCACTAACATGGATCCCATTTTGTTCCAATCTGGACTTTATGCAACGCTCTAGTCTTTCGGGCGAGGCCCTCTATAACAGCCACGCCCAAAAGAACAAGACTTGCTTCGTGTGTTTTCTGTAGCAGTGAGCACGCGCTTACCTGGTTCAGTCTCCGGAGCTCTTCCATGGTTTTCTGCAGACCTGATCCCCGGCAGGACGGCATGCTCGCTTCTTCGAGCTCCGCATCTGCAAGGGAACAACTGAAAGCATTAGCGAACTTAATTTTTTCAACTCACCTGTTTTCTTCCGGCTGACCCGATCGTCTCTTCAGCTTCATCTTCACCTCGCGGACCATCTGGCCTTTGCAGTCCGTTGGATTTTCTTTTTCAAAGAGGTATTTCTTGACTAGACCTGTTAGGAGAAAGACAAGAGCTAGAGGGATTAATCGCTAAAGACAATTCTGGGTCCAAATACCCTAAGGACATACGTTTTCTCTAACCTGCGCCTAGTGAAGTAACTGGGCCACCGAGAACTCTTGGACATTGAACTCTTCGATCCACCACATAGGGGTACAGTGAAATAACTGTCCCTGGACTTATTTTGGATCGCCTGAACTTTCCGAAATTTAGGAGCATCCTCATTTTCTCTCCACCGCAACAAACAAGTGGGGATAGCTTCCCTACAGCACAACTGCCATCCGGCCCGCACCATAGCGCCCCTGCAGAGCCAGGACGGAGAGCACGCCTTACCAAACTAAGAGGTGAGCCCCTAAACACAGTGCTTAACTCAGGGTGGTTGGGAGGGGGTTTTACCAGGGCCTGGCACAGTTCTAACCCGTCCCTTACCTATCCTTACAGAAAGAACCCAGGAGAGGGAGATAAGTTGAATTCGGGGAATAGCAGAGAAGAGGTCGAGAGAATCCATCGCTCCCGCAGAGTTTTCAGGTGAGCGTGACAACAGCACAACGCACCAAAATATGTTAGGGATTTTGTCAGAGGGCTATACCTAATCTCGTGGTATTCTCTTATGGTGGTAAAGTGGTATGGCATTATTATGGTGATGCCCTATATGGTGTGACAATGCTCCCCTCTAACACCTGTATTCTATTTAGGGTAACATCTAAATACAGGTCAACAGGCTTATTACACTTGAAAACCTGACAGTGCTAACTGCCACCCCCAGCAAATTATCTACAAGGCTGGGCTACTGCCTTTGGCAGATCTGTTCAGCTGCAAACATGTTCAGCTGAAATGCTGCACTCACACTCTGTCTATGTACAGAACCCACAATAAATCAAATGAAACCCAAACACCATAAAAATGTATCAAAACACGCAGTGACTTTTATAGTGTATATTTATCATGGCAAATATACTTACTGATCATGAAAAGCAACATTGAACAGCGATACAATTATCTTTGTGAATTTGGATCAGCAAGAATAAACAGCAAGAAAGATAATTTCAAAATGAACACAGCTCAATGACAAAATGAAATGTATTCAACCCACTCTGATTCTGGGTCGTGAGATTTGGCAGGAGCCACGCTTAACAAAAACATGCATCTTCTTCGAAAACCACTTGCTTCACATTGAATTTTCGACATAAAAAGAACCCTTTCTGTCTGCCTGAAAATACACCTTGGTATGGGCGCGATTTCTGCGGTTTTATCACAGGACCCCTCTTTGTTGTCCGGCCAGCATGCAGAAGTATCGTGACCCCTGCACACTCATGCAATCCCGATAGAAGGACACAACCTCTCTGCCAGGATGTCTGCTCCCCCATCTACAGCCCATCTCCTCAGTCTGCTGCCAGTCAGGAAAACTTTGCCCTCTGCACTGCATGACTCTTGCCAGTCTATTGCTCATCTGCCTGCTGTTCATCTGCCCACACCCCTTCTATCTCCTGAATTTAAGTGCTATCCTAGTCAATCACACTAGAACTTGCATCTTTTCCTGATGTGCACCATCACCCGATCTGGCCTCAGTATTTTACCCTTGAAGAATAGTTTTGCAAATACGTTTGCAACAGTCATTCCTGCACATAATGGTGCTTTCTCAACAGTGCATATTTTCCTTGCAGTTTATGGAATGTTGAATGAGATCACATAGCCAGTAAAATGCCTTTGCACATTTTAATTCCATTGCAGAAAAGCACTTAAATTTCTACATGTCAACTGAGCCTGCTTTTGCACTGCTTTGTTAGACACGTTACCAATCAATGGGAATGGGTGTTAATCGGTTACTTCAGGTTAGTATGTACACAGTGCAAACCGGACAAATGACCTGTTTACCCTGAAGTAAACCATTTTAAATATGTGCTTAGTGCAAGAAATTTCCATTTGTAATGTGCAGCAGCCATTTGATGTCTGTATTTTCCACATGAATCCCCTTGCCACTATTTACTGCCTCCTCTGAGTGTAATGTCATTGCTCACCGGGTCTCTACATGCCCAAGGATATCCATGTGAGAAGAGAGGAGAGCATGATCAGACCAGAAGAGAGGAGGAGTAAGAGGGTTGGAGATGGGGAAGTCAGAGGAGATGAGGGCATCCAAGGTGGGACTGGCAGAGTGCATAGGACCAGAGGGAATAATGGAGAGTGAAAGAGAGCCACAGAGTTTGCAGAAGTGCACAGAGGCTGCATTAGAGGAGTTGAGGTAAATAATAAAGTCTCCAAGGTGGAGACATTTGAAGGAGAAGGTCAGGAGAGAAGAGGAAAGGTCAGCCCATTCAGAGCAGAAGAGGGAGGCCTGGACAGGGGGCTATAGATACAGGCCAAGGGAGACACAAAACCTGCAGACAATACCCGGGACTGGTTAGGCCTGGGTTTAGAGTGGATCTTGTAGACCTCAGGGAGGGGAGTGTCCAAACATGTGATGGAGCTGGCAGGGAACCATGTCTCGGTGAGAGCAAGGATGTCAAGGTCCTTAATGAGGTGGCAGATGTCAGAGGATTGTTTGATGGCAGAGCGAGAGCTGAGGGTAGCTAAATTGAGCAAGTTGCCCCTTTTGAAGGACTTTGAAGGAGGGGTACAGGGACGTGCTACACCAGTTGGAGGTGGCAGAGGAGCCAGAGGGAAAACAGGAGGAGTGTCTGGAGAGGGGAGGAAGTTGATGAGAGATAGGAGATGTATATCAAGGAGGAGGCTGGGCTGAGAGCCCTGGGCCATGGCAGTGCCATTTAAGTAGACATTAATTATGACCCTCAGGAAGGATGCTAAGAGTACCTCCGAGCGGCTGTCACCATTAAAGGGAGAGAAAGAGAAAGGGGAGTGCAGTGACCAAGTGTAGAGTCCAAAGTGCCATGTTAGGGATGACAAAGAGGAAGTCAGTAACTGTCTGGAAGAAGCACTGGCATAGGTGTCAGCAATGGGGAAGCCTGGGTTGGAGACGAGGAGGTCCTTCTTAAACCTTTCCCTTCCAGACTAGGGGATAGGGAAGTGATAGAATAGCAATTAGAGAAGATAGGGGAGATAGAGAGCACCACTGGTGGGAAAGAGGATAGAAGGCACATGGTAGAGAGGTGAGCTGCAGAACATGACCCAAATGCACACAAGAGTGCAATGTCAATTGAAGGGTGAAAGGAGGAGGCCTATGATACAAAATAGAGCAGAGACAAAGGGAAGAATGGCACATTCTATACAATTTAAACAGGGCAGCACAGATTTAAATAGGCAGATTCACATTTCCAGAAAGCATGAACATAAATACAATTTAAACAGGCCCGCACAGATTTAAATAGGCAGATTTGAATTTCCAGAAAGGGTGGACAAAAGCATACAATTTAAACAGTGCATCACAGATTTAAATAGGCAGATTTGAATTTCCAGAAAGGGTGGACAAAAGTATACAATTTAAACAGGGCAGCGCAGATTTAAATAGGCAGATTCAAATTTCCAGAAACGGTGGACAATGATATGCAACTTAAACAGGGTAGCACAGATTTAAATAGGCAGATTCGAATTTCCAGAAAGGGTGGACAAAAGCACACAATTTAAACAGGGAGCGCAGATTTAAATAGACAGAATAAATTTCATAGAGAGAAGGGAATAAAGGCCAACTTTAAGCGTAGAAGAAGTGGCAGAATACAGACAGATCTAAACTTATGCTGCAACAAGTCACGATTATGCTAGAAGGCAACACATTGCAGGGAAAGGCAATAGTCCAATGGAGTCCGATAGGAAAGTTTCAGTTTAATGTCAAGAAGTCAATAAGATAGGCGTCCTATATGCAGGAGTGAGGACGGGCAACCAAGTCACCAAAACATGAGGATCTAGGCAAGCACCGAAGCGATATGTAGAGAGATGGTCCGTAAGCTAAACCCTTGCGTAAGATGGCATAAGAACAAATGAAGTTGGGACAGGGACCCGGACAAACAGCTGCAGCGCAGCAAGGAAGAGGGGCCACACAGGTTTGGGTATAATGCAGGGGTGACCATCAGCAACCAGCGGGGGCCTGTGCAACTCCCACCGAGCTAAAGACATCAGAGGGTGGACTTACCAGGCATATGCTGAATGTGGGGAAAAGTCGAGGAAAGATGAGGATCCGGATGACGGTGGAATAGGAGAGGGCCCTCAAGAGCCCGGACAGGCTCACCGGGTTGGACCCAGGCCCTTATTTGTGGCCCTTAGAAGGGGCCGGCATCGCCTGCTGGCTCCGGGACCTAGGGCAGTTCTTCTGCATTTCACCAGTCAATCAGACAAACTTCCTAGAGCCTTATGGTGCTCCAGGACTGGAGTGAAGCTCTGCGGCCATGTTGTAGAAGCTGGCCCGATCAGGAAATCGAGCTAGCTCCACAAGGTTGTGCGGGCAGATTTTGTTGTCCTAGTGCAGGGATAAAAAAGACCCAGACAGGGTTGGAACCAGGCCTTCTTGTGAAGAAGTTGGAGTCGAAGAGGATGTGGCCAATGAACTGGGATTCATATGTAATCAGTAGTATGTATATAGGTGGTAGCCAGTGAGGGTGGGGTATGAACACTGTATATGGTGTGCTTCCCAGAAGACAATTCTTGCATTTTTAATGGGCTGTTCACTTTGAAGAAGAGAGAGTAACTCTTCTTGTCTTTTACAGCCCATACCAATAATGTTCAATAACCTTCTGCTTTCTTTTAAAGGTTCTACCACCCAAAGTACCTGAGAGGCCACAGTAGAACAGGATCCATGACAAATCTGGGACCCTTGGATGTCTCCTGAGGCTACAAGTACTTGGCTACCTCCTAGTCCTTGTCCAACCACTTCTCGGTATGTGTTTTCTCTATGTTTTCTGAAACTGAGTGCCAGCCTGGACCTTTGGCAGTGCATTTCTTCATGTTTTCCTTTTGGTTAACCATCACCCATGGAGCAACTTTATGGCACCCATCGGTGGGGGAACACCCTTGTACTCCTTATGTGTGTTTCTGGGCACCTGTGTGTTTCCCACAGAGCAGGGTATGGGGTGGGTGGCAGCTACATGCTGACTTGGCAGTGGCTCTGAGTGTCCTCCATTATTGGGACACCCAGGACCTGCCATAGGAATCAATGGGTTTCTAATAGAAGGCAAGATGACACCTGTGGCCTCTTGGTTTTTATTGTCTTTTAATTTGTTTCCCAAAGTCCTGGGAAGCCCTGCTCTTCCCCTTCCTCCTGACTGGCTGTTTGGTGAAAATACCTTATATGGCTATGGGACTGCGTCCTGTCAGACTGACTGGAGCCTTCTCAGACGCTGTGCGTTGTGGGTGCATCCTAGGAGTGGGACTTGAATGAATGGAGGCTGACATGAACTCACATTCTGTGTTGTTAGTGTCTAGTTTCTGTGTGTGTGACACAATGAATGAGACAGCAATGACTGAAACTGACATGAATGCAGTGTAGTGTGCTGAAAGGCTCTACATTCTTTCTTATGGGTATCTGGGTGGAGTGGATGGCCTGCATGCCTGTGAGCCTGCATGCATGCCCTTCTGTGTTATTGGCTGACTGAGCATGGATCAGTCAAGATGAATGGGGAATAGATGTGTATATCTGGGGACCTCTCACCTACCAATTTTTTCAGTAGCTGAAGTCGAAGCTGAAGCATAAAGAAGCTTTTCTTTGAAGCCCAGCTGGAAGGGAAGTCTGCTACTGCATTTCCTCACATAATCCAAAAGCTGCCATGTTCTTCCAAGGACTGGTCCAGAGAGGACCTGGAAAAGAGACGTCTTCCTGAGCTACGAGGGACTATTGTGCAAACTGCTCCTCTTCATCAGAAGTACCCTGAAAGCCAGTCCTGTGTGCCTGCCATCCGGAGAAGGGCTCTTTGTGAGTCCTGAACAGGAGTACCTGAGTCAAAGAAGTCCATTGGTGAGGCCCAGGGTCTGGAGGTGCATTTTCTGACCAGTGGAAGCTATTTCTGTCTACTGCCCAGAAGAGGGGGTACCCTGGCATAGTGCTGCTGCACACCTGGAGCTGTGAAAGGTCCAAACTGCCTAAGAACATTTCAAGGGACATCTTTGCCATCATCACCGACCACTGTTTCCCGCCGGAGAGAGTCCAGAGTCACTGAGTGCAGTGGAAAATCCATCAGTGGATTTCCCACCACCAGAAGCTAATGAATAGGTCCTGAGGGTCCAGAATTGGTGAGGGTCTGAGGTCCACTCCAATGGTTGAGTCAAGGTCACCAGTGGCCGACCAGAGGTATGTGGCTGCAGCATCAAAGAACTAAAAGGTGGAAAACATGATATTCCAAAACCTAAAACCAAACGTGACCTATGCACCTGTCGCCACCAGAACTGGGGTATTATTCTCATCTGCCAAGCTTTTAAGGAGTCCAATGCAAGTTCACATATTCACAAGACTTCTACAGTCAGAGAAATCGTCGACCAAAGGAGAGCACTGCAAAGAGCAAAACTGCTTCACTTTAGAAAGACTTTGGTTCAATTTTTCTTCTTGGACTCAGCATCCCAGTGGCACCTTCTTCCATGGGAGGTTCATCCTTGGAGGGAATCGTTGAGTGAAACTGAAAAACTCTGCCACTTCACTTGCCAAGGCACCAAAGGCACTGTGATGAGCAAGAGCATGTTCTAGCCTCAGGAGTCATCCAGCGGTCCCAGATTCATCTTCGAACCTGTTCTCATGGGGCCTCTCAGGTACTTCGGTGTGGTAGAACATGTTAAAGAAAGCAGACGGTTATTGAACATTATTGGAATGGGCTGTAAAAGACAAGAAAAGTGACTTCCTAACTTTTCCATTAGAGGTTGCCCAGGTGGGGGGGATCTTCACACAGAATTCACACATAATTGTATATCTACTCTAAAGAAAGCATTCTGCCTCTGTTCACAACTAACCTGCCTTTCTTCCCTATTCTATGCTGATACACTTCACTTAAGAATTCACTTGTCTATTTAAAATTGTCTGCAGTTAGTGCATCTATTACTGAATTTAAGTATTGTCTGGTACCACACAGAATATATATATATTTGTCATTCTTTGAATAAGTATTTCCAAGTACAAAGTGTTGTTATGTATATGCATATATTTTGGTAGAAAACTTATTTTATATAAAGAAGCTGTGTTATCAGCTAACATAGTGTGTGGACATTTCATTGTGGGGGCCTCGTAGAAACTCTGTACTTAAGAACCAGCCTGCATAAACTCCTGAAAGCTTAAGCCCGGCTGCTTACACCTTCTACCAAATTGAGAGCCTTGCATGGGGTGTTCTGTGCCTTTACCCTAAAGTATCGGGGGCAGAAGTACAGATACCCCTTCCAGTCTTTACAATCAACACTGCAGATAGTTAGGCAGCATCAAATTAACACACTTCCTAAATGTGGTATGAAGCAGGAAGCCTTAGTAGATCCAAGTTAAGTGTTACAAAGCCTAGCTGGATTAACACTAGAATGGCTCCAGAGTCATACTAAAATAAAGGTTTACTGGGGGGATTTGGTTGTATGTCATTCCATTGCCAGGGTTTTTTTTGCAGAGTTTTTTGCAGCTGATTTTTGGCCAAAAAAAACTCATCACATCTTTTTTTTTGTTGAGGGGATTCCCCCCAAATTCCCCCTTTCCAGTTTTTTAACCACCTATTCCTCATACCCCCTACCTCTAATATCCCTTTAATCCCCCATATATTTCTATATTTTTGTTTTCCAGCCGAAAATCGGCAGCAAAAAAATCCTGCCAATGAGTGAATGTTGTACCAGGAATTTACATATGGATCAGGGTAATTACACACTTCACACATTGCTTCTTCCCTGTCTCGGGGATTTTTGGGCACCTAAGCTTCTCTACTGATTGTTCCAGGATGACATCTTTACCTCACTGTCTTGATGTCCGGACTCTAGTCCGCAATACTATATCCTTGTCTACCTCCTCTAGGAGTCGCAACAGTCTTTTACCAAAGGGGGTTGTTTCATTACTTCCTGATTTATCCTCTAATCCTCCCTACACCACCACCCGAACTTCCAAGACAACTTGCCACATGCCTGTACTCCCACCCCTCTTGAGGTCTATTCTTGCAGGCTGATAGAGGGCCAGTCCCTTATTTTCTTTCCTAATGCCACCTCCATTCTTTCTCCTTTCCACCTCTTCCTCCTCTTCCTCCTCCTATCTACTCATTTGTCTTCAACCCCTTCTATCCTTTTCAAGACTTTCCTCTTGCTTTCTTGATACCACCTCCAACCACCTCCTTTGGATGTTCCACTGTTCACTTCATGATGTTCCCTCTAGCCATCTCTATAATACACTCCTCGTATACTCCTCCTTTTGTTCTACCTCCTGCCGCCTTCCTACTGCTGTTGCTGATTACCACCTGCCTTTTATTCTCCACTTTACACATCCTCGCTATGATTAAAATAATTCTCTTTTTTATCTCTCCACTGGCCCTCTAACTCTGTCAAGCCTATTCTTCCTTTTTCTGTTCACCACCAACTCTATTTGGAGCTCTGTTTCTCCATCAGGAGCTTTCTGCCACATCAATTACATTGCCCCAGAATGCACAGAAATGTGGCCTAAGCCTTCATTAAGTCAAATTGTCATCTTGGATCTGCATTTGAATTGATCTTGAGTTGTTCAAGATTGCCTGCGTGAAGCTCTGTGGGTTGAGTCAATATGTTGCAACACTCCATCATGAGAATTGAATTAGAGGTGCAAGGACTTCCACACATGCCGTTACCTCATGATGAGAGCCCTGTTCAAAGTGCATAAAGTCTCTCGTTTTTTCTAGCATTCTTGTGGCATGATTATCACTATGTTTTAAGATTAACGAACCTGCTTATTTTCATGGTTAAAACCATACACTCTCGGGTGGTATATAACTCTGCCACCATGTTCTGTGGGAGGTCGGAGACCCATGGTACTTTTTCCATGGACAATGGGGCTCCCGTGTTGCAGGAGGCAGGGAAGTTGAAATTAAAAATGTTTGGGGTCCCTTTGAGGGGGTTACAGCCCGGTGGTGTTCCCATGTGACAAAGCTCTGACAAATGGCCGGCAAATGATTGGATTGGCCAGGGAGCCTCCCCAAACGGACCCTGGAACCGGAACCAAATAACGGGAATGGATATCAACACACACACGTACACCCACACACACACACACACACACACACCGATGTATAAGAGGTACTAGACCCCTCCTCCCCTCAAACAGAATACAGATAACATAAAAGGCTGATCAATGGTTCCAATATTTCAAAACATTTGAATTATAGTGCTTTTAGAAGGCAAAGAGTGTAAATGGGGCGACATATATTTTTGGGGTCAGAATGACTAGGGAAGTGAAGGGTGCCTTGAGTATTACACGCAGATAATGAATATGTGAAAATATAATCTGAAAACTGGATAGAAAAGAAGTTATGCTAATAAATAAATAACAACTCACCATTGGTAGCTGAACATATAGGCTGCACAGACTGAGATATTTGTAAAATGGATGCCAAATACAAAATGGCATCTTGGGAGCAGGTGCCAAAAGACCTGAATCATGCTGATGTTGAATATTCTTTGGCAGCAGTTCACTCTAATATAAAGCACGTCTGGGATGGTATATTTAGAAACTTTGTCAACAAAAGCAGACAATGATTGATAATGGCATAGGAAAGCTACCAATTAGACAGAACAGCTGCTTACTTGGCAACAAATAAAATTAGCTCATGGAGTTTTTCACAGTATGACCCCGAGAACCAGATAAGTGCTGGATCTTGGCAGGAGTTGAAGACAAGTAATTAGGTCCAGCCGGGTCTCAGGTAAGCTTATCAGTCTATATGTCAGTCAAGCGGTCCTTGCCAAAATGAGCTAATGTGGGCTTTGTGACTGACAGATAAGCCATCCAATCATAGGAAAGGAGGGCTTATAGTAAAGAAATATGTCATTGGAAAAAACCCTATAAAAGCAAGCTGATTGTCGCAGCTCTGTGTGCCTTTCAGAATGTCTTTTTTAACCTGTATTAAAGATGGCTGTGAACTTGCACCCGGGCATCCGTTCCTCCTTTATCAAGTTTCCAGTGTCAGAGTCCACAGATGTCAAAGCTGATGAAGAGCAGAGGGTCCCCCTTTACGCTGGCCAATGCAAACTCTACCCTGAGAGTCATGCAGGGAACCTTGTCACATGGGAAAGACATGCAAAATAAAGTTTGAGTATCATTAGTTCTAAGCTTCATGTGTGAAATTATAGTGGGGCTATTAAGCAAACCAATGTCATGGAAAAGGGAACTGGCTTTGGAGAGCATCCAAAGCAGAGTGAATCCTGAGGAAGAACAACTTGAGAGCTTGACAAGCTTATATCCAAGCACCAGAAGGAAAGGCTCCAAATGGGATCAGGCAACCTGTCACTTTGGGCATGCATCATCATTGCTCTATTGGACATGAGAGAATTCAGGAAATTCAATGAAATCTATGCTGTAACCTAACTGGAACTGCCCATTTTAACTGAAGCATAGCAAGTGAAAGAGGTGCTCACTAATATATTAATGTCTAGGGAGTTTTGAGTACTCTGTCACTGGGACTCCTCAAAGCCGGTCCTGGACTTTTGAGCAACCAACTACCACGTTTAGGAAATACCAACCTACAGGTAGGATCAATTTAACACATCAGACATGAGCACCTAAAATCAATGATTTGCAAAGAAAAGTCCAAGAGTAGAAAAGGGATGCTCATTGGCATGAAGTCACCTGGTCAACCTATACATGTGACACATATCAAACTTGTGTCTGTCTCTAGTGAAGGTGTTGCTAGGCCAGCTCTAATGGGTGACAAAGGTAAAGTTGCATTTGGCGATGAAGAAAAAGTACTCTATCCAACACTACACTTTCACCACCTACCATTCAAACCTCAGACCACTTGTAAGAGGAAGGGGTAGCCTATTTGCCTGGTTTGGTGCCCCATATAGGGCTGCCAACACTTTGGCATGCCTTTTCCCCTGCCCTTTCATGTGTTGAGGAAATGCCAGCAGATGCAGCCAGCTGACAATCAGTCAGTTTAGGTGCTTGAGGTGGATATGGATATCTAGGTGTATATTGGTCATGAAATGCAGGAACATAGCCACAGCAAGGAAGGATGAACGACCCACAACCAAGGTAACATGAGAAGGTTAAACATCATGACCAGGGAAGTTCTACCATATATGCCAATGAGACAACATGTCTGTCAGTCATTAAGAAGCATAAGCAGTGTGAGGGTGTAGAAGTAAGGCTCAGACACAATGTGGCATGTTTTTGGGTGGAAACATTTATATAAACGAAAAAGGGTTGGAGAAATGCCTCTCTGTCCCTAAAATTAAGAGGGGTTCGCTGCCTCTAAGAAAAGAAAGAACATTGATAGAATGTCCAAATTATAAAGTCTGTCACGGTTGTGTCCCAAAAAATCCTACTTCTGTCGCTAACACCATTAACTTTTACCAACTGTGCAGGGATGATCTCTTCCTAAAGGAAATTGTTCTTTGTTGATCCAACCAACAGAAAAGTTCCCAGTCTCTTGGGCGATTACAAGTGGCAAAAATAAAGCAATATTCAAAACTGTAGAATTCTGAGGCTAGGGTAGTAGTCCTTTCCCCAGAATCCTTCTTATGGGTTCTCTCTCCTGTTTGGGGCCTCTGCGGCCTTTACTTGATGTCAAAGAGAAATTCACAAGAATATACTCCTTATGATTCTCTTATTTATTCCACCAACTTGGCACACTCCTTTTGGACATGTGCAGTTTCTGTTTGTAAAAATGTAGTCTTCACTTATTTTGGATGCGGGTCCCAAATTTGCAGTGTTCCAAATGGCTTGTTTGTTTCCTTGCCAAACAAATGTCCTCTCATGGAGTGTCCCACTTTTGAATGCAAGTCCCAGAGTGACAATATAACTGCTTGGCTCACTCTCCTGCCAAGCAGTTATCTTTCATGAACTTCTTTTTTGGGCGTGGGTCCCAGATTCGCAATACTCAAACCAGCTTGGTACCCTTACCCTGCCAAGCCTACTTGTTTAGTTTACTCTCCTGCCAAGCAACAGTCCCAATGTGGACTATCTCTTTTTGGGTGTGAGTCACAGACTTGCAATATTCAGATTGGCTTCTGTTTCCTCATATAGTTGAGTCTCCCAAACTCATATTTGGTTCCCAGGGTCCCAGACCCTCTCAATCTGGCTTCCGCCTTCACCCGCTTGCTCCCCTAGACTTCCAGCACCACTTTGGTATCCTGCGTACCTGTTTACTACCTTCTGGTAGGTACCAGCATTTCCCAAGTGGTTGCTGCATCTCTGGAGGCTGCGGGTGTGTTCAGGGCTTCATTGCAGTCAGCAGCAGCTTCATTGCGGTCAGCAGTGGCTTTCCTGATGTCTGCTTCTCCCTGGGGGACAGTCCTCCCTCCAGGATGGTTTGCTAGTACTCTGGATTCATGGAGTTTGCACATGGCAGTAACACGTGAATCCTCGCTTCTGGGACCTTGCTCGTGTTTTCCTCCTATGTTCTCGGCTTCGTCGCAGCTACGCGGCTACACGGCTCACCGGTCTCCTACTTGGGGGATCTTACTCTCTATGCATCTCATCTGTGGGATCTTTAAACTCTTGTGTTGGAAAAGGGAGTTGCTTTCGGCCTATCACGTTCGTTGAGAAGCAAGAGCGCTCACTCTGCTTCTCCACAGTGATCCTTGGACTGCTCGTCATCTTCTTCTCAGTACATTCCATAGAGTCAGATGTAATATACTTAACATTTTCTAAGGTTTGAATCTTGTCAAGTATATTAAGTGGAGTAAATTGACAATAAAAGAAATTGGCCTTATCAAAAGAAGGGAGGGAGGACGGGACATTGGAAAAGGGTTTAGGTGTACTAACGCCGGGGGGTATTGCGTTCTCCAAACATGGTCATACCTAATCTCATGAGGGGGTTCCTCCCCCATGTGACCCTCTCTCAGTGCACCACCCTCAATGGGACTATTGTACTGTGAACATACCACCCTGACTCCATGGGAAATGACTTCCCCTATGGGAGAAGGGACGACATCCTCAGATTCGCCATAGCAGGCACTACAAGACATGTGTGACAGCAGATGCAGTCACTGCTGCCAAATACCTGACACTTGCCATAAGGGGAATAAACATCTACCTCCAGAAGGAGACATGCCAGACATGTGTTTCATCAGGAGAATTGCCTAGCATTTCGGTGCTGGACTGCCCCAGGGCAGGACAAAGACTGATATGTTTGGGATATTTCTTCTCTGTGAAAGATAGTGAGCTAAAGACTCTGGGTAAGTTTCTTGTAACCAGGACTAATGTCTGACAGAGGGACTCCCCTTGTTAATTTGCTCTGGTCAATGGAAAAAGAATTCCACCATCTTGATTCTCACTGTCCACCTTTCTCTTTTCTGTCCCCTCCACTTCCGTTGGAGCAAAGGACTCTGGGTGTGACATCAAAAGGGCGTAATCCACTCCATTCAAGAGCAGGGATTGGGCAACTAATGCAAGCTAGCTTTAGTCCAATCACCTGAGGACTTTGGCCTTTAAAAGAAGAGGTCTCCCATCTCTTCTTTAGATTCTCTCAGATCCTCCCGGACCCTTTAAGGCTGCAGATTCACTCTGAAGATCTCACTGACTTCTTTTGGGAAAGTTGCACCTTCCAAACCCCTAATTCTGAGGGGAAAAAAGAATCATCCAAGACTGAAGGAAGATCTTTTCCCTATCCACTCACAGGGCACATCAGGAGTGACCTCTGCTTGGATCAGGACCTACCACATTGCACCAGAATCTCCTGAGCTGGGAGAGCAGACCCTGAATGGAACCATCCTATCCTTGAGTCCCCCTGAGTGGGCCTCATAGCAACCGGACAGCCACACCAGCTGAAGTCCCCTGTTCTACCGCACCAAACAAGTTGCTCCATGTTTACTGCACCTGGAACAAGAGGAAAGACACTGACGCTGTTTGCTGCACTCCTCCACCACTTCGAACTTACTTGCACTTTCAACTGGCTCAACACTGCATTGTGTCCTTTCTAAAACTTGTCACCTGCCAGGCATCAAGTGACTGCTCAACTCCGGGACTCGAATCGAATCACTGGAGAGTCACACGCCGACTCTTACCAGGGGTTACAACCATGGCACGGCCCAGCTAGCTCTTGATAAGCTGCCTCATTGATCGCACATCGACACACCCAAAATCATCACTTCGACAACCGGTGACTGCTGACTCGAACCGCTGGAGCGTCACTCTTTGACCCCTCCCGGCAGCTAAAGCCTGACTCTGCCTGGCCAACCCAACTACGAAGCATTCCTGGGACCGCACTAACCTGCATCTTGGAACAAATCCCTTATACTGTACAGAGCACCCGCCTTCGTCCCTATTCGACAACCACTTACTGCTTGGGTCCACGCGATCCAACGTGCCCAAACTGAGCTTGATCCATTCGCATCTACTTTTGACACCTGGTCTGACTTTGTCAGCCCACTAAGAACTGAATCCAGGCACTGTTGACTCTGAACTGCCCCGTTTGTCCACTGGCACCCTAGAGACTGGTTAGGTCATGCTCTCTCCTGTTTTCAGTCAATATATCTTTGTTTGTGGCCAGTAAATTACATACCACCCCTGGAACTAGGCTCAGTGTGCTACTTTATCCAGTCTGTCATAGCTTCTCTTTTCTTCCTTTGGGGTGTGTTTGTGTACAGAATTCTCTATTCATTCTACGTGCAACTGGTGCATTTGTTTGAAGTATGCATATTGTTTTATAGAACCTTGATTTTGCATTCCCTTTATTTTGTACTGTGATAATGTGCTGTTGTTTGGTCACTACTGGTTCACCTTCACACTCCTCTTAAGAGCATAGCCTTCCATTGGCCCACGTTACCACAAAAGGCAAAGGAGGTATATCTCTTAACTGTTCCTGTTTTATCTTTATGATTGAGTGATTTTGGCTTGTAGAAATGTGAGGGCTGAGTGACCCCTACTCATCCTTGTACTCCTGTGGAGCAGAATCCAATTCGTAACAAGAATAGAAAAGGGCAGGAGGGAAGAGGCGCAAAGGGGAGGGGCAAGGTTAACATCACATGAACTATTTTTAGAGGCAAGAAAGAATAAGTGTGTGATAGTTTGCATGCCTGCAGAGTCGGTGCAGAGTGATCAAAACATTGTTGAGCCGAAAAGTATAAATGCTCGCATTCTTAAAAATGAGCCTATACATGTAGAGGCAAGTACTTACTTGGAAGTACTGAAATGAGTCATTGAGTGGTTACATGACAGGCTTGAGATCTGCTCCAGTCTACCCTGAGCGAGTTCAGCCTCTAAATGCGGGAAGGAGATTGAACCCATGTTGCTCAGTGTTTGTTGCCTTGCTTCCAAGATAAGCATGTTGCCCCTGAGCTAGCCTCTCAGCCGCCCTCAAAGCGTGGACGTGTGTTTTTCTGTTAGGTTTTACCATAACCTGATGGAGTCCAGAAACATAAATCTGCGATTGCACAGTGAAGCAATCGGGTTCTTCAAAACGGCCACTAAGCCAGAGCAGGCAGGTAAGTTTCAGGTATGTTTATTCTTAGTATCTTACATCATGAAAAACACTGGCACACCTCATCCAGCCAGCCTAAAATCTCAACTGCCATCCTTTGAACACTCACGCCACTCACACCTGAGCATGCCACACTGACATCACTACATTCCACACTCTCCATGACATCACACCCATAAAACACATGACACCCGTCCCTCCGTACAACCTAGCCAAAGGCAACCCACAACAATTAAGCTCCTCACAAATCAAACGTGCAGCCAGCATGCAGATAAATAAGAAACAGCACAACCATCCAAATGGAAACACGTACTACACGTACACAGGCCAATGCTCCCATGGACACCTCTGAAACGGAAACCTACTGCACAACCCACAGAGAGCAACTCCACGCAGAAATCTCTACACAAAGCTCCAAGCCACTACTGTACACCCACCAGAAGTAATCCAACGCAGAAATCCCTACGTGAACTCTAAACCACTACACAGCACCCCCTGCCAACTCTACACCACATCACAATCCACTACATTGCCATCAAAACCAAACAAGGAAAGAACAACCCACTGACATGGAACACGGGCCTAAAACTTCCCTTCAAAACAAACCCGGATGACAAGAACTTTCAAGGACTAAAAGTAAAAAACAACGCACAGCCACCTGTCCTGAGCTGCCACTCGAGACCTCAGGCCTGCCACACCCAAACGTACCACCACCTGTAACGAGTCATGAACTAACCAGCTTGCCCCCCAAAGCCTCAGACCTGCCACGTCCGAGCACAACCAGCTCAACAGTGAGTAGCAACAAGCATAACTAATATCCCTAATATTGGTCCATCTCCCAAATCTCACCCTGAACAGAGAAAACCACCCCAAACACAACTCCCTTACACCACCCACAGCGGCGACCAGATACACTTCCCTAGATCTTACCACAGGAAAAATGACACCACCACAGAACTCTAATGTTCATGGACACCAGACCAAACCATGATCCCATGACTGTATCCAACAGCCAACGCCAACCATTGAACCCACTTAGCATTCCTCACCAAACTTACCATAACGTGACCCAAAGTCACTGCCACCACTGTAATAACAATTTTAACTCGATACACCATGTGACCCCAAGTCACTGCCGCCACTGCGATAACAGTTTCAACACCATGCACCAAAAGCGCCCCGACCAAATTAAATGTCGCCCCGACTGTAACCAAAAGTTGCCCCGACATTAAACACAAGTCTCCCCAACTTTATCCCCAGTTGCCATGCACCACAGAACCCGGCGGTATTCTGTGTTGGACTAAGCCCAAAAATGTGGTTCAACTCACCACCACACTTGCTTGACTGTACCAACAGTCACCCACACTACAGACCCACCCGGCCATCTGCAGACACCAACTATAACCCTACAGACCCACCCAGCCATCTGTAGACCCCGCCTGTAACTAACAGTCATGACCAAAACACCACTACCCACGCCTTGGCCAACTTGACTGTAACCCAGCCACGCCAGAAATACAGAACCCGCCCGGCATTCCGTCAAACACTGTTACCAACATTGTTCAAGATACACACCAACAAACACACACACACTAAACTTCCCTGACTGTAACCCACAGCCACCAGATACCAGTCAAACAACCAGACTAACACATGCAACACAACATTTTCAGTACCGCCAAAGAGAATAGAACATTTCAAATTCGAAGCAATTGCTTGCAAGTTTATATTGTGCATACATTCGGACCCTCCACCCCCATGTCCAAATGTCCCCCAATAAGATCCAATCCTTTCAGAGTCCCGTACACCTTAAGACCATACCCCACACCCACAAGTCCAAGTACCCAACCTTTGAAAGAAACATGTTAAAACACACGGAACGTGCAGCACCAACCCCACACCCCCAAGTCCAAGTACCCCCATCTGGAAAAGAAAACATGTTAAATACAAAGACCATGTGACCTCACACGCACCAGTCTATATACCCCCTAGGAAAAACATGTTAAAGCATACACCACAGCACAACATGGTGAGCCTAACAAAAAAAAGAGGGCCACAACAGGAACACTCACACTGCAACAGGCCCTAGACGCACCTAAACGCAGGACCATCCCAAATGAAAGACTAACCGAGAGGCCACAACACCTAACACCACAACAACGCACTCACTGGCCTCAGCCAACACCTACCCAAAGTTAGTCTCCCGCCAATGTGAGAGGCCTTACCTTTACATAACAACCCCAAGGATCAGGGTCCAGCTCATTGAGTTCTTCACTGAACCGCTGCAAGAGTCGCAACATTCCTTATGAAGTTGCTCTCCCCCAGTGCAAATGGAACCCGCTTTCTCCCCCATGATCACACCCGAAGAGCAGCATTTCCTTTTGCCAACACTGGAATTATCATCCACACAAACAGACACAGCAGAAACAGAACTTTCCTCAGCATGTCTCTTGGCACATTCCCGCACGACAATCAACTGTCCATCTGCCTCCTGATGCCCATCCACATCTGAAATGCAAACGCTACCTCATTCCATTTCCATGAGACACGCTGCGTTTCACTGCAGCATTGCATTCCAGCTGACACTGCTGTAATGCCTCTACCAGAGCGTGCAACATCATCACTGCTGTTCACACTCTCCGTCTCCTTCAACTCTCCTGCACCGCTCATACTTCTGGCCCTGCTGTTGCTGTGTCGACACCTCTCCGGCACCAGCCATGACCACTAGCTGATCTACTGTCCCTCACAACAGACTTGCCTTGGAGCCTGCTGATCTCCTGTGACTCCCCTTGACCAGCGCTGCGTGAACCAAAAAAAACTTTGGCCCGCTCCCCTTAACACTGCACAGCCTGGCATGCTTCCTCCTGGCACAGCCTCCCTCACAACAGCTGTACAGCAGAGCCGTGGCCCCAGCACCGTCTGACCTGCTGGTATCCGAAAGGTCCACCCTTCCCAGAACTGCCCGGCTTACTGGGATCTGTGGAACACACCCTCTCTCCAGCGCTGCCCAACAAACTCAGTCCACTCGGCAGAGTCCTTGACACCTCCTCCTAGCCAGCACCACCAATCACTGCAGCTCCCTCCACACATGGACTATTGTGGACTGCTGCTTCTCGGCAACTGACTCCTGCACTGCGCATCGAGCCTCTCTACCTTCCGGAACCCGGTTTCAGTACTGCCTGACCAGGCCACACTACTCCAGCACCACCTGGCTTGCTGAAGTGCCCTGGCCCACTACCTCCTGGGTTCAGGGTAAACTGGCACCTCTGGGATGAGATGTGATTCTTGAAGGGCAGTGTCCTGATCTGATTCCTAGCCACCCCCTTCGCAGCAGCTACAACATCCTCATCACCAGTGAAGCAATGGGGTTATTCAAAAAAGACACTACGCCGGAGCCGGCAGGTATGTTTCAGGTAAGTTTATTCTTAAGGCCTCATCACGAGTTGGGCGGTAAACCAGCAGTATTACCTCTGGGTTACTGCCTGGGCTATTAGCGTTACCGCCAACCGGTCCGGTGCTATTTGCGCTGGATCAAGGCTTCGGCGGTAACTGTAATTCCCCATTCCCCATTGGGTCCATTGGACCCATTGGTGAATTTTTGGCGCAATTAGCTCGCGATAATAGCGTGGTGCTAATTGCGACACAAAATGGGAATTTTCCCAAATCTGCACTGGGGGGCCTCAGCCGGGAAACAGAGATTTCTATAGTAGGGATGTGTGGGAAATCCGGAAGACACTTTCAGGTTAGGGTGGCAGTCAGTATGTAAATACTATGCTAAGAAGGAGGTCTTGAGTCTTGAGTAGACATTGGGCAATGCCAGAAAACTTCTTTTTTTAAAAACTTTATTATTGATTTTTGTCAAAGAAGTAAATCAACACACATATCAAATAACAGATAAGTGATGCCACTCATCATATAATCCATACCATCAAGACCAGAAGTACAAATAAAGAAGAAACATTTTACGAGGGGTAACAGGTCATGGCCCATTCTTAATAAAGAGAAATTCAAACTTATAACATATAACCACCCCTTCAAGTTACAGGACAAAACACTGTTAGGAGACCCCCAAGTGGGTGAAAAAGTGGGTGAACAAGTATGCATCTCAGATGCGCACCTCTGCTATATAATGGTCAGAGGGATCAATACCACCCTTTCTGTGCATTACTTGACATGGTACCGCAGTGGTATGATCTGCTACTGTACCCAATCCACTTATTATTTTTTATTTTGTTTATAGTACAATTGATTAATTACAACCTTATACACTTTTCACATAAACATACATAAAATCCATATCAAACAATACAGATATATCACTCCATTAATCATATACATATCAAATCAAATCGAATCATAAATTATAACAAGATCAAAAATAATCATCATGGAATTAAGGTTAAAAAATGTAAGACGGAGGAAGCGATAAACATCAGCTTCCTGCATTATTAAGAGAAACAACAATACATACACTTCACTGAAATGCCCATGGGCAGGATAAAAGCGGATAGCATCCCAAAGATCTAACGTGAATTGCATTGACCACTGGTTGTAGGCAGCATTTTTTTAGTTCATTCCTGATATAATATGCTGCCTCCACACACACACCAGAGTGTTTGTTGTGTATATCGCTGACCGAAATTGGCCAGTTGGCACCATTCTAGGATCACTCACCAGGTCCCCATAGCCTTTGTTATAATATTCTTCACAATGCATGCAGTTTGTCATTAGGTGTCTACTAGTTTCCACCTCGTTCTTGCATAAGCGGCACAGTCTGTCTTGGTACGGAACAGCCGACAAGCCCCCCTCATAATCATAGCAGGGTAGTATGTTGAACCGAAACAGTAGGATAAAATGTAAATAGCATCAGATTACAGATTTTCGTAACATATATTTTTGGCTTTGCTATTTCAAAACCCATCAGGGTCTATTGTGCATATTGTTTCCTGGTACTACGTTTTGATAGTTTGTTGTTGATATCCCCCTCCATTGCACTCTTTTTGAGGCTTTTCTGAAAACTAATAGTCTCCCTATCATCCCCAGGCATAGGAAGGCCAATATCATATAGGAAGGTAATCACATTCTTTTGTAGGTTTGCCATAAACTCATTTACAATGGTACTCCCATCCATATTCATAGCTATGATGCTCATAAGACTCTCCTGGTTCCTTGGCGACAATGCTATTCCTATATATAGTTTAAAGTAGCGTGTTTTCCATAATGTACTTAGAGGGAACAGGCCCAATTTGCATCTTATTGCTTCGATAGGCATCGTGTTAGAGAGTTTAAGAATCGGGTGCCATATTTGACCTTCCATTCTATCGAACTAGGTTAGGTATTTGGCTTCTAAGGTTTCTTACAGCATAAAGAACACCAGGAACGATACTTTGTAGTTCAAGGAAACCCTTCAGGTAGTTTCGCCCTTTTTTCTCCATTTATCATTTGATAGCATTCAATTTTCCCAGCATCTTATTCTTTAGGGAATGTTCGTAGAAGAGATTAATAGGCATTTTCATAATCGGAATACCCAGATATGGATAGGTTCCCACTACCTCAAGCACCACATCATGTATCTTCCATCTGTAATCCTGCTTTTTTTCATATGCTCCCATGGCCCAATTATCATGATCTTTATTTTACGCCAGCGTCTTGTCCATGATAACAGTGTCATTGGCATATGACATCCAGCTAACTCCAATCCCCCCAATTTTAGGTGGATAAACAAGCACTTTCCTAAGGGGATCCTTGATATCAGCAACATACAAATTGTATAGCACTAGAGTGGCTACACAACCTTGTTTCAGACCCTTATATGTGCTAATAGGGTGGGTGATAATGGCTCCCTTATCCAAGCAGATCGTCACTGTAGTATCTGTGTACCTGGCTTTCAAAAAATGTAAAGCTATCGGGCACAGCCCCCATTTCCACAGCTTACTCCATAGCCTGTTACTATCTACATAGTCCAAAGCACCCGAATAATCAATAAAACATATGTACAAATGTGTCCCCTTTTTCCAGAGTGTATCAGATATAATATAATAATATAACAGGGAAGTCAAATAATCCAAGGTACTAAGACCTTGTCTAAAACCAGTTAGTTTGTTGTGGAGCACGTAGGTTCTGTGTTCTGCTGCATTTATTAATCATTTTTAATAAAAGGGTGCAAAAATGTTGTAGTTAGTGTCCACCATGGCCAATAGCCGGTAATTACCTGGATGTGTTCCATCACCCTTCTTGTAGGAACCAGAACAGCTTTCTTCTAGCTGTCTGGTATAGCCCCACTACGCCATATACTATTATACATATTCCAGAGGAAATTAGCCCATTTATTTGGATTGCGTTTGCTTACAGCCTTGGCTAATCCGTCAGGTCCCTGTGCTCTCGATGTGTTCACATGGTTAATGATCTTAAGAATGTCAACCTGTCCAAACGGGAAATCCATAAGGTTATTCTCCCACACCTCTATGTGTAGCCTATTCTCCTCATATTTCCGATAGTATAGGTGTCCCACAAACATTTTCCATTCCTCCACCGATATAACTTCTTAAAGTCCGAAGTCTTAGATCACTTGAATTTTTTTTCTTCCAATTAGCATTTCGGATACTATGTTGATAGGCCTTCAACCAGTTCTTGTATCTCATGCGGAGAGTACCTTTCCTTTTCCATTTATGTTCAGCATCCAGGTTCTTAGCTAGTTTAATGCCCCTAATTTCCCCCTAAGTCTCTTTTTATCATTATGAATGGTCTGATCGTATAAATTAGAGTGTTTTTTTCCCTGAGGACTGGGTCACACAAGCTCCTTTAGTTGTCATTAAGATCATATAAATCATGGCACTCAAACCTGTCATTCCCATCCCAGCTATATCCTCGCTTTCAATGAGGAGACGGTTAAACATCTCATCAAATGTTATTAGATTTTTTTCAGTCCAATAAATCCTATTATCCCCCCCCCGCTGTTGTTTGAATGTTCATGTCTTTTCTGACAGTGTGCGTTTTGAGGCAAATTAACTTTTTGAGGGTACATCTAAGTACTGAGTGGTCACTATGATGCGTGAGAATATGTTCAAATTGCTTCAATTGTGTCCTAAATCCCTTTGAGCCAAACATATAGTCCAAGCGATAACTAACTGTACCTTTAGTCCAGGTCGATATTTAAATATGAAAGACCCCAATTCTGGAGGAGTTCCAACCATACAATTCCCTTGGCTATCTTTGCCTGTGCAGTGTGACTTTTGCCATCTCTACCCAGGATAGGGGGGATTATCACAGCAAAATCACCACGTAGATCTTTCCATTCATTCATTACTATTTTTGCTTTATCTTAGTAGGCATTAAAATCTCCTACTACCATGATCTCATCATTAGGGGTCTCCCTCAACCATCCTTCAATGGTATCCATAATCAAACGAACAATGGCATCCACGTGTGCCCCACCGGGATGAGAGTACACATTGATCAGCAATGTTTCCTTAAAAGTACCAAGATATTTAACAATTCCACATAGAACAAAATGGGAATTGCCAAATATATAATACTCGCTAATGGTTATTGGGCTCTTAACACCAATACATAGAGCCCCCACCACTGGACGTCCACCCCCACTGCAGGCCGCTGTTCTTAGCAGGACATTAAACCTATTGATCAGAATTGTGCCACTCACCCAAGTCTCTTGAAAGGCAAATACGTCACAGCATTTGCCATCACTATGCATAAAAGAGCAGAACCACTGTTGTTCCAAGATATAATTAGCGGCTCCTCTGACAACCTAGAATCGCACCTTTCCTCCAGGTATCCCGCCTCCGGGACCCACATGTCACAGCTCCGTGCACCTCCCTTAACAACCACTTTCTTCTACCTGGTCTCTGCAAATCCCGCCTTCCTGGTGGTATTTTCCACAATTTTCTTACACATCCCTTTTTCTACCCATTGCTCCACAAGGTCTCTGCGTGGATGCAAATAAGTTGAACAACCACCAGCGTTAGAAACTGCACAATTGCCCAATTCTCCCAACTACCATAATCAAGGAGCGTGCCTTTCACTATATCAGTAGATGTAATTCCACATAGTATCCATTTTCTCTTCAAATAAGGGCTTTCCTCATAGGTATTAATTCCAATAATCTTCAGAGGTTTTCCCATGCTCATGTTCTTTTCCTCCTCCTTTCATTCATACACTCCTGTCCCTGTGTAATATTTGTTAATATTACACATGGCTAATCTCTCCCATATAGATCCCACTATCCCTAAAGGGGAGAGTGTCCACCATATTATTTACCATTATGTACACATATTTCACACACCCTTCCTCTTTGTCTCTACCTTTGCTCTTTCCTCTCGTACCATTTCAATTTCTGCCACATTCGAATTGGTCTCACTCTCCATCCCATTCAACCAATTATCCAACAAAGCTTTCTCAATATTGATGGCCTTTTGGATACAATCTGGATCTTATTTACTTCTTTTAGATCCTATCTATTACCCTTGAGCTCACCTATGACACCCATTTTCCTTATCTCTTCTAATGAGGCTATTCACTCTGCTTACAACTTTCCTTCCATTTTTGCACCTTTGCTTCGCTCCCTTTTTATAATTGCATGTCCAGCGGGTACGTTTCTTTACTTCTATAGGTTATGCTTCATTCACCCTCTAAAATAGTGACCACATTCATGCTCTTATCAGCAGACTACTCTCCACTTTCAACTATTGCAATCATATTTCCGCGATTATCCTCTGTTATTGCTTGGCATAGATCACACAGATCATTTTCCACATCACACTGTTCACCCACATCTCCTTCAATCTGTTCCTCCTTTTTTCTGCTGTCATTATTTTTATTCTCTGTAAGGCTTATCACAAGTGTATTAAGTTCCTGCTGCTCTTTCATAATGTTAGAGCAGAGGCGAACACAGCGTCCAAAGTAGCTGCTATGGCCTCAAGCTTACTTGCTGTGTTCATCGATCCTTCACAGATTTCTTTACTCACATCCCAACAATTACTTTCACCCTCAGTATCAGGCTCCTCTTGGGCCCGCAGCTCCAAGTTTGCTGTCCCAGAGAGGTTACTTCCAATGATGTTATCCATGTTTGCCAACGGTTCTGCACTTCTGCTCTACAGTCCTTGTGCGGTTTCATTTTTCACTATTAAAGGTTGTCTCCGAAAATCATGGCACAGATTTAATAAGGAGTTACTGTCAATCATGGAGCTATTTGTTGGCAAAGTGGGGATACATTCACACAGGGCCTCACAAGGGTTCTCAATTCCCCCCCACACCCTCCAGCTATCACCTTCATTTAAGCTCCTTCCCGGCTCCTTCCGATTTCTGGCACTCCCCACTGTCAGGAAGTTAGATATTTTTGGTTGTGTATTAGCCAATTTTCTTAATCCTCGAAAGCACACCCGCCTCCTTTTATTTTGGGTTGCTGAGGGAGAGGGTAGCTCTGGGGTGTAATACTTTGGTCCCGCAGCTTCCTTTTGTTATGCCGTGAGCGAAGCTTGGGCCCCAAGGTTGAAGGTGGAGAACAGAAGGGCAGAGATTATCAGGTAAAGGAGGCTACAGAGGAGTGGAGAGGGGAGAAAAAAGGAAGTAAGATGGGGGAGACCTCAGCAAGTCAAATTGCAGAGAAAAGGATTTTAGAATCAGGCCGTTAAAGCCAAGGCCGTTCCAGAGTGAAGGGCTAATAACCCCTGTGTTACTAATGGGTGCAATGCAGTCTCAAAATGCGGTGGGACACAAAGCTAGCTATGAAACAAGTAACACACCCGCACAGAATGCCTAATGCAAAGGAGATATTTATATACCTATGTAATATTGCAACTGTAAAGAGGGCCTCGCCTTACCCACAACCCACAGCGAACAGCAAACAGCACTCTGCAGTACACACCGCAGATGCATGCGTGCTGATGTGCGCATCCGCACAATTTTTGCTGCCTACTGGGAAGGGGGCGTGGCCACACAATCTATGGGGAAAATGCAAAATAAATGCTGTTACTATGAGCCCCAACTGATTTCAAGGTTCATATAGTACTGTTGTCAGTGTCCCAAGTGCATGTCAAGAGTAAGTATACCTTTTAGCGAGCTTTCAAAAAGAAAAGTGCTGTTTTCGGTATCAGCGTTTCCTCACAACCAGCGATCCAGCCACAGGCAGTAAACAGCACTCTGCAGCGCACTCTGCAGATGCACACGTGCTGATGTGCGCACCCGCACAATTGATGCTGCCTTCTGGGAAGGGGGCGTGGCCACACAATGCTTTAGCGAGCTTTCAAAAAGAAAAGAAAAATGCAGTTTTTGGTATCAGCGTTTCCTCACAACCAGCAATCCAGGCACAGGCAGCAAACAGCACCCTGCAATGAACTCCGCAATCCACTTACATACTCCAAATGGGGTCTTTGTGAAACTCTGCATGCTTTACCACCAGTAGGACGGTACTGCCACAGCCATGCAGAGCATGTCAGACTAATACATGCCTTAACCATAATGGTCAAAACCGCACAACTCGTGATGAAGTCCTAGGTCTCCCACAGAGCCGTACAAGAACCATTGTGGCCGGGACACCAACTGTTTATTCTGAACTGACCACATGGGGTGGCCCCTGTTAGAATATGACATTCATGGAAAGGTGAGACCTGTGTTAATACTAACGTGGCCATCCATGGTGTCAGGTCTTTACCTATAGTTGCAAGTCCTATGTTTACTGTGCAATCTCCCCTGTGTTATAACGCATTTGTTGCTTGGAAACACCACCGCAACACCTGTGCTGATGTGGCTGGAACCTGTCTTGAGATTTGGGGATTTGGGGATCTGTCCACGTTCCTGTTCAAGTTGGAAACTCCATCAGTGCTTCACCAGGCCACCATGAAGTTTTCACATTGCCCCCAACCCCTCTTTCCAAAAGCAGTAATGGCCTCCTTATTTTAGTGTTAAGACCTTACATATAGCACTCTCAGACTGCTACTTACCATCCTATGTATCCAATGACCCCCAAAACAATGAGGACTTCTTTGCTTGGTAGATATTTTCCCTGGATAATTTCCAACTGAAATCAATAGAATGTCTAAGTGTCCACAATAAAAGTGTGGAATTCTGGCAAGAAACACAGTAAAATTGAATTCAGAGTTGCTATCTAAAGCAATAAACACTAGCATAAAAAAAGTCATGAAAAATTAGTGAGGGGTTGTTTAATGATTTGCAGCCTTTGCGGTTCCCTGGGGCATTGGCCCAGAAAAAGGAAGGGAAAGCTTGGAAGGATCTGTTGAATGACTTAACGCCTGGGGTGTTCCTGAGGGGGATACCAAGGAAAGACACATTTTACTTCCTATTTCACACTTCAGCAGTTGAGTAACATATAGGCCCTCATTACAACTCAGGCGTTAAGGGTTTAACGGCGCCACAGCGCCGTTAACCCTTAACGCCTGATTACAAGTGTCCCTTTGCGGGTTGGTGTTTAACGCCTGCTTTTAGCAGGCATTAAAAATCCAACCCGCAAAGGGACTTTGGAGCTAATTACAGCACCATAATTTACGGTGCCGTAATTAGCGCCTTCCCCATTCCCATTATGCCCTATGGGGGCAAAAATGGGAATGGGGAAGGGCAAATGGTGAATGGGGAATTACCGCCCCTCTCACCTTGGAATGGGGCGGTAATTCCGCCATCCACCATGGCGGAATCGTAACCTTAGCGGCATGGACCATGGTGCTAGTAGCACCATGGTCCTCCGCCAAGGTTGTAATGAGGGCCATAGACCCTCTGTGTGATGTCCCGTATATTGTGGAGACAACCAATAATTAATAAGAATATTGATTGGGCTACGAGGCTCATGCCTGTCAGGACATAACTCAAGGACAAAACAAGTCAAGGAGCGGAATCATGAATGGAGGCCCAGGGACTCAACAGTGTAGTTAGGAAGGTCAGATCGTGTGAATTTAACAGGTCTAAAGTTTCAACAGCAGCACAGTACCACATCCAACAACAAATTAATCAAGACTGCCTTTCTCTCCCTTACCTTTATCCCTGGTCTTTATCCCTCTGAATTCACTATTTCCATATTCTTCCAATCGCCCCTTAATAATCTGTGCTTCAAATTGTATCCCTTTCATTGTTTGCAGCCTTAAAGAACGGAGTCATACACGCCACTTAAGCAAATACTCCCAATAAAAACAATAGGGAGTAAAAACACTCCCAACAACATTAGGAAACAATGGCCACATATAAGCCTGTGCCCTGCTTCCATGCACGCAGCTCTAGAGGTATGTTCCGATCAGTGGCACCAGCAGAGCTGCGCCAAAAAAGGAGATCTACTATTATGGTCCCGGGAGGATAGCTCAGCGGTAGCGTGCGCATCTTGGAAGCAAGACAACACGAAGCAACAACAGGTTCGATCCCCGGGTCCGCGCTTAGAAACCTCTGGGTGTTTAAGCGCGTTATAAATACGTAACTAAGACAAAAAAAAAACACTATTACGCAACTAAGAAAAACAAACAATTCCTGTAACAGTGCCTCGATGCCTGCGGGCTTTGTGAGCACTTTATAAATGTTAAATAAAAATGAACTGGAGAGGAATCTTGAGGTAAAAATGCACCTTTTAATTTGCATGAATTACGAAATGCAAAGAAATATGAATTACAAAATATTGGTTTTAGAGATAAAATGTATTTTTTCTTGCCCAACTAAATATCAGTGTTGAGAATGGGAATTACTTGTTTACTCAAAAAAAATATTTTAATCCCAAATTTAAAAATAGGGAGTAAAATAGCCCCACTCCAAAATCTTAAAAGATCAGAGTTATGTCCTGACAGGCATGAGCCTCGTAGCTCAATGAATATTCATATTAATTATTGGTTGTCTCCACAATATATGGGACATCACACAGAGGGTCTATATGTTACTCAACTGCTGCAGTGCCCTAGATTAGGCTCCCTATTGAATAGAGAACTCCTAGATATGCTTTTTATATTTGCATTTCTCCCTATGTCCTCATAACGGTCCCTTGAAACCTAAGGGCCCAAAAACACTCAATTCAATTTAGTAGTTTCAAATGTAACTTATTTATTACTAATATACAAAATGTATAGACTTTAAGAAACAGTTTAGATTCTGCATACAAAGCAAATATGATTTTTTAAAAATCAAAAACAATAATATATACAGTTCAGACAATTAAATCAAGGATCATATACACAATTTGCATACATAGAAATAGCAATGACACAAAGTATTAAAGAAACAAATCCTGATGTTTTTGAGCATTTGTTCGAAAAAATTAATAACAAATTTGTTTTTAACTAGTGTTCTAAAGCACAAACAATTTTTTTACATACACTTAGGTAAATATTATCCTAAGTGTTGACTGAGTAGTGTTCTCAATTTCAACTACTTTTCATTTTTGTATTCCAATAAATTGAAGGATTGACTTCCTGGGAAACTAGACTAGGGGTCTACGTGTGACACCAAGAAGAGACTGGATCAGTGTTGCACTCATAAAAGACTGGATCAATAGGTACGGGTGATCTACGTTTTGGCAGAGTACGATATGTCAAACACAAAGAAAAACAGTGCAAACGTGGGTCTACAGACAGATCTCCCAGGTCCCCAAGTAGATCCTCCACAGACCTCGGCCGAAGGGGTTATGAGCACCCTAAGTCCCTCAGGAAAAACAGAAGAAAAAAGAGGGAAAAGGGCCATCAAAAGTTGTCAATCACTAAAAGGACCTCAGTGGGCTCCAATATTCCTGGGGAAAAGAACTATATGCTCAACCAAAAATAATGCTGAGGGCACAAAGGAACCTACTATAAAAATTGCACCGATCTTTCTAAAATGGGACTCCCAGAGAAATACAACTGTACCTATGCTGATTGAAATAAAAAATGGACAAGGAAAAATGAAGTAAATGTTTGAAGAGCCAAATGGAAAAGTGGAAGCCTGCTCAAAGATGGGCAACTTGGAGCTGAACCCCCAATTCCATCTATTGGAGGCCGACCTGGAAATTCAAGAATACGTTGTTCCCAAACTATGGCTTAAGGTACTGAATAAAATCCCGCATTATACATCACTCTGTAGGAGGGCCATCCTGGATTACTTCAAAAAAGTTCTGAATCTCTTTTTATTTGGCTCAGAGGACTTGGAATATGTAAAGTTCCCAAACAGAAGCAACAGGAAATTAGTAGAGGTGGGCTTTACATCGCAAAAAGCATGGAAAGCGATAAAAAGCAACAAAAAAGAGCTGGAAAAAGTCAGTCTGCAGATCTTCAAAAAAATTCTGGCAGAAATGAAAAGTGAAAAAGAAAGTGAGAGCGCTGACTCTGCTGGAACAAGCGCAGATGCCACGGGAACAGCAAATCAGAAAGCAGGTGTGAATCCACAGGGGAGTACTGGATATTCTAAATCTAGTACGCTAGCGGCACTCCCAGAGATCCTCGCACAAGTACTTCAGAAGCTAGGTTTGAGTCAACAGAACCTTTAGGCAAGATTTAATTAGCATTACAAGCTGGAATACCCGCAGCCCAAATACCTTTACTTCTAGTAGTAGAAAGAAAGCCCTCTTCTCTAATTCTGATGTCATCCTACTCGAAGTGACTTGGCACACACACCACATAGAAATAGAAGGCTTTACAATATTCATAATACTAGCACGCCAAGAATCAAAAGGTCGACCATCTGGTCGGCTACTACTTGGGATTAACAACTCGCTGAGCAAAGACGTTACACTTTTGCACAGTGGAAGGGAAGGCATCCTAGCATCTAAAGTAAAGATACAGACTTCTCAGGGACATTTCTATCTTATAATAGTGAACGTTTATTGGGATCAAGCCCAAAACAACCTCCAAAATGTTCACCTATCACTTTCGATGGTTTTGGAAAAGATCGCACTGTTCCATGCAGATGCCAGTGTGATCCTAGGAGGAGATCTAAATGCCCAATGTATAACAACACAGGATACTAAGAACAATCTAAAATGGGCGAAAATATCCAAGACAGGAAGACAATTAATAAATCATTTGAATTCATGGAGTCTTAGTATGCTAAATGGCTCAGTAGATGCTGACAGCCCTTCGAGACCAACTTGGTCACGAGGCAACTCCTTCTCTACCTTAGATTATTTCTTTGTTTCTGAAGATCTGCAGTCAAAAGAAAAGTCTCTGTAGACTATTTGGGGAGAAGGGAGTGACCATGCTCATTTAAAAGTAAATATTAAATGTTCAGAGAAAACACAATCAGAAAAGTATACACAGGATCAAATCCTGAGAAAAGGAATAGCGGTTTTGGTAAAATATAAGAGAGATGGGAACAAACTCAATGAGAAATTAAACTACATCCTTCTAAAAGAACAAAAAGAGAACTGCAAGCACGATTGCTTCAAGCCATTTATCTGGTCCATTCATCGTCCAACTGCAAGAGTTTTGCAAAAAGCAATTCATCACCAACATTTATTTGACAAAGATACATAGACACAAAAAAAAGATCTTAAGGAGAGAATGCAGACGACTGAAGAAAAGCATCACAAATCCAATAAAAATGCAAGAAGAACTGAAAAAGCTTACTAGAGGCTACAAGCAATGTCGCGAGCCAGAAAGGCACTTCAACACCAACAAGATATTGAGCAGATGCTCGAGGCCCTTTGTGAAAACAGCACACGCAATGTCTGGTCAATCATAAACAACACAGGAAAGAAATCAGTCAGTAATAGCATCCAATGCAATCTGGTCACAGAAAAGAGCTGAACAGACTACCTTACAAAGAACTTTAAGAACACCTCAGAGATCCAGGAAGAAGCGCAGGAAGCCGCACAGTGGGAACTTAAATTGACACAAAATTAATACAAGAACTTATTTTGAGTGCCTCATCCTCAAAGGCAGCAGGTCCTAATGGGTTAACCTATCAGGTCCTAAAACAATAACGCTAAAACATGGGCAAACCTCCTTTATATTCTCTATAATGAAATATTAGAGACAAAAAGCTTTCCTTCGTCTTGGAAACAAGCGGTCGTAATACCATTTTACAAGGGGGCGATAGATCTCAGCCAGAGAATTATAGACCAATCGCCCTCCTTGATATTTAAAGCAAAATATTCATGCGGATCCTCTTGATGGAGCTAGAGGACTGGGCAAAGACAACAAATGTCATATCCAAATTCCAAACAGGATTTAGACGTGGCATATCCACAACATTAAATGGCTTTACTCTGAGCCTTTTAGCAGAATATTCCAAAAACAATGGAGAGGGCCCCATATATGGAGCCTGGATAGATTTCTCCAGGGCATTTGACCTAGTTATTCGGGAGAAACTGTGGGCAAAATTGAGAAATTGGGGACTACCAAGCAGGTTCTTGTCAATATTGATTGAGCTACACAAAGACACCTCATTGATGGTAAGACTAGATGAGGATGGCCATCTAACACAATCAATTTTGAACAAAGTGTGCGACAAGGGTGATTGGGAGCCCCATTCTTTTCCTACTTGTATCTGTCAGATCTCGGAGATTTCCTTCAATCTTGGATCATGGCGAGTCCAAACTAAATTCCATCAAGGTCCACTGGCTCGCCTATGCAAATGACATCGCCCTGATTGACAGGACAACAATAGGACTGCAGCATCTACTGAATGGCCTAAGTTTATACACTAAAATGAACGGCCTTCAAGTAAACCCAAAGAAATCTAAAATGTTGGTGCTGAAATATCCAAAGAAGCACGTAAACTACGGAAAATGGTTTTTTGAAGGTGAAGCTATTACGAGAACAGAGGAGTTAGGTTACCTGGGCTACACGGTGTATTCTTCTCCATCAGCCAACAAAGTGGAAACAGAAATAAGACTAAAGGTTGCAAAAGCGGTACCACAGATGAAAAAGATCCTCTATGAGCGCTGCAAATTCTCAATCATGCCATTAATAAAGTTTTATGTTGCTAAAATAATCCCAGTGATATTGTATGGGTTGGAGGCATGACCATCACTTTGGGACTTAGACTTGCAAAAAGTGGAAGGTCAGCTATGGAAGAGTTCACTGGGCTTGCAAAACTGCCTTCCCATGACGGTTCTAAGATTTGAACTTGGCCTAAAATCATTGCAGCAACAAGTGGGCTGGAGACTGCTCTCATTATATATGCTAATAATATCCCCACAAAAACTCACTTTACGAGGATATTAAGCAATATCTTCAATTGGACAGATCTTCGATTTTGCAACAGCTAGAAACAAAAGCAAAGATAAGGTTGGTTGAGGCCGACTCATCGGTAGAAACCCTGATAGAAAATCCCCTGAAAGTGAAGAAAGAAATCAAAACAATGGATTGGATCAAAACAGGGATGGAAATGAGACTCTCAAAACCAAAGAATAGCTTCCTCGTTGTGGATAAAAAAACTGGCAGAACTGCCAAAGTACTTACAAAACATCCTAATAGCGAATCAAGAAATACATTCCTTAGGACTCGCCTAAATCTAATCCACACAGGCGAAATTTTAAATATCATAGGGCAAAGTCATAATGATATTACTTTTTGCAAAATTTGCGCTCAGCCTAATAAACAAAACCTGCGCCATTTGCTTCAAGATTGTGAAGGGACTTGGGAAATAAGAGCATCCTACTTTTCGAAGTTTGTAAATAAAGCAGAGTGCCTGCTCTCCTAAAATGTTGGAACCGCTTGATATCGGGGCATAACACTGCCCTAACAATTGCAGTAGGTCAGGTCCTAACAAAAATTGGCTTGATCTCAAAGGGAGTCCAGCAGATTGTGACCAATATCTCTAAAGAAATACAAGTATGATACAGAAGTGGTAATTATAACGGTGGTCCATCTCGTTTCCTGTGGCTAACGGAAAGATGGAAGGTTTGAGAAACACGGGTTGCTGCGTGCAGGACTTGTCGGGCGTAGGCTCCTCATGCTTTATAACTAATTTCTTTTTCTTTTTAGTTTGCCCTCTGATTATTATTGGAAGTGTAAAAAGAGAATGCGTAAAATGTTGTTGTTTAATGTTGAAAAACATTAATTTTATTATTTTGTAAAGGTCTAAATATGATCCAAAAAAAAATGTGTTTACCTTTCAAACCTATCCCACTATCGAATAACTTTAACCCATAGCCGGGTCCAGGTGGACATGGCCACTTTAACCCCATTTGTCATCACTCGTGGTCATGGCCAGTAGCCACATTGTGCGGGTCATGACAATCTGTCCACTGCCCATGGCCACAGGCTATACCTCAGTCACCAAAGGTATATCACTATTTTATGTACCTACATTATGACACGTGGCACACTTACAAAACCATGCTTTAAGGTCCTTGCCAATGCTCCTTACATGAGTTTATTGGAAATCCACCCATGTTTTATTTTTTCAAAATTATCAAAATGAATGTACATACAATAGTCATATAACTTAGCCGCCATGTGACAAATTCCATTTACAAAAACATTCAAGATTGGGTCTATAATCTTTCTGAACATTTTTGTCCACATTTGTCGAATGGCAACAAAGTTATAGGCCATCTAAAAATGCTGGGGACCCCCCTCTAATTTATCCCCCTCTTGACAAAATCCCACCAAACTTTAAAAATATGCATATATAGATCTAAAATAATTTTGAAAACTTTTGTGTAGGTTCGTCATATGGCACCACATTTATAAGCCTTTACAATATTGTAAAACACCCCTCTAATTTTGCTCCCTCTTGACAGAATAGCATACGACATTGCAAAAACATTTATGTCTGGATTTAGAACCACTTTACAAACTTTTGTGCAGATTCGTCAAATTGCACCACATTTGTAAGCCTTTACATTATTTTGGGACCTCCCTCTAATTTTGTTCCCTCTTGACAAAACAGCTCCACACTTTCCAAAACCATTCAGAATTAGGTCTAATATAACATTCCCAAATTTCATGGAATTTCTCAGTGAGTGGTGCCAAAGTTATAAGCCATCCAAAAACTGCCTTTCACCAACCCAGTAATGCAGAAATAGGCATAGATGTCCCCAAACATTTGAAGTGTTCATGAACATCACAGGACCATACCCAAACTTCTGGACTGTTTGTGGACCTCAGGGATGAAAAACATCTGTTTTTTGGCTTTTTACGGCCATATCCCATCACTTTCTCATCACCCCCACCTCCCCAGAGATTGTTTGATGAGTTTGACAAGTGTAGTGTCGTGTTTTTCAATTGGTGATGTCCGCGAACCCAACATGGTAGGCGGTTCCAAAAATCTGACGCCCTTCACGCTTTTCACCATCCAATCAGGGAGCGTGTCCGATTTCCGACTTCACATCACCCTCTTGGCCAATCGGATGCCCGTCCACGGACCAAACAGGGAAGTGAGTCTGCGGACCGAACCCAGATATCACAAATTTATTTTATCTACTTTTGGCCCTTTTTAAAAGCAACTACTTGGACGGATTTATACCAAATTTACAATAGTACGCTTTTGGGACCAAGCCGCCACTCCTGCCACAAATTTGGTGAAAATCCATCCAGCAGTTTGGGCTGTAGACGGGAGCAAAAGAAAATTTCCATTGCGTCTATGGAAAAAATTGACATTTTGGGACACCCCTCCAACTTTATCCCCCCTTCACGAAACCTAACCATACTTCCCAGAAACATTCGGATGGGACCATATACTTTTTTGCAAAGTTTGGTAAGGATTCGTCCGGGGGGGGGGGTGGGCAAAGTTATAGGCCACCCAAAAAGTGCTCTTCCTATGGGTTGAGCAACTTAACCATAACTACAGGGCCGCCACTGCAGGCCCTGTGATATATAGATATATATATATATAATAATTTGCCATTTATATAGCGCTACGAACTAAACCCTGAGGTATCTGAGCGCTGCTTATCACCCACAGTGTGTGGTGCTCATTTATCGACCTCGGAAGGATGAAAGGCTGAGTTTGGCCCTGCCAGGATTTGAACCTTAGCAGGCTCTGCACGGATGTCGAAGCGAGCGCTCTACTCGCTGTGCCACTTGACCGGCATATATACTTAAATTGTTTAGTTAAATAAACCTTTGACACTATTATTAATATCATTTACAATGCTCATATAAATCACAATACATACTTAATCTATAAAAATTAGTTCTAAATAAATTTAATATTCAATTTCATTACAAATTTAAAATAGAAACTGTGAAAAACGAAATAAAATACTTCATATCCTTATTTGCACATTTTAACCATTTCTCAATTTCCAACCAAATATAATACATGGTCTAATTCAATACTAGGCTGGTACCAGAATAAAGAAAAGCCCATGTTTGATCAATGTGTAAATTATCTAGGGGGCATTGTATAAAACAGTAACCCTTGTGTGTGATATGGGTTGCAGCTGTGCCTTGAGTTATTAAATGCCTTTATGTCTCCACTGCACAGTCTACAAAGTGCTTCTGCATATGGAGTTTTTGTCCAGGCACCTAATCTTGACATAGTAGGCAAAAGTCCCAAGCGCAATTTACACCATAAACCGTCTGTTTTTTTTGTCTCTGACCATTTGTAAATATCTAAACATATATATATATCACCGAAATGCGCTTGGAGTCCAAACATGTTTTGAAGTGGGGGAGAACACCTTTAGTGAGGTTCTTTGATAGAGCGAACATAGGCCCTCATGCATCTAATATTGCACTGTGTGCTAATTTACAATTCTCCAAATCTGCTTTGGAAACACAACCCAATTATTTCAAAACCGCAGGACATATAGCATTTATTTATTGATTTGAATTTATAAAGCGCATAAACCGCCCTGGGCCATCGTGGCACTGAAACAGATGACTTGTTTAGGACACATGGTACAGTGATATGGTACAGTTTAGGCATTGGTAAAGATGAGCAGTAGTAATGACAATTACATGGCAATGAGAATGTACAGTCAGGCGGTCAATAAAATCTCAGATTAGCACAGCATAGCATAGCATAGCATAGCATAGTATAGCTTGCTCCTTGTGTTTGTAGCATCTTGTTCCCACCTTCCCATTCTCTTATCTCCACCTCGCTCATTTGCTTTCTTCTTCTCGGTGTGGCAGTGCTCCACTTCACGAGCCTAGGCACTCTTATACTACTACACAACGATTTGGCATATCAGCAAAGCATAACATAGAGTGAGCATATTTTCCTAACTTCTTTTAAATTGTAGGAAATTGCAGGGGCCCTTCATTTTTGGTATGTGATCCCATTCCACAGTTTTGCTCACCTTCTAGCCCATGTCATATGTGTGCACACAGACACTGCTCCCCCATCCCCATCTAAGTTTCAGGCTCAATGGCCCCCCGTCTGGATAGGATTGGTGAGTTGAACAGATATTGATGGTGGGTTATTGCTTGCATGCGGAACCGCTCAGCCACAATAAACACTGGAGGGGGTGCGGATGGGATCGGACCTCTCACCTAAGCACCATCGGTCCTGGCACATAAACTAACTCCAAAACACGAATACATGGAAGCCGTGTATCTTCTGACACAGCAATAGCCGTCCATTGCTTTTTCCGATGTCTTCCTCAGCGGGGATTACAGCCTGTGACAAGGTCAACATAAAAATGAAATCAGAGCAAAGCTGTACAAGTAAATCATCGTTTCCTGAATTTGATGCCTTTCCACTCATGGAAGAGCATAAGAACAATTTATGTTTTTGAAATGGTCACCTCACCGTTTTTCCCTTTCTCTCTAGCTCTCTCCCAATTGCGCCCCATGCCCATCACTGTCTTGCTCACTGTACCTTTCTCTCTCTTTCTGACCCTGTCGCCTCCTTTCTCTCTCGCTCTTTCTCTCTCTTTCTTTCACCAATGCTCTTCGTCTTTTTCCCTCTTCCTCTTTAAAGTTTTCACGGCTATAAGTGATAAGAATCTTTAAAGTACTTCCTGCAAAACAGTCACATACCTCAAACAAAAAAGTAGAGTCAAACAAACTCTGTTCTGTCAAGTCTCAGACATCTGGGACACTTTCCACTAAACTGAACATAGAGGCAGCTGATTTCAACTAAGGCACACACAACATGTGTCATGTCACTTTCAGCAAATCACAATACCCGAAACATACACAACGAGGAACAATAACACATTACAAAGGCAGATGCAAATTATACATCTCTATATTTATACTGTGTTTAGGTCCTATACGCGTAAACGACCAGGTGGTGCTATTTTGGAACTTCAAAATGTACAATCTGGACTTATTGTGAAACCGGGGCAAAACAATGACACTAACATCCTTGAGCCAGCCGTAGAGAAAACACTACCACTAATTGAGAGTGTTCACTTGCCTTCCATGTTTACCTTGCACTGAATAAAAACTCACAACTTTGACCTTCAAGCCCATGTACGCCTTGGGCCAGTGCCTTGACCAAGTCTCCATCAGTATAATGCTATTTCACTAGCTCTGTAGCTCAAACTCCTTACAAGTTTACATTTATTTTTACTTGACCTCTGGACCTTTATAAACCGGGAAGAGAAGACTGCTTCGATGGTAGGAGGAGAAGCATTGGTCCGAATTAAGTTAGGAAGTGCAAGCACTTTCATACAATATTTCACCTCTCGGGATGCTCTGGAAGGAAACTCTGAATACTGAACATTTATGCTTATGAACTTCTGGCACAGTGTTGACTTCTGTTTCACAGTCTGTTGGCCAGCTACTGTCTCCCCATAGCTCGCGTTTCGGCTTGAGGCAGCTGCGAGGCTGGAGACTGCATTTTTCTCTACACTAGGAAGCAGACATACGGCCTAACTCATGGAATTGTGCACTGTCAACAAACACCTTGATTCACACAGCAGTGCAGAGTGTATTTTTGCATTGCAAAGTTTCTTTGCACGGAAAAAGTACTCTTTACACCGTGAATTACACCCATTTAGCATGGTGCAAATAGTACTTTTGCAGCGCAAAGTGACTTTGCACTGCAAAAATATACTTTGCACCACTCCGTGAATCATAGTGTTTGTTGGCAGTGCAAAGTCACTTTGCACCGCGCAAAAAATTCTGTGAATTAGGCCCTTAGTTTGTGGGTTTTCCCAAATCTCTAACTGCTACCTTGTCTTACAGGTGACATCCGACCCAATCCTCAGGTATGAATTGTAGGACAAACCTTTGGGACAATACTCATTGAAAGTGTATCGCCAAAGAATCTAAACAGCACAGCAAGAGAGAGAGAGAGAGCAGAGTGGGGGGCGTATGGATGGGTCAATCCTTGCCAGCGGAAACAGAGTGGTGTGCCTCTGTGAATGTTATTCAGATAAGAGAGGACATGAGACTTTGTAGTAACACATCTTAGTAACCTGAACCACCTGCTCTAGAGATCTGTTTGTAACCTGCAGGTCACCGTTTTGAATCTGGTAAGGAATGGCGCATCCTTCAATACCGCTGAGATCAATAAACTGTCAGTTGAAATGGGTAATTGGAAGACTGAATTGGGCATCTACACTTCTGTAGATCTGGGTCAGAGTAATTCACTTGTTAGGTGGACCTGGGTCTGCTTCTTGTCCTTTGGAGATGGGTAAAGGGAGTATGATTGTTTTGTGTGGTGTCTCAGTAGGGAGGGGTCATGCCAGACATATAAAATTGAAAGGCTTGTACGGCTAGGACGGGGCATCATTTAGGTTGACAATACTACAATGAGGGGTTATGACCGCCATTTGCCTCCATCTCTGTCTGATGCAGAGTAAGTTCAGTGAAAAGCATGCATATTGGGACAATTCTTTCTACTGAGGTTTCTCACATGATGATATAACAATAGGGAGAGTTCTTGGCTGGCAAACTTTAACATTTAAAGGCTTTTTGGGCTGGGTCAGAGTCAGACTCCAGTCATGGATGGACGATGGAGACAAACATTGAGGCTGGTAATTTCTTTTTTTATAGCAGGGTTTATAGTAGCCAATCCCTTATAATGGAGTATAGTATAGTTGTGGGAGAGACAGTCCAATCTCAAGCATATATATTAAAGGATGTATGTGATTTCTTCGAAAATATTTCACCTAATGGGGATTTTACCGAATACATGTCACCAAAAAATGAAATTAACTATACCCCCTCACGGCTCCCTACCCTAACGTATACTGTTACCCCATACCCCACCTATTATACATTACACATATACCACTTCAGCTACCATTTTTGGTGAAATAGATTAGGTGAAATGGTATTCGAAGAAATCTAGGCTCACGCCTATTAAAGGAATTCATCCATCTGAGGTAGCTTACATGGGTAGCATTGAGGTTCATAAAATAAAAAGAAGTTTAGTTAATGACAGACATCTACCCCTATGTAGGAGCCTCAAGCTCGGTCAGAGTCATTCACATGCCAAGCATACATGTGGCAGTCAATTGCTACTCTGACATCTCTTAAATGGCGACTTTTCCTGTGGATAGTAAGATAATGTTATATGTTCATGGCAGACCTGTAACAGTAAAATACCAGACCATTATAGTTCTGTGCTGTAAAAGACGCTCATAATGTTCTCTGACAAAAAGTCTGTCGTGTTTTCTTCAGTAGCGGGATGAGGAAGGATGAAAAGGAAAAAGAAAAACCGGTGTTCCTCGGTGTAACAGAGAAATGGGAGTAAACAATACGGGGGAAAAGTTAATTAACAACGAAATGCATGGAAAATAACATTAAAAGAAATCCAGACAGTGACTGGAAAGTGTGACATGATGTCCCCATAAGGCGCGACAGCCAGCCCTGGGGACGCAGAAGCTTCAGCATGGCAGGAAAGAGCCCAACAGCAGTAGCTTGAAAACAGACACTGCTTGAAGGCATGCAGTGGGCCTCATTACACCTTTGGCGGTGCAGGAAAAAAGTGGAGTTTATTCCGTTACCTCAATTTTTACTGCACCTCCAAACTACAAGTTTGGCGGTATTACCTCTGTCAGAATTGCGCAATTACTGTGTGGTAATTATGCTGATTTTTGGAGGCAACCTCGAGGAGATACCGCCAGCTTCTTGCTGGATGTAGATCTTCCACTTTACCTCCAAACATTGGCAGAATTATCACTTGGTAATTCTGCTGGAGGTAATGCCACAAAAAAATCCCCTATTGATACCTATGGACTCCATGAAATGGGGATTTACGCCGCCAAATCGCTATTTATAATCCGAAGGGTATTACTTCCAGTAGTAATACTGCCAGTGGTAAAACCGCTGGACTAAGTGGCGGTAACTGTAATACCATTTGGAGGTATCTCTGTGATATTACTGCTGAGATACCAAGAAACTCGTAATGAGGCCCAATGAATTGTACAGCTGCAGCAAGATAACCCCAATCCTTTTTTTCGTGATGGCTTAGCGCAACTACTCATTCATCTATGTTATCCCTGTTATCCTCCAGGAGTCCCAGGTTCTCCCAGTCACTTCAGTTCCCTCATTCTTCTGATAAAATATCCCATAAGTCTTTTTAATAATTTCATAAAAATCTCAACCTATAATAGAACCCAGAGAAGAATGTGGAATTCCTGTGGGCCAATCGTGAATACGAGTTGCCAGGAAATGATCAATATTAGCATCTGGGGCGGGCCGAAGCCAATCAGTGTCCTTGGATCACGGGCCGAAACTGTTGATCTCAGCCCGCGTTCCATGGAACCCGATGTCTGCTTCCCCCGCCATGCAGCGCTATCTTCTTCTCACCCTCCCATTCACTTAATTTATTTAGAAACCCTAACCCCCCTCCCCAACCTCACTTATCTTATTGTGGTGGTGGCAACGCCTGCTTCTGCCACAGCTTCACCTCGTCTCCCTTTGCCAGCACTCATGGAAATGGAAGAGGGGCTCCTTATGAAGCCCCACATTCCAGATCCATGGTGGCCATCGTGTGGCAGTATTTTCATTCAGGGAATGGGATGCGTTCAGCGTCCCATTCCTTGAATTAAAACACATGTTTCTTAACAACCCGGGTTTCTGCATCGGTAGACTTAACATCCTCTCCAGCGTGCCGGTTAGGGTGTTATCGGCCCCGGGACCCTCTTTAAAGGCCCTTGCCAGATTGTGTGTTAACACTATAGTGTGATGCCAGACCTTTGGCCCACAGGAATCCTTTTGTACTCCACAGCCATCTCTGCCGCAAACCTCTCTCCCTCACCTGCAGCCTCCTCCTCCCCTCATCCACTGCTCCCCTACTGCCCTCTCTCCCTAGGCCTACGTCCCGCTCATGAGTCTGGCTTCCCCCTTTGCACGTCCTCTGATTATCGTTGACACAAAGATCAGGCACAACATTTCCATGGCCCCTCTTAGATTGATTGTTATATTTTGGACCTTGTGTTTGCTCCAACTGATATTTTTTATTGTTTACCTCTGGTGAAACTCCCTTCGCCAGAGCACCTAGATATCAGTTTAGATATACTGTTTGCTCATATACACATAACTGGCTTGTCCTCAAAGTCTCTATTATGCAACACAAGTGGGAGCAGGTGGACATCCAGGCTCGGTTGAACGTCTTGGATGTACACTTGCACTAAGATCATCCAGGTGTCTTGAGGCGGAATGAAGTTGTAACTCGAGTGTGCCTGAAAAAATCTGCCTCTGTGTCTACTGATCAAGACATAAGATTTGGTTGACTGGTGAACCTCTTCTTATAAAGAGAGAAAAACAGAATTTAGAAAGAACATGGTGACATAAGTATGCTTCTTTGATGAAAGTGAAACGGATTATGCTCACAATACAATGTAAGAATACATATACTAAGGCTAATCTTGCAGCTCATTCCCAAAGGCAACTGTTTTGTATAGTCCATGATATCAGTACCCCTATTGCAATTGAGAGGAAGGAGTTTCCTCTCATCACTTCTGTGATAGATTTTATTTATAAAAAAATAGAGTAAAATATGAGGGAAATTAACAGCAACTGTATAGCTTTTGTTCTTGTGCCAGATGATAAACCATTCTCTTTCTACAGGAATGAGTTATAGGTTCTGAACCTATCTTCCACCCAGACTTTGGTGTCAGGAACAGCACAGTGTCAGGTTCACTAAAGGATCCCTGTCCCCCTTATATTTGTAAGGATATTGCTGTGTATCCTCTTGCCTCTTTGCTTCTTTGTGGTATCCCCAACCAATCTCTTCAGTCTGGATACATCAATGCTGAGTTAAAAACTACTGTAGTGATTCCCTAACTAAATGAATCTCTGCCAATCCTGCTGAATTATCTAACTATCACTCTATTTACAACCTGCGATTTATGACTAAGCTGACTGATAGGGCGGCAGACGTGAAACTACAACAGAATTATAATGATGATATGCTAATAGATTTTCATCAAGCTTGTTTCTGCTGTAACCGTGTAAACAAGGCAGTGATTACAACTACTTTTGATTGTAAAGGAGGCCCTACGTCAGCCATAATTCAATAAAAGCCCTTTCAGAGACGGGATTGGGGTAAACAGCAAAGGTTTTATTTTCATCCACTGGGAGCAGTTATGCAAGCCATAGTTGGCCAATTAGCAAGGCAAGGACTCAAAACGTGCCCATTTTGAACACACTTTTATAGCAAATACAGCATTGCACAATATTTTTATGCTAAACCGAACCTTATATTCTTATAGGGTAATTTACTCATATGTCAAATACATCACTTGATTTCTATTGGACATAAACACTTCCTGAAATGCATGACTAGTATGCTAATTTAGCAAGACTAGGTAGTTTCCCAAATTGTATGAATCATCAACATATGTTGCAACCTTAAAGCTGGAAGAAAACAAGCTCTAGGAATGACATACGTCTTCAGACTTTCTAGCACACTGTCTTCAAGACAGCAATAGACTGTCTAGTGTTTCATCGATCAATTCCTCAACCTTAACTTTTACTCTCTGTATTCCAATTTCATTTTATGAGTCACACTATTGGAAATCACATCTACTGCTATTTGATGCTGCCATATCACTGTACCCTGGCTTCTACCCAGACACTCACTTTCTTGAGTTGCACATGGCACTTTTCTGTGCTTCCAGCACTTTTAAACACGTGTAAACTTCTATCAGACGTGAAGCCTTTATTCATCTGCAAGGTAAACTGTGGAGTCTACTTTAAGATAATGGACATCTGCCGTGGTCCCATTTCTGTTTGTCAGGGAACTACTTTCCTGAATATTTTTGAGCACTACCAGTTTTCCAATACCTGTCTATTGAGTGTTAATAACATCATTCATATCTAAACACAGTACGGCCCAATGTCTCTGCAATTCTATAATAAATGCATTTTACCCTGTTTCTTATACAAGTATGTGAAGTCATAGGTGAAATGAAATCACTTCTATCATCCTTGGTCCACATCATGTTTGTCCTGACTGTTTCGGCTTAGGGTATGGATAATACAGTTGTCTGAGTGAAAAATTCTTCTTATATTTGCACTATTTGACCAGGAGGCGGGACACAGCCCATAAATGGCACAGTCACCTGTCTGTTCACCAGAGAGCATGGGAAAGGTGGCCCTCTCCAATATGAACTGTAGTTGGGAGTGAACTGAGGCAGCATGGAGGCCCTGGTCCTCTCTGATTTATCTGTGGCCTCTGACACAGCTTGATAACCTGAGAATAAGTTTATACATTAATGTGATGAAACATTAGATTGGTAAAGTCAAATTATATGAAAGAATGACTTTTTGTAATTAAATACTTATAGGAAGAGAGATGTGAGGAGCTCCTGAAGAAGAATAACAATTATCCAAAATGAGTAGAGAAAAAGTTAGCAGACATGTGAAGAAACGCTTCACCCTGCATCTGTCAATGATTTCAATTTGTGCCTGATTTGAAAAAAGTTCTCAATGATTGTGATTGGTGAATTAAAGTCTTAACATTTCACTGTTGGAACTTTTGTGTTATGATATTCATGTGTACAGCTAGAAAATGGAAATGCTCATATAAAGGGCATCAACCCGTTAGGTGTGAATGTTGGATCCCCCATCAACACAAAAGGGGACGTTCCCGGCTTTGAGAGAATGTCATAAAAACCCTCCTCCAATGCTAAAATTGGTGAGATACGGCAGTTCATTTCTCAAATTGTTCACATCTTTTTGGGATCAAAGAACCCTTTCTGTATTTGTCTGTACCCCCATTTGCCTCAGAAGGTCACATTTCATGTTGTGGCATACCCAAGGTCTCTGCTCTGTTACCCATTCATTTTATTACTGAGTCGCCCCCGCTCATGAGACAAATACAACTTTTTGGAGTTACTGCATTTAATTATGGGGATGACACACAATTTATTTTCAGTCTGAACTTTTATAGCTCGGAGGGTTCAAGCTGCTTCATTCTATTTATGGGTAACCCATGTATGGATGCAAATGAACAGTCTGAAATTTAATCCATTCAAGGCCGGAGATTATGGTAATTTGCAATTATATGGGATCCTTGCCGATCGTAATTAGGTCCTCTGCCACCTCATGGCCCTCAGGTCAGTGCTTTGCTAAAGAGAGGCTGTTGTACCTTCTGCCTCTTGAGGGAGATTTTTCTTTATCTTTATTTCTCTTGCCAGTTAGAAGCAAATCTGGCATTAGTACTTAATATTAGCGATGATCTCAATAGTGTTTATCTAGGCCTTCTGGGGTATCAATTAAATTGCCTAAAATGTCTTCACAATACTGCCGGCAGGATGCTCTTCAAACTTAAAAAATGCCTCTGCCTCTTTCGTATTGAGACTTGTTGCCTGAAAGGGAACATAAACAGGTTAAATCTCTATGCCGGGCCTGTCAAGCTTATTATGGTATGGTCCCTGTGTTCATCAGGAATAGATAAACTATATTCCTAATTATACAAGGAGATCCCAGTCTTCACTCCTTCTTTCTGTTCCCACTTATCGACTAAAATACATAGGCGGTCGCTCGCTGTCGGTAAATGTAACTTCACCATGGAATAAACTGATTCTCGCTATAACATCTCAAGAAAATCCTTTCCAGTTTAGAAGAGCTCTTGAAACATGTATCTTGCCTGCCAAAATGGCTTCATGCAGTGCTTAATTTGCAAAAAATGAAGTGCCAGGGCCCACAACATCTTGGGTCAAGAATGCTGGTTGCAGCAGTACCGTAGCGCTGGCAGTCCGGCTCAGTGCTAGATCAGCCCACCACCAGCCCATTGATAAAAGCGACTCACCTGGTACAATGAGCAGAATACACATACCACAGCATAGATGGGGGATACGGATTAGAGGTCTCATTTCTCTAAGTAGTGTTGCCATGAGTGCGCCAAGAAACAAATTGTGATGCGCTATATGCCAGAGCCCCCTATTACTATACAATAAGAAGTGCTAACACCCATTAAACCATCAATGCAGATGTGTTTTATGTGTGCACACTGAGAACTTAATTACTCTGAGGAGCTAACAATTTTGAAATATTAGGGGCTGGGCCCGGCAAATATTACAGGTTAGACCAGAGATGCAAGTGTAGTATACATCATTGGTACGCTGCACCACCAGTTCTTTTAATTTTGACAGCACATACCTTTACTTCAAAGGCCCAAGAAACTGTTCTTGACACTTTGTCTTTTTCCTGAGCCAAATATAAAATCGACTCAGGCCGGACATTCAAGCACTGCCCATTTCCTAAGTCACAGATATGCAGAATCCCAAACACAGGGCAGCATCAGTGGCTAAGCTGCTAGTAATTTAGTTGCTCAGGTTGAAAACACATTTCAGTGGCTGTGGCAGAGCCTTTCATGTGCATGATGGAACTTTAAATTTCCAACTCAAAGAGAGCTCACAAAACACTAGCTACCTTGCAAATCAAGTTGACGTGAGGAACACACAGCACCCATATGAAGATGTGTTTATATCCATGATGTCTACTAGCCTGATATGCAAAACAATAAAGTTGCTTCAAGTCACTAATGAAATGTTTTACACATCATGAATAACGACGAGTTGCAAGTTTGTGACAAATAATCTACATATCTTATGTATCTTTGCTTATTACACAACTTCTTTTATTACATGTCTTAAATGACAATCACTGAAAGAACCGTGTGGTCAACTTGATTTTTCAGGTTGGCATTATCTTGCATTCTGGGACGTATAGTTTACCATTTGCATTCAGGATGTGGAGGATAAAGCCACAATGATATTCTTTTGGCTTACACATGTTGCTTTAAATGTTATACATGTTGCCATGTAGCTTTATTATGAAATGTGTGTGTTTTTTTTAAAGTAAACTCTATAAGACATTATTATTTGTATTTGTATTTATAAAAAAATGTTATATAGCGCATTACGCCAAAGCGCTTTACAAGAGGACCAAAAGAATACAATAAGCATTGTAGTACAACATGTGAATCAAGTAACAGAGAGCAGTGCATGCAACAGTTTACAACAGTTTACTTGAATGCAGAGGTGTAACATGAGTGATGTAAGACTGTAGTGGGAGAGGCAACAAGAAGGAGTTAGGATGGGTGGTAGGATCAAGAGAGAGAGGTAGTAGAATATATCAAGGTGGGGATTGGAGGAAATGTGATTTTAGAGAAGAGCGGAAAGAGGGGTAAGAGGAGATAGAGCAGATACGGAGAGGAAGACGGTTCCAATGGTAAGGAGCATGAAGTTGGAAGGAACGGAAGCGGGATGGGACGCAGGCTGATGGAAGAGGAGCGAGTAGGAAAAGATCGGCAGAGCGGAGGGGGCGAGAAGTGGTGTAGAAAGTGAGGAGAGAGGAAAGGTAGGGTGGAGCAAGACCATAGAGGGATTTGAAAACGAGACAGAGGAAATTAAATTTAAGCTGGGAGTGAAAGGGGAGCCAGCCTAAGGAGGAGAGAGAAGAGGAGATGGAATCGTAAGGTGAAAGAAGAAAGAGGGAGCGGATATCAGAGTGGTATATAGATATATAGATTATTACTGTACTCCTTGAAATCCAACTATTGAACCAAAGTTTGTGATCTTCAGGGACCTCCCCATCTCCCCGGCATTCCCCTGCCCAGACCATACCACTTCCTTCTTTTTGGATGCAAGCAGCAGCCAGCAGGGCTTGCAGGCCAGTACCACTAGTTCCTTTACCTCAGTTCCACTGTCATGCAGGCAAAGTGAGATTGAACTCGTTCAATCTGACTTTGCGTGTGTGGAAGTGTTGCTTGTTGCCTGGCTAATTTAACTTTTTACAGTTACTTAGTAGTCAGTACTACTACTCACCTACCTTTGTTCCCCACTAGCACTGGTCCGAGGCTCGACTGACTCAGTCTCCAGAGGAGCAGAGGTCCTGAGGCCTGACTGGGGGACCGAAAAAAAAGTATGTTTTACCACCACTCCCACTCCCTACCCGTGCGCACCAGCCAGGGTGTGTCTACAGACTCACTGAGTCTGCGCACCCAAGCTGGCATGCACAACAGTCACGGTTAACGCCACGGCACACACATTCAGGAGTGACCTGTCACGGAGCACTCCTGGGAGCAGTCAGACCTCCCAAAAAAGTTCCAGTGCGTATAAAGAGTGTGGATGTTGGCCACCGGAAAACACCGGCACAGATTAAGCACTGGCTTCATGAGATTTGGATCTGTAATCAGCAGGGGGTATTTCTTTCTGCCAATTCCGCACTAGGAAACTGCTTTTGCAGGGAGCTTTGCTAAGTAAAACAAATCAACATAACTTAAATAAACATAAAGTGCTCCTGTTTCCACTGATTTTATTAAGATTGTAGAAAATACATGTATTCATCTAAATTAGGACCGTTTATAGAGACTATTATAAATATTCTCCTTGATATGAATCTTAGCAATGGCCCATCCCCTTTTGAAGTTATACATACATTTTATAGCCTATTAGCAAAATGGCTTTACCCCAGATGTTCCCAGACTGAGTTAAAATAGTAGGTGGTTGTAGCTAATACTTCAACAAAGCTTTCTTTAACTCACAATATGAAGGCCGGTCCATTGAAATAGTGTAAGGCTATACCATCTGTCCCTATGCAGCAGAAGGATTGCTTCCTGCTTACTGTATTAATAGAATATACATTCCAGGATACTGTGTTAATTTCACTATTCATTGTCTATTGCTTTCCCTATATCAGTCCTGTAAACAATAAATCTCCCAGGGCATATATTACCAAAAACAATGGCATTTTCCAGCTTTGCTTTCCTCATCATCATCCTTCTGTTTATGCATTTTCCAGGGGTGGGGTCGGTACTGAATTCCATGCTATCGTTCTATGAGAAAATGGTTTACAGTATTCCAATTACAGTTTTTTTCTCTAGAGAAATACCTGCTCTACTCATGTATAGCACTGGAAAGACCTAAGAGTTCTCTGAGGTCGGAGAGCGTTCCTGATGAGCGCCATAGGAAAGCCAGAGATCACTGCGAGTATTTGTTTTGAATTTTTGATTGCCTGAGTTCAGTGAATTAAGTTTAATGATCCATTCTAAGAGGCAGGATCTTGCCCTCATTTGGACCTCCTAAACCTGTTCCATCGGATTTATCTCTGAAGCAGGAGCACAAGTTGCCATCACTTAACGAAACACGTTGTTCAGTAGGAATTGGTGGCACTAAGTCTTCCAACCTGCTGCTTATTTATTTATTTATTTATTTATTTATTTGTAAAGCGCTGAAAGCCCACGGGCATCAGAGCGCTGACAAGAAGACAGGACAACGAATAGTGATAAACAGGACACAAGTAAATTGACCGATTTCCTCAAAGAGATTTAGCCTGTTCCGCGGAGTTAATTGAAAAGTAATGTTTTCAATTTTTTACAGAATGAAATGTGGTTGGACTCGAGCTTCAGTGAGGTGGGAAGTTCGTTCCATTTTTTTATACTTAGAGTCGGAAAGGCTTTTCCAAGTCCATGCTGCTTTTTTGTTGTGAATGTTTGCAGTTGGCCTGTATTAGAGGATCTGAGCCGTCTAGTTGGGGCATACCAGTTGAAGTGTTTCTTAAGGTAAGCTGGTGCATTACCGTATAAGCAACGGTGAACCATCGTGAGAGATTTAAACGTGATTCTTTCTTTCATGGCCAACCAGTGGAGGGCCTTCCTTTCGCCAGTGATGTGTTCCCTCCAAGTTCTTCCTGTGATGGTCCTGATGGCGTTATTTTGAATCACTTGACATTTCTTCACGCAATTGCTGTTTGCTCCCAGAAGTAGGGCATTACCATAATCCAATCTGGATAGTATTGTAGCCCTAGCGATGGTCGTGCTATTTTTTTGATCTAATAAAGGTCTGATTTTTTTTAGTAATATCTGGTGATATTGACAGTTTTTCTTTAGGTAAACTGTGTGGGCTTCAGCACCTAGTGAAGCTTGAAGGTATACTCCTAAGATCTTCACTTTTTCAGAGATCGGTATTTGATTGATTCATAAGCGCCTGGGACTGAGCCTTCTACTGTAATATCATGGCTTGTATAGGAGTATTCACTCCTGCAGTACCACCATGTTTACAAACCATCAATGGCTGGTCATCTAATCCAGGAGAATGGGACGCATCTTCCTTCATTCAGCTAACACGTTTGTTTTGTATCAGTGGTGACGAGTTTACCTCCTTCCCTCATGGGATGGAAAAATCAGATATTTGTTGTTGGTCAAAGTAAAATTCTCCTCTGACTCACAATGGCAGCTCGACTTTGCACGAGACCACAAGCATCCCCAAACATGTTTCTGCTTTATTGGGCCTCATCAGTGAGGAGTAGCTTGGGTCTTAAGGCCCAGCAGGTACAGGACCCACATCTGGGCATACCCGTCCCACTTGGGTTGACTAAGCACGAGACCACAAGCATCCCCAAACATGTTTAGGCATTGTTGGGCCTAGCGACCCATGCTACTCCTCACTGATGACGCCCAAGAAGGCTGAAACATGTCTGGGGATGCTTGTGGTCTCATGCAGCAGGGATGTGACCTAGCAGTTTGGGCTGGAATACCCCTTTGGGGGTGGGACCAAGCCTGATTTGCATATGGTCTTTCCCCTTTTGTAATGGCTTGGCAGGTGAAGAGCGATGGTTTGGAGGGTTGCCCAGAGCAATGCCAGAGGTTAACATTTATTGTAAACCTTCCAGCCATCACCTCTTTTGTTTTTTGAATGTCACCCCGAGTGGGACGGGTATGCCCAGACATGGGTCCTGTGCCTGCTGAGCCTAGAGACCCATGCTACTCCTCACTGAGGACACCCAACAAGGCTGAAACATATCTGGTGATGCTTATGGTCTCGTGCAGAAGGGATGTGACCTAGCAGTTCGGGCTGGAATACCCTCTACGGGTGTGGGACCAAGCCTGATTTGCATATGGTCGTTCCCCTTTTGTAATGGCTTGGCAGGTGAAGAATAATGATCTGGTGGGTTGCCCATAGCAATGCCATAGGTTAACATTTATTGTAAACCTTCCAGCCATCACCTCTTTTGTTTTGCCAGTCCCACAGAGGGCAAGGGCACTGCAGGGAATCCCTGCATGTCATCTATTGCCTCAAAGATCTGCCTACCAGGATTAACCTGCTACTTCCATTGTCTCAGGCAATGAAATTGAGGAAATGAGCAGGTCACGCAACTTGCTGAGAAGCTACACTCGAGCATCTCTGACCTCTCCAGGGCCTACCGGCATCCTAGATCCCACTGTGAAAGGCAGCAGCATGAAGCCGACCATCAGAATTTAGGGGTGCCAGATCACGATCATGAGAGAATGTTTTTGTGGATAAATGTACTGCATGAAAAGTGGTGTGTGTGCCAAGGGGTTCTTTCAGATAACAAAGCAAACAAAAATGTAATCCGAGCAGGGAAGTACATGCGTGGTGTACCTAACGGTGGTAAAAGGAGGAGGGAACTAGGAGACTGCAGTATTTACTGAGGTGAAGAAGCATGCAGTAAGATGACCCAATGCGAGTCTGGGCATTGCAGGGACTATGTCCTCCTCTCCCAGGACTGGCTGATATTAACTCTGGTCCTCTGCCTGCTACTAGAGTGGTATCCTGTAATACAAAAATACACAAGAGTTGCTATTACCAATGCAGCCACCTTTAAATATACAATCCGTCCTGAATCTCCCAAATCGTGTAGGCATCCGAATCACAAGTGTTGGAAAAAATGTGGCAGCAGAAAGGCAAATCTAAAATGTCAGAAATATAGCTGAGAAAAAACAAATTCAACGATAGCAGAGCTACAGGGTCTCGCTGGTGAGGCCGTGGCCCATGCACAGGAGCTTTTCGAAGGGAGGCAGAGGAAGACATCAGCCCAGGGGAAGAATGCCATCTGGGCCATAAAACAGGACAAGGTGGCGGCAGTGGGCAGAGTACCATATGAGAGCGAGGACTGCCAGAAGAGGTGGAATGACCTCAAGGCCAGAGTCCGCAGCCTCCTGCCAAACTACATGCAGAGGACTTCTGCCATAGGAAGTGGCACTGTAGAGCCAGTTGCCCCCACGCCATTGGGAGGAAAAAGCCAGCAGCTTCCTCCATATGAAAAACATTGAGGCTTACATTGGAGCAAGCAGTCAACCTGAGGCTGCTGAGTATGAATGTCCCATGACAATGCACTACCAAACTTCCTATCCCATGTGTGTGTCTCCCCGCATAAATGGGCACAATGTACAGGGGTATGCCCTACAAAATGGCAATATGAACAATGGAACAGCAGCAACATGCTTATGCAAGGGAAGGTGATACACTGTGCAAATGCACGTGTGATCCCATGCAATCATGAGATGTACCCATGAGGACAGGCCATGGACAAGTGCCAAGGTTAACCCCTGCAACCACATCCATCACAGAAACATCCAAATGGCAATGAACCCACATAGGAAACACCAGCGCCAATGATTGCTCCAATATTTGTAAATGCCATTTGTGCAAGACATGTGCCAATGAGGCCATGCATATGAGGTGGGGAGCGTCACCTGGCCCTACTCTCACCTTGCAGCATCAGGGCCTTTAACCCAACAACCTACTCTGCCCATGTCCCTTGGCAACCCCACTACTCAATACACAGATGACACTTACCACCTAATACCATCTAACACGAGATACAGCCCTCACATCCTGTAATGTGTGTGTGCCACAAAACCAGATCTGTTGAAAATATTGAACACATCCGACAGCATTTGAAACCACTGTGAAACCACATGTGTTTAGGATCAGCATCCATCATAGTGCATGAGTGGGTACAACGTCCTTTCATCGCCTGCATTTTCATCTCATGGCATTTTAACGTGCATATTACAACAAATATGCTTATCAAATTTTTTGGGGGGGTGAGAAAGGGCAAATAAGGGTTTGGGCGGGTAGGCAATAACCAAAAATAAGTGTCGGAGGGAAGTTTGGGGGGGCAAATGATGAGCATTTTCGTTGGAATGTCCAAGTTAAAATGACAGGGGATGAAATTGCAGGCGACACAATGACATGGAACCCATGAGTGTCCTGCTATAACATGTACAAGTATGAGTGATGACTGACTGCATAGCATTTATCACCCAAAAGGTCCACAGTCCCCTCGGGGAGACGATTCAAGCCCAACCACATCCCAGGGCTTATCCACAGGCCTAAGCACCTCTACCCCCAACTCTGTTGCCCTGCATCCATGTAAAAGCAGGAAGGCAACCAGGAGTGAGACACCTGCCACAAGCAGCTGCAGGATTTCCGTTGCAGGAAGCAGACACACTGCAACTATTGCACCAAGTCTGGCAATGGAAAGCACAGCCAAAATTGCACATGCCACTGCTGGCTCACCACCTGATGTCAGTACTGCAGATACATCTGCAGGAGCTGTAACCCCACCTGCTGCAGAAGCCACTCCACAGTCCATCTCATTGGAGACACCTGATTAGCCACAAGCCACTACTGCCACCCATAAGGTGGCACACGCACCCACCTATCTGCCCCCTGACTCTCCCTCCTCACCTGAGTCATTGATCCAATGGGAAAACAAAAAGGTGATGACTGGAAGGTTTTGAATTAATCCAAACCACGGGCACAGCTCTGGGCAACCCTCCAGACCATCGTTTTTCAGCCTGCCAAGCCATTACAGAAGGGGAAAAACCATATGCAAATCAAGGCTTGGTCCTACCCCAAAAGGGGCAGTCCTGCCCGAACTGCTAGGTCACATCCCTTTTGCACCAGACCGAAAGCATCCACAGACATGTTTCAGCCTTTTTTGGGCATCATCAGTGAGGAGTAGCTTGGGTCTCTAGGCCCGGCAGACTCGGGCCCACGTCTGGGCATAGCTGTCCCACTCAGGGTGACTTTAGTAAAACTAAAAGGTGATGGGCGGAAGGTTTTGAATTAAGCCAAACCACGGGCACAGCTCTGGGCAACCCTCCAGACCATCATTTTTCAGCCTGACAAGCCATTGCAGAACTAGAAAAACAATATGCAAATCAGTCTTGGCCCTTTCTCACTGCACCATAGGGAACCAAACTGCACCACACTGAGGAGGCCCAACAAAGCTGAAACATGTCTGGGGTTGCTTGTGTTTCGGTGCAGAGGGGACCTGGCATAGCAGTTCGGGCTGGGCTGCTACCATTGGTGGCAGTACCTGACTGATTTGCATATGGCTGATCCCCTTTTGCAGTGGCACAGACGGGCTAAAAAACGGTGGTGTGGAAAGTTGCCCAGAGCAATGCCAGTGGTTCAAATTCATTCAAAACCTTCCATCCATCACTTTTTTGGTTATATATCATTGATACAATGCCATCACCATTGTTACAAAGACACAGGAAGCAATGATGATGGCATTGAGCTAGTGGATGCAGGTAGTAGGGGTTTCAGGTCCCTTGTTTAATCCTTAGTCCTGTACACAGACTTGAGCGTGTGCCATGGAATTCATTGGATGTCATCACTAAGGGGCTGGACACCATAGAGCAATGTCTAGGTTGAAAATATTGCTGAACTGCAGTTACAACATCTTCAGGCAATCCATGATTCACTGAAAGGCTGATCTCGCATGATGGCCAGGTCCATGAACTGGCAGAGCTGGCATCTGACAATGGCTTCTGCTGCCAATACTTTTGTGGGCCAGAGGGTCAGAGACAGGGACAGAGTCCATCTTTGCTTTTGCATAAAACATGCAGGACACTATTCTCCTAACCCTCCAGCACATCTTCTCGGGAGGATAGCTTAGTGGCAACATGCTCGCCTTGGAAGCAAGGCGACATGGAGCACCACTGGTTCGATCCCCAGGTCCGCGCTTAGAAACCACTGGGTATTAAGCGTGTTATAAATAACCAATCACATCATATCCAGTGCCAGGAGTCAGAGGTTTCCACCTCTGCGACCACCATGGAGGGTTCACTGCCTGTCAGCTCCCATCACCGCTCCCAGAGGAATGTGGTTTGCTCACAGCCTGAACAAGCAGACATTAACAAGAGGGCACGGAAATTATACTGATTCAGGTTTGACATTTATACCTGGTGAGGTGAAAGAGCATGGCTGTTGGGGGATTGAGGCAGGTGGGACGGCATGGGTGTTGGGTAATGGAGGGAGGTAGGGTGGCATGGGTGTTGGGGGGTTGATGGAGGTGGGGGACTTTTTTGTGCATTGTACAAAATATATCATATGTGAACTTCAAAGCATGCAAGGACAATCCTTTTTGAGTGAGAGTGAACTATTTAATATGTGGTTATGTACAAATACATCATGCTCACTGCGTGGCAGCACTTCATCAGCAGCATGTGTGTCATTGTCATCGGGGGAGGTATGTCTACATTTGGGGGAAGGGGGACATGTCGCCTGATGCACATGCTGTGCATCATGGGACAGACTATAAAGATTTTCCCGACCTTATCTGGCCTATACATCAGGGCCCCTCCGCTCAGGTGGAGACATTGGAAATATTCCTTTAGTAGGCTGAAGGTCTGCTCAATGCACAGCCTGGTCCTGATGTGTGCCTCATTGTAGCCTGTCTCCTGTGGTGTGCGTGGATTGCACACAGGTGTCATAAGCAATGGAAGCTGTGGGTATCCAGAGTCACCTGCAAGGACAAAGGACACAGGTGTCATTACCAGAAAAATTAGGATGATTGGCATTTATTCATGGCATGTTGATCAATACTATCTTGATGAGCATTGGTGAGCAACATGGTTGTATATTCCTAAAATTACTTCATGTGTCATGAACTAAGTGGTGTCAGGTGTATTGACCCATGTTCGAGTTATTATGCTGCAACATTTGGTGCTGTGGGCTTAGAAAATCCAAGATGGCCAAAAAGCCCACATTTGCGCCAGAATCCAGGAAAACCGTGCAGTTTTTGCGCACACCAAAATGGTCACCTGACCTGCCACCCACCAGTGCAAGCGTGATGGGTCAGAAGCGCCATGAGTGAAACGTGGTGCCAAAGGAAAAACAGCAGTTCCTGTTAGCTCAAAAAGCGCTTTGAAATCACCTTTGTTTTTCTGAATGCAAGCTCAAAATGCCTATTTCAAACATTGCAAGATATTCAAAAATCTTACTGAACACCAGCAGACGTCTGGTAGAATGAAGTCTTGTGTGCATACAAAATCTTGAAAGATTAAGAGCCTAAAATAATGTTCATAACAAAACTGGCTGAGCTGTAGATGTCAGCAGCTCACGTGAAATTGGATTTAAAGCCATTAAAATAAAATAAATGAGTGACCTACTTTTGAGTGTCACATAGGTTGCAACTGTTTAAATGTCATAGTTCTGAACATAGAATCAGCGTTCTAGCTGCATGTGTAAAAATTGTAAGTTTGATTTGAATGAAGAAAAATTGGAACAAAAGTGACCTTTGGCTGAAGCCTAGCTTAAAAGGATTGAATTCTGCCCGGCAACTACCCCCGACAGGAGTTGAAACTTGCCCAGCAACTGCATTCACAGGCCTGGCCTGCCTTCTGCTGCCCCCAACAAAAGGAGATTACACCTCTCTGATTGAATCAGGGGAGGGGTACCTGGGACTGCAGGGAAAAAGAACAATGAACTTCCCTTGGCTCAAAGCAATTGCTAAATCAGGAGGTTGTAAATGGCTTCCTCTTGGAAGGAACTGGGAGGGGCACTGCCTCTGTGACCCAGCTGAGCTTGGAGGAAGTGGACAAACCAGAAATTCCCCCATGTGCTTTGGGACTTAATCACACCCATCTGGGCCAGAGCATAATTTTAAAAAGATGGATAGTTCATAGTACAAAATTGTCAAAATTCTATAAATAATATCATTATTCCTGTGATTTTTCTGTGGACATTTTAAGAGGTGCTAGGACTCTGTGGTATTATCTGGGGGGTAGTAGCGGAAAATAGGGTATTACTCCAAATGTCTGTATGTTAAAAATCTGACACTTCATCATCTGACGCCCATATTCCTTGCACACATTTGTGTACATTCTGGAAAAATGTTGATATTGTGTTCTGGATGAAAAGGGCAGAATCCTGTCAGAAGTGGACACAACATCTTACAAAGACAGGGATCGATGGTTTGGTGCTACAGAAAATATGTTAACTGCACATATAATATTAGAAAAATTGTACATAGATAAATATGCATTTGAATCAAAAATAGATTTGTGTGCAAAGTGACAAGGGGAGGATTCTCTGACCCATAAACATACCTCATCACAATGACACTCCATTTCCTTCCCCTAATCAAGGGATAGAGGAGAATTTGGCCAATGATAAGTTGTGAGGGGCAGGCTTAGTTATGCCCACGCACACACCCATTTTGGTGATGCAATTTCTGCTATAAGTAAGGATGGCAAGCCTTAGTGGGGGAACTTCCAGATTCACTCATCACCTGAACATTGGCGGGACGCTCTGCACAAGAAAACCAGACTCCAGATTCCAGAACTTTGAAGCAGAGGGCCTACTGCAAGCTGAACTCTTCTCAGCTGGCCTTCCAATCTTGAAAACTGATTTTACCCCAGACTTCCAAGGGGCACATCAGAATAAAACAGCCGGGCTGTGCTGTTTCTGCTTCTTTGCCAAGAACTTTTGCCGGAACCAGAGACCCAGAACAGACCGCTGTGCCAGAACCAGACCCAGAAAGCAGAGCTGTATCCAGAACCGCAGACCAGACCGCTGTGCAGTGCCGATAGCAGACCAGAACAGACCGCTGTGCAGTGCCGATAGCAGACCAGACCATACCACTGTGCAGTGCCAGACCCAGACCAGAGGCCACGCTGTGAGCAGAACCAGTGGCAGCCTATTCCAGTCCAAAATTAGGAGTGACTATCCACCTGTCCAGAACTGCATAGAAATTGTGTGTCCATTCTGTGATTTCCAACCTGTCAAAGCGAAATTGTCATTCTGAAATCTTGATTTTATTTCTGAAAATCTACCTCCACAAAAACGTCTGTATCTTTTGAACCGTATGTCCTAGAAGCGAGATTTAACTCATTTTAAAGCTAAGAATCTAAGCTTTCCAACAAACCTAGAACGACATCCCAACTCCTTATAGTTGTTCTGTAATCGCGATTGACGCACTCTGAAAAAGTGCCGTGAATTGCAAACTGGCTCAATTTCACCACATGTAAAAATAGCTGCTTCTTGCTTTCCATGGCTGAAATTCATTTTCACTCTGATAATCATTCCTGAATTATTGCTAGTTTTGACCTGAACTAATTCAAAGTAGCTATCACCTACCCTGAATGTCCTATAGGAAATTAAAATAATTTTTAGCATATTTTTCACTTCATTGCAAATCACATGTAAACGTATTTTTGACTGTTTAAATGCATACTGTGTCAGGTGTCTTGACCCACGTTTGAACTATTATGCTACAACATTTGGTGCTGTGGGCTTAGAAAATCCAAGATGGCCAAAAAGCCCACATTTGCGCTATAATCCAGGAAAACTGCGCAGTTTTGCGCACACCAAAATGGTCACCTGACCTGCCACCCACCAGTGCGAGCGTGATGGGCCAGAAGCACCATGAGCGAAATCAGTGCACAGGAAGATGGTGCTGTTCAAAATCTGAAATGTATTAATTCAAGACAGCTCCCGAAAATGGGTGCAGTACCGGCGCTCGACGCTAACCGGCGCTAGCGGTCTAAACTCTGACTGGGGACCTGTATTTCAGACGCTAAACAGCATCCTGAGCTAGCTGGCACTTCAAGGTTTGCTGATTAATGAGAATTCTCAACACCTACTGTTCCCAGGCCTGGCCTGCATTCTGCTGCCTCCACCAAAAGGAGATCACACCTCTCTGATTGAATCAGGGGAGGAGCACCTGGGACTGCAGAGGAAACAGAACAATGAACTTTCCTTGGCTCAGGCAAATGTTAAATTAGGGGGGTCGTAAATGGCTTCCTCTTGGAAGAAACTGGGAGGAGCAGTGCCTCTGTGAGCAAGCTGAGCTTGGAGGCGGGGACAGACAGAAATTCCCCCATGTGCTTTGGAACCTAAACCACACCCATCTGGGGCAGAGCATAATTTTAAAAAGATGGATAATTCATAGTACATAACTGTCAAAATTATATAAATAATATCATCATTCCTGTGATTTTTCTGTGCACATTTTAAGAGGTGTTAGGACTCTGTGGTATGTTCTGGGGAGTAGTAGCGGAAAATAGGGCATTACTCCAAATGTCTGTATGTTAAAAATCTGACACTTAATCATCTGATGCCCATATTCCTTGCACACATTTGTGCAAATTCTGGAAAAGTTTAATGGTTGTGTTCTGGATGAAAAGGGCAGAATTCTGTCAGAAGTGGACACGACATCTTACAAAGACAGGGATCGGATGGTTTGATGCTACAGAAAATATGTTAACTGGACATATAATATTAGAAAAATTGTATATAGATAAATATGCATTTGGATCAAAAATAGATTTGTGTGCAAAGTGACAAGGGGAGGATCCTCTGACCCATAAACATACCTCATCACGATGACACTCCATTTCCTTCCCCAATCAAGGGAGAGAGGAGAACTTGGCCAATGATAAGTTGTGAGGGGCAAACTTAGTTATGCCCACGCACACACCCATTTTCAAAAGACATAAAAGGAGTCATTGAGACCCAGGTAGAGACATTCACTTTCCAATTCAAACTGATTTATTGCGAAGCATTTTGCCGGGAGACTCCAGACTTCAAATCCAGAAGATTCCAGAACCAGAACTTAGAATCCAGACTTCAGAACTTGTAGCAGAGAGGCCCAGTCCAAAAGCTGAATACTTCTCAGCAGGCCTCAGAATCCAGCAACCTAACCAAACTACTCTACAGCCGGGCGAGCTGTTTGATTCTGGCTAGAACCCTGTGCCAGAACCCAGAAAGCAGAGCTGTGTCCAGACCGCCGTGCAGTGCCGATAGAAGACCAGACCCAGACCAGACCGCTGTGCAGTGCCAGAACTTTTGCCAGAACCAGAGATCCAGACCAGCAGAGCAGAGAGAACCGCAGCTAAACCTGTTGACCAGATCTTGACGGCCTATTTCAAATATATAGTGTTAGTACCCAGCCAGAATGGTGCATAGTCATCTATTAGTTTAAAATAAGCTTATCCCATCCAATTCAACCTGTCTAGAACTGCATCATAGAAATCGTGTGTTCATTCTGTGATTTCAAACCTGTGAAAATGCCATTTGCCATTCTGAATCATTATTTCATTTCTGGAAATCTACCTCCATAAAAACGTCTGTATCTTTTGATCCGTAGGTGCTGAACAAGATTTAACTTTCATTTTAAAGCTAAGATCCTGAGCTTTCCAACAAGCCTAAAACCGACTTTCTATTCCTTATAGTTTTTCCGTAATCGCGTTCGACGCACTCGGAAAAAGTGCCGCGAATTACAACTAGCTCATTTCACCACTTGTAAAAAAATAGCTGCTTTTGCTTTGCATTGCTGAAATCCCTTTTCAACCTGATAATCCCTCATGAATCACTGATAGTGTTGACCTGAACCAATCTTAAGTAGCTATCACCTACCCTGAATCTCCTATAGGGAATTAAAATCATTTTGAGCATATTTTCACTTCTTTGTAAATCACATTTAAAGTATTTTTGCCTGTGTTTAAAAGCATACCGGTTGCTCTAAGCTTGCTAGGGGGGAACTGAATTGGTATTGCATTTGATGGTAGTCCTGAAAATTGTGTGCTCTCCTTCTTTCTCTTTATACTGCATTGGGGGGAGTGAATTGCCACAAGGGGAAAAGTGATTATATTATCTCTTTTTGAAACCATATCAGTTTATTTCTGTGCTGCATTCTTTCCATCATTATTTTTCCTTGAAACCATAAAAGTATTCTCAGCTACTTTATCCTCTCTATACCAACTCCTAAGTCATTAAAAAAGTGTGCTAGTGTAATATTATCCATTGTTGATCACTGTCATATTCATAAGTGTGCTATCAAATATTAATGTATTTATAAAAGTGTGATATATATATATATATATATATTGTTTAATTTGTAAAATAAATCTTTTAATTTGCAAAGCAAACCTACTTCTTGGCTCAGTGAGGTCAGGGGGATTAAAAAAGAGGGGCGTTATACACGGGTTTATCATCCATATCTATGAACTTGTCATAAAAATATATAAATAAGGGCTTCCCTTGGGCATCCCAGACTATGCATCGACTTAGTTGGAGTGCTGAATTGAAGTCGCTAAACAGAGTGGGGGCTCGAGCCGGGACATCTGGATTAGATCTACCATTTGTGCAGCTTAATACAGTGTGCTAACTGACGGGATACATAAATCCTGTTGGATCACCACACTGTATTACACTGTAAAAGCACTCCTCAAAAGAACGCTCTAAGGAAACGGTCTATTTTGCAAAATAAAATACTAACTTCTGTAAGTCAGGAAGGAAATCAATTTCCAGAACGACATCAAAATAGCGAGAGAGCACCTCTTACATAAGCTATTTGTGAGAGGCGAATGGACGGAACAGGACCAGAATGTGTGGTTGCAGGCAATCGCGCAACAGGTCACTGTAACTGGGTCAGATACATGGAGAGATCAGGTCCCTTACTTGTGGCCCTGAGTGAACTATATATGACCCCTAAGGCCAAGGATGAGCACAACAAGATTGCAAGGGTAGTGGCATATTTATATTTATATATGGGAGCCATACAGGACAAATGTGCTGAAGGCCAAGATCTGGCAAATAGGCAACTGATGGCATTAGAGAAGGCCAAATCTGGCCTGGTCTCTTCCGAGCAGAGGCTGCAGAGGAGCCAGGAGTCAGAAAATTAGAGTAGACAGTATCTCATTAAAATAAAAGAGGATATGGGTATCCTGCAACAGGAAAAGTCTGACCAGGATACCAGATTTCTGGCCTTGCAGAAGGAGTACCAAGAAGGTTTGGACGCCCTACTGCAGAGCCAGAAAAAGCTGGAGCAACAACTGGACTTCAATAGGGCATGCGCAGAGCAGGTAGCCACCCTGCAAAGCCACCTAGATAGGGAGAAGGCAGAGGACAACAAACTGATTCTGAAAGACCTGGATACCCAGACAGAATTTGAGGAAGAGCGCCAGAAAGCTGGTGCCCTTAAAAGGCAGAGGGACGACCTGGCGGCACAGATGCAGGCTCTTAGTCAGGAAAGGGACATCTTAGGCCAGGAAGTCTGCCAATTAAAAGGAAAAATTGAAGAAAATCACTTGCCCTCCAGGGAGTGGGTGACCTCCAAAAAGAGCATCAGAACATGTTAGAGCACACCAGGAGGGTGGAAGATGCTCTGGCAAGAAAGGAGCAGGCCAGTAGGGATGGGACTCAGGAGGTAACCCTCCTGCAGCAAAGACTGGCCCAGTACTCCAGGACAAACCAGGAAGCACAAAGAGAGAATGAGGCATTCTGCCAGCATAATGATAGGCTCCAGCAACAGGTAGCCATGCAGGAGAGACTGATAGAGTATAGTAAGGCCTTAACTGAGGAACTGAAAGCACAGGCTCTTGCACGGCAACAGGGAGCAGGGGCTGATAGAGATGAGGTTCGCTGGGAAAGGGAAACACCTGAGCATAACTTCAGGAGCCCTGCTACCAGAGGCCTTCATCTCTCCCGGTCCCTGGACTCTGCCACCCCCATGTCCCCTGGCGCACATGAGCACAGGGCCACAGGGATGGCAGATTACTATCCAGCCAAAAGTATGGGGCTCATAGGCCAGTACCACCCAGGAATGGATGGGCGGTCATCCGGGTATGGGCACCCAAGTACAGTGCAATTTAGTGGGGAACCCCAGGAGAGTAGGCCCGCTAAGGGCATCCTAAAAACCTATGCCCAGTTAGGTCAGTGGGGGGGTACCCATCAAATCCTGGCAGCAAGGAGGAATCTGAAACTCCTCTGAGCATCACAGGGCACAGGAGACCAGGTCCCCACATTCTGCCAGCCATTCCCAGGCTCGCAGAATCCGGTAAAACCTGGAAGATCAGACAGGCACCTCTGGGAGCAGTGCTTCTGAGTCAGAGGATGAATGGACCAGGGTTACCCGAACCAAAAAGGCCAATAAGGCAAAAAGGGCCTTGCTTAAGGACCCCTTAAAACAGATTAAGGCAATAAGGAGTGTCATCACCCCTTATCACAAGAACGCCAAGTATTCTGTTTGGGAACACTTGGAGCTTTACGAGCAAATGATGGAGACTTTCCATTTGAAGGACAGCAGTAGCTGCATTCAGTATGCAAAATGGACATTCTCCCCAGAATACTCCAGTTTCTTTGCGGGGCTGGAGGACCAAAACCATTCGAGATGGTCCACATATAGGGCGGCCATCTTGCAACATTTTTCTGTTCACCGGAATCCCCAAGAGGCTCGCAAGGCAGCCTACAATTTGCAATGTGGGGAGGATCAGGCCCCACAAGAATTTGTGCAGGAATTGAAGCGTGCCTTCGCGCAGACTACCAAAATGGTGAGCGCTGACAGTAAAGAGTTTGTAAATACGTTTTTCCATACCTTACCCAAATACATAATGACCCAACTAGTGAGAGATTTTCACGAGAAAAGGTCACTAGACTGGGTCATTGAACAGGCTACCCGGATCTATGAGGTGCAGAAGCCCATAGAAAATAAAAATAATGCCCAGAAAAGCCCCAAATCGACCAGCACCCCTGCTGCTGCCAAGGTGGCAGAGGTAAAGGTTGCCCCCATTTTAGATTTGGAGATGGGGGGGCCTACAAACCTGCCTGCACCAAATAATTCTCAGCCCAGAAGGCCCTCGGGCCAGTCACAGACAGGGAGTCAAGGAGGTACTCCCATAAATGGGGTCCCTCGCTCCCCTGATTATGTAAGTCCCCGCTACAAGGGAAACCGACCCATCCTGGGGTATGTGTGGACTCCTCTAGCCCAAGGTGGGGGATCCAACCAGGCACCCAACCCAGGGAACTTCCCTCCTAACTTCCCACAGGAGGGCAGAAATTCACCAAACCCTGGGCAGAACTTTTTCCCCAGGTATCCACCCAACTTCCAGCCCCAAAATCATCCATCCTTCTTTCCCCAATTCCCTGAGCCCAGACAACCTAATCCGGGAGAGGGGAGGCCAATGGTGGAGGGGTACCCAAATCTTCCCAACCAGGGGTACTATCAGAGAAGGGATAGCTACCCTTCCCGGAATCAGCCCAGGGGAGAAAATAGAACCCCGTATCAGCCTGTGCGGGTTTCACAGTTAGAGCACCAGGTCCAAAATATGGCACGGGATCTGGGTCACATGCTGAGGGCTCAACAGAACCCTCAGATGAGCATGCCGGTGCAGAATGCCCGAAACTCTGGGCCTGGTGCTCCAGAACAATGACGGGGGCAGCACCCCGATAACCCACCGGTTCCCAGGGAGGAGGCACAAGGGGAAGGGGGTGTAAAGCCTGGGAGGAAGCTTCCTTCCCCACTTGTAAACAGCCCCTGGAAACCCAGGAACTGGAAACACAATCTCCTACCCCTGAAAGTCTGCCACCCAAGGAGCAGAGAGGAGGTAGGAGAAACAAAGGACCCAAACAGACCCAGTTTGTGGAGGAGGTACAGATATTCCAATTTGAGGGAGAGGGATCCTCAGAGGATCCTGGGAAAAGGATCATCTCCTTCAGAGATGGGGAACTCCTCCCAAAGAAAAATGGGTCCCAAGGGATTCCAATCCAGACTGGGTAGATGTGGGGATTGAGCTGTCGCCATCCATAATTCTATCCCAGAACAAACAATACCGAAAACCCCTGGTTCAAACCCATCCGGGTGACTGCCTCCAAAAAGGGGGGGGCGGACCAGAACCGGAACCAGGGGAACCCAAAACCGCATCAATAGACTGGGTAGATGTGGGGATTGAGCTGTCACCACCCATCATTCTATCCCAGAACCAACAATATCAAAAACCCCTGGTTCAACCCATCCTGGTGACTGCCTCCAAAAAGGGGGGGGGGGCGGCCCAGAACCGGAACCAGGGGAACCCAAAACCACATCAATATCCAATTGCCAACTTTTTCTTTCAGATTCCCAAAACTCCCTGCCGAACTCTGCCCAAATCTCTTCTCTCTCAATGTCCAAAACCAGAAAATTAGCCCACCAGTTGTCCAAAAATGTACATTATCTGTGCCCCCTTGAGGAGAAGGAGGGAAAATACTATGCCCCGGTACAAGTATAGGGGCAGGGTACAATTCTGGCACTGGTGGACACTGGATCCCAACCTACCCTTCTGTCCAAAAGGGCCTTTGATGAACTAAATGCGGGAAGGGGGGAGAATTATCGAATTCGTCTCACCTCTCTTCCTGGACAACTTCAGAACTTTGACGGGAAGGAAATTCCCGTTGAGGGGACTGCAGATTTGGACATCAAAATTGGGCGACACAAGGTGAAACACCCAGTCATAGTAGTGACTCCAGAGATCACCCCTTGTTTACTAGGAAATGACCTCCTGAAAAGGTTGTCACCCCTAATAGATTGTGTAAACAAGGTCCTCTGGACCCAGACTAGCCGACCAATAAAATTAAAACAGAGTGTCAACCATGTTAGTTTAAACGGCACCTGCCACATGGTTGAACAAAAATCTGACCAAGTAGAATTTCACTTCCAGAACAACCAAACTCCAGACGTGACAGTAATAGCAGTAGGACAACAGACTGGTGATGGGGGGTCCTCTCTATTTCTGAAAATCAACCTTCCTTCCAGTTTAAGGTGGTATTCCACACTGGAAGGAAACACCCTGAGATTCTTTACTAATCCACAATCAGAAACTCCCACTCCTATAGTCCAGAAAGATGTGAAATCAGCTCAGAGCCTGGCTGATATTCAGCAAATTGGAGAGCAGTTGTTCATCCCTGTCCAGTTAAATGATGGGAAGGACTCTGTTCTCGCTCGAGTGTGTGTGAACAACGGTAAGAGCTTCATCAGCGAAGCCATGTTCCGCCAACTCCCAAAAGATCCAGCCATTCCCACATTCAAACTGATAGACAAATGGGAAATGGACCTGGAAGCACCTAATTCCAAACATCTCCTGCCAAGCAGGTGTATGCTCAAAATCTCCATTGGCAACAAGAGCATAGTCCATAATTGTTGGGTCGTGCGAGACGTCACTGCCGCCTTTTACTTAGGCCGTGACATTCTCAATCGCTTTGCCATTAGTTTGGACCTAATAAACTTCAAAGCTTGGTCCCGATTAGTGGATAATCCCATGGGCTTTGATGATCCAGAAAAAGCATTTAGGTCAGATCAAATGCTACTTATGCAGTTGAAATTCAGATCAAAGAGGAAGTCACCATCCCAGAAAGTACCCGACAATTCTCCCTGGAAGTGAAAGTTAAAAGAGGACAAAAATTGAAAAACCCTGATGCTTATATTCATCTAAATGCTTCTCTCCAACAGCAAGGGTTGGGGGTAAACCCAACACCATTAGTCAACATAGAACATGACACCATTCCAATAGAGGTGGATAACAGCGACTTAAAGAGTATTACTCTAGCCGCAGGCACCATTATTGGAATGGCGGTTGTTGACCGACATTTTTACATTGATTTAGGAAATGAACTGTTAGGACCAATCCCCAAGGACTGTTTTGACAGTGACAGTGATGGCAATACAACACCAGACAGGATCTTTAGCCGGCATGGGGGGAACTTCCTGGTGTACACTTCCTGCCCTTATGGTAAGGAAGATGTGACTTGTGACTTCAGGAGGGATGAGGTGATTTTCCAGGTCCATGAGGGCTGCCTTTCCCACCTGAAGCCTCCAGTCCAAATCAGCACTCTGACCAGGGACTTCTCCACCCAGCTGGAGGAGGCTACTGAGATAGTAAAACCAGAAGTCTTTCCAGGCTTCAGGCAGATGGTGGAAGAGAGAGTCAACCTAGCTGATGCCTGTGTGACTCTGGAATAGAAGCAAGAGTTGAAACAAGTTTTCTTGGATTTCCATGATCTCTTTGCGGTAGACTCATATGACTGTGGTCGCACCGACATCCACACAACAACAATTCCCACGGACCCTGGCATGACTCCAGTGTTTGTGAAGCAATATCGATTGCCTCTCGCATCCATGGAGTCCCTTACTGAAATAATTAAGAACCTTGAGTCCCGGGGGATAATTCGTCCAGTCCACAGCACCTTCAATAATCCGGTGCTGGGAATATTGAAGCCAAACGGCCAGTGGAGACTCTGCACCGACCTTAGGGAGCTCAACAAACGGGTCCATACTTCCCGATGGCCTCTTCCCTACATTGACCAAGGGCTGGCCCAGATCCAGGGGTCACAGGTATTCACTGCAATAGACCTTACCAATGGATACTGGAATGTGCCTGTCAGTAGGGAGGACCAATACAAGCTGGCTTTTACCTTTGGGGGCCAGCAATACACATGGACTCGGACTCCCTTCGGATACCTCAACTACGACAATGAATTCAACATTTTCCTACATAAGGCCATGCCCGACCTGGGTGCAAGGGGTAACCTTCGTTCATGTAGATGATGTCCTCATCAAAAGTTCATCTGTGGAGGAACACATAGTGGAGATCTGTTATGTTCTGACACAGTTGAGGGCCGCCGGAGCAAAACTTTCCTTTCAGAAAGCACAGTGGTGTAGAACCCGTGTTAATTTCTTGGGGCATGAGATTACTCCTCAGGGTCTCTGTCCCCAGGAAAAGAAAGTGGAAGCACTCCAGAAACTGAAAGACCCCACAACTCTGCGGGAACTAAGGAGCCTCCTTGGACTGACTAATTACAGCAGAAAGTTCATTGAGGGCTACGCAGAGATCACCAGACCCCTGATTCATCTCTTGAAGGGGGGGTCAAGTGGGAATGGGGTCCAGAACAATCCGAGGCAGTAAGACAGCTCAAAAGAAGCCTCTCAGAAGCTCCCTGCCTAGCTTACCCTGTCAGAAACAAGGAGTTTTTCTTGGAGACAGGGTTCTCTAATACATGCTTGACTGCAGTTTTATATCAAAAGCATGACAAGGTCAATAAAGTGATCTCCTATGCGAGCAAGGCTTTATCCTCTGTGGAGGAAAAATTCAATGATTGTGAGAAGGCACTCCTGGCAACGGTGTGGGCATTGAAGAATTACCGCCCGTTTATCCAGGGGGAACACATCATAGTGGAGACTCCACACCAGCCTACGCAATATCTCCAAAGTGACAGAATCTGGGCCGGAAATGTGAGTAATTCACGAATTACTTCCTGGATTCTGTCAATGCAAGGCTTTCCTGTGGAGGTCAGATATGGCCAAAACAAGAAGAGTCCCCTCGCGCAAGGTCTGGCTGACTTGCATGATTGTGCCAGAGAAAACTGTCTCGAGGCCGAAAGTCTAAAAATCAAGGACAACATGGAGGCATACCTTAATTCCCCACACAAAGTCTTTGAAGAAGACAAGTGTGAGGGAATGCCCACTGTTTATGTGGATGGATGCTCTTACCATGTTGACAACAACGGGGAAAAAGAACTTGTGGCCGGCGTAGGGAATGCATGGGTGAATGAGTCCCCAGAACCCTCCGCTGGATACAAAATTGGTCCCCGAAGTAGTCAGGTGGCAGAGTTGATGGCTGTGTATCAAGCCATCCTCACTGCTGTCCAACATCAACTCCACGAACTGGTCATAATCACAGATTCGGATTATGTACGGAACGGGTTCGTGGAGCACCTGGTTAATTGGAAAACCAGAGGCATGTTATGTGCTAATAACAAACCCTTGAAACATGGGAAGTTAATCCAAAACATTGATGATCTGGTCACCGTGAATGGGATGACCATCTACTGGAAAAAGATCCAGGGTCATTCCAAAGTAGAGGGACCAGACAAAACTGGAAATGACTTAGATGATCAGATGGCCAAAACTGGGGCCACCCAAGGGGCTCTAATACAGATTGAGTCCCTGTTGGGGGAAATCCAGGTCACTGCTATCACTAGGTCCCAGACAAATGCTCACAATGATCTTTCAACTGCACAATGGAGTAAGGAGACCCCAGATGCTGATTTGATCACGGCTCAGAAGGGGGATCCAATAATTGGAAAGTTTTACCAACACATTAAGGACCCCGAGAACTTTCCCCTGACGGATACCGATTACATCGGGAAAGAGGACCTTAGAGTGTTGATGAAATGTCCGTCAAATGTTCTGAATCCAAGACGGTTTGTTGTTAAGGAAATCCCAAGCTGGCCATGATCAGTGGGTTGTCCCTACCTCATTCCGAAGCCTGATGTTAAGTCACGCCCATGATGCGGCCACCGCCGGTCATAGGGGGTTTCATACAACACTTGAGATCTTAAGAGAGGTTGCATACTGGCCACACATGGGGCAGGACCTCGACCAATACTTGAAGGGGTGTCTTGTGTGTGCACAATTTCAGCCAACATCCCTCACACACCGTGCGCCTCTCCAAAAGAGGGGGATGACCCCAAACTGCAAGGCAGAAACAGCAGCTGCCCTGATGATCAACCACATCTTTTTGCGTTTTGGTCTACCCCAAAGGATTGAGTCAGACATAGGTAGCCATTTTACCAGCGAAGTAATGACAAAGATATGGGAGATACTGGGGGTTAAAAGGAAGCTACATATTGCTTACCGGCCAGCCTCTTCTGGTGCAGTAGAGAGATACAACATGTTACCCTCAATAATCTGAAACCTGATCACGCAGCCATTCAAACAAATATAGGCTGTGTAAAGTCTAATAAGTGACATCCATCCAACATTTAAAATATTATATTTTAATTTATTTGCTAAACAGCACAAGTATCAAAAAACATTTTACTAAAAAATGCATTTACATCACATAAAAGATATACAATGTTTAAAAATGGAGATTTCACCACACATATTCAAGTTAAACAAATACTTGAAAACACACAACAGTAGCAAACTCAATTTTTCTTATATCCTACTGTGTACAACAACTTGGCCCGACTTATATAAGTTTCTGCCCTGGATGTTATTATTAACTGGACATTCTTCAGGGGCAGAAAATTGTCTTGTGCTTCTCGTAGACTACTTTGTATGGTTCCGGTTTCTATAATTAGGGGTACATACAAAACATACAAATTACTACATTGGCATAATTGGTTCTTTTACTTAACCTAGCCAAACCTAATCACCATTAGGATGCATCAAGTATATACTTTATGAAATACTAGTGCTTCAAACTTGTAACCAATAAATGTTATACAGGTTTATATGACAATCACAATTCTTGTCCTTCACCATTAACAGTGGTTTGGAGAGAGACAGCCCACATCTTACCACATTCTCTACTGTCATCATCAAAAACATTGTGCTTGCTAACGTCTATTCTAATCATTGAGCACATATCTCTATTCTGAAAGCCTAAATAAATAGACCAAAACCAGTCTTACTGTTCGCTGTACGTGCCTTTCGTGGCTGCAGGGTTGCGTGCACGGTTTTACTGCAGTTTTGGGGTGCCTGAGCGTTGCGTGACCCGTCAACACATCACCGGGGTCACATACAGCCTTGCAGGTGCAGGGGGGCTGTTAACATCTTGCTTCCCACCCCCTTCACCCCAATTGCCCAGGTCAATTGTGCTGTACACCTCCCATTGGCACCACTCCATCTGTGCCAGCACTATTACATCTGTGCCATGGTAGGGAGGCTACCAAAGGTGAGGGGCGCCTCAGCTGGGCGTCCTCCTCGTGGCGGGCGTGGTCGGGGACGTGGCCGTGGTGACCAGGGAGTAGGGGGACTCCAGGGTGTCCAGGGCAGCCACAGAGGGGGAAGAGGCAGGGGTGCGCCACTTGAGCACAATGTTGTGCCATGTGTTGGTGCAGCCATGCCACCACCCCCTGTGGTTCAGGGGGATGCAGCTCCTGCATCTGGCACTGGCACCCGTATGACCCGGCAGTCCGTTTCATCGACTGCCACGGGCCCAAGGGTAGCGGTAGCTGCAGGTGCAGTTGTGGACACCGCCACCCAGGCTCAGGGTCTGCCAGCGCAGGCTGCATTGGCACTTGAAGAGCCCTTGGTAGATCTCCAACAGGCCAGGGGGGAAACCATTGGGGCAGGCCGGGCTGCTCAGACCAAGACACGTGTCCCTGGGGCAGTCATGTCATCTGCTGCCCCGAACAGCCGGGTGTTGGCAAGTGCAGGGGCAGATGCACCCAACAGCACCCCGGTTGTGAGTCTGCCAACCAGGACCGTTGCGGTCAATGACCCTGCCACAGCTGATGTTGCTGCGCAGGGTCCATTAGTGGGCACCCAGCTGCCACTGACACAAGTCAGGCCTTTGGTCATCCCTCCACCTGCCACTCCCTCGGCTCAATCCACCCAACCCACTGGCCATACTGGTCAGGGCGGCATTAGCCAGCCAGGGTCTGCGCCACAGTCCAAGAGGAGGAAGGTTGCATCTGCAGCACAGGCTGGGACCCCACACACAGCCACGACCTCCTGCACGTCGAGGAAGAAGCCTTTCTGTAAGCAGGAACTGGACTTCCTCGTGGACTACGTGCGGGGACACAGCCGTGACTTGCTAGTGGGTGCCAATAGTCAGACTACGGCTGCCCAACGTGACACCCACTGGAAGCATGTGGCGGAACATGTCAGTTCATTCGGCCATGAGGTGCACACGGCGCAGGAGTGCAAAAAGCGCTGGAATGACATCAAGCGCAGCACTAAGGCCAAGCGTGCCTCAAATTACAACTTGACTCTGGTGACTGGCGGTGGGCCTGCACCAGAGGAGGAAGAACTCACTCCGCATGAGGCTCTCGTTGCGGAGTTCATACCACCAGAATTGGTCGAAGGTGTGGGAGAGATGCTGGACTTTGATGCCCAGTCCAGTGAGTGTTGATGCGTAGTTGTTGAGGACGTGTGTGTTTCACTTGTGGGATGTGTTGTGCATGATTGCTGCTACATGTGACCTGTACATGGTTCTGATGTGTAAGTAATGCAATGCCACCGTCATGCGTGTCTCCTCTGCCTGCATGCGGGACTCCATGTGGCCATGCTCCCTTGCCCCTCCTCCGCCACTCTGCACCCCAGTTCCACCTTTGCACTGGTCTGCTACATTCTTGCCAATGTGTAGTTTCATGTTCATGTGTCCTGTGTAGATGCTAACATCCAGCTTAGAAACTGCCAGACATATGCCGTGTGGTACAGCCTTAGTACTCGATGCAGGGCATCCCACTTGTACTGTGCATGGGTCAGATGTCCCGCAGGGACATGAGTGCCCCTTCATGCTCCATGTGCATTGCACACATGCCCCTATGTGTCCTTGACTGGATGATCACTGTAATATGAGTCCTTGGTTACATACATTGCCTGCCATATCATCGGCCTCCCCATGTCAACTGTGGCTCAGTCCTGCGTTGCACACATGTTTAGGCTCTGACAATCTGTGTGGCTCACAGGCCTCAGCCTGTTCAATGGCCAATGACTCTGTCCAACTCTTGTCGTGTCTTCTTCACACGTGGCCGGCCTCCGGATCTTCCATCATGTGTCCTGCCCACTGTCCCAGCATCATTTGCAGTGTTGTAATTGAAATCACATTAAGCTGTTGATGCCAGTCAACACTGCTTGTCAATACACAGGTGTATGGTCAGCCTTTTGATACCATGCTAGGCATCCCTGCTTTGGTACTGGGGTGGAGGGGTGCTTGCCTTCTAGACATGGTACACATTGAATACACAATGCACGTGATGTCTGATTTTGACATTGCACTGCCTTCACATTTCCTGGCACACACCATGGAGTGCTTGTACATGTAGGTAGTGAGTGGCGTACACATTTTCTGCACTGCTTAGACCCACTTCCATGCAAACTGCCACCTTTCAACAGGTCTGATCACAGAAGCTATTCTAAGTAGACCCAGCATGCATGCAAGGTCATATGTTGTGTGTCACATGTCTGCCAGATGCCTTTGCTGTCGGTGTGTGTGTGTGTGTTGTGTGCTTCTGACATGTGTACTGACCTTTTCCTCTCTATTTTTCAGGTGATGACGCAATGGATGCAGAGGATGGTGTTGTCATGCCAGACACAGGGTTGGTAAGACCACATCAACCCGGCACTAGTGGGGGTCGTGGGGTGGTAGGCCACGAAAACCCCCAAGTGCTGCAGTCCATCCTGTCTCTGGCTGCCTATGAGTCCAGCCTTGATGACGACTCTGACGTCCATGTTGAGTTGGATGACCATCAAGTCCATGTGTCAGGGGTGAGTGATTCTGATGTGGACACTCCTCTGTCTGCGACCCCTGCACTGAGGGATCAGACAGTCTTGGTTCCTCCGCCCGTGGTGGATCGGGACGCAGGGTCACCCTCCACACCAGTCACTGATGTGCCTGGGACATCACATAGACGGGGGCATGTAGTCGTGCAGCCGCAGGCGGTGCCAACACAGCGAGGACCCCCGGTCCTTGGGTCCCGCAGGGGTCAAGCCCGGCAACGCGGTCGCCGCGCGCAACCGCTGTATACTGAGTGGGAGCAAGACATGTCTGCCAATTCAGAACGGCAGGGGGCAGCAATGGAGAACATCGCTGACAGCATGGAGCGTGTGGCCCGATCTGTGCTCCCCCCTGCTAGGCAGGTGCTTCTCCAGCAGCAGGCGGCACGGTCCACGGCCCGCTCACTCAGGCTGGGCATGGCGGCCTCAGACAGGGCACGCCAGGCTGAAATGTCGTCTCTGCGTCAAGCAATTGCTGCTCACGCAGAGGCGCACATGGATGCCCTGAGGGAGGAGTATGCCTCCCTCAGATCCACTCTGGGTGTCCTTATGATGTCCCAGAGGCAGCAGGCAGAGGAGAGGTTTGCACAGCTTGAGCGCACCATCTCGGCTGAGCTACAGGCTTGCCGGGAGGTGCAGCGGTTGTCCAGCCAGGCCTTGCAGGAGGAACTCAGTGTTACACGTGCTACCTTGCAAGAGGAAGCACGTGTATCACGTGAGGTCCTGCATGCAGACCTATGTAACATCGCCACACAGAACCAGGCTCACCTGTCCGGCAGACTTGCTGCCGACGAGGGGCAAGCTGCGGCTAGGCGTGGCCAGGCTACTGTGCCACGTCCTCCTTATCAGGATGAGCCAGACTCGGACGACCATCTATCTCCCACATAGGTCGTGCTGTGCAGGCGTTGAGCCCATGGAGGTATTTTTTTTTGGCTCAGCATCATCGCATGTGGATGTTGAGCAGCACCCTGTACCTCCCCCCTCCTGGGTGCCTCCCCTCCCCCCCGGGTCGTATGTGGCCATTTTTGATTTTTCTTTTAGTTTAGTTAGTTAAGTTTCTGTTTGATAGTTAGTTTAAATAGGTAATGTAGGTTTTCCATAGTTAGTGTAATTAGTTAATAGTTGAGTTAGTTTAAAATGTGTAGTCTATTGTGCTTACATGTGACAGTGCGGTGCCTTGTGGTTTTTGAAGGCATCCACTGTCTGTTCCAGCTGGGCCCTTCATGGTTGTCTTGTGTATGTGTTTGCTGCTTGGGTTCCTTGACTCACATATGCCACTCCTGCCTCCCTTATCCATGGGCTCGCAAGGATGGTTCGGTGTAACAGAATTTTACACAAGGGCTTTGGACTGTCATATCTGTGGCATGTCTGGTGCTTTTTGACTTGTGTTGACACCCCTAGTGGGGATGATTTAGGTGTAATTGTCCACTGTTCAGCTTTTGCTAGATGGGGCGTGTCATGATTAATGTGGACATTGATTGCTATGCATTGTGTATTATGTTTCATATCTTTCCTGTACACGTGCTTGTTGCAAATCATGCTGTAGATAGTGTTCCACATTTTGGAGGTGAAAGACGGACTGATGGTGTGATTTGTGATGTGACTCTCTGACATGGTCAAGTAATGAGATGCATGATGAGACACACACAGATCACTTTGATGCATTAATCATGTGTTTCATGCACTTTCTGCAGGGGGATGAGGCACCAGAGCACCTTTGCCAGCAGACATGGCCCATTGGACAACGTAATTCCTGACCTGTTTGTTGGTGCCCACATGCACATGTGTGCACATGCAGAGCCACAGTGATTGCAGACCCACATCCTAGAACTGCTGACATGTTCCAAGGAACTCCAGGCAAGGTGAGCATCACAGGGGGGCCACTAGACAGCAAAGCTTGCACCAGGCGAGTTGCACGTGCAGGCTTAGTCACAGCACTGAGGGTGAGCTTAGACAAATATTGGTGTTGAAGCACACAATGCAGCTCAGATGTGTTTGTGGACTGATGGCTGTTGATAGTAGGGTTGTCTGGGACACATGCGGGGGCAGTGGCACATACCCTGCGGTACACCAAGGTTCATTGAGGCACTTGTATCAACCATGTAGCCTTCCAAGACATGGAAAGGGGCAGCTCACAGGGACATACAGCAAGGGACATACTCGGGTGCAGTGCATGTCTATTCCACGTACTTCATGATAAATGCACTGGCAACTTTGTTTTGGTCATGGTGGTACGCAACTTGCTCTGTAGTCATGGCTTGCCATATGGGTCTGTCTGCTTACCCAGGGAACATTGCATGTTGTGTGAATTGTGACACATTGGTGTTCCATTTGCCACGCACCCACCAGCGGCTGACTTACTGCATTAACTGTGAATGACCCGTCACAGGGGTGATGTTATATATGGGTACGAAGCATGGAGCACAGATTGTCTGTTTGTAGAGTTGTATGTTGTTATGGGGCATGTTTTGTGTTGTGTTTTTGTGTAATTGGCACGTACAGGTTGCTGACTGTGTCTCTCTTTGCAGCATTGCAGTGCTCCTGTAACCGGACCTGAGAGTGCGCAGGCAGGAGGCCAGCACTCAAAACCAGAGCTAAGTGTCTTGTTGTATTTTCTTACGAACTGCCCTGCATAGGCTTGCTGGGGAGTGTACTGATGCATGGATGTATGTGTGGTCCTATTTGGTATGTTTTTTACCCTAATCACCCGTGATCCTATGCAATTTCGAAACCTGTACCCTCTACCCGGTGTTCCTGCTTCCCATGCCTATCCAAGCAATGTTCCCTGACCCTCTTTCCCCACTGGGGTTGCGGATGCCTGTGTAAGCCCCGAACTTGCAGGCGCCAAAACCCTAGAGGGGGTGGTTGGTTCGTACCACTCCTGAGCCTGGACTACAGAAGGCCATGACAATGATGTCCAAGTTTGTTTGGATTGTGCATGTGTTCATGCAGGTTGTACATTTTCGTGCATTCCCTGGTTTCATGTGTCATTCCTACTCCCCTCACCTGCCACGCATTCCAGTCATCCAGTGTGTCTACACCTGTCCCGACTGCATATCCCTGAACCTCTTTCCCCACCAGGATCTCAGGGGCCTGTGTGAGTTTGACCTTGCAGGCACCCGGGACATGGTGTGGGTGGTTGTTTCATGAGACTCCAGCGCCTGTACAGGGGATCTGTGACAGTACACATCCATTCATGGTGCATCATCCTATGTCATGTACCACACATGTCTCACATCCTGTCGTGACATTGTTTTGCTGTGCTACCTTGGTTGTTGCATCATTGTGGTAGTACTTGGCCTTTGAGACGTACTGCTATGTCAAGTCATCTACTGGAGGGTGTTTGGGTTCCTTTTCATGCCTTGGATTATGTGATTTTGGAAATGAGTGTGGATTCTGAGGGTTCAGGCATCTCTTTACACACAAGGTGGGAGATGGACACGAAGGGTAAAGGTGATCCTGTGGCCAGGTGGGAATGAGGGTTGGAGGCTCCATGACCCAGGTGCAGTTGTTCAGTGGGTCATGGTCATTTGCGAGGGGGGGGGTTGTTGTTGATAGTTGCGTTGCCCTGCAGTGTGATGGGAACTCTGACATTGTAATGTTGTTGTCCTATGTACATGTTGTGTTCTGCTGATCAATGCCTGTTCATGTGTTGTGTTTTCCTTTCAGGTGCGAGGGGATAGTAGTGGTTTGACATGCTGGGGTGTACACATGGTGGATGTTCACATGTGATGTGTAGGGAACACTGATGGTCACTTGAGTGCACATGCATATGTGGAGTGCATGTCCTTGCAGAACCACACACTTGCACTCGGATGCACTCCATGTCCTCCCACCCTTGCATATCCACGTGTACACTGTTTGCCTTCTGGTGCCCACTGTGTCCCGCCAGCACATGTTCTGTGACCGATTATGGTTCGAGTACATGCCTAATTTGATTTTTGATGTAGTCTGTCACTTAGATGTGATGCTCAGGGTGTGCATCACACGCAATGGCTGTTCACTGTGCTGTGCGCTGAGCAGTGTGATGCAGGAGTAGGACATTGCACACATGAGCTGCAGTGTTCATTTTGCAATGCATCATGTGCATATAGCCAGGCATTCATTGTGATGTTACGTCTACGACTGTTGTAATGCATTAGGATTCGACTTATTTTTGGTGGGACATTTTGTTGGTCTGTCATTTCATCTGATTCCGGGTCAGGCATCATTGTCCGATGCCACTGTACATTTAGGACATGGAAATGTGTACCTTATCGTTACTGGGTCGGTGTATGGGTATTGCTTGCCATGTCATGTTGATGTTTGGGAGGGTTTGACTGACATGACAGTGATGGCCATGGCCTGTTTTGCAGGTGTGTGTGATGCACACCTTGCATGTCCAGGTCATCCGCTTCGCAGAGCAACTAGCTGGGGGTAGGTTTCTCTCCGCAGCAGGGCCCTCCCCCTCGAACAGACTTCCTGACTTGAACTGGAGGGGAACCATCTCCAGTTCTGGAAGCACCTCAAGACCTTCCTCTTTGCTTCTGCTTACTCTCTGCCTCTCCCTTGCAGAATTGTTCACTGGAACTGCACAGGAGCTGCAACTGGGCCACTCTCACCAACCTCGGTCCCTGGCCCAGCCACTGTCCACTTGCACTGCCACCCTGGCAACCCCTGCACTGCAGTACTGTCTCTCTATCCCTACAGCCCTCCCTTCCCAGCACTCGTCTGCACTTACCTTAGCAGTTGCCACCAGGCGACCTATGTATAATTTTTTGGCCTACTTCCCCTGTACTGGACTCCCCCCACCCTTGCACTTTTCCCTTCCCCCTACCCCTGCACTTGCACTATCACAATGACACCTGGCCTAGTAGTACCGTTCTCTGTGTTCCCTTGTTCCCCCCCCCCTGCCTCATTGTGCCTTGTAATACTTGTGTATGGCTCATGTCATGTCACATGTCATGTGTGCATTTTGGTTGCACAGGATAGCTTGTGTTTAAGTAGCTAGGGATGCAGACGATGTGGCACTTCCATGGCAACTATCTCAGGGTGGTAGGGTTGTGACAGTTGACTGTCACTTTGTCATCATCGATTGTCACCTGGTATGTGCCAGGCCTGTGTGCACTCCGCAGGGGTTGGAGTTTAGGTGAAAAATGTGGCCACAAGCTGGGTCCGGGCTACCTCGCCACGTGCCCTGTCCCCTCCCATGGGCAGCGCCTGTGCCTGTGGTTGGGGATGTGGGGGCACCACCATGTCCACCGGGACGCCCTGCCGTGTTGCAACATTGTGCAGGACACATGCTGCCACAATGATCCTGCACACAACTGCTGGTGCATAGAGTAGTTGCCCACCAGAGCGGTCAAGGGAGCGGAAACGTGACTTGAGCACTCCGAATGTGCGCTCCACTATGCCCCTGGTTGCAATATGGGCAGCGTTGTATCTTACCTGGGGTGGTGTGGTGGGGTTCCGGATTGGCGTCATCATGTGGTTGCTCAGAGGGTAGGCACTGTCCCCTGGGGAGGTGATAATTGTTCAGATTATTAGGGTTGGTATATTTGTCTGTGTGTGACTTGCATGCATGTGCAAGGGCATTTGTACTCACCTAGGAGCCATGTGTCGCCATGCTGCCCAGCTTCCAGGGCCCGGCTCAGGGCGGACATTCTGTATATGAAACTGTCATGGGTGGAGCCAGGGTAGTTTGCATACACAGAGGTGATGATTCCCTTTGCATCGCATACCACCTGTACATTGATGGAATGCCAGTGCTTGCGGTTTCGGTAGATGTGCTCAGTGGCCCTAGGTGGACGTAGGGCCACATGGGTGCAATCTATGGCACCGAGCACTTTGGGGAAGTGTGCCACCCTGAAAAAATCCAGGACAACGGCCTGCCTTTCTGCGGGTGTTCTGGGCATGTATATGTGCCTGCGGACTGAGGGGCGCGCTGTCATGATTGCCAGTACCTGGTGTAGGCAGCGTGACTGCGTGGCCTGTGAGACCCCCCCCACTATGGCAGTGGTCCGCTGAAACGACCCAGTGGCCAAGAAATGCAAGACATTGAGCAGCTTCTCCAAGGGGCTCAATGCTTGGGAGCAAAGGGTGGGGGATGTGAGGTCATCTTCCCACTCCCTGACCAGGTCTAGGATGATATGGGGTGGAAACCTATACCTGCCGTAGACCTGGTCGTCAGGCATCCCAAAAAGGCCTGTCCGTGGTGCAAAAATGCGTGCCCTGGCTATTCTCATCCTCCTGCGGTGTCCCACAATCACTGCAGCAACAAATGGGGCATTCATCGTCGCTGTATATACGCGTTTGTTGTTTGCGCGCACTTTTATGCTGTGCGCGGGACGCCTCCGTGTGGGCGGACTCGTTGGTTTCCCGTATTCGGGTGTCATCGCGTGTGATCGGAGGGGAGCGAGCGTACACGCGATTGGCCTGGGTACGTGTGTTTCGGGGTGCGCGGGTAGTTCCACACGCGATTGGCCTGGGAACGTGTGTTTCGGGGTGCGCGGGTAGTTCCACACGCGATTGGCCGGGGTACGTGTGTTCCGGGGTCCCGTGAACTTTCACACGCGATTGGTTGGGATCCACGTGTGTACTGTCATCACGTGCAATGAGGGATACTCCCTCGCACGTCACGTCACAGACGCGCTCACGCGCTGAGGGCCTTTGGTCCAATGAAAATGCGTATGCGTGCAGATGCGCTTACGCGCTAAGGGCCTTTCCTCGAATTACACGCTGACGTGCAGAATTTTCACGTGCCAAATCACTCCGTATCAAGCTGGCCACGCGTAAGCACACGGAAGACCACGCTCCTGCCCAGAAGGCCGAACTACTGCCCCCCAGAGCCCCGAGCACGCTCCCACCTGCCATCTGCTGCTGCCTGACTGCCTGCTGCCCACGTGCCCTGCCATTTGCTGCCTGCACATCAGCCAGGGGTGCTGTTGGTGTGACCACCCCTGCTGGAACCAAAGACTCCCGACTGGGATTCCATCGCTCCACAGCCCAGCCCCAGGACCCAGTTGCCCACCCACTCCTGCCTCTGGGGTTGTCATGTCGGGGCAAACTCCATCTGTGACCACTGACAACCCCCGGCCAGAGAGGCAGAGGGGCACCAGCTTCAGTGCCACTGAAGTTGGTGTCCTGGTGGAGCAAGTCCTGGGGCAGTATGATGCCCTCTTCGGAAGTTGCCGCGCCGACAAGGAAGGACGGACTCGGATCTGGACTGACATCGTGACTGCCATCAACGCGGAGGGGGTGGCAGTCCGCGACTTCCAACATGTCAAGAAGCGCTGGTAGGACTTCAGGTCCAGGACCCTGACCAAGGCCCGGCGCCTCTTGAAGGCAGCGGATGCCAAGGGGCGCCGGGGCCACTTGTCGGAAGAACAGATGAGGGTCCTGGAACACATATCCCCAGCGCTCCACGTCCAGGTCCTTGAGAGGCAGACCCGTCTGGAGTCGAGCGGTGAGTGTACATGCATCCTGATTGTGAGCAGTGCGTGTGGTGATTGTTCAGTAGTGTGCAGGTTGCACATCTGTTTGTATGGGGTCGAGTATGGGTGCGGGTGTACAGGGCCGTGGGGCTGACACATGCGAGGGCTGTAATGTGTGAGACATGGATGGTGCCTGTGTGTGTGGGCTTGCATGCCAAATGCAGTTGTGTGGGCACACAAGTTTGTATGAATGTGTATGTGAGTAGACATGTCCGTGATGTCACGCATGTATGTTGTTTTCAGCTGATTGTATCAGCGCTGTGTACATGTGCATGTGTGTGTATTTGACAAGGGTGCAACAGTGATGCAACATGGATGCATGTGACAGCGGTATGTGGAAGCCTGATTGGCAGATGTGACATGGATGCCCGTCTGATCACTGCGACACTTAGCAGAGGTGTACACATGCATGCAAGTGTGGTGGTTGGTGTGTACATGTGTGGTGCACTTCCTGTGTTGCATGTGATGTCTGGCTCACCTTTGGCTGCTGATGCTGTTGTATGTGTATGGATGGTGTTGGCAGTTGCAACATGGCTGTGGTATGGCTCGTGTGTGCAAGTTGTAATGACATGTGTGTTGGGGATTGTGATGACATGTCTGAGGTTTGCCAATGCCACTCATGTACAACTGTCATGTGTGTATGTGTCCATTGTACAGTGCCCTGATGCCTGTGTTTTTTTTCTCCCTGTCTGCAGCGTCAACTGATGAAGAGGGCGGAGAAGGTGCTGTGGAGCACAGCGGCGGGGATCCCACCGCCAGCCGGAGACGCAAGGCCCGGCTCCCCTCCCAGGTTGTCATCTCGTCGGGGAGTGAGGAGTCCGGTGCCGCGTCCCAGGCCGCAGCTGCCGGGGGGAGGTCCAAGAGGCGGAGGTTGCAGTTGGACTCCTCGGCAGCAGAAGGGGCAGCTGGGACCCCACAGGGCCCAACGGGGGAAGATGGCACAGAGTCATCCAGGTTGGTGGGGGGTTTGGTGGAGGAGGAGGCCGTGCAAGCACCGGAGACGGGGTCTGGGGGTGGGGATCCCACTGGTGCTAGTGGTGCAGTGCAGGACCAGGGACAGGAGGCAGCACAGGCCGCCGCGGAGGTGCCTGTGTGCAATCCTGTCCCTGATCCTGTCCCTGCATCATCTTGCACCAGCAGGGATGCCCATGTCCAGACCAGTTTTCAGGCAGGGGATGAGCTGACGTCAACTGGCCTTCCTCTGCCTGCGGACGTGGCTATCCAGGCCCGGGTTGAGCCTGTCCTGGCTGGAGTGGCGTTGCGTCAACGGGCCATGCGAGGTGACCTGCAGTCTTTTCATGAAGAGACTGCACATCATCTCGAATGGCTCGTTGACCACGTCAGCCTGCTGGGACAGGTCACCCAGGCCGGATTCCTCCGTCTGATGGGGCTTGCCACGACCCCCTCCTCAGCTGGACCCCCTACGCGCCAGTCGTCCTCTGTGCCATCTTCCCACCCATCAGTCACCTGGGTGCCCTGTGGAGCTGCCTCTGACGGTGCGGCCAGGCTGGTGGAGGAGGCATCCCTGCCGCAGTCGGGAGTCGGACGTCCAGCAGGGGTGGCCACGTCAACGACTGCACCCCAGCCGGCGGAGGATGTGCAGGCAGCAGGAGGCAGTGCAGGGGCAGAGGCACAGCAGCAGCAGCACCATGGTGGGAGCCATGAAGGCTCGGGGCCTTCGACATCGGAGGGGCAGGCATCGGCCGGAGGGCAGGAGGACCCAGGACAAAAAGTGTCTTCCGTGTGGCAGCGGTTGGGCCACGCCATAGATGCGGAGCGGCAGCGGGCGGAAGAGGCACGGCTCTCAATGGTCAGGGCGGAGAACTCCATGCAGAGGGCCCTGAGGCGGGTCGAGTGCCTCGAGGCAATCCGCAGGGCTTTGGAGGTGGACACGTCGACGGCCCTGCGGACCCTCGGGGCCATGGAGGAGGACCGCCTCCGGGACATTGAGGAGGAGTTTGATGATGCCCTGGCCCGGCACATCCAGAAGTGAGCCGTGGAACTAGCCCGCTGCCCTTGTACATAGTTATGTAGGTAGTGTTAAGTTTCATTTTTGTTTTTATTTCATTTGGACCTTTTGGACATTGGCCACATTTTTGTATATAGTTTTTTTTATTAGTTAGTGTAGTTAGTTAGGTTTCCTTTATTTTGTTGGGATGATGGACCCTGGCTTCTTGCATTGTACATAGTTGTGGACTTGTACATACTTTCTTTTTTGACATTATCCATGGATCAATGGCTTATAATTTTTTTTTCACATTGGATTTTGTTTGGTGGACATTGACTTTGTACTACATTACTTTGGATTTCTATATTCTTTAATTTTTTTTTTATTTTGGACGGACATGCTTCTTTTCATTTTTTTCCATTCACATTTCTGTTTCTTCATTTTTGTTTCTATTCATCTTTCCTTTAATACATTATTTATTTGTTGCACTTCAATGTGTGGTGTCTCATTGTTTTCATGCATTTCATGTTATGTGTTTAGAGAATCACTGACACCCATTGGGTGTATGTGAGGGACATGTGTTTGTTTTGGAACTTGCAATTGGTGTTCTGTGATGTAATTGCAGAATATGAGTGGGTGGATGCAATACTCGGGTGGGTGTTTTGCATTTGGGGGCTGACCATAGAGACCAGGGATCTGGACTGTGATGACATGTTGGGTGGGGAACATGAGTTGGACATGGGTGGGGGCCTGCTGGAGGCTGCCCCTGGTGGCTGGGGGTTGGGGGTGGTGGGAGACATGAGTGGGGGTCTGGTGGAGGGTGCCCCTGGATGCTGGGGGGTGAGGGTGCAGGGGGACATGTGTGGGGGCCTGGTGGAGGGTGCCCCTGCACTGCTGGGGGGTGGTGGGAGACATGTGTGGGGGCCTGGTGGAGGGTGCCCTGCACTGCTGGTGGGTGGGGGTGATGGGTGACATGAGTGGGGGTCTGGTGGAGGGTGCCCCTGGATGCTGGGGGGTGAGGGTGCAGGGGGACATGTGTGGGGGCCTGGTGGAGGGTGCCCCTGCACTGCTGGGGGGTGGGGGTGGTGGGAGACATGTGTGGGGGCCTGGTGGAGGGTGCCCCTGCACTGCTGGGGGGTGGGGGTGGTGGGAGACATGCGTGGGTGCCAGGTGGAGGGTGCCCCTGCACTGCTGGGGGGTGGGGGTGGTGGGAGACATGTGTGGGTGCCAGGTGGAGGGTGCCCCTGCACTGCTGGGGGGTGGGGGTGGTGGGAGACATGTGTGGGGGCCTGGTGGAGGGTGCCCTGCACTGCTGGTGGGTGGGGGTGATGGGTGACATGAGTGGGGGTCTGGTGGAGGGTGCCCCTGGATGCTGGGGGGTGAGGGTGCAGGGGGACATGTGTGGGGGCCTGGTGGAGGGTGCCCCTGCACTGCTGGGGGGTGGGGGTGGTGGGAGACATGTGTGGGTGCCAGGTGGAGGGTGCCCCTGCACTGCTGGGGGGTGGGGGTGGTGGGAGACATGTGTGGGGGCCTGGTGGAGGGTGCCCTGCACTGCTGGTGGGTGGGGGTGATGGGTGACATGAGTGGGGGTCTGGTGGAGGGTGCCCCTGGATGCTGGGGGGTGAGGGTGCAGGGGGACATGTGTGGGGGCCTGGTGGAGGGTGCCCCTGCACTGCTGGGGGGTGGGGGTGGTGGGAGACATGTGTGGGTGCCAGGTGGAGGGTGCCCCTGCACTGCTGGTGGGTGGGGGTGATGGGTGACATGAGTGGGGGTCTGGTGGAGGGTGCCCCTGGATGCTGGGGGGTGAGGGTGCAGGGGGACATGTGTGGGGGCCTGGTGGATGGTGCCCCTGCACTGCTGGGGGGTGGGGGTGGTGGGAGACATGTGTGGGTGCCAGGTGGAGGGTGCCCCTGCACTGCTGGGGGGTGGGGGTGGTGGGAGACATGTGTGGGGGCCTGGTGGAGGGTGCCCTGCACTGCTGGTGGGTGGGGGTGATGGGTGACATGAGTGGGGGTCTGGTGGAGGGTGCCCCTGGATGCTGGGGGGTGAGGGTGCAGGGGGACATGTGTGGGGGCCTGGTGGAGGGTGCCCCTGCACTGCTGGGGGGTGGGGGTGGTGGGAGACATGTGTGGGGGCCTGGTGGAGGGTGCCCTGCACTGCTGGTGGGTGGGGGTGATGGGTGACATGAGTGGGGGTCTGGTGGAGGGTGCCCCTGGATGCTGGGGGGTGAGGGTGCAGGGGGACATGTGTGGGGGCCTGGTGGAGGGTGCCCCTGCACTGCTGGGGGGTGGGGGTGGTGGGAGACATGTGTGGGTGCCAGGTGGAGGGTGCCCCTGCACTGCTGGGGGGTGGGGGTGGTGGGAGACATGTGTGGGTGCCAGGTGGAGGGTGCCCCTGCACTGCTGGGGGGTGGGGGTGGTGGGAGACATGTGTGGGGGCCTGGTGGAGGGTGCCCTGCACTGCTGGTGGGTGGGGGTGATGGGTGACATGAGTGGGGGTCTGGTGGAGGGTGCCCCTGGATGCTGGGGGGTGAGGGTGCAGGGGGACATGTGTGGGGGCCTGGTGGAGGGTGCCCCTGCACTGCTGGGGGGTGGGGGTGGTGGGAGACATGTGTGGGTGCCAGGTGGAGGGTGCCCCTGCACTGCTGGGGGGTGGGGGTGGTGGGAGACATGTGTGGGGGCCTGGTGGAGGGTGCCCTGCACTGCTGGTGGGTGGGGGTGATGGGTGACATGAGTGGGGGTCTGGTGGAGGGTGCCCCTGGATGCTGGGGGGTGAGGGTGCAGGGGGACATGTGTGGGGGCCTGGTGGAGGGTGCCCCTGCACTGCTGGGGGGTGGGGGTGGTGGGAGACATGTGTGGGTGCCAGGTGGAGGGTGCCCCTGCACTGCTGGGGGGTGGGGGTGGTGGGAGACATGTGTGGGGGCCTGGTGGAGGGTGCCCCTGGATGCTGGGGGGTGAGGGTGCAGGGGGACATGTGTGGGGGCCTGGTGGAGGGTGCCCCTGCACTGCTGGGGGGTGGGGGTGGTGGGAGACATGTGTGGGTGCCAGGTGGAGGGTGCCCCTGCACTGCTGGGGGGTGGGGGTGGTGGGAGACATGTGTGGGGGCCTGGTGGAGGGTGCCCTGCACTGCTGGTGGGTGGGGGTGATGGGTGACATGAGTGGGGGTCTGGTGGAGGGTGCCCCTGGATGCTGGGGGGTGAGGGTGCAGGGGGACATGTGTGGGGGCCTGGTGGAGGGTGCCCCTGCACTGCTGGGGGGTGGGGGTGGTGGGAGACATGTGTGGGTGCCAGGTGGAGGGTGCCCCTGCACTGCTGGGGGGTGGGGGTGGTGGGAGACATGTGTGGGGGCCTGGTGGAGGGTGCCCTGCACTGCTGGTGGGTGGGGGTGATGGGTGACATGAGTGGGGGTCTGGTGGAGGGTGCCCCTGGATGCTGGGGGGTGAGGGTGCAGGGGGACATGTGTGGGGGCCTGGTGGAGGGTGCCCCTGCACTGCTGGGGGGTGGGGGTGGTGGGAGACATGTGTGGGTGCCAGGTGGAGGGTGCCCCTGCACTGCTGGGGGGTGGGGGTGGTGGGAGACATGTGTGGGGGCCTGGTGGAGGGTGCCCCTGGATGCTGGGGGGTGAGGGTGCAGGGGGACATGTGTGGGGGCCTGGTGGAGGGTGCCCCTGCACTGCTGGTGGGTGGGGGTGATGGGTGACATGAGTGGGGGTCTGGTGGAGGGTGCCCCTGGATGCTGGGGGGTGAGGGTGCAGGGGGACATGTGTGGGGGCCTGGTGGAGGGTGCCCCTGCACTGCTGGGGGGTGGGGGTGGTGGGAGACATGTGTGGGTGCCAGGTGGAGGGTGCCCCTGCACTGCTGGGGGGTGGGGGTGGTGGGAGACATGTGTGGGGGCCTGGTGGAGGGTGCCCTGCACTGCTGGTGGGTGGGGGTGATGGGTGACATGAGTGGGGGTCTGGTGGAGGGTGCCCCTGGATGCTGGGGGGTGAGGGTGCAGGGGGACATGTGTGGGGGCCTGGTGGAGGGTGCCCCTGCACTGCTGGGGGGTGGGGGTGGTGGGAGACATGTGTGGGTGCCAGGTGGAGGGTGCCCCTGCACTGCTGGGGGGTGGGGGTGGTGGGAGACATGTGTGGGGGCCTGGTGGAGGGTGCCCCTGGATGCTGGGGGGTGAGGGTGCAGGGGGACATGTGTGGGGGCCTGGTGGAGGGTGCCCCTGCACTGGTGGGGGGTGGGGGTGGGGGGAGACATGGGTGGGGGCCTGCTGGAGGCTGCCCCTGGTGGCTGGGGGTGCAGGGGGACATGCGTTGGTGGGCAGTAGTGCTAGTTGATATGTGGGTTGGCTGCTGGGCATGGCCATGGTGGATGGGGTGCCTGCAGGACATGTGCTGGGTAGGCCCCTGTGGTGTGAGCCACCTGCAGGGGCCGTGGAGGGTGTAGAGGGTACACCTGGGAGGACCCACACGTGCAATTCACGTGTGCTGCTCCCCGCGCACCCCCGGAATACACGTACCCCGCTCAATCGCGTGTGGAACTTCCCGCGCACCACTGAAATCCACGTACCCGGCCAACTCGCGTGTGGAACTTCCCGCGCACCCCTGAAATCCACGTACCCGGCCAAATCGCGTGTGGAACTTCCCGCGCACCCCTGGAATCCACGTACCCGGCCAAATCGCGTGTGGAACTTCCCGCACACTCCTGAAATCCACGTACCCGGCCAAATCGCGTGTGGAACTTCCCGCGCACCCCTGGAATCCACGTACCCGGCCAAATCGCGTGTGGAACTTCCCGCGCACTCCTGAAATCCACGTACCCGGCCAAATCGCGTGTGGAACTTCCCGCGCACCCCTGGAATCCACGTACCCGGCCAAATCGCGTGTGTCACTTCCCGCGCACCCCCGAAATACACGTACCCCGCTCAATCGCGTGTGGAACTTCCCGCGCACCCCTGAAATCCACGTACCCGGCCAACTCGCGTGTGGAACTTCCCGCGCACCCCTGAAATCCACGTACCCGGCCAAATCGCGTGTGGAACTTCCCGCGCACCCCTGGAATCCACGTACCCGGCCAAATCGCGTGTGGAACTTCCCGCGCACCCCAGAAATACACGTACCCGGCCAAATCGCGTGTGGAACTTCCCGCGCACCCCTGGAATCCACGTACCCGGCCAAATCGCGTGTGTCACTTCCCGCGCACCCCCGAAATACACGTACCCCGCTCAATCGCGTGTGGAACTTCCCGCGCACCCCCGAAATACACGTACCCCGCTCAATCGCGTGTGGAACTTCCCGCGCACCCCTGAAATCCACGTACCCGGCCAACTTGCGTGTGGAACTTCCCGCGCACCCCTGAAATCCACGTACCCGGCCAAATCGCGTGTGGAACTTCCCGCGCACCCCTGGAATCCACGTACCCGGCCAAATCGCGTGTGGAACTTCCCGCGCACCCCCGAAATCCACATACCCGGCCAAATCGCGTGTGGAACTTCCCGCGCACCCCTGGAATCCACGTACCCGGCCAAATCGCGTGTGGAACTTCCCGCGCACCCCTGGAATCCACATACCCGGCCAAATCGCGTGTGGAACTTCCCGCGCACCCCCGAAATACACGTACCCGCCCAAATCGCGTGTGGAACTTCCCGCGCACCCCTGGAATCCACGTACCCGGCCAAATCGCGTGTGGAACTTCCCGCGCACCCCCGTAATACACGTACCCCGCTCATTCGCGTGTGTAACTTCCCGCGCACCCCCGGAATACACGTACCCCGCTCAATCGCGTGTGTCACTTCCCGCACACACCCGGAATACACGTACCCCGCTCAATCGCGTATTTTACTTCCCGCGGCGCCACTTTTTTGATGCGCTGGGACTCTACCGCCTGCCTTCGTGTGGCGGACGTGTTTCAGCTTGTGCGCGGCTTTGGCTGTGCGTGGGTTTGCCCTATTCCATTCCATGAATACGTGTGGTTCGTGTGCGTGTGGGCGTTACCTCTGCTTCCGTGCAGTGCATCCCCAGTTACGCCCTTATTTTCGCGTGTTGTTCCCCATTCCGCGCGTTACGCCCCATGTCCCGCCCACTTTCTGCTGTGTGCGCTGAGGTTGTGCGCTTTCACTGTGCGCGTCGCGCACCGTCGCGCACGCCTTTCGCGATGTTGCAGTGACTTGTGCGCCATGCACGGGTTTGGCGCACATCCCGCGGTGAACACGCGCAGGGACTTCCATGAATCGCACGCGTGCGCGTGCGCCTGTTTTTTTCCGCTTGCGCATGCTTGCGCATGCTTGCGCCTAGATTTTCGGCGCACGTTGGTTCCATGAATCGGCCCCTATATCTTACAACTGTTGAACTCGATACCTGAGTTGGGTTTAGATAGTGAATTAAGTGACATCAGTAAAGATGATAAATGGAATGAACTCACACAAACCCGAAAGAGGCTCGTACGGACCGAGTTGCATGCGATCATTATGTTGGAGTACCTTAAGGACCAGGCCCTACCTCAGGGCCTTATAGTACGCAATGAACCAAGATTATTCTTGGATAATGCAGACTTCAAAGTAAAATGGAGCTATATAGCTAATAAATGTGGAAGGGACTGGTTAGTACTAATCATTGAAACAGCCCAAGAAACCACAAAAAAGATCATGGTGGACCTAAACACATTAGAAGAAGAAATGAAAAAGAGCTTCAACATTGAAAGCTTCAAAACCAAATTAGAAGCTCACATGAAGGAAATGCAGAATTTCAAAATAGAATCCAGTGCAGACAGAATTAAAAGGCTCAAAAAAGATCTAGCCAGTTTTGGACATGAAAAAGCTTTTCGGTATGTAATGAAGGATTATAACTTCGGAGCACCTGTCGAAGGGCAGAAAACTAATCGAAGAGTGAGGTTTAGGAACACTTCCTATAGCTCCAGTGAGGAAGGTGGTACATCCAATGACAATGAAGATACTAATGGGGGTGGACAGAGATGAAAAAATACAAATGCCCCTCCACAAAGAGGCCGTAATACTAGGGGGAACCAGGGTACAAGAAATGGATCGATACGCCCACCTTTTTTAGGCAGAGGGAACAGCCGGCAAGATTGGTCAACGGACCGAATGCAAACACGCAGTTACCGGGGCTGGTAGTGAACTTATCTAATAAGATTCTTACTAAAGAAGAGGAACGGTGCCTTAATAAAGGTTTAAATTTTGTCGTGTCGAAATATCACAATCCTTTTGAGTTCAGATTGGAATTTAATGCTTTTATGCAGAAGGTACATTTGAAAGAGTTTTTTGAAGACAAACCAGCTAGTATTTATACCAACTATAGTGGTTTGAGAAATCCATCTACTTTTTGCCCTCCCCAGCATACTCATTCCCCGGAATCATTGGTTTTTGAAAAAAAGGTACTCTGGGAGATACAGAAATTAGAAAAGAAAGGGACGCCTAAAAATTCCAACCTAAGTCAATCAGAAATTACTATGTTACGCAATCTGGGTAACGATGAGAAAATAGTGATTAGACAGGCGGACAAGGGCGGCGCCATTGTTATTCTAAACAAAAAAGATTATGTAGATGAATGCGATAGGCTATTGTCAGACAATAACAGCTACCGTAAAATTGAACAAGATCCTAGTCCCGGTATTATCAAACAGATAAGGGAAAAGGTTGATAAAGCTGTCGACCAACAGCTTATCAGTAAACAGGAAGGTGACTACCTCACCCGAGAAACAGCGAGAACTCCGATATTTTACATTTTGCCCAAAATCCATAAAAACAAGGATAAACCTCTGGGTAGGCCGATTGTTTCAGGCGTAAACTCCATTTTGGAACCTTTGTCCAAATACATAGATTGTTATCTACGTCCTTTTGTCAACAAAATGAAGAGCTATGTGCAGGACACAAGAGATGCTATTGTAAAAATTGAAGGACTTATTTTTGATCCAACTACTGATGTATTAATCTGTCTAGACATACAATCGTTATACACTAACATTCCTCAAAGAGCCACGTTAGAAGTAGTGGAGGAAACTCTGCTTAAACGTGAGGATAACCATCCGGTTAGTAATGCTTTCATTATATGGTGTGCCGAAATGGCCCTTACTAAAAACTTTTTTCAATTCATGGGCCAATTTTATATGCAGGTGGAAGGCACCGCCATGGGTGCAGCAATGGCCCCTAATTTAGCAAACCTATATGTAGATATGGTGGAACAAACCGTTATTTACTCTGGGGTCAATCCTTTTAGACAACAAATATCTCAGTGGTTGCGATATATTGATGATGTCTTTATGGTATGGCATTGATCAGTAGAAGAAGCTAATAATTTTGTGGTGTGGCTGAACAATCAAAACAGGTACCTGAAATTCACAGCATCTATGAGTTCCAATGAAGTTAATTATTTAGATTTGACTATTTATCAAAGAGACAATCAATTGTGGGTCAAACCATTTGTAAAAAGTACCGATAAGAATGCATTACTGCATTATGGCAGTCACCATGCCAAACATGTGCGTGACAATTTGCCCTTCGGGAAATTTTTGCGCCTCAAACGCAATAGTAGCACTAGGTCAGACTATGAAGAAGGGGCCAACATTTTGATTAACAAACTTACAGAAAGAGGGTACCCAGCCAAGATTGTTAAACAATCAGCGAAACGAGCTTTTAATAATCATCGAGAAGCTTTGTTTGAAAAGAAAAATAGAGACATTGTAGAGAGCCCACTAGTATTCATAAACACCTTTAGCAATATTTCTTATAAAGTCAAGAATATCATCCATAAGAATTGGAAAAAGATAATGACCATTCCACCTCCTTTAGTGGCTTTTAAGAAAAGTACCAACATTCGCAATTTAGTAATGAGGAATGATGTGCAGAAAACTCATAGCACTGAAGTGAGACAGAGCACATTATGGGGATTACCCAGGATTGTAGGACATCATCCTTGCGGTGATTGCCTTATGTGCCCCCTTACACGAAAAATGACTTCCGTGAATCTGGGTTTAAAATCAGAATGGCAAATGAGGGAACATACTAATTGTCAGACTGATAATGTGATCTATATGATTAGATGCCCGTGTGCCTTATTGTACATAGGTAAAACCAACAGAAGATGCAAGACACGCATGATAGAACACAAGAGCTGTCTTAAAAACCATGTTGAGAAAGCCCCTCTGGTGAAACATTTTGAGGAGAAGGGCCATTCTTTTATGGATTTTGAATGGTGTATCCTTAAGAAAGTAAAAGGGAAAACACAGAAAGATATCAATAGAAAATTGTTGAATTTGGAACAGAAATTGATATTTCTAACTAATAGCCATGTAATGGGACTTAATGAAAATATTGAATGGCACAACATCAAATGAATTATTTGTGTGTATCTAATATTATCGGTCGTGTCATGCATGGTCTGGTGGCATTTCCTATCAAGACACATTTTTAAAGAAGGATTTATATCTTGGAATCCATGTCAGGAAACGACGTGGTCAGGGAACTAGTTAGTATAAATGATCTTCCCCGGATTGTGACACAGGATAGGGAGATGTGGACCTGGCTATATTGAATAATTAATATCATCAAGTGTAGGGTATTTGTCTGCATGGGCCTGTTTTTCCTCAAAAGCCTACCTATACAGATAGCTGAGATATCTTTATATAGTAGATAGGCTTTGTGTGCTCATTTGCCGGTGGATGCAATATTTGCATCACGGTATTAATGGAGAAAATTATTTTTACTTTATTTTTCAAATAAATGTAACAACCTACAAGAGCTTTGTTTACTAGTGGCATTGTTGCGTGTTGCTAATGGCAACGTCGCATTTTCCAGCGACGACGTCGTGCGACGCGATGACGTCATCGCGTTACATCTGACGCGATGACGTCATCTATGCGCGCTAGATCGCTGTGCGCGATATGAATAGAACGGCTCGTGTTGTGAACGTGCCAGCAGGACAATAACGAACTGCGCATGGGATTCCGTTTCAGCATTAAAAGAGGTAAGCTAGAGTGCCTACTAGGGGCATATGTGAGGTCCAGTATTTACAATTTTGCCCATGTGTATATTGAGTATTTAAGGGTGTACTTTTTTTGGTTACATTCCCATTATAGGGAAGCCGTTTTTCCCACAGAGGGCTACAATGTGGAGTAGAAATTAGTTTCTGTAAGCACCTTTACAAGACTGCAGACCCCAGGAAGTAACTACACTTTATAACTGAGGGATACGAAGGTAGGATCGTTTTTCTCTCCCTTGGTGTTCCCTTTTTTAGGCTGTAACCTTAAAAATAAGAACCTACAGAGTGTTCTGTGTGTTTTTTAACAGAGCGTATACCGCATGGTGAATGCATAACCCTGATTTGGGTTGGAAAAGATCCTAAATACTGTGCCTACAAGAAAGAACAATCAGTATTGGAACTAAGGTGAGGGTATGCCCTGTAAGACTGGTTTTGGTCTATTTATTTAGGCTTTCAGAATAGAGATATGTGCTCAATGATTAGAATAGACGTTAGCAAGCACAATGTTTTTGATGATGACAGTAGAGAATGTGGTAAGATGTGGGCTGTCTCTCTCCAAACCACTGTTAATGGTGAAGGACAAGAATTGTGATTGTCATATAAACCTGTATAACATTTATTGGTTACAAGTTTGAAGCACTAGTATTTTATAAAGTATATACTTGATGCATCCTAATGGTGATTAGGTTTGGCTAGGTTAAGTAAAAGAACCAATTATGCCAATGTAGTAATTTGTATGTTTTGTATGTACCCCTAATTATAGAAACCGGAACCATACAAAGTAGTCTACGAGAAGCACAAGACAATTTTCTGCCCCTGAAGAATGTCCCGTTAATAATAACATCCAGGACAGAAACTAATATAAATCGGGCCAAGTTGTTGTACACAGTAGGAAATAAGAAAAATTGAGTTTGCTACTGTTGTGTGTTTTCAAGTATTTGTTTAACTTGAATATGTGTGGTGAAATCACCATTTTTAAACATTGTATATCTTTTATGTGATGTAAATGCATTTTTTAGTAACATGATTTTTGATACTTGTGCTGTTTAGCAAATGAATTAAAATATAATATTTTAAATGTTGGATAGATGTCACTTATTAGACTTTACACAGCCTATATATGTTTGAATGGCTGCGTGATCAGGTTTCAGATTATTGAGGGTAACATGTTGTGTTAAAGAAATATGTATATGTCCCTTCTTTTGATTAAATAAATAGTATATCCCCACTTGGTAGGAGGGGTATCACTGTAGTGTGGGGCAAACCACATATGAAATAATGCAGTGGAGAGATACAACAGAACCATTGTGAGCATCTTAAAAAAGTTTGTGGCAGATTCTGGGCCAAGTTGGGATATCCGATTACCTCTGGTCCTAATGGCCATCAGATCTACCCCTTCATCTGCAACTAAAATGTCACAGTTTGAGCTGATGACTGGACGCAAGATGGTGCTTCCCCAGCATTTGCTCTACAGGACCCAAGAGCAGACATTAATCAATGCCTCCAAAACTCATGAGTATGTGGAGAATTTGAGGAAACACCTTCAACATGCTTTTTCCTATGCTTAGCGAAACCTAGAAGGATCAGCCGAGAGTATGAAGACTCACTATGATTTGAAGACTACTAGGAAAGAATACAATGTGGGAGACCGGGTCTATCTATACAATTTCCAAAGGAACCAGGCCAAACAGTGGAAATTCCTGCCTACCTGGAAGGGACCTTTTGAAATTGTAGACAAGATCTCCCCAGTCGCCTACAAGAACCGCATCCCCAAAGGTAGTTTGGTGGAAGGGGAAGACAAGTGGGTCCATATAAATCAGCTAAAATGTTGCCATCCCAGGCACATTCTGCAGCAACTGGAGGAGTCCTCTGCAATCCCAGAGGGGGCCGCTCCAGAGTAATACATTTCCAACCCTAAAATATTCCACATATAGCCTATAAAATCCTATGATTCTTGAATGCAAATGTCTCCTGATGTATAAAATGTATATGTTCGCCCCACCATTAATAGTGGTGGGGAAATGTCTACAAATCTGTTTCTGCCGCTTTGCTTTGTCATCTTAGGAGAGCGAAACCATGGAGACTGACCAAGGAGGACGACCCAGGGACCGGGGGCAAAGATTCGAGGGGCCTGGGGTACCGCCCAATACTCCCATCAGGACCGGCAAGGAGAACTGATCGATTCACCCTGATGGAGGAAAAGATGCTGAACTGTGCTATCTGCGGAATCAGAAGAAGATGATGCGGACATCCCAGCGCGTGGATCAAAACATCCTTTGCACCCGACTCCCCCTCGACTCGAAATTAAAGTGCAGTCGGGCGGGGGGGCTTGTCAGGTGTCTTGACCCACGTTTGAACTATTATGCTACAACATTTGGTGCTGTGGGCTTAGAAAATCCAAGATGGCCAAAGAGCCCACATTTGCGCCAGAATCCAGGAAAACTGCGCAGTTTTGCGCACACCAAAATGGTCGCCTGACCTGCCACCCACCAGTGCGAGCGTGATGGGCCAGAAGCGCCATGAGCGAAATCAGTGCAAAGGAAGATGGTGCTGTTCAAAATCTGAAATGTATTCATTCAAGACAGCTCCCAAAAATGGGTGCAGTACCGGTGCTCGACACTAACCGGCGCTAGCGGTCTAAACTCTGACTGGGGACCTGTATTTCAGAAGCTAAACAGCATCCTGAGCTAGCTGGGACTTCAAAGGCTTGCTGATTAATGAGAATTCTCAACACCTACTGTTCCCTGCCCTGGCCTGCATTCTGCTGCCCCCACCAAAAGGAGATCACACCTCTCTGATTGAATCAGGGGAGGAGCACTTGGGACTGAAAAGGAAACAGAACAATGAAATTTCCTTGGCTCAGGCAAATGTTAAATTAGGGGGGTCGTAAATGGCTTCCTCTTGGAAGAAACTGGGAGGAGCAGTGCCTCTGTGAGCAAGCTGAGCTTGGAGGCGGGGACAGACAGAAATTCCCCCATGTGCTTTGGAACCTAAACCACACCCATTTGGGCCAGAGCATAATTTTAAAAAGATGGATAATTTATAGTACATAACTGTCAAAATTATATAAATAATATCATCATTCCTGTGATTTTTCTGTGCACATTTTAAGAGGTGTTAGGACTCTGTGGTATGTTCTGGGGAGTAGTAGCAGAAAATAAGGCATTACTCCAAATGTCTGTATGTTAAAAATCAGACACTTTATCATCTGATGCCCATATTCCTTGCGCAAATTTGTGTAAATTCTGGAAAAGTTTAAAGGTTGTGTTCTGGATGAAAGGGCAGAATTCTGTCAGAAGTGGACACAACATCTTACAAAGACAGGGATCGGATGGTTTGGTGCTACAGGAAATATGTTAACTTGACATATAATATTAGAAAAATTGTACATAGATAAATATGCATTTGGATCAAAAATAGATTTGTGTGCAAAGTGACAAGGTCAGGATCCTCTGACCCATAAACATACCTCATCACGATGACACTCCATTTCCTTCCCCAATCAAGGGAGAGAGGAGAACTTGGCCAATGATAAGTTGTGAGGGGCAGGCTTAGTTATGCACACGCACACACCCATTTTCAAAAGACATAAAAGGAGTCATTGAGACCCAGGTAGAGACATTCACTTTCCAATTCAAACTGATTTCTTGAGAAGCATTTTGCCGGGAGACTCCAGACTTCAAATACAGAAGACTCCAGAACCAGAACTTAGAATCCAGACTTCAGAACTTGTAGCAGAGAGGCCCAGTCCAAAAGCTGAATCCTTCTCAGCAGGTCTCAGAGTCCAGCAACCTAACCAAACTACTCAACAGCTGGGTGAGCTGTTTGATTCCGTAATCGCGCTCAACGCACTCGGAAAAAGTGCCGCGAATTGCAACTAGCTCATTTCACCACTTGTAAAAATATAGCTGCTTTTGCTTTGCATTGCTGAAATCCGTTTTCAACCTGATAATCCCCCATGAATCACTGATAGTGTTGACCTGAACCAATCTTGAGTAGCTATCAACTACCCTGAATCTCCTATAGGGAATTGAAATCATTTTGAGCATATTTTCACTTCTTTTTAAATCACATTTAAAGTATTTTTGCCTGTGTTTAAAAGCATACCGGTTGCTCTAAGCTTGCTAGGGGGGAACTGAATTGGTATTGCATTTGATGGTATTCCTGAAAATTGTGTGCTCTCCTTCCATCTCTTTATACTGCATAGGGGGGGAGTGAATTGCCACAAGGGGGAAAGTGATTATATTATCTCTTGTTGAAACCATATCAGTTTATTTCTGTCCTGCATTCTTTCCATCATTGCATTTCCTTGAAACCATAAAAGCATTCTCAGCTACTTTATCCTCTATATACCAACTCCTAAGTCATTAAAAAAGTGTGCTAGTGTAATATTATCCATTGTTGATCACTGTCATATTCATAAGTGCGCTATCAAATATTAATGTATTCATAAAAGTGTGATATATATATATATTGTTTAATTTGTAAAATAAATCTTTTAATTTGCAAAGCAAACCTACTTCTTCGCTCAGTGAGGTCAAGGGGATTCAAAGAGAGGGGCGTTATACAAGGGTTTATCATCCAGATCTATGAACTTGTCATAAAAATATATAAATAAGGGCTTCCCTTGGGCATCCCAGACTAGGCATCGACTTAGTTGGAGTGCTGAATTGAAGTTGCTTAACAACTGGTTGCTCTAGGCTTGCTAGGGGGGAACTGAACTGCTTTTGATTGTATTCCTGAAAACCTGTGTGCCCTCATTTCCATCTCTTCATATTGCATGGGGGGGAGTGAGTTGTCATAAAGAAAAAAGTGATAATCTTATCTATTGTTGAAACCATGTCAGTTTATTTCTGTGCTGCATTCTTTCCATCATTTCTTTTCATTGAAACCATCCAAAGTATTCTCTGCTACCTTATCCTTTCTATACCAACTCCTAAGTAATTAAAGAAGTGTGCTAGTGTAATATTATCCATTGTTGATCACTGTCATATTCATAAGTGTGCTATCAAATATTAATTTATTCATAAAAGTGTGATATATATATTGTTTAATCTTCCCAATAAACCTTTTAATTTGCAAAAGAAACCTACTTCTTGGCTCAGGGAGGTCAGGGGGATTTTAGGAGAGGGGCGTTATATAAGGGTTCATCATCCAGATTTATGAACTTGTCATAAAAATATATAAATAAGGGCTTCCATTGGGCATCCCAGACCAGGCATTGACTTAGTTGGATTGCTAGATTGGATTCACTTACAGTGGGAACATATGCAATGCCACTTTGGGATTCCACTTTCACACATTTTTCAACCACCAGATGTAAGATTCTTAAACTGTGACAGGATTAGAAATGTATATGTTGCCAGTGATATTGTGCATTTTTATGATTTGTGCTTTCCTGCTCTTCTGGAATTACATTCATGGTTTGCAATGTACATGCCATCACTGTTTGGCAGTGTTATGTTATCATTGTGCAGTGGTAAACTGCTATTGCCTGTGAAGGTATGGTTTCTGTATGCATTGTGATACCTGTAGTTCTCTCTTAGTGGATTACTTACTTGCTATGCCATTTCGCCTTACTGTCATGCTGCAGCAAGGCCCTGCAGGGCCTAGTCGTGTCGGTTGATGGCTGTAATGTGTGGTTAGAGCAGGCAGGTCCTGCATGCACACGGTTGTGACTTGGCATGCAATGATTAGTCATTGCAGTGGTTTTCTACCCCCCAATTACCCTTTACACTGCACATTTGGAATTTGTCATGGCACTTGTAATTACCCACTATCCATGTCCATTGCCCTCTGTGACTCTCCATGTAGGCAGGCTGTGTGCTGCTCCGCAGAACCATGGCGTAAACCAGGAAAGCGGGTGCAGTAGTGTGTGATGGTGAGGTAAGCATCACAGATCACCTGTACATTCAGGGAATGTTACTGCTTCCTGTTGCGATATACCTCTTCTGCTGCATGGGGAGTAAAGCCACATGTGTGCAGTCCAGGGCTGCTATAACGTTGGGCAGATGGGCTGCCGAGTAAAATTGTGCCATTGTGGCATCTATCTGTGCAGGGAGATGCGCTGTGGTGCATGCTGCAAGTGTGCACCCAGCAGCCGCCCAAGCATGATCCAAAATGCGGCAAAAGTGGCTTTAATTCTGTTATTGTGACTTTTACCACTTACCGCCCAACTTGCGCATGAAATGGGAAGCAATACTTCCACACTTTGGTTTGTGGATGAGCCTTGAAAGGGCTGTGGGGAGCAGTAAGGCAGTTGTAAGATTGCTGCCACCAACCGCACTTTCCATGCCTTTTATCTGCTGGTTTTCAGGTCCACATAAACTGAAGATATTCAAGGGCAGCAAACAAAAATGATTTCCCTGTCCAGTTTGTTGGTGTTCTTTTTTTAATCGCTGCACTGCCTGCCGCTGACGGTTTAACAAAGAAATATGGCATTGCACATGGAGCCTCAGGGTGCTTTGCTTCCTATCAGCATAAGCTGATAGTGAATCTCAGTCCTGGGGCGGCCTGTCAGACTCTCATCACCTTTGCAGAATTGGAAGCCGCCGCAAGCAGAAGCTCTTACACGGCTGAAGGGAACATATCTTTTTTTTTATTCACACTGTAAAGGCAGATAATCTCCCAGAATTGCCACTTTCAGCCTCGACTGGCACTGGCGAGCAGATCCAGGGCACGCGGTGGTGAAAGCCGCACATGCGCACAAATGCATGCAGCGATTGGGTGGCAGAAAAGAAACAGTTTCGAGAAACATGCAAGTTTTCAGTTCATTTTGGACATTTCAAATTTTTTTTATTTTTGTTTAATTATTTAGTGGGGTTTTATAATGCTCCCGATGCGTACAAAGAAATAGCCACGTAACAAACCATGCCCAGCCAGGCAGAATAACTGCAAGGAATCATACAATCAGTGCGCCTTCAAAAATTCTGAATGCTCCGCATTTCACTGCAAGTATATGAGGGGTGGTCAAGGTAATAAATAAGTTAAGAGGAGCATGGGGTGGCTGCACAGGAAAATGCAAGGTGCAAAGTGCAAATGCAAAGTGGACATTTTCATATTCAAATTGTTTTTGCCGCAGTGATCACATAGATCCTAACTCAAAACAAATTTTAATGACTGTTAGCGAAAATCACTGTGATCTTAAAGTCCCGACGCCAGGACCTCAGTCCCAAATTCTGTGTAAAAAGTACGCCCCATTTGGAGTCTACAATGAGCCGCAAAGGTGGATGGGGTTGCCCATGTGGCTGCGTTGCAACTGTTTTCCAAGTTGACTCCTTGGGCATCCACCCCCCATGAAGTTGCAACACCTCTCGTGGATCTGCCCTGGACTGCCCAAGCTACCGGGTCTATGTTTGGGTATAGGCCTCCATGACAGTCACCTTAATCGAGTGAGTGATAGCATTAGTTGACAGCATTTTTACTTTTTGCAGATCCCCTGAAGGCCAACAATAGAGCAGGAGATTCCCGAAAACGTTGAAATTTGCTGGATGTAAATAGCAATGCAAATTAAGAAGGGGGTCCTGGGAGTCCCTCTGCCAGACATTAGTCCTGGTTACGAGAGACTTACCCAGAGTCTTTAGCTCACTATCTTTCATAGAGAAGAAATATCCCAAACATATCAGTTTTTTTCCTGCCCTGGGGTAGTCCAGCACTGAAATGCTAGGCAACTCTCCTCTGAACAAGAGTACCAACAGAAACCCCAGACACGTGTTTCGGTCTGGTTGGACCTCATCAGTAGGGTGGATCGGTGCCTCTCTAAGAATAGTGAGCAAGGGGTCCACGTCTGGATTCCCCTAGTAACTTAGGGTGAGACCCAAAGTTACTTAAAAATGCAAATTAACAAGGGGGTCCTGGGAGTCCCCTAAGTTACTCTTACTCTTGTTCAAAGGAGAATTGCCTAGCATTTCGGTGCTGGACTGCCCCAGGGCAGGACAAAGACTGATATGTTTGGGATATTTCTTCTCTGTGAAAGATAGTGAGCTAAAGACTCTGGGTAAGTCTCTCGTAACAGGACTAATGTCTGGCAGAGGGACTCCCAGGACCCCCCTTGTTAATTTGTAAATAGCAATGGCCCGCCAGATATCCAGCGTATGTAATGATTCTTCCTCTGGAGTGTGGGGGGGAATGCTGTGAAACCAAGGCAAAACAACCTCTTGGTTTATGTGGAATGATGACCGAATCTTTGTAACGAAGTGGTAGTCGAGGCGCAAAACACTCCATCTGGACAGAACTGTGAATGGGGATCAGTAAACGATAGTGCACCCAGCTTGCACACCCATCTTGCTGAAGTGATGGCCAATAAAAAGGCCACCTTTCATGCCAGATACTTAAGGGTCATGTTGTGATGAATTGGATTCTACTCTGCAGGAGTACAAGGACGACTAGTGGTAACAGGGCCCACTCAGCCCTCACACCTCTAAAACCCAAATCACAGTGCAATCATAAAGGTGAAACAGGGACAATTAAGAGATATACCTTCGGTGCCTTTTGTGGTAACGTTGTCTGAGGGAAGGCTATGCTCTTAAGACGGGTGTGAAGGTGAACCAGTCACCAGACTCAAACAACACAGTATCTCTGTTCAAAATAAAGGGAATGTCCAGCCAAGTTTCGATAAAAATATAAATACTTTAATAAAACACACCATTTGCCCATAGAACAAAAAGAGATTACTACCCAAAAACCCCACCCCAAATGACAAACAGAGAAGATGCAACAGACTGGAGAAAGTAGCACTCCGAGTGTAGTTCCAGGGCTGGTAGGTAAGGTACTATCATCAAAATGCTATCTTGTTTAAAACAGGAGCGATCTTGACCTCACCAGCCTCTAGGGTCCAAGTGGACCCTAGGGGGAAGTTCAGAATCAGCAGTAACTGGATTTAATTCTTGGTGGGCTGATGCAATCAGACCCAGGTTCGAATGTCGATGTGAGTTGATTAAGCTCAGTTCGGGCATGTAGGATCGTGGAGGCTCCAGCAGCAAAGGTCTGTCAAGTAAGTGTGAATGCCGGTGCTCTGTGCGGTTGGTGCAGTCCCAAGAATGCTTTGCAGTTGGCCAGGCCGAGTCGGCCTTAGACGATCAGAGGTGTTGATGAGTGATGCACCAGCAGTTCGAGACCGCGGGAGACGGTCATTGAAGTGGTGATTTTGGGTGCATCAAGGTACAATCGGTGAAGTGGCAGTTGTATTACCAACTAGGCCGAGCCATGGTTGTAACCCCTGCTTGGAGCATAGAGTCGGCGGGTGACTCTAATGTGATTCAGTTCAGGTCCCTACAGTGAGGAGTTGCTTCGGGCCTAGCAGGTGACGTGCTTCGCTGGGACACGTTGCAGTATAGAGTTGATTGAGATGCAAGCAATAGTTCATTTGGTTGAAGGAATGCAGACACTAGAGTCTTCCCTCTTGTTCAAGATGCAGTGAAATAGGTGCGACCAGTTCTGCATCATGAAATGACCAGTTCTGCTTCAGGAAACCATGGTAAAGTATTATGTTTTCTTATGATTTCCAGGAATAATTAGAGGGTGTTTCCCCGAAAAGCATAGGACTTTCAATATCACTACCCTAATTTTTTGTTGAATTTTGTTTGATTTAATGATTCTATTGCCCTTAACTTTGTTGAACTTCGTGTTGAGATAAATGACTTTGTAGCTATGAGCTTCCTTTGTGGATGCTTACTCCATTGTTACTGAAGTTTTCATTGATTTTTGTTGTGAAGGTGTACTTTTACTACCCACAGGACCGAAGCCCTGGAAAGTAGTTATTTGTTATTTCATTCTATATACAAAATTGATATTTCTCCTCTGACTAGAAACTCCGTTTATTGCTGCCTCACTTAGGCATCTTAAATTGCATTTATGAAATGTTACTACATGATCTTATATAAGTTAATGGGGTAATCTTTGCAACCTTTTGGTTAAACTCCAGGAAGAGTGCATTTGTGTTCTGAGCAGGTTCAGCCCAGACATTTCTTTCTTTGTTTCTTGATTTTGGGACTCTGGAAGTGAGTCCTCTTTGACAAACTCCAGCCCCATTACTAAGTATTAACTGTATAAAACTTTTGTATGCATATAAAGTCACAGAAAATGTGTTCTTCTTTAATTTAGAGTACAGTTTCCTCAATCTGTATTCTGAAAGCTTCAGAGCGTGCCAATCACGTCTGAGTGTGCCTTTGACCACCTGCCCTCCATCTGATGTGGCTGCTGCTCCTCTGCCTTCCTTCTCATAGAGCCTCAACTGTGCGGTTTACTCAGCAGGGGTGGGCACTGCATTGTGGAGGGAACCGCCTGCAACAGCACTGCCTACGCAACCCAGTGACCACGGGCAGACAGCAACATTGCGTCCCAACCAAGGATGCAGAGCTGAGGGACCTTATTCAGCTCACAATGGTGCCACCCCCCCGGAGGCCTCCTGCTCCTCATACCCACTGTAAGGAAACCATGGTATCAACAGTAAGACGACAGACACAAGTGATCACAGTATAAGGGTGTTTATTGAACTTGAAAAGGGGCTGGAAAAACGCCTCTCTAATCCTAAATCTAAAGATGGGAGCAAGATACGACCATCAAATAATAATAACGCAGTCCTAGTAGAGTCTTGTCAAAATAAAAAGGCCTATAATAATAAACCTGTTGCCAATCCTTACTTCTAAATACAAAATTGTGTGGGAAACAATGTTATGCAAAAAAAGTGTTCATGAAATGATATGTCTGGATATTCAAGCCTTTGGCTTCCCTTCCCCATGTTTTCAGCACGGGACAAGGCAGCACACTCGAGCTTAGCACACTCTCTGGCTTCTCAAGCACGAGTATGCAGTTCAAAACCTCAGCATCAGGGCTTTCTATACCAAAGTCTCTTTTCCATTGAAAGTCTCTTATTTCAGAGGGCCTGATGTGACACAACATACATTAAAGTTCCTTAATACGTGTGTGTTCTTCAATTAAAAGCTCTCCTTGATGGGACTCAAACCTTCCTCAGTTCACATCCGGGGTGTCCTTCCCATAGCTTTCTTTACCTTTTTATTGTATTTCCCTCTGTCGTGTTCGATTCCCCATCTTTGCATCAAAAATCAAAGATTTTGCTTGACCCATCGCAGGACCACTTCGATTCACAGTTCATCACATGCATTGCCTTCTGGTACTTGTAGTTTTCATAAAACAAAGTTCACTTCAATTTGATAACCTTTCTCAGAAGCTTTCGATAAGGCACATTCCCTTTTGCCGGACGACTCTGATACTTAGTATTCATGACTTCTGGCTTTCAACAATGATATTTATATTGATATTAATATTTTATTTCTATCACACTCGTACACAAGTGTTTCAGAGCTGAACAATGCAAGGGTGGGGATCTGGGGAGAACAAAAACAATGATCTTACTAGGCCCAGTGACATTGAGAACGCGCAAGTGCATGGGAGAGGGAAAGGGGAAAAGTGCATGGAAGGTGGGAGAAGTGGAAAGTGCGGAACAAAGGAAAAACTGAAAATATATATTTTTTAAATATACTCACTCTTTCTCGTGTCTTACTCATTTGCTTGCAACCTTCATTTTATGATTCAATGTTGCAAGCACTTCAAACCACAGTTCGGCATTTTGCTGCTACAATTAACTTACCAGCTGGGTTTAGGAGTCTCCTTTTATCGCATCTGTTTGATGTCGGAGTCAAAGGCTGTTAGTCTTTCAGCCTCAGTGCCTCCCCAACTCTGCCGTTCACCCGGGAGGACCCGCTGGTAACTTTGTAGCACTGTATGCTGTCTTTCACCTTCTCTGCTGGGCTGGACTGCATAGCCCCCTTGGTGTCATGGTCAAGAAGTCAGGGGCACAGGCATGCAGGGGTCGCATGCACAGGAGACCTGGGTGGACACTGTCCTGGCACCTTTGGTGCCAGGCACATGAACAAAAGTAAACAAGAACATCCATTTAACACCAAAAAGCTTTTATTATGGACATAGCACTTCAGATGAATTAACCTTGAACATTCTATTCATTAAGCAGGATGCATTAATCTTGAACAACCCATCCATTAAGCAGCCCCAAGTGTATTCTTGCGTGTGGCTGCTAATGGATGGCCCTCGCACGTGCTCACTCTCTAGGAGTGGCAGGGTGTGGCTGGTAAACCAGCCCTAATGGGCGTGCCCACAATCTCAGCTATATAAGCTGCCCCGATCTTCAAGACAGACGCTTCGTGTTATTCTGCACCTGCAAGCAATGTAACGCTCACAGTCGCCTTATGTCAGACTTACCTTTGAAGATCCTGCTTCCTAGACATCCTGCTTCCTGCCAGCATACTTACCAACTGGGGGTAGCTGTTCTTACTTGTATATCTCTTCGGTGAACCAAGTATTCATCTTTACACTTTCCGGAACGCCAAAATCTTCATCTTGGCACCGCAGCACGACACGCTCCATCGTCGACAGCTGCGCCTGCAAGGAAAAACCGAAGACAAGGTGACACATCAAAAAAACAGTCAGTTTACGGTTGCACTTCGCCATACTTGATGCTTTTCCTTAAACCATCAATTACCTGCTGTCGAACATTGCGGCAGCATCCATCTTTCATCCGGCCGCATATCGTGTCTCACAGCTGCATTGAGGCCCCATATCCGGGAAGAAAACAGATGAGAGACATTATTGCGGGCATAAATAGGAGCAACATATAAAGACATTAAACAGAACGAACAGCATCACAAGAGCTCAAGAAAGACTTACCAATCATAAGGAGAAGCATAGTCGCAGTTGGACTGGACTAATCCTTATCAGGGATCAGTGAAGGAACTAGATCCCATTCGACGAGCCCCTGCCAGAAGTAGCAGGATGGAGAGCTTATCTTCAATAATTCACAGGTGAGCTTTATGGGCGGGAGAAGCTTACAGAAACCGTACTTTGGGGTGAAGCGTTCGAGAGGTATAACAATCACAGATTGGCGCACTCACACACTATTATCTTCACACAGGAGCAGTATCACCACGTAACACCGCTCACAGCTTTTCTACTGAGGGCGAGGCCCAAAGGGTGTGATTCAAGTTCAGGGAGGGCTGCAACTGTGCCTCAACGCCTCCGCAGAGACCAGGTGAGCGTAACAGAACGCGAAGCCTCTAATACTCTCTGCCTGGATGTTATGGAAACTTCAGAAACAGATCAGTTGGCCCTCTTACTAGGGGAATTACGGTTTGAAGAACATGCTTCAAGACAGGAACCAATGCATTACAGAGGTATCTTATTGTAACTTGAGAAAGAACTGACGAATTGACATTTTCTAGAAGCACAAGCAGGACAGGTTCCACTGCCTGGAATGACCCACTATTCTCCTTCTTCCACACCACAACAATCAACACCGGTTCAGGTGGTTCTTCCAGGAGCAGTGCCTCTAGCCCCTCCTGAACGCTTCATCAGCGACCCAAACAAATTCGCTGTATTTATGAACCAATGTCGCCTTCATTTCTTGTGCAGACCAGGAGCCTTTCCTAATGACCAAGCCAAAGTAGCGTTTGTACTCTCGTATTTAGGAAGTAGTGTGGCGGACTGGTCTATACCTTTGGTAAATCAAGATGACCCTTTACTTCTGAACTTTGGGAATTCCCAACATGAGATGGAGAAATTGTTTGCCTGTCATACTCAAGGACAAGCTCTGGACAAGGAGTTGTTGTCACTCAGACAAGGGAGTCAATATCTATTAAATAGGAGCAACATATAAAGACATTAAACAGAACGAACAGCATCACAAGAGCTCAAGAAAGACTTACCAATCATAAGGAGAAGCATAGTCGCAGTTGGACTGGACTAATCCTTATCAGGGATCAGTGAAGGAACTAGATCCCATTCGACGAGCCCCTGCCAGAAGTAGCAGGATGGAGAGCTTATCTTCAATAATTCACAGGTGAGCTTTATGGGCGGGATATCTATTAACCTATATTGCAACCTTCAATCGTCTCAAAGCCCAGACCAACTGGCCAGAAGAGAAGAGGACTGCACTCTTTTACTGAGGGTTACGTGGAGAACTTAAGGATGTGTTGGCACAATTGGTGAACCCCCCTGAGAGGTGTGCGGACTATATAGACCTGACGGTGCAACTTGATTATAGGTTGCAGAATGGGAAAATGGATCGAGCTAGATCAGAGGGATGGTCAGTTTACGTACGACATCGTGCCATCAGTCTAAACCACATGAACAGTCTAAACAAATGAAAATTGGTGGATTACGAAGTCCCCTTACCAAAGCAGAAAGGGAAAAAAGAAGACAACAACAGCTTTGCTTATATTGTGGACGAGCAGGTCACTTCCTCCATGACTGCTCGGTAAAACCACCCAAGAAAACAGTTGGGGCAACCGACAAAACTGATGAAGAAGAAGAACAGAACTCGGGAAACGCCAATGCCCGGCAAGTGTAGGGGTCTGCTGGTCGAGCATGAAAAAGGCATCCGTACAGACCTCACATCTAGTCCTTCCAGAGCTTTTCGTGAATCACAAGCAACCATCAAAAGTACGTGTCTTGGAGGCATATATTGATTGGGAGCTGTGGGTAACTACATTGACCAAGATTTGGCTCTCTGAATAGGCCTTCCTCTCCAACAGAAGCAGAAATCGGAAAACATCACTGCTGTGGATGGTTCTCAGCTATCATCTGGCCCAGTGACACAATACACTGACAAAGTCAAGCTTCTGTGTCAGGACGGGCATCAAAAGGACATTACTTTTGATCTCATCAGTGCTCTTCAGTTCCAGATGATATTGGGAATGCCCTGGCTGAAGACCCACAATCCTAGGATCGACTGGTGAAAATGAGTTCTGACATTTCATCATGATTGTCCCGACACATGTTACATAAAAGATTACACCAATCTGAAACCAAAGAAAGGAATCGTGTTGGGCCTCATCAGCTCTTTACAGATTGAATACCAAGATTACCAGGATGTCTTCAAAAAAGAGTAAGCCAACGTTCTGCCCCAGCACAGATCCTACGTTTGTCAAATAGATCTTGTACCCGGAGCCCAGATCCCTTGCAGCCAAATTTACGCTCTGACAGAACAGGAAAATCAGCATCTTAGAACTTACCTGGATCAGTACCTGGCGAATGGTTATATTCGCCGATGTAAGTCACCTGCCTCCTCGCCCTTATTTTTCGTGCCTAAAATGGAGGGGGACTTGAGAACTTGCATCGACTATAGAGCCATCAATCAGATCACAGTAAAATATCTAAATCCTTTACCACTTATACAAGAGCTCCTGGACCAAGTGAAACATGCTCAAATCTACACAAAACTGGATTTAAGAGGAGCATACCATCTTGTAAGAGTAAAAGAGGGAGATGAGTGGAAAATGGCCTTCTGCATGAAGTACGGCCTCTTTGAATACCAGGTCATGCCCTTCGGCCTATGCTATGCCCCCGCGGCGTTCCAATTCTTTATGAATGATGTACTCTGTGAACCACTGGGTGTTTGCGCTCTTGTTTACATTGATGACATTCCTATCTACTCAAATTCCATGGAAGAACATGTATGCAGCCTTAGTGAAGCTTCGACAACATCAATTGTATGGCAAGATCGGAAAACATGTTTTTCCATGTAACCGAGGTCGAGTTTCTTGGTTTCATGCTCACAGCACAAGGTGTACATATGGATACACGAAAGGTGGATGCAATCCTCCATTGGCCCTCACCAACATCCACGAAAGGAGTGCAAAGCGTGCACCGATTCACCAACTTTTACCGTTGGTTTATACCTGGGTTTTCACAATTTGTACATCCAATTACCTCCTTGTTAAAGAAAAATCAAAAGTTCTATTGGTTGACAGAAGCTGAAGAAGCCTTCCAGAAGTTGAAACTAGCATTCACTACAGCACCACTCCTTCGACACCCACAACCAGACCTACCTTACATAGTTGAGACAGATGCTTCAAAAATAAATATGGGAGCAGTATTGTCACAACGAGACCCTAAAACAGGTAGTTGAACTACGCAATCACAGATAAGGAATTACTGGCGATTAAAGCAGCATTCAAGGCCTGGAGACATTACTTTCTTGGGGCGAGACATACGGTCACTGTCATCACGGACCACCGTAACTTGCAATACTTAAAAACCACCAAAGCACAATCCTTGCGTCAACTTCGCTGGGCTCTCTTTTTCGCGGAATACGATTTTATTATCACTTATAGACCTGGAGTACGCAATAGGAAAGCAGATGCTCTATCATGCATGAGTGAAGAAAAAGAGGCTTTTACAGCATCCAACCCCGTGGCCATAATTCCTGAGGAAAGGATTTAACCAGAATAGCTGCCACGACGTGTGTGGATGACCATAGAACCAGTGTGCAATCCCCGATGGATCAATCAACACACCAGGAATGGCTGTTAAAAGGTGACCAGTACACCATCAAAGACAATCTACTGTATTTCCAAGGACGATTATATCTCCAAGAACAAGAACTGTAAAAGCAAATCATCACAAATTACCACGATTAATTAGTGGAAGGACACCCAGGACTCAGGCTAAGGTAAAACAAAACTACTGGTGGCCAACCTGGCAAAAAGATATAGCCCAATTTATTGAAACCAGCAGGGTGTCTGTGCACAACCCAAGTCTCAGAAACAGAACCCCGCTGGCTTACTATATCCCCTAACAGTACCGCCAGCACCTTGGCATACCCTGTCGATGGACTTCATCACAGATCTTCCACCCTGTAATGGATACAACACCATATTAGTCGTTGTGGATTTATTTTCCAAAATGGCCCATTTCATCCCTCTGAAGGGACTCCCAACTGCGTCAACTCTCGCTTCTGTGTTCCTAGAGCAAATTGTTTGATTGCATGGATTTCCATCAATATTAGTATCTGATCACCGGAACTCAATTTATTTCTGCCTTTTGGAGAAAGTGTGTACAATATCTCAGGTGTATGTTGCAACAGCCTGAGGATTCTTGGAAAAATATACTCTGGATATCTGAGTATGCATACAACAACTCAGTTCATACAAGCACAGGGCAAACTCCATTCTACACTGTGCATGGAAGACATCCTAGGACATCAGTATTTGATCCACCCGATAACCTGGAAATGCCAGACATAAAAAACTTGCATAAAACCATCACTCAGGTTCTTAAGGAGGCGACAGAGCATCTGACCAAGGCTAAGGAAAGACAAAAACTGTTTGCTGATCGACATCGGAAGGAAGCTCCCGCCTACCAGATTCGAGAAAAGGTGTGGTTAGCATCCAAATATATTCCCCTGAAGGGGCCAAGAGCTTTTTGCCCGAGATACCTGGGCCCCTAAACTATAAAGTCCATAATCAATCCTGTCGCCATGAAATTGGAGTTACCATCTCCCTTTGTAAAAGCAACGGAAATATCGAGGCTGAGTACCACAAAAGGAAATACACCAAACACGGGCTATAAAGATTCACAGATCTTTATTCTACTGCACAGTTACAAAGAAACAAATTCAGATAGCTATCTGGCCCTCAGTACATCACAATGAGTACCAGCCCTTCAGAGTGAGGAGTGAGGGGTACTGGACATCTAGACATTTGCATATTTATACAATTCAGTAATAATGTCCAGCCCCTCAACAGGTTAATAATCTGTGGTGTAGAGTTCGTGCCGAGTTCACTTATGTCTCATACAATAATATGCACACGGATTACATTGGTTTACATTTCAAAAAAGTTACAATGGCAAAGTATATTTCTGGATTTAGCAGTAAGCCTTAGCACATATCCCTTCACAATGTGTTTCTGCCAGTGTCCACGCTCGACGTTTGCATTACATTGGGGGTCATTACGACCCGGGCGCAAAGGGATACCGGGCACCGGTAATGACACCGGTGCCAGTAATCCCTTTGTGCCCTATTCCGAGGTCCCTTTGCGGGTCCTTCCTTAATGCCTGGTTTTAGCAGGAGTTAAGGACGGGACCCGCAAAGGGACTTCAGAGCTAATACCGGTACCGTAATTTATGGTACCGTTATTAGCACTCTCCCCATTGCCATTGAGCCTTAAGGTCTGACTAGACCGGTAAGTCCCCATTGAAACAGGGCGGACACGGTACCGGTAATGGTGCTAGTCATGGCGCTAATAGCGCCATGACTAACACCAACCTCGGAATGAGGCCCATTGTCCTCGATGTGTGTTCGTGGATGAGACGTGTTAGTGCAGACAATCCTAAGACCACAAGTCATGTACGGGACAAGGTCTCATTACCTAGTCCAAATATTCAGGCCTCGGACAGTCTAACCATTAACTTGGCACAACGGTCAGGAAGGCTCGGTTACAAGTTGAAAACACAGTCCACCATTTTAGAACACAGAATTACATATGAACAGAAATCAAAATGGCGGACGATCCTAAAAATGGCGGCGAAGTCGATTTAAATAGGAACTTTGCAACACGATTTTCTTCGCAGAGCGACTAGGCTTAGACCAATATATATTCAAAGGAGGCACAATATGATTTCCCGTTTAACACCTTGAAAATTCACCCCGTATTTCATGTCTCTCTCCTCAAACCAATGAAATCCAATACACGGCTTATAGATGGAGAACCAGAATATGAAGTCAAATCCATCCTGGACTCCAAGGTGGTTTGATCAAAATTGTATTGTATTACCTAATTGACTGGAAAGGTTACGGACCTCAAGACCGAACTTAGGAACCCAGTCAACATGTCCATGCTCTGCATTTAATCAAACAGTTCCATTGCAATAATCCCACCAAACCAGGACCGGAAGGAGAACCACCCTTGAGAGGGGCCTTGAGGGGGAGTGCTGTCATGGTCATGAATTCAGGGGCACAGGCATGCAGGGGTCACATGCACAGGAGACCTGGGTGGGCACTGTCCTGGCACCTTTGGCGCCAGGCTCATGAACAAAAGTAAACAAGAACATCCATTTAACACCAAAAAGCTTTTATTATGGACATAGCACTTCAGATGCATTAACCTTGAACATTTCATCCATTAAGCAGGATGCATTAACCTTGAACATTCCATCCATTAAGCAGTTCCAAGTGTATTCTTGGGTGTGGCTGCTAATGGATGGCCTTCGCACATGCTCACTCTCTAGGAGTGGCAGGGTGTGGCTGGTAAGCGGCCCTAATGGGCGTGCCAACGATCTCAGCTATATAAGCTGCCCCGACCCTGAAGACAGACGCTTCGTGTTATTCTGCACTTGCAAGCAGCCTAACGCTCACTGTCGCCTGAGGTCAGACTTACCTTTGAAGATCAGCTTCCTAGACATCCTGCTTCCTGCCAGCATACTTACCAACTGGGGAAGCTGTTCTTATCTGTACATCTCTTCGGCGAACCAAGTATTCATCTTTACACTTTCCGGAATGCCGAAATCTTCAGCTTGGCACCGCAGCATGACACGCTCCATCGTCGACAGCAGCGCCTGCAAGGAAAAACTGAAGACAAGGTGAGACATCAAAAAACAGTCACTTTAAGGTTGCGCTTTGTCATACTTCACGCTTTTCTTTAAACCATCACTTACCTGCTGTCGAACATTGCACTAGCATCCATCTTCCATCCGGCCGCGTCTCGCGTCTCACAGCTGCAATGAGACTGTATTTCTGGGAAGAAAACAGAAGAGAGACATTATTGCAGGCATAAATAGGAGCAACATATAAAGACATTAAACAGAACGAAAAGCATCATAAGAGCTCAAGAAAGACTAACCAATCATAAGGAGAAGCATAGTCGCAGCTGGACTGGACTAATCCTTATCAGGGATCAGTGAAGGAACTAGATCCCATTCGACGCGCCCCTGCCAGAAGTAGCAGGACGGAGAGCTTATCTTCTATAATTCACAGGTGAGCTTTATGGGCCGGCGTATGCTCGCAGAAACCGTACTTTGGGGTGATGGGTTTGAGAGGTACAACAATCACAGATTGGCGCACTCCCACACTATTATCTCCATGCAGGAGCAGTATCACCACGTACCACTGTTACAGCTTTTCTACTGAGGGAGAGGCCCGAAGGGGGTGATTCAAGTTCAGGGAGGGCTGCAATCATGCCCCAACGCCTCTGCAGAGACCAGGTGAGTGTAACACTTGGCTTCTAGGTGGTAGCGATCTCTTGACCAAGGGGCTTTCTCTCTCCAGCCTCCTGGATTCAGCCCTTTGGTCTCTTGCTCTCCTTCATCTCATTTGCCTCTGCCCCAGAAGTACAGCTTTCTCTCCTGCACCGCCTCTCTCTTGACTCCTCAGGGTCTCCCTCAGTTAGGTTTAGACTACTCTTTCATTGTTCTCAAAATCAATGTTTTTGGACTTCAAATCCCAGAGTGCATCAGTGTTCAAAGGGGATTTCTCCCTTTTCAGAGCCTGCCCCTCAAGAGCCTGGGTCTTTGAGCCTGACCCAGGAGAGGAGTTCTGGGATGGGTACGGCCAGGCAGCCTCAAATGCCCCATGGTTAGCATTCTTGCTGTACAGGCTCCCCGCCACACTGCAGCCTCTCTGGTGCTTTCAGGCTCAGGGCCCTGGCAATACTTCCCACTCCAAGCTTTCCAGGGTTGCTTATGCGCTGGCTCCTGGCTTATCTGCTTCCTTTAGCACACCCAGCTGGCTCAGAGTGTGCCTGGGTGTCTGACCTTCATACTCTTTGAAATAATTGGTTGGATTCAGATGTGAGTAGTTGTCCCTCCCTGCCTGACTCTGCCTGACCTAATTATTGGGACAACATGGAGACTGCCAATAGGAATCCATTGCCCATTGATTCCTATGGGTAATCCCCATGACTCCCATCTACCTCTTCTTCATTCCAGTAGTTGGACTTCTAGAATGGAATTAGGGATTGTGGGAGTTGAAGGTTTTCCTGGAAATCATGGAAGAACCATGTAGGTTTCAGTCAGGATGAAGTTGGGAAATATATTGTGATGGGTGAATGGATTTCCTATTGGGTTTTACTCTCCATGGTCATTTTCTCCTTTTCCTTGCAGAAAGGTACTGGGGTATGATGAGACTCTGCTGTCCATATATTTGTATATCAGAACAGGAGTGTTAAGGATTCCATTTGGCGTCACACACGGGACCAGGACACTTGGTCTAATCCTGTGATGTGGCGCTCAATAGGAATGCTTTATCTTTAATTTCAATGAATTCAAATTGAGCCGATACCCGACCCGTCTCACACCCCCTTTTACAAATACCCCGGGTCACATTGGACCATGAACCAGGCCGGTTGGTGAAAATACAATATTTATTTATTTTTAGAATTCACAAAAATAACACAAATGTTAATATAGGGCAGCAATCACCAATGGGGTGATAATTACAATAAAAACTACTGAACTACACTTGGTTAACCTTCTACATGAACATATCCAAAGCACAATTTAATAGGAGCACTTTTTGAATTAGGATAGATAGCACCCAAATTAAGTTTTCCCCCTGCAATGTTCCCTCAGCCCTCAATAATCAAATTCTGAGTGGATAGAAATAAGCACCAGGTAATCAGGGATAAGAGGCAATGAACAGAATCAAAATTTGATCTTCCCTCACAAAATAAGAGGGTAAAAGGCCTAAAATGACACTCAGAAATTGACAAATAAATAATTAATGTGCAGTTAAATCTATGAGGCAAATATGATTTCTCACACTAGCATGAATATATAAACACCAACAATCCCAAGGCAAAATATCACCAAAGCATACAATTCACAAAGCAGATTGAAATGGAAAACCCAGTGCAGCCAATTCACACATGGAAAAGTGGATTTTTTTTTAGTTTGCAGTTTTAAATGTCAACGGGTGAAGAACACTGAATTGGTAATAGATGCATAGCCCAAGGACAATATAGAGGTAAAAGGAGAGCTATAGGTGGTGAATTAAGAGAGATTTGGAAGTTAGAATGAGGTTTGTTTTTAGGAAAATAGAGCGGTGAAAAAGAGAAAATCGGTTTTAAAATGAAAGGCAAATTTTACTTAAACTAGATTTAATGGCTAAGAAAAGAGGAACGCCACCCGTGAATATAAAAGTTACACTGCAGTTGTAACCCTTCACGCGGTGTACCCCTTTTCTTTAGGGAAAATGTATGTATTTAATCAAAATATCACTAATGACTTATGATCTATGCAAGACACAACTGAAGAGAAAGGTGGCGCTAACGCTTGAAGATCAAGGACAAGATGCACAGAGAATTCTGATGGTTGGACAAGTTACCAGGATATGGATAAGGTTGCTTAGAGATGGTAATAAAGACAAAAAAAGGGTCAAAATGGGGTAGACTATATATGATGGGATGTGGATACTCACAGTTCGCTCTTAAATTTGGGATTAGGCACTGTCAACCGGGTTCTGGACTCTAGGGCTCGGGTCACCGGACAGCAGACTCTCCTGGCAAAAGACAGCTGGGCAAAGGTCTGGTCACAGCACATCGACGCCTCAGCGGGATGGAGTGGGTTGCAGCGGGCATGCAGTTAGTGGGCAGAAAGCCGGTCTGGTTTCAGGATGCTTCCCAAAAGAACACCACAGATTTCCCTTTGGTTTTTAGGATTTTATGGGGGGATTTCAGAATTGAGGCCTTGCTGGGGATAGGATCAGCAATGCTTTGGCCTTGCAGTGGGATCTGGAATCAGCTATGCATGGGCCTTTCAATGGAATCTGGAATCAGCTATGCTTTGGCCTTTGCAGGGGATCTGGAATCTGGCAAGATGAATGTGGAAAATCAGGAACTCAGGCGCAGGAATTCAGGAAAGAGTCCTGGAGCTCTGTCAACCACTCTTATTTATAAGGCAATGTGACATCATAGAATTATACGGTAGGGCAGGCTTAGCTAATCACGCCTCTAAACTACTGGATTGGTCAGGGTGATAGTTGCAGCCTTCCTCTTAGCTGGTTGGGTTTCAAGTGCCTGATGTCAGATTTATGATGTGAGTTTTACAATGTCCAGACCCTCCCATAGTTACTTTAGCTAAAATCCAGTTTTGCCATGAATGGCACATTGGCACAGTAGTAGCATTTTAACAAATTACATGAGCAGATTACATATTTTGTGTAGATCATAGCAGTTCAACTCTGCAGTCTGTAAAACCTTGTTTGTTTTTAATAATCTTTGGTCATTTTTTGTGTGAAATATTCGGCCTAAAATTCTATAACTTTATACATGTGTATGGATTATCATTAGGCATATCAGTATTGATTTTCACATTGGCATCAGGTACACTTTCTGTGGAATACCCAATTCTCTGCCATTTCTATTCCCAATATGGCAGTGAAAGCTACAATGTCTTAAATTAAAACCCACACAATTACATTAAAGCTGTTAATTTTTTACATTCCTGCAAAGTCCAGTTACAAAGATAAAAGTCTGAAGAAAAGTTTCTTAATAAAAGAGCTGTTTAAACCAATTGGTCAGAATTGTCCTCTAAATATGGTTCTGCCTTTCCAGGCCATCCCCCTAAGTCCAGGGTTTGTCATGGAGTTTTTCTTTGAAGCTTCTTGTAGAAGTCACGGAGAGGTGTGACATATCACTTCGCACATCTGTGTCCCAGATCTCCACTGTAAGAGGGCTCAGCCAAGACCCAAGTCTGCCAATGTAGCAATTATCACTTGTGGGTTCTAGTATCTACTGTGGGGGCCTTCTGGTGCTAGCATGCCCCCCAAGCAGAAACGTGTTTGGGTGGTTTTCCCCCATGTAGCCACTGCCTGATAATTCCTTATTTTGTTTATTTTTGTTATAAATCAGAATAAAGCCTGTTGAATAAAATCGCTCATGTATCTTTCACAGCACAAACCCCCTTTAGATTGCTAGATAAGGGCAGGGCCTTATCCAACATAAACTTTTAAACAAGTATTTTTCTTTTTTTGCAAAAGTACCTTTAACATGTGGTGACTGCTGGCATTGTCCTTGCAAATTCAATTTTTCTCTTCCCTCTGACTTCCCACATTGGTTTGGAGCCAGAGTTAGTATCTCGTATGCAGCACTCTGTTTAAATATAGATGCACTGAAATTGACATAGGTCCAGAAAGCTAGAATTTATTTTCAAGCAGTGATTTTTAACATTTTGTAGCAAAAGGTTAAGCGTTTTTCCGTGTAGCTGAAGTGAAGCTTTTGTTGATGTTCTCAGATTTGGCACAACCTGCCATTCAAGAATAAGGCTCTTTTCTGATGGAGCACAATGTAAATATGGCTGGGCATGACGGGGTCTTTTTGATAAAGGTAGTGTGATAAAGAACAGGGAGAGACTCTTGCAGGGCCGGATTAAGAGAGGTTGGGTCTCCTAGGCACAAAGAAGCTGGTTCACAAACAAGTTACAGTGAGCAATTCTGACATACTCCTAGTTAATAGGAGTAAGTCAGGAGCAAATCACAGGTAATCGTAGTAACTTCTTTGTGAATCAAATAGCTCACTCCAGGTTTAAGTCAAGGGTAAATAAGAGTAACATTTTTGTGACTTGTCCTCCAACACTTTAAGGCAATTTTCTTTCAGTATGCAATGTTTTTTAAAGCTATACTCTCATACTGATTGATTTTTTTTAATATTGCACTTTTGCATGGCCGTCCACTGGTTTATCTGCAGCATGAAAGTCTGATGCTGGTGATAAAACTGTGGCAAAGGGGCGGACATGTAAAGTCTGCTGGATCCCAATTCTGGCTGGCAAATCACATCCCCTGGATCAGTAAACGTGTTGGTTATACCGCCACTTTTTCCGGATCAGGCCCCAATTCTCAAGTGGGTGTTAATTACCAAAAATGTCGCAAAAAAGTGGTAATGACATTTTTGGTAATTAACACCTATTCTGAAGGTGGTGCATTCTTCCGAAGTCAGACTGCATGCGCCACTTTTGGAATATGGGTGCTGGTTGCTAGGAAGGTATGAAAAACGACCTAGCAACCGGCACTTTCGTTATCTGTCCCTTTATATGGGTATTCTTGTGGCACTCCTCCAATTTCGTAAGCGTGTGAAATTTGCGCTCAAGTATGGTACCAAATTGGTGTTGTACCGGAGGAGTGCAACAAGAAGCAGTTATTTGGTTGTGCAGACGGTGACAAGTGGGTCCTTGATGGACTATATTTCTTTATCTTTGCTAGGGGAGACACTTTAGCGTAAATTGTGTTTATGTGAATTAGTGCCTAACACCATACAGATGCGATTTCAAAGTGCTATAGGAGAAGAAGGAAAGGGAGCTTGGAAGAAAGGGAAGGAGTTAGGAGAGGAAAGGCTGCATCACTAAGCTATGTTAAGTAGGTTAGGTTGCCTCTGAAGCCTGTAATAGTCCGTAAAGCATAGAGCAAAGGCGGAACAGTACAAAGTTTATAAGAGCTGTCATCTCAGCAGCATTTTTGTTAAATAACGATTCTCTCATTATTTAATGAAAGTGCTGCCGAGATTCTGCAATCAGCCTGTTTCCATTAGAAGCCGGCGGATTACAGCGAAAGCACTGTTGTGCTTTACAAAGACTCCCAGGGCAACTTCAGAATAGTCGTGGTGCCTGGGCGTCAAGATGTTGTGCAGTGAGACGTGCTAATTAACACGCTCACTGCGCCTTCATGAGAATCGGGCCCTCATGGGTTTTCAAAAATGACAACCTCACGAACTTCATCCTACTCAATAGTGCACCCTCCAAAGTCATTGCTTCAGACACTGGGGCATTCTCACGTACAGTGTCTGTTAGAAGCGCTCACAGTATTTAATACATATAAATACAAACAAATGAAGGATCTGGAGCAGAATCTTCGGGCCCCCCTATCCCTGGGGGCCTTTTGCCTCACGATTTTATACATAATTTGGCCCGGAATTCTTAGGGGCAGCAAAGATTAAATGTAAAAGAATACATTTCTGGACCATGCTGCCAGAAAAGACAGCTCCACCTTTGGGCTACTTCTAGTGCAATGGGTTTCAAAATGTGGGGCACCCCCCAAAACCTCTCAAATGGAGCGGGTATATATCCAGGGCGAAGGGACACTCAAAAGCCAGGCGCTTCGGTGCATCCGTTATTTGATTGATTGATATTTTATTTCTATTGAGCCTTGTACACAAGTGTTTCAATATATTATATATTTATAAAAACAGTAGCATTTGTGCTAATTGTCTGCGCTTACTCACAATGCTTCAAATGTTAAATATTGTATTCTTTGAAAATATACAAGTAATTCTTGACCTTGCTGTCCCCACCATAAACACCTTTAGAAATGTTCAGCTACTTGCTATGTTTTTAATTTCCCATGTTTCATGTCAGAAATTGATAGATAACATTAAAAGCCAATTTTGTTAAACTTTCTTGAAGGGTGTCCAGCGCAAACACCTTGAACTCTTACATTTTAAATGTCATTAACTGGGTTTATCTGTTGAGGATACAAACTTCCCAGAGCATGACATTGTGACAACATTTCTGAAGCATGAAGGGTTAGTCACTCATTCATTCTGTGTCCAAAGTTTGACATTTTACAGACTGACCGTGTGAACATATTATCAGTTCCACCATTTGGGGGACCCCTCAAACAAAAATAATGTAATCCTTCTTTTCTCACAGATTGTACATGTATGTATACATTCATTTGTTGTTGTCTTTTATGATTTATTAACTGGCCATTGATGGTAGCAGGCGCAACATGGTGCGGGTACATGGGCATCTAATAGCAGTGCCTGGCAATTGCCTAGTACTTATACACAAGCCAGAACTGTTAGCTTTGTCAAAGCTTGTTTTTAACCAGACTTCAGTGAATGACACGTATAGTACTTATACATACTATACATGTCCTTCACTGAAGTCCTGTTAAAAACAAGCTGGTTAAGACATTTCTATCACACCAGTAGTGGGTTTATAACTCAAATGAAGTCATTAACTCTCAGAAGACTGCTTTTTAAAAACACTGGCAGGCACTTCAAGTGCAAAGGCTGATGTAAGACATGATTAAAGCAAGCTCAAAGAGTACCCATGAAGAGGTATTTTGGGCGGTAACTGGGGGCGGAGGGGCAATGGCAATAGAGATTAGCATGTCCATGGGTAGTCAATGGGTGGGCAAATAACTAAACAACACCTACAAACTTTGTGCCACTCCTCAAATGCCATTTCTCCCTATCTGTACTCTAATGCAATAGTTTCAGTTTATAGGTGGTGCTTCAGCACCACCTAATAGCGGAAACTAATAAATGTAAAAATGCATAGCATACTGACAGCCTTCAATGCCCCCACAGCAATTCCTCCATAGGCACCAAATAAAATGATGCAGTCACGCCCAGGGGAGTGCTACCAAGAGGCAATTCCAAGTGGCTGAATAGGGTGGCATCACAAGAGGGGTTAGATGGATTCCCTTGGGTGCCTTAAAGCATTGCCCAGGTCACTGTCTAAGGGGTGGGACATATAAATCCCCCTTTGCCAAGGGCAACATAAACTCTTCTTTTCCACCCTGGGAACACACCAGCTAGCAAATGTACTCAGAGATGCATGCCTATCTCCCAGGCATGAAGCACCCGGCTAGCTGCCTCTAGAACAGCCCACTTTCAACTTGGTGACTCCAGCAGCACGCTCAGCTGGCACCATCTGCAGGACCTAGGTAAGGTTAGGGCACCACAAGCACATTGTTTTAGGTGTTAGATGTGTGGAGACAAAATTAATCTGGGTAAACATATAGGTTGACCCTAAAAGAGAAGATTTACGAATCATGGTCAGATGTGTGTAGCGACATATGTTTTACGCTCATTACTTATAAAGCGCAAATAGTGCCACCAGATAGCAGCTACATTAAAAACATAAACAATGACACAATGCAGAAATTAATAATTATGCTAAAATAGAGCAACTACATTATAAGAGACACTCCATGCAAAATACAATAGGTAATAACAGAAACAGCAAATCCATGGGTAATCTAATTAGGTTAAACGTTTGCAACCGAAAGGGCCACTGACATGTCGAGAGACATATGAATAGGTTATTCATAACATTTGTCCCTCCCCCGCCTCCTTACCATGGAAACAAGTGGCGTACGTCATTCATGGCGTCAGCCCCTTCCCCGTCTAAGTACCTCAAGCATGAGAGACACTACTCGCTAAGACAAACCTACCGATCTTATCCTGGAACTATCGAGGAAGAGATGAACCTACACACTCAAGATGAACTGAATATGGTGTAAAAGAAGATGACGAGAACAAGTGACGTCATTGCCAAACTGATATATGTAGACGCACTAGACATGAAGCAGATATGCACTCACCACGAAGATACACAGACATTAGGTTAAACATGCATTTAGACATGAAGAATGTTACCTGCACCAAGAGACCCTAAAAACATATCATAACAAATGTATATGCAGAAACACAAGATGCACAAGAATACATATTCATCTTGCTTAATGTAGAAATGCAACAGTAAAGAGTGGCCATATTGAATATAATGGACTGCAAAACCATGTTGGAGTGAATGGGAAACCTGAAGACGCCTCAAAGCTGCAGGGAGATTTAACCTGCTGAATTAGCTGAAATACAGACCTTTGTAAGCCAGACAGTGGCTACGTGGTTCCCTTTCAAGGTTACTTCAGAAAAACACTTCCTCTCCCCTGGTGATGACCCATCTGTTCCATGCACTGGTCACCTGGCCACCCTCTGAGCTGGGGCCCAGGCCCCTGCATGTCCAGTTGCACCTTGCACTGACACCCAACACTTGTGGTCTGTATCTGTAACACTACAGTCTCCTCTATCTGCACTTACGAGCCACCTGTTGGCTGCACTCCCTGTTTACCTGCACTTAGCCACTTGCTGGCTGCACTTTTGATTACCTGCACTTCTCCACCCTCTGTTTTGCACTTCTCCCCTTCCCCTCTCCTGCACTTGCGCAATCTGATTGACACAAGGCCTAGTAAGATTATTGTTTTGTCCACCCTCTGTTTCCCCCTCCTTATCTTGTCACGCCTAGAAACACTTGTGTACAGGCGCGTTATGAATGCCATATCATATTTAATATCATATCATATCAAGGGAGGTTTGTATATTCTTTAAAGAAGACCAAGATAACAATTCCCAAGCATAAGGCATATTTCTCTTAGATTGAGTAAAGAAGTGCCAGGTGTCGGATAATTAAAATCGTAAAACTGTGTGAAGAATAGGTCGACCAAGTCTCCAGATGCCAGAGAGGGTAATGAAACTTGTGCTAAAAAGAGATAAAACCCTAATAAAAGCTGAGCAGAATAATTCAAAACGTGGTCTCCTCACATGTGACTCATAATTAGAGAACAGTGTCCATTAATAGTGCCAGACACAGATATACACCTGCCTCAACTGCCCAAAAGTGCTCAGAGAAACAGGTGCCAAACAAGGCCAAGTTCAAAGTTAGACGTTCTGGTATTTGGTCTAGGAAATCAGGGATGGTGCCTTATTTAATGGAAAAGCAGCTCCTTGATGTCGCCCCCCCTTCCACTATTTCTGCTCATGGGCGGATAACCTGCCAAGTGCTGAAGGTTGGTAAAGCTAATGCCAACCACTTAGCGCTCTCCAATGATGCCGTTTTGCAACTGTCGCAGTAGCCATTCATTTGTTATTACAATGATGTCTTCCTTACCTTTATCAATTTACGGGTGATCTGAGGTGGGGCCATCAGATATCTGTAACCAATAAAGAAACTAACACTTATATATACTATTTGTAGACAATTCCTCTAAACAATCCCGCCTTCTCATAGGTTTTTGTAACCAGATTGTAATGTCATGTCAATCGTGACGTATGTTTTGCTTTTAAGCTGTTGCTATGCTTGTGAAGGACAAGAGAGTGGAGACCTTGGTGTTTATTGCTGTCGCTGTTTTATACTGATTATTAATAAGAACAGGCCTTTGTCAATTACCTTGACTTTTCCGTTATTGGGTGTGGGGTTTCCCGGCCTGTCTGTTCCGCTCAGGACTGAGGATTTCCAGTCCTCCATTGCAAACATAGTCAGGATCATGAGTCTGAAGGGGGTGACGCAACTATGATCCCACCCAGGCTCAGCTGATTGACATTGCACAAGGTGGGAGCTAACCAATAAAACCAAGTTCGTGTAACAAACCCATGTAAACTGAGTCTTTCAGGCTCGGATGGCAGGTTTTCAGACATACAGTAAGTTTGCTTGTAAGACAATCAATAATTAATATTAATGAGGATTCATCCCCTTCGTGGACTTGGTGACCGTCGTGTAGCTTGGATGGCGTATGCAGATGATGATGCACTCTTTGACCGCGCACTTATGGGCATTAAGCATACTGCGCTGAAGCTCTGTGAATATGCTAAGACAAAAGTCTTGCAAATCAATTTAAACAAAACTAAAGTCATGGTTGTTGGCACTAGTAAAGTACAATCTCTGAAAATGTGTACCTCACTTGGAAGCATTGAACAAGTAGGGTCACTTACTTACTTGGATCATGAAGTTAATTGCAAGTGTGGGTATCAAAAACTAGTAACTGGTAAGACCAGCAAAGCCAACAACCGGATGATGGTCCTCAAGAACTTTGCGCATGAAACCACAGGAACCAGCCTTGAGGGCATTGTCTTGGCATACAAGCAAAGCTTCATGCCTTCTGTAATGTATGGATTGGAAGAAAGCTTTGGACGCTATGAGATGCGGTTGCATAAACTGGAGGCGATACTTTGGAGGCAAATCCTTGGATTATCACAAGGAATGCCCAACTAAGCTATTAGGCTCGTGCTAACTCTCATATCTATTTATACCTGTGTTTGTAATAAGACAGGCTTGTTGGAAATCGAATTTATGACCATTTCCGCGTGTGCTTTATTGGTATTGCTTGCCAAAGTCTACAAAGAATGCAGAAATGCTGCAGCGACTTATATCGTCAAACTAATTAATCATATTTTAAGGATATAGACTGGGCTTCTGACTGGGGAAGGGATTTTTATGAAATAAAGAACGAATTATAAAACCAAAGCAAGGGAGTATGATTGGATCTCCTTGCAGCAATGCATAGGGCAGCTAAACACTTATAAAAGATCCTCTAGAGTCTAGACTAGAGCACACATACCTCACAGCACAAAATGACCTTATGCAATTCCTGTTGCCACGCTTAGGAAGATGTTTCTTCCTTGTACGAATGGGTGAATTGCCAACTATGGCAGCGTGTGGTTCATGGAGTGGTTTGAAGGTGGAAAATAGATTGTGTAAACACCAGGGGGTTTTACAAATCAGCTCGAAAGCAATCGCCACATATTGACATCATGCAGTGCCTTACTGCCACTGTATGCTACCTGCTTGAGGAAACATGTACCTAACATGGAACATCTGAAATCAGAGGCTTGTTGGTACACGTGTCTAGCAGGCAACCTGTCATTAACCTTAACCATTATCAATCTCTGGTACAGAACATCTAAAATCAGAGGCTTGTTGTTACAAGTGTGTGGCAGGCAACCTGTCATTAACCTTAACCATTATCAATCTCTGGTACAGAACATCTAAAATCAGAGGCTTGTTGACACTAGTGTCTGTGAGGCAACCTGTCATTAACCTTAACCATTATCAATCTCTGGTACAGAACATCTGAAATCAGAGGCTTGTTGGTACAAGTGTCTGGCAGGCAACCTGTCATTAACCTTAACCATTATCACTCTCTGGTACAGAACATCTGAAATCAGAGGCTTGTTGACACTAGTGTCTGTGAGGCAACCTGTCTTTAACCTTAACCATTATCAATCTCTGGTACTGAATCGAGAAACGTTTGTTACCACCTGTAGTGAAGGCATTACACACAAAATCAGATTACATGAAATGAAAAGGCGATCAGAGTGGGAAATGTAAAAGGAAAGGTGAAATGTAATCTGCCCACATGATTGAGATGATTTTCCTTGCATGTTCCTTCCTTGTATGCTCCTTGAACATTGATAGACACGCTGATCAGCATGATTTAAATAATGTAACGGCATGACAATTACTGCCCGTCTATAAATGCACTTTGCTTACTCTGGTAAGAACCTATAAGTGAATACACATGCATCTGTACTTTATTTTACCACACGTGTATAGATGATTTTTAATTTGTGTACATATTGACATTGTATGGATTTAGGAGTGGAAATAATGATTGTATTGTACTGTATTGGTGTTTTTTTAAAGTATAATTGTTACCTGTTTATATGTATGCGTGGAAAGTTTGCAATAATAACTATATCACATAAATAAATAAAATAATGTAGCCAAAGAGCCACGCACCAGGTAGTGGATTACAAGAGCAGGGAGCTCTGTGTATGAGGAGTCCAGACAGCGGTGGCAACAGAGTAGTGGCAGAGCGAGGTGGCAGTTGTGGGGGAAGGGGAGGTAGTAATCCAGGACAGAGCCTCAGGACAGTTATTGCAGCACGTGACGCTGCGACCATCAGCGTATGGCGCTTAGCAAATGGAATGATAGAAGTAGGGAACGCATATGGTGGCTGCGTAGTTGTATAAGGTACATCACTTGGTCAGTATTATATTATCGGGGGTCAGCAGTGCTTATGGAGGGGTCTCAGGTACTCATAACCACATTGCTGCATGCTGTAGCATTTGCACGTGCACTCAGGGATTCTGCAGTCCTACAGAGTTAATGCATGCACAAGCAGTCTGTCTGGTGGTGAAGTGCTCGCAGAGGTGCTGATGCCCCAAGACCAAGCTTTTTCACCGCAATATGCAAATTCCCTTCAAAATGACTCCGAAATAGCCCAGCTATCCAGCTGCGGCAATGGTCTTTTTAGTTTCGGAACACATTCCTAATTTATTGGAATCAAGCTGGTATTAAAAATGCTACGCCAGAATTTCATTACAGTGTGGGCATGGACCTTATGTACGTGGGTGGGCAGGGATCCAAATAGTGGGATACCATTGTTTTATTTGGATTGCTTATTATTTTAGAGGTTCCCCTACCCCCCAACCATGCCAAAATTTGATCTTTTCTAGGCTATCCTCACTGGATTATACATACAAGTTGTTACAATTACACAGCTCAATGGCACTCATTTGATTGGCAAGGTAAAGCTGAAACGAAGTATGAGCCGTGGCAGAATGTAAACACATTCACGGAAGGGTCACAAACATCTCTACATATCTGTGTGCCTGGCCCAATGGAATGAGCCCTCTGCACTTTGTTTATTTGTATTTTTTTTTTTGTTTTAACCTATTGGTTTTTACAAAAGTGTAAAAAAGTCTGCTTCTGTTTCTCTCTTTAATGCGTTGCTTAAATTTCAATTAGAAAAGAGACGCATTATCACACCACTTAGGGGGTCAAGAGACGAGTAATCCGGTCTGGCGGGCATAAATGGGGTCTGCCGAACAGTCCCACCTGAAAGTCTCAAGCCTCCTAGACGTAGCTGACTAGGGACCACTAGCAACTATGTTGGCTTTGGACAGGGCCAGCGACAGAAATTTAGCTGCAGTTCTTGACCATCTGGCTGAATCACCTGCCATCAGGCGGGACCATCGATGGCTAGTGGGTCACTGATAAGTGGTGTCATAAATGCTTGTCTCTCATTTGATAGCGCAGGACAGTTCATGAGAAGGTGGCGGACCGTTTCCACTTGATTTGGGACGCCGCATAAGCGGCAGTCCGAATTCAGCGTTGAAGATCTTGCTGCTAGAATTTCCCTAGTGTGTAGTAAGTTTAGGCGCGCGCGGAGATAGATCATTCTTAAATTTTTCTCCGGGAATTTCTCGCAGTATTTCAGGGGTTCTTTTAGTTTGTTATGGGTCGGTGGAAGATGCTTTAGAGACTTATATTGCTGTACTAGCTCCAGCGTGTTGATCCAGTCTTGTTGCTGTAGTTTTATTTTGACACGGCCTGGATTTGAGATAAGAAGGTCTTCAGTGCATGATATTTCTTCAAGACTAGTTTTAATCTTATCGATCCAGGTAGTGAGCGGTTTGCAGGACCCTTTTCGAATTTCAGAGAGGATAATTCCGTAGATGGGCATGGTGTTTGGTGCCTGGATTTTTCCATATAATTGGGACGCGCTTTGAGTCACCACGGAGGAGAGGGACTGTAGCCCTAGGTCACGCCGGATTGCTGGTGTTGGAGCCGACTTAGGCAGACCTAGAACTTTATTTGTATTTATTTTTATTTATATAGCGCTTTAATCCAAAGCGCTTTACAAGAGGAGCAAGCATAATACAACAAGCAATACATGAAGAATGAATCTGAATCAGAGAACAGTACAAGGAACAATATACATTATCGATGAGGAAAGGTGCTGATGGAGAGGGGCTAAGTGAGGGAGGGGGTAGGAGGAGTAGGAAGAGGTAGAGTCAGTAGTGAGAGAGGAAAAAGGATGCTAGGGGGGTGAGTGGAAGAGATAAGATTTTGGAGAAGTGCGGAATGAGGGGTAGGAGGTAATAGAGCGGACGGGAAGGAGTAGGCAGTTCCAATGTAAAGGAGTGAGAAGTTGGAAGGAGCGGAAGCGGGAAGGGGCACAGAGTGGAGGAGAAGGAGAGAGAAGAAAGAGATCCGCAGAACGGAGTGAACGAGAAGGAGAATAAAAAGTGAAAAGGGAGGATAGGTAGGGAGGGGCAAGGCTATAGAGGGATTTGAAGACTAGACAGAGGAAATTAAATTTAAGCTGTGAATGAAATGAGAGCCAACCTAGTGAGTTGAGAGAAGAGGAGATGGAGTCATGAGGTGAGAGAAGGCAGAGGGAGTGGATGGCAGATTGGTAGATGGATTTGCCGGAGAAGAGGTGAGAGGAGGGGATCCAAAGAAAAAGAGTGGAGCAGTAGAAGAGTCTGGAGAAGATAAGGGAGGTGACTAAGAGTTTAGTAGCATGAAAGGTTAGGAAGGGGCGAATTTTATGGATGTTATGGAGATGGAAGAGGCAAGATCTGGCAGTGAGAGAAATGTGGTGACGGAGGGAGAGGTGGGGGTCAATGTGGAGACCTAGGTTGCGGGGTTGGGAAGAGAAGGGGGGAAGAGAATAAAAGGAGGAGGGGAGGGATGGAGGAAGAGTGTTGGCACGGAAGAACAAGATTTCGGTTTTCTTAGCATTAAGAGTAAGGAAGTAAGAGGACATCCAAGATTTAATAGCAGAGAGGCAAGAGCAAAGCTTATGGTGGATGTCAGGAGAGAAGGAGGAGAAAGAGAGGAAGAGCTGGGTATCACTAGCACAGAAATGGTGTGAGGCACCAAAGGATGAGATAATGGAAGCTAAGAATGAAGTGTAGAGAGAGAGAAGAGAAAGGGGCCAAGGACAGAACCTTGTGGAACATCATGGTTGAGAGGAAAGGTAGGGGAGGTACGGCCACCCCAGGAAACTGAAAAGGAGCGGTTAGAAAGGTAGGAGGAGAAACAATTAAGTACAGAGTTTTTAAGGCAAAAAGGAGAGAGAGAGCTAAGGAGTAGAGGGTGGTCGACTGTATCAAAGGCATCAGAGAGGTCAAGAAGGATAAGGATAGAGGAATGCTTAGAGTAGTGGGCAGAAAGGAGAGAGTTGAGGACAGAGATGAGAGCGGTTTCCGTGGAGTGCTGAGGGCGGAAGCCGGATTGGGTGGAGGGGAGGAGACAGTGGTTGGAGATGAAGGTAGAGAGTTGAGAATAGACAATGCGCTAAAGAAGTTTAGAAAGGAAGGATATAAGAAAGATGGGGCGATAATTGGATGCAAGATGGGGAGTAGCTGAAGGTTTTTTGAGAATGGGTATGATGGTAGCATGCTCAAAAGGAGTGGGGAATGAGGATGTGGATAAACAGGTGTTGAAAAAGGAGGTGAGATAGGGTACGAGGAGGGGGTAGATTTTAGGAATGAGAGAGGTAGGAATGGGGCCAGAGGGAGAAGCAGTGGGATGAGTTTTAGAAAGGAGGAGGGCAACTTCAGATTGAGAGATAGGGGTGAATTAGGACATGGAAAAGGGAGGGGGAAGGGGGGAGGTGGAAGAGGAGAATAAGAAGGGAAACAGAGGATAGTTTGGCAGAGATTAAGGACTTTTGTTAGAGAAGAAGGTGGCAAGATCAGAGGCAGTGAGAGGAGAGGCGATGGAGTGGTCAAGGGTAGGTGGAGAGAGAAGTCGAGTTAAAGTTTGAAAGATACACGAGGATGGGAAGACTGAGAGTGGAGAAGGTCGGAGAAGTAAATGCGCTTAGCAGAGTTGAGACAAGAGTTGTAGAGGGAGTGATAGTAGAAGTATCCAGCTTGGTTGGAGGGGGTAGGGTGCTTAAGCCAGGATCGTTCAAGGATTTTAAGAAGGTGGCGCATAGAGGAAAGATGAGATGAGAGCCAGGGTTGAGCAGGACGGCGAGAAGGGCGGAAAGAGGAGAGAGGGTAGAGAAGATCAAGAGTGGAGGTGAGGTTGGAAGTTAAGGTGGAAGAGGCTTCAGTGGCTGAGAGAGAAGAAAAGTGGGAAAGGGCGGGAGAGAAGAGGAGCAGGAAGTGAGGAAGAGAGAAGGGTTGAAGTTACGTAGGTCACGTCGGAAGAAGGGGCTGGAGGAAGGAGGGGAGGGGGAGGCAGGGGAGGGGGGTGAGGGAAAAGGAGAGTAAGGAGTGGTCGAATGAAATGTAGGTAGAGAAGATAGTGGAGAAGCGGTAAAGGAGGAGGTCAATGGTAGAACCAGATTGGTGTGTAGGAGGAGAAGGGAGAGGAGTGAGAAGGTAGGAATCAAGGATAGACAGGAGAGGAGAGGTGGAATAGGTAGAGGAGAGATGGAGTTTGAAGTCGCCAAGTACGAATAGTGAGGTGGGGCTGGGGGCGATGAGGCTGAAAACATGGTCAATGTCCTCGTAGAAGGAGCCAACAGGGCCAGGGTGGCGATAAATTATGAGGAATGATATAGCAGGAGGAGAATTAAAGAATTTATACATGAATTTAAAGGAAGGAAGAGTGGGTAGAGGATATGGCCATGATGTTAAGACAGAGAGTTTTGAGGGGGGAGAGGACAGGGGAGAGAGGGGAGGGAGGGGGAGGGGTGGGATTGAGAGGAGGAACAGTGTATAACAAGGAGCAAAATTAGTGAGAAGGTGGTCTGTGAGTAGGAGGGCTCCCTAACGAGGGAGGGGAATGGTGAGGGGAGTCGGGCAAACTAGGAGGTAGGGCAGGATAGGGGCAGCAGTCTGGGGTATTACGAGAAACGAAGACCAGAGGGCTGTGGCGCGAAGCAGTAGTCCGGCAAACTCAGAGGCAAGAGGTCCAGAGGGCTGTTGCAAGAAGCTGGAGAGGACGCAGAAGGTTGGGTGGATCAGGTTCCGCCTTCAGGAGTTCATAAAATGGAGGCAGTGTTACTGGAAGGCAGCAGTGGGGTTGTTAGGAGCTGTATGGGGTAGCCGCTACTGAGATGTGCTAGTGGGGGAGACACTCTGAGTGGGCCGATGGAGAGAGGGCTCAGACACTGGCAGTGTGGAGAGGCAGTTTGAAGACAGTAGGGACCACTCATCCAGAAGCAGGAGGGAAGCAAAGGTGTTGGCAGTTTGAAGCGGTGGGCTCGGGAAATCAGTGCAAATGGACCAAGCCAGTGGAGCAGGATCAGAGTCAGTAATTAGAAGGAGCAGGCTCTTGAGGTCCGTGAGGGAGGTGGACAGGGGAGGCAGGCTGAGCAGTTAGGGGTGCACGGGAAGGAGGCCGTGCTACCTGCAGGAGCTGAGGAGGAGACTGCTGTGGAGCCTGCGATAGGGCCAGTGGGCTGACAGTGCCAATAGTGCAGGGTTATAGGCAGTGATGAGAAGGAGTAGGCACAAGAAACCCGGGAGAGAGGTGGACCGGAGGGCCAGGTCACATAATAGGAGTGCGCAGGAAGGAGGCCGCACGTCAGCAGAAGCCAGAGAGAGGGTTCACAGCAGAGCCAAAGAGGCCACACAAGTGAGTTGTGACCTTAGGGAGATAGGAGACCAGTTGTATAAGTGGTGAGGAGGGCAGGAGCAGCAGGATCCAGTCAAACAGTTGGTTTGGGCTGGATCCTGCTGAATCCAGCTGCCATTGCTCTCGTCCACCCCTCTGGCTTCCCCATGCATTATCTGTGCGTATCCTCTCATATCCATATAGCCCTCTATTGTTTGCTAGTTGGATTTGCACGATATGAACACATACATAGCTCTCAAACTGTGCTCCACAACTTCTGGCATTGTTAGCCATGTCATTACACTTTATAAATACAGACTACAAAGTATTACATTTGAATTCTAAGAAAGTGGCAAGGCCAAGACTAATGGGTTATTTCACATCTCGCATTTGAGATCTTGCTTAATTAATTATGTCAATTTTAAAGGCTTATTTACACTTCAGAATACCTTGTGTCATAAAGTGAATGCTTGTAGTCATTTGTTGACACATGGGTGCAGATTCTTTTTTATTCATAAACTGTATAATATTGGGAGTTCAACAAAATGTTAAACACATGTGTTATGCTTCTAATAAGCACCCTTCATCGGCTCTCAGGAATATCTCTGAACCAGAAAGGAAGTATATGCACTGAGTCCATGAGAGTGGACCTTTGCCTTCATGCCACACGCTGTCTACACCTCTGGTTATTAATAACAATGCCATCATACTCACAGCGGGCAGTGGAACTGTGAGCTATAGATGCTACATACCTTGCCAGTCAATTTCCAGAGCAGGATACTACAAATCTGTAAGTGGTGAGTCTGGAACAGGGTGTTTGTTTTTTGTGCCAAGCTATGGCATGTCTTTGCTATGTGGCTGGGGTATGCTATCCTCACTATGGCCAGCCATGCTTGAAATGCTATGCTCTATTAGGTTTGATATGCTACTCATTCTTGTGCTATGTTGCGCCATGTGATGCTTAAACTGTAAGAACATGTTTTGCAATCCTTGTCTATTTAGATTTCTGTGTTTTGTTCTCATATATAAAGGCATCTTAACTTGAATGTGTTCTCTTGATGTACACCTTAGCTTTCTTTTTAAGTTAGTTCCCCTCCCATTCAGCCCCATCCTACAGTGCCCTGTTTGGAGCTCCTCCTTCACTGTATCTGAGCATAACCCTGCTGCACTATTGTGTTTTTCTTTAATTCACACTTCTCAAATGTGATCTTCACACTAAATTTGAATGTCTTGGCTTTTAAGGGAATAATTCTTATTTTTCATTGTATTTTTTCATCTCTTCTTTTTATCTCTTGTGTGATTATGCCCGTTTTGTTGTAGCAGCTGGTTAGGTCATGCAATGGCAGGATCTGGTATGTCATCTGTACTTATATCGTTCACTTTAATGTCTAATGTCAAGTGCTTTGAAGCAGCCATATGTTTTCAGATAGCACTCCCCCAAAAACCCAGAAAAATAAATAATGCACAGGACTGGTACTCATTTTATGAAAAGGGCAGTTATGCCAAAGTAGACCTGCAAATGTAAGCTGGAAAGAAGACACTACACCTCTGTTTTGAACTAAGCTCTGCATGCTGCCCTCCCTTAATAGGACAAGGCAACTGTGAACACTGTCAAGAAAAATAGACAAGGCTGGATTACACATATTAACTCCCAGAAATACGCATCCTCAGTCCAAGGAGAGTCCTGCCTCACACACTACTATAACTATTTATTTAGTTATAAAAATCACAGGGAAAGCACTGGCAAGAAAACGCTTACAGAATGTACCATTGATAACGGAGCGAGGAAATGGGTCCTTTACAATGGGCTGAAAGAATGACTTAAAGACGAGATAAGGAAGGGGAAGGTGGACACATAAACCAGGGACGAGAACAGGACAGAATGACATAGGACACGGATGGTGGAGGAAGTGCTGAATTAAGAATGGAGGGGTGACAGAAAAGTGTTGTAGGGTTGCCCATGACAGGTAGGTAGAGAGAAAAACAGGGGGATGCAGTGGCGTAGAGTGCTATGAAACAGTTTATTTAGAAAGAAGGAGAGCTTTGAGGTTGGATATACATTGTTGTAGAGTTGGAGTATTACGGAGAGGGAAAGCAAGAGCATTCCCGATTAGGGGACAGAGGAGAGCGGAAATGAGAGGGAGCCCAGGGGGCACAAGTCATAGCAAGGCGGTGAGCTGAGGATGATCTTAATGAGCGAGGAGGAGAGTAGGAAGTGAGATGAGCAGATAGGTAGGGTGAGGCTAGTCCATGGATAGTTTTGAAGATGATGAGAACAAGTTTATACTTAGACCTTTGCTTCATAGATAGCCAGCCAATCTGGTGACGGGCAGAGGCAGCAGAGGTAAAGCAAGAATGGTTGAAAAGTGTGCAAACCACGAAGTTCAAGACTTTGTCCAGAAGTTAAAAAGCATAGTTGGAAGGCCATGGAGGTGGCTGGCACAATAGTCAGATCTTTAACGGCCTAATGAGGGGATTAGCGGTTTAGCAATATTGAAAGGAAGCTGATGACAGATTTTTCTGATATTGAGGAGGTTCAGGAGGTTCAGTATGGCTGCAATAGCAGATTTGAAGATGAGCGAGAAGTTGTGTGATGGGTCGAAGATGACACCATGGTTACGAGCAGAAGCAGAGTAAGGAAGATAGCCAGCAGAGAAGTGAAGAAGAGGGTTTGAGGAAGAGATAGCTTGTTTGGCTTGGAAGTAGAGAACTTCTATCTTAGTGGAGTTGAGCATGAGCGAGTTAGACGCCATCCAATATTGGATGGCAGAGAGACAGTTTGACATATTTGACAACAACTTGTCAGACAAGGAGTGAAACGAGAAGAAGATCTGAGTGTCGTCAGCAAAGAGTTGATAGGAGAAGCTGTAAGAGGAGATCAGGGCACAAACAGCTGAAGTATAGAGAGTGAAGAGGAGTGGACCAAGGACAGATCCTTGGGGAACTTCAACAGTAAGTGGGTGAGTAAGGTAAGGCTGTTCCAGGACACCGGAAAGTGTCTGGGGGTAAGGTATGAATCAAACCACATGAGCGATATATACAATGCCTAAGAGAGATAAAGTAGAGAGAGGGTCAGAATGGTCGACAGTGTGGCAGGCAGCAGAGCGGTCAATAAGAATAAGACTAGATGAAGGTTTGCATGCCGAGGGGAAGAGATGAAGTTGCTGACATTGCAGTGAGTTGTCTCAGCAGAATTCAGAGGTCAGAAGCCAGACTGAAGAGGGCCCCAGAGGTTGTGAGTATCAAGGAACTCAGTGAGTCAATTGAATTATGCCTGCTCTAGGATTTTGGAAGTATGGTAGAAGAGAGAGTGCAAAAGTTGGCAGGACCGTTAGGCTCTAGACCAGGTTTCTTAAGGAGAGGGATGACAGTAGCTGGTTTATAGGAAGAGGGAAAAGTTGCATTGACAAGAGAGTTGTTGAAGTAGGAAGAAAGATGTGGAGCAACACTGGGAGCTATGTGCTTCACAATGTGCAGAGACAGTGTGTCACTGGGAGCACAGGAACGGGGCAAAGGAAGACATAGCAGGAGAGGAGGGTATGAGTGGTGAAGAAAAGGGAGCAGGAGGAGAGGAAAAAATGTAAGTAGTGAGGGTATTTTGAATGGTAGACATTTTAGAAGGAAAGTGGAGAGCAAGATCATTTGCCGAATGAGTAGAGGAGATGTAGGTGGGGTTAGGAGGTGAGAAAATTGAGTTCAGGGATGTTTGGAGGTGCATAAATTGAGAGGGTTGAGACAAAAGGAGAGGTAGACAGAAGTCACGGATAGAACTATCCCCACAAACCTCCTAGCAGAGTACCAGAACTTCAAGAAGGCCCAGTTCTGGGGTTTGCACCAGAGTATCTCGAGTTCAAAATCCATCCATTTTCAAAAATGCCCATATTTCCTCCCAGCTTTCCTGTCTCTAGAATGTGTCCATTTGTCACTGTCTGGGGCCTAGTGGTGTGTAAAGTAGAAAGGCTTTGCCCTCCTCTGTCCTTGTGCATGGTTTCAACATGCTCAGGCTCACAATGACAGCCTACAAATGTGTGTGGAATCCAAGCCTGACCACCTCTAAGCAAAATATGTGTTCATGTCCTTTAAAATAGTCCTCTGATAATACTATGGTGGCAAGTTACTACAGTATAAAACCTTTGTAACATAGCATTGAGAAGGAAAAAACATGGGAACTGTTACCAAAATGAAACCAGAAGATGTTTCTCATTTTTCAGGGAGTCGTGAAAATAGCAAACTCTCATTTTTGGCATACAACCACACTTGACTGACTAAAAGGGTTTGCAGGTGTACAAGCTTTCCAGATCAGAGTTTCTCTTCTCTGTGATTTAGGTTCGGAGCCCACCACTTCAGTTGGCTGGCTGAAGTGATTTCAGTGTGGATCTTTTGGTGCACTGGTGTTTACGCTGCTAGGTTCCCTTCCTGCTCTTCAGTCCCGTGAGGCGTGCTTACTCTAGCATTAAGCACTGGACAAGCAAAAAAGCATGCTTTAGCCTTCTGGTAACAAAGTATAGGTACATGACATAACAGAAGGGTGACAGACTGTTACTGCATACAGGAGGAGAGACATCTGGCCCTTCGCTCACTACCTACCCTATTGGTCACACATACATATATATATATATATAAAATCATTGAAAAAAACTTTGCTAAGGGACAGTTAAGATGATCCAATTTAACACAATGAACACCTTGAAATTCAGCGGATGTGGGAAGTGATGATCATCTTAGTTCAGCGTCCCCGTCCCCCATTGATGACCCCCTAGGATCTAATGATCTGCTATTTATATTACGCTTAGGCCTAAGCACTTTACATAGAACATATATACATACAATATCACCCAACCGGAGCTGGTACTCATTTATCGACCTCAGAAGAATGAAAGGCTGAGTTGGCCTTGCCGGGATTCGAGGCTGCGACCTACCAATCGATGCAAGCACTCAAGTCACTGAGCTATCTTGTCAACCTCTAATTTTCTTTGTCATTGTGAATCCCATCTGTTATGTATGTGCTCATGGACTTTACAACAAGGGGGACGCAGAGTTAAGGTGATCCTTACTTCCCACATCTGTTCAAGTGTTTTGTTGCATTACATCTGATCCCCTTAACTGTCCCTAAACTAACTTTTTCACTGAATTTCAAGGGTTGTGTTGTAACTTAGTTTATTCAAGGGCCAATAGCCACCTTCGGCCGTGGCCACTGGACATATTGCACCAATACGGTTCTTTAGTGCCCACTAGCTAGGGCCTCGGGCTGTGGACATGATACATGTGGCACCTAGATGTTTCCTTGGGGTCCACTAGCCATGGCCTTTGGCCCAGGCTAGTGAGCACAGCCTTTGGCCATGCCCACTGTACATTTTAATACACTAGGTTTCTTTCAAGCCCACTTGTCCTGGCCTTTGGCAATGGCCAGTGGCCACGGCCTTTGGCTGTGGCTGTTGTACATGTTACATCAATAGGTTTTTACTGCGATAAAACCCAGTTTTAATCAGTGATGCATTTCCCCCGTAATTACCACTGTAATTATCAGGGTATTACTACGGTAATGCAAAAACATTCGATCCCTGACTTGTTCCCACACCAACTCTCAAATCCTCAACTTCACATGATGTCCTGTTTCCCCCTGCCCATCTCTAGCCTGCAGTGATTTCATCATTTTTACACCTTGAAATAGCTTTTTCTCCACTTTTTGTTTTCGCATTACAGCGGTAATAATCGCAATATTCGTCCACATCAAGCAAAAAAAGGCAGCTTTTTAATTTCTGAAGAACATCTGCTGCAAAGCACCTTGTGAATAATGTAGCTTTAAGTTTGGGAGAAGGGGACACCCCATCAAATATTTTAATGATGCTGGACAGAATAAACCCAGACCCCTCACAGAAATCTAGTCAACTCTTTCTGCCCAGGTTTTTTATTATCTCATCCAATTCCATCCTGCGGTTTCTGCCCTGCAACGAAATTTTAACTTTTTCCTCTCTGGGAAAATGTAGGGGAGCAAGCCAAAAACAGCATTCTTTTGCTTTCTTACTAACTTTTTCATTTGTTAATGAATCCTTCAGCAAATGTCCAGTCTGGGGGGCAGACACAAACCTTTTGTTTGCAAAATATCAGCTAAATCTATCCTGCAAGTCAAAAGTTCTTAGCAATTCAATTTGTGGGTTTCCTATAGAACTAGCTATGCACCTTAACTATAGTGCAGAGACTTGTGCATGTTTCATTGTGCCATAACTTCCTATTTTTGAAAAATCGCAAAATTGTCAGTCTCCAGACATCACATATACTGATAGCACAGGGCCGGACCCTGCTCCACCACTGTGCAGGGCAAATGGGTGGGGTTGGTCAAACTTCACTATCGCCAGTACACCCAAGACTGGTATGCTGACCTTGAGTCTTAACCTCCTATTCTTGGAAAAGTCACAAAATTGTCAATCTACGAAATCACCTATACTGATAGCACAGGGCCGGACCCCACCTTGTGCAGGGGGATTGGGTGGGGTGGTCAAATTTCACTATCACCAGTACACCCTAGACTGGTATGCGAACTTGGGCCAATATTTCAGCCCACCAACTGTTAGGGGGCTGGAGCCAACCCCGAACATACAAACCCACTTTCAGAAATATATTTATAGACACACCTCCCTCTCTAAGGAGCCAAGCAGATTCACCTCTGGAAGACGACAGCTCTTTCCCTTGTATCCCCATTCAATCTCTCCACTTGTGTTGCTGCATTCATCTATACATGACACTCATTTGTCCCAGAACTTCTGTCCACTGTCTCTGCACTTCTAGATCTTCTTGTTATATGTTGGAAGTTTTATTAAACACATCTGGGTAAAGTCTGCCTACTTCAATAGTCACTCGATCACATCTTGAGTCCATCACACATCCATGCACTGCCTCAGTCTGGTCCCTTTCAGCAATAGACTGGAAACGTTATTGACTAATAGGGTTCAAACCCACAGAGATGGGCTGAATTGCCTCTTTTCTGATCAAAGCTTACTTGATTGACTTGTATAACTAATCATGCACTCATATTTCCACAACCAAATCTCCCCCGACCCCCCACATTCCCATGGTCTCTTGGCATCTTTCTGTCAATACGTTTTCCGCTTCTTCTTTTCTCCACCTGGCCGGCTGCCACCTTCCTTCACAGAGCAAGGTCTGGTTAAGCACCGGCGGGGGCACCATACGTCACTCTGGGGCGTGGGATGAGGGGGCAAGCTTTGGTGCCGTAAGACCACTCTGGCGGTGTAAATGCTTGGTAACATAAGTTGAGATAACTTAACATACACTAAAGACTACACAAGCATGGTAGTAGTAAAGCCAATGGCACAAACACAGTAGTCCCTTCTTACTTAGAAAACCTTTGTACTCCCTGCATCTTACATATCCTAGCAACCATCAGTATGTAGGATGCATTGAAGATCTGTAAAAACAGGAGGATGCAATGTAGAGGAAAATCAACGAGACACTGAAAGAAAAGCACTGCTTTCCCTACAAAGTTCAAGCAGTGCGTTGTTCCTACTCTCACCTGGAGCCATCTCAGTGAATACATTATGGGCACATTAGAGAGCGGCAAATGCACTAGACTATGCAAGCAGCAATGGGAATAATAATAAGATGGTGATCTACATAGGACCTCATACAAGATTCTTCCTGTTTCCAAGCGCTGCACTGTACTAATCATTGTATCCATTATTACCTACTGGTGGTACCCAAATTACTTACATGGGGTTGATAAAGAGATGTGAGAATGTGACGTGTGTATCGTACCCATGTCACACGGCATTGTCTTGCTCCCAAAGCGAGCGTGTTGTGGGGACTTCCTGACACGAGATCGCGGGGACGCAATTTCGCGAGAACAGCCGTGTGAGAAACGCGAGAAGCAGCTCCCTTAATAGGATTGCCAAACTGTGAGTACCAGTTGTACCCCCTTGCCCCTGGACCATATACACCAAAGTTGATCCCCTCATCCCCAGTATCAAATAAATACCACAGTTACTACACATGGTGTCCTGTCTTCATTGAGGCCACTACACGTGTTCCACCTGCTACCCGGTGAGCTAATGGTCAATATAAATGAGAGAAACGTGTTTTGCAGGACTCCTAAACTGCATGTCTGCCTTGGAACTCTGAGTATTCTTGCAGAAGGCATGCATATTAGCTCAAGTGGCTGCACTTCAGGTGGTGTAAGAGTCAGATGATTGGCGGGCAGTGCCTATAAACTGCATTGGCTCTGATGGAATGATTATGGATGTCTTTCAGGAAAGATGCCACATGGATGGTCCAGCTTTTTGGAATACAGAACAGGCACCAAAGGTCTTGGGTTGTTGTTTTCCAGCGGTTGTTAAAAAAGATAATGGCCCTCATTACGACCCTGGCGGAAAGTGACTGACCGGACCGCCACAGCGTAAATAGCGTTTCCGCCATTGCACGAAGGAGCAAAGTGCGGCCCATTCCGACCCATCGGGCACGAGCACCACGGCATGGCGGAAGTGCAAAGTCCGCGATGGCGGAAATGACCCCAAAACGGCCCACACCGCCGCCGTACGGCCCCCTAGGTGCAATACCGCCACCCATCACAGCGGACACCGCAGTGTGCGCCTACCGGAAAGTACGGTGACCGGAAATATACGGAAACGGAAGTAAAAACATGGGCCCGGAACGGGAAACATCCCGCCGTACACCTATAAAACCACTAAAACCACACAACCGCTAAAAACACTACCCTGAGACACACCCCAACCCGTCATCCACCCTAGCGAAACCAAGAAAAATGGGAAAAGTAGCGAAGAAAGTGTGCGACCGCAAGCGGCAGGTCCACTTCTCCCGTGAGGAACTCACCGTGCTAACAGAGACCCTCCAGGAGAATGCTGCCGTCGTCTTCTGCACGCAAATGACCAGGACGGCACTTGCAAACAAGAAGGCCATATGGGCTCTGGTGGCACAGCGGGTAAGTGCGGTGGGGACCGCACCCCGCACCCCACAGCAATGCCGAAAGCGATGGGACGACCTGCGGATACGCGTCCGCAGCATACTCTCTGCCAACCGCAACATTGCCACAGCCACCGGGGGAGGTCCTGAATCACCCATCAAGTTGACCCCCTGGGAAGAAATCTGTGCCTCCACCATCGGAATGGAGAGCATAGAGGGAGTCGGAGGGATGGAGAAAGGAGTGCAGACATCCGAAGATTCAGGTAGGTGGGCCAGATAAAACAATGCCAAATCCACAAAGTCCATCCATGTGAAGTACCATGTGTCCACATAGTGCAACAGAAACACATGTCCAGGAGAACGTCCACACACATCGGCCTGATAGCGCACGTTAAAACCCACAATAAATACATAAATAATTAAAAACCCCTAAAACACGCACTACACGTGCAGCAGGCACACCCTAACTGCAGGCTGCCAAACAACTGCACCCTCACTCCACACACAAATGAAAGCACCTCCAAGGCCCCGACCCAAATCACCCTCAGGTACCACCCCAATGCATGTGATACAATGCCATTCCAATTCCCACAGACCCATCAATAACCCTCGCCCTCCTTTACTCCACCACAGGGTCCGATCCAAACGACGAGCATCAGGACACCCCTACCAGCACACCTGCAAAGAGGGCCAAGACCAACGGCCAAAGACCCTCCACCTCAGCTGCACGCATCAAGACACGGCAGCAGCACAAATCAGGTGGCAGCACAGAGGAGGGAACATCAACAGGCACCCCAGCAGCCAGCATGCCCACACCACCACCACCACAGGTCCCCCCAACGGATGCCACAGAAGGCACTGCCTCTGGTGGCAGCAGCACCATAGGTGACACCCCATTGATGGCAGCATGCTCCGACACAGAAGACGGGGATGTCGAAGTCAGATCCATCCATGACCTGTCTCAATCCCCCTGTCTGTTCCATCCCGTACACCATGAGGATACCACGCAGGGGCACCCACAAGACGACGACTGGCCATCCCCCACAAGCCCTGTGGCAAGGCAACATGAGGTCAACAGCCCCTCTGTGACACCCCCGCAAATGGCCATGGCCCAGCAGAGGCAACAGTCCCTCGACCAGTTAATCGTGCAACAGCAGCAACTGGCCACGCTCCTCAAGGACCATGCCGATGAATGTGGGGGCACTAAGGCAGACATAGAAACATCAACTGAGACACTTAGGGCAGAAATGGAGAGAGGTACAGAGACACTAAGGGCACAAATGGAGAGTAGCACCGAGAGCCTGGGAGTCCAAATGGAGAGAAGCACCGAGAGCCTGAGGGGGGAACTGCATGCGACGTCCAAGGACGTATGTGCCGAACTTGCCGCAGTGCGCCGTGTGCTCACTGAGCTCTCGCAAACCCTTAGGGACATGCATGGACGTGAGCAGGCAGAGACATCATCCGTTGCAAGTTCCGTCCAGGGCAGCCCCCAACGTAGATCTGGGAGGAACCTGCGCTCCACAGGCAGGGGTGCCCCTGATACCCGCAGAGGGGGCTTGCAATAGCGACTGCCCACTGACAATGAGCATCTTTGGACACTGGTGTTCGGGGGGGAGGTAGGAGGGTGGAGGGGGTGTGTTGGGCTCACTTGGGTGGCGGGTCGATAGGGTGTACAACATGATATCACATATGCCATAAACAGTGCACGATCAACCAATGAGATGTGTGGACATTGATCTTTGTGTACTAGGCCATCATAGGCGTACAGTCCATATTGTGCATGTCCCAGACACACACAGTGCCACGAGTCCCGTGTCCATGTATCAGCCACCAGGCGTGAGTGCTAGAAGCATACATCAATGAGATGCTGACGAATGTCACGGCCCTCCGGTGCCTCGCAGACTCCTTGAGGTGCTGCCACATCCCCACCCTCATCATGACCATCATCAGGTGCTTGCAGTTCTGCGTCAGGGGGCATGGGCACATTTCTACGTACGCACATGTTGTGGAGCATGACACATGCCATCACCATCTTTGCAACCTTCTCATGGCGGTACAGGAGTGCCCCGCCAGACCTGCTGAGGCAGCGGAAACGACCCTTCAGTAGGCCGAATGCCTGTTCAATGACTACACGGGTACGTGAGTGGGCATGGTTGTAGTCCTCCTCATGCTGGTCCCGTGGGTTCCGGACTGGTGTGAGGAGCCATCTCTTCAGTGGATATCCAGCATCACCTGTATGTGGACGATAAACGTATGATGTGGAATGCCATTGTGTTAGGAAAGATTTCGTTATTGTAGGGAATTTTCCTTCCATGTGGCAACCCCTAAACTTTTTGCTATTGTTTTTAACCTTGTTCTTGACTTTGCCAGAGAAGTACAGCCTTCTGCCGCACTTCTCTGGGCTTTCGCTCCTTTCTTACGGGGAAACTGACATGCCCTTAAGACAGTCAGTACCGGGGAACGTGGTTTCCCGTAGTTTCTTTTATCGTGTCGCAGCTTTAGTGCAACACGACACAAGAGGGCACTGTAAGCTAAGTTACAGCTCTCTTGGGTCTCTAGCCTTCTACAGGCCCTAGATACTCTTTTAGGAATGTATTTGATCGGTGCAAGTCATTCAGGGACTCGAATGGTGGCAGCGATCGTTTTGTTTATTTTGAGCTCCTTTTGGCGTTCTGAGCACGTTTTTGCACTGAACCCAAAATGGTGGCCTGGCTCCCAAAATGGCCAGGCCGCGAGGCTCCTTTGTCTTGTCCACTGACCGTCTTGCTCCCTTCACCTTCCCCAGGTCCGGCGACCCGGGGCCTTCCTTATTTGGGCATGTACTTTCCCGCGAAACGTGGTTGCTTTCGCGGGCTTCTACATGTCGTTTGTGTGCCTCCAGGGTGTGGGCTGGGATGTCTGGTCCCAATACACATCCTGGGTGCCAGAGAGTCTAGGGTGGTGTGAATGCCTGGGACCACCGTGGTCCGTGATTGGTCCACGTATGGTATGTGTTTTGATGAGCGGATCTCCCATTGGCTCCCCTCCGTTTTGGCGCGAAGGGAACCGTGGATAAGAGGGGGCTGGAAACACCACTACGATGTCGATCTCCTGAGTTCTCACGAACGAAGGAATACAGGAGCCAAGTATCCTGCAACCAAGAGGCTGGACCGAGGAATCGCTGGTGACCCGCTGAAGGAATCCTCCTTTGCACTGCTGTCGTCCGGAGAGCCCCTGTTCTCCTTTGATCGAACCAGAAGGCCTGTACTGGTGCTTCGACCTTTGGAATAGCAGGAACAGCTATTCCCGGCATCTTCAACCATCTCCTGCCAAGTAAGCCTTCGGAAGCGTCTCTGGGCCATCCAGTTGACTGACCAGCTTACCAAGGAGTTTGGCTCTGCAACCGCCGCAAGGTGGTGTTGTATTGCGAGTCCTTGTCACTCTCCCACGCTTCGTACGCTTGGCGTCCCCAGGTCTGAAGGGAGGAGTGTTCATTTGGCTCGAATACACACGGCCGCTCCGTTGTCCTGTGCGGCAACAAAACTGTGCTGGTTTCGTCGATTGGGACGTCTTTTTGCTCTACACAACTACAAAGCGTCTCCGGCTCTTCTGAACCTGCCAGCTGCTGAAACTATTGTGGAGAAGCCTGGGTCTGCTTGCTTCGGGGACCGGTGAGTAGTATATCTAGGATCTGGTCACCCTCCTGCAGTATCCCATTGCTTTTCCCTGCTGTGTAAAAACAGCACCCTTTTGCCGCGCTCGCGCTCTGCTTCTGCCCGCTGTGGAGGCTGCGCTTGAGCTGCGGAACCTGTTCTTCTTCTGCTGTGCACTAACGTGAACCGCCTGACTTCCTCCGAAGAGCTTCCCCTTGTGCCCGTCGGCACCGGCGTGGCAGGTACTTTGAGCACAAGGCTCCACTCTTCGCAGGGCTCGGACTTCCATCTAGTTAGGTGGCTATGAAGGCGAACTGAGTCGAAAGCATTATCGCACTGCCTGTTTTCCTTCCCTGGCAGGTGGACTACATATTTCGTGCTTTAAACGCTTGCGACTGTGTATTTGTATATATATTGTGTTGATATGGTATGTGTTGGTTTAATATTGTGATATTGTGATTTTCTCGCTACGGTCATTATTTTAAAGGCCTTAAAATAAATGTGTATCTATTTTTGATATAACAACTGTTTGGAGTAGTTTGTCAGCGCTCTTGCTTTGTGTGCTCACTGCGGGCTTTCAGTCACCCTCACCCCTCTTGAGACCTAGTCTTGACCGCCGCGATCGCTACCTTGATTGGTCTGGCTTGTCCAGAGGTTACCCTGTTCCAAGTAATTAGGTTGGCCTTCTGAACTTCTGCGCCACCAGGACAGAGTTCAGAAATCCGTCTTAACAAATTGGTGTACAGCGGTGGGATACGACTGAAGGTATCCAGTGTTGCGCTCGAACTAAGGCATTTCAGGTTATTCCAAACAGTACACGTAGTGAATTGTTATAGTATAACTTTAAAAAGGCCATAGTCCTATCAAACAGTATGGAAACAAGTACGTTGTTAACTTTAAATGCTTCCAAGTCAGAAACATTGAAAAAGATGTGTGCGGAGAGAGGTGTTTCCTCTCAAGGCACTAAATTGGAAATGATCCAGAGAATCGTGGCGTGGCAGGAAGCGCAGCTTGACGCTATAACTTCCGAGGACAGTGCAGAAGGTGGTGGGGCTGCTCTCACTGGCAGAACCGACGGTTCTGCCGCTGCACTGATCCATCGCGACCAAGAGGACAGGGAGGACGAGCTGTCTAATGTTTCCTCTGCCAGTGCTGATGGGGAGGCTATGCTTGAATTCAAGAAGCAAGAGCTGCGGTTTAGGCAGCAGGAGCTTGAATTCAGCATAGCCAAACTAAAAATCGAACAGGCAGAAAAACAAAAAGACAGGGATCACCAGTTGGAACTGGCCAAGCTTCAGGTTGCAAATGGATCCAAGGGTCCTGGACATGGGTCTGGGGCCTCCTCTCATCCACGGTTTCCAAAAGATCTGCTCAGTGTGTATGAAGAGAGGAATGACATTATGGACTGGCTGAATGCGTTTGAGTATGCATGCGAGGTCCAGGAAGTCGACAATGCTGATAAGATTGCGTGGTTGCTCAGTAGACTGCCCCATTCTGGCTGTAGTGCCATTATGGAAATGTCGAAGGCTGAGCGGGCTGATTTCGCAATGTTAAAGCAGACTCTCATTTTAAAGTTTGGGAAGACTCCGGCCCAATATTTAAAGCGTTTTCGAGAGTATAAGAAAAAGGAAGGTGGTACTTGGGTATCTTATGTCGCCGAATCTTTGAAAAACTTAACTGGCTGGGTCGAAGGCTATAAGGTTTCTACCTTCGACGGCATGATAAATCTTGTCATGCTGGAACACATTTTTGCTTCTTCTTCCCCGGAGCTTAAGCAGCATTTGGCCGATTCGAAGGAGATAGATCCTAAGAAGCTGGCCATTGCAGCAGACTTATGGGTGTCACATCGAGTGTCCCATAAGGACAAAACTCATCCTGGTAAGCAGGAGGAGGGGAAAAAGTCCAAAGATATGGAGGGTGGGGAATCTGCTAAATCTTCTTCCCAAAAGGGCCACAAAAAGAAAAACAAGGGTAAGACACAAGAGAACTCACAGGGTAGTGGAGGTGCGCCTCCGAAACAGAACTCTGGTTACAATAAGCCTCCCTACGTAAACAGACCCACTGGGGCTTGTTTTTCTTGTGGAGCAACTGACCATGTGAAGGGGGATCCCCGTTGTAAGGTTAGACCTTTGGGGGTCCACTCCGCTAATCTGGCCTTCTCCTCCTACGAGGAAGAAGAGATTACAGGAGCATCCTTCTCCTCGGACTCGTTTCCCAGCGGAATAGAGGCCGAGGTAGTTTTAGTGTCCCTGGGTTCCTGGGAGCCTAAAGTCGCAGAGGCGTATGCTAGGATTCCGGATAATACCAAGCACTACTTTAAAGACAGTGTGCTGATCAATGGAGTGGATACTCCAGCTCTTAGGGATAGTGGGTGCAGTCGAACTGTAGTGGATTCTACCTTGGTAGACTCAGAGGAAGTTGCCAGAGCTACTCTGATGCCCACTAAGTTGGCTGACGGCCCCCTCCGTATGTTTCCCGTGATCCCTGTTAATCTAACTTTAAATGGTACAGCTGTCAGGATTCCAGTGAGCATTCAGAGAAACGTCCCGGGAAAGGTCTTACTAGGTAATGATCTCAGAGCTTTAGGGCTCATAGGAGACACTGCCGAACGACCCTACACACGGTCTCAAGCACGGGCAGCATTGGCCAAGTCCAATACGCCGCCCCAGCCGAAGGGGCAACCCAAGGCGAAAGGAGTCTACAAGTCAAGACGGGGGAAAGAGAATATTCCCCCGAGCTCGCCTACCACTGCGGTGGAGGGAGTTGGTCAATCGCCCGAGCCTGACGAGGAGGTGGCGATGCCTGAAGTATTCGACCCCAACGATCATCCTGAACTAAAAGACTTGTTAGTTGAAGGAGGTCCTGATAGGGACGAATTCAGTAAAGGCCAACGTGAGTGCCCATCTCTGGAAGGCCTAAGGAGACAGGCCTGCTCCCAGCTTGAGGGTGAACCTCCTGGGATGCATAGGATTTACCAGGAAGGTGGACTCCTGTATAGTGAGCCCACAGAGTCTACAGAAGGAGACCATAGGAGGTTGGTGGTTCCCCTTGCTGTTAGGCCCTTCCTCCTGCAGTTGGCGCATGTCGTTCCCCTTGCTGGTCACCTTGGTATGAGGAGGACCAAGCAAAGGTTATCCATGCACTTCTACTGGCCCAAGATGGGGGAGCAAGTAGAAAGTCACTGCAGGAGTTGTGCCGCCTGCCAGTTGTCTGGTAAGGTTGGCGCGACAATCCAAGCTCCGTTGGTACCGCTCCCAGTTGTGGGGGTACCATTTGAAAGGGTAGGGATCGACATGGTTGGTCCCCTTGAGCCGCAAACATCCTCAGGCAATAGGTTTATCCTGGTGCTGGTCGACCATGCAACCAGGTATCCTGAGGCCGTCCCATTGACAACTGTAACTGCCAAGCCAGTTGCAGAAGCTTTACTCGGCATGTCTACTAGGGTTGGCTTCCCTAAAGAAGTTGTGTCGGATCATGGCAGCAACTTTATGTCGAAGTATAGGCAGGCTATGTGGAAAGAATGTGGGGTCACCTACAGGTTCTCTTCTGCATACCGCCCCCAGACCGATGGTCTGGGGGGGCGTTTCAACAGGACGTTAACGAGCATGATTGGGGCTCTGGAGGAGCCTCAGAGAAGAGAATGGGATCTTCTTGTTTCATGCTTACTGTTTGCCTACCGAGAGGTACCACAGGAGGGTGTTGGCTTCAGCCCCTTCGAACTTCTGTTCGGTCATCCCGTACGGGGACCCTTAGCCATCGTCAAAGAGGGATGGGAGATGCCCACTCCCCCTGTTACTACCAATGTAGTTGATTATGTGCTAGGGCTCAGAAAACGGATGGTACTTCTGATGGGCTTGGCTAGTGATAAATTGAAGGCAGGGCAAGCGCTGGTGAAACATTGGTACGACCAGAAAGCTTCCCTCATCAACTTTACACTTGGTCAGCAAGTCCTGATCATGAATCTCATAAGGCCTCGAGCTTTACAGGACAAATGGTCAGGCCCTTGCCCAGGGGTGGAGCCCCTGGGTGAGGTTAACTATTCAGTGGACCTTGGAAGGCCTGGACAGGCTCCAAAAGTGTTTCACGTGAATAGGCTGAAGGCTTTCGGCCCAAGCGTCGAAATCGCAGCACTGCTACTGGCTTCAGATGTTGAGGAAGAGGAGTCTGAACCTCTCCCCGACCTGTTCCCAAGCAGTCCTTCAGTTAGCTCTTTTGAGGGTGTCCGAGTGGCCCCTCACCAAAATGGACAAGGCTCAGTGGTTTACCTTGGACATGAAGTAGGTGGAGGGAGGAGACAGCCTCTATCCAGTAAGGTACAAGCAGTACAAGACTGGCCTACCCCCACTACGCAAACCCAAGTGAGAGCCTTTTTAGGACTCACGGGGTATTACCGCAATTTTGTGGCAGACTATGGCACCATAGCTGCTCCTCTGACTGCCCTCGCAACTCCGAAGAAACCCAAGAAGGTAACTTGGACCGACGAGTGTGAGAAGGCCTTCAATGGCTTAAAAGACTCCTTGTGCCAGGCCCCTGTGCTCAGGGCCCCTGATTATCAAAGACCTTTTATCGTGCAGACGGATGCCTCTGACACTGGGATAGGAGCTGTACTATCACAAGTAGATGAGAAGGGTAAGGAACACCCTATCGGTTTTATTAGTCGCCAGCTTAAGGACAGAGAGCTCAGATGGTCCACGGTAGAGAAAGAATGTTTCTCTGTTGTGTGGGCCCTAAGGAAGCTGAGGCCCTACCTCTATGGGACCCACTTCACTGTGCAGACTGACCATAAGCCGTTAAAGTGGCTAATGAACATGAAGGGGGAGAATCCAAAGTTGCTTAGGTGGTCCATAAGTCCTCAAGGCTTCGACTTCACTATTGAGCATAGGCCAGGTGTCCAACATAGCAATGCTGATGGGTTGTCCAGAATGTTTAACCGACCTGAACAAGAGACTCATCCAGGGGTGGATTAGTTCCCCCTGTCCATAGTCTGGGAGGGGCGAGTGTTAGGAAAGATTTCGTTATTGTAGGGAATTTTCCTTCCATGTGGCAACCCCTAAACTTTTTGCTATTGTTTTTAACCTTGTTCTTGACTTTGCCAGAGAAGTACAGCCTTCTGCCGCACTTCTCTGGGCTTTCGCTCCTTTCTTACGGGGAAACTGACATGCCCTTAAGACAGTCAGTACCGGGGAACGTGGTTTCCCGTAGTTTCTTTTATCGTGTCGCAGCTTTAGTGCAACACGACACAAGAGGGCACTGTAAGCTAAGTTACAGCTCTCTTGGGTCTCTAGCCTTCTACAGGCCCTAGATACTCTTTTAGGAATGTATTTGATCGGTGCAAGTCATTCAGGGACTCGAATGGTGGCAGCGATCGTTTTGTTTATTTTGAGCTCCTTTTGGCGTTCTGAGCACGTTTTTGCACTGAACCCAAAATGGTGGCCTGGCTCCCAAAATGGCCAGGCCGCGAGGCTCCTTTGTCTTGTCCACTGACCGTCTTGCTCCCTTCACCTTCCCCAGGTCCGGCGACCCGGGGCCTTCCTTATTTGGGCATGTACTTTCCCGCGAAACGTGGTTGCTTTCGCGGGCTTCTACATGTCGTTTGTGTGCTTCCAGGGTGTGGGCTGGGATGTCTGGTCCCAATACACATCCTGGGTGCCAGAGAGTCTAGGGTGGTGTGAATGCCTGGGACCACCGTGGTCCGTGATTGGTCCACGTATGGTATGTGTTTTGATGAGCGGATCTCCCATTGGCTCCCCTCCGTTTTGGCGCGAAGGGAACCGTGGATAAGAGGGGGCTGGAAACACCACTACGATGTCGATCTCCTGAGTTCTCACGAACGAAGGAATACAGGAGCCAAGTATCCTGCAACCAAGAGGCTGGACCGAGGAATCGCTGGTGACCCGCTGAAGGAATCCTCCTTTGCACTGCTGTCGTCCGGAGAGCCCCTGTTCTCCTTTGATCGAACCAGAAGGCCTGTACTGGTGCTTCGACCTTTGGAATAGCAGGAACAGCTATTCCCGGCATCTTCAACCATCTCCTGCCAAGTAAGCCTTCGGAAGCGTCTCTGGGCCATCCAGTTGACTGACCAGCTTACCAAGGAGTTTGGCTCTGCAACCGCCGCAAGGTGGTGTTGTATTGCGAGTCCTTGTCACTCTCCCACGCTTCGTACGCTTGGCGTCCCCAGGTCTGAAGGGAGGAGTGTTCATTTGGCTCGAATACACACGGCCGCTCCGTTGTCCTGTGCGGCAACAAAACTGTGCTGGTTTCGTCGATTGGGACGTCTTTTTGCTCTACACAACTACAAAGCGTCTCCGGCTCTTCTGAACCTGCCAGCTGCTGAAACTATCGTGGAGAAGCCTGGGTCTGCTTGCTTCGGGGACCGGTGAGTAGTATATCTAGGATCTGGTCGCCCTCCTGCAGTATCCCATTGCTTTTCCCTGCTGTGTAAAAACAGCACCCTTTTGCCGCGCTCGCGCTCTGCTTCTGCCCGCTGTGGAGGCTGCGCTTGAGCTGCGGAACCTGTTCTTCTTCTGCTGTGCACTAACGTGAACCGCCTGACTTCCTCCGAAGAGCTTCCCCTTGTGCCCGTCGGCACCGGCGTGGCAGGTACTTTGAGCACAAGGCTCCACTCTTCGCAGGGCTCGGACTTCCATCTAGTTGGGTGCCTATGAAGGCGAACTGAGTCGAAAGCATTATCGCACTGCCTGTTTTCCTTCCCTGGCAGGTGGACTACATATTTCGTGCTTTAAACGCTTGCGACTGTGTATTTGTATATATATTGTGTTGATATGGTATGTGTTGGTTTAATATTGTGATATTGTGATTTTCTCGCTACGGTCATTATTTTAAAGGCCTTAAAATAAATGTGTATCTATTTTTGATATAACAACTGTTTGGAGTAGTTTGTCAGCGCTCTTGCTTTGTGTGCTCACTGCGGGCTTTCAGTCACCCTCACCCCTCTTGAGACCTAGTCTTGACCGCCGCGATCGCTACCTTGATTGGTCTGGCTTGTCCAGAGGTTACCCTGTTCCAAGTAATTAGGTTGGCCTTCTGAACTTCTGCGCCACCAGGACAGAGTTCAGAAATCCGTCTTAACACATTGCTACGTACGCACACGCCCCCCCCTTCCTGCCAGGTCATTGCCGAATCACATACCCCACATTATCATGCATGTAATGAGACTCACCGAGTAGCCAGGATCTGTTCCCTGCGTGTCGCTCCATGTAGCGTGGTATTGTAGAGTTCCTCAAGACCATAGAATCATGGGTTGATCCAGGGAATCTGGCACAACAATGTGTAATGATCCTGTTGGAGTCACACACCATTTGTACATTCAGAGAATGAAATTGTTTTCGGTTGCGGTACTGGGCCTCCATGGCATGTGGGACGACCAATTCCACATGGGTGCAGTCGATGGCACCAATGCAACCCGGTATGCCGGCAAGTGCATGGAATCCCACTTTTGTGTTGGTAATTTCCTGCTCCGAGCGTGGTAGGGAGATGTAGTCGTCTGCGTGCTGCAGGAGGGCATCGAGCACTTGCAATAGTGTCCGTGAGAACAGTGGCTGAGAAATGCCATGCAACTGTCCGACTGTGTGCTGGTAGGTGCCTGTGGCCAGGAAGTGGAGTACAGACACCACCTTCAGTAGGGGTGGGATGGCGGTTGGGCTATCTATCATGCTGACAAGGTCTGCCTGTGTCATGTCCACAATGGCGGCTATGGTGTCCCTGTCCAGACGGTAGAGGGTGTGGATCTGCTCATCAGTGAGGTTGAACGGATGTGCTCGGAGGCGTGGGATTGCGGGCTGCCTGCGTGGTGGTAGTGGCTGTGCTGGCGGCCCTTGCTGGCCCTGCCTTGCCCTCCTCCTCCTCCTGCGTCTCCTCCGTGCGGCCGGTTGTAGTTGGTGTTCGTCTTCTTCTTGGAGTTGGAGTACTTGCAGTGCTATCATGTCCCCCAGGGCCAACATCGCGAGTCCTGCCGGTAGCATTTCGGTGTGGTTGTGGGAGGAGACTGGGTGTGCAATTTATGTGTTTTCAGGCTGTATGGCCTCCACCTGTGGTGATTCATTCCACCTGTGCAAACTGCTCTCCCCTTTGGCCGAGCACGTCCCGCACACAACGCTGCAATTCGGGGAATGGCATCTTGCTATTGCAATCATGTATTTGTACCCGATGGCCGTGTAACATTGGTTGATATGTTCATTCTGCTGTGGTCCCATTGTTTCACATACTATCTGTGCAGTCGCGAACAGACTTGTGAAGGGTCAGTGGAACGTAGTACTCGAGTAGCGGTGGACCCTCATGCATCACTGTACCGAGTTGCAACGACGGGCGGGGCGTCCCATTTGTGGGTGAAGGCAGTTGCCATTTTCACACACAGCCGCACTCGATGGATTAATTAGTGATTTCAAACGGCCACAGATGCCTCTTCGACGTGATGTTGCAAATGAGGAATTCGAAGGGCGGCGCTTTCGGTTTTCAGCTAGCGGCGAGGAAATGCCCACAGGTCTGACTGCAAATATAACGTACTATTGTTCAATGTCCTTGGGACAGGGGCCATGGCGAGGATGCAATGATTGATATGAATGGTTTGGGATGCGCAATGGCGACGTGGGCGATGAGGCCGGACGTTCCCAAATACATGTTACTTCACTACACTGGAATTACGGGCTGGGGCACTGTGGATTTTGCAGGCTGCATAACGCACAGACTCAATGGATATTTCTAATGTTATGTGAGTAAATATTCAGGCGTTTTAATCCCGGGATGAGGGAATGATGAATGGATGCATGGGCAGGTGATTTGATACAGAGTTTGCCATGTACAGGGCTTCTTGGAATCTATCCGCCTCCCCTACGCTATGTGATGCAGGGCTGCCATAGTGGGACCATCGTCTATCTGGCCTTGTTGAGCCCTCCCTGTCTCGACGCGCCCTCAGACACTTGTGTCCATGCACGTTACCAATCCCATCTGATGGATTCTGTTTTGACAGACGCATGCACAGGTACACTCGTTTGTGATGGTGTTTACACCTCGATATAGATAGTTATGAGTCGCAAGTGGTTTTTGGGTGGTGATGAACCTTTGGAGTGGGCTAGCATGCATATGGCTGTGGATTTAGTGTGATCATTGAAGTGAGTTGTTCGAATGTAGTTCTGATGGCCATTCTGTTCTTTTTCTTTTCTTTTGGTTGACAGGTATCTCCTCCCCTTTTGCCACTGCCATCTGTATGCCACTCCTGCAGATGGCTTTTACTCCCGACACCTGCTGCTTCGTGTTAATCAGTGGAGCAGCATTACGATCTTATGGGACGATCGCCAATGGGCCACATGCCCTTACGCAGTACTGGTGGCTCGGAGCAACATTTCGGCCTTTCAGCTGGACTAGTGCCTCCCCATTGGGACGGCCCTGCGGTTCTGTGCGCTTCCATGTTGCCTTTTCGTACGTGAATGTGGCTCTGTGTACCATGATGGAACAGGGCGTCACACAAGTAGTGGCTGGTCATTTCTTGCGGATGCAGCCCACAATGGTGAAATGTGTTTTGGAGTTCATGGCCTGATGGCTGTATGGGCTTGGTGATTTTGTTGTGCATTAAATTTCTATTCTGATTTGGCCCGTGTAGCGTTCTTCTTTGCAAGTGATGTGGCATATTCCCATTTGGGGAGCGATGTATTGTGAGGAGATCTGCATTGGGTTCCAGCTTCGGAGTTTAGTTGCGTGGTACTGTACTGGGCGCGTTTGCCTACGAAGCCCGTGAGGTCAGGGATGGGGGCTGCCAATATGACTGTTTGAATGTTGTCATGCTCAGGGGCGGGGGATTGGGTTTTGTGTAACAGATGCCGGTCAGCCAGGTGGACTGGTGGAATGATGTGATTTTTGGAATATTGCTGGTCACAGGTGCCTGTGTTTGCGTGCGTTTCTTGGTGGGGGACTGTGGTCATGTCCATTGGGATGGCTTCTGTATTCGTGCCATCTGTGCCCTGCAGCTCCCATTGGCCCCTCTTGTGTTTCATTTGTTAGTTGGCATGCATGGGTGACTTGTACATTTCAATGGTTGCATTGTGACTTCATTGCACCTACGGGGAGTTGTACTTTGTGGGCAGGGAGCGGTGTACAGGCACTCAGTGGGGCCGTTTACGGTTGATTCGCGATGCCGTACTTCTCACCATGGCGGAATGGTACATTCCGCCATGCTTGATGGCGTTAGGTACATGTCCGCTAGGGTCGGAATTGGCGTACCCTTGCGCCATGGTGGTGTTTACGGTTTGGCATGGCGCGCGCGCGCGTGCTTGGTGCAGTTAGCGTTGGCGTTCACTACGGTGTCGCTAATGGCTTCGTACTTTGCGGTGACGGGTCATAGTCGCACCGAGCGCTATTCGATGGCGGTATTGCATTTCCGCCATCGTTTTCCGAATTCCGCCAGGGTCGTAATGAGGGCCAATGAGACTTCTTGGTGTGCTGTTGTATTTCACGTTCGGGTACCATTTCTAAGTCCTTCTGCTATCAAAGTGTTGGGACGTTTAGTTTAGGTGCTGCAAAACGACTGTGCTTGTGGCCAGCACCTTATAAAAACCACATCAAATAAATAAATAAATAAAATTAATAACAAATAAAAAACTAAATAAACAAATACATGTGTTCTGCTCCAACATTGCGTGAGCTGCGAAAGAAGGTGTGTAGCAATGCTATTCCCTGTGTTGGGGTGTTCAGTATTTTTCTTGACGAACATTTGTAAGAGGATTCAATTCAACACTACAGCTAAGTCAATGCCTAGTCTGGGATACTGAATGGAAACCCTTATTGATATATCTTTATGTCCAGTTCATGAGTTCTGGATGACTACCCCTATATAACACCCCTCTCTTGGAATCCCCCTGGCCCCACTGAGCCAAGAAGTAGTTCTGTTTTGCAAGTTTAAAAGGTTTATTTGAGAATTTAAACAATATATATATCACACTTTTATAATGAATTAATAATTGAATATCACACTTAATCTGAGCAGTCATCAATAATCGATAGTCCGGCACTAGCACACTTCTTTATAATCAATGATGAGTGGGTATAGGATGGATAAGATAGCAACAATACTTTTATGGTTTGAAATAGATGCAATGTGGAATGAAAATGCAGTACAGAAAATAACTTGATAGGATTTCAGCAAAAGACAATGTAATCACTTTCTTGGACAATTCACCCCCCCCTTTATGCAATGTAAGGAGATGAAGATGAGAGCACACAGTTCTTAGGAATGCAATCAAATGTAATTCAGTTCACCCCAGCAAGCTTAGACTACGGATAGAAGTTGAAACACAGGCCCAAAATGCTTTTATATGTGCTGGCAATGAAGTGAGGAATATGCTGAAAATGGTTTTAATTCCCTTTAGGAGGTTCAGGGTGAGTGAAAGATACTTGGGATGAGCTCAGGCTCCCTTTAACAATGCTCTAGGAGTAACTAGCAGGTTAAACGAGTTTTTGGCAAAGTAAAGCAAGGAAGCTGCTGTTTTCACACGTGGCTGGATTTTTAACCAAATCGCAAATCGCGGCAAAATTCGTGAATGCGTGAACCATGACTACGGCAAAGGTATAAGGAGTCCGTTCTAGGTTCGTTGAAAAGCTAAGATTCTAAGCTTTCAGAGGAAAGTTTCTAGCCCAAACGGTTCCAAAGATATGAACAATGTTGTAAAGGTCGTTTTTCGAATTTAAAGTAACTCAAATTGACAGGTGACAGCTTTTAAAAATGACAAGTGACAGCTATGCGGCTGCAGAATTGACAAGTGACAGTTAGGAGGCAGTTCTACTTAGATTAAATAGATTGAATGATATCACTGGAAACTAAGAGATTTGGTTTCACACCGTCCTAGCTGTACTCACAATGTATTTGGAAGGTCTAGGTCTCACGGATCGGGTCAAGATGGCTTCGGTTCTGGGTTCGCCCCGGACGGTCTCTGCGCACAGCGTCTGGTCTCTGCTCTGCTGGTCTGGTCTGACACTGCTCCTGGCCCGGCTCCTGGATCTCTGGGTACAGCGTCTGTGCACAGCTCCTGGATCTTTCTGCACAGCTTTCTCTGGACACAGCGCTGATCTGCACGGCTCCTGGATGCTGCTACCGCTGTTAGGTTTGCTGGATGCTGAGGCCTGCTGAGAAGAGTTCTCAGTTTGTGGGTTTAGGCCCTTGCTTTGAGTTCTGAATCAAGTTCTTTGGAGTTTTAAAGTCTAAGTGTTGGATCTGGTATCTTCTGGATGTTGTGTGGTCTGGCAGAGCGGGTTGCAGCAACTGGATTTGAATGTCTCTACCTGTCCCAGCAGTCTCTTTTTATGTGTTTTGAAAATGGGTGTGTGCCTGGGCCTAGCTAAGCCTGCCCCTCTCTACTTGTCATTGGCCCAATTCTCCCCTCTTCCATGATTGGGGGAAGGAAATGTGAGTCAGAGTGATGCTGTAGGTTTTATGGGTCAGAGGATCCTGCCCTGGTCAGTTTGCCCACAAATCTATATTTGATTCAAATACATATTGCACAGATACACAGTTGTTTAAAATTACATGCACCCATCACATATCACATGAGGTATACTCTGTTCAAACTCTGCTCTTCCTGGGGGCTTGCATTCAAAAATGGCAACTTATTTTCGATTTTAGTGGGTTATGCAACCTTGGTTCTTCATTAAAAGTTATACACATATACACAGGCTGTCCATACCTACTCCAGTAAATTCCCATATCTCTAGCTTAAACACAGAGTATGTGGTGTCAATAAATAGCGGGGTTTTGCCCCAGAACATCACACAAATTGGAGTTTGGGCTTGAATCGAAGGTACATTTTTTTAAATTAATGCTCTCAAAGTTATACATTCCTGTCATTTGATTACAAAGAGTTATCAGTATTTTTGTAAAATATATATTTTGCTTTCAAATCAGTTCTCAGAGTGTTGGAGTCCGCCTCCAAGACTTGGGTGGGTCAGAAACCATGCTTCTGCTGGCAGGCAGGCCTTTGTTGACAGGAAACAGTCAAAATCAACATATTCTATTCAAGTGCAAGAGCCTATTGTGTGGTCTCCAGGAGGCTGAGGTCAGCAGACCAGGGGGTCACTTTGCATTTGGTTATTATGACCATGTGATATCCTGGGCTGTGGTGTGAATCTCTTGAGGTGAGAGGGTTTCCCAGGCTTCTGGCCTCTGGGAACAGCAGGTGGCTAATTTAATTTTTGATTAAAATGTAGCCTTTGATGTCAGCTGAGTCAAATTCCTTTGTCAGCAACTGCACTCAGTTCTCCTGTCAGAGTTTAGACCGCTAGCGCCGCCTTGGGGATTTTGTTGGTACTGCATCCATTTTTGGGATCTTTCTTGGATTAATGCATTCCAAACAGGAATGGTTCTTACATGGTAGTAAATAATCCTTGCTTAACATTGTTTTGAGGGGGCTCCTTACAGTAAAATGGTTATGTGGAACCCCACAAAAGGGTTGAATCTTTAAAGTGGTCCGATGAGTCACGATTTCAGCAACTTTTTGACATCAGTAACAGTGGATTTTTTTAACAAAGATCTTTCTTTACACTGGTGGGTGGCAAGTTAGGTAACCATTTTGGTGTGCGCACAAACTGCGTGGTTCTCCTGGATTCTGGCGCACATGTGGGCTTTTTGGCCATCTTGGATTTTCTAAGCCCACAGCACCAAATGTTGCAGCATGATAGCTCAAACGTTGGTCAGGACACCCAACAAGGCCCTCCCACCCGACTGCACTTTAAATCTGAGTCGATGGGGAGTCGGGTGCAAAGGAGGTTTTGACCCACGTTTGGTATGTCCGCATAATCTTCTTCCAATTCTGCAATGGCACAGTTCAGCATCTTTTCCTCCCTCCAGTCGATCAATCAGTTCTCCTTGCTGGTCCTGATGGGAGGATTGGGCGGTACCCCGGGCCCCTCGGGTCTCTGCTCCCGGTCTCCGGATCGTCCTCCTTGGCCAGTCTCCAGGTTTTCTTTCTCCTAGGACGACAAAGGAAGAGCGGCAATACCTATTCATGGACATTTCTCCCCCACCATTGATATAGTGGGGTGGCATATATATTTTAGAACTCAACAGATATGAACATGCACATTTTTTTAAATTAAGAGACAGGAACACATAAACTTTTAGGGTTGGAATTGAATTACTCTGGAGCGGTACCCTCTGGGATTACCGAGGACTCCTCCAGTTGCTGCAAAGTGTGCCTGGGATGGCAACACTTCAACTGGTTTATGTGGACCCACTTGTCTTCCCCCTCTGCCAAACCGCCTTTGGGGACGCGGATCTTGTAGGCCACAGGTTATATCTTGTCGATAATCTCAAAGGGTCCCTTCCATGTAGGCAAGAATTTTCCCTGTTTGGCCTGGTTCCTTTGGAAATTGTATAGATAGGCCCGATCACCCACCTTATATTCCTTTCGGGTAGTTTTTAAATCATAGTGGGTCTTCATGCTCTCGGCTGATCTTTCTAGATTCCGCTGAGCATAGGCAAAAGCATGTTGAAGGTGTTTCCTTAAATTCTCCACATACTCATGAGTTGTGGAGGCATTTATCAACGTTTGCTCTTGGGTTCTGTAGAGCAAATGCTGAGGAAGCACCATCTTGCATCCAGTCATCAACTCAAATGGTGACATTTTGGTTGCAGATGAAGGGGTAGATCTGATGGCCATTAGGACCAGAGGTAATCGGATATCCCAACTTGGCCCAGAATCTGCCACAAACTTCTTTAATATGCTCACAATTGTCCGGTTGTAGCGTTCCACTGCTCCAGAAGAAGCTGGCCTGTAAGCAATGTGTAGCTTTCTCTTGACCCCCAGTATCTCCCACATCTTTGTCATCACTTCACTGGTGAAGTGGCTACCTCTGTCTGACTCAATCCTTTGAGGTAGACCAAAACGGGAAAAGATGTGGTTAATCATCAAGGCAGCTGCCGTTTCTGCCTTGCAGTTTGGGGCTGGGAGACATTCCACCCACTTGGTAAACAAGCATGTCACAGTCAACATGTACTTATTCCCCCTAGCGGAGCGAATCACGGGGCCTACAAAGTCGATTTGTAAATCTGACCATGGGAGTGTCATTCCCCTCTTTTGGAGAGGTGCCCGGTGTGTGAGGGATGTTGGCTGAAATTGTGCACACACAAGACACCCCTTCAAGTATTGGTCGAGGTCCTGCCCCATGTGTGGCCAGTATGCAAACTCTCTTAAGATTTCCAGTGTTGTGTGAAACCCCCTATGACCGGCGGTGGCTGCATCATGGGCGTGACTTAACATCAGGCTTCGGAATGAGGTAGGAACCACCCACTGATCGTGGCCAGCTTTGGATTTCCTTACCAGCAAACCGTCTTGGATTCAGAACATTTTTGGACATTTCATCAACACTCTTAGGTCCTCTTTCCCAATGTAATCTGTGTCCGTCAGGGGAAAGTTCTCAGGGTCCTCAAGGTGTTGGTAAAACTTACCAATAATTGGATCCCCCTTCTGAGATGTAATTAAATCAGCATCAGGGGTCTCATTACTCCATTGTACAGTTGAAAGATCATTGTGAGCATTTGTCTGGGACCTAGTGATAGCAGTGAACTGGATTTCCCCCAACAGGGACTCTATTTCGATTAGATCCCCTTGGATGGCCCCGGTTTTGGCCAGCTGATCAGCTAAGTCATTTCCAGTTTTGTCTGGTCCCTCTACTTTGGAATGACCCTTGATCTTTTTCCAATAAATGGTCATCCCATTCGATGTGACCAGATCATCAATGTTTTGGATTAACTTCCCATGTTTCAAGGGTTTGTTGTTAGCACATAACATGCCTCTGGTTTTCCAATTAACCAGGTGCTCCACAAACCCGTTCCGTACATAATCCGAATCTGTGATTATGACCAGTTCGTGGAGTTGATGCTGGACAGCAGTGAGGATGGCCAGATGCACAGCCATCAATTCTGCCACCTAACTACTTCGGGGACCAATTTTGTATCCAGCGGAGGGTTCTGGGAACTCCTTCACCCATGCATTCCCTACGCCAGCCACCAGTTCTTTCTCCCCGTCGTTGTCAACATGGTAAGAGCATCCATCCACATAGACAGTGGGCATTCCCTCACACTTGTCTTCTTCAAAGACTTTGTGTGGGGAATTAAGGTATGCCTCCGTGTTGTCCTTGATTTTTAGACTTTCGTCCTCGAGACAGTTTTCTCTGGCACAATCATGCAAGTCAGCCAGACCTTGCGCGAGGGGACTCTTCTTGTTTTGGCCATATCTGACCTTCACAGGAAAGCCTTGCATTGACAGAATCCAGGAAGTAATTCGGGAATTACTCACATTTCCGGCCCGGATTCTGTCACTTTGGAGATATTGCAGAGGCTCGTGTGGAGTCTCCACTATGATGTGTTCCCCATGGATAAACGGGCGGTAATTCTTCAATGCCCACACCGTTGCCAGGAGTGCCTTCTCACAATCGTTGAATTTTTCCTCCACAGAGGATAAAGTTTTGCTCGCATAGGAGATTACTTTATTGACCTTGTCATGCTTTTGGTATAATACTGCCGTCAAGCACGTATTAGAGAACCCTGTCTCCAGGAAGAACTCCTTGTTTCTGACAGGGTAAGCTAGGCAGGGCGCTTGTGAGAGGCTTCTTTTGAGTTGTCTTACTGCCTCGGCTTGTTCTGGACCCCATTCCCACTTGACCCCCACCCCCCCTTCAGGAGATGAATCAGGGGTCTGGTGATCTCTGCATAGCCCTCAATGAACTTTCTGCTGTAATTAGTCAGTCCAAGGAGGCTCCTTAGTTCCCGCAGAGTTGTGGGGTCTTTTAGTTTCTGAAGTGCTTCCACTTTCTTTTCCTGGGGACAGAGACCCTGAGGAGTAATCTCATGCCCCAAGAAATTAACACGGGTTCTACACCACTGTGCTTTCTGAAAGGAAAGTTTTGCTCGGGCGGCCCTTAACTGGGTCAGAACATAACGGATCTCCGCTATGTGTTCCTCCACAGATGAACTTTTGATGAGGACATCATCTACATAAGCCAGGTTACCCCTTGCACCCAGGTCGGGCATGGCCTTGTGTAGGAAAATGTTGAATTCATTGCCGGAGTTGAGGTATCCGAAGGGAGTCTGGGTCCATGTGTACTGCTGGCCCCCAAAGGTAAAAGCCAGCTTGTATTGGTCCTCCCTTCTGACAGGCACAGTCCAGTATCCATTGGTCAGGTCTATTGCAGTGAATACCTGTGACCCCTGGATCTGGGCCAGCCCTTGGTCAGGGTAGGGCAGAGGCCATCGGGAAGTATGGACCCGTTTGTTGAGCTCCCTGAGGTCGGCGCAGAGTCTCCACTGGCCGTTTGGCTTCAATATTCCCAGCACCGGGTTATTGAAGGTGCTGTGGACTGGACGGATTATTCCCCGGGACTCAAGGTTCTTAATTATTTCAGTAAGGGACTCCATGGATGCAAGAGGCAAGCGATATTGCTTCACAAACACTGGAGTCATTCCAGGGTCCGTGGGGATTGTTGTTGTGTGGATGTCGGTGCGGCCACAATCATATGAGTCTACCGCAAAGAGATCTTGGAAATCCAAGAAAACTTGTTTCAACTTTTGCTTTTGTTCCAGAGTCACACAGGCATCAGCTAGGTTGACTCTCTCTTCCACCATCTGCCTGAAGCCTAGAAAGACTTCTGGTTTGGCTATCTCAGCGGCCTCCTCCAGCTGGGTGGAGAAGTCCCTGGTCAGAGTGCTGATTTGGACTGGAGGCCTCAGGTGGGAAAGGCAACCCTTATGGACCTGGAAAATCACCTCATCCCTCCTGAAGTCACAAGTCACATCTTCCTTACCATAGGGGCAGGAAGTGTACACCAGGAAGTTCCCCCCATGCCGGGTAAAAATCCTGTCTGGTGTTGTATTGTCATCACTGTCACTGTCAAAGCAGTCCTTGGGGATTGGTCCTAACAGTTCATTTCCTAAATCGATGGAAAAATGTCGGTCATCAACCGCCATTCCAATAATGGTGCCTGCGGCTAGAGTAATACTCTTTAAGTCGCTGTTATCCACCTCTATTAGAATGGTGTCACGTACTATGTTGACTAATGGAGTTGGATTTACCCCCAACCCTTGCTGTTGGAGAGAAGCGTTTAGATGTATGTAAGCATGAGGGTTTTTCAAATGTTGTCCTCTTTTAACTTTCATTTCCAGGGAGAATTGTCGGGTCCTTTCTGGGATGGTGACTTTCTCTTTGATCTGAATTTCAACTGCATAAGGTAGCAATTGAGCTGACCTAAATGCTTTTTCTGGATCATCAATGCCCATGGGATTATCCGCTAATCGGGACCAAGCTTTGAAGTTTATTAGGTCCAAACTAATGGCAAAGCGATTGAGAATGTCACTGCCTAAGTAAAAGGCGGCAGTGACGTCTCGCACGACCCAACAATTATGGACTATGCTCTTGTTGCCAATGGAGATTTTGAGCATACACCTGCTTGGCAGGAGATGTTTGGAATTAGGTGCTTCCAGGTCCATTTCCCATTTGTCTATCAGTTTGAATGTTGGAATGGCTGGATCTTTTGGGAGTTGGCGGAACATGGCTTCGCTGATGAAGCTCTTACCGTTGTTCACACACACTCGAGCGAGAACAGAGTCCTTCCCATCATTTAACTGGACAGGGATGAACAACTGCTCTCCAATTTGCTGAATATCAGCCAGGCTCTGAGCTGATTTCACATCTTTCTGGACTATAGGAGTGGGAGTTTCTGATTGTGGATTAGTAAAGAATTTCAGGGTGTTTCCTTCCAGTGTGGAATACCACCTTAAACTGGAAGGAAGGGTGATTTTCAGAAATAGAGAGGACCCCCCATCACCAGTCTGTTGTCCTACTGCTATTACTGTCACGTCTGGAGTTTGGTTGTTCTGGAAGTGAAATTCTACTTGGTCAGATTTTTGTTCAACCATGTGGCAGGTGCCGTTTAAACTAACATGGTTGACACTCTGTTTTAATTTTATTGGTCGGCTAGTCTGGGTCCAGAGGACCTTGTTTACCCAATCTATTAGGGGTGACAACCTTCTCAGGAGGTCATTCCCTAGTAAACAAGGGGTGCCCTCTGGAGTCACTACTATGATCGGGTGTTTCACCTTGTGTCGCCCAATTTTGATGTCCAAATCTGCAGTCCCCTCAACAGGAATTTCATTCCCTTCAAAGTTCTGCAGTTGTCCAGGAAGAGAGGTGAGAGGAATTTGGTAATTCTCCCCCCTTCCTGCATTTAGTTCCTTAAAGGCCCTTTTGGACAGAAGGGTAGCTTGGGATCCAGTGTCCACCAGTGCCAAAATTGTACCCTGCCCCTGTACTTGTACCGGGGCATAGTATCTTCCCTCCTTCTCCTCAAGGGGGCACAGATAATGCACATGTTTGGACAACTGGTGGGCTAACTTTCTGGTTTTGGACATTGCTAGAGAAGAGATTTGGGCAGAATTCTGTGGAGAGTCTTGGGAATCTGAAAGAAAAAGTTGGCAACTGGAGATCAGAGCCATTGTGGGTTCCCCTGGTTCCGGTTCTGGGCCGCCCCCCCCTTTTTGGAGGCAGTCACCAGGATGGGTTTGAACCAGGGGATTTTGGTGTTGTGGGTTCTGGGATGAGATGATGGGCGGCGGTAGCTCAGTCTCCATATCTCCCCAGTCTGGTTTGGAATCCCTTGGGACCCATTTTTCTTTGGGAGGAGTTCCCCCATCTCTGAAGGAGAAGATCCTTTTCCCAGGATCTTCTGAGGATCCCTCTCCCTCAAATTGGAAGACCTGTACCTCCTCCACAAAGTGGGTCTATTTGGGTCCTTTGTTTCTCCTACCCCCCTCTGCTCCTTGGGAGGCAGGCTTTCAGGGGTAGGAGATTTTGTTTCCGGTTCCTGGTTTTCCAGGGGCTGTTTACAAGTTGGGAAGGAAGCTTCCTCCAAGGCTTTACACCCCCCTTCCCCTTGTGCCTCCTCCCTGGGAACCAGTGTGTTATCGGGGTGCTGCCCCTGTCATTGTTCTGGAGCACCAGGTCCAGAGTTTGGGGCATTCGGCGGTGGCATGCTCATCTGAGGGTTCTGTTGAGCCCTCAGTATGTGACCCAGGTCTCGTGCCATATTTTGGACCTGGCGCTCAAGTTGTGAAACCCGCTCAGGCTGATACGGGGCTCTATTTTCTCCCCTGGGCTGATCCCGGGAAGGGTAGCTATCCCTTCTCTGGTGGTACCCCTGGTTGGGAATATTTTGGTACCCCTCCACCCGTGGCCTCCCCTCTCCCGGATTAGGTTGTCTGGGCTCAGGGATTTGGGGAAAGAAGGATGGATGATTATGGGGCTGGAAATTGGGTGGATACCTGGGGAAAAAGTTCTGCCCAGGATTTGGAGAATTTCTGCCCTCCTGGGGGAAGTTAGGAGGGAAGTTCCCCGGGTCAGGTGCTTGGCTGGATCCCCCCCTTGGGCTGGAGGAGTCCACACATAACCCAGGATTGGTCGGTTTCCCTTGTAGCGGGGACTTACATAGTCAGGGGAGCGGGGGACCCCATTTGTGGGACTACCTCCTCGACTCCCTGTCTGTGACTGGCCGGAGGGCCTTCTGGGCTGTGAATTATTTGGTGCAGGCAGGTTTTTAGGCCCCCCCATCTCCAAATCTAAAACGGGGACAACCTTTACCTCTGCCACCTTGACAGCAGCAGGGGTGCTGTTGGTTTTGGGGTTTTTCGGCGCTTTATTTTTATTTTCAATAGGCTTCTGCACCTCATAGATCCGGGTAGCCTGTTCAATGACCCAGTCTAAAGATCTTTTCTCATGAAAATCTCTCACGAGCTGGATCATTATATATTTAGGGAGAGCATGGAAAAATGTATTGACAAACTCTTTGCTGTCTGTGCGCACCCTTCTGGTGGTCTGCGCAAAAGCACGTTTTAATTCTTGCAAAAACTCTTGTGGGGCCTGATCCTCCCCACATTGCAAATTGTAGGCTGCCTTGCGAGCCTCTTGAGGATTTCTGTGAACAGAAAAATGTTTCAAGATGGCCGCCTTATAGGTGGACCATCTTAAACGATTTTGGTCCTCCAGCCCCGCAAAGAAACTGGAGTATTCTGGGGAGAATGTCCATTTGACGTACTGGATGCAGCTACTGCTGTCCTTCAAATGGAAAGTCTCCATCATTTGCTCATAGAGCTCCAAGTGTTCCCAAACGGAATACTTGGCGTTCTTATGATAAGGCGTGATGACACTCCTTATTGCCTTTATTTGCTTTAATGGGTCCTTAAGCAAGGCCCTTTTTGCCTTATTGGCCTTTTTGGTTCGGGTAACCCTGGTCCATTCATCCTCTGACTCAGAGGCACTGCTCCCAGAGGTTCCTGTCTGCTCTTCCAGGTTTTCCCGGATTCTGCGAGCCTGGGAATGGCTGGCAGAATGTGGGGACCTGGTCTCCTGTGTCCTGCGCCGTTCAGAGGAGTCTTCAGATTCCTCCTTGCTGCCAGGATTTGATGGGTACCCCCCCCACTGACCTAACTGGGCAGAAGTTTTCTGGATGCCCTTAATGGGCCTACTCTCGTGGGGTTCCCCACTAAATTGCACTGTGCTTGGGTGCCCATACCCGGATGCCCGCCCCTCCATTCCTGGGAGGTACTGGCCTATGAGCCCCATACTTCTGGTTGGATAGTAATCTGCCAACCCCGTGGCCCTGGGCTCATGTGCGCGAGGGGACATGGGGGTGGCAGAGTCCAGGGACTGAGAGATATGAAGGCCTCTGGTACTAGGGCTCCTGAGGTTATGCTCAGGAGTCTCCCTCTCCCAGCGAACCTGGTCTCTATCCGCCCCTACTCCCTGTTGCAATGCAAGAGCCTGCGCTTTCAGTTCCTCAGTTAAGGCCTTACTAGACTCTATCACTCTCTCCTGCATCGCTACCTGTTGTTGGAGCCTATCATTGTGATGTCAGAGAGCCTCATTCTCTCTCTGTGCCTCCTGATTGGTCCTGGAGTACTGGGCCAGTCTTTGCTGCAGGAGGGTTACCTCCTGAGTCCCTTCCCTACTGGCCTGCTCCTTTCTTGCCAGAGCCTCCTCCACCCTCCTGGTGTGCTCTAACAAGTTCTGGTGTTCCTTTTGGAGGTCACCTAGTCCCTGGAGGACCAGGTGATTTTCTTCCATTTTCCTTTTTAAGTGGCAGACTTCCTGGCCTAAGGTATCCCTTCCCTGATTAAGAGCCTGCATCTGTGCCGCCAGGTCGTCCCTTTGCCTTTGGAAGGCACCAGCTTTCTGGCGCTCCTGGTCAAACTCTGCCTGGGTATCCAGGTCTTTCAAAATCAGTTTATTGCTCTCTGCCTTCTCCCTATCTAGGTGGCTTTGCAGGGTGACTACCTGCTCGGCACATGCCCTGTTGAAGTCCAGTTGTTGCTCCAGCTTTTTCTGGCTCTGCAGAAGGGAGTCCAAACCTTTTGGTACTCCTTCTGCAAGGCCAAAAATCTGGTATCCTGGTCAGCCTTCTCCTGTTGCAGCACATCCATGTCCTCCTTTATTTTAGTGACGTACCGTCTGCTGTCATTTTCTGACTCCTGGCTCCTGAGCAGCCTCTGCTCAGAAGAGTCCAGATCAGATTGGGCCTTCTCTAACGCCATCTGTTGCCTATTTGCCAGATCCTGGCCTTCAGCACATTTGTCCTGCATGTCTCCCATATATAGGTACAAGTATGCCGCTATCCTGGCAATCTTATTATGTTCATCTTTGGCTTTAGGGGCCATATATAGTTCACTCAGGGCCACATGTAATGGACCCTGATCTCCCCATATATCTGACCCTGTTTCAGTGACCTGTTGCGCGATTGTCTGCAACCAGACCGTTTGGTCCTGATGAGTCCACTCACCTCTCACAAATAGCTTATGTAAGAAGTGCTCTCTGGCTATTTTGATGTCTACCAGTGTCGTCATTCTGGAATTTGAGTTCCTTCCTGACTTACAGAAATTAGTATTTTATTTTTGCAAAACAGACCTTTTCCTTAGAGTGTCCCTTTGAAGAGTGCTTTACAGCGTAAAACAGCGTGGTGATCCGACCGGATGTATGTATCCCGTCAGTTAGCACACTGTATTAAGCTGCACAAGTGATAGATCTAACCCAGACGTCTGGCTCGAGCCCCCAATTTGTAAGAGGATTCAATTCAACACTACAGCTAAGTCAATGCCTAGTCTGGGATACTGAATGGAAACCCTTATTGATAAATCTTTATGTCCAGTTCATAAGTTCTGGATGACTACCCCTATATAACACCCCTCTCTTGGAACCACCTGACCCCACTGAGCCAAGAAGTAGTTCTGTTTTGCAAGTTTAAAAGGTTTATTTGAGAATTTAAACAATATATATATATATATCACACTTTTATAATGAATTAATAATTGAATATCACACTTAATCTGAGCAGTAATCAATAATGGATAGTCCGGCACTAGCACACTTCTTTATAATCAATGATGAGTGGGTATAGGATGGATAAGATAGCAACAATACTTTTATGGTTTGAAATAAATGCAATGTGGAATGAAAATGCAGTACAGCAAATAACTTGATAGGATTTCAGCAAAAGACAATGTAATCACTTTCTTGGACAATTCACCCCCCCCCCCTTTATGCAATGTAAGGAGATGAGAGCACACAGTTCTTAGGAATGCAATCAAATGTAATTCAGTTCACCCCAGCAAGCTTAGACTACGGATAGAAGTTGAAACACAGGCCCAAAATGCTTTTATATGTGCTGGCAATGAAGTGAGGAATATGCTGAAAATGGTTTTAATTCCCTTTAGGAGGTTCAGGGTGAGTGAAAGATACTTGGGATGAGCTCAGGCTCCCTTTAACAATGCTCTAGGAGTAACTAGCAGGTTAAACGAGTTTTTGGCAAAGTAAAGCAAGGAAGCTGCTGTTTTCACACGTGGCTGGATTTTTAACCAAATCTCGAATCGCGGCAAAATTCGCAAATGCGTGAATCACGACTACGGCAAAAGTATAAGGAGTAGCAAGTCAGTTCTAGGTTCTAAGCTTTCAGAGGAAAGTTAAACCAAGTTTCTAGCCCAAACGGTTCCAAAGATATGAACGATTTTGTAAAGGTCGTTTTTCGAATTTAAAGTAACTCAAATTGACAGGTGACAGCTTTTAAAAATGAAAAGTGACAGCTATGCGGCTGTAGAATTGACAAGTGACAGATAGGAGGCAGTTCTACATAGATTAAATAGATTGAATTATATCACTGGAAACTAAGAGATTTGGTTTCACACCGTCCTAGCTGTACTCACAATGTATTTGGAAGGTCTAGGTCTCACGGATCGGGTCAAGATGGCTTCGGTTCTGGTTTCGCCCTGGACGGTCTCTGCGCACAGCGTCTGGTCTCTGCTCTGCTGGTCTGGTCTGACACTGCTCCTGGCCCGGCTCCTGGATCTCTGGGTACAGCGTCTGTGCACAGCTCCTGGATCTTTCTGCACAGCTTTCTCTGGACACAGCGCTGATCTGCACAGCTCCTGGATGCTTCTACTGCTGTTAGGTTTGCTGGATGCTGAGGCCTGCTGAGAAGAGTTCTCAGTTTGTGGGTTTAGGCCCTTGCTTTGAGTTCTGAATCAAGTTCTTTGGAGTTTTAAAGTCTAAGTGTTGGATCTGGTATCTTCTGGATGTTGTGTGGTCCGGCAGAGCGCGTTGCAGCAACTGGATTTGAATGTCTCTACCTGTCCCAGCAGTCTCTTTTTATGTGTTTTGAAAATGGGTGTGTGCCTGGGCCTAGCTAAGCCTGCCCCTCTCTACTTGTCATTGGCCCAATTCTCCCCTCTCCCATGATTGGGGGAAGGAAATGTGAGTCAGAGTGATGCTGTAGGTTTTATGGGTCAGAGGATCCTCCCCTGGTCAGTTTGCCCACAAATCTATATTTGATTCAAATACATATTGCACAGATACACAGTTGTTTAAAATTACATGCACCCATCACATATCACATGAGGTATACTCTTTTCAAACTCTGCTCTTCCTGGGGGCTTGCATTAAAAAATGGCAACTTATTTTCGATTTTAGTGGGTTATGCAACCTTGGTTCTTCATTAAAAGTTATACACATATACACAGGCTGTCCATACCTACTCCAGTAAATTCCCATATCTCTAGCTTAAACACAGAGTATGTGGTGTCAATAAATAGCGGGGTTTTGCCCCAGAACATCACACAAATTGGAGTTTGGGCTTGAATCGAAGGTACATTTTTTATATTAAGGCTCTCAAAGTTATACATTCCTGTCATTTGATTACAAAGAGTTATCAGTATTTTTGTAAAATATATATTTTTCTTTCAATTCAGTTCTCAGAGTGTTGGAGTCCGCCTCCAAGACTTGGGTGGGTCAGAAACCATGCCTCTGCTGGCAGGCAGGCCTTTGTTGACAGGAAACAGTCAAAATCAACATATTCTATTCAAGTGCAAGAGCCTATTGTGTGGTCTCCAGGAGGCTGAGGTCAGCAGACCAGGGGGTCACTTTGCATTTGGTTATTATGACCATGTGATATCCTGGGCTGTGGTGTGAATCTCTTGAGGTGAGAGGGTTTCCCAGGCTTCTGGCCTCTGGGAACAGCAGGTGGCTAATTTAATTTTTGATTAAAATGCAGCCTTTGAAGTCAGCTGAGTCAAATTCCTTTGTCAGCAACTGCACTCAGTTCTCCTGTCAGAGTTTAGACCGCTAGCGCCGCCTTGGGGATTTTGTTGGTACTGCATCCATTTTTGGGATCTTTCTTGGATTAATGCATTCCAAACAGGAATGGTTCTTACATGGTAGTAAATAATCCTTGCTTAACATTGTTTTGAGGGGGCTCCTTACAGTAAAATGGTTATGTGGAACCCCACAAAAGGGTTGAATCTTTAAAGTGGTCCGATGAGCCACGATTTCAGCAACTTTTTGACATCAGTAACAGTGGATTTTTTTAACAAAGATCTTTCTTTACACTGGTGGGTGGCAAGTTAGGTAACCATTTTGGTGTGCGCACAAACTGCGTGGTTCTCCTGGATTCTGGCGCACATGTGGGCTTTTTGGCCATCTTGGATTTTCTAAGCCCACAGCACCAAATGTTGCAGCATGATAGCTCAAACGTGGGTCAGGACACCCAACACAATGCATATTGTTACAAATTATTTTTTGTACTTGTATTTGTTATTCGGCAGACAAGAAACCTTTAATAAATTCATACACAATTCAGATAAACAACAATACATTATAAAACATAAATCATATAGTTAAAAAAGTACCAATAATTTCACATTTCCTAAAAATCATTCAAAGTCATATCAATTTGGGTCTTAAAATATTAGTCCTAAAATATTTCCAAGATATACACTTTAAAATTATGTTCCTTCCCCTTCTCCATTTTCCAGATTCTAATTTATCTTATCACAGTTCAAAAAACCTAAGAAAGCTCACAACTGCTATCAGAGCAGAGGTTACTAGTCCTCCAAGGAACCTATTACAAGGATAATCCAAGTCGATTGAGTACCAAGAAGAAAAAAGTGTCCATATATTTCTGTTGATAGAGTTGCAGAGAAGAGCATCCCAATACTAAGTGCTTAACTGTTTCCATCTCATTCTCGACTGCACAATATCTACATTTAATCTCAGTTTGATCGATTGTTTTATATCTAAAAATAATTTCTTTTGTCAATTTAAGGTTACCAATGAAACCTCAAAAATAATTTATGGACTTGGATAAATAGATAAAAGAGGTGCTAGAACTCCCTGTTTCTTGCGTTCGGACAGCAAATGTGTCAAGGAAGGGTAACCATGCAGTTTTTCTATAGGATTGATTCAGTCCCATGTTCTTAGGCTTCTCTTCGTATACTATGGTCTTAATTGCAGTTCCTCCCGATTGGATTATATATCTTGATGGATGCTCTCACATTCTTTAACAAATATAAAAGGAGCTGTTAAAATTCTCCCCTCATTAAAAGAATTCATGGCCCTCAAGACATCCCCATAAAGAGTAGCATCCTCTGCAGTTAAAATGTTCCGATATAAGTTCAGGTAGTTCGACATCCCCCTCGATCTAAGAGATTGATGCCCAATTCATACCTGATAACAACTCCTGGGAGTGAATTTGGAAGTTTCAACAATTTCCTTCAAATTAAAGACTCAAGGGCTGGCAGTAAACACAACATAGAATATTCATAGAGTTATATGCCATAAAGTAGTTTGGGGATTATTTTACCTTGAAATGTTTTTTAGGGCTGGGAGTGTTGAAAATGTACCATACTTCCTGTCAACCTTTTTCATTTAATTTACTAACCCCGTGGTTTTCTGCAGAAGATGCCTTCTTATGGAGACCTTGGTAGGCTTCACAGTTATATAAAATCCCAAATAAACCAATAATGTCCAATTTATGACCATCTATCCACCAAGACACAGGACTATTGTTCCTTCTCCTCGTAAATCTGATCACCTTTATTTTAGTTTGGTTACTGTTAAAATTATTTGTGATTGAATATAACCCAAATGTGTCAATTGGTTTCTGCAGACCCTGCAGGTCTGATAAAACAATAAAAAATCATCTGTATAGGTGAGCCACATTAAACATTGAATATTTAGCTAAGAAGATACAAATGCACACTTCTCCAGTGACTCTCCCACATCTGACGCATACAAATTAAAAAGACGGGGCACTATTGTGCATCCCTGTCTGACCCCTAAAAACGTTGTGATTGCTCTTGTTGATTCCCCATCAATATTCAATCTCACCTTAATATTTGATTTATCATGCAGGGCGATTATCAGTTTTAACAACTCGCTTGGGATGTTTCAACTAGTCAGCTTCCGCCATAGTAGATTCCTATTAAAAATATTGAATGCTGCCGTTAGATCTATACTTGCCACGTATGTAGCCTTAACTTTACTGGTGAGAGTGAGATCTTGGACAAATCTGAGAAGGAGACCATTCTGATTGCTGCTATAATTTTTCTGGAAACCGTTCTGCCATTTCTGAATGTGGCCTACACGGGTCAATCAATCCTCCAAATATTTTAACAGCAAGGTCCCAAAGGCCTTGCTGTCAGCTTCTAGGATGAGATGAGCCTTTAGTTTCTGGGATCACTCGATCCCCACTCTTAAAAATAGGGATCAGATAAGCTGTCTGCCAACTAACTGGCAGATGCTGTTCTTTTGTTATTTGGCAGAAAAGTATAATATTAATATTGTTGACCAGATGGCTGGGTCATCTTTGAATACTGTATTTGCTAACTTATTCGGACCCGACACTCTGGACTTACTAATTCCCCTTATGATGTCAAACACTTCCTCAAATTCAATGGTCAAATGCCTGTTGTCCCTTTTCATGTCCCTCACTATGGGAAACTGCTCGTCCAAATCCAGATTCTGCCCATAGATTGCCTCGTAATAGGTTACCCACTGTTGTTCCCCTATTGTATTCAATTGCAAATCTGACTGAATTCTCCTCAGATTGTTAATAAGACACCAGAAAGATGTTGTATCAGATTTACACAAAGATTCCAACATTAGTTTGTAATCGTTTCAAAGGAGCTGAGCCTTATGCAATCTAGACCAATAACGATAAGCTTGTTTAGCCAACTTAACCTCCTTCACTTGGGTCAGGGGATCATCGCGATATTTACGTTTAATTACCTTGGTTTTTTCTCTCAGGGCCCTTTTTTTATCCCACACTTGAACTTGGATTCTGCTTTTGTTAGTAATTCCCCAAGGAAGAGGCTAAAATGGTTAGCATTAAACATATCCATCTTCCAGTTGAGGGTAGTTGATGCCAATACGCCTGATGCCCTATTATTAATATGCAAAGCTTTATGGTGGTGCATGTTGTTCTATGTTCCCCCTGATTGTCTATGACTGGAGGCAGAGAATGAGCTAACCCCTTACCGAAAGGAATGTCAAACGCTGCTACAATCATGTCACGGTCCCTCCACTCACAAGGAATCACTTTAAAGTGAGTTCATATAAGGAACAGACTCTCATCAACGAACATATAGCCCAAAATGGACTGTGTCTGTCCCCTAGCCCAGGTGATCTGACTTGGTAGGTCACCCTCAGTCGAACCATTCAGCCGATGCAGACCCAGAGATTCCAATCTTTCCAACCATCTCTTACCATGTTTCATTTTCCCCAAAGAGGGAGTCTGCCCCAGCCCTACACACATGCACGCCTTGAAAAAACAAAATGAGTTCAAGTCACCAGCCAAAACTATCAATCTCCCCAAATAGATGACCAACTCACTATACGTTCTGATGCTTCATGCAAGATGGTATCCAATCTGCACAATACAGTATGCAAGTAAATGTTCACTAATAAGATCTTCTTTTTAACTCTGCTTATCACCATACCTATTTGGATGGCAAGCCTACTATTGTTCCTCATAATTTGGTGGTCAACCCCAATCCCCACCGCTTCTTTTATTAGTATAACCAAACCAACAGAGGGTCTACCCTGACCCCCTTTTCTGCCGGACAGAACATTGTCACATACCTATCTACGACCGGAGCCTCCATCAACCAGATTTCTTGTATATAAATGATAACATATTGTCATAGGAGCTTCCCTAGAGTTGGATTTGTAAATAAATGGGTGTGACCACAACTGTTCCAAGATAAAACTGATAGTTTCAAACTTCTTTACCTCTGCCTCGATTGTGAATATTCATTGATGGCACCTGACAACCAGGTCTAATCCTTCCTCTCACTGGGACTCCTAGATCCTTCCGCCCTTGGTTCTTCACCAGTTCCAAAACCTCAATTTTCAGACCTGAGTGCATCACTCAATTCGATTCCATAGACTTCATTAGACCCTGCCGATCTTCCCCCATTGATATGACCCAACTGTGGCTCAATCTGAAAGAGATCGAAACCCAGTAGGCGGTGAGATGCTATTTCGCTCAATATTAGGTCAACAATTATCTTAGAGAGAACAGCAACCATAGCTACATCTGTTATATTAGTATAAGTGAAGTTGATGCTTTTGAGATCTTTGTAGATATAGCCCTTAAACAAGGAATCTCAGAAAGCAACCTCAGAATACCAGGGCGATTCAACAGCCTGTGTCTATTTTCCTAAAATGCACATTCAATTTTAAAATTCCAGACCCTCTGTTGGTTATTTATGTGGCTATTTGATCTTTTTTTCTTTACTTCTTGCCATTTATATTGAGGGGCAGAATTAAGACCTTTTCTCTCCTCCTGCACCCTCCCTTCTGGACCCCTAGAGCTACGCAGAATTCTGGATGAAGCATTTCCATTTCTTCTCCCAACATTATGCGGCAAATCCACAGCAAACCACAGATGTTATGGAGCCTCTGTAGGGGAGTCCAGGAGCCCTAAGGGCTCCATTTGAGTATATCTTTCTTGCGATGCCACCTCCTGCCTAGTATACCACCTCTCTTTACCCTTTCCCACACCTTGAGAAACTTTGCTAAAGATAAAATTGTCAACATGTAATCCCCAGTTCACAGCTCTTGTTATCCCCAACGGGGCCCTCCCAATCACCCTTGTCAAGGTTTTCTCCCTTCCACCCCCTACATTGGTTTTTCACTAGGAACAAATGTCTGTACCGCTGAGTCCTTAGTGGTAACATTTGAATCAATTACAGCTGCGATCTCAGTCTGTCCCCCCTTAGAAAGCAATGGTGATCTCTTTTTACCTTGGCCCTCACTAGCAGAGAATGTAACAGCCTCCTGCCTCACCATAGGTTTCGAAGCCTGTACAGTTTTTTTTTCATAGGGATTGACAGAGTTGATCTTTGTTTGTTTGACATTTTTAGATTTGTTTTACTGTTTGCTTTGGCTTTTTCCAAGCATTTAGTAAGAGGCGAGGGGTAGAGGACACACCCCCTCCACCTCCTCTCCCCCTCCACTACATCCTCTGTTCTTATACCTCGGGGATCTCCCCTGGGCAAAAGTTGAACAGAGTTAGATAAGCCATTTTCCACTACTGACTCACTCACCACAATAACATTTTTTTTTGCCGGGTCAGCAGCAGTACTCTATACACTTACACCCATAGGTTTCAATTTTTCCCAAATTAAGTCCAACAAAGATGCATGAGATCGAGGGGCTGATTCATGGAAGTTGTGCACCGAAAAACGAGGATTTGTGCGCCATTCTGCCCGCAAATCCACATTTGTTGAACAGGGATTTTCGGGCAGAATGGCACACAAATCCCCATTTTTCGGCGCACAAATTCCATGAATCAGCCCCTGAGTATCATGTGGCAGATTCTCAAAAAGTGTTAGTAATGCACACAAAACATGATTCAGTTCCAACAAAATTGAATCTGTGGCCCCTACATGTGTTTGGTCAATGTTCTTAATCATTGATGACAATCTTTTATGCTGCAGGTGCCAGGGTGAGGCGTAAGGATGTAAGAGGAGTCAGTATCCGCAGCTTCCGAGAAAATTGGAGCATTCAAAAAAGAATCTTCCGTTCCCGACTCCTCTTCCTCAACCTCCTATATTGCCAAACAATCCTGATAGGTTGCTAAATAAGATTGTGGGGGCTGGAGAAAATCAACAGGGATTTACTTCTCCTTCATTCCTGATGCAGGTGATTGTTGAGGTTCTGACACTTTCATCTTTCGCATTGTGGAAAAATAGGAGGAGATTAATTTTGAAACCATATTTTTGCCCTTAGGAACAATCACATCTGACCCTCCTGACTTGGCCTGCAACATTCTGGGGAGCAGAGGGGGGAGTGAGAGGGGGCCACGACCACGGACACAGGCAGTGGCATTTCCATGGCAAGGGATATTGCAGCTGAAGCATCCAACTGTGTAGCAGCTGACATAACTCCTGTATTTGCTCCTCAGGTCATAAACAGATTTTTTTTTATTGGCTGCCTGCTCTCCCATATTTTTTTTAATTATTTGCTTCTGAGTGAGGAAATAGTACTACTTACACATTTTTTTTAAAAAGAAATAAAAGTCTAAATTGATATTGACCAGTCACTAGCAAAATGCGCCCTTAGTAATCCAATATCACAGGACTTGTGCACACTGCTTTCGCGCCTAGTATAATCACCTACCGCGTTGTAGAGCATATTAGAAGCGGACGGTCACTCCAGGGGGCCACACCGAAACCGAGAACCCGCAGAACTGCAAAACTGCTTCTGTAGACTTTGCCCACGACTTTGCGCACGATTCACGCTGGTAGCAGCTTTTGAAGGGGCAGTAGAAAACCGCAGAGCACCTATCCTACCAAGCTCACAAAGGCTCCCAGGCTGGATCAGTAGAGCACATAAAAAAAGGCTTTGTTAGTTGTTCAGCATACAGGCTCCCCAGAACGAGTGTTGCCAATAAAAGGCCTTATTCATGGAATATTTGCCCAGTTCAAATTGACTTTGTTGCACTGCTGAAAAGTGACTTTGCACTGCCGACACAAACCCTGATTCATGGAACCGTCCAAAGTGTATTTTTGCTGTGCAAAGTCCAGGCAAAGTCCTTTTCAACTGCAGAAATGACTATGCGCTGACTTTGCCCGGACTCTGCACAGCAAAAATGCACCAACGGCAGGCGGGACAAAGACTGAACAGTTTATCATGCCATGTTCTTTCTAGAGATGGGCACCTGCTCCCTTTTTTTATATTTTTGCAAAGAACTTGGGGTTGGTCACCCTAAGTTACCTGGGGGAATCCAGACGTGGACCCCTTGCTCACTGTGCTCAGAGAGGCACAGCTCCACCTCACTGATGAGGCCCAACAAGGCTGAAACACATGTCTGGGGTTGCTGTTGGTACTCTTGTTCAAAGGAGGTTTGCCTGGCATTTCAGTGCTGGAATGCCCATGTGTGTGGGACAAAGACTGATTTGCAAATGGATTTTCCTCCTTTGTGAAAAGTACAGTGAGCAAAAAGCGATGGCTGCTGACTCTCAAAGTGGGAAAATACCACAGAACAGGTTATCATGCAATGTTCTTTCTAGAGAGAGGCGCCTGCTACCTTTTTTGTATTGTTGTGTGACCATGACTGACATTTTAAATAATAACGTTTTCAAGACACCAGATCATAATCAAACTGAGACTGAGAAAAGATAGACAGGTGCCCAGAATTAAGATCTGTGGCGAGGTCATGGCAAACTCCCCCACACCGTAAGCACTATGGTCAAGACAACTTTTCATTCCATTATCGGTGGGTGTTACATTGAAGAAGGAAGACTGCTTCTACATGGGTATTTTATAAAAATCCAAGTGTAGAGTCGGCCAGGGAGCGAGTTATTTTTCTTCCCCAGAACCCTGCAGCAAAAGCAGTGCATCTTTTGCACTGTGCATGTCTGCATTCTTCCCTGGCCAGTTATAGCTACCACTTTCATGGCAGGTTAGTTCTTAAATGTAATTGATGTTTTTTTATATGCACCATTTCTGTGTAACATTCATGCCCGCTTGCCCTCCTAACAAAGCAGATACAGAGCCCTTCGGGAAGGGAGTTACACAGATGGACAAAATAAGTGCAGTAACTGGGCTGGTTTCTCCTGTGCTTGAGCAGGCATGGCAGCAGGTTGTGGGAGTGAGAAGCAATATCTATGCTTCAAGGCATTGTATATCCAGGCGCTACAGAGATGTGAGGGAGGAAAGTGGCCTCAAAACTAGAACAAACTTGTTTAATCCATCTACAGAAGCCAATTTTTTAGTGAATGTTGGTTCTGAGGTTGATGAGGAAGCTAGAACTCCAAGGGTCTCTTTCCAACTAATTATGACTTTTGTTTGCATAGGATATTTAGTGCAGGGGTTCATGTGCAAAGAGAGTACCACATGGGCCATATAACCCATATTTACTTCCTGAAGTACGGTTTTTATATTCCATGCAATCCCAACTCAAAATTAGATGGTATTCTGAAAAACAGGGATATTAAAATATCACGTGTGTTTCCCATTGCCAATATACTCATAATGATGCCCTGTGAGTCCAGCCATCAGCCTCTGCATTGTCTCTATCCTTAAGTTTGTGCGTTATGTATAGAAACATTCCTTTACCGAAACACACAAAGCCGAAGAACCATATTTGCATTAACGTTTATGGATAGGGAGCAGAGGGAATGCCTAAGGTCAACCTGCTTCTCCCATAGTTTGTTTTGACCTTTGATATTGGTAAGTAAGCAGCTAATGCACCAATTCCGGCGTTACAAATTACCTTTGTCGCTAGTATTCCCATGGCGGCTTCTGATTCAGATACTCTAATATAGAAACCATAGATTGCTTGTTTTTTATGTTATCTTATGTTGATTTATACTGCAAAGCACTAGCACCCAAGGGCAGTCTCCAGGCGCTCACATGGCTCTCCAAGAGAGGGGGCTGGGAGTGTGAGGATAGGATGAAAGGATAGGGTCAGAACCAGGAGGAACTTGGGTCTGTGAGCGTTGTTTTGCACGTGGAAATTGGTACAGGATGATGCGTTTGTAGCCCACAATGGGAGTCTTGTTGCAGTTGAAAGAATCATCTTTGCAACATTTGGCTCTCCAGATATTTAGGACTACAACTCACACGAGGACTCCTATTGACTATGATTGCTAGGGCTGATGGGAGTTGTAGTGCAAAAGCAAACGCAAAGGTTGCAAATCTATGCACTATAAGTAGAGAGGTCACGAGTTAGGTACATATCTCAGACAAGTTGCTAGCCCGCACTTTGCAAGTTTGAAAGCAACGACGGGGACGACTCAGCCGTTCATCAGCTGAGGTAAATATGGTGAGTACCGTCAAATTGGACAATAACAACCCCAATTACAGTGCTTAGACACGTGAGGTATCTGGCATGAAATGCTACACCAGAACAAAAATTGTAACAGAGATGGGGGCTCTGTGAAATGGGGAAAGCGGAGACATAGATTTCCAATCGAGGTTGCGTAAACTCTTAGGAAACACCCTTTTTCTCTTTTATCAACAAGAACAAAAAGGCCTTAACTGTCATGAATAAAGAAACCTGGCCAAAAGCATCAGCCATTTTACTAACATCGAGCTAAAATGTCAAAACTAGAAGCGGCAGGCCATTCATCTTAATATCCCATTGTAAAATCTTATGTTGTGCCAACTGTCATCTGGGCACGGCTTGGATCATCTCGTCTCCCAGGTCGCCTGGCAACCGCATGCTGCACATTGCAGTTTAAATAACATTTGCTGTTCTGCTCCCAGTGTCGTTTCCACTCCAGCTGTCTGGCTGGCTGTAATGGGCCTCCAGGAAGTGTTCTAGCCCAAACAGCTTCATCTCGCAGCATTCACAGAATATTCTCCGGGGCTCTCGCATAGCTCCCAACCTTTTTTGTCTCCAAGGAGGGTGAAAACACCCGATTTTCTTTTTGGCGGGTGAGAGGCCCATAGAAGTGAATGGGCGCCTCAGGGACTTGGCGGGTGATTCATCTGCTTTCAAGGCGGGTGACACCCGCCAAAAGCGGGTGAGTTGAGAGCTATGCTCTCGCGGAGTTACAGATCACGCGGCCGCAGTTCACAGAAAGCGAGGCGGGAATGGAACAGGCCTTAACACGTGATTACCAAAAGGCGAGGCAGCTGCTGCTGAGGCAGAGAAGTGACGCAGGCCAGGAGAGCGGCCCCCCACCCCAAGTGTATAAGGTTTAACATACGGTAATATGATTCGCCACATCCAAGTACTGGCAGATGTATGTTTGTAAAGGATCACTTGCTCTTTTCTATGAATAGCTTGGGGAAAGGTTTTATCGTTTCACAACTGTGGTCTGAACATTGCTGTCTTTTTCATACAAACTTTTCAGCCGGAGTGCACTTTCAAGCAGCTGACATGCCTTGCCATGGATTAGAGACAAATGAGAGTGACGTAAAACGAAGTGAGCCCTGCTCAGGACCCCCAAAGAAGCGCATACTGCCCCAGGACACGTAGGCCGGACTGAGCCACCGTACAATCGCGGTACACATCACGAGGCTCATTCTGCCGCTGGGGCACACCGCGCGCAGAACCAGGTGAAAGGTGCAAGACTTTTTGATCAAATCTTACATCATTCACCTCATGTAGAAACAAGGGCTGGCTCTTTCCGGCCCCTGGGCCCAAACCAATCAGCCGGCACTGTGCACGACCAGTAACATTACTATGCGCCATGGCAGAGGTCTAATTTCTCCTCAAAGAGGTTTGGGGGGCAGAATGCCCCAAACAATAATTCAGGAGCCCCTGCAAAAATGTCTTTTGGGTCGCTCAGCATGGTCTCAGGTGGTCTTGTTTGTATCCAGTCTCTTTATTATAAATACATCTCTCTGGCTTTATTTGTAAATAAATCACTGTTTGTAAATACAACACACTTGTTATATATAAAAAATTAAACGATTGAGTAAATCACCTCCTTACTACAAGCGTGTGGAAAAAATGGCAGTAAAGTGGTAGTAATTCCATTACTGCCACTTTACTGCCGTATTACTGGAACTCCGTACTACGGTATGGAGGTAAAGTAGATGATGTGCCTCCACTTTACCGCCTAAGCCCAGTAGATTTACCCTGCGGCAATACCGCTCACTGAAATAACACTGAAAATCATTTACAAGGAAGACTGCTTATCTGCTTACCTGCCTCAAATGGAGTGCCGTCACAAGCCCAGCCGGGACACAAATGGGGGCGAGTACGCAAAGCATGCGCAAAGTGTTGTGCAAAGTGACTGTAGTCAGCAGTCTCCTTTGGTTTGGCTTGACTGTGCTCAGCGTTTACGAGGAAGACTGCTTATCTGCTTACCTGCTTTAAACAGAGCACCGTGGCCACAAGCCCCACCTCGTGAGACACAAGTAGGGGGTTGAGCATGTGAAGCGTTCGTGAAGTGGTGAGCAAAGTGACTGCAGTCAGAAGTCTCATTTGGTTTGGCTTGGTTGTGCTCAGCGCTTACAAGGAAGACTGCTTATCTGCTTACCTGCTTCAAAGGGAGTGCCGTGGCCACAACCTCCACCCCTAGGACACCATTAGAGGGCAAGTATGTGAAGGGTGCACAAAGTGGTGTGAAAAGTGACAGCAGTCTGCAGGTGGCTGGCGGTAGACAGCAGACCTTCCTAAACCCAGACCATGGTATGTCCTCAGCAGTTTCATTATTGAATATCTGACTTTGTAACTTTATTGCTGTTTTGTCCTGCGTAATTGGTGCCTTTCAACACTTCAAGAGCTTTCTTTTGTATTGGGTCTGCAAATTGCACCACCGGTCAAGTAGAATTTGTGGGGTACGTTTACCCACCTTGCAGAATTCCCCTCCATAACCAATCTGCATTTCAGCAGTTACCAGCAGAATGGCGGCGCTGGCTCCTTTTAGCGCCATTCCCTTGCATCAAAGCTGTGTTTGCAGCTACACAAATGATGGCTGCGCTGTCTTTGCCAAGCACGTATTGGGCAAGATGGAACAGGGAACACACAGAGAAAGGCTCCCAGTGTGTTTCCTTATGCACACCAAAGAAGAGAATTGAAAAGCAGTGCTGCTTGGCTGCTCGATCAAAATTTAAAAAATGAAAAATGAAGATTTTTTGCATTAAAATGATGGAGCCTGATGCCCTTTTTCATCTGTTCAACAATACACAGTTCTGATCCAGTGAGACCCAGCTATGTCCAGCCATATTCAGGTTGTGCTCCAGCAAAAGAAAGCATTTCTCACTGAATGGCCGGCTGTGTCAGGCAAAATCTGTGAAATCACAAACAACCTTACTCCTAGCCGTACAGGAAAATGGCTTCACTTTGCAACAAAATATCACAGATGAACTCTTCAAAAGAAGCCCTATTCCTCTGTGCCTATGTCAGTGTCAGTGGACCTTTGCCTTGAACAGATTGCTGTGTAAGAGAAACTGACTAGGGCTGCAAACAATGTTTGGAATCTAGATGGAAGAGAAAACCGCATTGGGAGGTGACAGAAAAAGGAAAATTCACCACGTGTAAAAAGGGTTGCTTTTGCAAACAATAAAAATGTCTGTTTTAAAAGTGTAATGTTGAATAAGGCCCTGTCCTTGCCTAGAAATGTAAGGGGGGTTTTGTTTGAAAACATATTTGGGATGTTTTATTTCAACAGACTTGCTTCTGATTCAGAAAAAAATAAGTAAATAAATAAGTGCATTTACTGCGGAAGCCACAGAACAGGTGTTCCTGCTTGGTTTCAAAGGACATTTGCTTGCTGGGAACAGGATTTGCCATCCCCCAAAGGGACCAGCCCCTTGAAAACTATGACTGGACCAAGAGAAAGCATCTCACACGCTCGTCAGACTTTGTGTCTGGGCTTGAGCCTGGTACAATAGAGTTCCAGGACACTTAGGAGTGAAATTACAAATAACACCTCCCCTCAACTTGAACTGGGGGGGAGGGGGGGCTTCACAGCCAACTGCAGAGCAGCCTTGGAGATTATGCCCTTATTTAGGAGACAATTCTGGCCATCTGGCTCAAAAGACTGTTTTAATTAATAAACTTTAAGACTGTTCTTTCTGCTATTGGACAATGCAGTAATGCAAAGTTTTATAGTTTAAATGCAATTTTTGGGGCATCACATTAAGATGTGGTAGCTTTCACTAGCATGTTGGGGGTGGAAATGACGGAAAATTGTAAATTCCGAGGAAAGTGTATATGGTGCCACTTTGAAATTCAATACAAACATGCCTTATGAAAATAGGTATACATGTATAAAGTTATAGAATTGTAAGTGAAATATTTCCCACCAAAAAGTGCGAAAGATTATTAGAAGGATGATAAAATGTCGTACAAAACGGAGAGTTTGACTGACATGTCCTGTCTACAATATGTAATTTGCCTATGTGATTTGCAAAAGAGCCACATCTGTAAAAATGTGTGATTTATGGCCTAACTGATTTTTGACAAAAAAGACTGGTGGATGGCTCTGTACCTCATAGAAACACACCCCATACAACTCAGTCCCCTCCTCCAGCCCAATCTGCTTCCAGGGAGGAGGCGACATGACATAGGCTGACCTGTCTGATTCTTAAGGGTAGGTTTAGCTTAGTTCTGCCCCACATTAAATCCTCTGATGTCACCCACCTTATAAAATGAGGAAGCACACAGAGACAAAGGACACACACTTTTCTGAATTTTCCAGCTGCTGCGTATCCAGACATTTCATCTTCATCCTGCAGATTCCAGATCCACTGCCAGGCCAAAGCATAGCTGACCCTATCCAGGCAAAACCACCCTTCAGAACTAAACCCCATACCAAAATCCCACTAACTCAGGGAGAACGGGGGAAAAGCTGTGGTACCCTTTTTGGAGAGTATACTGTGACCAGACCGGCTGTTTGGCCCACTACCTGCGTGCCACTGTGCCATGACCAGACAGGACCAGCTGTTTTCTGTAAGGAGAGTCCCATCATGATGCTGTGATCAGATCCCTTGAGTCTAGAAACCCGGTTGGCTGCCCCACATCCCAAACTCCAGTGCTGATTGTGAGTATCTCCCCAACCTATAACAACAGATAGCCTACCATATCTTGATACCTTGTCTTGGTTCCACCTTCTAAGTAATCCCATCCATTCCCTGGTAACTTGTTTAAGATAATCTGAATCCTCTGTGTATCCTGTTTCTTAAATTCATGTGCTGGCGCCATTCTTTCCCATCCCTTTAAACCATTGCATAAGTCCTTAGTCATATTTGGAGTAAATTCATTAATTTCCACATAAAGAGACACGATGTGTGAAGGGGCTTAAGACAGCCGCTTAACCTGTTTCATTAGCAGCGTTATTCTCTTGATAATCTAGTTACAACGATATAGTTGTAGTAGCTCTTGTCACTTTTCTTTCCCAACCGATTTTCTCTGTTAACTGCTTTTATTTTCCCAAAACCGAATTTCCTTTCACATTGAAAATCTCATCCAGTTATTCAGCTGGAGTCCCTATTTCAATTTCCTTTTATCCCTGTGATGTGCATCTATCACCCAGCCTAAAAAACGCTTTTTGATTCTGTCTATTTCCCCGGTTTTCTTTTCCAAACCGTTTTGACATTTAAAACTGTGAAAAGAGGAAAATGCAACTTTGCAACGTATGATTTTGGCTGCAATGTGTTCTTACTTTCAAGTATTTTTGAACTGTATGCCCTTTGTTGATCCCATGCCTTGTAGTTGCTAGCATTCTTACATCGCTGATACTGTTAGAAATCATATTTACCTCATTTATTCAACCGCACATATAAATTAATTATTTACCAACTCCGAGTGTTATTTATGCAATTGCCAAGGGTTTTCAAACCATTTCGTGAGGGAAGGTCGGATTTTTATTCTGTTTGCTGCCTAGTATGCCTGACTCCTTGCTTCTCCTTTCTATCCACTCGATTAATTGGGGTTTGAGGGAACATTGCAGGGGGAAATCTTAACTCGGGTGCTATCTAACCGAACAGTACAATTGCTCCTATTCAACTGTGCTTTGGATCTGTTATAGTAGAAGGTCAACCAAGTGTATTTCATCATTTTACATTGTAATTATCACCCCATTTGTGATTTTGGCCCAATATTAAATGGTGTGATTTGCTTTGATTTTAAAATTACATTCAAATATTGTATTCCGACCAACCGGCCTGGTTCATGGTCTGTGACCAAGGGTTTTTGTAAAAGAGGGTGTGAGACGGGTTGGGTGCTAGCTCAGTCCAAATTCTAGAATATAAAGAAAAAGTATTCTAATTGAGCGCTACATCCTAGGCTAAGGGCAAGTGTCCTCGTCTGGTGTGTGACGCTCTATTAGAATCCTTAACAAATTTGAACAAGTTGCTGTGGTATCTAGGTGTACATTTGGTGTACTAGCATAAGGCCATTTCGGAGCATGTATTTTTTTGAGAACCAAGAATTTACAGGACGACTCCTGTGCTATTGAAATATACAGAGTAGAGGATGTCTTGGTTAATTCATCATATATTTCTGAAGGACACAGGGAACCCCACACTCTAGATTGGGGTATTAGTAAAGCAATTGATCTCGGAAAGAAAATCTTGATTGGTATGATGGGTCCAGGAGTTTCAAGATGTCCCCTGCTTCCATTACATGAAAGGCAGGAGACAATAAAGATAAAATGAAAAAAGGGCCCTTTATCGTGGGTTGCAACCCACTTGTGGGATAGGGAATAGGAGAGGGCCGAGACAGGGACAGAAAAGAAGGTAAGCGCGCCAGCAAAGGTATAAAGGGGTAAAGGGGTAGCGAGTAAGGAGAATGAGGGAAATAGAGATCTAGGTGATCACTGTACGCCTCCATTTTCGGATTCGAAAACCTTTGGTATGTGAAATTACGGGACATGCAGTGATCACATAGATCCATATCAGGCAACTAGGTCCACTCGCCCATGGCTCATGTGCATGACTACATGCTTTCCTGTACCTCCATTAAGAGGAACATAACTGACTTTTTTCGAGGGGGTGTATTGTTAGCATGGGTTTGGTTTCTCCGCCTGTCCCTTCACGATCTTGTGGATGAGTAATGGAGAGCGAGCCACAGAGCAAGCAAAGCACAAAACGCCCAGAGGATATTTGTGCCACGAATGGAACTGGCGCATTACCCAAAGGAAAATAGTTTCCTTCCTGTACGAGTTCATTATCGGATACTCCAGCCCTATTTGTTTCTCAAGTCCCGGAGCAGCTGGACGACTGTTTATAGTCATCAGTTTCCTCCAGCTCAACAGACTATTCAAATAATCTGGTTACCATGGCAGATAATCCACCTACTCGGACTGCTCTTACTTTCATTCTTAACTCCCTCATTAAAGTATACAAGGCCATCAAAGTGTAGTCTTTTTCCGTAATATTAGCAGATATGAAAAGCAAGCTTGATATTTGTGCCCAAAATGCCTCTGGCATCAGCAATGTTCATAATGGTTTGATGGCAGAGCTATATGAAGTGGAGCCAAAGTTATTTGCAGAAGTTGACACTCCGCCCTCCAAGGAGGTATTGGAGGAGTTTGCTAGGCTGGCCATGCGGTCTTGCGGGAATGAGGATGACTATGCACCCCAGTTATTGTAGATGATCCTGTGGTAATGCCATGGGACCAAGTGGCAGTAATGGTAATTGAGTTTGGCAGTGATTCCATGGCTCTATCACCAGATTACAGCCAAACTCGTGATGAGGTTTATGGTGAGTTCCTACCTCCTTTGCATACATTCAAAGAGCACTTTGGTTGCATTAGAATGACCAAAGATCTTTATATTTGGCAAATATCTCTGTTAATGATATTTCTGTTAATGAAAGATTTCTGAGCGTGTAATGCACACTGGACGGGTGCTAATTCTATCTTCCAGAACACTCACCCTAAAAGTGAAATGCAAAGCAGGAATCAGCCAATTTGGGTATCTTTAACATGGACTGGGTATTGCTGGACAGGCATGACTTGAGATTCCTCTAAATGAATTCCTCTTGCGGCATGAAAACCACTTGCACAGGGAAGAAATCACAGAAGAAGCACCATGGTTCTGATTAAGTTGCCACCCATCAAGGGCACATATGTCTTCAGCCCCCCCCCCTGCCATTCAGTAAGGGATGCAGGTGCCTCTGCCCCACCAATGAGTCAAACCCATTTAATGTTTGACAAGCACAAGCAATCAATCTGTTGGCAGCGGGATGGTGAAAAATGGAGGCCAATTCAGGATGCCCTACAAATTAAAATGATGCATTTGTATGTAATACATACAACATGACCTATCTTCAGACACTCACTATCACAAAATCCTAGAGCTTGTAGCTTTCAACTGACTCATTGAGTTCTGCACTACACCAAGTCAGCTCTCCTCAATGTCAGCAACTACATTTTTTCCGCTCATCATGCTAACAGCTCATCTATTCTTATTCTTCTCAACCTCTCTGCTGCTTTTGATACCGTCACTCATTCTGACCTTCTCTCAACACTATCTCTCCTAGGCCCTTGCTTGGTTTACTTCATATCTCACTGCCAGACACTTCCAGGTGACCTGGAACAGCCTTACCTCCCCACTCACCCATCTTACCATTGGTGTTCCGCATGGGTCAGTCCTGGGTCCACTTCACTTGACTCTGCATAATTCTGCTCTTGGCACCTTGATCTCCTCCTCTGGTTTCTCATATCAACTCTTTGCTGATGACTGTCAGGTACCGAGGCTTCCTCCCCCAACTCCTCACCTGTTTCTTCCGGAATGGGTTCTGTAAGAGTAGCCTCTGATCTCTTCTGATCCCTCTTCCTTGTGGGAGTCTTGTCCTTTGGTGCTCGGGCCTTTTTATCGTACAGATAGGGTCTGTCCCCTCCGGAGGCCACCTTGGCAGAGATAATCCCTGACCGCGGGGATCCCCAGGGGGCCAGTCCTAGATTCAGGGAAAAAGCACTAAGGCAGAAAAAACCCTGTTCCCAATTGGGTTCTGCTGGGTGGCAATTAGAACTCCTCTCTTCCAATTATGAAAGTTCCATTTGCAGCAGGCAAGGAAGTCCGTTAGACTTGAGAACAAACTCCCCCGCTGATGAATGCTCAGTGTATCCAGGAGAAGTGGAATAATAGAACAGGAGATATAAGAAGCTACTAGAACCAGTGGTTAAGACTAAACAGAATGACAGAGAAAGTATTAGAAAGGATAAGTAGGTAAAGAATGAAAGAACCCATACAAAGCAGACCGCGAAGACGAACCATTAGGAAGAAGGAAGAAGTATAGAAAGAAACCCACTCACCAGTTTAGAAATGCTCCTTAAGGTCCCAGTGAGCAAGGCTAGCTCGCAAAAACAGAGTGACGGCACCGGTAGCAATATACCCCCGGTACCTACAAGAAATGAAAAGACCAAAAGTGCTCAAAGAATAAAGGCAAGAGTAAGTAAGCACGGCACGGCCCAAAGCAAGCCGATACCGCGTATAGTGCAGTAGAATTTGGGCTGAGGAATACAGAAGGGAATCACTCAGTAGGCGAAAATAGGAAGCCGGAACGGATGAATTTCACGAGAGAATCTCCACACGAACCGAGCGCTGGTAAACAGATACAACGCGTCGGTTTGTGGGAGGAGTCAGCCTATAAAGGGTCGGCGGCCATCTTGGGTGAGGACTGGAGCGTGATCGATCGGCGGCCATCTTGGGTGAGATCGGCGGCCATCTTGGGTGAGGACTGGAGAGTGATCGATCGGCGGCCATCTTGGGTGAGGACTGGAGCGTGATCAAAGCTTCCAGCGCTTCCACAGCCTCCAATTCCTGACAGTATACCCCCTCTTTCTCGGGGCGCCCCCGGGTTTGCCCGGATGGAGTTGATGGAACTTCTGCACCAGACGCGGGGCGTGTAAATGACCTACAGGTTCCCACGTCCTCTCTGCTACTGGATAGTTCTTCCAATGGACCAGATAGTACAACCGCCCTTTGCGGTACTTAGAATCCACCAGATGAGACACCTCGTATTCTTCAGGTGTTGGTTTCACTCGGGCTCGTGTACGGATTACAGGTCTCTTGAAAGGATCCTCCTTATGTTCTTTGAGAAGGGAGACATGAAAGACAGGATGTATCCTTCTGAGGTATTCTGGCATCCTGAGTTTATAAGCAACTGGATTGATTTGTTGTATGATGGAAAATGGCCCAAGGAAACGAGAGGAGAACTTCCCCCTATGAACCCACTTGGGTAGGAATCTGGTGGATAACCAGACTAATTGTCCCACCTTCCAGCTGGGATGGGCTCTCCGACCTTTGTCGGCCCATCTCTTTTGTGAAAGTTGACTTGCTTGGTGTGCCTCCTTAGCGAGTTTGTGAGCTTCTTGCAAGTCCTGTAGAATCGTATCCAGAGTTGGAATCTTGGTTGAAGGCGGACTGAGCCCGGGCAGGTGTTGAGGATGGTAGCCATAGGTACAATAGAAAGGACTCATCTGGATCGAGGTGTGAAGTGAGTTGTTGTAGGCGAATTCCGCTTGCGGGAGAAAGCGATACCATTCTTCCTGCTGGGGACTACAAAAACACCTGAGATACTGCTCTAGATTGGCATTGAGTCTCTCAGTTTGGCCGTTGCTTTGAGGATGGTATCCTGAGGAAAGAGCCTTATGAATCCCGAGAACCTGGCAGAGGGAAGACCAAAATTTTGAGGTAAATTGTGGTCCTCTGTCCGAAACTATGGTCTTAGGTAGACCATGTAGACGGACTATGTCTTGGAGAAATGTTGCAGCCATCTCTGAGGCCGAAGGCACTTGCTTGAAGGCGGAGAAATGTGCCAGCTTGCTAAAGGAATCGACCGTCACCATGATCGTGGTCATTCCGTATGAAGGAGGCAGATCCACAATAAAGTCAGTGGATAAGTGTTCCCATGGGCGATCCGGTAAGGAGTGTTGGTGTAATAACCCCAGAGGTTTTCCTGTTTGATGTTTGTTGGAAGCACATATTGAACAAGTAGAGACATACTGACCTACGTCCCTTCGTAGGGTAGGCCACCAGAATCCTCTCCGGACCAAATCAAAAGTCTTCCTAATACCAGAATGCCCTGTCAGGGGGGTGTCATGACACCAAGAAAGTATCTGTTCTTGCAGCTTCTTTGTGGGGATATAGAGGGCTCCTTCATGATAAAACAACCCGTCCTTTTCCTGTTTAGTAGATAGCGGAAATTCCGCACACGTCTGATAATGAGGGATTAGATCTTGAAGAAACGAAACCGTAGAAGCCAACACAGTGAGATGTGGTAAAACCAGTTCATGTCCTATATAGGATCCGGATGGATCTCCTAGGCTTCTAGATAAGGCGTCTGCCTTCTTGTTTTCTGTGCCTGGTATGTAAGTCATCATGAAGTCGTATTGTAGGAAAAAATACGCCCATCTGGCATGTCTGGCGTTGGAACATTCCAATTGTTGTAAGACCCGTAGGTTGCGGTGGTCAGTTCGAATAGTGAAAGGATGTGTGGCTCCTTGCAGGAGGTGTCTCCATTCTTGGCAGGCCAGCTTTATTGCCAAAAGTTCCTTTTCGATAACCGAGTAGTTTCGCTCACTACTAGTTAAAGTCTTGGAATAGTATGCGATCGGATGTTCATAGCTGTCTTCTGCCTCTTGAAGTAATACTGCCCCTACTGCCCCCGTAGAAGCATCAGTTTCCAGAATAAAGGGCTTAGTCTGATCTGGTTGAACCAAGATGGGTGCTGTAGAAAAGCAATCCTTTAAAAAGTCGAATGCTTTTCGAGGTTCACCGTCAAAAGCAAATCTAACACCCTTCTTCAACAAGGAGGTCAGAGGGAGTACTTTTTTGGAATAATTGGGAATGAACCTCCTATAAAAATTTGCCAATCCTAGAAACCCTTGCAGTTCCTTGATGTTGGTAGGATCTTTCCAGTTTCTTATGGCCTTTACCTTATTAGCATCCATTTCAACGCCTTCCTTGGACAATACGAAACCCAAGTAGGACACCCTCTTGGATTCAAATGAACACTTCTCTGGTTTTACTAGCAGATAGTGAGACTGCAAACGTTGTAAAACTAGTCGGACCAATGATCTGTGCTCAGACAAGGACTTGGAGTAGATCAGGATGTCGTCCAGGTACACCACTACCGACACAAACAGCATGTCAGCGAAAACCTTGTCCATGTACCTTTGGAAGACGGCTGGTGCGTTTACTAGGCCAAAGGGCATCACACAATATTCATAGAGCCCGAATGGGGTGCGAAAAGCCGTCTTCCACTCGTCTCCTTGTCTGATTCGCAAGAGGTGATAGGCGCCTCTCAGGTCAAGCTTCGTGAAGTACTCAGCCCCTTGTACAGCCTCCAAGACGTCCCGAATCAAGGGCATGGGATATCTATCCCGGACAGTGACCTTGTTGAGACCCCTGTAGTCTATACAAGGACGAAGTTCTGTCGAGTCCTTTTTTGGAATGAAGAAAAGGGAGGCCCCACATGAAGATTTGGATTCTTGAATGAGTCCGTTCTGCAAATTTGCATCTAGATACTCTCTTAACGCCTTCCTTTCCGGTAGTGACAAAGGGTACATTCTTCCGAACGGTACTACTGCTTCCGGTATTAGATCGATACAGCAATCCTCTGTTCTATGGGGTGGTAGTTGTCTAGGAATTATGTCCATGAATACCTCTGAAAAGTCCTGGTAATGTAAGGGTACTGAGGCCACTGTGACTGGCTTCTGGATACTTCTCCTGCGGTCTATGGTGTGGGGAGCGTTACACAAGGTCATACAGTGTTTTTCACAGAACTTAGAATTGAAAGAAACTCGGTTTGCAGTCCAATCTATGTGAGGGTTGTGTCTTCTTAACCAAGGAATCCCTAATACCAATGGAAAATGAGCAGCTCGGATCTGATCAAACACCAGGAACTCTTCATGTTGACCTAACCTCACCCTTAATGGAACAGTTTCCAATGTGATGGGTCCGGAAGACAAGGGTCTACCATCAACCCCTTCTACCGGAATCGGGGTGATCTTGGTTTTGGCGGGTACCAAGTGCTCTGTAGCCCACTTGGAGTCGATGAAGTTTCCCGCTGCTCCACAATCCAACATGGCGAACACCTCTGTGGGAGCTTCTTCTGTTAACCATAGGTCCACTCTGAACACCATTAAACTGTTATCTTCCGGGGTATTCACTGCTCTTGTGTAGCTGCAAGGGTGCTTGTTACCTCCCCCGAGACTTCCCTTGCTATAGATCGGGGGCGGAAGTTTCCCTGTCGACGAGGAGGGACTTCAGTGCATTCTCTCAACAAATGTGTCGAAGAGCAACAGTACATGCATAGACCTGCCTCTCTCCTCCTTCTTCTTTCTTCTGGCGTCAGAGGACCACGGGCAGCTCCAATCTGCATAGGCTCATCTGTAGCAGGGTTGGCTCTAGGTGGAGGAGTAGGGTTAGGTTGTGAGAAGCTTCGGTTTCTTCTTCTCTCAGATCTTCTTTCTTGCAGACGAGATTCAATCTGAAGGGACAATGTCACTAGCTCCTGAAAAGATGCAGGACGGGCTACTCTGGCTAGTTCATCTTTGATCTCGTCCTGGAGACCTCTTCTGTAGATGGTTTGCTGGGCGGAATCAGGCCAATCTGCCTTGGCTGCTAGCCTCTGGAAGCGAGTTAGATAGGTTTGGACGTCTGTATTTCCTTGTTTGATGTCTAGGATTGCTTCCAAGGATGAATAGAATATTTCTGGCCTATCAAACCTTTCACTGAAAAGTTCCGTAAAACGGTCATAATCACTCAGAAGGGGATCGTTTCGGGTGACAATGGGTGTAGCCCATGAAAGAGCATTTCCGGTAAGATTGGCTATAATGAACCCAACCTTTGATCTGGCTGTCTCAAAGGCGTGAGGTCGGAAGGCGAAATACACCCTGCAAGCGTCAAGGAATTCCTTCAGATCTCCTGGATGTCCGTTGTATTTGCCAAAGGAAAAGGGCATCGTAGGCAGGTCCCCGCGATCATCCCGATGTAACACCACTTGCTGTCGGAGGGCTACGTTCTCTGTTCGCAGGGCCTGCACCTCCATAGTAAGGTTCTGCAGAGCAGCCACCAACTCCTGATACTGCTCGAGTGACGCCATGAAGGATCTTGGGCGTTGTATTCTGTCAGGTACCGAGGCTTCCTCCCCCAACTCCTCACCTGTTTCTTCCGGAATGGGTTCTGTAAGAGTAGCCTCTGATCTCTTCTGATCCCTCTTCCTTGTGGGAGTCTTGTCCTTTGGTGCTCGGGCCTTTTTATCGTACAGATAGGGTCTGTCCCCTCCGGAGGCCACCTTGGCAGAGATAATCCCTGACCGCGGGGATCCCCAGGGGGCCAGTCCTAGATTCAGGGAAAAAGCACTAAGGCAGAAAAAACCCTGTTCCCAATTGGGTTCTGCTGGGTGGCAATTAGAACTCCTCTCTTCCAATTATGAAAGTTCCATTTGCAGCAGGCAAGGAAGTCCGTTAGACTTGAGAACAAACTCCCCCGCTGATGAATGCTCAGTGTATCCAGGAGAAGTGGAATAATAGAACAGGAGATATAAGAAGCTACTAGAACCAGTGGTTAAGACTAAACAGAATGACAGAGAAAGTATTAGAAAGGATAAGTAGGTAAAGAATGAAAGAACCCATACAAAGCAGACCGCGAAGACGAACCATTAGGAAGAAGGAAGAAGTATAGAAAGAAACCCACTCACCAGTTTAGAAATGCTCCTTAAGGTCCCAGTGAGCAAGGCTAGCTCGCAAAAACAGAGTGACGGCACCGGTAGCAATATACCCCCGGTACCTACAAGAAATGAAAAGACCAAAAGTGCTCAAAGAATAAAGGCAAGAGTAAGTAAGCACGGCACGGCCCAAAGCAAGCCGATACCGCGTATAGTGCAGTAGAATTTGGGCTGAGGAATACAGAAGGGAATCACTCAGTAGGCGAAAATAGGAAGCCGGAACGGATGAATTTCACGAGAGAATCTCCACACGAACCGAGCGCTGGTAAACAGATACAACGCGTCGGTTTGTGGGAGGAGTCAGCCTATAAAGGGTCGGCGGCCATCTTGGGTGAGGACTGGAGCGTGATCGATCGGCGGCCATCTTGGGTGAGATCGGCGGCCATCTTGGGTGAGGACTGGAGAGTGATCGATCGGCGGCCATCTTGGGTGAGGACTGGAGCGTGATCAAAGCTTCCAGCGCTTCCACAGCCTCCAATTCCTGACAATGACACTCCGATCTTATTCTCTTTTCCCTCCTTATCTGATGAGCTATGGTCAAAAACCTCTTTCTCTCCACCAACAAACACTGGATGGCATCTCACTTGCTCATGCTCAACTTCACTAAGACTGAAGTTCTCTATTTTATATCGAAACTCTCTTAGTCTACCCCTTCTATTTTTCTCTTCTGATTATCTTCCCTACTCTGCTTCTGCTTGCAACCTTGATGTCATCTTCGACCGATCTCACAACTTCTCACTCTTCAATCTCCGAATCTGCGACTGCAGCCAAACTTAATCTCCTCAACATCAGAAAATAAGACATCTTCTTCCCTTCAACACAGCTAAGAACCTAATCCCCTCTTTAGTGCTCTCTCCATATGACTAATGTGCCAGGCTTCTCTTTGGCATTCCCAAATTTCACCTCTTGACAAAGTCCTCAACTTTGCTGTCCGGACACTCTTCAACCTTCCCTGCTTCACCTCCACCTCCCCAGCCTGTCAGCTAGGCTGGTTATCTATGAGACAGAGGGCAAAGTATAAACTCATTCTCATCATCTTCAAAACTATGCACTGACTTGCCCCACCCTACCCATCGGCCCATCTCACTCCCTAATCCCCCTGCACTCCTTACAATCATCATTCAGCTCTCTTCCTTGCCACCTCGTGTGCCTCTTGCACTCATTCTCGTTTCTGTTGTCTATCTCTCCTAGCTTTCTTAATCTAGAAGGCTCTTCCTTTCCATCTCCACATTACTCCCACTCACCCTGTTCTTCTCTCCCCCACCTGTCTATGACAACCCACGACACTTATCCCTCACCCCTTCATCATAAAACTTAGCACATCCTCCACTATCCCGTTCCTATATCATGTTCTACTGCCTTTGTCCCTAATTCATGTTTCTACCTCCCCTGCATCATCTGGTCTTATATCCACATCCTCTCATCCAATGTTAAGGACATTGGTCATCTGCTCTGTAAATCATTTTTAAAATGTTTTGTAAGCATGTTTGTGGCAAAAATGCATTGTTTGCACTGTAGTGTCCATTAAATAAATGCATTAAAAAATAAAATATAAACATTAGGGGAAAAATACATGTCAGAATTTGGAACGGTGGTGCCTTGCTCAACACATGTATATAAGTTTGCATCTACACATGTACACAATCTTCAATGCATCCTATATGTATATGTACTAGTTTGCCTATGCCAAGTATCTTTAGGTGTAGGCTCACATGTGGAGCTGAAGTGCCACACACTGGAGCCAAAACTAATAGCATGGCATGTGCAGCGAAGAAAACAGCACTGAAGAATGCATACAGTACTCTGAATTGCTTACTTTCTTCCCCAAACACTCTGGCTCCTGATTTGTAGAAGCACTTGCTTGCCATTTTTCATGAGTTTCTTATAATGCTCTTAATGCAGAGACCATCCTCTAAGTGCAGGACCTGTTATCAAAACGGTGCTGCTCAGCTTAGTTTTCTTTCCAAGACAAGTAAATTGCCTCTGAGCTATCCTTCAAGCCAATTTCTGGACTATTAATACCGATGGGCCATTGCATCCATTTTCAGCAAAGAGGTTCCAGCTGTTTTGTTTAATCTTATCATGTTTTTGCTGACATTGGCATGTTTTCTTAGTTGAGATTTATTAAGCTTTTTTCTGCCGTTAGCTTTCCTCCAGCTTGTAGCCTGGTTAGCAAATTATTTTACGATCTCTGTGGAAGTGTTCTTAAAACTGAATTGTCAGTTACCTGAATTTGACATATTGAGTGTTTGTTTTTACTTGTGTAAAGAAAACTGAATTTCTACGAGTTGGCGAAAAATATTGTCCTGAAAGTCAAGTCAGTATCCCAGCTTATCATTATTAATGCCACTGGAAACGTTTATTTCTTGAGCATCAAGCATGATGCTCTCTTCATAAGCCATTAGAAAGAAAAATTGTAATGTAGGTAGGATGTATGGTATTACAACAGGCATGAGCATGGGTCGAGGAGATGGGTATGCTTATGGCCATTTTCTGACTATATGCAGTTATCTATGAAGACAAAAATAAACTTAAACTCACATGTACATCAGGAGTATAAGTAGAATGGTTGGTGGTGTTGCAGGAAATGCACTTGGCAGATTGTATTGGGAACCATCCGGGTGATTAGAATGTGACATTCAAAACGTGCTACCAAAAATGTCCTTCTCTGCTAGCCCTTACAGTCCCTATGCTTCTGAACTGAAATATCGGTCAACATGCAATGCGCCATATATACTGATGTGGGGCCCCTTGTCTTGTCGAGTGACTTCTGCTTATTTTATTTCTTTTTTCCTGTCACTGATAGGGTTTAAACAGACCCTAAACTCCTTGGTCTTTTAATCTTGTCATAGGCTGATGGTCTGATAAAGCCAGGGCAAGCGTAGAAGAGCACCTACTATGGTAGGCCGAGTAATGATATGTGACCCCAGAATGTGGGTGGTTCAACAACTTCAAGATAAAAAGAATCATTCATAAAAACTGGGAATTAATCAAATCTGATGACACTCTATCACATCTATTCCCCGATCCACCCATGATGGCCTACAAGCGAGGAAAGAACTTTAGAGACCAACTAATAAGAGCAGAAAGAATGAAACCAACATCACAGAGGACGCTAAGCAAACCAAAGGTTGGCACCTTTGCCTGTTTGCATTGCCACCACTGTAACAACCTGATTAAAGGCGATCATATACATCATCCACAGACAGGCAAAAAGATTTTTCTAAAGACCTTTGCGACATGCAACACAAAAAATGTCATCTACGCAATACGCTGCCCTTGTGGTAAATATTATGTTGGGAAAACTAACAAAAGGGCCAAAAACAGATGGACGGAACAGAAATCATGCATCAGGACTAAAAATATCAGTTCACCTGTCTTCAGACATTTTCGAGACATGAGACATAATGTTTCCCAAATGAGACTAGCAATACTGGAAGTCATACGTCCATTCAGCAGGGGAGGCAACTTACCTAAACTGTTGGCACAAAGGGAACTATTTTGGATCAACAAACTAAATGCTATGACCCCTCTAGGATTAAATGAAGAGTATTACTTAGGGCCATTTTTGTAGATATACATTCACATTTCCTGAGAATACTAAATGCCATGTTTTCCCTCATTTTACCACTATGTTCTTGTGATTCTGATGTAAATGTTCCAATTGGAGTGAGAAAACTCTCACAATGTGTTCCAAACACCCAATGAAGTTTTCACAAGATTGTACACCCATCTGTCTTGGGATAGACAATTATGGAAAATGACTTGTCCATTATGTAACCATTTTACCCACACTTCGATTGGGGTCTAATACCATGGCTTTTTTACAATGCAATACCTTTACTTTCTCTAACCCAGTCCATATAGATTTACACACATTTTCCTTACCCATATCAGTTGTAATATAATAGCTCTGTCCAGACAAGTAGGCTACTCACCACTTTGTCTTTATTTTTACCATATTCTTATATGGGACTCATTTCTCTTTCATCTTTTAACACTACTTTATCTGTGAGTCTACTCAGCTCCTATCCAGAACAGCCCTTTAAAATATGTTTTTACATGTCTGTTTTGTTAGAAAACATGTGGTTTATTTTCATTTGTGTTTTATTTTTTCCAATTTGCACACCCTTTTACTCCATATTAATCTCTTTCACATGCCTGTACACAGGCTATCGCCGGTTCTACTAACTGAATTTATGTTCAGCTCCATTCATCACCTTTTTTACTTTTGATAGTCCATAAGTGCCGCGAGTGACGTCATTATTATGAACGCCACCCGTGCACGCGCATCTGTTTCCAACCAGAGACTCATCCACGTCTTTTTAGACATCTGTTGCATCTAGATGCGCAATACTCACCTAAGACGTGACGTCGCTCGCGCTAGCACGAGTGACGTCATTACCATTGAGATCTTTCCATGTCATTTCCAGCATATGCGCAATACTAACGTCGCTCGCGCGTGCGTGAGTGATGTCACTATCATTGACGCCGCTCGCGCATGCGCGGGTGACGTCACAGGTCATATTCACGATATATAAACAGAGGCGCGGAAGATGCGGGCAGAAAGCTGCGCTTCCTGGCTGCATCTCTGCTGCAGACCTCTGAACAAGTAAGTCTTTTTGGCCATTGACACTTACCCCTTGTTTTAAAACGCACCCCTTGTTTTAAAACGCACTCATTCTCCCTTAGGAGACTGGAATCAGCTTTCTTCACATGGGACCATGTTGGCAATCAGGTCTCTACAGAATTGAACTCCCTGGGGATTTTTCTCCCACCCCGTTACAAAGTTTTCTCTACAAGACCCTTGAAGAAGGGTGAGTTCTTTTGCTCTCTTCGTTTCTTACAACCCTTTTCAATAATATAATTGTTAGGCAGTTTCTCATATACATAGTCTGAGTAGGGTACTACAGTAGAAATAGAGCATAATATACCCTATTATTTTTTGTAAATACATTTAAGATGGGCTCTTATAGCCACATTGCAAACACTTAAGATCTTCATTCTAATGTCTGATTATTAGATTATTCAAATCTAAGCATTATTAGGCATCCAATGACACAAGGGACATGTTGTCTATCTTAGACCAATTTTTTGTTTGACTACAAAAAACAAAAAATCTATTGCTCAAAAGTAATCTCTGTTTGCTAAAATAAGCTCTTTTTTTTGCTTAATAAGGTGTGATTCGTTTGAAAAATAGTAAGAAATCTGATCAATGTGTTATCTTTATATGTTCTTTATAGATGCTTGTGAAATTTATGTTGAAACCTAAGCCCCTGATGAAGAGAATCTGAATCTCGAAACGCGTTGGGCGAACATAAAAAATCCATAAAAAGGAGAAGACCATCTTTCTCTAAAGAAAACGGCCTATTGAATTTTCTTATGAATTTTTGCACATTTCAACTTTGAATCTTAAGAGACACTAATTTCATCATAAAAAACTTTAAAATCTTTGTCTAACCCATTTAGGCTTTTGGCCTCTCAGAAAGTGTGCAGGGGACGCAGTTCTCCATAATTTGGATTTCTTTTGTTCTCTACTGGTTCAACAACTTTACATTTATTCTGCAGTTTTACAAGGATGGGTTGGATCTCATGCCTGCAGAAACTAAGGGGTTTTCTCTAATACGAATAAGCATGGGTTGAGGCAAAACAGTGTTAGGGATGGATGAATGCAAAGTGAGTCCCGTGAGGGTTTCACTGCCTTTTAGGTCAAAGGTTCCAAATTATAATGCAAAACCTTCCCTCATTTATTTATTTTTTTAATTTGATTTAATTGTTTTCACAATTTTCACAAATGTATAACAAATCATGAATTCCCTCCATTCCCAATACCCCATTAATACCGTCTATTTTTTTTTCTCTTTTGTTTCACTTTTCAATGGTTTTTTTCTTCCCGGAATAGCCAGTCATTGGTAAACAAGCTGCATATAAAAGAAACTGCGGCTATAACCCATGGTGTCTTTTCAGCATTAATCAAAATTCCCCACCTTTCCTCTTCATTGATTGTTCGAAATTCAGTCATCGAAGGTACTAGGAACTTTTCCCGTTCCTTAGTCAATCCGGGGCAAAACACTAACAAATGCTTGATAGTTTCGGCTTAATCCAGCGATAACCAAAATCTGCAGGTGTTTCCTCCAGGTTTCCCACGTATTCCGTTGATTTCATTGGTGGGATTCAGATTTAATCTCATTCTTAGGAAGGTCTCTTGATATTGCCTTTTTGGAAATTTTAACAGGTAACCTCGATGTTGGTTAAGCTTTTTAGTGTTCACAGGCAAATCCCTAGTTAATTTGCAGGTGGCTGCATTCTCTAAGGTACGGATCCAATCCAGGTCCATGATTTTCCTCTTCACTCTGGTCGGATTCGTTCTCGGGTCCATTTCAGAACAGCCAATTTCTTTCAAATCCCTCCTGGCTTTTGTGGCCCACTGAGATAGTAATTTGCTCGATCCGTTCATTAGTTCTGTGTTTATGATCTGGAAAATTGTTGCGCTTGTTGGTAGTATGATTTTCTGGAATAGCGTCAAGATGTTCCACTTAACCATGGCATACAATGACACTAGGATAAGTTCTCTTTGTATTAGTGATATTGCCTTGGAGTTAGGGAGGTTGAGTGTTTTCCTCAACAATGTGCCTTCGAATCTTGGCCGTAATTCAGATGGAAGGTATGGCATAGCCTCGGCCCCATAAATTAAGGCAGGCACTACCTTAGCCTTGTAGAGGTTTATGGCTGCAACCAACGAGAAGCGGCTGTATCTTCTGTCCAATAGTCTAGCTTGAGTAGCCAGGGTTTTTACTTTATCTACCAAAACTTCCTGCATAGTAGTCTCAATACTGCTGTTGTTCAGAGCTACTCGTAAGTATTTAAACTTTTTGACTTGCTCTATTGCGTTGGACCTAAAGGACCATTAGAAGTGCTCTCTTCGGGTGTTTTGTTTTTCCAGGCACATTCTTTTTTTTTTTTTATTTATCTCCAAGCATTTTTGTCTGGTATATCTTCGGAGGCTGTCTAGTTGTCATTGTAGACCTATTTCAGTTTGATCAATTAATATTAGATCTTCTGCATATAAAAGTCACATCACTTTCATCTCGCTAACACTCGGAGGGAAGGATCTCAATTGTGGCTCGAAGTTCTGACTATCCGATATGTAAAAGTTGTAAATTGCAGGCACAAGTGGGCAGCCCTGCTTTACTCCTCTTGATGTTGCGATCATTGATGATAGCAGGCCTACTTGGTTTAGGCACACTCTTATTGAGGTATCCGAGTGCAGGACAATTAAAGGCTCCATTAAATCATATGGACAGTTCCTCTCTGCTAGTTTTTTCCACGGCAGGTAACGGTTCACTGGGTCGAAAGCCTGGACCAGGTCAACAAATGCTATGAAGATCTTAGGTTTACTTGTTGGATTTTTCCTTTTAGGATGCTTAGAAACATGATGTTAGCTGATGTTCCAGCATTTTTTACAAATCCAGTTTGGAATGGGTCAATCCAACAAGCTGTTTTAGTCCAATCCTGGAACTGCATCAACAAAAGGGAGCCGAAGATTTTCCCAATCATGTCTAATAACATGATTGGACAATAGTTTATTGGATCTTCTTTCCTCCCTTTTTTGAAAATAAGTACTGCCGTGCCTGTCTTCCATGAAGTTGTAATTATCCTGGGGTGTGCTACTTTTGTGATTACTGCATGTATGAAGTGGGCCTATTCCTCTGGGTGTTCCTTCAGCATTGCGTTTTTTAAGCAGTCGGGACCCGATGCCCTTGATGAATTCAACTTCTGTATTTTCCCCATGATGTGTTCTACGTCATATTGCATTGTCCATTCTTGACTTGTTTCCAACTTTAGGGGTAATTCAATAGAAGTTTGGCCCGCGAACAAGGTAGTAAAATGTTCTTTCCAAGATAGATCACTAACAGAATGTTGTTGACGGTCACAAAGTATTGTCGGATTTATCTTAATCAGTGACCAAAGTTCCTTGAACTTTATCCCGCTTAGTACGCAAAGCATTTGCTCGGAATGGTATTGGAGCATAGGGTGTCTGCGTGCAGTTACTCAAGTTTTATAAGCATAGCATGCATTATTTTCTTGCGTTTTGTGGCTTCCAGATTTGATTTAGCTGCTGCACGCTTTAGTCGCCTCACTTCTTTTCATCTTTTGACTAACAGTTTGTCATATGCATGGTGTCCTTGTTTTGTCGCTTTGTTGCCTCCCAGTTTTTTCACTCTATAGTGTTACAGTAAAGGCCTATACTCTACCAAATTGTTCTCCCCGTCTCCACCATCATTACTTATGGTTGGGGCATATTTATCAGTTAGGGCTTTGATATCCTTGCCCTTTAGTCTGAGGCAGTTCCCAGCATTGCTCACTTCCACCTCTTCCTTCATGAATGATTTCACTTGTTTTGACGCAGTCGTCCATGATGTAGTTAGAATGTTGTGATCACTATGGACAGTTCTGATCACGTCGTATGTTTTTATGTGCTGTGATAGTTCTCTAGATTTCTTTTTATAGTCTTCCATCTTTAGAGGTTATAGGTCTTGCAAGTTAATCAATATGGACCATGATTTCCCTCTTACTTCTGATGGTGAAGTACATTTCTGACATGTTGGATATGTTAGACATGTAGCGCTCAGATCTCCACAGACTAACGTGTATGCTACGTTATTATTTATGTATGCCTCATCAACTATGGTGGTGATGGTGATAATAAAACACAGGTTTTCTATAGAATGGGGGTTCCAGTAACAGTTTATCACCACCATGTTAGCCTGCTTTCCATGGTTCATGTTAGAGGTTGAATTTGTCCAACATACCAGAAGAGCAAGACAGAACAAACCAGAAAATAGTTTGTTGATGCAGTTCAAACCTGATCCTGATGTAAGTGCCATCAGTAATCCTGACGTTGGATGGCCTTTAAGTCCTCTGACCACCGGGGCGACCGTCACGCCGAATCCGTCAAGATATGGTTTGCCCATCAGCCAGGTCTCCTGCAGGCATATGATATCATAATCGCCCAAGTTTACATCACTAAGCATGGTTAGATGTCTGAAGCCCCTGGTGTTCCATGAAGCCATCTTTACCACTGATTGTGTGTTTGTCTGCTGTGTGGTTGTCACATCAAATTTGGTCTTAAAGACTTGCTCTTTGGATTGCTATATGTTTTGCTGTTTTGATGAGACTCCCGAAATCCATGACCATTTGTTTAGAGCATCCATCTCCAGTTGTGATGGTGCATCTTTGGAGTCAATCGATCCTTGGATTTTGCCTTGGGTTGTTTTAAAAGTAACTGTTATACTGGGCTCCGGGTCCCTTGGGACCCAGCCCACACCAAGGGACCGTTAAACTGTTTTGCTGTTATTTGCTTGTCTCTTGTCTGTTTTTCCCTCGGGAGCACCGTACTTGTTTGAAGTGAGTGCACTTCGCAATTCTATGTTCTCCTTTTTTGATGTCAGTTGTTTAATTTCCAAGGAGTTTGCATGAGTCAAATCAAAGCCAAGGATACAGAGACGGTCTGTTACCTCAATCAACATACTCATAATACTAGCCAGGTCCTTCTTAACACGGCATGCCCTCTTCTGCGAAAGACATTAGGTACAAATGTCATTCCTCCTTGCACTCTACCCAAACCCACCCTCTTCCTCCCCAACTATGCCTCAATTGTGACACTAACTCACTCTCCCATCTATCCTCACCTTGAACTTTCCACCTCCAGTGCCTATTGTTTTACCATTACTAGACAAAGACTGCTCTAACACTTCCACAAACATATCTGGGCTGCCTCACCCTACTGGTTCCCGCAATTTTTTCTGGCCCTGCCTAGTTTGGAACGCCTTATGAAACTCAGCACTAGAACCTTCCTCACACCCACAGTGTATGGCCCCTCTTACCCCACACTGGTTGCCACCAGACTCTCCAGACATTCAGCCGCACCAACCAACCGCATATCCCCTGCTCTGCAGGCCTACCCAGCGTTCCCCCAGGAGCCCCTCTTCCAAATAACCACTTGGATTCCCTTGAATATGCCTTGATCAATGCTTGCTTCAATGGTGCCCATGCCCCGGACATACCTGAACTCATCATTGATTTTCAACTTGACCTACTGCCCATCACTGAATCTTGGCTAGATAGTGCATCTGGTCCGCTCTTTCCATTAGCCATCCCTCCTAATTATTCCAACTTTATGGCTGACCGCTGCTCTAGCTCTCTAGGAGGTGGGGTTGCCCTCATCGCTAAATCCTCTATCCTCATTAGATGTACCAATGCACCTGTATTGTCAGGGTATGAAACTTTTTTCCTTACACTGTCCATCCATTCCTGCACTACCTATAACCTCTTCCTCCTCTTTCAACAATGCAATGCTACCAGCCAACCCAAGTCTGATATCCCTGATAGCTACTTATCTTGCCATTCATTAAGCTCACCACTAAATGTATTAGCCTTGGCGACGTCAACCTTGACGTTAATGACCCTAGCAACAATAAATCCTCACTATTGTACCAGGCCCTTAAGGAAATTAACTTCTCTCAACTAGTTAAGTACCTGATGGACGTGAAAGGAGGTATACTAGATTGTATTCTCACCACTATCACTAACATTGCTATCTCAGATATCTCATCTGTTAACTTGTCAGACCATTTCCTCATATAATTCAACCTCATACACTCCCATCCCTGACCTACTACAGCCCTCACCCCTTCACCAATCCTGGTTCAAAACACATGCAAACTCACTCATGATCTTCTCATGCCCACTCTCTCCTCTCTTCTCACCCACATGCTATTATTGCTTAAAAGCCCAGATGAATTAGCAAACCTTTACAACCACAGCTTGCTCCTCATCATGCACCTACACGCACCCCTAAAATCTAAACTACCCAAACCCCATAAACCTGCCAACCCCTGCTACTCGAATGAGATAATTGCTCTCCAAAGATAAAAGACAGCCCTTGAGCACCTTCCCAAAAGACACCATTTACATATAAATTGTCAAAACGCTGTCAATGCCTCTATGACTTAAAAAAAAGCAGTAATTGGTCAATAAGCTAAGTCCTATGACACAAGAATCATGAACGCTAGCTATAACTCTAAGGAGCTGTTTGCTATACTTAGAGAATTGGAAAACCCCATTAGGTCTAAGCCCCATATCAAGTCTGACAAAACATGGCGTTCCACCATTCAAGACACCCTTAGAAACAAAACTGACCTAATAAGAAAAAGAAGTATCGCCAAAAAGTCCCAACTTGCTCCTTAATCTCCTGATCCAACCACTCTACCATCAATTGAGCTCTTTTACCCCATACTGCCAACCCCCTTTTCCTTCTCCCAAGACTCCCAAGTGACGGTACTGGAGACAATTCAATCACTCAAACCATCTAATTGTAAGGGTGACTACTGCCTGGCACACATTGTCAAGCTTTTCGCTCCCACATTGTCACCCATCATCACTGAGTTTGTTAATGTCTCCTTTAAGTCTAGTAATGTAGCATCAAAGCTTTCTTGGATTTACCCTCTGCTTAAAAAAACCATCCCTAGATCCAGCACTACCCACCAACTACTGATGCATTACCACTGTCTCCTTCTTATGCAAAATTCTTGACTGCATTGCTTATTCCCAAGTCCAACACTTCCTTAAATCCCACCTAGGAGCTAGTCAATCAGGGTTTTGACCCAAACGCAGTATCAAAACTGTCCTGCTTGACCTTAAATTGCATTTATAACATATCAAAAACCCTGACAGATGCTTTTGACTTAGTTGACCATGATATCCTCGACCAACACCTAGGCACTCACTTTCTATTCTCTGCTGAGGCTATCTCCTGGATCAAATAATTTCTTGGTCAATGCACCTCTGGAATCTTCATTGGTATCTCGGCTGCTGACCCGCTTCATGCCCCACTGGCTGTCCCCCAAAGCACAGCCTACACAGTGAAACTCATTGCCTTGAACAGACAATTCTTAACTCCTGCAACGGCCTCATGCTTTTTTTTGGGGGTAAGCACCTACCATAAAAGTTGGCAGAAAAATAAGTTTCAGTAACGAAATTCAGAATTTGGTGGTGCGGTAAAAACATCCAGTTGTGGTTATTTGCAGATGTTTTATCACTATCACCAAACTCGTGATCAGCAATTCATTGTTTTGCATACTGTTGCTCCTACAGTTCTGACATCTGATTTGAGGTTAAATAGGGATGCTGTTCTACTTCAATGAGATCTCCAATGAGTTGTCCTGATTTGTGTTTTCATTTTCATTCCCTCTACTCCACATCCGATTGGTTCACCCGGTTCATTCACTCATTGAATTGAATGGTTAGTGTATTGGTCTACAAGGGACTTGTCAAAATAAGTTTCCAATCATCTTTCAGATCCTATATGCCCTGAAGAAGGCTTTTCCCCTTTGGTAACATCTTTAGGGCGGGCTGCCAAAACTAGTCTACTGTTATGATGTAAGTGTAAGTTAAAACAAGTTCTTAAAAATGTATTACCAGATCCTAGTTAAGCATTGAGCTGCACTGTGAGCTCATTAAGTTCTAAGAATGTTATTCTAAGAATGTTGATGGGTTACAGTTCAGACTGCAGGGAGAGAGCCATGTTGGCACTCGGCTCTCATAGGCCGCTGTCGCTGTAATGAAATAAATTACTGTTTCTTCATCACGGCTGCCTGGAGCCCTTATTTCCTCATTGGCGACGAGGATGGCTCTCAGCAGTGTCTCCCTACTCCTTTGAAGTCTCGTCATAGCGCGGCCTGCGTTATTCCACACTCCCGTGCGACAGCGGACGCTGCAGGAAGGTCAGGAGGAGTGGAACAACAGGTCAGCAGGCGCGTCCCCTGGGGGTGTAATCTTGTCTTCCCCATTACTGTATTGACTCTATCTCAAAGCAGCAGTGTTTACTTTCAAGTATCCCCGGCTCGAGCACTAGTCACTGAGCAAGGAAGTGGGCGTGGCCTCCCTAGCATTGACATTATCGTTGCTGAGCAACCTGCCAATGCAGTTCTGGCAAGTTTCAGGAGCCAGCCATTATGACATGTATCCATTCTGTGGATGAGCAGCCATCACGTTCCAATTCAGACTGATGTAAGGAGGATTGTGACATCATACACAAGGGATTGTACTCATACAAGACTGATCCCTTTGTCTGCATAGCACAGCACTGTCACTGCTCAGTCTGTGCATCCACTGGGCATACTTGAACTGATCCGGAGTCTATTGGTTGCATCTAGCAAGCCCACTCTTTACCACTTTTTTTTTTTACCGCTTAAGACATGGCTGCTTCAATACCTCCGCCAATGTCATTTTTGAATGAACCTGGACGCCCCCATGTTAGGTGGGACAGGTGGAAAGACATGTTTGAAAACTACCTGGTGGCAATGGGAGGAGAGAGATTCAGCTCAACTCGCAAAAAGGCATTATTACTTCACAATCTTGGTGTGGAAGGCCGTGCAGTGTTTGATGGGTTAGGCAGTGCACAAGCTGGTGAAGCAGAGGACACAGATGAATATGCCCTTGCGATTAAACAACTCAAGGATCATTTTGAGCCTAAAAAAAATGTTACATTCGAGAGGCACAAGTTCTTTCAGCGTACGCAGGAGTCCTCAGAATCCGTGGAATCGTACATAGCCTCATTAAGGACATTAAGCCACTCCTGTGAATTCGAACATCTATCTGACTCGTTAATTAGAGATCAGTTAGTGAGGTGCACAAATAATATTAGGATACAGGAGAAATTGTTGGCAAAAGACATGAAGTTGGATGAAGCAGTGGACCTAGCCAGAAGCATAGAACAAACCTCACAATATGTCAAAGAACTGAAGTCTGACAAACAGAGTACCCAAGCTGTGTGCGCAGTTGATCACAGGAAGAGACTTAATGTCAATACAAGCAGGAAAGGAACATGGGGTGCGAAGTGTACCAGATGTGGCAGTGTCAAGCATGGTCCGAATTACCCTTCGTGCCCAGCAAGGAATGCTGAATGTTTCAAGTGTAGGGCCAGAGGACATTTCGCTAATGTATGCAAGAGGTCATCAATAAATCTCTTAGAAACCAGAGACAACCAAGAAGAAGGTGCTCACTCAGTTTGCAACATAAAGGAGGTATACTCCTCGCAAGACAACCCCAGACATGTCTTCGAGATTTCGACCATTGGAGGAGGAGACAGCAAAGGTCCAACAGATGTTTTTGTAATTGATGGTCAAGAAATACCCATGAAAGTTGACACATGTTCCCCATGGACCATCATTTCTAAAGAGACATTTAAAGATGTTCTAAAAAAGGATGAATCAATGCTGGATCCACCAACAATTCGGCCCTGCGGCTATGCGGAATCCCCTATTGAGATGCTGGGACAGTTTACTGCAAGTGTGCAATACAGAGGTGGAGAATGCATAGCTGACATTTTGGTTGCAAGAAAGGGAGCCTCCCTTTTAGGTTGGGAGGAACAAAGGAAGTTGAGAGTCAGGGTGCAAGCTAGTGCCACTGAGCCTGTCACCATTGCCGAGATTGATGGTATGTGGTCAAGAGAGTTCCCAGAGGTCTTCACCGAAGGTCTGGGCAGATTCAAGAACTTCGAACATCATATTAGACTAAAGAAAGAATCTCAGCCTATTGTTCATAAAGTGAGACATGTGCCGTTAAACATGAGAGCGCAACTACGCAGTGAACTCGATAACTTAGTAGATAAGGGTGTCATTGAACCTGTTGAGGCCACAGAGTGGTTGTCCCTCATTGTCTTAGTGGCCAAAAATAATGGTAAATTAAGACTCTGTGTAGATTTGCGCAGTCTTAATCACAATATTCTGGTGGAGAGACATCCCCTACCCAACATTTCCGAGACACTCTCCACTCTTGGTGAACCCAAATTGTTCTCTGTCATTGATCTCTCTGCTGCCTATCACCAATTTCCCCTTTCCCGAGAATCGCAACATCTCACTGCCTTTATCACACCTGAAGGCACTTATAAATACAATCGCATGCCATTTGGGTTGGCCTCGGCCGCATCTGTGTTCCAAAAGGTGATGGAGGAAGTGTTAAAAGGGTTGGAAAATGTTAAGGTGTTTCAAGATGACATTCTGGTTTTTGCAAGTAATGAGCATGAGCATGACAGAGTACTTAGGGCAGTACTATGCAGACTGAAAGAGGCTGGGTTAACGGTCCAAAGAAGCAAATGTAAAATAAGTGTTGAGGAAGTGGAGTATCTGGGACACAAAGTTTCGAAAGAAGGTATTTCTCCCAAAAAGTCACTCATAGAAAGTATTAGTAATACTCCTCAGCCCCAAGAAAAGGACCAACTACGTTCTTTCATGGGACTAGCGGAGGATTACCATAAATTTGTGAATGGCTTTGCATCCATCTCATCTCCATTGAGGGAGTTACTAAAAAAGAACGTGAAGTACACATGGTCCAAAGAGTGTCAGGAAGCATTCTTGCAAATCAAAGATTGTATAGTCAAGGCCCCATCCTTAAGTGGATTCATGTTTGGCAGGAAAATGTTGCTTTCAGTTGATGCTAGTACCCTTGGCTTAGGAGCAGTTTTGACTCAGTTTGACTCAGGTAAAACTGAATACACAATTGCATTTGCATCCAGGCAACTTAGAGGAGCAGAAAAAAATTACTCGGTCATTGAAAGAGAGGCACTAGCAGTATTTTGGGCAGTCACGCACTTCAAGTTCTTTCTATGGGGTCGACCTTTTATTGTCAGATCAGATCACAAGCCTTTGGTTCAATTGATGAACGGTTCTGAGTGGGCCAAAGGGTCTCCAAGAGTTTCGAGGTGGATGGTAGAACTCTTGGGTTATAATTTCAAGGTGTGTTACATTCCCGGGAGGGAGAATGTGGGACCAGATTGTTTATCCAGATTACCTGTGTGTGATGGTGAATTGGAGGGAGCACCTGAATTTCAAGATGTGAGCATTGCAGAAACTGAGCATGATGCCATTGATAAAGAGATGTGGATAAGAGCTGGTGAGGAGGATTTAATATTGAATCAAGTTATGATTTGGACCAGAGAAGGATGGCCTCACAAGAATATTGTGGGAAAAGAGTTTGACAGATATTTTGGTGTGAAGGACGAGTTAAGTATGTCTGAGGACGGATGTAAACTTAGAAAAGGAAATAGGATAATACCCTCCAGTGGAGTCAGATCTCATTTAGTAAATATAGCACATCAAGGTCACCTGGGCATGGGAGGAACAAAGAGATATTTGCGGCAATATTTCTGGTGGCCCGGGATTGACAGCGATGCAGAGAAGTGTGTTAGGGGTTGTAGAGAGTGTGGTAAGAGTGACAAGACCAAGATGGTTAGAGAAGTACCAATAAATCCTGTCAAAGTACCGAGTGAACATGGCAAAAAGTTGCAGTTGATTTGATAGGACCATTACAAAACCTTGACAATGGGTATAAATACATTGTTGTGTTAGTAGACTACCATTCTAAATGGATTGAATGGAAGGCTTTGCCTGAGGCAACCACTGCAGAGATGGTGTTATTCTTCGAGGAAGTGTTTTACAGGGAGGGTTTCCCGACAGAATTAATCACTGAAAACGGAGTACAATTCTGTTCTGAAAGGATGTTAACTTTCTTGAAGAAATTTTGCATCAGACACACTAGAACTGCTTTATATCATCCAAGGGCCAACGGCCTCGTTGAGAGAGCCAATAGGTTCATAAAGGGTGGTTTGTAATTGGCCATGGTTTCTAATCTAAGATGGTTTGGTGTAGTAAGAGAAATGATATGGTACTACTGTACCACACCACACTCAGTTACAAATGTATCTCCGTTCATGTCATTGAAAGGGAAACAACCTGGAACAAAACTATGTCCAGGGTGGATGGACTTAGCCAAGAGTTCCAACATTGATCGCGAGAGAATTATGACTCTCATCAAAAGTAATACCTGGAAAGTGGGAGATTGTATTCTCATAAAGAACCCTAGATTCACTCCCAAATGTGTAGAAAGCAAATACATTGGTCCCAAGAAAATATCTGCAGTAGGAAACAATGTAGTAATTGTAGAAGGGGGGAGTATTGGTCAATGTCCAGAATTGTGAAATGTCCAGAATGCATGAAGGACAATGCACATGATAAACATGACAATGGTGAACATGACAATGGTGAATTTGCTAATAACAGTATCAGAGACTCTAGTGTCATAGATAAGTGTTCCAAGGATGACAACAATTCAAGGTCTGCAGCAGAGACACATTCAAATAGAGTCAAGAACAAACCCAGCTGGTTTAAGGATTATTATGTGGAGTAAACAGCTGTATGCACATAAGGGATGAGATGTGTTATGATGTAAGTGTAAGTTAAAACAAGTTCATAAAAATGTATTACCAGATCCTAGTTAAGCTTTGAGCTGCACTATGAGCTCATTAAGTTCTAAGAATGTTATTCTAAGAATGTTGATGGGTTACAGTTCAGACTGCAGGGAGAGAGCCATGTTGGAACTCGGCTCTCATAGGCCGCTGTCGCTGTAATGAAATAAATTACTGTTTCTTCATCACGGCTGCCTGGAGCCCTTATTTCCTCATCTACCTCTATAACTGAATATGATCCAGTAGGGGCGGCTTGAGGGGTGATCGAGCAGTGTGGCTGCATAGGGGTGCAAAACATAGAGCGTGCAATGTATTGCCCCTCAAGCAGGCCCTGTGCGTTCTGAAGCGCAGTGCAAGCAATGTGACTTCAGAAAGAAGTCAGATCATTTCCGAAGTTGAAGTGCATGTGCTCCAACTACAGAAAGTAATGTTGTAGTTGTAGCATGGCATTCTAGAGTGCCGTGCTGCAACTAGAATGTTTCTTTCTGTCCGGCCCAACTGCGCATGACAGGAAACCAGCTTCCTGGTTTCCTGTCTGCGTAGTGGAGCCTGGTGTGGGGGAGTCGGTTGGAGAGGAGGCCTTCCTGGCGAAGACAGTTCGGTTCTAGAGAAGGTAAACAAAAAAAAATGTTGTGTGTGTGTGTACATTTCTGCTGTTTGCTTATGATGTATGTGTATGATGGTATGTATTGTTATGTGTGCAAGAATGAGTGAGTGTATGATGTGTGGGTGGCTGGGTGTGCGCATGAATGAGCGAGTGAATGGTGTATGGGTGCGAGAGTGAATGGTTTAAGTAAGTAAGTAAGTGAATGGATATGTGTGTGTGATTGTGCTGGGAAGACCGCAGAGGAGCTCATTTTGGTGGGGGAGGTGAGGGAGGGGCATGGTGCCCTAATGGCACAGCCATTTATTTTTGAAAAACAAATTTTATTGCCAGTTTAGTTATAACAACACAGAACAGCAGTTCTGTGTTCCCTACTAACCCAAACATTGAACCCCCTCCCCCGACCCCCATGCTACAGAGTTTTAAATGCCTCCACCAGATTCAGGTACATGATGAAACATCCTCTTTAACCAGGCTTCTTCTTCTGGGTACGCATATACGCAAAGCAAAGCGGGAGAACATCTCCCCTTAATCCCCATCCTGGGTGTTGAATACCTTGATCTCATCTCGTAATGGGCAGATTCTACTCCTCATACACACCCAGCCTATTCTTCAACCCCGTCGATCTAACCACCTGTATTTCTCAAAGAAGGGGAGCCATAAACCCTCAATGTCAGACCTGGACTCATCCATGAGGTGGGTAAGGTATTCCATATCATATATAGCATGAATCTTGTAGATCCACTCCTTTTCCACTGGCATTTGTGGGCTTTTCCACACTTGGGCCAGGCAGCATCTCTCTGCCACCATCATGATTTGAAACGCATATCCCTGTTTCATTTGTGGCTCCTCCTCTGTGCACACAACAAAGAGAGTAAGCCATGGTGAGAGGTCCCTCTGAATCCCGTCGACCCCCTTTATCCAGGACAGGTCCTCCCTCCAATATGCCTGCACCCTGGGACATCTACACCACAAGTGGATGTATTCCCCGTTTTCATGATGACATTTCCTACAATGTGGGTCGTATCCCTCCCTCATCCAGGCATCCTCGCTAGGGGTTAGTGCCATCTATGCAATAGTTTCAGGGTCTGATGTCTTTACTGAAGTGACGGACTGGAGCAGTGAGCCTGCTTACACATACGAGCCCACAATGTGTCCTCAATACCTGTGCCCAGGTCCTGACGCCATTTCACTCTTGAAGGGGGTTATCCCTCGGGATCAATAGGAGAAGCCTATATAGTCCAGCTATCAATCCTCTAGAACCTTTCTGTGTAATCAAGAATTTTTCAAAGTTCCCCAAGTCCCTCCTGAGATTTTTCCTCCACCTTCCCTCAGATAGGGCCCCCTTCAATTGTAAGAAATGGAAGGGCAATAGTTTACGGAGACCAAGGGCCTCCTCCACTCCAGTCAGATATATGAAGGCATCCCCTTCCCACCCTGCTAAACCCAGCCTCATACCAGGGTTGAAATGCCAGCAGTTCCTCGATCCCATCCCTAAGTGGTGGAGCCCAGATGCAACTCAAAGGCAATGGCCACGTTGTGAGCCACCTATTGTGCCCTCCCTCTTTCCAGATGGACCACAGGACTTCCAGGACCAGATGGTGGACTACTCTATTCGGGATGCGGGCTCTGGGTACCCATAACCACTCGTCTAATGTGACCGGGGCCAATACTGCGTTGTCCATTGCCACCCATTGTTTCCCTGACACCGGGTTAAAGTGGTCCACCAAGACTTGGAGCTGGGTCGCTTTGTAACAAGTTGGGATATCTGGGAATCCCACTCCCGGCTCCTCCTTTGGCCAGGTTAATGTCCCATAAGAGACCCTGTGTTTCGCCCCGGCCAAGAGGAACCGCAACATGTTCTGTTTCACCTCAGAGAAAAAGGATACAAGAACAAGTACAGGTAGAATCTGAAATAGAAACAAGAATGTATACAGTTTGCGTGCGCCATCCAGGACAATCCCGACCACCTCTCCATGTCTCACTTTATGACCGGGACAAAGGGGAAGGAAATTGCTGGGGAAGAGATCCCCAGAATGCCGCGCCACTTGGACCCCTAGGTAACAGAACGTTTCCATCTGCACCTTAAATGGAAGCCCTTCAACGTATTCCCATTCTCCATCTGACAGCCCCTGCCACATATGGCACCTATTTTCCCAGGTTCACCTTGAACCCTGACAACTTCCCATAATACTCCAAGCTCTCCAACAAGGGGGGAACCGATTGAGATGGCCTGGTGACAGAGCAAAGCGTCATCCTCAGAATGACTGATCTTACAGTTAGCCCCACCCACTGTGACACCTCTAATCTTCCCATTATCCCTGACCGATGCCGTCCACGGCTCCATCACCAATGCCTAAACTAACGTGGAAACAGGACATCCCTGGCACCTGCCTTGCCGCAGTGGAAAGGACCGCAATTCTTTCCCATTGACCACCACCCTAACAGTGGGTTCTGAGTACAGGGCCCATATCCAACCCATCCCCCTTAAGCCCATCGCTGGTGATGCAAAAACCTCCCCCATGAAGGCCCAACCCACCCGGTTGAATGCCTTCTCAGCGTCGAGGGACAGCAAGAGCACCCCCTCCTCGTTGCTGCCAGTGCACACAAGACATGGAGAGTTTTTCGCATTCTGTCTGCTCCCTGCCTGTTTAACACAAAACCTATCTGGCCCAGGTAAATCAGTCAGGGGAGATGCATTTCCAAACGTGTTGCCAGGATTCTAGCGAAGATCTTGGCATTTACATTAAGAAGGGAGATCGGCCTATATGAGGCACAGTCGGCTAGGTCCTTCCCTGGTTTCAGAATGCCTCTTATTAAGGCCTGAAGAAATGTCAGTGGTATCCTGTCCTGTACCCCTATTAAGTTAAATAGCTTGGCCAAGGGCGCTGCCAGCTTGGTTTGATATAGCTTGTAATAATCGTCTGTGAAGCCGTCACCTCCCAGGGCCTTTCCTACCTTCAACATTTGGATGTCTCCCAGCACTTCCACCCTGGTTATCTCTCCCTCCACAGCATCCCTCTCCACCCTTGTATAGAGGAGGAGTGAAGTACCCCCACCAAAAGCTCTGCCTCCATGTTGCCTATATGTTGGGTACCGGAAATTGTGACACAAGTGTACCAGTGGGAATGCCTGCACTGCAGAGAATCCTGGAAACAAGGTATCCATTGAGAAAACCCTATATGCATTCACAAAGATATGATGGTCTTCTGGACAAAGTCCCGGAGGAAGTACGAAAACAAGTGAAAAAGAAGACTGGTGATGTCATACGGAGCGGAGCTGACGTACCCAGAAAAGATGCACGAGGTAAAAGAACATAGACATTCTCTAAGATCTGAAGATAAGGTGGTAAAGATGAGCAACATTTCCGGCTCGAGATGAAGATGCTCATGCTATAGAAACGCTGAAGAAAAAGCTAAATCAGTTTATACTTGTACAGATGCAGTAACACAAGTAGACAAAGAGATTTTAAGGCTGGCTATGTATTGAATAGTTGTGCCGATGCACCAATATATAATACATAGGAATGTATAAAACCTGGATATTCCAGGATGCACTTTAAACAAGGCTTGAACCCAGTGATTGGAAAGGGTTTTCAGTGTGGCACAGTTGGAAAATAACTAAAGGCGATGGAGAAATACAAGAAAGGTTTGGCTGGCCCAGCACCAAGAAGTTGAGGCCACTGTGAGACTGGTTGTCCATCCAGTAGTTACATGAGCGTGAGAAAGAAACAAACGTCTGTTTGAGGTGAAATGGAAAAACATTGAAGGCGTCAAGAGTTCAGCATTTAATAATATTAAATGCTGCAAAAATCTTAAAGAAGCAGTCTCCAAGTCACATGGTCGGAGCAAAATAGACATTGGCCCTCATTAGGACCCTGGCGGTAAGGGGTTTACGCCAGCGTTAGCTGCGCCGACCCCTTACCGCCAACTACGAGTTCCCAAAGCGCCATGGTCACTTTTACGCCCGCTTTTTGCGGGCGTAAAAATCCATGGCGCTATGGGACCTTGGTGTTAATTACGCCACCGTAATGTACGGTGGCGTAATTAACGCCTTCCCCACTCCCATTGAGCCCTATGGGGCCGAAATGGGAATGGGGAAGGGTAAATGGGTCAATGGGGACTTACCGCCCCGCCAACCTCGGGATGGGGCGGTAAGTCCGCCATCCGCCATGGCGTAAACGGACTTTACGCCATGGCGGAAAAGTCCGTCGATGGCGGAAAAAATCCGCCAGGGTCGTAATGAGGGCCATTGTGTCGAGCTACACCGAAACCAACAAGATACTCCCTTTTATTCCCAGGCACAGAGAGCTTCTGCTAGGCCAAGTTCAAAGCCTTAATTGACTGGCAGACTGCAAAAGTGATGATCGATGTTGGGCTAATTGGGTGGGGAGGCATGCTCACGCCGACCCTCCTTGCACCTGGTATGGTAGCCTGCATGCTGCTAGCATGTGGAATATTCCATAAGTGTACAAGTGTGCCAAACCAATTGTAGAGGGCCACGTATCCAAGAGCCCTATAGTTTGCATAACCAATGAAGTGTTGAGTATTATTGTGACACAGAAGATGACTTGTACTTGGGATGGGCTTAGTTGCCCACCTGACAGTAGAGGCCCATCACAACCCCCATCAGTATGGAACATATACTTAGATTTTCTTTGTAAGCCTATCACATCCCCAAGTAGGTTTTTGTAGTTTGCCACGTATATGCACTGAGAGAAATCAAGCGAATGTCCGTTGATGTCTGTTGTAACTCCCTGTTTTAGACAATTGCAAATAAAACAGACTAAGTTTTGCCAACTTCCTGAGTCAGTTTTGATTATTGATGTTTGAGTAAATTCTGCATCCCCATCTAGCTCTAAGTATTACTACTTCATCTTAAAGGGCCCTAGGTCTATGGGTTCACTTGTAAGCTTGGGGAGGGTTCGCTCTACCAAGTACTGTTGGATGTCCTCCACAGATTGCTCTGCCGGCCTGGCATATAACTCCTTATAAACGTTTGCAAAGCAGGCCATAATGTTGGTTCCCCCATTCAGCACCTGTCCCCCTGTATCTCAAACTCCCTCTATCCTCCTTTCCGCCCCACAACCCCTCACGCTATTTGCCAGGAGGGTCCCCACCGCATCCCCCCTCTCATAATATCTCTGTCGGGTATATCTCATCTTCTTAAAAACCTCCTCAATTAGAACTATGTGGAGTTCATGTCTCTTGTCCTTCATCTCACCCAGTAGAACCTCCCTATCTGCATCACGCTGATTCAGCTGTGAGCGTAGGACTCTCAATTCCTCGCGGAGCTTACTTTCAATCTGCGCCCTTTTGCACTTCCTACGGGCCCCCTCCACGATGAGCAGATCCCGAAACGTGGCCTTGGCCTCCTCCCACACCGTCGACATACCCGTCTCCACGTTATCATTAGTTTCAAAATAGGCCCGTATTTCCCTCCCCAGAAAGTCCCTAAACAATGGTCTCTCAACAAAGTGTCACTGCATCTTCACCTATAGATCTGACGGATCTCCGGAAACCGCCAGTTCACCACTACAAGATCATGGTCTGACCACGTGATAGCCTCCATCCTAGGTACTCCAACCTTGCCTTTCGGCTCCCTCAGTATCAGGAGGAGGTCAATCCTTGTGTATGACTGATGCAGGGGGGAGAAAAACATATAGCCCCCCGGGCCCGGCCAGGACTTCTGCCAATCATCCACTCAGAAGTGAACCTGCAGAAGGTCCCTCAGGGCGAGGTTATCCATTGTCACCCCTTTCATACTCAAGCCTTTCACTGACCACAAGTCCAGCTTGGGGTCAGTATCAAGTTGCAATCTCCCCCCACTAACATAACACCTTCTGCTCACCCATCCATCACCTTAAACACCTGGCGTAAGAACCCCACCTGCCCCACGTTGAGCGCATACAGGGTAGCAAGCGTAGTCCGTGTTGCCTCATATGTGCCTTTTGTACTAAGAAAACTCCCCCAAAACCCCTCTTAACCTCATTCTCCATCAAATGGAAGGCCTTAGCAAGCAGTATACCAACCCCTTCCTTCTTGGAGGATTTGTAAGAGGCCCCAAAGTTCCTACCAATCTCTTTACCTTTTATCAGTGATTCCGTAGATAATGCATCTCTTGTAAGAAGAGGACCGCTAGTTTCTGTTTGCGGAACATATTACTAGTCAGGGACCATTTCTTTTCAGAGTTCAGACCCTTTACGTTTAGCGTACCAACCGGCACCTCAACCATTCCCCTTCTTCACCCTTCGCCTGCTACTCCTATTGTGTCCAATGAGGCATAAGACCACGATAGCATATGAATTACTAATAAAGTAATAAGAAAGCCCATTTAGTAACTCTCTTGCAACAACCCTAGCATGCCTACAACCTGCCTAACCTTCTGTTATCCCACCTCGGAGGCCATCGTAATCAATTGTTCCAAGTAGTTATTCATCAGTATCTTGATTGGAGTAGTCTGGTTAATCCAGGATGGTATGCCTGCACAAGTTCAGGTTTTAGGTTCCCAAATGTCCCGCTGCTTCCTAGTTGCATCACTGGACGTAGTTAGTTGGTGCTTATATTGTATAGTTTGTGCATTCTGTATAATATTTTGTGCTCTCGTCTAGCAGCGCTGTCAGTCCAGAAAAAGTAGACACCCCTCAATGATAAGGCAATGAACTTTGTTGGCCGAAGACCAACCGCCTCATGTGTTTAGCATTATTATTATGTAGCCATAAGTTTGACTGAAGCACAGCCATTGAAAGATCACTGAAATCGCCATTTTGTTTTCTTTCAATGTTTGCTTTTTGCTTTCTGTTAAAACTGCTTTGCTGAAATATTATTCTGCTCCACTAGTGCATAACGCAAGGCCGCGAGAGACATGTTGAAACATAACGCAGCAACCCAGACAGATATGCCCCGTCTCCTCCCCCACATATCCTTGGAAAGTAAGCAGCAAGGCATTCTAATCAGTACACAGGTGCCAGCTAGTCTCAGAAGCACAGTAGAAATGCTAGAAGCGAACATTAAATGACTTGAATTATGCTCTTCTTTGCGGCCCCCCTCTATTGAGCCCTGTAGAGCCCTGTAGAGCAAGTTGACCCCCAGTACACGAATAGAAACTAGGAGATAGCAAGGCCTGGAATGTGTCTCTCCCCTGTACGCAAATTGCTTGCAAAAACAGAAGCATTGTGTTCTTTTAAACAAAGACTTGTGTCTGTAGGCTATGTCAAGTTAAAATCATGGTGTTTCTCTGTGCTGTCTCGTTTTATCTGAACACTTGATCATTTTTTTAAGAAAAAAACTCACAAGACTAGCCACCAAAATAATAAAGAGGCTACCATAAAACCAGTCATAGTTAATGGTTGTTTCTTCACCTCATGATTAGGATTTATCACTAATGCATGGGTCCCTTGGGAAGGTTTAAATCACAAACTGCTCAAAAGTGACTGCAGTACGGAATTAGAGAGGACAGGAACACCTAATTTGGACATCTGTGGGCACCTGCGTGCTCCCTGTCGTCTCTGTATGTGCAGGTTTCGCCATTGTCCCCTCTACACCTATTTTAGCTAACTTTCTCTGTACCAATTTTGCCTCATTTGCCTGCAACTGTGGTGCCATTTCCTTTTCATTTTGTTTGCAGTGGTGTATTATTATACTCTGAATTTCCACCCACCCTTTCGCTTCAATGCCCACAATTATATCTAGTGCCTTCTGCACTTCTTTTGGTAAGCCCCTTTTGATAACAAAATAAAAATGAGGAACTGATCAGTTCCACTGGTCCCCCGTCTCCATCCTCCACATATCCTGAACCTTAATAATGTGTTGCACAGGGTCCTCATCATCACCCATAGTGTATTGTATAATTGACGTCAGGTCTTGTGTGTCAGGTTACGTGTGCCAAAGCGCATCACACACCTGCGCTCTGATGTTGTTGAACGGTGTGCCATCATGTGCATCGTTGTCTAACCTCACTCCTGGGTATCCTGCTTTAATCCATACGTCCCCCGTCTGATCTCCCACTAACGCCACCATTAAACTTTTCATATCACCCATAGCAAGAGGTACACCCGCAGTCTGGTTTTCAAATACGTACATCCATTTCCCTGCCCTTGCTGTTAAATGGCAGAATCGCTTTAATCATATTGTTCTTGTCGATCTGCGCCCCGGGCACATACTGTGCCCTACACATGCCCTTGTATATCAGGAGCATCTGTAAGCCTTCTTTCTTCAATTCCTTTCTTCCGGCACTTCCCTTTTTCCTCACTACTGACATCCGGCCAAACCTCCTTACCCCTCTTTCCACAAACTTTCCACCTGAGGTGTTATTCCTGGTGCCTGCTGCACTTCCTCCTCACTATCATCCTCGAACTCATCCACGGTATTCCACCCATCTTCTCCCGGATCCCTGCCTAAACTTCTGTTGGACCCTACAGTTGCATACTCTTCGCTGCCTGCTTGCCCACCCTCTTTCTTCTCAATATGTACATCCTTTATTGCTGTACTGTGCAGTCTAAACAAAATGTCCCCCACCCTCCACTCATCTAGCCTGCTCCCCTTAACCTCGCTCTGTGCTGCTCGCAGTCGCACCAGCTCTGCTTGCACCAATTTTAGTGCTCCTTCTAATTGCCTCTGCCCTGCGCACTCCTGAGGCGTAGCGATTACTAGAGTGGATATATATGTGGGTCGATGGGCCATGGCCAGGGTAGATACTGTGAGAAACCTAGGGTTATTCTCCCATTTGGACCAAGAGAAGCCTCTATTTGGGTGGCCAGGGTACACCCATCACACCCTGGGAGTGGACCAGTGTGGGAGGATCACATGGGTAGAGTCTGGGGTCATTCTCTTGGCAATACCCTAGGCGAGACACAGTATCCTCTCCCACCCATTATCCACAACCCCTCTGTCGTTTTGGGGTATTTTTCAACACATAACATCTGCCCCCACCTCATTTTCACATAATACTAGGAAAAAGAGGTGATCTGGAGGGATGAATATTACAAGTGAAAAACCCACTAAGACACAGAAGACAGACTGCAAAACTCTGACAGCAGGCTGTCCCCTTAATGAAGTCAGACAGGGACAGGCAGACCCAACCCTAATCACATACCCATGAACATCACACAGGTGTATAAAGGGAAGCTGCTGGAGAGGAAAGGTCAGTTGCACTTGGGAGCAGAGGAGGGAGGCTGCAAGGCTGAGTCTGGCAGAGGATCCCTACCACAAACCCAAGCACACCAAGGGGCAAGTCAGGGATGCTGGAAGGTACTGGAGAGATGGACAGAGCCCTAGTGAGCTGCAGAGTGCCTGGGAGACCTGGAAGAGGAGATGAAAACTGCTCAAACACTGGCCCTGCTACCAGAGAGATGGGCAGGAAGAAACCACTTCCAGAAGGCAAGACCAGGGGCATCTGGGGTTGCCTGGTGGTACCAACAGATAAACTCCTCCTCTGGGCCAGGCATGCAAACACAGGTCTCTGAGGGGCAGAGGGAGAGACCCTGACCTCTAACTAACATCCCTTTTTGGTTCCTACAGCTCTCTACGACAGACAATGCCATTTCGGGGAGCAACACATTGGGACCAAAATTCGCCCAGTGCATTCTGGAACCAGAAGTCCCAAAATATATATTTTTTTTTAATTCTGAACTTTGAAAGGAGGCTCGAGCAAGGCATAGGGAAGCTTTCTTTGTTGAACTGTTTCAAAAAAGGGGTCTGAGCCCGGCCAAGGCAGACCATTGATGAACTTCAGAAAGGACTTGTGTATATGTTTGAACTTTAAAGAAAGCCCAATTGAGGTCCAGGTGCAGAGGGGTACGGTGCCACATGGGTGCCCATGATAAAGGCTCTGTCTGGGACCTGTTTTTGAAACTACAACAACCAGAAGGCCCTAGGAAAGGGTAGAGTAAGGCGTCAGAGTGGTTCTACAAGGGTCACGTCAAATCCCCTGAACAATCAAAAGTCTCTGTCCCGTTGCTAGGAGAAGGGAACCCTGCTTTCCACTATGATTGTGAACTGTGTTAAAGATGGCTATGTGAACCCGACAAAGGAATGCCAAAGGGAAAGCTAAGAAGATTGAATCCTGCATTGTGTAGAAACTAAAGTGAACTGTGAAATGGGAAATTGTGAACCCGGCGGAGGGATGTCTGAATTGATGTGAAGTCTGACACACCGGGGAACCTTGTGTTGATCTTAAGAATGAAAGACTGTAGTGAACCCAATGGAGGGAGGCCCAAGCTGCAAGAAGGATCCAAGCCCAGTTGGAGGGACATCCTAGGGGTGAAGAGCAATTACCCAAGGTGCAAGAACACTGAGAGAACTTGTGTATGTTTGTCAGTGTGGAATTGGGGTGAAGAACAAGCGCCCAAGGTGCAAGACCACAGAGAAAACTTTTATTTGTTTGTAACTTCTAATCAGTAAACCTTCTAAGGCAAGAGACTTTTGCAGGAAAGAGACTCAGCCTCTGAAGGGGCTTTGATATCGTTGAACTGAACTGTGACCCTTGTGCTGCCACGGCCAGGAGTGTGATGTGCTTGAGAGTCCCGCCTTGTTCCGTGCTACAAACGTGGGGAAGGGAGACCCAGCCATACCATCCTGACTTATTATTTGGTGAACACTTCTTTTTTTTCTGGTGAACATTATCCCACACTCTAGTTTTTTTTTTTTATATAGGCCTTTTTTTTATTACACACACCGCCACTAGGGCTACCTTATTATTATTTGATAGTCATAGCTTGCTCGCCTCTTAGATTTAGGTTTAGATTAAGCATTTATCTCACCCATTATGAACTTCAATGAACTATGATCACTTGTGCCTGTCTTTAATGTTGCCACCATGAGTTCCTTACAACACATAGGTTGGGTTAGTGTATCCCATTGCTGGCAGCGCTGTCAATTGATATATCCCCTTGAACTCTGTCCATGTCCCACCCCCTTCTGCTTGTTTGTCTCGTCTGTAAGTACTATGTGCCCATCCTTCATCAGAGCCTTCCCCATCCTCAATCATCTTCAATAGGTCTGTTCTATAACTGTTTGCCCCTGTAGGTCACTGCTAGAAATGTAGTCATATGCTCCAGAATTCCCTTATTATGGGTGCCGTGCTCTGGCCATGAGCGAGGCATCCCCCTTGTGTTCCTGCCACTCACTGCTTATGGTATTTCTCAATGTTTTCCTGGTACAAGGGCAAGGCCTTATAAATGTACTCGAAGGGGAGTTTTCATACCATTGTAGCATTGTGTATGCTCTAAAAAGTCCCTACGCTTCTAATTGTGTTCTGTGCATGCAGCAGATGTCACAGCCAAAAAATCTATTTGCCATTCCTTCCTCCCAATCAGCCCATGTTACTGTCCCTCCCTTTCCCTTCACACACACCCACTCTCACACTCCACGCACTCAAAACAAGTTGCTATTTTAGCACTGCCCCTCCTCGGGCCTTCCCCTTACACAACAAGAAACCGCAAAACACTAAAACAATAAGCTAAAATAACAAGCTAAAATAACCTCTACTGTATCCAAGCCCACTAATTTAGCGGGGTTCCTATTTATGTCCTTTTCCTCCATTACACAATATAAGTGGTACCACTTTCTCCCCTTACTAGGGGAGGCTCACTACACTCCTGTTTTCCTTTCCTTAATGTCCTCCTTTAAAAGCTCAATAATAATAAAAGCAGAAAATCATACCCACGCCATACAAACAACCTCGTCCTCCACTCCTTTGCAAACCACTCTCTTCCCCTTATAACTCTCCCCTACTTGTTATCACTTGCTAGGGTACACTCTGCTCCTTGGATGTGCTCTCTTAGTGTTTATTTCACATTATGTATTGCCTGGGGGTTGGGAAGACCCTCTCTCCTTCCCAACAGATGCGTACAGCCAGGAGAAGAGATGGAAGCAGAAAAGGATGAAGGCAGTGAAGAAGGGACAAGTGGAAAACAGCCAGAAGAGAGGAAGTGAAGACATTGCACAGAGGAAGGAGAGGTAGCTGAAGAAGAGGCGAAGAAGGAGGAATTGAATGGAGGGGGCTGTGGGAAGTACCTTTGAGGCACAGGGAGCAGGATGGACCAAATGTAAGACAACAAAAGTCTACTTGTTAAGTGTGATAACTAGAGGAGGAACAAGCATCTGGCAGAAGATCGAGGAGGTCAGATGGCAGCCAACTTGAGGGCTATATAGAAGGTCTCGCAACTGACCCAGAGGCATGAGTCAGAGTCCACTCGAGGAGGAGGAGGGGAGTAAGACTGGATTGGGTGGAGGACACTAAGGCAGGGCAGTGAACCACAATCAACTCACGCTCCTAGAAACCTTCCTTGCCTAACCCACCTCTGGGAGACGCTGTGGAAGCTGCTCAAGAAGAACCTGAAACAAGAGTACCCGAGACATCTTGGCAACACTATCCAGTCTATCCTGGGGAAGGGCACTCAGACACCAACCAGCATTGAACCAAGCACCTATGTACAAGAGACTGTGAGTGAGTGATGGCAAGGAGACATTTGATGAACCCTTTTGAAGAAAGTGTTCTGTCATTCTGACCACTTTGGGAGCTGCACAACATAGTACATAGCCCCAAGTACATCTTTTGAAACAAATCCCTGAGGTGCATCCTTTGCTGAGTGAACTTGGCTGCATGACAGGGCACAAGACAGAGGCATCCAACAGGACTCTTACACTACCAAGTGGCATGTGGCATGTGGCATACGGGGTTGCACTCTGAAACAAGTGAACACTATAAATAATTGATTGCTGGTATTGCAGCTCTGCATTTCAGAAGCATCAGACACATGTTGAAGTGAGATTCAATGTATTTTTACTAGTCTCTCGGTATTCTTGTTCAATCTGCTTTGCTCTTTTACAGGATTTGTATGTATACATGCACCCATGGTTTCATTCTCCCTCATCCCTGCAACGGTCAGAGAACACGCATATGAATATTTCTTTTGTAAAATACTAAATTAGGCAAGTTACATGAAATAACAGAATGAAATGCCAAATGGGGGAGTGAAGATCTCTTTTCTTTTTATATTCTAATGCCTCGCTTAATTCATCTGACCCTGCTCTAGATCAAAGCATGTGAAACTCATAGCAGCGAACAAACCTTTTAGCTGAAGAGAAAAGCGAAGCAATGCACACATACACAGATTGTATTTCTCGTTAGTAGTAGAAGAAGAAATGGGACAAGAAAGGGTCCAAGGCTGAGCCTGCACAGCAGCAATAACTGATTACAAGTATCAGCGTCACAGGGTTGTTCCATTCTACAGCGTGTCAGTAGTGACCTTTTTAACAGACTTTTCAATTAAGAAGGCTAGAAAAACAAAAGAATAAAACAAACGTGTTAAATCAAATTAAACATTGCGAGTATTATTTTAATGGAAAAGGTCAAAAGGTTAACCTATCTCAGTTGTTGCTTTTTATTTTGTTCAAGGGCTTAATTTTTCAAACTAAATGCAAACAAATAATAGAGCTGAAATCCAGCTGCACCTAACATGTCTGTTTCAAATCAACAACCGTTTTGTAAAACAGTGGACAGTGCTGTGGTATTAATCATAGCGAACTTCTTACTTGCATTTGGTTTTGCCATGTGATTTGATGGGGAGATCCATTCAATTACATTATAAATAGAAGTATTGGCAACATGGTTCTGCTGAGATAGAACAGAATGGCTCGTGGTGCTTGTGAGAGTACATGTCATCATGCCCAATTCCAATCTAGTGATGTCCAATCCTGGTTGTTTTTGGCACATTTTGATGGGGCGAAACACTACCATATAGGGCGAAAGCCTTTACAACAGAGCTGGAAGAAAGGGGTGTTAGGAACCAGAATATTTAGCTGGCACGGCTCTGGAAACGCTGTGGCACGAAATGGCTGAACTACTTGTTATCTTTTGATCATGAAGATCATTGAGCTGGGATTTCTTGTCAGGGTCCCAGCGATCTTACTTGCTCCCTTGTTTGTCTGTGCATGAGCCTTAATCTGGGGGCACAGGCATGCCCTGCTCTTCTATTATGAGCCACTGGTTCCCCAATCCAGGCCGTAAGCAACACTGCATAAACCACCATATTTATGCAAAGCTTTTTATCCTAAAACTCCCACCCTCTGTCACTACAAGTGATATGCCTTACCTGGACCCTTCCTGCTCATCTCTGCCGATGAGCCTTTACTCCCGTGCTACATTTAAACCCCCTTTACTGTGCCCTCATCCATCTGCACACAAGCTCATTTTCTACACACTCCTGATCTCCTGGGAACTCTGACTCTGATTGCCCTACAATCTTCCAGCCTCACTTAAACTTTCACACGGCCCCCGCTATGCCGCTGCTGCAAGCTTCCCAAAGCCCGCACTGCACTATCTGCAACTTAACTTATCCCTGCATTTCAGGACCATGCAACATATACTACTCACAATGTAGATTTTAGGTATGCTGGTACAACTGTGCATTTCCCCATTTTGTACTGATTTTTAGTGGTTGATGGGAAATTCGAACCTAGGTGTGCTTTTCCAGCTGTGCATTCCCCCATTGTGTACTGATTATTTTAGTGGTAGTTGGCAAATTCGAATTTAGTGGTGCTTGTCCAACTGTGCCTTCTTCTGGTAAATTCGAATTTTATGTTTTGCTCTACATCCCTGAATCCTCTTGCCTATCTTTTGCATGTCTAAACTTCTCCTTCTCATCATTTTGACTGTCCCTTCGCCCTCCCTACTCCCCCTTCCTCATTTATGTCACAGCACTTGCACGCTTTGAAATGCTGTCAGGCCTAGTACAATAATATTTCAGTTTTTTCCTCTGTGTTGCTGCATCCACCTGTTCACATTTTGCGCTCGCTCATCCTGAATGACTTGAGGCCTGTACGAATATTTGTAGGCTGTGCATCCTCAAGTTTGTGCTGCCTTCTAGTGCTTTTGGCAAATTCGAATAGGTGTGCTTTACATCTTGCATCCCTTGCCTACCATTTGCCTGCCTGATCTTCACTATCATGTCATCTTGTCTGCTCCTTCGCCCTCTCTTACCCCTCCCCTTCTTCCCTTCATTTGTGTCATAGCACTTTCACTCTCTGAAATTCCGTCAGGCCTAGTACAACAGTTTTGTTCTGTTTTTCTGTAAAACAGTGGGCCTGATTCCGAGTTTGGAGGTAAGTTCCGTTCATTACCGGCATTGTGCAAATAGTGTGTCCGAGCTGGCAATAGACCGCTAAAAGCGCCCTATTATGAGTTCGCGGGCACAAGCTTAGCGCCATGCCGGTAATGAACCTGGCGCCATGCCGCAAAAACCGCTGAAAAATCCTCTACCGGCATGAATCGCACCGTAGCGAACACTACCGCCATAGAGTAAAGCGGCATTAGCAGTGACCGTAAATAGCTGTCACCGTTATTTACGGTCACCGTTAAATTGCGGAACCGGAAACAGCGTCATCGCACAAGAACTGGAAGGAGCACGGCAGCCATCTTTAAAAACACAATCTATTGCCATCCTCACCAGACAGGACCCATGGCAAACTTTCAATACTGTGGAAACATCCCATCATCAAGGAGGAATGCCAAAAGCACCAAAAAAGGGAGCTGCCCGCCTCAGGAAGGAGCGCTTCAGCCATGGTGAGCTCCAAGTGATGGTGGACACCCTCCACAAGCATGCCGACACCATATTCAGCAGTGACATGTGGAGGGTGACGGTAATCAAGAAAAAAGAGATCTGGGCTATGGTAGCGCAGAAGGTGAGCACCGTGGGAAACATCTCCCGCACCACTAAGGACTGTAGAAAACGGTGGGACAACCTGTACCTGAGGGTGCAGAGCATCCTCTCGGCCAACAGAAGCCAGGCCCTGGAGACAGGAGGAGGGCCAGGTTCCCCCATGAAATTGATGCTGTGGGAGGAGACATGTGCGGCCATGATAGTCCCAGAAGTCATTGAAGGGGTTGGAGACATGGAGTGCGGGGCAACGTCATCCATTGATGGAGATGAGAGTCCAAAGTCAATACTGCCAATGCATTTGTTATGAAAGTCACTGCTAAGGGCTGGGCAAGGTGTTACGGCATGGTCGGCCACCCCCCCCCCCGCTTTAAATCATGCCGAACCAAGTGAGACCCAGGCTAGTGCCAGGTGCAAGGCTGTAACCTATATGACACATACCACACAAAGAGGCCCATTCCATGAGGCACACAGGGCAGTTGATGTAAACAGTGTGCATGTGAGCCAGCACAGTACCCAGCCAACATGAGTGACACAGACATATGCATGCATCTACCATCCAAGCATAGATCAATGTTCCGTTCACCACCCAAATGCCGACAACCCACTAGAATCTGATTGTGATATTGTAGGCATGTCCAAATGCTGACTCTCAAATCATCACTCATGCCGTCCCTCTCTTCCACCCCCACAGGCAGCGAGCATGACAGCAAGGACCAGGCAAGCAACCGGCCCAGCACCTCCAGGGGCCAAGAAAGGCCCCGCCGTCTACCTGCGAGCAGGAAAACACCTCAAGCCACACCACCGGCTCCAACAAGGCCCATGGAGGGTGCACAACCACCACCCCCACCACTACCCCACCCTGCACTGGCAGCAGACACATGCCCTACACCGCACTCTGAGGAGTCTAGTGTGGCTGGGGAGATTGCAGACACGGGCCCCCTCGATGTCCCTGACAGCCCCTCATCCATATGCGGAGCAACGGAGGAGGACACTTATGACATTGTCCACACCCCTGATTTGCAAACCAACCCCCAGGTCTCATATAGTGACTCTGGTGAGAGTGATACACCTGGGTTTATGGGGCAAGGAGCAACACTGGAACATGCCAGTCCTGTGACCAGTTCCCTTAGTGACGCACCGGAAAGACATGTGAGCCCGATTCCCAGCGGGCCAACCACATCAACCACATCAGCCATTGATGCAGAGTGGGCTCAGCAGCTCATAGGCCTCATAAATTACTTTATGCAAGACAATCGTAGGCCAGGGAGGAATGGCGGAATGAACTCAGGGCACTGGGCGAAGTCATTACAAGCAGCACAAACCGGCACTGCGAGGTCCTTGGCCGGATTTCAGATGCCCTGGAGGCTGCACATCCTGCACGACAGCCCCAGCAGGAGGACACACCTTCTCAATGCTCCTCCACCCAGACTAGCCCGCTCCGTCGCTCCCAACGTACATTGCGCCGCCAGGACATGGCTCCCCCTGGCTCTGGGAGCGCACAGTGACAATGCTGACATACACATGTGGCCTATGTGGTTCTTATGGGACTACTGTGGGGTTGTTGTGGTGGGAAGGGGAGGGGGGTGAGGGTGTGTTTGGGAGTTGTGGGGGGAGTAGGAGGGGGGTGAGGGTGTGTTTCAGAGTTGTGGGGGGAGGGTTTGTTTCTCACGTTTGAAGCTTCTAATTCAATACACCGGTTGTTCATCAAAAAAACAACAGAGTGGACATTCATCATTGCGCATGTGTCATTTAATGTTGCACAGTGCATAGTGTACATGTATCCCCACACCCAGTGCCCGATGTCCTGACATCCTCACACCCTCTGCTGACTTGTGTGTCAGAAATATTGTCCAATCAATGATTGCCGCACGGCACGTCCCTCCTGTGCATCGGCACCGTGATGTTGTCCTGCCACTTCTTCCTCCTCCTCCCCTTCATCTTCCTTAGGTGGTAGCAGTTCCATGTCAGGGGGCAGGGGTACGTTCTGATGGATGCACATATTGTGCAGCATTGCACATGTCATGGTGGTCTTGGACACCTTCTCATGGCTGTAGATAAGTGCCCCACCCGACCGGCTGAGGAAACAAAATCGTGCCTTCAACAGGCCAAAGGTCTGCTCAATCACCATACATGTATGGGTATGGGAACAATTGTAGTCCTCCTCGTGCCTGTTCTGTGGGTTTCGGACAGGGGTCATGAGCCACGGCTTCAAGGGATAGCCACCATCACCTGCATGAGAGGGGAATGAAGGTAAGCGTTCCTACATTCATGGTGGACAACTGTACTAGTCATACATGGCAGCAGGTGATTTCTGCCCATAAACACATGTCCCTGGATGCATTGCCCCCTTTTCTGGCCCCGCTATGTGTCCTTTGCAATGGGATGATGGAGGGGGTAGCATCCTCAGGATGGGTTATGGTGTGCACTCACATCTTGTTGCACGTGCATCCTATATGCATGCAGCAGTGTTGGAGTGAAATCATTGATGTGTTGTGTTCTGTGAGATTTGGTAGTAGGGAGTGTTGGCTGTTGTCAGTAGCATATTCGTAATTCTGCACTGATCAGTACCATGGTGACTTGCAGCCCTCCTATGGGTGTGCGGAACCAGTGACACGCTGTGGTATCCCTGTTAGGCTCAGTTCAATGCACTCCCAGGGATGACTGTCCCGTGTGGTGATATGCTGGAGGCAGCGACATAGTGCATATGCAGTGCAAAAGTCGGGAGAGCATACAAGCACTGAAATGTTGTTGCTCGAAACATGTTAATAAAAAACAATTGTTTAAGTACTATAAACGTGTCATCAATGATGTCATTATATAATCTCGGTTTACAAAACCTATGGGGAACGGGCATAGTTTATTGGGTTTGGCCACATAAACATTTCATTGGGTTACAAATATATGATGGCTCCACCTGGAACCACCACTATATTGATATGGTGAAAAGTACATCATCTCTACGACAAGTGGTTGGTTAGCATGGTCCAGAGTCGGCCAAGCAGTGATGCGCAACCTGTTCGCTTGAAGGTGAGTCTGGTTAGGAAGTAAGAGATGCTAAATGTTGAGTTGTTGAAATTCTTAATGTTGAGCCTTGCCACCTCCTGTGGTTGTGCATGTTGTACTGCCATGTATTCTTTTATTCATGAGCATGTGAATCCATACCAGACCCCATGCTGGAGAAGGAACAAGTTACTTACCTGTAACTGTTGTTCTCCAGCATGGGTCTGGCATGGATTCACATGCAAACTCTCCCGCCTACCCCTCTGAGGCTCTTCTCTTGGTCCTACTGCCACTTTACATGCTACCAAATCTGGGGATGGCTGCCTGGGGGTGGGGCTTGGGTGGAGGGAAGTCGTTGGCTGGGGCGGTGGGACCCGGGGACCGGTGATTGGCTATTGGGACAAAGACAGTTCAGAGGTGAAGCTGACTTTTTCTTTGCTGAGGGTTCCCAGCCTGACGACGGGGAGTGTTCATAAGCATGTGAATCCATGCCAGACCCATGCTGGAGAACAGTTACAGTTACTAGATCAGCAAGTACCCATTTGCGATGGAACACAGACACTTCCTACACCCTCAGGTGACTTAAGTGACTAGACCACTGTGGACATTAATATATCACTGTTGCATTTAGAGTAATACTGGTGAGTATGTCAAGGAAAAAGATTATTAGAACAAAACAAGAGATCACAGAAATATTCTGAAGCAGCTAAGAACTTTAAAAAAATAAAAAGCAAAGGCAGTTAACCCCTTCCTGGAAGGAAGACCAAACAGAATGTCAGAGGAAAGAAGAGTCATTCAGGGAGCCAGGCTAGGCCAAAGTCAATTGGGCAAAAGTCTAGGTGAGCTGAAGCACTTCTTGCAGGTAAGTAAAAGTCTTGCACAATGTTTTAGAAGTAGTTGTAGAAAAGAAGAAATAAATCAAAGTAGGGCCACAAGCTAATTAGGCTTGTGAGGTAAAGAAGCTGATAGCAACTCTACAAAAGCAACCAAGACAAGTCTCAACTGAGAACAAGTGAGGGTACACAACACGAGGTACGTTCTCTTAGACTTTACAGTACTTTACAGCATTTCCCATCCTGGAGCACGTTGAGTGTCTGCAAGCATGTAGTCACCCGTTTACTGGTTGATTTAGGTTTGCCACTGAGCCTGCGCCCCTGCTTGAGTCTCCCTTGCCGCTGTCCCCCTCCCGCTTCCCTCTTCCTTGTGCCTGCGCTCCATCCCGCCTCCTGAACCGCCCACTGCCTTCCCATTGGTGCATCCTCTGTTTGGTATGAGTGTACCTGCTTGCGTGAACACACAGGCTCCATTTCCCATCTTGGAGCATGGTGAGTGTCTGCAAGCATGTAATCACCCGTTTGCTGGTTGATTTAGGTTTGCCACTGAGCCTGCGCCGCTGCTTGAGTCCCCCTTGCCGCTGTCCCCTGACCCGCTTCCCTCTTCCTGGTGGCCGCGCTCCCCCGCCTCCCGACCAGCCCACTGCCTTCCCATTGGTTCATCCTCTTTATGGTACGAGTTTACCTGCTTGCGTGACCACACTGGCTCCATTTCCCATCTTGGAGCACAGTGAGTGTCTGCAAGCGTGTAGTCACTGTTTGCTGGTTGATTTAGGTTTGCCACTGTGCCTGCACCCCTGCTTGAGTCCCCCTTGCTGCTGTCCCCCTCCCGCTTCCCTCTTCCTGGTAGCCGCGCTCCCTCCCGCCTCTCGACCCGCCCACTGCCTTCCAATTGGTGCATCCTCTGTTTGGTACGAGTGTACCTGCCTGCGTGACCACACCAGCTCCATTTCCCATCTTAGAGCACGGTGAGTGTCTGCAAGCGTGTAGTCACCAGTTTGCTGGTTGATTTAGGTTTTCCGCTGAGCCTACGCCCCTGCTTGAGTCCCCCTTATCGCTGTCCCCCTCCCGCTTCCCTCTTCCTGGTGGCCGCGATCCCCCCCGCCTCCCGACCCGCCCACTGCCTTCGCATATGGTGCATCCTCTGTTTGGTACGAGTGTACCTGCTTGCGTGGCCACACCGGCTCTATTTCCCATCTTGGAGCACGGTGAGTGTCTGCAAGCGTGTAATCACCCATAGAACCGACAAAGTGGGGGAGCGGATAAAGAGTGTGGTGCGGACAAAGAGTGTGGAATGGAAGAAGTGCATGGATCAGTAGGAATGCATGGAACTGATTGAACAGATGGAGTGCATAGACGTGAGGAAGTACTTAACAGTTAGGGGGCATAGAATCAACATTGTACAAGAATGGTTGGAGTGCATGGAACGGTTAGATTGTATAGAACGGTTGGAGTGCCTGGAATCGGTTAGAGTGCATGGAATCGGTTGGAGTGCATGGAATCGGTTGGAGTGTATGGAATCGGTTGGAGTGCATGGAACAGTCGGAGTGCATGGAATTGTTGGAGTACAAGGAATGGTTGGAGTGCAAGGAATGTCTCGAGTGCATGGAACGGTTTGAGTGCATGGAACGGTTGGAGTGCATGGAACAGCGGGAGTGCATGGAACAGCGGGAGTGCATGGAATGGCTGGAGTGCATGTAACGGTCGGAGTCCATGGAACGGTCGGAGGGCATGTAACGGTCGGAGGGCATGGAATGTTTGGAGGGTGTGGAACATTTGGAGGGCATGGAACGGTCGATGAGCATTCAATGCACGGAGCATGGAGGCACTCAATCTCAAGCACCTACTGTAAGCCACTATATCACACCACCACACTTACTCTCTTCTATACACCACCACTCAACTAGAACACAGCGATACTATGACACATTCAGTATAGCCTTTCTCATACCAACACCTGCCACACACTCCATCATCCTAATTAAACACAGCTGGCTGCACACCTGCCAGCCTACGCATTCTCCTCAGGCCTAACGCAGCCAGAATCAGTCTGGAATCACCCTGCCAGAATGAATACATACTTCTGATTTCTCCAACCACCACACCAACCACTAAGAATCAGCTATCATACGAGCGTCACACCTGCTGCACACATATCTGGTGCACACCCACACCTTATGACTCTCTCTCTCTCTCTCTCTTTCTCTCTCTCTCTCTCTCTCTCTCTCTACTGACTTTACTACGGATCCCGAGGGAGTTCGACCTACCAGCGCCTTGCGATCAATGGTACATAAGGCACTATATAAATGCAAAATAACAAAACATACTGGTTGATGGGCGGCATGACACTAGGGATTTTGATAGTTTGGCCCTCTGTAAATTAACCTTGGACACTTGACAGGTCGTCAAGATATGGGACAGACAGGGAGTAGGGAGAGAGAGACCCATGGATTGTTGGTCATGTGACCGGGCAATCTCTTTGTACTTGGTCTTGTGTGGTGGCTTGCATCTATATGTGCATCTAGGGAGTACTGCAGGTTCTCTATCTATGTTGGCATCTAATGAAAAGTCATTGTTCTCCAATTATGGATCACGTTCTAGAAGACTGTGTATGAAATTGAATTACCTCCTATTCACTGAGGTTTTAGCTAATATTAATGTATGTGCCGTGTTTTCTGTTGCCAACAGGGACTCTCTTGAGTACTGTTCACAGAGTCTTTTGGCTTACTTCGTTCCTGCACTTTGCTAACAAAGACTGGTTGCATTCTTATAAATCTTTAATTAATCCCTTTGACCCGGGAGGATAGCTCAGTGGCAACGTGTTCACCTCGCAAGCAAGACAACATGGTTTGATTCCCGGGTCCGCGCTTAGAAACCTCTGGGTATTTAAGCACGTTATAAATACGCAACTAAGACAAAAAAAACAATTACGCAACTAACAAACAATTCCTGTAACAGCGCCTCGATACCCGCGGGCTGTGTGAGTGCTTTAAAAAATGCAAAATAAATATATAACTAAATCTGGGCATATACTGCTTATGTCTTGAGAATTGTTATCTCGTGCCTTTGTTCTGCAGTTCCAATCCTCCCTTATTTCACTCTGACCTTTGGCACTAGGTGGCAGCTACTTTCTGAGCTCCTCATGGATATGTATTTCTGTGGATTAATCTCTGAGTTTTCCCGAGGACATGAGGCCTCTGCTCATTCAAAACCCTTTTGCAACTTGCTTTTCTAAGAAGATGGCTGTCCAATTATACTCTTGTATCTGCATTAGCAAGCTTTATTAGAATGTAGTTGATGGTGCAGTCCCCTTATACATTGGTCATGTTAGTTTTCTTCATGTCTGTAGATGCTATGTTAATATTCAACATGTATAAATGCATATATTACCTAGTGTATGTGTTCTTCACGTGATGAGCATGTTTGCTTCATGTCTAATACATGTGATTGTTACTGTTACAATGTTAAGTTGACTGATTTTGCCATCTTCAGCTTAAATTGCCTACATGCCCTGCTGCACCTGATTGAGGGTAAGGGTGGTACTCAGTGGGTAATGTTTCTCACCTTTGTGGTATTGGGTCCGGGGGCAGAGCAGAAGCTATGGATGACATATTCATCTCCCTCTAAACAACATTGCACTATGCCATGTATTCTCATAAGTCATAAATGGCCCAGATCTCAGATATAAAGGAGCAAACATTATATGACACCAGATGCACTGTTCGCAGTGAGGGTATGGTACACCAGTTCAGATGATGCTTCATCCCACAATAAGCAATAAAGAAAATAATGTAATATGTAAAATGTACCTCAGGAATCATATTTTTGCTTCTAACTATTCATGGAAGGTCCTAGATATATACTTTTTAGAAAATGTTCAGGGTGAAAAGATCTATAAGCGGAATGTAAAATGATATTTTTGAGATATTATGTTATTATGTGAATTAGGCAATTGTGGATATCTTTGCATAGGTCCTTATCAAAGTGATTCATATATCGTAGAGTATTTGCCGGTGAGCCTGTTATTCTGAGCTGGAAATGAAATGTTTATATAAAAGTGTCAGAAGTACAAATGTAAAAATATGAAAGTCATCCATCATATGTCCTGCCATATCATATTATTTGGTTCATCTAAGTGAGAGTAATATGATGAACTGATTAGTACTTGATCACATGTGAGTAACATGCTGTTTCAGAAAGTTGCAATTGTTTAATGTCAAAATCTCTAAGATGACATCACATCAAATGGGAGGGAAATTGGGTTTCGAAGACACTCCCATTAGAGTACCGTCTTCATTATAGCAAATTATACCCACCTCTAAATGTTAAGAAGGATTTCTGAACTCTGACCTGGAGGGGCAGAGGTTCAGAAGGCCAACCTAGTTTCTTGGAACAGGGTAACCTCTGGACAAGCCAGATCAATCGGGGTAGCTATGGCAGGTGGTCAAGACTAAGTCTCAGGAGGGGTGAGGGTGACTGAAAGACCTCAATGGGCACACAAAGCAAGGACACTTACAAATTACTCCAGACAGGTGTTATATTAAAAATATAGACACATTTATTACAAGGCCTTTGTAACATAGACCATAGCAAAGAATCACAGTAACACTAGATTAAACCAATACATCACAATCAACCCAATATATATACAAGACCAATGGGGTGTAAGGGGTTAAACTCATGAAATATGTAGACCACCTAGATGGGGAGGAAAACAGGCAGTGCATGTAATCTTTAGACCCAGTTCCACATCAAGAATACACCTAACTAAGAGGCAGTCGAAGCCCTACGAAGAGAGGAGCCTTATGCTCAATAGTACCTGCACGCGCTGGTGCCAATGGACAAAATAGGGTCTCTTCAAGGGTCTCTAGCAGCTCAGGAAGGTGGATAAGGCGATGAAGAACAAGTTCCCACTATTCAAGCAGGACCTCCACTTGAGGGCAGAGGCAGTTTGAGAGTGCGGGATGGAGTTGCTATTTTGCAATAGCTGTGGAAAGGAAAGGGGCCCTCAGGGGTCACTTCGTGTGTAAAAATGGGCTCCAGACTAGGGGCCACCGGTTGGGGTAAGGACTACTCACCGGTCCCCGATGCAGGCAGACCCAAACTTCCCCAGTACAGTCCACTTCTCTGGCAGGTTTGAATGCGACAATCAGGACGTCTCGACACTGTGTAGTTCCCGAGATACAGTGAGGATTCCGAAATGGGACAGTGGCGATTTCTCCACTCCGGGTGGAGGAATCAGCCCAATTCCACTGCAGCAGGCTTCAGGGGGAAGGGGGTCACAAATGCAGCAAACTTGCACAGGTCGTTGCCACAGCAGGGCAACACGGTAACCGCGTTTACTCCGGTCCGGGCGCACCCGTCTCACTTCATACCTGGGAATGCCAAGTGTACGAAATTCAGTGTGAGGGTGCCGTGGACACAGAGCAAGCAGTACACCAAGTTTCGAGGGCCTCCCCGAAACAGCGGCGGTAACAGAGCAAACGTCCTGTGTAATCTGGTCAGCCCACTGGTTGGCCCAGGGACACTTCCAAAGAGGCTTACTTGCAGTGTTTGTTGAAGGTGCCGAGTATAGTTGATCCCACTATTCCAATGGGTCGAAGCGCCTTCGCAGACCTTCTAGGACGATCAGATGCAGAGGGGTCCCACGGTTCAACAGCGGGCTCAGGGTTCCAAACCTTCCAGCGGGTCACCAGCGGTTCCTTGACTCGGCTTCTTGTTACAGGATACTTGGCTCCTTATCCCTTGTTCGGTGTGAGCTCAGGAGATCGACATGGTAGTGGTATGTTCAGCCTCCTCTTATCCAAAGTTCCCTTTGTGCCAAAACGGAGAGGACCCAATGGGAGATCTGCTCACAAACCCTCACTCCATACGTGGACCAATCATGGACCACGGTGGTCCCATGCATTCAGGACACTCCAGACTCTCTGGCACCCAGGTTGTGTATTGGGAACAGACATACCAGCCCACATCCTGGAGGCACACACACAAGGCATGGAGAAACCCGTGAAAGCATTGGGTTTCGCGGGAAGGTGCATGACCAAATACGGACTGAGCCGGATCGACTCGACCTGGGGAAGATGAAGGGGCAAGATGGCCAAAGGACAGGACAAAGAACCTCGTGGCATGGCCATTTTGGAGCCAGGCCACCTATTTGTGCCAAGCGCAGTAAACGGGGGTAACATGGCAAGAAAGGGTTAAAACCATAAGAAAACGATAGCTGCCACCAATCCTGTCCATGACACATCTGCACAGTTCATAAAAAGTCCAGCGATAGTTTCTAGGGCCTTTGGAAATGACTAGAGACCCAAGTGTGCTGTAACTTAAGTTACATTGCACACTTGTTACATGTTGCACAAAAGTTGCAACATAAGGAAAGGTCTAAGGGAAACAAAGTCTCCCAGTACTGACTGTCTTAAGGGCATGTCAGTTTACCCATAAGAAGTGAGCGAAAGCCCAGAGGAGTGCAGCTGAGGGCTGTGCTTCTCTGGCAAAGTCAGTCATTGGTGTTACAACAGCAGCAAAAAGTTTGGGGGTTGACACATGGAGGGAAAATTACGTACAATTATGGAATCTATCCTAACACTAAAGGGAGTGGTTTCTACTCTATAAAAGTTCAAACCCATAGATTCTGTACAGAAACGCACTCACTTGATCACTCACTCACTGGCTGGCTGATAGAATTGATAACAACTGAAAGGAGAGGGGACTATTTTGCTTTCCTTTGGACCCATTAATGGATTACTATCAGCACCCGGTAATAGAGGCCTAATTGGAATAAATATTCCAGGGCTTCTTTAGTGGAAGAGACAACAGACATGCCCAAAATAGAAAGAAGCTAACCAGACTGTGGAGGAAAGCTGAACCCATCTTGCTGACTGATGCCTACCTGTTCCTAGAGGGGGGATTTGAACCAGTCCTTAAGGGAGTGCCCTCCTATATGGGAGACAATCAAAATAAATGAATATGTAATATTAAGGGGAAATAATCCAGTGCAATAGATTAAATCCCAGCCCTTTTGATTAGTGAAAGTACTGATGGGATGGGGTATGCAAATTGATGAGACATACTGAGAAATTAATAAATGTTTTAGAAGTGTGTGTGCTTTTGGAATGATAGAATTGATAGATTAGGGATATGGTGTGTTTACTAGGTGATCCCCTGCCTCCTTCTAAGTGTAATTATCAAACACAGAAGAAGTATTCAGGGAGTCAAAAGGATTACTCACTGTGTGCACACCTAGAAAAATAATACAAATTGAAGTCATTTCCTGGTTACATCACCAAGCAATGTTCTGTTACTGGTGCTGAACCCTTCAAGACAAAGGGGAAAGTGTAATGAACTGCTAGCCATTTTCCTGCCTTTAAATTGTCCATTGAAAATGAGAAAGGTACACTTTTACATCAGAATGCTATAGAAACACCACTGAAGGAAATCTAGCCAACATATACTTTGATTTTGCGATTGATTCACATGGAGGAATGCCAAGCAGCTTTTCTTACTAAAATGCTGTTTTAAATTGAGATATGTCCATTGAGGGGGGATGTGTATTTGCAATGAATAAGAATTAGATTTAGGAAGGGATTTTCTGATTTTATTAGGGTTCCTATTAAATGAGAATGTTATCCTGAGTTCTCATACAGTGGTCAAAGCATGGTGAATCACGCTCAAGATAAATCAAATGTGTATATGGTGATATGTGTTTTTTAAAAGTCCATATTCATTTAAATGTAGCAGAGAAATGTGATAAAACAAGTGTATTTATCATTCTTCATTGTAGTTAACATTTGACATTGGATGTTCATAAATGCATATTTGGTTGATATTTAAATTGATTATTATTGTTCTATTTTATTAATAAATATATCTTCTATGCAACCCTGTATGTTTTTTGTCCAGGAAGGGGAGGGAGGCTGCGGCCAATCAATGTTGTTATATTTGGGGTCCCAGGTTAATAAAAAGAACTTTGTTCAATTGAAACAAATTGTATCTGCCTGGTTTGGGGTGGGTGAAACATTCCTGAGTTAGCTGTTGCCCGATAAAACATACTACAATACATCTCAAACGGTAGTTTACATTAGGAGAAATTAATCTATTTTACATTTATTTCTATGAGCCATTGATTGTTTTTATTAATTTCTACATTCAATGTGTCTCTGATTCTACAGCTCGCACCACATTAGTTCGGCACAAATGTAAAAGGAAAACAATTGCACAGTGTTTAGAGTCACATGTTTAAATAAAGCCTTACGAATATTCATGTGAATATATAATTGTGAAAACAGCATCAGTAATCAGAAGGATGAGATCTTAAATTTGCATACAGAGCCATGAGTCTTTTAAGGATGAGATCTTACATTTGCATATCGAGCCATTATTATTTTAAATAAATGACTTTTGTGCCTGTTCTCTTTAATAGGGAGAAGAACATGACCTGGTGTTTAATGCCATAGGAGGAAGCCAATGGAATGGATGAAACACGAGTGATGTTTCTAATCCCGCTGTGCATTACCACTGAGTGACACAGCCTACTTCATTGAGGTTTGCAACAATTGTAAAATGCAGTGTAAGGGACCCTATTAACACATATGACGAGTGCTGGTTTAATTATATATATAGTCACTAACAAAAACATTGTTAAAGGCACGTTATGGTTAAGTTGCACTAGCAAAAACCTATGAAATTTAATAGAAACATGTTGTCACAGGGACGCTATGGTTACAGGTAAAAACGAAAAACACCCTAAATTCACCAGTTATGATAAGCTAAGCAACCATAACTTGCGCCACCAGTGTGCACTGCAAGGACTAACACCCATGACATCAAAGATGCCATCACACATCTCATTGATGACATCACTGATGACATCACATGTGTGCCTGCCCCTTTTTTGTTCACTGACATAAGTAGGCCAGGTGCTTTTGTTCACTCCCAGTCAGGAAGTAACAATTCAAAAGTTTCTATCTTTGTGCACGACACCCTTCTCGTATGTTCTTGCACTACTTTCCTCAGGGTTCACTCACATAATATGATACATATACATATAGGGGAAGAAGAAAGCCTAAAACATGGCATTCATTTCTGTGCATGAAGGTAATCAGTTATGTTATGAACACTTTCTGGTAATACTGCTCCTTGTTTGCCTACTGTAATTTCCCTATATATGCTCATATTTGTATGCATTGTAGTGTCTTTATGTTTTCTGTGCAGTAGTGTAATTATGTAGTTATTAAGGCAATGGTAGCTACCTCTTACATGTTTCACAGTACTGAAACTCTAAAACAAAAGCATTCATGATTTCACTATGTAACATGGGACGATTTTCAAGATTACACTTCTATGGGGCATGGTGCAGACTTATGGATATATGTCCACATGAGTTGGTTCATGTACTGGACGCAAGTCTGTAATACAATGGTGTGTATAGCAATGCATTGCTCAATGAACTGTGGAATATTTTTAACCATGCCAGTGAGCGCCCCACTACACCCCTTTGCCAATGGGGGAAAGGAAACAGCTAAAAATGGATGTGCTAAACCCTGTGCAGGCCAAATCTACAAAACTGCGCATGGTTCACAAATCATAAAAGACTGCATCACCCTGCCACACAAAGTCAATGTTGGTTTAAAAACAGGCATCACTGAATGTCAGTGGGTGCTGTCACCTGTCACATGAAGTAAGGCCACAGAAGAGCTAAAATCCAAAAATGCCTTTAAAATCCAGTTTTCCCCATCTATTGCAACCTTCAAAGTGCTGTTTTGGCGCTAATTTCAGTAATTTTACCAGTGAGCTATTGAAATGAAAAGTGTGCTGAAATCACAGATTCTCCAGGTGGCTCAGAGAAAGCCGGGCCTCACTGACTGACAGCTGCATAAGAAAATTGGATGTCAAACCCAGTTTAAACGTGTTTCTTTTTCCTGAAGAAATTGTAAAACTCGCCTATTTGAAGCATGTTTGTGAAGGGCTTAATTCCTTTAAATGGTCAAATCCCTTGTAAACTGTGCTTATTTTTATATGTGTCAAATGAAAAGACTTTAATTTAAAGCAACCCAGTATTGGAGTTAAGTAAATACTTAATTCTGACCTGACAGTGGTAGCCTGGGAAAGATTGACACTTCAAAATGGACACTCCCTTGCTACAGGAAACCTTAATGGTTCCCGCATAGTGACAACAAGGAGCACAATGGACTCATCAGACTTTCGTTTGTGGCTGAGCCAAGAACAATGGCAAGCTGCCTACTGATCTCTAAGGGGAGCTTCCCTCTCAAGGAAGAGGACGCACGCCCTGATCAAAGGACTGTGACAGCTGTTGCCTGTGAAGGGGAGTTACAAAGGAAAAAAAAGTGCTGGAACTTTTTGATGTTTAAATCTTTGTTTGTGATTAAATTTGAAACTCTTTAACTGTGCAACCTGAAGGAGGATAAATGTAAAAATTGGTGGATGTTAACCTAATGGCTTTTGCTTTGAAGATATTAATGAATCTTGTACCACCTAAGGACCAAAGTTACAGGAAAGCCCCTAATTGGAGCAAAAACTATTAATGTTGCCAGTCTAAGCTTGTATATACATGATCCAGTGATAATCGCCCAGATATGTACTGAATTAGAAATGAGTAGTCTAAACTGTTATGGTTCAAATTGATAAAATTCTATAGAATGACAAAGACAGCTCTCACAGATATGAGGATTGAATGTGAACATAACCCATCAAATATACAATGTATGTGTCAAATGTTATTAGGGGACATAATTTTAGAAATGTACATATGTGCAAAAGTAACATTTTGGGTTAAATCAATGTGGGAGTTCCTAAATCCGATCATAAAGATGACAGCTCTTTTCTGACTGCCAACCAGAACAAGGCAAGTGCCTGTGGCCACCCACAGCCATGGGAGTGTGTTTTGAAATTCTGCCCACACCACAAACTTTGTGATGTCACTTGGGAAGATAAATATAGGAACTTCACCACACATAACTGACTGCTTCCTGACCACACTGCTTCCTGGAACCATCCAGGGTCCCATACAGTGCTTGTTTCCTGACTTCTTCATTCTATCCAGAACTCTTCACCTTGCAGCTGACTCCAGACTTCCTTGCAGAATCCAGACTTTAGTATTGTCGAACTCTTTCTAGCTAGACCCAATTTCAACCATCCCAAACTTTAGGGGATTTAATTCTGATTCAGTCTGGCTTGCTACCATTAAGGGTTGCCCGCTGAAACTTGCATCCTGCTATCTTCCGTGTCCAGTGACCACAAGGGCCCATGCAAATCCAGTCTGAGTTGCAGTCCAAAATTGACCGGAACCGCACTGCTGATCCAATCCTACCAGAGGTGCCCTGCTGCGGGTAGACCAGACCCGATCCAATGACCAGAACCTTGACGGTCCAATTTTAATCACAAGCGACTGTGAGTATGAATAGGAAGAACAGTGACCCATAATATATTTGCATTGTCTTATCCCTATCTCAACCTATTCCATCTTGAACTTCAGAACCTTAGTATTGTCAGAACCATTTTTGCGCAGATTTTTCTCATCTGTGATTTTGAGTAACTAAAGTAAATCCCAGAAAGAAATAGAGTATCCACCACATGAAGGGTTATGCTGGCCACATAACTGTGGAGATTCCCGGGTGGCATTCTCTTTTTCATAGTCATTAGTGTAATAAAACCAATCTGTTATTTTTAAAACCAAACTTCTGTTTTCATTTTTCGTGCCTATTTTTCAAAAACGCCTCTCACTAAAACCTTTATAACTTCTTCAATTTTATAGATAGAAACGAAATTTCAACTCTCACTGATACCCAAGACCCTTAGCTACATCCACACTAATTTCTATAAAAAAACACATAGTGAAAATTTGCCACGAATTTACATTTATCAAAAGATTACACATGTCTTTTTCCCTTTCAAAGTGTTTCTTCAAATCCCATCCTGATATAAAGCGTGTACTGTTGTTTATATTGTAGCTCATGTATGTTAGGACCTGTTTAGTGTTGCTTTCATAAGAACTTTTCTCCATTTAAGCATTTTGGCACCCTTTTGCATTATTTCACAAAGCCATTTTCAAGTGTGAATTTCCAAAAACGGTTTTCTCTCTTGTTTGGGGAGGGAAGATTGCATTCAGAATCTAGAAATTGGGCCTCATTACGACTTTGGAGGTAGCCATGCCCTAAATAAGGGCATGGCTGCCTCCAAAACCATGTCCGGGTTCCCTGAATGGGGAAATACCGGGCCATTCTGAGTATGGAGGGCCCAGTATTTCCCCATTCAGGGAACCCGGACCTCCCTCATTCCCATTCGAGCCTCCATAGGGCTCAATGGGAATGGGGAGGGAGCTAACAACGGGTCCATTACAAGAGGGCCCGTTGTTAGCTCCATGGTTCCCTCGTGGGACCCGCTATGGATGTCTGGATAAACCAGACGTCTACATCGGGTCCCGCGAGGGAACCTCGTAATAGTGCGGAATGTGTTTAACGGTGCCGGCACTATTACCGGCGCCGTTAAACGCATTCCGCAATTGTTATAATGAGGCCCATTATCTTTCATTCCTGAATACCTGCTGATTACTGACATCTGTGTAGGATTGCTCATTTGTACCTTAAGTACTTTGCAGAGGGAAATATTAACCTAAACGCTATTTGTTCACAAACCAAAACTGTTATTTTTCCTGTGTTTCACATTATGCATTAATATAAGCGAATTCAATTGCTTTACTTATTTTGAATTGTATTGACACCACTTGGTGATTGCTGCCCCATACATATATATATATATATTAAAATGTATGTGTGATGTGAATATTAAATAAATAACTAAATATTTACCTTTACAAACTAGCCTGATTCCTGGTTCAGTATGACCTGGGGGGTATTTTGAGACGGGTGTGATATGAGTGGTATATCATTCAGAATGTTGAACTTATAGACAAATAAATAAGTATTTCATTGCACACTACATGCTAGGCGAGACCTGGGTGTGTGCCTAATGGAAATCCTTAACAGAATTACTTATCTCATGATAGTTTTTCCAATCATCTTTGATAGTTTTCTGCCACCATTACAATAGCAATCCCTTGTGGAGGCTTTCCATGAAAACTAAATGCACATGTGATGTCTTCCATGAGGTTTGGGATGGCATCTTTGATGTCATGGCTGTTAGTCCTTGCAGTGCACACTGGTGGCACAAGTTCTGGTTGCTTAGTTTACCATAACTGGCGAATTTCGTTTTTTTTTAACGGTTTTACCAGTAACCATAATGTCCCTGTAACAACGTTTTTCCATTGAATTTCATAGGTTTTTGCTAGTGCAACGTAACCCTAATGTCCCTTTAACAATGTTTTTGTTAGTGAATTTCATAGGTTTTTAGTAGTGCACTGTAACCAGAACGTTGCTTTAGCATACTGTTTTCTGTAAAGATGATAGCTGTTTGGTACTGCAACAGAACCATAACGCCCCATTAACAATGGTTTGTTACTGATTCCTTGGCTGTCCTCATGATAAATATGTGGAAAGGCCAAATTGTCTGGTGTATGTATCCATTTGCGCTAGCCCTTCCATTTCCAAATAGTGTTGGTGTATCTTAGCAATTACAGATGTACATGGTAAATGTTGATGAGTGTTTGAGTAATTTCTCTTTTTGTGTTAACATTGCATGGTGAATCTGTGCTGCACAGTACTGGCCGAGATGACTACAGATGAACGATATGGACGTTTCCTAGGGAGACTGCACCTAGTCGGCATATGTGCAATCACACTGCAAGTTTTCCGTAGGACTCCATTAGTGGCCACATGTCCGCATCTTCTAATGCAATTTCAAATAATTGTGGAAGCGCACGTGTGTCTGTTCCATACCTATACCCATGCATAGGTAATCCACTGTGTGCTGGTAACACCGCCCCTGCCGCCAGCCCTACGGATTCATACAGATGTCTACCATATTTCAAGTACTCCTGCCGACTACGTGGGTGGCTCTGCAAACCTACCAACGTGTGGCTAATGCATGCCTGACTGTATGATGCCCACTAGTAAAGAAGGAACAGCAACCTGCAGTGTATGCAGTGTAACGTGGGCGTGTTAAATGTCACATTAATTTGATTGATGTGCTGCTTGCCTTTCCATGCCCCATGAAACAGACACATTGTGTCTGCACTGAGCAGTGTGACGGAAAGTGTCAAGAGGTCGCCTGCGGGTCACACAGTTGAAGAAAACATGTAACTGCAGGTGGAACAGTTTGTAGTGAGTCTGCAAAATAGCAAAGCTGGTGCAGCTTGGTCACGCACATACTTGTGCATGTAAAGGCAAGTAAGGAAACAGCAGAATATGCAGAGCCCAAACAATCTTGGTGATGGTTAGAAAAGTACTCTAGCTGCATGGGTTGCACATAATAAATGGCTTCCTGCTCCACGTAATGAAGATGTGTTTCGCGTTGTTGTAAACATTCTTGTATTCCACAATGTATGCATCTCGAGGAATGCTACCCTTAAGACTAATGACGTAGCATGAAGTGTTTGTACTGCATGTGACGACACCTGAAATGAAAGCACACAGGACCAGTGGGCAGTCTACCGCCCTTCCAACAATTACGTAGGGTCATTTCATGTACAGCATTTGCCACATCTGCTGCGGGCAACAAGAGGGGCACTCCAGTAGGGCAGCGGAGCTCTAAAACATCCATGCAGACCATATGCTGCGCTACAGACCCTTACCCAGCAAAGGGCATTGTATTTTGCATGTACTGCAATGCGCTACTCTACAGAGGAAAGGTAGTTGGAAGTGCATGGGAAGGGTCCTCTTGGGAGCATGACAATGACTGCCCCCTATGTAGGTGAGGGACACCCAATAATTCCGTCTCTTGGCACGTCCCCCATGGTATCCATACAGGTGCTGCCCCTTCTGTACTGGGACTTTCCTGCCGTTCCTTCTGTGCCATGTGGCAGAAGACCATAATAAATGGAAATTAACTGGGAAAGGAAAAAAGGGAAATAAACAAAGCACCTTTCAGAGATGAACAATGGAATTGCCAATGAATGGATGCAGGTCGTGAGGCGTGGCACTATGCAAAACACTGTAGGTCAATCGGTTAGAAAGGGGGTTGCTGAAGAAAGAGGTTTCTTTATGTGTTGCAGAGTGTTTTGAAGAGTGTCAGTGCGCAACACTTACTACACACATGTTTCACTACTTTCAAGAAGGGCACCAATGCAATTTGGATAGGGTGTGCAGAAATTGGGATGACAGGCACAGTAAAATGAATGTTATAGCTGGGGAAAACTGTTCGTGCTGTGAAACATCATATTCCCATGTGTAAGTATGCCATTGGCACATGTCGTACAAAGGCACAGATACACTTCTTCGCAATGTACTGTGCTTTCTCCATTTGCGGACCAAATAGAAAATTACGCAGCCACATCAGTGTCTGCATAATGCTATAGAAAGTTATGCAAGAGATCGGAAACAAATGCATGACCTGGACAAGTGCCTTCTTCATCATAAACGGCACTGAAACTCGTGTAACATGCTGTGCAATTTTCCCTCCAGATTGAACAACAATAATATCGGCCTGATTGCGTGTCACACAGACAAACCAAAATCAGTAACTTCATTGTAGATACTGCACATTGTTTTCCATTCACTTTCAGTCAATGTATTTCGAACTCCCCTAAAACCTGCACGCTGTGACTCGTGAAACACACAGCCATAACCACACCCTCTGCATTTTTGTTGACAAATACACTGTGCACCACAGTCTGTGCGTACACACCACACCCAGAAACCTTATTGCCCAAACCCGTAGCCTCTACAGGCTCATTTCTATGGCCGTCATCTGCAAAAGGGGAGTATCTGACACATGCTACCCTGCAACTATTGCGTTATTCACAGACTTTTTGTGCTCTGCGTGTGTGGGAGTGGGGGAATAACTTTCAACCAGGGTGGGGACGTCGTTAGTTGTGGCGGCTCTTAAAAGAGCCTTTGTTTCTTTTCTTTTTTTTTTTAAAGTTGCTTCCGTAGAAACACCTTTTGTTGCGGTTTTTATGAGTAAATTTGTGTTTTCAACGTCAGGTCACATTCTTACAATAGGGTCTTCAGTGCAGCCTGTAGATCGTGAAACAAAATGTTATTGCCAATGGTCGACAAAGACATGCCATTTGCAGCACTACCTTATTGGGTTACGCATAAATAAGCACACAGGCATCCACCAATCGCATCGAAGCCGCCATCATCGAACACTGTTACTCGACAACAACACTTCAAATGTATGTTACACATTTACAGTACAAGTGTTGTGCCATTCCAAAGCACGTCCACTACAAAGTTCAATAAAAGTATGCATGATTTCTCCATCCGCATACGTCTACATGGCCACCCAGGATGTGGCATGTGTAATCCTCAAAGTACTGTGGAATCTGCTACTTTTTGTGATAGTGAGGGGGGTGAGAGGGGGTGGGGGGTGGTAATGTAAGCAATATCAAGCTGGGTAGGGGATTGGGTCTTCCATCGTAGATATATAAAGGTTTCTTTCTTTTTTTTACGTGCATGCAAGCAACTTTTTTTGTTTTTTCTTTATATGCGTTTCTGTTTGCCTCTCCTCACTTTTTTACCACATTCTGGTCAATGCTTCTTGCACAGTGTAAAAGAAAACAGCATTGCCAATGGCGCTCAAATAAATGCCATTTCTACAGAAGCAGTGCATATTTTGCGACCTCATGATCTCATAGTGGGTGGAGAACATGCCAGCAGTCTGCATAAATTCATGCATAATTGGGTTTATAACACACCACAAATTACACCATCATAGGCCCATACTCCTCTTGGTGTTATGCATGAGAAAATGACCTTGGCAGTAGGAAAAATCCTACGCCCTACGGCCTTCGGCCATGCACCCAATAGTCTAATCCTTCAACAGACCCATCCCAACTTCATGCACCCATGCATAAAACCATGTGCCCAACTACCACTATCCATCCGCATAGCACAGGCACCCACGCTCCACCCAACCAATGCCATGTGCAATTCACACCCCTTCTGAAATTCACCTGCCAGGACTCACCAGGGAAAGAGGTCGCTGCAAACAGCTCACGGCAGAAGCTATCGGGCTGTTACACCAGCTGCGTCCAATCACCATACAAAGTAGTTGCCTGTCTAGGCACCTGCAAATTGGCACAATATGCACGAATACTGCACCCACTCCTCCGTCTTCTTCCACCTATTTACATATATCACATGAACTACTTCTCATTCCTCCACACTTTCCCTCCCTTCTTGCCGCCAACACATGGCGTACGTTATATTTTGCAGACCCTTCCACCGGTGCACTGTCCTCCGATACACCATGGCTGCGTTTGCCATAAAATTTTGACGCAGAGAACACTTCCCTCCAGCCAACCACCGGCCGCGACCAAATTTCTCTAACAGCACGCCGTACCGCAAGCCAATGACACTTCTGTCCGCAGAGCAAACAAAGAAATGGGTCCGCAGAGCGGATCCAGATATCAATAATTTTTAGAGACGTACATTTCAGTTTTTGCAACAAAAGTACTGATCGGAATCCCTACCAAACACACAAAAGCACACTTTCTGACCCAAGCTCCCGCCCCTGCCGCAAATTTGGTGTGAATCCGTCCAGCCGTTCGTGCTGTAGCCGTGCGCAAAGTTTTCCCCCATTCAGTCTATGGAAGAAAAACATTTGGCACCCCCCTTATAACTCATCCCCCCTGCACGAAACCTCACCAACGTTTGCTAAAAAATTCAGAGCGGCCCATAAAAAAAGTGCTCTTCCTATGAGTTTAGCAACTAAACCATAACTACATGGCCACTACTGCAGGCTACTATATATATATATATATATATATATATATATATATATATATATATATAAATACACAGTGAAAAAACTTTGGTAAAGGGATGTTATTGTTACAAACAAGTAAAATTGAAAACCCCAGAAATTCACCAGTTATGGTAAGCTAAGCACCCATAACTCGCACCACTACCATGCACTGCTAAGACTAACACCCAGGACATCAAAGATGATATCACAAATGACATTGATAACATAACTGATGACATGACATATCAAATTAATTCTGATGAAAAGTCGATAAAAGGTTTTGTTCGTAGCATCATATGAGGGATGATCGGGAGTGCTCTCACAAAGTACTTAATGTATTCAAAATGTACTCATTTAATCAAAATGTTATATTGGCGTGTTCTTGTTGATAAAACAACCTAATGATACATAAACATAGGCAATTGGTGCAGCTTGCACCACAGAAATACAGTATTTTTAATCTGGTAATATAGTTCAGTAAAATAATGAATGCAAGGCTATCAGAATCTTGACTAATGTAAAACTTGAAATATACAAGACTTACTACACAAGTGTGTTAGTACAAACAATACATATGAAGAGCCACAATGCATAGGAATCTGAGGCACATACACGGAAACTCCAGCAAGGAGGAAAGAAAGAACATCACTAGAAAATGACAATAAGATTAGAGGTTACTGTCATGTATACAAATGAATTGTTTGTTTATGGCATGCTTATTTCCCCATGTATATCATATTCACCCCAATATAGCAGCATTTCTGGCTGATCTAGGAAGTTTCAACTGAAAACGGTGCCCTTCCCCACCTCCTAGCAACATTCTTAACACTTCTATCCACTTTCTGCAACTTTTGACACTGTTCTTTTTCGCGGATGTTCGCGGACTTCCCGAACAGTGTCATGTGACTCCACACACAACATGATGACATGTCCACAAATGGGTCAGTGCTTCGCTGACGTTTCGAAACTGCATTTTCAGCCGATCTAGAAAGTTTTGAGCTGAAAGTTTACCCTTACACAGCTCCTCAACCTATTCTTACTAATTTTCCATCTGCAATCCAGGAGAGAGCACCTGGTTGGAAGAGTATTTGCACATCTGCCAGTTAACATCAAAAATGGTATGAAGCATGGCCATCCCCCCTCCCCAGGAGCCACCAACACCACCATCACCACCAGCTGGAGGGCCTGGAAAAGTGAAAAGGTGCAATGATGCAGAGGATGGTCAAGAGGACCAGGAAGACGAGATACATGAAATGCCTACCTCCAGCACCCAGAGAGAATTATGGGTGTGGCAGTTCTTTAAGACCGTACAAGGGGTTCCAAAGGCTCAGGCTACCCATATTGAGTGTCGAATCATACTCAGTCATGGAAAACACAGGCAGTACTCTTTTGTTACCACGTCCGGCACCTCCACACCTGCTCATACCACACAGGTGCTCTGAGAAAGGCTTTTCCTTTCTTAGGAAGTAGTAGGCTGTCTTCCTCTACCTCATCTTCCTCAACCGCTACTGCCACCACACAGGCTACACCTGCAGGGCAGAGGATCCCACGCGCTACCTTTTAAGCCATAAAGGAGGCTGTTGATCCATATATTTCCAAGACAATAGTACAGTGTATATACTGCAACATACCACTCTGCAGGGGGCTGCAGTTTCAGAGAGCTTTAGAGGATGCGATCATGGAGCATGCGAAACACTGCCCCTTAGCTTAGATTTAAGGCATGCCCATCATCTTCCCCTGTCTACGTGCCCCTCTCTATCTGTGGTTGGTGCCCTATCCCTTATTTCCAGCCCCCACCTTACTGCCTGGCCTCTCCTGCAAAACTAAAAAAATAAAAAATCAAAAACCACTCCAAAAAAGGTTCACCTTTCACAGTTAAAAAATACAACTAAAAACTATTAATCAAAATTTCCATCTACTTTAAATTTTTGAATAAAGTAGATTCAATATGATTCTCCAACATTTCTATTAGCATTTTGTACTATGGAAGTAATGTACAATTGTATACTAGAGAAAAAGAATAAAAGAACAGAAACTATTTTCTGCCACAAATATGTTTCTCTAGCATACAATAAGGACCATAATCCATTGACCTTCATGACTATCCATGGTCTCTACAGTCCCCTTTCCAGGCCCAGCATCATTAAAAGACACAGATAGCATGTGCACACCATTGCACAGACTGCCCTTCTACCCTTTTTAATTTTATGTTTGCAACACTACCTCGTTGCCTGTTTTCGAACCGTCACACATCCATCCAGCAATCACTTCCAAAATCTCTACATGTAACCTTATCGACATATTAAACTCCCACACACCAACTGCCACTTAACAATGTTCTAGAAATGTTTTCCATCTGCATTTCTCTTACAAAATAAATTGTACACATTGCTGCTATAAATGCACATATGCATTGTGCACTGAGAGGACTGCGTGAATTGAAGGGGCAGTAGGGATAGGCAAGTGCTGATAGGAGCCAAGGAAGGAAGTGCCAATGGGTGCCAGGTTGGGAGGCCACTGGCTAAGTGCTGAGGTGGAGGAGTTCCAATGGTGGGGTGCACAGCCGCCAGGTGGTGGGCCCACAAGGGCAGTGCTGAAGGAGAGGTACTAATGTTGCTAGGTATAGGGCCTGGAACCTCTGATGTTCATGAGGGACCAGACCACCAGTCTCAGTGGCAGTGGGATGAGTTAACTGTGATGGGAAAGAGGGAAAAAGGAAGAGAAAAGCAGAGTTTTGAGAAGTTTCTGGACCTTAAGGAAGTCTGCTCAAGTCTAAGAGGGACAGGGAGACTATTCCAAAGAGAGGCACCAGCCGAACGGAGGGACCTGCCTCCTGCTCTCTGTTTGGAGAAGTGTTTCACCAGCAGAGAATTGGAGTTAGCAGAGCGGAGAACTCTGGCAGTGCAGTATTTCGGGAGATTAGGTTGGAAATAGCGTGGTCACAGGCCCCAGAAAGCCTTGTGGATGATGCAGAGGGTCTTGAATGTCATCCTTGTGGCCAGCAGGAGCCAGTGTACAGATTTTAGGGCTACAGAGATACAGTCCCTGGGCTTGAGGCCAAGGATATGTCTTGCAGGCCTATTCTGGGTTAGCTGAAGGGGGTGTAGGGAACACAGGGGGAGGTTGAGGAAGAGGCTATTTCTGTAGTCCAGCCTACAAAGGACCAGGGCTCTGGTGACGTTGATCTTCTGGGGGAAGGTGAGGAAAGGTAGAATGCCTTTAAGGAGGTGAAGCTGAAAGTGGGCCTTCTTGAAAAGGTAAAAAATGTGAGGAGTGAAGGAAAGAGATGAGTCAAAGAAGACCCAAGGTTTTTGAGGGCCCAAGGAGGGCAGCCAGAGGGCAGGCAGGAAACAGGGCAAAGGTGTCCCAATAAGAAGGATCTTCATCTTACTGCCATTGAGACAGAGATCATTAGCTGCACACCATGCCTGGATGGCAGTCAGACAATTGGGGATGAGAGAGGGAGAGGAGAAAGTAGTAGAGGGAAGTGTCAAGGAAAGCTATGTGTCATCAGCATAACACTGGAAATTAGGAGAGAAGGAGGAGATCAGGTGGGCCAAGAGGGCCGAGATAGATATTGAAGAGTCATAGCAATGGGATAGAACCCTGGGAGATGCTGCAGGTAGAGAGTGAGGTGGTGGAGGAGAAACACCCCAGTTGCAGCTGGGAAGGGTGGTTAGTGGCGAAAGAGGTCTGTCAGTCCAGTGCCCGGTCCGTGATGAAGAAAGTATCATGGAGTTGTTTAATAAGGATAGAATGGTTGACCATGTCAAGGGTGGAGGAGAGATTGAGGAGCACTATCCTCAATTGTACTATGATCAGAAATACTATATACACTTCAATTATATAATTCCACCATATTACAAATACGGTATACTCCCCTTATAGTACCTATAATAACTATAGACCTATTACACATTACTATGCCCCCAAGAATCTGGCCACTGGCCACAACCACCACAATAGCATTAAACCATATAACAAGTATGTACAATACACCTTCAAATAAGAAGACTCACCCAGATCCTCTCCTCCCAATTCCAATAACGTCCATGAACAGAAAAATTCACGACACAGGGACGAGCACCTACACAGCTTTTTTTACCTATAAAAAGAGCTCTATAAGAACTTTTCGCCACTGCTCCACCCTTTCCAGGCCATCTTTCGTCCACAAAATAGCCCAAAATATATTTTCCAGACCATGTTTCCTCACCGCGCTGTCCGCAGACAAAGGCCATGATCCGCCCATCCAATATGGCCACAGTTTAAAAAATGATGACGCACTTCACATTGTGAGACAACCAATCAGCGTCCGCCTCTCTGCAAAGTTCGGTGACCATTCGTCGAATGGCGCAAAAGTTATAAGCAGTCCAAAAAGTACTCTTTCTATAAGGTGAGCATCTTAACCAATTATATTATTACCATTCATTATATAAACATTTCTCATAAGCAAATTTCACCATTTTTTGGGGAAAGAAATGGCAAACATACAAGTGGCTAGATGAAAATGTTCCCAAAGAAGAAATGCGCAATGATGAAATCTTTAATGATAAACAATACATCTTTTAATACAAATAAATTATACAATGTATACAGACCTCACATAATAATTTCTCCTTTTCTTATAGTACATACTTTGCGTGAAGAAACAACACAGATTAATTAAGGAAAATTCCAACAATCAAAAAGACAATCCCAATCTCCACCTGTACACAATACAATTATGATCTTGTCTTCAAAATTGGATAAACTTACAAATTACTCAAAATAACTTTGCCATTATGTTAAAAATTATATTATTAGAAATGTGCATTATCACTGTCCTACTTGTACCTGTCCCCTTAACCCCCAGAAATCACCCCAATAAAATTAATAAAATATAAATCAAAGACGGATTCATGAAACATCCCTCCCTCCCTCGATGAGGAGTGGCGTGACGGCGTGTCCATGGACCGTTGTCCGTCAGTGCGGACAGTTTGAAACTGCATTTTCAGCCAATCAAAGATGTTTCAGGTTGAAAGTGTACCCTTCCAGATCTTCTAGACCCATTTTAGTTGATCTGTCAACTTTCTAGAACTTTCCAAGGCCTATTTTCGGCTTGACAGTCGCACGGTACAGAGACGATTCCTCTGAAGGGAACCACCCATTACTTTTAATCATTCTCAAGCTGGCTATCCATGAGAGAGCACTAGGAGAAGACTTGCTTTGGAGAATTTTAAAACCCTGCTCCAATGGCATGGTCATGGCCATCCCTCCTTCCCAGGGGTCACCACCACAACCACCAACTTGAGGGTCTGGACAGGGGAACAGGCACAGTGATGTGGAGGAGGATGATGAGGAACAGTAAGAAGAGGTAAAGGAAGTGCCAACCACTAGCGCCCAGAAAGAGTCATAAGTCTGGTGGTTCTTCACGACCATAGGGGGGTCCCAAAGGCTTGTGAAGAGGGAAAATGGGATGACCCCTTCCCCCGATTCTCATCCAGACTATGACCTATGACATCACGACCTAAGCACCCACCACGGGAGGAGTTCGACCAGCTCACTGCCGCCCCGCACGTCAAGATCCACTGTGGCCACGCCCCACACACCCAGGCAAGCTGCGCGTCATCCCAAACTCGGGCTGGGACCTCGGGTGGAGCTGACACCGACCATATGCACCAACTCGATTAGACATCACCCACCAACATCGCCATCGTTAGAGATGCCATGACGACATAGCCAGAGGACAAGAACACACGTGCCACCAAGCACATGGATCAGACACACACCAAGCCACACAAAGAACATACTCAGTGCTATGACATAGAGGACCACTCACACTCACATATGCATCATTGTTATTTTTCACATAGGCCAGCTACAGCACTGCAGAAATGCAAGAAGAGCTTGTGTACATGCTTGCAGACGCTTCCTCCCTACTAAAACTATGAAGATGTAGCCCTGTACATGGACTAGTTCATAAGAACCCATGTCACCCCTCGTGACCCCTGTATTATGGACTGTATACTGCCACCCATGAGCTAGGCCAAAGGAGGCCACAAACCAGAGTCCCCGAGCCAGAGCAGCTCAGACGAAGCTGCAAGATGCTGATCATGCAGAACAAACCCTGACGAGAGGACACCAACAGCAATGGGAAAGGGACACCCGACAGCCAATAGTCAGACCTGTCCATTGTCCACCACTGACACATAGTCATACATTGTTGCCAGCACCAAGTACACCGCGAGCTGGGAACAGCGATGGTTCCAAGCTTGGGGGCTCAGAGGTGAACCAATCAGAATACAAGGGGCTAACCACTGACACCACTATAGTTTAGCCAATCACTAATTTTCCCCTTGTAACAATTCTCATGTAGCATCTATTAGGGACGACCCAAGTGTACCACCTGACCCTTTCTCTACCAATAACCTTTTCTTCTATACGGGTCCATACAGACCCTACCACTCGGGGAGCCAACCCGAGATAGCGTTACGTTTAGGGGCTAGTTCTCCCAGGTGACACACATAGCCGCGTCATCCGGCTAGAAAAAGGGCCTGAAAGCCCACCACGAATGAGTCGTTTTCCTGGGTACCTGTGATCCGAGAACCTGTCCCTGTCTTTTTTATGCAATAAACAGCAGTAACTCTTTTGCTCTTGTGTGTGCCTCATACTTCTTTCTTCTTTGGGACGCAGGAGGAGTTGGGTCCTCCCCAAGCCCAGTGGTCTGCGGACGGCCCTGCCGACCCCTGCAAAATTACCCTGTCAAGTTGGAGGCACTGCTGAGATAGTGAGATAGACCACAGCGAGGCAGCTTGCATCAAGTTGGCCCGGCAACGCAGCCCCCTCTGCCATTGCCCCCTTTGGAGGACTGCAGGACCATCGCGGAACTGCGAGACGACCAGAGAGCGATATCCGGAGATTGGCCATCGGGAGCCGACTTCAGAAGTATCCCGCCTGCGGTTTGCGAGTGTCCAGACGTGGTCCAAACGAGGGGAGGCGGCGAGCTGATTAGGAGGGGTGCCCGCAGTCTAGCGGCACCGGCAGGCGAGAGCCTGATGTGAGTATGGCACACACAACCAGCAATGTAATGTTGTGCTGGTGGCGGGAGGCATTGTAACTAGGGAGGCGTGTGGTTGTCGCATTGTGTTCAGAAAAGATTTTGGTCATTGAGCGGCGATCAATGTGTAAGGTGTAGTGGGGACAGGCACGAGGGCCGCCCCCTCTAGTATTACAGAGCAAGCTGGGTGGGGTTTTAAGCACCCACACGTGACTGGTGAATCGCGCTGATTGGTCTTGATCGCGGACACCTGTATAAGGGGGTGTGGCATTCCTATGAGTTGGTGTTGTAGATCAATGAATAGATGTGGATTCCTATTGATTGAGTGTTTTAGCTCAGTGAATAGATGACATATTCCCTCAGGAGGTAGCAAGATTGTTGCTCAGTGCGGAAGATAGTTGGCTGGTTAAGTTCCCCTAGTGAGGGAGCGTATCACACGCGAGGCGCCGCCGCGTGTGTATTCCAATTGTAATAACAAAGTGATTAATGAACAGGTGTGGGGATTGTGGGCAATAACATTGTCAAAAATAGCACACATTTCATTTTCTGTTGTAATTGTATGTACCGGTAACCCATTGTAGTAGTTGGTGATGTCACCCATAGAATTTGCATAGGACACCGCAGTCTTTTTCAAGCGTGATCGAGGCAGAGACACGCGGTAAAGGAGGGGCGAAGGGCGGCCGCGCATGGAGAACGCCAGCATGTCTTTGATCACAGGGGTCACACTGAGAGGTGGTGCGACCAGTGGGAGGGGGAAGAGAAGGGCATACACTGCGCAGGCAGTGAAGTCAGAGGGGAAGCAGGAGGAGTTAGAAGTACGATGCTGGTGCGCTGTGTAGCGGCAGCATGGCAAAGGCTGGGTGGCACAAAAAGCGCGCTGCACGGGGCACGAAGCCACAGGGGGCTTTGCGCGCCACGGGTAGAAGGGGGCCCTAGCTCCGAAAGGAGGAGTGTAAAGGAAGGTGATAGTGTTTTAAAGACAAAGAGGGCGGTGGCATCCAGCACGAAAGTATTGTAATAAAAACTTTGCTTTTCTTTGCAAAGTCTCTTGCTTCAGAGGGCTTGATACGCCAAAACAAAACAGTTCTTTCTGTTACCTTTAAATCGGGTGATTACCCTTCACCCTTGATCCCCCTCAGCCGTGCTCCATTCCTTTTCTCCATCGTCAGCCTCCCTCAGTCGGGCTCGGATCAACCAGAGCACATGCAAATTCAAACAGAGACTTCCGAAGGGCGATCTCTTCTCGGTGGGTCACTCTGTTAACCTACGGCAAGCGTAGGACTTTTACCATCACAATTAGCATGGCGTTTCCCTCAGCCAGGCGCAATTACCAGTTCCACAATGACAAAACTTCTGCAATGTGTTAAGGACTTTCGATTGTACAAGGGATTTGGCTCGACTGTTATATGACCACCGCAACACCTTATAACGGCCTCCGCTGTGGCCTCTTGGTACTTGTAATTTCTTTACTCACAATCTTCAACGCAGTTTTAACACAGTGGGCCTCATTCCGAGTTGGGCGCAAAGGGATTACCAGCACCGGTAAGGACACCGGTGCCGGTAATCCCTTTGTGCCCTCTTCCGAGGTCCCTTAGCGGGTCCCTCCTTTAACGTCTGGTCCGACCAGATAATGTTGCAAGAAACCTGGATCACATCAGAGCCTACATGGCCTAATCATAACATTGCTTGGGTTCCAGCAACGAAAGCAGCAAAGGGTAGACCAGCCGCAGGGCTAATCACTGCCATTTCGATAAAATCAAAATTACACATTGAACAATCCTATTCTCCATGTCCCTCCATTCATTTAGTAATCATGTCAACTGCACAATCTAATAATCCCTTCTTTCCTAAAACAGCGCTGGTAAATGTTTACTGGAACCCCCTGTTGAAAACAGACTCTAAATTCTAGCAGGTGATTTGAATATGAACTGGGTTACAGCAAATGCTAAAAAAGCCAATTCTAGATTAACAAACTGGATTCTCTTGATGCAAGTTAGGCAACTCACTATGCTGAAAGGTTAATTCGCTGAAGATAACCCTCCTAAATCAACCTGGAACAGAGGAACACATTCGTCTATAATAGACTATGGGCCTCATTCTGAGTGCGGCCGTAAGGGGTTAACGGCACAGGTAAGGATGCTGGTGCCGTTTACCCCTTACCGCCGCATTCTGAAATCCTTTAGCCGCTCCTTCTAAGGGCGGCTGGTAAAACCAGCCGCCCTTAGCGGGAGCTGCTAAATGACCAGGGAGCTAATAACGGGCCTGTAATTAAGGGCCCCTGTTATTAGTTCCGTCCCCATTCCCATTTAGCCCTATGGGTGCTCAAATGGGAATGGGGATGGCTTCCCTGAATGGGGACTTACCGGGTCCTCCAAGGTTGGAATGACCTGGTAAATCCCCATTCAGGGAACCCGGACCCGAGTTTGGAGGCAGCCATGCCACAAATAGCGGCATGGCTACTTCCAAACTCGTAATGAGGCTCTCTGTGTACATCTCGTCTAATGATAGCATTAGGGTCGCCTCCTTTGAGGTACTCTCCAATTCAGCACGTGATCACAACGAAATGGTCACAAAATGGCTTCCTCATCAAACTATAAAAACCAAGTATATTGCCCAATGGTCAGTCTAAATCAAGGCAGTAACTGCCTGGCTTGGAGATCCCTTGATTTATCAATTTTACTTCTACGATTAACTGCTGGCTCTTGTGATCATCAACTTGAAAATCCACTTGACTATCCCACTTTATAGCCAATCTGAAACAAACGCCCTCACACCACTCACAACGTCCAATATTTACCAATAAGTACCAACTTAATACAGAAATTCAAGACCTTAAAAGGAATCTCCGTAAAGCACTACGAACACTCCCCACTTTTAATCAGCAGCCCCAGAGAATTACTCCGAGGACGAAATATAAGTATAAATTAAAGCAAATCATTGCTAAACTAAAACAAGAACAAGCTGAACACATGTTAACAGCCATAATGGCCAAGTCAGCATCAGAAATATGGAAACTCATGAAAAACATCAAGAACAACACTCCCCAGTCGTTAACTCTAAACATTATTGATGAGCAGACATGGATTCAACATTTTACCTCTCTCTTATATGATCCTACACTTCCCCTCTCTCCTCCTCCTCTTAAACCAGTGAATACATATTCCTCAATTGAATTCGATAAGGAAGATATGATAATGATTCTTAGTTCATTTAGAGCGCTGGAACCTGACTCACTTTCTAACTACATCCTAAAATCCCACCCCTCTGAGTGGGCAAACATCTTAAACATCTTAAACATCATATTTAAGGCGTCGGGCTATTATAATTTTAAAAAAGGGGACAGAAGCAAACCAGCTATCGCCCCATTTCGTTCCTTGATGCGCCCGGTAACATTTTCTGTAGACTGATCCTCGAAGCCTTAATGATACTAGTCATCTTGACAGGCACCAATCGGGTTTTCATAAAAGGTATGGGTACTGTTTTAAATGTAACGATTTTATCAGCGATTAAGAAACAAGCAATCACAACCAAGAAGTCAGTGTTTTTAGCCTTGATAGACTTAGACAGGCTTTTGACACAGTATCGCGTGAGTATTTATGGACCAAATTAGAAAATGCAAACTGTCCGGCTTATATTATACATTTTCTTTGTCAATTCTACTCAGAAACAAATGTCAAAGTAAAACTCACAACTGATAGTGTTTTATTCCAACCTATTTTAACAAACAAAGGCTTAAAGCAGGGATGCATATTTGCATCCATTTTATTTAACTTTTACATCAATGATTCAGATGAAGCTTTTAAATTAGTAAGACATTTCCCTTCGCGACTAGGACCAGAGGATATTTCTTGGCTGCTATATGCATATGATTTAGTGATTTTAGACATGACTCCAATAGGGCTTCAGAGAAAGCTACTGGCACTCGACGTCTATGCCCAAGCAAATCATCTATTAATCAACTCAGAAAAATCTAATGTACTAGTTTTCTACCACCACCCTTCGCCAAATGGCTTCAAATTTAATTGGACTTTAGCTAAAACATCTTTATCCCAAGTGTCAACTTATAAATAGCTCAGTTAACCTGAATACACATTGATCAGACCTTCCATATAAGTTTGAGTTAAAACTAGTATGACACTATTAGCTGTCCAAGGGAAAGCGCTTCAAAGAACATTTTGTACATTTTCACTAAAACCATCTATTATGTTTTATAAAATTAAAGTAATTCCTGTAATTACTTACGGAGCCCAATTAAAACCTCCAAGTAATGCACCAAAATGGGATGTGCTTGAATCCCTATATTGAAAAACCATGCTATCATTACCATTTAGTACTCCGATAGCGGTAATCTGTTTTGAACTTGGGATGATGGTCCTTTCTACCATAGTTTCCTGGCAATACCGTGCGGCATATTGCAAATGCTTAACATCATCAAATTCTGCCTCAAATGTGTTACCTCTCCTGAAAGCTATCTTACTAATTCCATCTCAAGGCCCACTACATGCATGGAAGACTTATTCTCATCAAATTCTTGAGAAAGCCGACATATCTCTAGATCTCCTTCTAGAGGACCCCGACAAAGCCAAGTCGAAGAAGTTGTGGTGCTGGGATTGGTGCCATACATGGGACATATGCCAGTCCTACTCAATATTTAAACTTTGGGCCTTTATAAACAAATCAAAAGACAAACTTCCATTTTATCTAGAAAAATTCCCTGATTCAACGTATGCGACTGCGATTCTTCGACTAAGAATAAACCTTTGGCCAACCAAAGTGAAAAGGGCAACATTTAAACACAGGAGTGACAAAGACCAATGGTGCATAATTTGCAAAGATGACTCATCTGAGGAAACGTTAAAACATCTTTTCATGGTCTGCCCCGCGTTACTAGAAACAAGGTTGTTATATCTTTTTAAATATTTCAAAGACCTAACCACGCTGACGAAAAATGAAATATGGATTCATATATTTAACACTCCAAATATATCTGTGAATATTGCTGAGGTTAATTTTCTTCTAGCTTTACACCTGGACTTAGACCCAACCTCTCAAGGATAATTTGCCCAAGAACTTAAAATGTTGAGTTTATGTAACCCCTTCTCTATGTCTTTATTTATACATTCAAGATGAGGTTCAAATCGGAATATTAGTAGAAGATGGCTCTCCAAAGAATCTATAATTGTAACCAGAACAGTTTTGAGTGAATAATTGGATTGCTAAAACATTATGCCTTAGGAGATTTGACTGTTTATGAGCCAATGCTATTAAGGATATTCTAGTTCCATTTTACAATCTAAAATATGGACATCTGCCTATTTAACTTTATGTGTCATTTTTGGTACAAATTGTCTCTATCTCTTAGCATAAATTGCCAATTGCCTTACTATAAAAACCAACTGCAAACCTCTTTATAGCTGATGACAAGAAGTATTTCAAGGAAGCAAATGGATTGTAAAACTGATTACAAATGTTTGTTAAAGGAGCTCTTATCTATATAATCTAAGCTCATATCCTTGATCTATGAACTAACACAAACAGGAATTGTACAAATGTACACTTGCATATAGATTGGGTGTTAAATCACTGGATTGTGTATCAGGCTCTAATATTTGCACATTGTTTGCCCCACGCGATTTAAACATTCTCTAAATTGTATATTATATGATCAAAGTGAAGCAAATGCTTTTTATTCCATTTTCTTTATTCTCTTATCTGTTGAAAAAGTTGACATTTTCAGCTAACACAACTTTAAAAAAATAATAATAATCCTGAAGGATGTAAAGCTCACAGCAGCTTGTTGTGACCATACAATATTGTGTTCTCACTTTCCTTAATATTCTGTTATGAATAGCTGCAATGGATTACCTAAACAGCATTGATTATCTAGTTAACACACTGTCATTACAAGTTTGCTGGTATTATGGAATTAGCTTTCACATCGCCAGATATCCCAGTATTTCTGGGCTATTGCTGGTTGCGGGAATGCCAGTAATTCCTCATTCCATGGAGTCCCCTAGGGCTCCATACGAGGAATTACCTGAATTACCGGCACTGGTATTTCAGTACCAGTAATTCTGGCAGTTTTTTGCCAGTTGGGCCCCAACTGGCAGACCTGTAGTTTGGCGGGGCAGTAAAAGTGCCAACAACAGATTTACCAGGCTTTTTCTGGCACTTTTACAGGTGCACCAAACTTGTAATGACCCTGTGCCCCACTCTCATCACCTTAAATATATTGGAAATTAAACAAAAAATATTCTACCATACCTGTTTCTTAACCGTCTTGTCAAGACAGCAATCTTGCACATTGGAGCTATGGTGATGGAAACCGAACGTAGGACGCTGTGATGTTTAAACAGAACAGTAGGAAGTCTGCGAAATCAAGGTCGTATTCAGGGTGTAGAACCAGGAAATTGACAAAAAAAGGAAATCTCTAAAGCAGGCTTTCAAAAACTGTTTGAAGGGCTACAAATCAAAATTATATCAATTAGATGGGGACAAAATGTTAAGGGTTCTTATATCAAAAGGCTCTCAGGCCTTTTGGAAACATATAAATGAGGACCCAGGTTATCAAGAATGTAAACAATGAAATCCCATCCCTGGAACATATTTGCTTGTACTATTTGGGGGATTAGTACATTGCTACTAGTGGACCCAAGTGGGTGGAGTACCAATCCAACAATATGGACATGGTGGAGATGGACATTGAAGACATTGATCACCGGATTCTCAGGGCTAACCTGTCTAGAGCAGCAGGCCCCAATGGGCTATCAAACTATTTCTATTTCTTTCGAGTGCAGCCCTAAGAAGAGGGGAGCCTTGTGCTCAACAGTACAGTTGTGCGTAAAAACGCACGATTGCGCAAGCAGAACAAAAAGCGGGTCTTCTTGGGAGAGCTGTAGAAAGTCAGGAAGGGGCTTGAGGCGATGAAGAATTGGTTCCCACTGTCAAGGGGTTTGACCCATGTTCAATCAATAGACTGGGTAGATGTGGGGATGAGCTGTCGCCGCCCACATTCACGCCAGAACCAGGAGAACCGCGCAGTTTTGCGCACAGCAAAATGGTCCCTGACCTGCCACCCACCAGTGCGAGTGTGAGGGGCCAGGAGTGCCATGAGTGAAATGTGGTGCCAAAGGAAAAACACCAATGCCATGTTAAGCAAGGATTATATATTATCAAGTAAAATCCCCTTTTTTGGAATGCATTAATTCAAGACAGATCCCAAAAATGGGTGCAGTACCAGCTTTGTCCACAAACCGGCGCTAGCGGTCTAAACTCTGACAGGAGAACTGCTACTTCAGAAGCTAATCAGCCTCCCGAGACAGCTGGAAACTTCAAAGGCCCGCTGGTTAATTAAAACTCTTAACCACCTGCGGTTCCCAGAGACAATCTGATTGCATTAACAGGCCAAGAGGCTGGGAAACCTTCTCACCTCAGAGACCCACAAAACAGCCCAGGGAAATCACAGGTTTCTGTTAATCAAATGCAGAGTGGCCCCCTGATCTGTTGACCTCAGCCTGCTGGACCCAACACACTAGACCCTTGCAATTGAATGGGGTATGTTGATTTTCAGTGTGGACTGTAAACAGAGCCCTGCCTGAAGGAGAGACATGTCTTTCCTGACTCCCAAGTTTCTGGGGGCGGACCCAGACACTTTTGTGGAATCATATTGCAGCAAATATATGTTTAAGTAAAATGCTTCTAAAATATTGTATTAAGCTCACAAAAATGTGCAATTTGGAGAACCTTAATCTAAGAAATGTACCCACAATTCAAGACTTGATTCAACTTTGTAACATGTTCTGAGGCAAAACCCCGCTATTTATTGATATTACAGACACTGGGTTTATGCTAGAGACCTAGTAAATTACTGGAATGTGTGTAGAAGGAGGGTGTACATTTGTGTAATTTTTGATACAGATTTAACATTGGTAAACCAACTAAAAACAAAAATAAGTTGTCATTTTTGAATGCAAGCCCCCAGGAAGATCAGAGTTGGGCCAGAATGTACCTTAAGTAATCTGTAATATGTACATGTAATGTCAAACAACTATGTATCTGGGAAATATGTGTAGTTATGAAAATGATTTCTAAAGCAAAAGTAAAGGGGCGTTCTTCAATAGATCATAAATGGCTGACATCACTCTGACACTCCATTTCCTTCCCCCAATCAAGGAAGAGAGGAGGAACTGGCCAATGATAAGTTGAGAGGGTTGGGCATGCAGAATTAGCTGACCCACCCACTTTCTAAACACATAAAAAGAGCCACTGGAAGCCAGATAGGACTTTCTTTTTCACTTTCTGCGGAGCATTTTGACAGGCAACTCCACATCCTGATTTCAGACTTCACATCCAGAAACTCCAAGAACACTAGAACCCAACAGCTGAACTCCTATCAGCAGGCCTTCAAATCCTGGCAACCAAACCAAACTATTCAGACAGCCGGGCTGAGCTGTCTGATTCTGGCTAAGACCCTGTGCCAGAAACACACAGAAAGCAGAGTTGTACCCGGAACCAGAGACCAGACCACCGTGCAGTGCCAAGAACTTTTGTCAGAACCAGAGATCCAGACCGCTGTGCAGCGCCGCTAGCAGGGCTGACCCAGACTGCTGTGAGCAGAACCAGGCAGAGATTGTCCGTGGCGAGAGAACCGCCAGGATTCCAGTCCAACCGGTTGACCCGATCCGTGACGAAGTCGCATTCCTGTCCAAAATCTAGTGTGAGTACCCAGCTAGCACTGTGCCAAAACCAATCTCTTAGTTTAAAATAATCTAATCCAAACTATTTTAACCTATTAGAACTGCCTCCTAGAATCGTGTCATTCTGTCATCTTTAAAACTGAAAACTGTCATCTGTCATTCTGAAACTGTGATTTCATTTCTGAAAAACTACCTTCACAAAATCGTCCGTATCTCCGGAACCGTTTGTGCTAGGAGCGAGTTTTAACTGTCATCTTAAAGCTAAGATTCTAAGCTCTCCAGCTAACTTGCTAGTGCCTCCGTATTTGCACTCGACGCACGCAAGTAAATGGGCGCGATTTGACATTTTGCTTCATTTCAGCCAAGGGTAAAAATATTTGTCTTTGCTTCCATCCTTGAAATCTGTTTTCAACCTAATAACCATCCCTGAATCATTGATAGGGCTGGCCTGAACTGATTCAAAGTATCTCTCACTCACCCTGAACCTCCTATAGGGAATTAAAAGCAATTTGAGTATATTTTTCACTTCATTGCCACCACATTTAAATGGATTTTGCCTGTGTTTAAAACTCCTACCTGTTTCCCTCTAAGCTTGCTAGGGGGGAATTGAATTATATTTGATTGCATTCCTGAGAACTGTGTGCTTTCCTTCCATCTCTTTACATTGCATAAAGGGGGGGAGGTGAATTGCTACCAGGGGGAAAAGTGATTACATTGTTTTGGTTGAAATCATATCAAGTTTATTTTCTGTACTGCATTTCATTCATGATTGCATTGCGTTTGAAGCCATATGAGCATACCTACTTTATCCTCTCTATATCAACTTCTAAGCCATTAAAAAGAGTGTACCACTATAACATTATCCATTGTTGATCAACATCATATTCTCAAGTGTGATACCAAATATTAATTTATTATAAAAGTGTAATATATATATATATATATATTGTTTAATTTTCAAACAAACCTACTTCTTGGCTCAGTGGGGTCAGGGGGATTCTAAGAGAGGGGTGTTATATAAGGGTTGTCATCCAGAGTAAACAAACTGGACATAAAAATATATCAATAAGGGTTTCCCTCAGCATCCCAGACTAGGCATTGACTTAGCTGTAGTGTTGAATTGAATCCGCTTACACCACTATTCCAGTAGGGTCTGCCCTTGGCGGCAGAGCAGTTTTCAAAATGTGAGAATAGGTAGGTAGCGCAGGCTAACTCATCCAAAAGTGAATACCTTTTAAGGGATATTTGTTCGTAAAAGAGATCTGTTGTGCCAGGGGGCCACTGGAAAGTGATGCTAGTACTCACCACCCCTCGCCACAGTCGGGACCAAACTTTGCCAGTTTAGTCGAGGTCACTAGCAGGTTCGAGTTTTGCAGTTTTGCGGTGCTCCAGCTCTCATAGGCTGTGGGATAGAACAATTGTCCGTGACAGGACAGTTGCCTTTTCTCAGCTTCCAAAGGAGATACCAAGAAAATTCCATGCAGCAGGCTTCAGGGCACAGGAGAGCAGGTCAGCAAAGCACCTACAGTGATGGTCACCAGCAGGTAGTGACATCGTAATTACAGTTGTGTGTTGCGTTATGCACTCTCCTAATTCCGGACCTAGAGGAGTTAGGCTTACAGAATTTGACAGGAGAGGGCACAGGACCACAAGCATGTAATATCCCAAGTCTCGGGTTTCAACTTGAGATGGTGGTGGTTCTACAGGATACCCTGTGGTAGAGCTGGACAGTTCACTGGGTGGCCTAGGAACACTTCTGAAGGGGCTCGCCCAGCGTGTAAGCAGGGGGCGCCGGGAGTAGTTGTTCCCACTACTCCAAAGGGGCAAAGCGCCCTGGCATGCCTTCTTAATCGATGAAGAAAACAGGGGTCCGAAAGGACAGCAGAGGGCAAAGGGTGCCAAAAACATCTAGTGCATCTCTGGTGATTCCACAAGTCCATTTCTTCGTACAAGATACTTGGCTCCTTATGTAGTTCGGGGAGAACTCTGGTGATCGACCTGGAATGGATGTAGAGCCCCTTCGCGCCAACATCGAGGACTTCAAATCGAAGATATGCTCTCATGTAGGCATCCCAATCGTGGACTAATTATGGTCCACAGTGGTTCCAGTCATTCAAGTCCACCGGACATCCTGGCACCAGTAGTGTGGATTGGGACCAGACAGTCCCAACCCACTTCCAGGGTTCACACATGCGACAGGCAGAAGCACGGGAAAGAGATCGGTTTTCGCGGAAGGCAGCTTTCCCCAATAAAGAAAATACGGGTTACTCGACCTGGGTAAAGGCAAGGGACACAATGGTCATGGGACAGAACAAAAGACTTTGTGGCTCTGCCATTTTCGAACCTGGTCACTGTCTTGAACCAAATGCGGTAAACTCAATGTGATTCCATAAAAAGAAGTAAAACGCAATAAAACAAAAAGAACCCCAGCGCACGGTACTGGAAGGTACATTGTGCACTGTTAAAATGTTACCAAGAAATAGCACATGGTCGAAGACTAAGGGAAACATAGTTTCCCAGTACTGACAGTCTGAAGGATGTGCCAGTTTCTCCATAACAAGTGAGCAAAGGCCCAGGGCAGCGCTGCTGAAGGCTGTGTGCCCCACTGGCAATGTCATATTAACACCGAAAGGGGGCTCCAGCAAGGTTGTTGGTTTGCTGCAGCACTTTTCAATCTTTATGTGTTAGACTTGTGGGACCACCTTAAAAATGTCAGGGCTTTCACTCCTCGTATAGGCACCTTGGCTGCTCATTATCCTGTCTATGCTGATGAGCTGGTCAACTTAGATCAGACCATTATAGGCCTTTCAGCGTAGTTTGGACGCCTTAGCAGTCCATATGAGGAATCATGAACTGGCAATCAATACCCATAAATCTTATGATCTGTACCAATAAGAGGAAGAAACTGCAGAATAACTGGAAGATTAATGGGGAAGCGATGGACCTCGTAGATCAATATACATACTTAGGTTTTACCATTTTTAATTGTTCTCAGATAGTCGCACGTTTTGACAAACTAAAAAAGAAATGTGAGGTATACATACCACAGACGAAAAGGCTACATTTTAAATATGGCCGTTACTGTTTTCTTCTCATAGTGAAGTACTATCGAGCAAAAGTAATTCCAGAATTGCTCTATGATGCATAGATTATTTTTAATATCAAGGACCTGGAATGGCAGAAATTGGAAGGGTTCATCTGGCGCAAAGTATTGGGTTGCCGAACTTTGTCCCGAACATGAATTTGGCATCCTCTCTATGGCGTCTCTGATGAACTGGAGAACCCTTGCATTCTACAGGATAATCATGGATGCTCCCAAAAAATGATTGTTTGCTGAATTGAATTTACTGCTGAAAAAGGAATCTTCCATCCATTTTTTAAACTGGGTAAATGATTGTCAATCTATTTTAATCCATATCAATCGGACAAGTGAGTCTTTGACTCCAAACCTTATAAAGTAAAGAAAGCTTTATGGAAGAGGATTGGTGCACTACAATAGACAGTATTACTAAGTACTCTTTAGACCATACCCTGATCCGTCAAGAGAAACCTTTTTACTCTGTAGAGCCCTATATTAAAAAATATCTCTTTCCCAAATTGAGGCTGTCGTTTCTAAGACTCTAAGTAAATCTTTTTCCTACTCTGGAAAGGGGCAAGATGAGACATCACAAGAGATAAACGGATATGTAGATATTGCTTGGAGCGGGGTGTAATGAAGACCCTGGAGCACCCTTCTTCTATCCTGCACCCCCTCTCAGGCCACTATTTGAAATATCATCAGGCCTAGTGCGATAGTCACTTGTTTTATTCCTCCCCTCCCTTTCTGCACCCCTCCCCCTCACTTTTTGATTTCTCTTACTCTACCAGAAATGTTGTGAGGCCTAGCATGGTAGTCGCCTGTCTGTCTCTATTTCCTTCCCACTCTCCCCTCCCTTCCTTATCTATGTCTTAGCTCTTGCACTATCTGAAATGTCATCAGGCCGAGTACGATATTTAATTTCACATCCTTACTGTTCATGGCCAGTAAGAATGTCAATGGGCCTCATTACAAATTGCCCGGTATGGAAACAACGGTGGCGGTAAACCCGCCGCCACCGTTGTTTCCATGCCGGGCGATCACAACTCCTGCAGGCGGGATGTGATGTTCCCGTCAGGTCTGACCTGGCGGGTTTAACACCGCCCGCCTGAAGGCGGACGAGGAAACAACGGCAGCATTACGAGATGCTGCAGGTGTTTCCATGATCCCCATTCCCATTGAGTCCGATAGGACTCACTGGGAATGGGGATTAACACCATTCCGCCTCCGTGATTCCCGGGAAACCGGGGTTGTAATGCCCCGGTAATTCCGGGAATCACGGAGGCGGAATGGTAATACGAGTCCGGCGGTAACCAGGCGGTTTTACCTGCTCGGTTACCGCCGGACTCGTAATGAGGCCCATTGTCTTTTCCCTTGTCCCCTCCCTTGCCTTGAAGCGCTTTGAAACAAATTGTGTATAGGCTCTATATAAATAAACTATCATATCATATTATATCACCTTTTAACGGAATGCCCGAAAATCCTCTTTTTAAGATATAAATACTTTGGCGGCTGCATTTCTGGAGCAAGATCCTAGCAGGGACCCACATATCCTTGATACTGGCAGCTATTATATGCACTGGCGAAATTTGAAAACCATCTAAATGAAATCTAATCTCATCACCTAATAGAAATGATGTAAATCGACTACCCGTGAGGTAATGAAAATAATGTTTCATTGTAACTACATAGGCTGACATAAGTGTAACATGCCTTGATATAAATCAGACAAGAATGAAGGAATTTTAAATAGTATCTTTGTATGTGTATGTTTATTGATATTGTATTTGTATTGTATGAGATATTTATAGAGCGCTCAAAGACTGTAAGGTATCGACATTAGGAATTGTACGTAATTGTATGTAATTGTACTCATGTTTGCTACTTGCTGATTTTTGTATACATATCATCTTTATTTTATATAACGTGTAAGGTTTATTTACAAACTGTATGCACAATAAAAAAACAAGCATTGGCAAATCCAACAGTTGTGACCTTTGTATTTTTATTAGATGGACATTTGCCAGGAACTGCTATTATATGCCTGGATGCTTGCAGTATGTTTGCTGCTGCTACCATTAATGACCAATTAGTAGCATTACAGCAATGCCTTGCAAATACCTATTCCAGGTCGGTACAAATGCCAAAACTACTGGCATTGCCAATGCTTGTTTTGTTTTATCACTAGACTGAGGGCCCGATTCATGGAATTATTTGCACAGAAAATAGAGTTCTTGCGTGCCACACTGCGTGCAAATCGCCATTCGTCGATTCATGCAATCAAATGTACTATACTTTTCCAGGACTTGTGTGGAGTTCGCGCAGGCTCGGCGTGTCTCTGTGAGCCGCCGAGTGCCTTGTGCGATTCACCCCCCAGACCGTAGGTGAGGCCTGCGCAGGGGGTGGGGGAGGGGGCATAACACACAAAATGGGGAAGAACATACAAAAAAGTGGGTGTTACGAGGGACGGCCCGCATGCAGTCCCTCGCACGCCCACAATTGCGCGGCATGAGATGTATTGATGGATTCGAGTGCGCAACCTCTCGGCATAGGAATGGCCACGCAAATCCCTTGTGCAAGTACACTTGTGCATAGGATTCGCAGCACGGAGGTGGGTTTGCATGTAGGATTTAGGGGTGCGTTCACAGAACCGGGGTTCCCATCTAAATTAGGGATGCATTTAAACTGTGGAGCGGGGTGCCTGCAACAGTTACAGGGGACCCTGCGCAGGGTCCCAGAAATGAAGGCCTGCTTGTGGGGACCCCACACACTGTTTTGAGGTTGTGTGTATTCACGCCCGGGGGTGTGCACAAACGTAACTGTTCTGGCTGTTTATGCTTTGCGTGTAGCCGTGTCGAGGGCGATCCGGGTGCCACTTGCGAATACGGTTACTTGGTGCAGTGAATTCCATGAATACGGGGGAGCGTGCATTTTTTATTCTGTGCGCAGGCTTGAGCAGTGTCCTTCTCAGCATGCGGCCCTTGCAGGATTTCTGCGCACATTTCCATGAATCTGCCCCCAAGTCTTTTATGCATCACCAATTTCTTCAAGGTTTCTATCTCTCACTGGGCACACGCACGGTCCTAAGTGACTCCGAGTATAGAAACAAACTAAACAATGCTCCCTTTGTTTTTCAAAAGTGCAACATTACACTGAACATGTTAGCAGCTTACTGGTGATATGAATGAAAAAAAAATCATTTTTTAATTTCACGCAATGTCAGTAATGGTGTTGGAACTGAAAGAAATGCATGATTTCATCATTGTTCTGTCAAAATAAATCATTCACTGTAATGGCCTGCAGCTTTGCTGGCACTGAACGAAAACAAAATAATGAAGGAAATGTTTTGCTTCACAGCTGATGTCAGCAGTTGGTACTTAGCAGCCCAATGTTTGAGGAGGTTTCCACGGATGTACTCACACTATGGTTTTAAACCATTATTGTTCCATTTGCTTTCGTTGATGGTTGTCAATTGACCCTTTTCTCTGTTATGCAGCCTCGCTTTACTTGTAACCAATAGCAAGAAAACAGCCTACTTACAACTGTTAATGACTGCAAATAAAAGTCAATAATTCTAAACTAGAGCATGGCCAAGGACATTATCTGGCCTCTCTGGCCTCTCAGCACCTTGGAGAAGTGGCCCATAAGTACGTGGTATTTCACCGCTGTTCCACTAAGCAAGGAATACAAACCTTCCCCTATATCCATTGACAGAATATCATCCCTTGAATTCCCTATTTTCTGTTATTAAATCATAAAAACAGGCATCCTAAAAATGTATCTTCAAACACAATTGCAGGCACCCCATTTTCACCAATGATTTCTCCAATGACATGTCTGCGTCTGAATGGATATATGTCTGTAATGTGTCAAAATTAGGGGCGTCAGGTTGAGCTCCCGCCATGGGCTCTCATATTAAGGTGCCGATGTTTAAAGCCAAGAGCTACCGGGCAATACCAAATTCATCAGGGCTTATAAAGTTTGACCTCTTATTTAAATAGATACCTGGTTTATCTTGTATTGAAGGTAGTCTGGGCATGAATGTGCCGATAAGGGTCCACAGGGCAGGAGACATGGCTCTCTACTCAAGGCGTCTGGGGCACTGAATGTGCCCCTTTTTTCTTTATTTCTGGCTGAGCATTATCATATCCATAGGTTTTCCGGCTTCCTGCTGGGTCAAGGCCAATGTTCCTGAAATGAAATGTTTGCTTGTTTGTGTTTTGTTTTATATGTTTGTCTTCCTGTACTAGTCTACAGATGTCTTTAGATTTGTTAACAAGCAGCGTGGGGAGGGATTGAATGGAATTTGCTTGTACATATTAGATGTATTGTCAGTAGACTTGAGCAAGTGAAGGAGAGGATTTTATGAATAGAGCACTGCATAGCTAGAACATTTTTAAAACTCTGGAATTCCTTCTCTTCTGTTCATTACCCTCGTATGAGATTCATACCACCCTGTCTCAGAGCGATAGACTTGAAATGGGAAGGGAATCAAGAATCCGGTTAAATAAATAAAAAATGTAACTCATCCAAAGAGGAAACAAATTTGATGCTGCTAATACAAGAGACATATCTGGATGAAAAATAATCAGACGAGTTGAAATATGGCTGGAGGAGGTGGTCATTGGTAAGGATCATGGAAATAATCCAGGTTTGCCCAACCTGAATGTGAAAGGGAATGGGGTGACGGTCATCTCCAGCACGCAAGACTTGGTGGGAAGATGGCTGATGATGTAGGTAGCCCTACGTGGACCAACATACAATGCTCTGAACATATTTATGATTTAACCACGGGTGCCTCAGCATTCTCTAGGTTTCTTTCTGAACTTATTTCTGGAAGTTAGGGTAGATTGCAGTCTAGCTTTTGACCCCCCTGTTAGGAAGGCTGCACAAGTAGATTAAAAGACTAGTGTTGAAAAATACCCCAACAGATACTTGGTGACTCTACCATCATCATGACCTGACCATCACCTTCTATCCTCATACCCCCAACTTGCACTCACAGATACTGATTTGTACACCAGGGTTAGTAAGAGGACCGATGAGTGCAGACATTGACCGATTACTGTGCCTTTTATATTGGATATGAACCTGAACCTGCACTGGTTCCAAAGTTATACTTTTTAAAACTGTGTCTTCACATAATTACTTTGTCAGCTGGTGTGAATCATAAAATGCCAGAGAAACATTTTTCTTTTTACAAAATGTGTTTACTAATTGGTACAAAACATTATGCCACAAGTGTGCAATGATATCTACATACCAACACATGCTTCACGACATCTTATACTTTTTTTTACCAATATTAGTATGGCTTATAACCATTAGAAATACAAAGCAAGATATACAAAATATTTATAGAAAAATGCAGATGGAAAGCATGATAAATGATGAGAGAACATCATTTATAAAAACAAAACAACAGAAGGGAAAAATTTGAAATAACAAAATTGTCTGATTCTTCAAACGAATTTACATTAATTCAGAAGAGTACATACATTCAGGTTGACTTGTTTGTAGGAATACGAAAAGCTTACTTAATAAGGCATATGTACACTATTATAGGTTCTGTTATTATTAGAGTCTAGATTTGAGCGATGGGGGTGCATGACTAATAGTAAGAATCGCTAAGGATTGGGTATAAACATGATTAATTTGTTAATGAATCAAGCTATTATTCTTGCCTAGTGCATCAGCCTCTATTGGTGCATTGCCATTTAGAATCTTTATCTTATAATGGAAAAGAAAGGCTGAATGAAAAGTGTTGCTTACTCCTGTTATCATAGCTGGAGTAGATTAGGTTGAGAATTGGATTCATCCGGGAATTCTGCAAATTCAAGTTAGGGGCTCCTCTGTCAATGGTTACTAGCTTTTAATGACCGCTGTCTGATAGTGGATAATGGACGAGTATGACTGTAGAAGAACAAAGATAAGTTGTTACTTAAAATGTATTTTATGGTTACAGCACGTTAGCTTCAAACAATGTGACGTTTGTAGGTTATGTCTAAAAGAAAGGGGGCGCTGACCACCAGTATAGATTTATGTATATGTAAAGAGGATTGTTTTCACGTCCTAGGCATTTGCAAATAAAGGAATGATCTAACTTGAGTACAACATTATGGTGGTAGGAGAATGGCTGCTTGCCGATTGATTGGAACTTAAAGTGTGTTGGCTTGAACTAGTATGAATTCATCAAATGATATATGTCTAAAAAGCAAGCATGGACAATTCTGTCATTTGTGAAGAATTACACAATCCCCCTGTGTTGTCTACTCTAATGGTTGCATTGTGGAATTCTTGGATGTTCACATGCTCTACAAACAGTGAGTCCAACATTTAAGCTTGGCAAATTTAGATCAGGAGCTGCTACAAAAAAGTAAGAGGGGCACTATATTAGGGAGTTTGTCAGGGTTAGGGGTTGGTTGAATCAGTTTACAATTAACATGATACTCATAAAGTAAAAAACTATTTAGATGATCATGTGTCTTACTTGCTGTGCACTAAGATTCTGTGGTCTAAGCTTTTGTTGGTGAGAGCAAATAGTTGGTCAACGTGTGCAACGAGATGTTATCTTGTGCTTGTATTAATAACCACAAGATGCATGGACGGTTGAAATAGTATGGTTGATACTGAGACAGCCATGTTGGAGGTAAACATGGCGCTACTTGCAATATCCTGTTTGTTTATAGCTCATCTTGTGTATGAATTTTCCTTTTCCGAGCTTGAAACAATGTATCATTTCATCTCCTTAAATAAATAATGTTAGGAGTGCATCTTTTTCTGTCGAGTGCAGACAGTTTAGCCTCCTGTTTGGGGTTATGAGATCAAAGATCATCATTTTATACCATTTAGTAACATGCATACCAGTATATCATTGTTTTGTCTAAAACACTTTGTATAAAGAATGAATGATATTGTTATGACTAATAATTAAATAGTATGACAAAAAAGAATAAGGTTTACTTCCAACATAGCAGTCCAAAAAAACAATACAACAACCACTAACAACTAACCACCCCCTGATTTTTGCTCTTGCCACACATACCTCCCATGTACTTTTGACACACACACAAAGGGCTAGTCAATACTACACACAAAACACACAAGCCATACCTCCACCACAAGAACAAACAGCCACAAACAACAAACAACGCAAACACTGGACGTTACCCCTCTGGACACAACAAGCCCAGTGCACTCTACCCAAGCACACTCAGAAAGCTGACTTGCACAGATGCTAGTTTCTCCTGGTTCTGCAAACAACAACAGAAGAGCACAGCCTGTATCCTATCTATTTTCCTTCCCTAACCTACCCCTCCTGCTTTCTTACAGAGCCTTGTGAGCGCATAGAAACCATGCAAATGGTAGCGGTGCACAGTATAAATCAACATAACATAGCTATGAAAATAACTTGTTTATGGATGGGGCTCCTTCGTATTGATGATTTTCTGTAAAATATTTGTTTCATTCCAGGTGGTGAGTCAAGTAGGGTGCATCACTTGTTGCAGGTTTCTCATAAGCATACATAATTCCAATTCAGATTCTAAATAAACACAGTGAGCTCATGATCTTTGTTAAGTCCGTGTTACAGAGTCCTGAACGCGAAGATACATTTGGATTCTCTTTGTTGCATTTTCAGTTCTGTTGCCACATCTCACTTTCACCTTGACTCTTTCTAAGTCTAGAAATCATGTTTGGAGATAGTTTGTAGTGGATGTGTTTCCCTCTGATGCTAAAGAACAATGTCGGTTTCTATTCTTAATGGTTTGAACATGCTCTTAATTCAAACACGGATTTCTCATTTTGTTGCCCCTCACATAACTAATTAGTTCTGCAAATAATAAAACCCTAAATAGTCTGTACCTTTCCAGTGTCACTAACACAATGAGTGGTTCTTTAGAGAACACATTGAAAGCAGGTTCCACACGTATGATATACAGTGTTGTTTTTATGCACCCAAGATAGTTCATTGGAATTATACCATGCCATGAAGCTGGGTGAGAGGTGTTGTTTTATCATTGCTGATTTTCTATAAAGGAAGATGGGTTTTACTCCTATGTGTGTAGTTAAATCTGATCCATTAGTGCTTTCTGATCATGCTCCTATTTCTTTCTCATTTGAAAAAAAATGCGGTGAGAATAGAAGGACAGCAAGATGGAGATTCAATGCTTGGTGACTGCAGGATAAGGATTTTCGTACAGTCTATATGAGACTTATTTGACGGATGAGATTAGTGCAGTGGTCTACAACATTTGACTCCCCAGATGTTTCGGACATCAACTCCCATCAACCCTAGCCAGCACAGTCAATGGTGAGGGCTCATGGAATTCATGGTCCGAAGCATCTGGAGAGCCGCAGGTTGCAGACCCCTGGCAGTGTGAACTGGGAAGGTGTAAAAGACTGGTGGGAAGGTACAAGACATGACAGGAAACACCTTCCCAAAAATGTAAAGACTTAGAAGAGCCTTTAATCTATAATGGTTCATAAAGTGCTGTGCACTTGAAATTAAAGTTTGACTTTAATAAAGTCTGAATGAGAGCAGCTTACCAAGATGTATTGATAGTGTCAGCCAGTGACCGTGCAGAGAGAAGGCTGTCCTTGATTCTTAAAGGAAAGGCATAAGATGCCGTATTGGTGGGCCGTTCTTCTTCCTTGTTGGCCTCATTGTCTCAAGAGGATAGCTCAGGGGCAACGTGCTCGCCTTGGAAGCAAGACGACACGGAGCAACAGAGGTTCGATCGCTAGGTCCGCACTTAGAAACATCTGAGTATTAAGCATTTTATGAATAACCAATAATATCATATCATTAAAAATCATCTTCCTTTCTGCAGGCCACCTTAATTCAAATAGGTGGACATTTCATCACATTACACCTACAATAATCTCTATAAAATTGGCTACCAATACACTTTTATGATGCAACCATAGAAAAAGGGGCAAAGACTCAAAAAAGCAATGCTCAGTTTGAGGATAATTTCCAAACCTGATGGAAGCTGAGTACAGCACACGCCCACAGGGTATGCCCTACAATAATCTCTATAAAAATTGGCTACCAATACACGTTTATGATGCAACCATAGAAAAAGGGGCAAAGACTCAAAAAAGCAATGCTCAGTTTGAGGATAATTTCCAAACCTGATGGAAGCTGAGTACAGCACACGCCCACAGGGTATGCCCAGATGTGGGTCCCTTGCTCGCTGTGCCATAGGGAACCAAGCTGCACCTCGCTGAGGAGGACCCAACAAGGCCGAATCATGTCTGGGGTTGCTTACGTTTCCGTGCAGAGGGGACCTGGCCTAGCAGTTTGGACTGGGCTACCACCATTGGTGGCAGTACCTGTCTGATTTGCATATGGCTGGACCCCTTTTGCAACAGTGCAGACGGGCTAAAAAACGGTGGTGTGGAAGGTTGCCCAGAGCAATGCCAGTGGTACAAATTCATTCAAAGCCTTCCACCCATCACTTTTGTGGTCACAGTTTGTCTCACTATGTGAGAGAGTGTATGCCCAGACGTGGGTCCCTCGCTCGCTGCGCCATAGGGAACCAAGCTGCACCTCACTGAGGAGGCCCAACAAGGCCAAAACATGTCTGGGGTTGCTTGTGTTTCCGTGCAGAGGGGACCTGGCCTAGCAGTTTGAGCTGGGCTGCTACCATTGGTGGCAGTACCTGACTGATTTGAATATGGCTGGACCCCTTTTGCAATGGCGCAGACGGGCTAGAAAATGGTGGTGTGGAAGGTTGCCCAGAGCAATCCCAATGGTACAGATTCATTCAAAGCCTTCCACCCATCACTTTTGTGGTCACAGTTTGTCTCACTATGTGAGAAGGGTATGCCCAGACGTGGGTCCCTTGCTCGCTGCGCCATATGGAACCAAGCTGCACCTCACTGAGGAGGCCCAACAAGGCCAAAACATGTCTGCGGTTGCTTGTGAATCTGGGCAGAGGGGACCTGGCCTAGCAGTTTGGGCTAGGCTGCTACCATTGGTGGCAGTACCTGACTGATTTGCATATGGCTGGACCCCTTTTGCAATGGCGTAGACGGGCTAAAAAACAGTGGTGTGGAAGGTTGCCCAGAGCAATGCCAGTGGTACAGATTCATTCAAAGCCTTCCACCCATCACTTTTGTGGTCACAGTTTGTCTCACTATGTGAGAGAGGGTATGCCCAGACGCGGGTCCCTTGCTCGCTGCGCCATATGGAACCAAGGTGCACCTCACTGAGGAGGCCCAACAAGGCCAAAACATGTCTGGGGTTGCTTGTGTTTCTGTGCAGAGGGGACCTGGCCTAGCAGTTTGGGCTGGGCTGCTACCATTGGTGGCAGTACTTGACTGATTTGCATATGGCTGGACCCCTTTTGCAATGGCGCAGACAGGCTAAAAAACTGTGGTGTGGAAGGTTGCTCAGAGCAATCCCAGTGGTACAGATTCATTCAAAGCCTTCCACCCATCACTTTTGTGGTCACAGTTTGTCTCACTATGTGAGAGAAGGTATGCCCAAACGTGGGTCCCTTGCTCACTGCGCCATATGGAACCAAGCTGCACCTCACTGGGGAGGCCCAACAAGGACAAAACATGTCTGGGGTTGCTTGTGTTTCTGGGCAGAGGGGACCTGGCCTAGAAGTTTGGGCTGGGCTGCTACCATTGGTGGCAGTACTTGACTAATTTGCATATGGCTGGACCCCTTTTGCAATGGCGCAGACAGGCTAAAAAACGGTGGTGTGGAAGGTTGCCCAGAGCAATGCCAGTGGTACTGATTCATTCAAAGCCTTCCACCCGTCATTTTTGTGGTCACAGCATCCGCCAAGGCATTGGTTCAGCCTTGCTGATGAAAGAACCTCAGCATCCTCAGCCCGTGAGAATGCCCCAAGCTCCCTTAGTACCACCTGCTCTATGTGAAGGCTGGGAAAGGTAAAGGTAAAATGATAGGGAATACAGAAAGCTAATGTAACCAAGCCATTTGTACTAGGTCAATCTGCCTATCTTGCAACTAATCCTCAATTATCAGGAGGCCTCAGACAAACCAGAAGTGCCATTTTTCTTAGATGAACAATTCCCTATTTTCACCATGCATTGTAATCTGCCCAAGAATGTACTGCCACGTCGCCTCGTGCCTGCTGCTCATTATCAACCTCCATCTCCATTGGAGCTCTTCCATTCTTGATGGACTTTCACAAGGACTTAAAAACTCTTTTTTTTCAAGATATAGGGCCTCATTGCAAGTTTGCCGGTCCGGTAATAACAGTGCCGGTAAGCTACTGGCACTGTTCTTACCGGACCGGCAAACTACGAGGTCTGACCTGGTGAGTGAAACGGCCGGTGCTCCTATCCTCCCCATTCCCATTGAGTCCAATGGGACTCGAATGGGAATGGAGAGTAATATTTTCCGGTGCACGGAAACGGGCAATTACCGGGACTGCCAGGGCTGTAATGCCCCAGTAAGTCCCCATTGCCGGGCACCGGAAAAAAATTACTCCAGCGGCAGCCATGCCATTTTTGCCGGCACGGCTACCGCCGGACTCATAATGAGGCCCATAATCTTAATGTTTTAATTCCTGCATTTTTCATGTTCTGTTGCTCTCTGGGAATGCACTGTTTTAGGTCTACTGTGATTTAATATTTGATGAGGACTTTTATTATATTGTATGCTTCTCCTTGTATTGCACAGTCCCCTGCTACCATTGGGTTAGGGTGCCCTTTCTAACATTGTAAATTAAAAGATAATAAAAAGGTAGTAGGACAGCATGCTGATGAGGGGCGCTTGATTGTGAAGCCAGGAAATACTATGCAGATACAGATCAGAACAGACATGTGTCTGGAAGAGATCAGAGCGTTCTTAAGGGGTGGGATGGATACCTTGTTCAAACTGATTAAATGACGGGGGCAGGACACTTGACAGACGGCCAACCATTGGGGAATTAATTCAATCCCAAATTCCCTGACTGAAGGATACATGTAGAATCTTACGAGATTTTACCAAGATATTTTTGCTTAAAGGTGTTAGATCTCTTTAATGCTTTAGTAGTAGATAATGTAGAGGGAGGTACATTCGCACAGCGATGACTGTAAATACAAAAAAAAGATATGTAAAACCCTTCATATGAAAATAATGATCAGTCAATTTCTCTTCAGAATCTGGAATGTCATTTCTTTGTGACTGTTCTTCAGCAGTGAATTGAAAAAGGTGTGGCGTAATCTGATTCATGTAGGCTAAATAGGGTTTGTGAAGTGTGACAGGGATCAGCAAACACATGCCTGCTTTGTCATTTAATGGATGTGGTGGGTAAAGTACTAATGGACTCGATGGGTCTTTCTTTACCAGCGGAGAAGGAGACAGGAGCTGGAGAAACACTGCAGGAAAGGAAAGGAAAGTAACCCAAGGATGCCGAAAACCAAGGATGCAGTTGCCGAGCACCAATGAGAGCAGAGGAGAAGCCAATGCCACCCACAGCAACGCAGCAGCCAGGGGGAAGCACTCAGCTCCACGAGACGCGTGGAACGCAGCTCGGTGAGAGAGGCGATACTAAAATGGCAGATCCAGACTCTGCTTGCCCCAACCCCTGGACACGGATTACTGTGGGCTGGCAAACAAAGACAGAACCGCCCCAGAACCAGGGAGAATTCAAGTTAAGTGTGGGTTTTTCAGATGAGGTCAGTGGAGTGGAGGAGAAACCAGAAAACCACAAAGGAGTGGGAAGTTGTGGACGGAATTTGTGGAGGAGACTGTGCAGAGTTTTCATTGAGGAGACAGTGAAGGTAAGGTGTTGGAGGGGAGAAGGTGGAACCAATAGTAGTAGCAGTTGTCATTTATATAGCACCTTTACCCATTTGTATGGCTTCAAAGCGCTTTGTGGTAGGAATGCATTCAGGGACCGAAGTCCAGGTAAGGGAACATTCTCAGAAGGGCTTAAAGTGCATGTGGGCATTTGGCCAAGATTAGGAATTGGGTGGGCTGGCTAGGCTCTAGTAAGCAACCCAAGAGGTCAGGCATGTGGATTGGTGCCGTGGGAGGTCACGGACGAGCACTAGTGCAAAATATTCGATATGTGACTAGATAGACTGAAAATTGTCATAGGTTGTTGCTGCATTCTAATGGCAGAGATGTTGAGGCAAGTCTGGTATAAGGGTGAAGTCGTTACATGTCCAGTTAGACCGAATTTGTCAAAGTCATAGCTGCATTCTAAAGTGTGTGGATGGATAGCCATGCCTGCGCCAGATGTCCACCAAAGTGGTGCGTTTATACATAGTTTAAGCTCAGATGAAGATTATCTTTGATGTCGCTTTGTCATCCGACCGTCTGTGGGGAAAAACAAACAGCTACCCTCGTAGACTCTACTATGCACTGTGGACTTAAGTCAACTAAGCACAATAGACTTGCTGTCCTAGTACATCTTCTAGGCAAGACAGGGAGGCTATCATAGAATCTAGGATAATAGGATTCTCTAAACACAAATAGACAGGTTACCTTTATGGTCTTACTAAATATCTTCCAAGTTCTTTAAACGCTACCAACAGGAATCTACTAAATGCGATATCAATGATACCTGCATATGATATGATATGGTAGGTTATTTATAACGCGCTTAATACCCAGAGGTTTCTAAGCGCGGACCCGGGGATCGAACTTGTGTTGCTCAGTGTCGCCTTGCTTCCAAGGTCAGCAAGTTGCCCCTCAGCTATCCTCAGGAGACAATATATGTTACAATGGCTAACTTAAGGATCTACAAGTGCAATGGAGGGTTACACACACATTTCTCCGAGCGTGATGGTTGGGCAAAAAATATGAGACACAACACAAAATGTCCACTCCCAGATTCATCTAATGCCACACTCTGCCCACCCTCTGATCCGTTTAACTAATATAGTTCTTCTAAGTGCAATACAAGTGCCAGCCTTCCAAGTTCTTCAAGTGCAATGGGTGTGCTAAATTTACAGAATTTCTTCTAAATGCATTGCATGTGCTTACCTTCACAATTCTATAAGAGCAGTACAAGTATTTGCTTTCACAGTTCTTCGTGTGTAATGCATGTGTCAACCTACCCAATTCCTTCTAAGTGCAATACAGGTGCAAGCCCACAAAATTACTCCTAGGTGCAACCCAATTTCCAGCTTCACAGTTGTTCAGGTATAAAACAAGTGCTAGATATACCCAACTTCTTCTAAGTGCAAGGCATGACCTAACGCACAGAATTGCCTCTAAGTGTAAAACACTAGCTAACCTTTGCAGTCTTCTAAGGGCAAAAATGTGCTAAACTTCGACAATTTTCTAAGTGCAATAGGTGTACTGACCTACAGATATCTAACAAGTTCAGTACATGTGCTACATACATAGGTTAAGGACAATAAACATTGGACATTTTTAAGTGCAGGTAGGCGGTACAACAAGCTGTGTTTGCAATGTGACTTTGATGGGTGAAGTGCTAGAGTGGGGGCAGAGGAAGTGAGGGACAGAGTCAGGTTAGAGGTGAGAGAAAAATGTTAGATAGCAGGCAGAGAAGACAAAGGTTAAGAGGGTAACTCGGAGGCAAGGGGGTAGGCTTTTAATTTGGTTTTGAACAAATTTGTATGAACTGTTTCTCCGATTTGTCCAGGGTAAGAGAATTCCATGAAAGTGGAGCAAGAAGAGAGAATGAGCAGAAGCGAAAGAAAGGACAGGTAGGGCCACAAAGGTAGTTGAGGCGGCAGAGCAGAGATTACAAGAAAGCTTGTAGAGTTGGATAGAGGAGGATAGATACAGTGGTGCCTTACCGTGGATAGATTTGTGAGCCAGAAGAAGAAATGTATATCTGGCCCTGTTTTGCATCGTCAGTCATTCAGCCTGGTGACGGTACAAGGAAGTAGGTGTGAAGTGAGGGAGTTCAAAGAGGGTCCTGGTAACGAAGTTAATGATCATGTTGTGAGGACAGAAAGCACAGTTGGGGAGACCAGAGAGGATGCTGGCACAGCAGTCCAGTTTAGAGAAGACAAGAGTGCTCAAGAGTTGCTTGGCGGTGTTGAAAGGAAGGAGGTGCCTGATTTTCCAAATATTTAGCAGGTTGAGGCGAGCTACATGTGGGATTGCTTACCAATAATGACTTTGTTAGATTTGCTGATCAGTAAAGTCATCACACATATTTGTTTCCTTTTGGTCTTCTCGAATGTGATTCCCGAGTAAACCTGGGAAAACATTTTCAGAAGAGTCCCAAATCACCTGGATTTCAGATGATCTAACCTGGTCGACCTGCAGTCGAACCTTTTGAGAAGCTCAGCTGATTGTAACCTCCTGGGACATGCAGGGAGTTTGGTTTCCGTCTTAAGCAGCTTTCAGGGAGACAAGGGGCTGTTGCTGCAGGCATGTATAGGAAATGTAGTGAATAGGTAATTTACTGCAGTATAAATAGTACTTGAGTGGGAAGAAGGGTTGTATGAGGTAGTGAGTCACTGCGGACTCACAGAGTTAGATTTAGGGTAGGTATGTTTTCATTGATGTGACACATTCAGTCATTTGAAGTGGGTGAACAACACAAGTGCCACATGGTGCTCTGGTGTTTCAGTTTCGAGTTGTATTGCATTAAAGAAAGATGCTACTTCAAGCCCTCTGGTTCCACTCCTTTATTCTGTATTATCTGGGTAACAACGGGCGATGAGGCTGCTTTCCAGCGGGCTGGAGCTCCTGCTGTCTGCATGTGATCCCACAGCACCGTCCTCCAGATAACGGCGGGTGATCCTACCGTGCCATAGCACCATTCCAGGCCTGATACACAGTCCGCATATCCCCACGCGCAATGGCGATGCAGCAGTACCATCCACCCCACCCCAGCAGTCCACGCCTTTCCAGCATCCCTTTCTGACACTTCATAAAGGGGAGCGAAACACAGGTGCTTGGCCTCACGGCAATCCGCCAGTGGTTTTCATTTGCAACGGCAGCTCCATGTGGCTGGGATACGTGCCGGAGCACAGACCGCACATGCTGGAGCACAGAGCACACAGCAGGTGGGTGGCCATTTCAAATCGTGCCACCACCGCCCCTCTCCTGATCAAACCCCCTCCATGTACTGCGTGCCCCCAAACAAGAACTATCCACAATTTGGGGCCGCACATACGCACCAAAGTAAGTGTGCACTTCTGAGAATTTAAAAAAAAATGTAAACGTAAGAAGGATTAGGTGTCAACACAGAGAGGGAGTAAGCTCCCAGACAAGAGCACGTTAACCCACGACGGTTCAGTACACACTGTCCTGCGCAAATAAGCAGGTGCACCACCTACTGGGGCCACATGGACAGCAACTACCCTATGGCCGCTCTGTTAGGGAGAATTCTCCAGAATGGGTAATTTCCCTTACCTACTGAGTACCTCAGCAGCTTTGCTGTATTTCTAGGATTTATTTATTTCACCTGGTAAGAGTGTGAGCCTTTTTTCCCACTCTTGCATGTGTTTTGCTGTGTGTGTTTTAACATTTTCTTGTGTTCATAGACTGTGGAGCCTCACCTACTCCATAGGTATCATCTTTTTACTGTGTGTCACAAAGCACATTCAGTGCAGTGACACAGGGTTGTCTTTTTGGCTTCCCAACTCCGACTCCATTTTCTGGGACTGACTACTGTCTCCCAGAACATGTAAAGTTGCCATTGACTTTATTAGTCTCTTTTAAAACTCACAGACCCAGTACAAACTATCTTAAATAGAGTTCCGGAAAGGGTTAATACATATCCCTTTTTGTCTGTTTCTTTTGGAGCAATGTTTCTCTCCCTTTTCATTAAGACCTGGCTGGTGGCAGTGGTAACTACCCTATTTTTCCTACCGCGGTTATCGTAAATAACTCTGGTATAGTTTCAGGCTATCTTGGTAGCTCCGAACTTAAACCTGCTAGACCATATACATTTTTATATGGTTTCGGCTAGGTTTATTCACCATTTCTTTTTGTAAAAGTCTTTCTTGTGTTTTACTGTGCGCGCCAAACCTGGTTTGGTTCCTTGTTCGCTGTCCTTTCACTGGCTTCTACACAGAAGCCCTGCTTAGGCGCCTGTATGTCTGGGAGGGGGCAGGATGTGAGGGAGGGGTTTAGGATTCCCTGCACAGGTTCTCCTTGGAGACACATGTCGCACTCTGATCTGATTGGCTGTGGTGACTGTCCCGGCGGGACAGGCACCTTGTTGTGTGATTGACAGCCAGGCTGTGTGAATGGGGGGAAAACTGCATAAAAAGAAGGTGTTTGAGGCTGGAAAGGCATAGTCGCCACTGGAACGAGAGAACCGAAGAGGAGCTGACAGAAGAGGACCCCTACCATGACTGTACCGCCCGGTGAAGCCCTGCTGAGGGTCCGAATCGTCATACTCCAACGACAGGGAAGATCTGTAAGGAATCTTCTCCCCTTGAGCTGGTGAGAACAACCAGTTTACTAAACTGCTTGCCAGGCCTCCCTTCTCTGGTTGAATTTTCTGTACAGAGCTACAGTAAACCGGATAGCCAGGAGGAACGGACCCTGCTTGCGTTTTAAGGAGCGCACCTTTTATTTGTTGCTTTGCTCTGCTGCTGGTTTCTTCCCTAGGCAGTGCAGGACCCTCCAGTCTTCCTACTTTGTGTCAGTCCGACAGTGACTTCAGGACCTGCCAGGAACGTCCGCCTCAGCTACAACCTTCTTCTTCATTTAAGGTACTGTTCAAATCCGGTTGTTCGTTTCGTCCAGCCGCGGTGAAAGCATGTGCAACCTTTTGCCAATCTGAGGGCTTGTCCTTCTCCATTCTTTAAGCTAACTTTTCTGCCGACCACCTTCGTCCTGAACTCTTGGCAAAGACTTAACCGCAAACTACCCTGAATTGTGTGATCTTGAACAAAGACTTTGGTCCCTTGACTTTGGGCCAGGCCCCTTTAATCTGATTTAATCTGATTTCCTCACTGTAGTTCCTTTTTCTAGATTGCCCTGCTTACTTACTTGTTGGTACTGCTCAATTCTTACCTAACTTTGTCTTTCCCTCCCTTTTAAATTGCTGGAGTGCCATTCCCTCAGACTTCATTTTGAGCCTAACTTGTCCAGAATCTATTGGGTGCGGTGTAGTGTATTAAGAGTGTGCTTTTTTTCAACTGCTTTACTTTAGTGAAATGTTTTACAACTGATGTGTAAATAAATGTTTATTCTTTTACTCAGAAACCTCGAGTCAGTGTTTGTTTGAATCATAGTAATTGCTGTCCTTTGTGTAACTATTGACACTGCTCACTTACTCTGAGATAAGTCTGGCTGCTCAGCCATTGCTACCACTTTACTGCGTAGTACGGGCTTGTACCAAAGGTGAATTTGTAATGTCACATGTAGTCCTAATTGTGTGTGGTGTTCCCAAAGGGAACTGCATATAATTCTGCTGAACACTGGTGTACAGCGGTGAGGATCAAGCATAGTGATTACACTTAGAGTGCTGCTATTACCTTGGATCAACTAACCACAAGGCTAAACATCACTAAAAAGCAATATTAATCATGTCTGATATGGAAAGCTACAGTCAGGAGACCCCCCTTAGTTACACTGTGGATTATCTGAAAAATCTGTGTAGAGAAAGGAATCTCTATGCCAAAGGCAAAACGTCTGAATTGATTGAAAGGTTGTTAGAGAAACAAAGTCTGGAAGGTAGGTCTGAAATACCTGACCCCTCAGCAAATGTGTAAAATAATGAGGATGATAATGTGTCTATTATTGATGAGTTAGGGGAAGTAGATGTGTCTCATAATGTAGGCCTCACTGCTCCCTTACCTGCTCAGCAACCTCAACCTTTGTCCACTGGGACCCCTACAGGTGCTACACTCAGTCCTGAATGCATTGCTCTAGAAAAGATGAGGCTTGAATTGGAATTTAGATGTTTAAATGCTCAAACTGAACAAAAGCATCAAGAACTTAAGCTCAGAGAAATGGAGATGAACCATGCCTTAGAAATTAAAAGGTTGTCTATTGAAAATGCTTCTCTCCCAGAGTCTTCTAGGTCTTCCAGTCCTAAGAGACCTCGTATGCCTAAAGAAATTGTGGGTATGTATGAGGTTAAGCTTGATATTTTAGATTGGTTGGCAATGTTTGAATATAACCATGGGATTCAAGGTCTTACAGGGAATCAGTTGCTTCCCTGGCTCTTCTCTAGGCTACCCATTGTTGCATCTGATGTTGTGATGGAGTTGGGGGAGGTGGATAGGATGGATTATGAGTGTGTGAAGCTAGCTTTAATTGCTCGATTTGGGAATACCCCTTCCGAGTACCTTAAGAGGTTTAGGACCCTCAAAAAGCATGATGGTACCCCTTGGGCTACCTGGGTATGTGAATGTTTGTAAAAACTTAGATGGTTAGGTTAAGGGTTACAGAGTAAACACTTATGAAGGTATGATAAATCTTGTTATGTTGGAGTCAATTTATGATGCCTGTTCTCCTGAGCTCAGACAGCACATGGCTGATTCTAAGGAGATAGATCCCAAGAAGTTAGCTAAGGCTGCTGACTTGTGGGTTGCCAACAGGGCTACTCACAAGGATTCTGGGGCAACTCAGAAGAAGGATAAGGGAAAGCAGCCAAAGAAAGATAACAAGGAGAATTCCAATACCTCCAATCCAAAAGAGGGCCACAAACAGCAACATAAGGGTAAACCACAAGAAAAACCAAATCAGGCTAGTGCACCATCTGGACCCAAACCAGATGGAGGTCAGAACAAACCCCGCCATGAAGCAGGAAAGCATAAAACTCATTGCTGCAGTACAACCATTGACCCAGCGACCAGGGTACAGAGGGACCACATCATTCAAGACGACCAGACCCCAAAGGCAGTGCTACCGGTGTGGAATGGCTTTCCCACATTCAGGGACTTGCCCTGCCCTCTCGTAAAGATGCGCCAACTCCGGGTGGAAGGCCACTTACAATCTGTCTGCAGTGAAGGGAGACTGTTCCCTACCCCGAGAATGAACCCACAACCACAGAACAGGATGTATGGACGACCACCGCAAGCCCCAGCCTACCTGAACAGGTTCTACTACTCAGGTCAACAGCGATACATCAGAGCAGTAGAGGAATACAATCCACCCGACTACACACAGGACTACGGATACTATGGTCAGCCCCCCTGAGTGGAGGATGAGTATGATGAGCCCCCACACAACTATCAGGACTATGAGGACCAACAACAGTTTACACCCTATCACGGAAGTACTAACTACAACCATTCATACCAGAATGAATATGTCAACCCCATCCAGGATGATAGGGAGGCGAGGGAGGCTCTGAGAATACCAGTCAAGTTAGGGAACAGGCAATTTTGTTTCTTAGTCCACTCTTGTGCCACAGTTAACATCATGGGGGAGCACGAATTTCTGTAAATCCCTGAGAGGCCGACGCTGGAGAAGATGTATTCTAGAATTTTTCAATGGCGCGCGATGTCACCCCCTCACACCATCAGACATTTCGAACGCCAACTTATGCATAGGTGTCTGACAGTGGACACCACTATCCATGTCATCAGGAGCCTGACAAAAGGTCAATGCCTCCTCAGTTACCACACAGCTTCGTGGCTAGACCTCATTGACATTCATTTCTGAGAAGGGGATGTGATCCACTCGATGCAGGGGGAAGTGACAAGACAAGCATTGTGTGCACTATCAACTCCTCCGCAGGTCCAAATCTCATCCCCAAGCAGGAGATCCTGATGAGGTTCCCCCGACTGTGCACTGGACTTGGGAAGCTCAAAGGAACTCCTAATAAACTACACATAGACTCAGCCGTCAGGCCGGTCCCCAAACTCCCCAGAATGGTGGGTTTCCATCTCCAAGAGGCCGTCTCCATGGAGCTGAATCAATTACTTAATGACGGCATCATCGAGCCAGCTACAGGCCCCACCCCATGGGTGTCCCCTTTGGTTATTGTGCCCAAGGAAGGTGGACAACTATGCTTGTGCGTGGACATGAGGATGGCAAACAGTGCTATACAAAGAGAGCGCCACCCTGGGCCTTGCATAGAAGATATGATAGTCCAGCTCAACAAGTCTGTGATATTCTCGAAACTTGACTTGATTCAAGGGTACCACCAGCTGGAACTAAACCCCGAATCAAGGGGCATCACTACATTTGTCACCCATGAAGGCCTATTTCGGTACAGGCGCTACATTTTCAGCATTTCTTCTGCTGCCAGAATTTTCCAGGAGGCCATAAGACAGGTGATCAGACCCACCAAAGGTGCAGTGAATTACAGCAATGATATTCTTGTGTTTTAAACATCATCTGAAGAACACAACGCAGCCCTACGTGTGACATGCACAGTGATACAGAATTCCGGCCTAACCCTCAACATTAAGATATGTCGGTTCAGCAAGAGGAAACTGAAGTACTTCGGCCATATTTTCTCTGCCGACGGCATGACACCTGACCCAGACAAAGTCAGTACCATCACTAACCTATGAGAACCATTGCAAGTGGCCGATGTCCGCTCATTCCTGGGAATGGCCGGGTACTTTGCACGCTACATCCCTCACTTCGCATCCATCACTGAGCCAATCCGAATACTACTGCAAAAGGAGTCAGCATTTGTCTGTTCCCCTCCGTGCCAGGAAGCCTTTGACTCCATCAAGAAAGCCCTGGCAGGGGCATGCCGCATGGCATACTTCAACCCCAACTGGCACACCAAAATCACAATGGACACTAGACCTGTAGGCCTCGGGGCCATCCTTGTGCAGACGAGCGGAGCCGAAACACATCTCAGGCACATCATCGCCTATGTGAGCAGAGCCCTGTCGGCCGCCAAGTCTGCATACTTGCAGGCTGAGAAAGAGAGCCTGGCAGCCATCTGGGCCTGCAAACATTTCCATAACTTCATCATTGGGAAGAAGTTCACCCTGATCACAGACCACCGGGCGTTATTGTCCCTCTTCGTAAATCCACGCACAAAGATGTCGCCCAGGATAGAGAGCTGGGGCATTATCAGGCTTCAAGAATATGATTACTACATTGTCCACAGGCCAGGAGGGGACCAAAATCTGGCTGACTACCTAGCATGGCATCCAGCTGGCATGCCGACCACCCGAGCAGGTGACATTGAATACATCATTTACGTGGCTGCAAATGTACTCCCACCAGCACTGTCACTCGAGACGGTTGCGGCTGCATCCCCAGCCGACCCATCCATGGCACTGGCCATTAGTTTGACAAGCAATAACAAGTGGAAAGACTACTGGGGTGCAGTTCTGAACCAACTCTGGATGTGCAAAGAAGAGCTGGTGAGGTTGGCAAGAATACACACTGAACTGGCAGTCAAACACCATATCATCCTACTGAGAGGGTGTTGGTTAATCATCCTTGCAGCTCTCCAAGCAGAGGTCATTAAGACAGCCCATGAAGGACACTGGAGAGCAGACAACACAAAGAGGCAACTCCAATGCCATGTATGGTTCCCCTTTTTAGACTCACTGGTTGACAGCTGGGTCCAGAACTGCCTGGCATGCCAGTGTACAGCAAGAGTGGAGGCCCCGATCCCATTCCAGCCGATGCACATCCTGGACCGTCCATGGGACAGAGTAGCAGTTGACGTTTGCGGCGCAGTTGGATTCAGGGGAATATCTTCTGTTGTTCATTGACGAGTATTCAAGATTTCCCATTGTCAAGAAAGTGACAACCACTGCGTACTCCGAAATGGCAGAAACGTTTGACAAAGTGCTCAGCGAGTGGGGCATCCCAAGGTCCATCAAATCGGATAACCGACCCCCATTCAAAAGCCATGAATTTGCAACTTTTGCAAAACATATGGGGTTCACCCACCAGAAGATAACCCCAAGGTGGCCACAGGCTAATGGAATGGCCGAATGCTTTATGCGTCCATTAAAAAAACAATTCAAAGAGCACACATAGAAGGCACAAACCCACACCAAGCGCTATGCAGCCTTTTACGAGACTACCGCAACACGGCACATAAAGCCACCAATAAGTCACTGGCAGAGCTAATAATCTGATACGAAGTACATACCCGCATCGTGAGGCATCCCAATGTCCCTGAAGAAGGGGACGCTGAAATCAGAAGAAGAGATAATGAGAGGAAAGAACCGGCCAAGTTGGACTCAGACATGAGACGAAGAGCCATGCCTAAAGACTTCCATGTAGGGGACGAAGTGCTAGTCCAGCAGGCCATGATAAGGCAGACAGAATCCAGATATGAACAGCGAGCTTTGAACGTAGTCGACATTAAAAGAACTATGGTGACTGCTCGAAATGGAGATCTTGAAATCACAAGGAACAGTTCGCAATTCAAACATCTCATCAAGAGAGAAGATTGTGAAACACCTTATCCGGAGATGGATCCGGAACCAAGGGAACCTCAAGATGATCTATGGATCCCTCTGGAAGAAGATTGCCATCAGTGCCCGTGCCACTCGAGGCATCAGAGCCAGAAGGGATGGGCGAGAGAAACACACAACCCCATCGCCTGATCAGGAAGCCCACTCGCCTGGTTGAAGAATGCTAAGGCCGGAAGTGTGAACATTTGTCCTGGGGTGATGTTACACATTGTTGCCCCTTTAAGGGCAAGACAAGAGACTAGTGATAGGAGAGAGATAATGTGGGAGGAAAGGGAGCAGTTTGGAAAAGGGTTTTCAGTTTTGAGTTGTATTGCATTAAAGAAAGATGTTACTTCAAGCCCTCCGGTTCCGCATACTTTATTCTGTATTACCCATCTGGGTAACAGTGGGTTTCACTAGAAGATTTCCTAGATAATGCTAAAGCCAGACACTGAGGTACTGCCTCTGCATAGGCTAGAAATCTGCCTTGCTAATCCAATGTAAATTACATGGGCTACTGGAGCCTAAGAGACCCTCCTATGCTTTGATCATTGCACTCCTTATTCCCTGGGTAAGTGCCAACTCTCCTCTGCATCTTACAATGTTTGTTCATATTTTTTCTTCTGTACGTATCCCTATATGTAGGTAATTTATTGTGTCTTTGTTATGTATTGAGCTGTCTATCCTTCGCTGTCTTGATGTAGCTTAATCTGGAGAAAACCAGATAGCTGGTATGGATCTTTAGACACAAATGGACAGAGTTTAGATTTCATTTTTAAACATGTCTTAATGGGTTTTAAGAAGGCAGAAACAAATGACATATTATATGGATGCAAACGAGAAGGGCGAAATGGGACATAAAGGGGCGTAAGAGAAGGTGGGGAGAAAAGTCAAGGGATCTGGTGGAAGATAGATAAGTGGGCATGTGGTGCAGTATCACAGTCAAGTTGGGGACCAGTCATTTCCTGCTGAGAGAAATGAGATATTAAGTCACATGGTGATAGACAAGTTGTAGTCCATACTACACCCCATCATCTTCTGCTTGAGGCGGGGAATTTACCAATAAAGCTCCTCATCGTAGAGATCCAGAACATTTCACAGTACCTAGATGAGACTGCATTATTGTTTCGTCTGTAGGAAAGCCTTTCAAAGGGTGCCTATGTCCACCTGCCACGCTTCAACCTTCACATTTCCCTGGGACTTCCAGGATTGCGATACTACTTTTTTTGCCAGCATAATTCCTCTGATTAGGCCAAGATGTGCAGTCTAGATAGTGTGCGCATAGAAACAAGCTCATTGAAGTGAGTACGTAGCGGGTCAGATTAATCAATGATCCCAGGGAGCGGAGGATGTGCTCCTTAAAATCCTTCCACCAATCTGACAGCCAGGTGCAGCACAAACGTATATGTAGCAGGGTGACATTAGGGCAGTAACTACAGCAGAATTGGTCCATCAGAAGAAGGTGGGGGTTACACAACATCTCATGAGCCCATCATGTCCTGCTTACTATCGTTTTCTGCATATAGATATGATGAAAGTTGTGATTAACTTTGCATACTTCAATCAGGTAGGACAACCAGTTAGTTGCTTCTACCGATCCCCCTGGCTAATTTTCCCAAGTCACTCTTGATTGTTCCATAGAGACTTCAGACTGAACATAGAGCCATCGATAAATCCTAGAAGAGGGTTAGACTGCCTCTGAAGGAGGAAGTCCAGCTTCTCCTGGGACTCAAGGTTTATGTCAGGACCATCCACAATTCGCTGGATACTAGTTCTTGACTCCTCATATCATCCTTCCTCTTACAAGTGGAGCGTTGATTCTTCCTTCAAACCATCAAATATTTTCAACTGGTTGTTTTGTATCATGTGTGAAGCATTATCAATTCCATGTGGGAACCAACTCACCTTTACATGTCTACAGTCAGTGGTTTTAAGGAAGTTGTTGTTCCAATGACTGGTTGTAAGAGTCACATTTTGTTGTATATTCATGTTGTTGAATATCTGCTTAAAAGTCCTCCTAGTTTGCTTTGCAGAGTCGCGGATTGACCCCTGAGAAGGACTTTGTTGATGACTAAAGTTTGAGATAGGCTGACATTTCCTAAACCGGAGTGTTCAATAAAGGCCCACTTGGGTACTTCAGATGACTTCGGTCCCAGCCAGTGTCCAAAGCAATTGAGCCTAAATACCTGATAAATCTCAGAAAACCTAAAGCACATAGAGGACACTGGCCGTTTAATTTTCTCCAGACCCAGGAGGAGCTTCAACTCCTGGTGCCAGATGAAATTCAAGTGCTCTCAATCTTAGCAAGGTGAGTTAATGGACAGTGGGCCTAAGGTTATGCAGTAGATACAGGAACCTTGGAAGAGTGGTCATCTTGAGTAAATTGACCCTGGCCAGAACCCCAGATTTAGTTTAGTTCAGCATTCAGCATTCTTCTCAGCACGCCTGATCTCCATCTTCAGGTTGTCATTCAGGTAATTTCTCCTGAGCATGGAATGAAAATGCCCAGGTGATGCCTTTGATTTTCCTACTCAGTGGCCACTCCATATTTGTCTTGTGATTGACGTGAAGAGAGATCTGCCTTAAAGTGAATTTAGACCAGTTTACTCTGTAACGCGCTATCCCTCAGAACAGATTCATTAAGTTAAGGAGAGCTGGGATAGTTGGCCATAGTGAAGAAATCATGACAAGCATGTTATGTGTGAAGAGAAGAGTTTTGATATTCAGTTCCCTAGTTGCATTACTTCAATGCCGTCATCTGACCTGATCACAAATGCCAGGGGTTAGAGAGTAAAGCACACAGATATAAAGGGCAGCCTTGTTTAGGGCTGAATATCATTGGTGTTCACCTTTGGTCTAGACCCCTAGTATAGCGGCCTAGCATTTGAACAGAACCATTCACCTAAATTCATTAAGCACATGGTTTGAGGTACATGTTCCCACATGACATTATCAACGGCCTTCTTGACACGCAGACTTAGCTGAGTGTGATGAACTTGAGGGTTTGGTGGTGCAGTATATTTTTTGTAGCAGTCGTGGTACAACTACTTTTTCGCTAGCATGTAGTTGGAAGTAAATCCACCACTTTAACTCCAGAAAATGGTACATTAACCACCAGTGGAATTACCTCCTGCATTAAATCTGCCAAATCCACAATGCGGAGCCATGAATTCCACAAATGGGAATTAACACTATCATGCCATAATTTGTAATACAGTGCTAATTCTGCTCGACAGAGTGGTGGTAATGATAGCTGATGTTGGTGGTTTTTCTGCGAAATGCCATGGCAATACTGCCAAACTCAGAATTACCCTCCTTGAGTTTCCAGGTGAATGGTTTCTACCACTTGTCAGATATTAAAAGTATCCTTTTGGTGTTTAATACATCATGCTTGAGCTCTATCAATTACCATTGAGATGATAAAGTTGAGGGGTTGGCCCAGGTTTTGGTGAGCAATTTTGCACTGCTACTAATTAAGGGTATCGGGCAAAGTAAGCACAAAATGTGAGATTCTTTTAAGTTTGGGTATGAGGGAGATTTATGACCATTTCATGGTGAGCTAAACAAAATGCGTGAAGTGCTTTTTTTTCTCGAGCGTAATACAACCAATTTACAGCACATTGCCAACGTGCTTGCTTGCAGCCCCTCTGAATGATCTTGCTGCTGGCTACTGGGCTTATGGATTTTGTTTGATTTCTTGCCACCAAAGTGCTTCACCATGCGGTCCCTTCAAGATGGTTGTGCTGGTGCTTGCATTGCTTGAGGCAGCTGGAGTGAGATGCATCCCTGTGTCCTGCATTGCCATTGGCCGGCCATTGACTCTTCCTGGCCATCTCACCAGAGTTCCACTGCTCCCATATCCTTTCAACACTACAGAGCGTGAGGGAGCTCTATTCCCAGCTGAGCTGATCATCGGCACCTCCTGACTGTGTATGCTCCGATCTGCAGCCTTTGGCAAGAGGTAGGTGCATTGTCCATATCCACGACACCTGAAGGAGACTAATTATGAAATTTGGAGTGTATTTTTGAAGAAAAAAAATAAATTGTGAAGCACTTTTTTTCCAGAGCGAAATACAACCAAATTACAGTGCATTTCCAATGTGCTTGCTTACAGCCCCTCTGAATGATCTTGCTGCTGGCTACTGGGCTTGTGGATTTTCTTTGTTTTCTTGCCACCAAAGTGCTGCACCATGCGGTCCCTTCAAGATGGCCACGCTGGTGCTTGCATTTCCTGAGGCAGCTGGAGTGAGCTGCATCCCTTTTTCCAGCATTGCCATTGGCTGGCCATTGACTCTTCCTGGCCAACCTGGTACTGGCAGGTTTTGGCCGGCCCACCTTACCAGAAGCCCACTCCTAAGGCCCTTGTCTGCTTCCCTGTCCGCTGTCAGGACGCTACATGAAGCCAATACCGCACTGTGACCCTCCCTGGTGTTGCCAGTTCACAGACATGATTCTGGACTACTTTACTTCCCTCCCCATGAGTTAGTTTCCCTCCTTCTGCCTACCCATTCTATTCCCTTCATTGACTTTCTTTCTTCCCTCTGCTTGCTTCAACTGGTCTCCTTTTATGCTACTCAAATGCCCTAGCCTCAGCACCTGCCTCTAACTCATACCTCATCTCTTTCACCTATGTTGCCTTAACATTGCAATTTGGGTTGTTTCTGAAAGTCACATTTGGGTGTGTTTTTTAACTGCAATTTTGGGTTGTTTCTGAAAGTCAAATTTGGGTATGTTTTCCACATCACTCTGGTCCTAAATTGTAACCTGCTAGCCCAGTGACTGTTCCTTACCGCTTCTCTTGCATATCTCTCCTACTGCCTCCTCTCTCTATTCATTCATGGTGTTATCTATCTCTCCTATCTACTACAACTGCTTTTCTATCAACTACCCTTCCCACTAAGTCTGGTAAGAAACAAATTCATAAAGGATATCTTGGGTTCCAACCGAGGTCTCCCCATCGCTGATACCAATTCTAGTGCCTCTGCCAGACAAACCCTCGCTGACATTCACTTTTTCGTTCCTTCACCTGATCTATGGAGCCCTCATATGATCTCTGTGCTCTGTCCTGTCTCCTCCTCTCCCATTAAAGGTGGCACCCGCTGGGAAGTCCTCAGGGCTTTCTTTGACTCCTCCTGAGTCATCATTAATGTCTACCTGAATGGCACTGTCATGGCGCAAGGCCCTCAGGCTAATCTCCTCCTCTTTGATAGGCGGTTCCCTTGCCTCATCAACTTCCTCTCTTCTCCAGCTGTCCCCTACTCTCCTCCCTTGGCTACCCTGCCCTCCTTTCCATCAGGCTTTGCCCCACCTCTAGCCCTCTCCACACCACTGTAGGGCGTACCCTGATTTGTACCCCTCCCAGGAAGCTTTTTAAAGCTGGTAACCTTCTTCACCTTGCGACTCTCAACTCTCGCTCGGCTGTCAAACACTCATCTGACATTTGCCACCTCCTCGAACTTGACCTTGATGTCCTTGGACTTACCAAGACCTGGTTCACGGCCAGCTCTGTCATGAGTTTTGACACTCTCTTCCCTGATGGCTACAAGATCCTCTGTGCTCCCAGATTCAACCCGCCTGGAGGGGGTATAGCACTGATCTACCCTGAGTGTATTCGAGCCTCTATCATCCCTGTTCAGACTTACTCTTCTTTCGAATGCCTTGTCTTCAGGCTCTCTCTCTCCCCTACCCCCTCTCTCACTGTTGCTACTCTCTACCGGCCCCCAAGTCAAATTACCTCTTTTCTCTCTGAGTGGACAGACCTTTCTCCTCCCTCCTGGCCTCAACCACTCACCTCCTCCTCATTGGTGACCGCAATATCCATCTGGATTCTCCCTGTTCTTCATTTGTGCTCTTTTGCTACCTCTGTGACTCCCTCTCCCTCTCTATCCTCCCCTCCGGCCTGACTCACTCTGCCGGTCACACACTTGATGTCTTGATTTCCTCTGGCCTCCCCCTCTCCATCCTTCTGTCTACTTCTTTCTCCTGGAGTACCACTGCCTCCTCGCCTCTCATCTTTCACTCTCTTCCCCCAAGCCAAGCCTACCCCAACACTGCCAACTACCTTCTCGGACATCCGGCCCATGAAGTGTGTGTCAGTTGAGGCTTTTGCTGCCACCTTCTCTCCCCACCCTCCTCAAACTGGCTGACTCACACCCAGACACAGCCCTGTCCCTTCTCTACTCTTCTATTTCTGAATCTCTTGATGCTCTTGCCCCTGTCATGAGGATCCGTTTGAAGTCCAAAGCCAAGTGCAATTCCAGGTATGACTCTGACTTAGCTACACTTAAACTTAAGTGTAGGGCGGCTGAGAGGAAATGGAGGGCTTCTTGTTCATCCTCTGACAAACTGGCCTGCCGCCTGCCCCAAAGGCAATACAGATTCTCTGTCTGCACCAAGAAGAGAGTCCACATTCAAGCCCATTTCTCTGCAGCATCTAACAACTTGGCCAAACTCTTTCAAAATCTGCAAGGAGCTGGCCAAGCCTACTGCAGTCCTCACACCTCCTCTTGCCTCCCAGGCTCTTTGCAATGCCCTCACCTCTCACTTTATCTTTAAAACCCAGGACATCTTGTCCACCCTCTCCTGCACTCCCCCTCCTCTCCGTCTCTGCTTGCTGACCCTCCTCCAGCTACCCCCCCACCCTCTTTCTCCTCCCTTCCTCTTTTCTCACCTGATGAGGTTGCTAGACAATTCCGATATATGATAGCCTCATCAAAACAGGTCCATCCCTGCTCCTCTAAAACCATTAAGGACCACATTGATACCCTCGATCTGGCCCTTGCCGATTTTGGCAACCGCTCCTTCACTTCTGAAGCGTTACCCTCCCCTCTGAAGCACTCCATTGTGCATCCTCTGCTCAAGAAACCCACAGCCGATCCTTCTTGTCTGGCTAACTATCGCCCAATTTCTGTTACTCCCTTTTTGGGTAAACTCCTAGAAAAGCTGGCCATCTCTCAGCTAAACCTTCATTCTGATTCTGTTGGCTCTCTCCATGACCACAAATCTGGCTTCAGAGCTGCCAGAAGCACAGAAACTGCTCTCCTGAACATCCTTGAAGATCTGCTCTCCATCCTTGACTCTAACATTCCCTCTCTCCTCATCCTACTTGATCTCTCCTCTGCCTTCGACACTGTCAACCATACCACCCTGCTCAACCATCTTCATGACAACCTGGGTATCACTGATCAGGCTCTGGCCTGGCTGACCTCTTTCCTCTCTGATTGACCCTCCCAGGTACAACTTGGGTCCTTCCTTTCATCGATCACCCTCTCTACCTGTAGTGTTCCCCAGAGGTCTAACCTCTTGCCCTGGCTTTTCAACCAATACCTGGCAACTCTCACCTACTGCATTTCGATTGTCTGCTCAAACTTCCAGTGCTATGCTGATGACACTCAATTCATTTTCAGGCTGCCCTCAGACACCTCCTCTCCCTCCCTCATCTCTGATTGCCTAATCGCCATTCAAAATTGGTGTACTGCCAACGATCTTTGTCTAAATGCCAACAAGACTGAGATCCCCCTCATTGGTACACCATCACCATCCTTTCCCCTCACTTCTGGCCAGCATCCCTTGGCCCTCCTCCTACCCCTACCTGCGAGGCTAAGAACCTTGGAGTCATCTGTGACTCCACACTTTCCTTTTCCGCCCACATTTCTGATGTCTCTAAAAAGTCAAACTTCTTACTTCACCTCCTTAGAGGTACTCGCCCTTTTCTCTCCTTCCTCCAGAAGCTCACTGTCTCCCAAGCTTTGGTTCTCTCCAGGTTGGACTAACGTAACAGCCTTTTTCTAAACCTACCTGCCTCCACTCTCTGCCCTCTACAACCAACTAATCCAGAACAGGACTGCAAAACTTGTCCTTGGCCTCATGTCCTGGGATCGTATCTCTCCAGTTATGAAATCCCTTCATTGGCTCCCAGTGGATGCAAGGATTACATGTAAAACCCTCTGCATTGTCCACAAGGCTTTCTGGGGCCTGGGTCCAAAATACCTTCAACTATCCCTCTGTAAATACCTCCCCTACCGTGCCCTTTGCTCCTCCACTTTGAATATCCCCAGGGTCAGTCGTTTTTCAAAGAAGCAAGCTGGGGGTAAATCTGTCTTCGGCTGTGTCCTCCCTTTGGAACAGCCTCCCTGCCAACTTGCAACTTGAGGAGAACCATCTCTGGTTCCGGAAGCATCTCAAGACCTTGCTCTTCTCTTCTTCCATTGCCCCTCTTCCCCCCTGCTGACATGTTTTCTCTCTTGGCACCGTGCACTTGGCCACCTTCTGTCCTTCTGGCCCAGGTACCTGCTCACCCTGCCTCCCCCTTGCACTGCCTCCGGGCCACCCACCTTTCTTCTACACTTATCAGATATACCCTAACTGACCAATCATGCACATGCCACTTGCTAGCTGCACTACAACCTTTTCATTGCCTGCATTTATTTGTTTATCTAATTTATTATTTATTATTTTCTCTCCTCTGTTCTGCACTTTCCACTTCTCCCCCTTCCACGCACTTTCCCCCTTTTCTCTTCTCTATGCACTTGCGCATTCTTAATGTCACTGGGCCTTTTGGTTCTCCCTTGTTCCCCTCCCTTTGCTTGGTCGCGCTCTGAACCACTTGTGTACGAGCGCGATATAAATAAAATATCATATCATACATGGCCTTGTTAAAGACTCTGTGTAACTGCGGGGCAATTAGTGGAGCAAAGGACCTATAGAAATGAATTGTGAATTTGTCAGGAACTGGAGACTTATTCGATTTTTGTAAGCTGGTGGCTGCATTACTCCTTTAAAGGAGATGTGACAGTTCAGTCACTCACTCGGGAATGTCCACATGGTGAAGGAACTCCTGAACACTCTGTATTGCTACTGTAGAGTTTCTCATAAAGTATTTTAATTAAGCATGAGAATTTAATTGATGTCTCATTCGTGAGACAGGTTGTGTTGGATTCCTCCTTGATAGTGTAACTAGCCCTGGAGGCTTTGATATTTAAGCAATAACTCATTCACCAACTGGGCCGGTGCTTCTGTGGGCCCCATTCCCATAAAGTCCTATAGGACTCTTTGGGAATGTGGACTTACAATTTACCGGTGTCTGACTCTATGGGCTGCCGGGGTTGTAATCTCCCGGTGGCACCGGGAAGTCAGGCGACAGTAAATATTTACGGTCCGGCGGCAACCCACCGGTAGCACTGGCACAGTTACCACCGGACCCGTAATGAGCCCCATTGTGATATAAGTAAATAAATAAATTACCATAGGTGGTAAAATAAATCTTAAATATTGGTATACAACAATATGTTAACAAGTAAAAACATCAATAATCAGCATGTAGATACAACATAAGACATACAATACAAAGTATCTGTTGAGACATGCAAAAGTGCAATAGTGCAAATAGTGTTTGAAGTACCTAGGGAATGTATAAATAACTACTAGCTGTTCCCGGCGTAACATGCACCATTCTAGCATATCTTAAATGTCAATATTGGTCGCTATTTAATAGGGTCACTTCTGTTCCCCTTCTGAAATATCAGAATTACCACTGATCGCTTCCATGTAGGTCCCTGTGACTTATTAATGGTTATTGAAAATGCTAAATGCATAGGAAAATGTCTTCTTATGAATTTGAATGGCATACTTGTATCAGATGGAATAGAGGTATGCACGGTGTCAGAACAGTACCTAAGTTTAAACCATTGATTACACAGGCCTTAATGATGTGTCTTTGTAGATGTGTAATTGTCAACCTTGTTCCATTGCAGAGTCCCTATGAGGGCATAAGATTGCGTAGTAGCCTAATTACAGTACCTTCTTTCAGTTTTAGCTCATGAGGTGGCATTCATCCTACAGTGTTTCACTCTTTAGAGACTGAAACATTGAGCCGGTAATTAACTGTTCATTGACACTGGAACCGCCGTGCCCTGTGTGAAGAGGAGTCGGGATAGAAAGAAGTAACTTGAAATTATTCCGAATCTTTGCGATAGTGGAAGATGAAGGTGACCGTATAGAACCGTGCTCATTCTGTTTGTTCAAATGATAGCTATTGTTGATGTGGAAGGACCCACAGAGGTGTACTTTGCCATTTGGACAGCAGAGGCCAACATAACACAGATTCATTGCTTTGTTAAAATGATAGCTATTGTTGAAGTGCACACATGGTGCACTTTGCCATTTGGACAGCAGAGGGCAACCTAACACTGATAAATTGTATCAGTTTGTACAGAAATATACCTAAGCATTTTATATATATAGATTATAAAATACACTCAATCAGTCTGGACCCAATACTCTAGGCCATAGCAATAAAGGAGATAACTACATATATCACATTTCATTTTGAGGAATTCCTGCATAAATCGATTGCCCTCTGTGTTGATGTAACTCTATGGTTCCTAAGTAACGGCATCCTGAGACATTCACATGACAAATGATAATTAATGCCTACAGAAATGCCAAGCATTAAAATGATGGTAAGGCATCAGCCTCCGAACTCCACTTAACCCCTGTGTCGAAAATACACCTTCCTTATCAAAGAATTACAATACAACATATGAAAGGAAATAGAAACAATTAAAGACTAATTGTGAAAGAGTGAGGACAGAGTCAAGGGGCAGAGGGCTAAAGCCAGAGAAGAGGGAAGGGCCATGTTTGTTCCAGGATATCCTAAGGGGCAAAGAGACTCCATGTGTAGAGACTTGGCGCTGTGGGAAACCAATTACTGCTTTTCCTTTTTTTGAGGTAGTCAAAAAATTTGAAAGGCTTCCATTTGTTTCAGTGGCCAGGTGACGTTGTTCTAATTTGGAGATGTTGAGACATTTTGCATGCTTCACCAAAGGTAGTTATTTTGCCAGCAACCTTATCTGGAAGATCTAAAAAAGTGTTTTAGCCTTCAAGAAGAAGTTACCTTTGGGTTTTGATGTGTCTGAAAAGAAACTCTCTGTCATCAAGAAGTTCAGTAACTGGATAAGTGTTTGTCTGAGGAGGTTTAGATTAGGTGTGATTTTCCCAACCTGTTAAGTTTGTTTAATCATAAAATTGACATTTGGAAGAGCAAATGCAGCCTCAGGTAAAAGGACTTTCATAATGTGTTTAGATAAGCCTGCATGTCTAACTTTAGGCTAGCTCTCCAACTTTCAGACACCTCGCTCAGTCTCAGATTGTCAATAATCATGTTTCCTAGAGTTTTTTGGAGGTAGGGTCTTTCGGAGACTTCCAACTTGAGCTGGCTCTGGATTTAAGCTTGCTAATATGGTTTTATGTGCTGGTCATCCTATTTTTAAATACAGGAATCAAGGCCCTTACTATACTGATCCCTGCCAGTATCTTTGTGGTAGGCACAACCTGGCAGTTAGAGGCTTCAGGGTCCTTTATCTCCAAAATAGGGGCTGGTGGCTGTGGCTAGGCACAATATATTTATATATAAAGATATTTGGACTGTTCAGCACCTGGTGAGAGGTTTTGCTGTTTCATCCTTGCGTCAAGGGTCACATAAAGGCTAAAAGTGTGGAATATAAGCAGAGACTCTGGCCTATGACAATGAAATATCTCTTTCAGCTCCAGTCTCAGTCTACAGCTATTTTAGAATCCTTCAACAAAATAATAATGATCTACCAAACGAATGTAGCAAATGAATCAAAAAATCCCTTAGATTGATGGAAATATTGAACGAAAAATGCATACTGAACATTATCTCAAACAAAACACTTAAACTCAGCAAATAATCGTTTTACCTCTATGAATTAGGTTTTTATTACAATTTAAATGTTGCTGCATGATCTGGTAACTGGCTAGAACATACTTTCTTTTGAAAACAATGTTTTTCTTTTAGTGGTGAAGTGGCAGATGCTTAAATACTTTTTTGTATTTTTGCAAGGAACTTGGGGTTGGTCACCCTAAGTTACCTGGGGGAAACCAGGCGTGGACCCTTTCCTCACTGTGCTCTGAGAGGCACAGCTCCACCTCACTGATGAGGCCCAACAAGGCTGAAACGTGTTTATGGGGTTGCTGTTGGTGCTCTTGTTCAAAGAAGGTTTACCTGGCATTTCAGTGCTGGACTGCCCTTGTCGGTGGGACTAAGACTGATATGCAAATGGGTATTCCTTCTTTGTGAAAAGTACAGTGAGCAAAAAGCGATGGCTGCAGACTCTCAAAGTGGGTAAAAACCACTGAACCGGTTATCATGCATTGTTCTATCTAGAGAGGAGCACCTGCAACCTTTTTTTGTATTTTTGCAAGGAACTTGGGGTTGGTCACCCTAAGTCGCGGGGGAACCCAGATGTGGGCCCCTTGCTCACTGTGCTCAGAGAGGCACAGCTCCACCTCACTGATTAGGCCCAACAAGGCTAAAACACGTGTCTGGGGTTGCTGTTGGTACTCTTTCTCAAAGGAGCTTTGCCTAGCATCTCAGTGCTGGACTGCCCTTGTGGGCGGGACAAAGACAGATATGCAAATAGAAATTCCACCTTTGTGAAAAGTAAAGTGGGCAAAAAACGATGACTGCGGACTCTCAAAGTGGGTAAAAACTACTGAACAGGTTATCATGACATGTTCTTTCTAGAGAGGGGTGCCTGTTACCTTTTTTGTTTTTTTTTACATTTTATATGTAATTCATGACAAGAAAGGGGTAGAATGTGTTATAGGGATATATTTAAATGTGTCCTATTTTTGAGTTGATGAGAGAAATCTCTAGAACTCTTATGAAGTTGGAGGAGATTATAGTAAGTGGAGTGAGTGTGCCATCTCCGTGTACTAGTTGTAAGGAAAATGTCCTAAAATGATTTGGCAGAAGGACAGTTATTTTACTGGTAGCACTTGGTGTTCCCTTTTTAGGTGACAAATAAGAGAAAATACTACTTACAGGAAAAGAGCCTTACAATTATTTTTGTGGCAGGAGAAGATTATATTCAGATTATTATCAGAGGCTGTAACTGAGTGTCCATCTTTCTGTAATAAGACAAACTGCTGGTTGCAAAGAAAGAGTCTTCACTTTCTCTGGCACAAAAGGGACACTGCTGTCAGTGTTTATAACTGAGTGCATCAAGTTTTTGTGATGGACAGGAGAAAATACTATTTCTGATGAAAAGCCTAAGAATTATTGGGAGGCTTTATGGTCGATTCAGTGACTGTAAATAAGTGTACAATATTTTGGTGAAAGATGAGAGAAAATTCGAGTTGAGAAGAAAAAGTCGTATAATTGGTGGCCATAGAGTTCATTTTGTGGTTTTTCAGGTTGTGTAAGATTTTTGTGAAGAACAAGAGACAATATCAGTTGCAGGGGGAAAGTCTTAGAATTCTGGGCAGGCATCAGAAGATGATATTCAGCAGCTTTAAATGTATTTGGCATCTTTTTTGTGACAGACTATAGAAAACACTAGTTGTAAAGCAAATGCCTTAGAATTCTTTGGATGCAATATCAGTTGCTGTTACTGAGTGTGCCATTATTTTCTGATGGAAAAGTGAAAAAGTTATTTGCAAGAAAAAGTCTTAGATTGTTTGTAGTTAGGAGAGAACTACCGAATGTCAAGGGTCATTTCCCATGTGGTAAATGCAGTATGTGTGCACAAACAGAAGTAAAAAGGACTTTTCAAATTCTTCCAGATCTGGTATGGAATTTCAATGAAATGACAAATTGTAATACCCAGAATGTCATATATTTGATCACGTGCCCTTGCGGCTTACAATACGTAGGCAAAACAAATAGAATGTGCCGGGTACGAGTGATTGAGCATCGAAGTTGCATTACGAATAAAATAATTACAGCTCCATTAGTCAAACATTTTTGGGAGAAAGATCATTCACACACAGACTTCACATGGTTTATATTAAAAAAGATAAATGGTGTCAGCAAACAGGAGATTGACCGCAAGTTGCTTAATTTTGAACAAACGATGATTTTCAAGCTACAGAGCCACAAAGTAGGTTTGAATGAGGCAATTGATTGGCATTGTGTTAATTTAATTTCAGAATCCTCTCTGTCAAGTCCACTTAGAGAAATGATATGCTATTTGAATTATGTTATTTGGTTGAGCTCAAGTAATTTCATTCTGTCTACAATTTTCCAATCTGTATACCATTAATATCTTTCTGTGTACTTTTTTGGATATGTGAAAACAATGTAATCATCATATGATAGAATTCTCCTCCCCTCTTATTGTTGGTTCTCTAAATATTCCAATAGTAACCAATTGCACATTCATTATGTGATGGCTGGGGTAACTGTTGTCCACCCCTGTTCTACTGCTATCTGTTTTTTGCTGCCATCTGTTGACCTGCGCTGTAATTTCTGTAAAATACATTGGTGTGAAGAGCTCTAACATAGATATACTAGGAATGCCTGCAGCAATAATATCATCATCTGGTCACTTTGTGATAATGTCGTAATGTATCCTGTGGCTTGTAGGCTGCTTCAATCTGAATCATGGGTGATATTTACCATAATTGTATCCCCCTCCAGTGCATACCTGCGCATACTCTTGTTTTCTGTGAACGCTGTACCCCCGCAGCTTTTTTGTACACTGTTAATTCATTTGTAGCAGTACCTTCAATATGGTCGTCTACTGTTGACCTGATTTTTGTCCTTCCTTTGTGGCTGGTACTCTCCACTTAATGGGGTGAGTCTGTTGTCGATGTTTACCATTGGTAGCGTGTCCGTGTTTGGGGACCTGCCTGTTTGCTCGATCTGACGGACGTGTGGGTGATTTTGCCACCACATTGTTTGGTAAGTGACTTGTGCATTACGATTGCGCTTTTGACCGTGTGTTTGATTCACCTGTTTTATGCCGTGCACTCTCTTCAGTATATCCATCTGATACCATCAGTGAAGGATATATGTTGCCGTTCATCTTTTTCACCTGTTTCACGCCACTTTCTCTCCCGTGATTCATTCTGATACCATCAGTGAAGGGTGTGTTTTGCTATTCGAACATGGGTAATCAGATTTGTGCCTCCACTTTACAGCGTTTGTTTATTTCAACAACATCGGTGGTCTTTTGCGTTTCATGTTGTTGTACATGATATAGGCAACCACTGGGTGCAATGCTCACTGACGGTGTTGGGATAACTAAGGAGAGGTGTAGTGTTGCACTTCTACTCTGTTTGCAGGTTAGCCTTTTTGAGTTGCATTTGGAAATATGTTTTCTGTTGTTTGTGGTCCTAGGCTACGTGGATACAGTTTTTTGGACGCCCTGTTGTGATCAACAAGTTGAATCTTGGACTCTATGCAATCCCTGATATAATTATCAGGATTTCGTTTTTGACTGAAGGTAACTGATGGGAATGAGTCCCTTTCTTGTTTTTATCCTAGATAAAAGCCAGTCACTACCCGTACCAATATTTGGGTGTGTGTTTTTCTTGTCTCTGCAGTGTCCTCTACTGAATATTGGGGTGACTTTTTGCACCTTTGGTGGCAGTAGATGCATCTGTTAATTGGTGCATATGCTGTAGTTTAAACTGTCAGCACACCGTTGAAGAAATTACACATTGAAGGCAATTTAATAAGTTCATTTACAGAAATGTTAGTGAGGTGGACTTTACTTTTTGGTCTTTCCTCCAGTCCTCATGCTTCAGAAATTTATACTGTAGTGTGTGGTTATAAATGTAGTACTTTTTGACCTTCCCTAAGATCCCTCAATTTTTTTGCATTTTAGGTACATCCATTCATGTGATGTGGAAATTGACCATTTGTACACAGTGTTGAAGCAGTCTACAACAATTTTTACAGAAGTTTTCCCCTGAAGAATGTCCACCCTGTTTAGGCTTTGGAAGAACAGAAACATGTCGGGAATAATTTTTACAACACATGTAGGATGTTTATTGTTTTAGTTGAGTGTCTTTTGTGTTTGTGTAATTATGTTAGGAGTTTTTAGACAATATGTCTAGGTATTAGGTTATTTGTTCCACTGTGTTTTTACTTGAATTTACTTTGTTCTGAATAAATGTATATTATAGTTTTTGATACATTACAGCATACAGTCTATTTTTACTGACTTAGTGTGCTGGGTAATCAGGGATGTTTTTGGGTTGTATGGTCAAGTCAATTAGTTTATAGTCCAGTTCTATCTCCTTTATAGAAACAATAGTTAGGAGAATACATTCAGTGGCTACAACTAAATTCCCTATCTTTTTGTGATGGGTGAGTGGAAACACTAGTTGTGAAGAAAACATCTATGAATCATAAGAGGCAGGAGGAGATTATATCAGTGGCTGTTAATGTGCCAAGACTTTTGTTGCAAAAGACAGACACTAATTATGAGGTAAATGAAAATGTTTACAATCAGTAGATGCAGTACCGATGTTTTGTGGTACACAGGAACAAATACTAGTTACAATGAAAAGTCTTACAATTATTTTTAGGTGCGTGGAGAATATATTCAAAGGATTGTAAGTGAGTTGCAGAGGAAAACGTTTAGAATTCTTTGGAGAAATCATAGTTAGTGGTTGCAACTGTGTGTGCAATCATTTCATGATGAGACAAAATACTAGTTGCAAAGAAAACGTCTTAGAATTATTTGGGGCAGGAGTATTTTATATTTAATGGCTCTAACTGAGAGAAAAGGCTCTTCCTACTCCAAAGACAACAGCAGTGACTCAAGACAATCAGTACTAGATTGACAATTTAAATGTAATTGCCACAACTCCTAACAACACGGTACATTACAATTGTTAGACCTACAGCTTTGTCAGTGGTTCAAGCTTCGACACACTGACAAATGTGATAGAAAAAATCAAATGAAAATGAAAACTCCGAATTGTTACCTCTTCATTCTTAGGCATCAACATCAATTACAGCAAATAATTGCCTATAGTACATACCAAAACACCTGCTAATGGTATTGATGGACTCCGGTTGTTGATGTTTTCTTGTTGCTACCCATTTAATGTGGTGGCAGAAACAAGGTGCCATCCATTAAAAAAACAAAAAGTGCTAAACTCTTGTCTGTGGGGGTTTTCAATACTAATACCAGGGTACATGTTGGTGAGTTTCTGCTGTTTGAAGTATTGTGTTAGGACAAAAACACTTAGTACTTGTGGTGTTTTACAACAAAAAAGACACAACCTTAACCATGTTTAACTTTAGTCTACTTTAGTCATGTATTCATTGACACATGAATGAAGGGATAGTTTGCACAGTTTGCCCTGGTTCCTTAAGAGATTCATTTGCATTGTAAATTCAGGCTTAAGGTGTTACCTGTTGCATCTGTGGCTTGTAAGTTGGTTGTCAAGAGGAGCATATTGGCTATGTGAATTTGTCAAGATTCAACAAACTATAACAATTTTGAGACAATAGTTTGAACTCTTTAGGCATATAATTAGCAGAACTGTGTCAGTGGAAGTGGTGACGCATCCAATTTGTTTGAGGTTTATTTGCAGATCTTCGAGATTGTTTAAATGAAGAAGTTGAATGACTCTTCTGAAATTGTTATACTTAATGGATACAAGAATTTTTCACAACAATTATTCACATGTATGTGAGACTGTATATTCCTCCCTCCAACTGGCCATAGGCCCCGGGCTACTGAAACACATGGTTGTGACCAATCTCCACAAAAAGGCAGCATCCAAATCGTAAGACCAATTTAACTGTTTTCCTTCCTGGAAGATGTCCCTTCACAATTAAAGGCTTGGAGATATATGTTGAACCCAATGGCCGTAGACTCTGGACGGTTCAGCTTCACACCAGTCAGTAGAATGGAATTGGTTTGAATAGATATCAGTGAAGTGCAACGTATTGCCCTAGTTGAGTACCACCCAATCTTGTAGAACTGATCTTGTGTAACTGTTAATCACCAAACACCACTATGATGGCGGCATACATGGGTGGGAATCTTTGGTAGGGAATAAAGTGACTTAAGCGAAAGGATCATATTAGGGCAATACAATGTCTAGCATCAACAGGATGCCATACATATCCTCGCTGTCATATCTGACGCTCAGTGTGTTCATGTGACTCTTGGCTCAGTCATAAAGCAACACCTCTAGTTCCAGATGCATATTCGTAACTTTCAGCTAAATCCGTTACTAGAAAGGGGATCACAAAATAAGAAAAATATCATGCCCTGCTTACACTTCATGTTTCTATGAATGAAAGACAGTTTATTTTGTCCAAAGTGTTACAGGATGGATGGCCTATTTCCTGAAATACATGCCTTCTTCTATTCAGGTGGCGTGGCTGCTTAGATGATCCCCCTGTGATATCTCAACCAGTGAGGAACATGGGCATATTTAACCTTGGGAGATATGACCAATGGGCACCCGTGCTGAAACCCCTCTAGTTCACACCAGTAGAATTGTCTTCTGGGTTCTTTGAACCATGCAGACAGTCTTCTCATGGAAAGACCAATATAATATTCAGAAGCCACCCAGCTCCCCTGCTATTTCCCTGTGAGAACCAGCTCTTCCTGATGGCACAAGATATAGGGATATAGAAAAAGCATGGTGAACGGAAACTACAAGCATATGGTGTAAAGTTCTGGAATACATTTGATCACTGTTTCAAAGTCCCAACGAAGGAGAGTTTGAAAGTCTGATGGGGTTATTAAAAAGCCTTGCCCACTATCTGTGGGAGGCCACACTTGATCAAAAGATGTGTGCAAATAAGTCTACATAGGCCATTCCATCACTTTCTTTCAACTAGAGAACAAAATGCGTATCCCCCACTCACATGGAATTTCAGATAACATTGCCAAACTCATGGATCCGGTGCAGAGCTACATTCACTTTTATGCAATCCAATGAGCAGTCACAACAATGGATGTCTGAGGATTCTTTGAACAAATGATGCCAACCATCTGGATAAGTTCTGACCAATATCCTGATATATAGAACAGGACATAGCTCTGTTTAATTGTTCTATGTTTTCCCATGGGTCCCAAATGTAAGTTATTTTTCATTTTATTTTTCAAATACCTTTCAATTTATTATCACAGTACAGTGGGGCAAGCTGAGTATTCATACACAAACTTCTCTCCACCTCTACCTCACTTCTCCCATTGGTTTCCATTCCCCACACGCCTTACCTTGGTCCTGCCCAAGTATGGAGGGGACTGCCCCCACTGACCGCCCCTTTTTTACTCCCAAACCACCCAAAGATTCTTCCCCTATCCAACTATTAAAGCCTGTCTTCAAAAATATAGTAAACAGTATTTTTGCCCAAAATGTGTTGTGTATGATATGTTTGAGTGTAGTAGTTATTGTATAGTGGTGGTCTTCGAACTGGGGGGGACGGGAGGGAAGGATGTCCGGGGGGGCTCCTCAACTCTTTGAAAAGTGATTAAGATGACAGTTTTTAATATAAAAAACGATTACGGTGACTGCTTTTAATAGAAAATATAGGCAATAGAAAACATGCTTATATTTTAAAGAGCTTGCAGTTCCCCTGGACATCCTTTAGGGCCCCTCGGATGGCCAACCCCTAGGTGTGGGGGGGGGTCCTGAAACAATATTTTTACTCAAATGGGTTTGGGGGGGCTCAGTAAGAAAAAGTTTGAAGACCACTGCTCTATAGTGTGGTGAAAACAATGGGCATCTACCTCCCTTTACCCGCTTCTCACCAAGGGGATAGGCGTTCCTCATTGATGGCCAGTCTTCCCCAGGTCATAATTGCTTTCATGTAGTTGTAGTCTCTAGAGTGTATTCATTCCGCAATTGGCCCTTGTATTTCGCACATTTTCTGAGACTACAGCACCCTCAGTCATGCCTGCATCACACATATCACGTTAGTAAACAAGCAAATCAGATATGCCTCAAGCTTTAAACTTTAACATATAGAAGCAGCCCACAAGGAATGCTTTAACCAGTTTCCAAGCTGAACCCTGACATATGGACGCTTTGCAGCTGTAATCCTTTGCTGACGCTGGAGCACACATGCCTACGGAAACGCTAAACTGGATTTTAATCTCTTCTGGCCCAACTGCAACCCCTACACCGCTCTTTTGGTTTCACACATCCTTTACTATCCATAGACACCACTAGCTACTGTCATGTTTGCTTCCTTTAACTGCTTTGAAGTGATGCCGACAGCATTTGCTGCGCCCCACTCACTCACAACCACTGTATAAACACAACATACGTTGAGTATTTTCAATAATATGTTGCTGTCTCATGCGCTATGTACCTCGCAGGCTGCCTGATGTTTGCTTTCATCCTTCTGAAGTGGAAACCAACATCAGTTGGACCTCCAGGGTCAGTTGGGAGCGGTGCTCCTCTACTTATTTTAGTTTTAGGTTTTACTGTTGCTTTACCTTTATTTTAAAAAGAAATTGGTCCGGAATGGTTTCCTTTTAAAACAAAAGTGTAGGAAGAAGTTGAAACGTGCACTTGTGCGCTGCACTGAACATTCCCTTAAACAGCTGGTGTGCTTGTGTGGTTGTTTAGATTGCACGTGGCAGGGGTGTGGCGATGGGGTTGCTGGTGAGCGGGACAGCAGGGAACACAGGCCCACTACTTCTTTTCATAGACTTCGAACACTGTCGACTTCTGAAGTTGCGTTTTATTCCATCTCCTCGTTTTGACTCGCCTCAGCAGCCGCCATGTTTTGCTCTAAGACATGTCCTTCAGTTTCTTTTAAATGGTAGCACCCCTTCGTCCCCCTTGCCCTGGGAGTTAATGCCCCAAATGAGGACATCCAAAACTGAAAAGCATTTGGATCCTAACTTTTATATTATTTTCGCAGAGGTTTGGCTGCACACAGAGCTTCCACTAGAAAGTTCCCCTTTCATCTGACATCAGTCGCTTTGTTCTCCCAGCCCAGGATATCAGCAATGCCATGTAACACCTTCGCTCTGTTGAATCTTTGAAGCATCAAACGTTCGAAGTACTTCAACACTTTTTCATATTTTCTTTTGGAGGCAGCCTTTGCTTCTTGCAGCTCTTTTCCGTCCCTAAGAACAACTCTGAAATACATAGTTTACTGTGATTGTGACTTTGAATACACTCTTCAGAAAACATCAGAGGGCACCGACAAGCCCACTGGCGTACGAAGCTGGATGAAAAAAAAACACATCACCTCTGACCTCTGCGCTGGTTTCCATGAGAGTAAGACTACTTCACAGGACATTGAAAGGCTGTGCTTGCAAATATTAGATTGAAGGAATAGAATTCAATAAGCTTTCTCAGGGCAGTCAACACTTGAAGTCCTCACCCAATTCCAGTTTGGGAAAGCTAGCAAGGAGGAATACAGGTTGAGAGCGGTGGAGTCTTAGAGAGAGCTGCTTGACTCATTGTTCCAATCATTGAAATAATGTTTTGAATCAGGCTTAGCAGTTTAGAAGAGACTCAAGATGGGATTTTAATGTCAAATAAAAATCCCCAATTCACTTGGTTCTTGGTTCAAATTGGTTCAAACTTCTCGATCTTGAACCAAAGCCTCATATTCATTGGAGTCTGGCTGAGTTGGTGCGAATTTCATCAAACACCCAAAAACGGAAATTAAATCCAAGAAACTAAATACATTTAAAAAAGAGAAAAAACTGCCACTGTTAAAGTAGGGGTGACTTAAAATACTGGAATATAAAAAAGGCTGAGGTGACACATGGGTGACCACTAAATACATTTTAAAATAGCATATTTTATTCATCACACTTTTTATAATAATTTATTTTGTGAAGTTTCATAAAAACTTTACAAAATAACATTACATCAACTACTTACACTTGTGCTTAAAAACAGCTTAACAGTTACATTACAAATTTAAATGTTTTCCCATGTTCTCACCGATTGTTGCTCACATCTCATTGGAAAATCAATCAAATCAAAACAAAATCAAATCAAAAACCATTTGACTCATGTCGAATTTTAAATAATCAATTTCATCACCTAATTCTAAAATCAATTATCACACATTATCTAATTTTTATTAATTTAACAATAACTATAAAACCGTTAACTCATTATAAAAATTCATGTTAAAACCATTTAAACCTACGGGTTTTTCGTCTCACTTCACACAACTGTAATATATGGACTTTACATATTTGGTCCCCACCTTTAGTGCCTAGATAGCCGATGGTAAACCTTTTTGATACGTACCCACAATTGATACGGGGCTATATGTACCACTTGACACTCTGTATTCAGACAATATATCCAAAAGGCGTCACTTTAAAGCGCCTCATATTCATGTACAAGAGGGCCCAGGATTATCATATATTCGACTCTCAAAACAGAACATTCTGTAAATATATGTTGGAGAGTCTCTAAAATATTTGGCTTCTTACAGATTCGACAATATCTTTCATTCCGTGGCAATTTTAATTGGGCGCCAATCAGCGCCAGCAACGGTACCCGGTTGGTGCGCAATCTCAATTGAAAGAATCTAACTGCCAGGTTTGGGCACTTTCTTAAATATTGCTGGGTAACACATTTAAAAAGGTTCATTAGTCCTGGCGAGGATGCCAACTAAGGACAATGCTTTTGTTATACCCTATGAGGCTTCATCAAGTTAGTCCTTCAGAGATAATTCGAATCTTTGGAATATCACAGGAAAAAAATTGATTGATATTAAACACCAGTGCCAGGATAATGATGTCCGCCGCCACCGCCAGCTTTATGTAATGTATTTAGAACATAACGTACTGGATGCTTTCCATAAAAAGCAAAGGGTTGACAATCATGATGCTCGCATCACTTAGTTGTTTATGCATACAATGAGTCATGGTTACAATTCATAATATGATTAAAGAACTCCCACGTCCTATCATTTCAAATATATTCAAGGCATCTAGCAATACTTCACATTGATTCAACATCTTTTATAGTCTTGGACATTTTGCAGTCCTAAACAATGATGCCCTCCGAGGTTTAGTGACATATCACTAATTGTGATACTGCTAAATAGCTTGAACAATTATGGTGGTCATCTTGTTCTTCATTACGATACAGTGGATTATGTTTTATTCCCCTGCATTTTGTATGTTCAGATATTGTAATATTCATGTATGTGTTTAATTTAATAAAATGCAGAGGGCTTCATGAAAAATGAATGTAAATAACATGTCAAACTCATTTTTTAAACAGGCATGATGCTAATATTAGACTTAACTATATTAAATGGAAAATGCTGTTGATATATTATTTAATATTTTTCTAAATGTATGATATATATAGTCACGTTTCTCTATAATGAATAGCATTGTTCTTTACTAAAATTGACTTAGATAACGTGTGACATGGGGCATCATTCATGGGCATCATATTGTATTATTTATGATCCACATTACGATTATAAATGACTATTTTAGCAATATGCCCCGAGCGGCGGGAGCATTACCGAGTCAGGTAATGCCCCGGGGCCCATAGTTAGAGGCCCAAGCGAAGCGAGGGCTTTAACAAAGGCCCCTGGCCATCACCTGACTCGGTAATGCCCTTGCCGCGAGGTGCATATTGCTATTAGTACCCCGGCCTGCAAGATCTGCGAGACCGGGATACTAAAAGCATCTTTTTCTGTCCCGAAACGCTGCAGTGTTTCAGAACAGAAACAAAAAACATTACTGAGAAAATGGCTGCCAGGGAAGGGAAAACAGAGTCTGTTTTCACTTTAACAGAGTCTGTTTTCCCTTTCTGTGACGGCCATAGGGCGCGGACGCTCCCGAAAAAATAAAAAGAAGAAGGTAAGTGGGGTTGGGAGGGCAGGGAGGGGGGGAGTAAAAAAAATAAAATAAAAATAAAACATACCGTAATCCCTGGCGGGGGACGAAGGCAGCCTCCAGCCGTGTGGAGGCTCGGAGCAGGGATGGTCCTGCTTCGAGCCTCCTCATTGGCTGAGGGCCGCCACAACCCCGCCGGGGACAAAGGCGTGGAATCCGAGGGATTGCCGGCTGGGTAATGACCCGGCGAGGGCCAATCAGAATGACTCTTTCATTCTGATTCTCCCTCGCCGATTACTAATTCAATATAACAGTCATGATGACCATATTGAACTTGCTAATAAAATGTGTGGTGCTCTATCAAAGAAAAGGGGTTTTAATATAAGATGGCAATATCATATTACATGACTGAAAACAACAAATCGAATAACTACTCTTGTCATAAAATGTGCCAACCCCTCTACTGAGACAAAATAAGGCCAATTAATGTGTGCTAGGGACTGGTGAGCCTTCAGGAGAGTCAACTAACACATTTGTGTTCAGCCTAGACCCAGGGACATCATGTCACCAAAATGCCTTCGGTAGCGGAAGTGACATCACATGACCCTTGACCTCTGATGACATCATGGGTAGTGTTGTCATTTGACCCCACCCCACGTGATATCACAGGAACTGATGGCACAAAGCCATTCTCCCCTTGAAAAAACAGGAAGTAGCATCACATAGTATTGTTTCTCAGTACACTAAGAAAAATATGGTTACGATATCAAGGTAATATTGAATACATTTCATACAAGAATGGATCACCATATGTAGCGTTAATATCAGTGTGTAAAGGCCCATATTACCAACTGACTGTGAATGTAAGCAGACGCCAAACACAACAACCTGGACTCATTGTACATCACCCGGGCTAAACTCTAAACAGACAGAGCATCTCGAAGAGGCCTAAACCGCAAATCACAGACATCCAATGCCTGGCCACTGACGGGAAACAGCAACTGACCAACACAAGTCCAACCAGAGTCTGTACCAACGCATGCTACAATACACACAGGGATTTCTTGTCAATAGTGCACTTTGAACTATTGCACATCATTCCACTCCCAGTAGTCACCCAGATCCTGAATTTCCCCCAGCTATTTTCACCATGAGCACCCCACCATCCACTGCGAGATGCCCTCCAACAACAGCTTTAAATGTCTGGCATCCACTCCCACCCTCCAACACCTTACAACTCCAATACTTTTATGTTTACACTGTGTCACCCTCCAGCAATTTAACTCTCCAGCATTCTCCAACACCATCAACCTCAAGCAAACTAGCAACTGAAATCTACAGTACCCTCCTTCAACACCCCAACAGTGTGAGTCTCAATTACCCTCCTCAAACATCTTATATCTGCATTCAATGCATTTCAACACATTACGTCTCAAATACTCTCTCACTACATTTGTAAGTCACTAGTACAACATCTTAAGTCTCCAGTACTAGCCTCCACAACACTGAGCCTCAAGTACACACATCAAACCTATAGATGTATTTACAACAAGGCCCAGGCCTAGGGTGGCAGATTGCCAGAAGAGCATTATTATTTTTTGGGAGTTTACTTTCAATTTACTGGTAGTCATTTTTTAAATATAAAGCCAATTTTGTGTCTCTGAGTCTGGCTGATCCACAACACTGCGAGTAATTTTGAGCTTTTAGCAGTCATTCCACTTTAACAGCAAATGTTTTTCATGGCCAAACTTATATACATGCTGGATATATACAAAAGCTTTATTGTTAGGGTGACTTTAAATTAAATGTGTACCAAGCCCAGCATGCTTTAGGTATCTACTGTTTCAGTCATACAACTCTCACACACATATATTACATATATAAAGCGCTTTGGTCATTCTTAGCTTCCCAAAATGCTCTTTAATATGCAAAACAGCCAAAACCTCATTGGTTTTATTGATGCAACTTCACATTAGCTTTGGGGTTCTTTCTAATCAATACACACATACACTGTGTAAAGCAATCACTTTTATATTTAAATACATGCATTTTTTAAACTGTTCCAAAAATCAGGGGTTTCCCTTCAGAAAGTAAAGTTTAGAAACAATGCATAATTTTACAATAATTAGCACATGCCTCAGCTAAAGTCAAGCACAGAGTTCCCACATGTGGCTCTAAAATTATTTTCAGAAGCAAGCACTAATTTCCCTCCCCTTCCCCACATTTCATTGGTCTGTGGCCGCCCAAAAGGTGCAAGCATGAAATAGATCATAGAGAAGTTAAAATGAAAAGAGTAAATCTGAATGCGCAAGTGCATCAAGAAACCTGTGAAAGGATACCCAAAGCCATAGAAGGGTGAGAACAAAAAGTGTGTGCCAAAGGTACACACTGTTTGAAAGCTTTAAAGGTGTCCCGTAAAGATATCCATTCAGCCATCTTTACAGAAGCTGCTCAGTACTAAGCAGGCAAATGACATCCCTGCTGGGTTTGTCATGTGTCTTCGATGACATTCTGCTGCACACTCAGTACTACCAGGAGAATCAACTGCAAAGCATGGCACACAATGCATAACATAACAATCTGGTCAGATAGCACAGTGAGGTAAACGCTCGCCCTGGATATGCATGCAGCCTGCTGTGGCTGTTTCGAATCCCTGCTGAGTCAACTCATCCTTCTGAGGTCAGCAAATGAAGTCCCACTCTCTGGGTTCATAATGTCTTTCTGTTATTTCAGTGCTCTGAGACCTAAGGATGTGTAGCTCTGTGTAAGAAACACATTATTATTAACTGTGATGTTTATGAGTAATCTTTGCATTTATTATATTTTTAATAAAAGGTAGGACTTCAAACGACAGAAGCACATCTATACACACAAATCTCAAAACGTTGCTACGTATTGTACAATCCAACTAATTCTACTAGACGCAGATTTTAAATTAGCTTAAACAAAAACTGGCAAGACCCATAGCCTAAACCACACCCAGATAGGTAATATTGTTTTGGAACGCCTCATCCATTGCTCAATTCTACACTTTGGGTATTTTGAACATTTACACAAACAGCAATGATGTAAACAGTATGTACCACTTCATTGGTTATACAAGGTGCCTGCATTGTGCAGCTACGAGGAATGCTGCTGCTTCCCACACATGAATGTTCAGGGTCGACCTTATCCATTACTCTACTGTGAGCATGCACAGCCAAAGATTCCAAGAACATTCTCCAACTGTCTTTACTCTACTGAGGTGTTTATGCCCAGGCAGAGTTTACACATTTCACTTGTGATTTTGGCATATTTTAATAGTGTTCCAGGCCACGCAATTAGAGGTACAACGGCTGGAGCAGGTAACTTGCCTTATTTACATTTTGCCCTCTGCTAACACCAGAGCTTTAACCATGAGAAGGGGGTTCAGTTCTTTTTATTCAACATTTTTATAAGATGTGCCTGTAACACTTGCATATATTTCATATTTATATTTACCATTTCACAAGACCGGTTGTAGACATTTAGTTATGTTGCATTAATATTACAGACCAGTCTAGGTGCTTCAAATAGAGTGACAGCAGGCAATTTGTGAGAGAAACCAGATATTAGCATTGAAACCTGAATTCCTCGTTTCAACCTTCTATCACTTGTGTCCAGTTGCCAGACAGTTTATGTCCTTATTGCTTCCTCTAAAAGAATGTTTTCGGACCTAACCGAAAGTAGGCAATTAGTGGAACACAATGCCTTGTCCAAATCTTGGGCAGCAGAGATCTGAAAACTCTTTTTCAACTAACATAACATAGAAGATGTCAGGCTTGGAATTAATAGAGAGGAAGCAATAACGTTCTAATCCCTGCAACCTTAAAAACGCCCTTATAATGTTATGGAGCCAAAATGGCGGACAATATGGGAGTGAAGGGGTGTAGTTTGGACAACGCAGACAGAGTTTATTGAAGGGGCAAAATCTGGGGAAGGTGCAGAGTCTGGCAGAGGTAGAGTAAAGTTCAGGGGCGCAGGCACTTATTTGAGCCTAGGGCAGCAGAAAGACTAAATATGCTACTGCTGAAATCCAGATCAGTGCCAGTGGTTATGAATGATTTGGAAACCTTACAGCCATCATCTTTCTGTTTTGCTTATTTGATAAGTAACCCACAATTTTTTTGTTAGTTGGGCGATAGAGTGGTAGGATGTGTTGTAGGTCACAGTAATTGCAGGTTTTTTAATTTTAAAATGTAAACATGTAAACAGCTGCAGCAACTTCATGATATCACACTTAGAAAATTCCCATTTTAATATGTTCCCTGGCCTTTTATATGTTGCTTAATATTTATTTTTATTTATTTCCATTTATAAAGCGCACAACGGCCCTCAGGCATCGTGGCGCTGTTACAAGAATATTTGCTTAGGTGCTGGTTATATGGGAGAATTTCTTGGTGTTAGGTTACAGTGTAGTTGTTACATACATGCAGTTTACGTGTTGGGTACATTGTTGGTTGGCATACATATTATACAGTAAGGTGGTAGTTATACAGTACATAGTAAGGTAAGTAAATATACAGTAAGGTGGGGTTATAAGGCATAGCAGCAGAGAGAGTATGGTCTACTTAAAAAGAATGGTCTTCAAGGCCTTTCTGAAGGCCATGAGATAAGATTCTTTCCTAAGTCTGTGTGGGAGTGCATTCCATGATTTTGGTGCAAGCACTTCAAGACTAGAGCCTCCTGCTTTGGCTCTGTTTAAAGGCAGGGATTATGAGTTGGTGTGAGCATAGGTCACGTTTGGGTCTGGTTGAAGGTGCTTGGTGCATTCGTTCGGTTAGATAAGGGGGTGCAGCTTGTGATAGGCATTTGTGGGTGATTGTGAGAGCCTTGAAAAGAATGCGCTCTTTGATAGGGAGCCAGTGGGCGTCTCGTCTAGCCTGAGAGATATGCTCTCTCCCAGAGATGCTAAGCGCGGCTCTGAGGGAATTGTTTTGGGATATTTGTAGTTTATTAATGTTTCTGGATGAAGTACCTAGGAGGAGGACATTACAGTAGTCCAATTTAGGCCCTATGGTGGCTCTTGCAATATTGAGGCGGTTTTTGGATGAGAGGTGAGGTTTGATGGCATTAATGACTTTAAGTGTTAATGCTGCTGAAGATGCGATATAGCTAACTTGTCTGTCCATGGAGAGGGTGGAGTCCAGGAAGACACCTAGAGTTTTTACCGTGGTTGAAGCAGGGATTATAGTACTTTCAATTTGGAAGTTGCAGTATTTGGTGTCTAGTTTTTTTAAAGTCTCCTTGGGGCCAACTAGTAAGATTTCAGTTTTGTCCCCATGGAGACAGAGGTAGTTAGCTTCCATCCAAGTCTGGATGATAGCGTAGATATGCTGTAGGGTTTTCAAGTCTTGCTCATAGTCACCGGTTAGAGGGAGAAGAATTTGTGTATCGTCAGCATAATTGGTGAAAGTTATGCCAAATTCTTCTAAGTCCTTGAATAGTGCTAGAGTGAAGAGGTTGTAGAGTGTGGGAGAGGTACACAAGACTTTTGGCACTCCACACCCAATAGGGGATGGGTTGGCTGAGGCCTGGTCTGAGAAAACCCTCATGGCCCGGCCTTCCAGAAAGGATGTAATCCAGATGGTGACTTCTTGGGAGAAGTGGGCAGACTGTCTGAGGTGTCTTGTTAGGATCTCGTGGTCGACCAGGTCAAATGCTGCAGAGAGGTCGAGGAGCAGGATGAGTGTGGCCTTGCCTTTGTCCATGTTTTCTAAAAGCTGATTTTGTAGGTCTAGCAGAGCTGACTATGTGCCGTACCGTGGGCGAAAGCCAGATTGCCTTTTTCCCAGGATGTTATGCATTTCAAGGTAGGAATGAATTTGTAGGTATGCCGCCGTGTCCAAGATCTTCAACAAGAAAGGCACCGTGGTGATTGGCCTATAGTTGTTTGGGGAGTCTGGGTCTAGTGTATGTTTTTTCAGGAGAGGCTGGACCCAGGCTTCCTCAAGGGAGGTGGGTACAGTGCCAGAGGTGAAGGAGGCATTAATGAAGGCTGTGATGAAGGGGGCTAATGTTGCTGCACAGTCTTTGATTACACTTGCTGGGCAGATGTCACCATTGCACAGTGATGGTTTTATGCGTTTCATGATTAGAAGGACCTCAGGTATGGTTACCTCCCTAAAAGTAAAAAGTGTTGGTTGTTTTAGGTTTTGAGGGTTGGGTAAGACTGGTTCTGGGTCGTTATGTATTGGGAGCATGGCAGTGGGTATGTTGTTGAGGTTGGCTTTGATTTTATCTTGCAATAGGTCAATTTTGTTGAGCAGTGCATGTTGGATGTCGTTGCACCATTTCTCATCTTTTACAGATTGTTGTGTAGATGAAGGAGGGATGCTCAGTTCTTTGTAGATGGGAAATAATTCCTTAGATTGAGATTTTGCATTGTCAATTTGGATATTATAGGCGGCAGCTTTAGCGGTGGCAATGGATGTTTTGTATTGTTTGGCTATTGTGAGGTAGGCCTCACATGTGGGGCCAGATGGGCTAGAGTGCCATTTTTTCAAGGCTAGCTTTTTGATGGCTTTTAGATCAAGAAGGTCTTGATTATACCAAGAGTTGGTATGTTTGATACTTTTGCTGTTTTGTTTTCTAAGGGGGCTATATCATCTACTGATTCACTGAGAGTTGTATTATAGAGCTCAACCAATTCTGTAGGGTTGTTAGGGAGTGGGCGTACTAGCGCTGATGCTTCGAGGAGGGGGAGAATTCTGTCCTTAGTGAGCAATTTTCTGGATCTGGCCATAGCGGCTGGCATGGAAGGCATTTGTTGAGTTTCTACTTTGGCAGGTATGTGGAAGTGGAGGAGGTGATGGTCAGTCCAGGGGAGGGGGGTGTTGGTGCTGATGTCAATGCCACAGTTGTGGTCCACTAACCAGTCAAGTATGGGACCTTTAATATGAGTTGGGGAGTCTACTTTTTTAATGAATCGTAGATCGAGGAGAGACGTAGCAAAGGTTTTCCCATGTTTGTCTTTTGTGTCATTGAATCTGAGGTTAAAATCACCTAAGAGAATGGCCTGAGTGCTGGCTTTAAGGTTATTACCTAGGAGATGTAGGATCTTGGGTTGGAAGCCTAGCAAAGAGCCTGGTGGGCGATAAACTAGGTGGAGTGTAATAGTGTCATTGGATGAGAGGGATATTTTTACTGAGAGACCGTCAATGTTGTTTGATGTGGCGGACTGGATTTGTCTGGCCTTGAGTGTTTCTTTGACTTTGAGTGCAACCCCACCGCCTTTGTGGGTGGATCTGTCCTGACGGAAGATGGTGTATTCTGGTGGAAGGGATTGGCATACGGCGGGACCGGAGGCTTCGTGTAGCCAGGTCTCAGTAATGGCTAGTGCATCAAGCTCTAGGTTTGTGATCAGATTGTGTATTTCTGTAGTGTGTGCTTGCATACATCTTGCATTAATGAGTGCAAGTGGATTTGTATGGTGTTGCTTAATGCCAGCCTCCTCCAGTTTGTAAGCATTGGAACAGGAACAGAACCCATGTTGTGCTGCATTATCTTGTTCGCAAAGCAAGTGCTTTGCCCCTGAGCTATATATATATATAATATATATATTTTTTTGATTGCGGAAGCAACGGATGGTTTACTTCAAACGTGCAGGGCAACTTCATGCAAATTAATTATCTTACCTTGCGTCTATCTACTGTGTACCTGTGATGCAGGTCTGGCAAATCTGGGTCAGATCACACAGTGTCCAGGCAGGATTGGTGGCAGAAGCCACTGGCGCACACACTTCTCTTCTCAGGCCCAGTGGCTCACTGATGTGCAAAGTAGAGCACGAGAAACACTGATCTGATTTGCATTTATGCTGTGCTGTCTCTGAGTACTGCAAGCTGCTCTTACCCATTCCCAGCTAGCTAGACCTAGCCCCCATACCCTTCCTGTTGCTACAGTACGCGGTATGAGCAGCACAGACAGCCTCGCCTCTGAACCTAACCATTCAGGCATTCTTTACTAATGCACTGCCAACCTTATAGTGATGGCGGCTTCATGGTTATTCCTCCATCCCTGTTTTTCTCCAGCTAACGAGATCTAGATCATAGCTGAAAAAAGCTCTGGCACATTTAGCTGCATTTACAACCGCCTTTTTCATTTGCAACACAGATATCTGTTCTTGGCACGTCCTCTTTATCCAGTGGCCCAGGGGTCACAAGAACAGGTCTAGAGGTAGCTGAGCAGCTAGGGGTATGACATGATATGATAGTTTATTTGTATAGCGCCTATACACATGTGTTTCAAAGTGCTTCAAGGCAGGGGAGTGAGCAATGGAAAATATAATAACATACTTACAAGGCCTTGAGACATTCAGAATGGGTAATTTACAATCATACTAGGCCTGACGACATAGCAGAGCAAGAGCCAGGGGTAACAGCTGCTACCCCTGGCAACCCCCAAATGATGCCTCTGCCTAGTCCTGCCCACAAGGTCAGTCCTTGCCCCAAATGCCAGGAACATCTCAGGATAAAATGACGAATTGCAATCCTAGATGTGTGTTTCTGTCTGGTTCAGCGACATCAGTGAGATGCGGAGGATGTGCAGAGCTTCTCTCTTAGCACAGAGTGGAAATAGTGTGCAATTTTATGCATACAATTAGAAGGTAAAGGGGCTTCTAGTCAGCAGGAAACTGAACAATACTGAAGGTGTTTCTAACTAGGCTAGTGTATGTTTGCAGAACTTCTCACACACATGCACTAAACTAGCGGCACAATCCCACCAAAGCTGCCAGATCTACCAATAAGGTGCTTGCACTCCAAGAATGGAAAAGTGCATGCCCTAGTCTGAGACTTTTCCCGCATTGATCAGTGTAGGGGCCCAGAGTAATGTTGCAAGTTGTGCAGGATGGCTCGTTCCCTCGCACTACAAGTTATTATTGTTTATGGAGATGTTCACCTATTCCCCAGTGAAACACATAGTCAGAGGGGCCAACAACGTACAGATTAGCATCACGTGGATACTTGGCCGATCGGTTGAAGTTGTATTAATTTCAACTACTTTGTTATTAGGGCTGTGTGGCCTCCGGCCCTGGCTCCAATAGAACATTCTGGTTAAGATGGGGGTTAGGGCTATTCGTTTTCATCACAAAAAGTGTGAGAATGGATTAGTGTTTTGCAAGGGGAACTGTAGTTAGGTATCCATTAGGTTTCAGGTAAGTATTAGTGAGAGCAGTTTTAAATATGTATGGGCCTGGTTAGTTAGCTTTCGCATTTGAGTTTAGTTTAGCAGAGAAGCAATTCCACCAATTGGGGACAAAGCCACAGAAGTGGAAATACTTATTTGATCAGAAGATAATAACATTAGGACCTAATTCCTCAAGCAGGCACTCATATTAGGGCACGGCTCCTCCACAAGATGCTCATATTAGTGTTACAGTATCCAAACAAGATGCTTGGAAAGAGGGCTGCAGTTTTACCCCTTCAATCTCAAGAGTGAGGTGAACATGGAAAAAACAGCATTTCTCTTTTAACAGGGTCTTATGAAAGATTCAGTAGACACAGTGGCCACCATAGTAGGTAGACCAACCATTTGTGAGGGTTTGATACATCTGGTACTTCTGGTTATGACTATTGGGCGCCCATGCTGAAACGCCTCTAGTTCACACCAGTAGAATTGTCTCCTGGTTCTTTGCACCATGCAGAGAGTCTTCTCATAAAAGACTAATAAAATAATCACAAGCCACCTAGCTCCCATGCTATTTCACTGTGAGAACCAGCTCTTCCTGATTGCACAAGATATAGTGATATAGAAAAAGCATGGTGAACGGAAACTAAAAGCATATGGTGTTCTGGAATACATTTGATCACTGTTTCAAAGTTCCAATGAAGGAGAGTTTGAAAGTCTGATGGGGTTTATTAAAAAGCCTTGCCCACTATCTGTGGGAGGCCACACTCTATCAAAAGATGCGTGCAAATAAGTCTACATAGGACATTCCATCGCTTTCTTTCAACTAGAGAACAAACTGCTTATCCCCCGCTCACATGGCATGCCAGATGACATTGCCAAACTCATGGATCTGATGAATAGATCATAACAGATCATGTTGTTGATTTTAATTGGTTCCAAGATCCTTCTGTATGGATAATCACAGAACAGCAAGTGGATTTAAGTATCCGGGCATACCACCTGAAGCTGCCATATGGCAATATCTTAAGTGTGGCGAAAAAGTTTGGAATAAATGGCATAATTTGGAGGATTAAAGAAGGATTTCAGGAAATAATTCTCTGAAGAGACCAAGGAGTTAAAAGTAGGTGTGCCCCATAATTCATCACTTACTGGGGCAATCACTTGCAGAGCTACATTCACTTTGATGCAATCCAATGAGCAGTCACAACAATGGATGTCTGAGGATTCTTTGATCAAATGATGCCAACCATCTGGATAAGTTCTGACCAATGTCCTTATTTATAGAATAGGACATAGCTCTGTTTAATGGTTCTATGTTGTCAAATGGGTCCCAAATGTAAGTGGTTTTTCATTTTATTTTTCAAATACCTCTCAATGTATTATCACAGTACATTGGGGGTAAGCTGAGTATTCATACACAAACTTCTCTCCACCTCTACCTCACTTCTCCCAGTGGTTCCAATTCCCCACACGCCTTACCTTGGTCCTGCCCAAGTATGGAGGGGACCGCCCCCACTGACCGCCCCTTTTTTACTCCCAAACCACCCAAAGATTCTTCCCCTATACAACTGTTAAAGCCTGTCTTCAAAAATATAGTACACAGTATTTTTTGCCCAAAATGTGTTGTGTATGTTTGGGTGTAGTAGTTATTGTATAGTGGTGGTTTTCGAACTGGGGGTGGGGGAGCAAAGGATTTCCAGGGGGCTCCTAGACTCTTTGAAAAGTGATTAAGATGACAGTTTTTAAAATAAAAAAGGATTACGGTGACGGCTTTTAATAGAAAATATAAGCAATAGAAAACCTGGTTAAAGAGCCTGCAGTTCCCCTGGACATCCTTTAGGGCCCCTCAGGTAGGCAACCCATAGGTGGCGGGGGGACCTGAAACAATATTTTTACTCAAATGGGTTTGGGGTACTCAGTACGAAAAAGTTTGAAGACCACTGCTCTATAGTGTGGTAAAAATAATGGGCATCTACCTCCCTTCACCCACTTCTCACCAAGGGGCTAGGCGTTCCAAATTGATGGCCAGTCTTCCCCAGGTCATAATTGCTTTCATGTAGTTGTAGTCTCTAGAGTGTATTAATTCCGCAATTGCCACTTTTATTTTGCACATTTTCTGAGACTACAGCACCCTCAGTCATCCTTTAAGCTGGATGCCTGCATCACACATATCACGTTAGTAAACAAGCAAATCAGATATGCCTCAAGCTTTAAACTTCAACATATAGAAGCACCCAAAAGGAATGCTTTATCCAGTTTCTAAACTGAAACCTGCAGTAATCCTTTGCTGGCGCTGGAGCACACATGCCTACGGAAACGCTAAACTGGATTTTAATCTCTTCTGGCCCAACTGCAACCCCTACACCGCTCGTTTGGTTTCACACATCCTTTACTATCCATAGACACCACTAGCGTACTGTCATGTGTGCTTCCTTTAGCCGCTTTCAAGTGATGTCGACAGCATTTGCTTGACCCGGCTCACTCACAACCACTGTATAAACGCAACATACGCGGAGTATTTTCAATAATATGCTGCTGTCTCATGCGCTATGTACCTCGCAGGCTGCCTGATGTTTGCTTTCATCCTTCTGAAGTGGAAGCCAACATCAGTTGGACCTCCAGGGTCAGTTGGGAGCGGTGCTCCTCTACTTATTTTAGTTTTAGGTTTTACTGTTGCTTTACCTTTATTTTAAAAAGAAACTGGTCCTGAATGGTTTGGTTTTAAAACAAAAGTGTAGGAAGAAGTTTAAACTTGCACTTGTGCACTGCACTGAACATTCCCTTAAACAGCTGTCCACGACTTCTTTTCATAGACTTCGACCATTGTCGACTTCTGAAATTGCGTTTTATTCCAGCTCCTCGTTTTGACTCCACTCAGCAGCCGCCATGTTTTGTTCTATGACGTGCTTAGGAGCAGAGGTCACAACCCCTTTACATGTCCTTCAGTTTCTTTTAAAGGGTAGCACCCCTTCGTCCCCCCTGCCCTGGGAGTTAATGCCCCAAATGAGGACACCCAAAACTGAAAAGCATTTGGATCGTAACTTTCATATTATTTTCGCAGAGGTTTGGCTGCACACAGAGCTTCCACTAGAAAGTTCCCCTTTTATCTGACATCAGTCGCTTTGTTCTCCCTGTGGATGAAAACAGCTATGCCATGTAACACCTTTGCGCTGTTGAATCTTTGAAGCATCAAACGTTCGAAGTACTTCAACACTTTTTCATATTTTATTTTGGAGGCACCCTTTGCTTCTTGCAGCTCTTCTCTGTTCCTAAGAACAACTCTGAAATACATAGTTTACTGTGATTGTGACTTTGAATACACTCTTCAGAAAATATCAGAGGGCACCCACAATCCCACTGGCGTATGAAGCTGGATGAAACAAAACACATCACCTCTGACCTCTGCGCTGGTTTCCATGAGAGTAAGACTACTTCACAGGACATTGAAAGGCTGTGCTTGCAAATATTAGATTGAAGGAATAGAATTCAATAAGCTTTCTCAGGGCAGTCAACACTTGAAGTCCTCACCCAATGTCAGTTTGGGAAAGCTAGCAAGGAGGAATACAGGTTGAGAGTGGTGGAGTCTTAGACAGAGCTGCTTGACTCATTGTTCCAATCATTGAAATAATGGATTGAATCAGGCTTAGCAGTTTAGAAGAGACTCAAGATGGGATTTTAATGTCAACTAAAAATCCCCAATTCGATTGCTTCTTGGTTCAAATTATCTTGAACCAAAACCACATGTTCATTGGAGTCTGGCTGAGTTGGTGCGAATTTCAACAAACGCCCACAAAGGGAAATCAAATCAAAGAAAAATAAATAAATAAATATATAAAAAAGAGAACAAATCTGCCACTGTTGAAGCAGGGCTGACTTACAATACTGGAATTCAAAAAGGGTGAGGTGACACATGGGTGACAACACAAAACATTTTAAAATAGCATATTTTATTCACAGCACAGTTCAAAAAAGTTCATAGACCTGGCCAGGACACAAACTTTTTTAAATTAAATGTTTGGTTTGATTTTACAAACTTTACATTACATTCTTTTTCAAATCTATAGTTAAAAAAAAGAAAGAAAAATTTCATTTGGTCCATTCATTTCGACTCATTTCATGATCTCAGTCCAGAATTTAATTATTGTAATTATTAGCCACTGATCATTTCCTCTTAGCAGATTCGCCCATCTTTCTTCTGTCGTCATCTCTTTATTGGAAATACCAAAGAAGGTTCTGAATAGTTCTCTTTTTTCTTTCAGCATCGGGCACACCATGATTAAATGGAATAGTGTTTCTGGTGTTTGGAGTTCTTTACAAAATCTGCAGTCCGCGGAAGTAGAACCAGTTTTATCAAATGTAGCTAAGTAGTCCCTAGTTGGGAGTATATTCAGGCGAAATCTTAAAAATAAGTCACGAATCATCCTATCAGGGAATTGCATTAAATATTCTGGTAGTTCATTTAAGGCTCTTACTTCTGTGTCACATTTAAGGAAGCGTTTGTAGTTTTTTTGTTTGTCTATTGTTTTTATCCAGTCATTCGTTTTTAATTTTCTTTTCGCATGCTGGGGTCTCTTTACCAACAGTTCTTCGGTAATTTCTTCAGCTTGCATTTTTCTCTTTATTATTGTAATACATTTCAAAAGAGCTGTTGTTTGAAATGCTTGTTCTTTTCTTTTTAATATTTCCAGTGATGGTATCTGATCATCCGAAATGACTTTTCTGTAAAGGTCCATCTGTTTCCATGTGACTATAGATTCTATCGATTGTAAGCCCAATTCAAAACGGATCCTAGCAATAGGAAACGATTTGGGGAGTGCTAACGTTTGTCGCCAACATAGACCTTCTAGAACAGACCAGTTAATAATCCTTCCCGTTGATTAAGGATTCACTGCCATAGGTTACGATTGCAACTACCTTTTGCCTGTATAGTAGCATTGTGGCCTTCACTGAGTATGTACCATACTTCTGATGAAAGAATCTACCTTGCCTGGCCAAGGATCTGGTCTTTTGTTCAATGTTTTCGTACCATTCTTTTTCATTATTAGAAGGATTTATGAGAGCACCTAAATATTTGATTGTCTTTGTGATAATAATTTCTTTATTATCATGCAAGATTTTTATAGGATATTGTTTTTTCTGCTTCTGACAGATGAGTTTCATGATCTTTGTTTTACACGTATTGATTTGGAGATCATTTATATACATGTAATCTTTGGTTTTGTTCAGAGATTCTTGTAGTCCGGATATCGTTTTATCCAGTATAATAATATCATCAGCATAGATTAGTGCCTGAATCGTTTCGTTGTTAATTCTTGGGGGATTTGCTTTCGTGTTTTCAATCTGCTTCTCAAAGTCGTTGGTATATAGATTGTATAAACACGCAGCTAACGGACAGCCTTGCTTCAACCCATTCCAGGTGGGAATTGCTTGCGTGACCATTCCAGCATTTGTGAGTCGAACTCGAATGGAGGTATTTGAATATAGTTGAATGATTGGGTTTAGGATGTAAGTGGGACAACCCCATGCTGTTAATTTACCCCAGAGTTTCTGTCTGTTTACTGAATCGAATGCCATTTTCAAGTCTATGAACAAAGCATATACTTGTTGCTTTTTGATGCTTGCTTCTACTTTTATCATATTCAGTAACATTAGGTTTACATTTGTTCCAATTTTTGTCAAAAAGCCAGTTTGCCTTTTCGCCTGTTTTACGTTCTTTGCTGCCCAGATGTTCAGTTGTTTTTGAAGGTAGCTTGCAAATAATTTTCCCAATGGGTCTAGCAAGGCTATGGGTCTATAGTTGCCTGGCGTCTTTCGGTCTCCTGATTTGTAAATTGGGATCAGAATTGCGACTGTCCAAGTGTGGGGAATTTCTTTTCTTTTTGCTATACGTTCGAGTAAATGAAAGAAAAATTTGGCCCATATTTCTGGTGTCGCTTTGAGGACTGCATTTGAAAGCCCGTCCGGGCCAGGGGCTCGTGATGAATTCAAGGCTTTAATCTTGTTTGTTATATCCTCAATGTTCCACTCAAATTTCCAGGTACACACTTTGTTTACTCCGATCGTTGTCAAAATGGATGTTTTGCTGTTATAAACTTCTTGATAATGGTTTATCCAAACATGGGACTCAACTTCTTGTATTAAATGTTGTTGTTTGGATTTATCAGTCATCATTGACCACAAGTTTCTTGTGTTTTTATTTTGTAGGGCCTTCAAAATTGTTTCTGCATCGTGTTGTATCATCATTGCCTTGTTACTTTTTAAAAAAATAGAATATCTTTGTTTTTCCTTGTGTATCTGTTTTTTAAGGTCTGGGTCGTTTTTTAATTTCAAATGCCTTATTCTCTTTTGATGTTCTTGCTTTTCTTGTTTGATTCTTTGATTATATTGATGGCAATGTGAGGTTTTGGGAACACTCTTTGTTTTTGTTTGTGGACATGTATATTTTTCTAAAATCCATTTATAGTCCAGTTTTTCATGTTCTTTCTGGGGGGCCAGTTGAAAAGTTGAAAGTATTTCGCTGGCTTGATGATTTCTTATTCTTAGTTTATTCAGCCCATTGGATAATTCTAAATCAGGTAAATTTATGTGCTCATTTCTAGTTTTGTATACAAGCCATGAAATTGAAATTTGATGATGGTCGCTTTCTTCATTAGGGAAGTTATTAGTTCCAGTAACAGAATGCTGTAAGGTGTCAGAAGCAAATATATAATCAATTACTGAAGTGGTGGTTTCTCCTGTCCAAGTCGGACAAAGTGTCCCATTTGCATTCGTTGTTTGTTTAGTTAAGTAAATATTGCGAATTCTTAGCTCTTTCATCCATTTCCTTGTCCGGGATGACATTTCGTGTGACAAGTATTTATTACCCGCTTTGTCAAAGAGATGCATGTTGAAGTCGCCAGCTATAATAAATTCATTTCGGTTATTAGCTTGTATGATGGAATCGATTTCTTCAAATACGGCATCGATAAAAATGTTGTCGTTGATTGCAATAGGATTCCAATAGATGTTAAAAATTGAAATACTTCTGTGTTCCATTTTGCATGTCGTTAGCTTTCTATTTTGTTCTAGATTATATGCTGGCATGCTAATGGTAATATATTGACACCAGGGATTAATGTTCTTTCTTGCAGTTATAGACCATGTCACATTGATTTGCATGAGAATTATTATTCCTGAAGCAGCTCTGCCTGTTTTCGACGGTATTCCGGGATTCAACCAGGTTATATATCCCTCACACAGGATCTCCTCATTTAGCCAGGTCTCCTGTAAACAGATTATTTCCGCTTTTGCTAACATTGTGGATTGATTTTTCAAGAGATGTTTATATCCCCTTGTATTCCATGACATTAGGGATATTTTCTGTGTGTCACTTACTTTGTCCTTTGATTGTTATAAAAATGTTTTCCTTGGTTGTCTGGAGTTATTGACTTCATCCACTCTATTTGCACGTGTTGGAGTACTCGAGTTGTTTTTTTTGGTGTTCCCTTGGATTGGCTTGTTCTTTTTGTCATTTTGCAGCCTTTGGTCAAGAAGTGTAATATTCATAGATTTTTTACTAGCCATCGATCTGGATACGTATATTTCTTCTACATTGAATCCAAGATTTTTGAGTAGCTTGTTTGATTCTAAGACACGTTGCATGGTTTCTTCTGAATAGAAGTCAATATGGGCTTCCTCCATAAATTTCTTATTCGGAAAGATAATTACTTCGATGTCATTCGTTTTAATATCTCCGAGTTGCGGAATTGCTTTCAACAGTCGAAGAATGTTAGATCTGTTTAATGTCACCAAGTCTTCTGGATGTGGCGATATTTGAGACACAAAGGGTTCTGAAACTTCGGTCTCATAATAATAGAATCTCGGGTGGAACTCTGCTTATCATCATTTTTTTGCTTCTGTTGCGTTTCTGTAGATGACAATGTTTCATCACTTGAAACCGCTGAATAATTAAGGGATTCATTTCCACCTTGATCTGTCAATTCCTGGGAGTATGTCGTCGAAGACAGTGTTTAATCGTTATATTCATCGATAACAATCAACTCTTCATTTTGATCATTGGTGACAGATGAAATATCTTCTGTTGAATCCCCGATTATTGATGGCTCTTTTGCCGATACTGTATTTGATTTTAAATTTTTGTCGTCTCCGTTTATATCGGTGCCCTGGCTTGATGTCTGCTTATTGTTGTGAAGGTTTATTTCACTTATCAGATCATCCAATGGTTCCTTTGATTTTAGTTTGTCTAGTTGGATAACTGGTTTGGAACTGCTTGTTTTAGCCAGTGCCAAATTTGAAGCTGCAAGCTCTATATGTTTCATTGCCCTGGTTTGCTTCGATTGTGGTAATTTGTCATTTGTTGCTTTTTGTACCCTTTGCATGTTTCTCAAAAATGCACGGGATCCCGTTTGTGATTTGGTTGTCAATTTTTTGTGATTTTGTCTAATCAAGTTGTCTTGTCCTATTGGTTTGCGTTTTGTAAGGTCGAATATGTCAAAAGGTGTGCACATTGGAGGTTCGTTATTATCAATTATGATTGGATTTAACTGGGAATTTGCTTCCATCATTAATGGTTGGATCTCATACTGTGTTGTCTGATCGATGTGATTTTTATTTGGGCAGGCTTTTCCTTCAGTTTGTGTTTCTTGTGTTAGTACTTTGGGCAGATGTGTTATTTGTGACTGTTTTTTCGCCTTTTCATCTATTAATTTCTTTGTTATATTTGAGACTGTTTCCATTAGGGTCTGCTTTTCGATGCGTTCCGCTCTTGCCATGTCCGCTAAACGTGCTTGCCAGGTCCTAGACGTTTCTGCCTCATATTTCATTCTTTCTTGTAAGCTAATTGTTAGGGATTCAAAAAGGGATTGTTTAGTCATGATCATCGCTAGTAGCGTTGCTTGGTCTTTTGTAGCATCGACCATAGCCTCCTGTATTTTCAAGAATGGGATCATTGCATTTGATAGGACTGCAATTAGAGTATTTTGCAAGTCTAACATTGTGGTCGGTATTCTCATTGGAGACTCCACCAAATCTTTTGAGCGGTCTAAGTGCATGCTTGTCGATATGGATTCCTCAATTTCAGATTTAAGGTTTTTCACGTAACTATTTGCTTCGATCTCACATGGTTTTACTGATGCTGGTACTTTACTGTCTTTGTAGTTATTTGGCGTAGAGGTATTTATTTGGTTAGTTAAACCTTTCCCGTTGAATACCTCTTGTCTTTTTTCTTGGCAGTCCATTAAAGCATCAATTTCTGTTATATCCAGTGACAATCGAGCAATCCTGAGAGGGAGAGCCTGTGGATTCTTATCACATAGGGAATGAGTGGGACGATATGTTGTCTGCCACTGTTTTGCTATCGATGCTCTCTCTTTTAAGGATGGAGTAACGCATGAATCATTTGCTCTTGTTTTCTGTGGATTTGGACTCCGCTTCTCCTTGTTTTGGTGTCTCTTTGACCTGAGCTATAAATGCATCTGATGGGGTCTGTCGATTTATACTTTCAAGTGATAAAGGGTAAACCAGATCTGTAGAGGTCCTGATTGGACCATGTGCTTCGGAGTTCACAATCTCATCTCTCTTAAGTGAGTTTTTTTGTGTTACCTCGCTAATGTTGTTTTTTTGGTCGTGTTTCAGTGCGATATTTGCATTAGTTTTAGTTGGTCTTAATTTTTCCTCTATATGCGTGTTATTTATTTGAGGTTTTGTACTTTTTTGGGCTCTGACTTTTTCATTCATCGCTAATGTTTCTTCCAATTTCTCTTGGAGTCTAGTACGAGGTTTTACATTATCCATCTTGGTCAAGTTGAAATTAAGCTTAGTCAGACACTATACTTACACCAGAATTAGATAAACTTGGTATTTTACCTAGCTTTTCGGCCGGCTTCCGCAAGGATTTCACTGCTGCGGTTTTGTGCCGATGTTCGGGAGACTTGTCTCCGGGTAGTCACGTGAACCTGCTCACGTGGGGAGATGGCAACCAATGAATACTGGCCCGCTCACTTCAACTGCTGTCTGCTGATGAATAATCAGCTGAGAGACTTACGCGATTGGAGCAGGTAAGTCTTTCAAGGAAGTATTGGTTATTCTGAAAATAAAAATAAAGCCTCCAACCACACCGCAATCGTCAGTGCTCCCTTATCTCCACGTGGGTTCCTATGAGTATGTTGCCATTTCATTAGAACTGGTGTATAACAGGGGTATGTGGTCAAGCATTAGGTCTCCACCTCTCCGGGCCAACAAGGTGAACAGTGTTACTCTGCGCATCAATTTGAGCGCCCCAGCGCCAAACAGCCGCACAACAGCCAGCGGGCTTGTCTCCACCGGGCTTAGCGCCGCAAGGGTGGTTTAGGTCTGAATAAAAAGCCTGATGATTATCACGTGATTGGTCACATGAGGCTGCAACGTCCCGCCTCCTCCAGGAAGCAGGAACTGTGGTAGCAAGAGTTCTCAGCTCGCAGTGCTACAGACCTAGCGCTGAATCAGGCAAGCGATTTTGAGTAAAATGCAGTCTTTTTCTCAGGAGCAGTACACAATGACATTATTCGACCCCATCACGCTTCATCAAGGTGGTCCTTCAGAGATAATTAGAATCGTTGGAATATGGCATGGAAAAAAGATGGATTTCTCAAAAACACCAGTCACAGGATAATGATGTCCGCTGCCACTGCCAGATTTACACTATTTATGTGGAACAGAAAGTACTGGATGCTTTCCATAACAAGCGAAGGGTTGACACTCATGACGCCCTCATGCCCTCATCAGTTAGTTGTTTATGCATACAATGAGTCATGTTTACAATTCATAATGTACTTATATAACTCCCACATCCTATCATTTAAAATATATTGAATGCATATAGCAATACTTCACATTGATTAAATATTTTTAGCAATCCTGGGCATTTTATAAACCTAAACAATGATTACCATCACCAATTTAGTCACATATCACTAATTGTGATACTGCTAAATGATCCAGAGCTTGAACAATATGGTGGCCATCTTATTCTTCACCACAATACAATGCAGTATGTTTTATCCCCCTGTATTTTGTATGTTCAGATATTGCAATATTCGTACATATGTTAAGTTTAATTAATTGCAGAGGGATTCATGAAACATGAATGTAAAAAACATGTGTATGTCATATCAATCACAGATTTAAACAGGCACGATGCTAATATCAGTCTTAAATATACTAAAATGGATAATACTGTTTATATATTATTTAATATTTTTCTAAATGTATGATACATATGAACACATTTTATCTATAGCGAAGTGCATTGTTTATCTTTAAAATTGACTTAGATAACGTGTGACATGTGGCATCGTTTATTTGTATAATATTGTATTATTTACAATACACGTTATGCGTATAAATGAGTACTTCGATATAATATTCATGATGATCATATTGCACTTGCTAATACAATGTGGGGTGCGCTCTAAAAAAAGGAGTTTTAATATAAAATGGCAATATCATATTACATGACTAAAATACTACAAATCGAAAACTAGGCCTGTCTTAAAATGTGCCAGCCCCTCTACTGAGTAGAAATAAAGCTAATTAACTTATGCTTGTAACTGGTGACCCCTAAGGAGGGGCAAAAATCACATTTTAGTTCAGCCTAGTCCTGCCACAAGGTCAGTCCAGGCCCTAAACACCAGGAACTTCTCCCCAGGATGAATAGCAACTCCAGATGAGTGTTTTTGTCTCGTTCGGCAACATCCGTGAGATGCAGAGGCTGTGCAAAGCTTCTCTCTAAGCTCAGAGAGGAATCAGTGTGCAATTTTATGCATCCAATTAGAAGGCGCAGGGGCTTCTAGTCAGAGATGTATTGGCTGGAAACTGAGTTGGGCAGAAGGTCTTTCTAACTTGGCTAGTGTATGCTTGCAGAGCTTCTCACACATGCGCTAAACTAGTGGCACAGTCTCTCTGAGGCTGCCAGATCCACAATGATGGAGCCTGCACTCCAAGACTGGTGGAGTGCATGCCCTAGTCTGAGACTTTTCCCGCATTGATCAGTGTAGCGGCCCAGAGCAATGTTGCAAGTTGTGCAGGACGGCTCGTTCCCTCGCACCACAAATTATTATTGTTTATGGAGATGTTCACCTATTCCCCAATGAAATACATAGTCAGAGGGACCAACAAAGTACAGATTAGCATCATGTGGAGACTTGGCCGATTGGCCGATCGGCTGAAGTTGTATTAATTTCAACTACTTAGTTTTTAGGGCTGTGTGGCCGCTGGCCCTGGCTCCAATAAAACACCTTACTAACAAAGTATACAGGTCAACCTTTATCTTCACCCGTGACCCATATAGGACTTAAAGAGAGGGGTAGTCGATCTGTTTTTTCGTAAAATTTTTCCGTCACAGAGAATCCCTTCCTACAGTTTTGACCCCCCGTAAACAAAAAAAGTAGGGATTACCCATTTATACATACCTCCAATAAAACATCCTGTTTAAGGTGGGGGTTAAGACTATTTTTTTTTATCACAAAAAGTGTGAGAATGCATTAGTGCTCATATTAGTGTTCCAGTACCCAAACAAAAGGCTTGTAAAGAGCGCTGCAGTTTGACCCCTTCAATCTCAAGCGTGATGTGCCTGTGGAAAAAACAGCATCTCTATTTTAACTGGGATTTATGAAAGATTCAATAAATACAGTGGCCACCATTGTGGGTTGACGTACCATTTGTGAGGGTTCGATACGTCTGGTACTTCCAGTTGACTTCAGACTGAGAGACCGCGGGGAGATTGGAGGACGTATGCGCCAGAAGGATGTCCGCCCGGAGGAAGATATTGGGGTAAAATAAAAAAGTGCAAGGGGAGTTTAGGAGATTTAAACCTCAAACAATTTGACAGATCAGTTCCGATTCACGAGTGAGTTAAGAGAGATGGCTCTCTTAACTCACTCGTGAATCACTGAAAAAATAATGTCTCCATTTATTGCGAGAGGATGGGCATGTCATTATTGATTTCCTGCGTTAACCTCAGAAGGCTCATATCTCCTCTTCACCCTCTGGTGGCCAAAAACTTTCAAACTTAAGGTCCACATCTCACTTTTAATATATCCTTAAGGTCTGACGTGGTGAAGCTGAGGAATGTTTTTTAATGAATGACTTAGAGGGCCTAGGTATTTCTTTGTGACTGAAAATGTGTTTGGGAGATGAGAATTCCTTGTTTAAGGAAGATTTGGAATGAGAAAGTGTGGGCAGTAGATGAACCCACCTATCCTGAGGTCTCATTATGCACCACAATGTTGAACTGAAATTAGAATGCCCAGGGGACATAGGAAAAGAAATAGGTTCCAGTTACTAGATGCCCTTCAGTTGTGCTGATACTGGGTATACCTTGGTTACTTTTGCACAATCCCAAAATAGATTGGGCCACTCACACTATCCCCAGGTATTCTCCAAAAAGTCCCCCTGGGGGCAGGGAGGGGGGGTGGGAGGGCTGTAGCTCCATACATGGGGACCCAAAATCAAAAACGTTCCCCAAATTTCTAGGGCTGGAGTTAGAATAGTACATTATAAAATCCTAGAATATTTAAGGTGGGTATCCGATCATTGCATCGACAACCAAAGCATCGACAGCCATACCATCTAAAAAAAGCATCTAAAAGAAGTATCTAATGCATTTTTTTTAGATGGTAAAGGGTTTAGTTTAATAAAAATGGGTTTTAAAGTTTAAAAAAAGGGTGGTTTGGGGGGGAACCCCCGTTAAAAAAAATAAAAGTAAAATAAAAGCATTAGATGCTTTTTTTTAGATGCATTTTTTAGATGGTATGGCATTAGATGCTTTGGCTGTCGATGGAATGACTATAAACCCTTAGGCGAGATGTGTTAACATATCCCCATCATTTTTAATTTATTCGTCACATTTTATTATTAAAACATTGTATTTATTTTATTTTATTTGTATCTGATTCTATAAGAGCATTCACAAACAACAACAATTAAACGTTTCCTCATTTTCAACATACTTTTACATTTACCATCTATACTAAAATCGAAATGTTAAAAATCAGACTGTTAAGATTCTGATTCATTATCCATATGGAAACAAAATTCAATTCGGCTCAATTCTAAGATAAAACACCAACATTTGACAAACATGTCACCATAATAAAAGACTGTTAAGTAAAAGTAAAAACATAAAACACAATATGAAACATAAATCTGGTAAATGGATCACTATTAGAATAATACAATGTTAAAAATTCGAATTTAAATATTAAAAAATAAAATATTTAAATATAGTAGTGGAGAAAATGAGAAATGGAAATGCACATACTTTAGAAAACTACTAGAAGTCCTTATTGTCTCCAAGTAAGAGTTATACGATAAAACGCTGCTACCAGGACAGGGCAATCTGTACACTATCAGACTCCGAATTAAGGCAGTAGCCCCACAATGCCTCATGTTTTATCGAGTCAAGATTATCCACATGCTTGCCAAGGATTACTGTGTAAACTGGCCGCAGATGTTTACACTCAGTGAAGACATTTTTAGTGGTCTCAATGTTACCTGGGACTACTGTCTTAAAATATGCACCCTTGAGGATAAGGAGCGTAAGCTAGTGTGTACGTAATCTCAGTATGAGATTTTGTACTGCCCGTCTAGAACACTGTCTCAAGTACCTTTGTGTTTGTAAGAAGCTATGGGTAACATTTGAGATATAGTTATAGGTGTGTAAAGTAGACAGGTATGCATTGTTGTTTGCCCAATCCCATTGCGCAAGTTTACTCTTAAATAGATGTTTCAGGGTGACACACCTAGTTCCTCATGCAAAATTAGCTTGCCAATTTATATGTTCGTACAAATTGGCATTCAACCACTGAAATTCACCTCTGCAGTGTTCTTGTTTTCGACCATTAACACCTCCCAACAGAGTAAGCAATTGGCATTTGGGATGGGAATTAGCTTTAAGATGTAGTGTTCCCTGCCTTGCCAGCATTTGTCCCTTTAGGGAGACCAAGCCCAAGTTCAACTGCAAGTATTCAACCAAAGTCGAGGAGGAAAGCTTTAATATCCTTCTCCAGAAATATCCCTCCAATTTGTCCAACCAATTTAGATCACTCATCGCCAGGGAATCTAAATCATACAAAACCATAGGGCAGAAACTCTGTCTATAGCGCGTAATTATCCCCTCTATTGAGTAACCTGCTGTTTGGTTCGCAAATGCCTCGACCAAATGGGTCAAGCGTCAGGGCTTAGCCGTCTTTGTCTCTTTTATGTGAAAATAATTTTGGCTGGCATTGATTTATAGGCCCAAGTAGGGATTTATCACAAAGTAGTCCAAAACACCCTAACTAGTAGTAAAGCTCAGGCGCTTGAGCCTCTTGGTTGCTATCGACATAACTTCACCCCCAGATATATCTGGTTAAATGTCCTGACCCTGCTGTACGAAACTTTAGGCTGCTAATGCGTACCAACCAACTTCCAGTTTGTGCCCTATGTAGCGGTAAATGGAAGCTGGCCCCTTATCAAAGAATATGTCGCATGTGCAAAAATGTTAATAACATCGAAACTGCCAGACATGTGCTTACAGAATGTCCACGCTTAGGGTCTGTCTATATGACCTTATTGCAAAATATGAAAATCTATATCGTACAATTAAATCGATGGAATTCTGGCAGTACTGTCTGAACACTGAGTCAGGAGCTATAAACATAGCACTTTTCAGAGTATGGGAAAATGCTCTGCTGTTTCTGGGTAATGATAATCTGCAATGAAATAGTGAATGATTCTATTTTTATTTTTGTTATGTACTTTTTAGATTTTAGAGCACTATATGAAATGACTGCAAGATAGAATAATGTTAGTCTGATCATTATTTATTGCGATGTATGTTCAATGTTTTATGTCAATGTGTCTCTGTTGTAAAATACGTGTCATGAAAAGTTGTAAAAGTTTGATTCTTGAACTAAAAAACAATTATAAATAAAGAATAATATAAAACATCTGCACATAAACATAACAATGATACAACAGTTGGTGATATAAGTCGTATTAGAGCCCAGTTTGTAGGACTGTCCCTTTTGGGGAGCTCAAAGTGTAATATATCTGTTGAGGTGATCGTAGCCAGCTGGGGTATCGTGGACCATAGTCGTAGAAGAGCAAATCCATTTAAAAACGGGCTAGTTGCTGTGGGACCTTTTTCTTCAATTTTCACCAATGTACCCAACCTTATTAGTCCTGTTGTGGTTGGGCCAAGTGGGTAGTTGTTAGGGCTTTGGCCCTGTGGCTCCAGTAAGGAGACTTCTCCCATGGGCATGTCAATTTTTTCAAGGGTCCTCAGAGAGGAACTTTTCTGCCTTGTATCGTCACCTTGTACTTTCACAAACGTCTTGGGTGAGTGGTAGGAGGGTAGTATGGCAAGGATGGTTAAAGGGTTAGAATCTGATGGGATGCTTTGAGGAGAGTCTAAAAGCACTGGAAGTGCTATGTTACTCGGGTTGAACAATGCAAGGGAGTGGATCAATGAGCAGGTGGTAGTGGGTGAGAGTTTGTGTGGTAGAATTATGTGGCACAGCTCCAGGATACCTCACCGGAGAAAGGTCCCCCTAACTGCTGACCAGACACCTAAGGTTGGTCTATCAAAACCTGCTGGCCACCAGCAGGCCCAAGTAAAATGGTAGAAATCCACATTATCAAGGCTCCTAACTTTTGGAATCCATTTCGACTCCTCTCAGACGGGAACCAGACTGGATGAAATTCTGCAAACAACTGAAAATTCACCCTTTTCAATATATGTGTTTATGGAATCCTCCCAAAGGTGGTGACTTATAATGAATTGACTGCATCACTTTCTGTACGATTAAAGGAAGGTGCCACCAATTTCAATAATTCATAATTCTCCTAGTAAACCAACAAAGTTCTTACTTTGGTAATACTATGTTTATTTATGCTACGTTTAATTACAATTCAACATGTTGTTTCATGTCATAAAGCATCATTATTTCAATTTAATCTAAAAAATATAAAGTGACCAACAAAGTCAGTTCAATTTAAACGAAATACAGAGATAGCAAATAGTGAGACTGGTGCAGAAATGGATTCGCCAATCTTTCCCAAAAAATTACCATAGCACGTAAGGCAGCAACCAATTTACAAAATACTTTTCTAATCCATGGGAGGGAGGGCAGAAGCTAATCAGTCGCTTTGTTGTATTTTTGGAATTGCATAGAATGTTTTACAACATGAAATAATATCCTGTATTGTAATAAAATGTAACAAAAGTATATATGAAAAGTAGCAATAAAATAACCAGAATGTTGATTCTATATTTCCCAAATTTTAAATCCATTTGAATCATCACTTATTGAACTAACTTTCAATAATGCAAAGGTATTATAAAATAGAGGTTGCAGAAAACGTCATGTACATTGTGGATGACACTTTTATTTGGTGTTCTGGTTATATGCTGGTGACCATGTTATCCTCCTGCACTGATGCATGTTTAAAAGATCATAGTTCGCATTTTGTTTTAACATGTTTGTATACATTGATATCAGGTTTACATTATTCGTTTCTGAATCACTGCCACGTTTGTAGTCAACTGTGTAACCTGTTTCACCTCTCCCTCATCCTATCATTTCTCTCTTCCTTGGCCCCTCAGGTTAATGTTATCTTTGTAAGTCACATGTTTTCTTATATACATTTATTCATGCCTTTTGTTTTGTCCCTAGTTTTTGCCCTAATTTTCTACAGCCTGATAAACTGGCTTGCTACTTGTTTTGATCTTTATTCTGTTGTACAGGCACCATTTGGGGGAATGCTTCCACCATCTGTATATGTGCCATTTCAAGTCATTTCTTATCAAAATTGACATCCCTATTTTTCAAATAATTTCAAATACACTCTAAAGTAGCTATATGGTGATATGTGAGCATTAATGAAATAATGTTTGCCACACTGAACTGCACTGGCCCTTGCTTAATAGCAAGTTGGTGCTTTTATATAAAGTAAAAGGGTGGGCTTCGTACTTCTCTACACTTACTAATTATTAAACAATCAGTTATATTGGAAAATGTGAGATTATCCTGGTGCCGTAGGCTGCATAGGGTGGTTTAGAAAGTGACTAAAAGCCCCATGTCACAAAAAAGAGAACCCATCTGCACAAAGACTAAACCTCTCTGTGCACCAAACACACAAAAATGAATGCATGTACAGGTTGTACGGTTTAAAGGTAAATCCTTTATATAGATATATCACTTCTTAATCGTATCACTTTCACAGTTATAGGGCTTCATTACGACCCTGGTGTTAAGGATTTAACGGCGCCGTAAAAGTTGTCGGCGCCGTTAAACCCTTAACGCCTCATTACGAGTTCCCTTTGCGGGACCCGACCTTAACGCCTGCTTTTAGCAGGCGTTAAAGTAGAGTGCCGCAAAGGGACCTTGGTGCTAAGTACGGTGCCGCAATTTGCGGCACCGTACTTAGCGCCTTCCCCATTCCCATTGAGCCCTATGGGGCAAAAATGGGAATGGGGAAGGGCAAATGGTGAATGGGGAATTACCGCCCCACTCACCTTGGAATGGGGCGGTAATTCCGCCATCCACCATGGCGGAATCCATGGACCATGGTGCTAATAGCACCATGGTCCACCGCCTGACTTGTAATGAGGGCCATAGACTTTTTGATCTTTGTACTTTTTACAAATCTCAACCATACAAAAGGGTATTAGTCTGCTTTCACAGTTCTACTATTAATACTCAATTTCCTCAATTGATGCTTTAGCAGTTTTACAATAGATGCCCAATCGCTATTGTTAGTGCCAACATGTGTTTCGACCTTTCACTAATGGTCTTCCTCAGGCTTAACAGTTATATTTCATATAAAATTCCCCCAAACATGATTAATACATCGAATAGTTGATCAATATGTACAATTTAAGAAGACAGGTCAGTGGTGTGTCATAATAAGGGGAGAAAAGGAAAATAAAACACAACAAAAAATGTATCAATACCGCTCTTCTAGATATGATCCTGAAACATTTGACCAGGACCTCCCGCAACCCACACTATACATTTTAAAGATACTGTGTCAAGGGCAGGGCAGCAAAGGTTTTAAAAAAACACACACAAAAGTTCCCCATGCAGCATTATTTTAAATGTTTTAATGTTATTGTTTAAAGCAGGGGTGTTGCTAGGTCTGGAAAAGACCCGGGGCTACGCTGATGTCGGAACTGTTGGGACTGGGGGCTAGCTAGCATTTTGGTTGTAGCTCCTGATATTCTATCCGGGGCTGCAACCAAAGACCAACGCCTCTGGTTTAAAGAAAGGTCCTAGATCGAGAGCAGTGGAGTGCTGGACAAGGTTTGGGTAGACAGCCTTTGGGCGGACATCTTTAAAATAGTGGCGCAATACCGGGATTTGCGGTCTGTGCATCCACAGGGATGAATTAGTTCATGGTCAGGTGCTTTTGAAAAAGCCAAGTTTTTAGCATTTTGCAGAACTGGTGAATTTTGGGAGCACAGTTCCTTTTTTTAGTTCTCTAATCTAATTTATCGTCTACACTTTAAAAAGTACTCTATATCATTGCTCATAGTGGCAAGTTTGATCGGGACTAGTATTGCACAACTTCCTGTCTACCTGAAGTTAATCAGGTAAACCAGTCAGTACTGTATGGATAATTCCGTCAAGGGATGATGTGGTGGGGAGAAAGTCCTGGTATTCCACCTTGCTGAATGAACTGTTGAAGAGGATGAGGAGAGTGAGCAGACCGGCCCTACTTTTTAGTTTGGGCTTTTAGGTGGTGCTTCAGTGCTACCTATAAGCCAAAACTATTGCATTCGAGTACAGATAGGAAAAAAATGGCATAGGCTGAGGGACACACACCTTGAAGGAGTTGTTTGGTTATTTGCCCATCAATTGGATGCTCATGGCCATGCTAATCCCTTTGGCCATTACACCCAGTTCCTGCGCCTCCACACCAAAAACGACTCCTCATTGAGCTCGCTTTACTCAAGCCCTTCCATCAAACTTTGCATTCAAAGTGCCTGACAGTGTTTTTTCAAAGCAGTCTTCTGGGAGTTAATAACTTAATTGAAGTTGTAAACTCACTACTGGTGTAATACAAATGTCTTAATCAGGTCTATCTTCCGCCACTTTATTTCTAAGTGTAATGCGTGTCCTTCACTGAAGACCCGTTAAAACAAGCATTGGCAAAGCCAACTGTTTTGGCTTGTGTACAAGTATTATGCATTTGCTGGGCAGTGCTATTAGATCCCTATGTACAGTGTTGCACCTGCTACCATAAATGGGCAGTTAGTACCACTACGACTATGCCTGACAAGTGCCTTTGCCATGCCTACGCAAAAGCCCAAACTGTTGGCATTGCCAATGCTTGTTTTGTTACACAGGGAAAAGTTTTTGACTTGAAAATAGTGCAACACTATTATCAATACATAAAACAACGGCTCATTTTAAAACCATTGTTTATACCCCAATAGTTTCTTCTGAATGGACGCATCTTCATTAAGTTACTTGGTTTCACATTTCATTTCTGATGACACTAAGCCTTGCATCCATTTGCCAGACTGTGCATATCCTATATTAACAGAGACACATTGCGCCTCATCAAATATAAATGGAATTGCTTTGCTATGCTGTGTGATTTGCCCTCCAAGCTCGACACTGAGAGCAGGCTCAGACTTTTATCTCATCCGGGATTGCAAATTCAAACAAAGGTTTCTGCAGGAATAAATTGCGTTTTAATGGAACTATAGTGGATTGAATGAGAAGACTTCAGCTTTGAAGAGATTGGATCAACTGTGGGAAAACTACGAGGAGGGGGATTTTTGACGAGAGTCATTATTTCTGAATTGTTGCAATAGGTTTCAGGTGAGCATGGTCAGTGCTAGTAACTTTCTTACCCTAAGGCATGGGTCTGCAACCTTTGGCTCTCCAGATATTTTGGCCTACAGATCCCATGGTTTCTCACCATTGACTACACTTGTTAGGGCTGATGGTAGTCGTAGTCCTTAACATCTGGCGAGCCAAAGGGTGCAGACCCCTGCCCTAAGGGAAATAACATTTTGGGCTCCCCTTTTCCTTTCAATTTGACTATAATGCCTGCATACCTTCTCTGGCAATTATGGTGCCCTCTGGTTGTGTCGCCATAAGCAGCTGCCTGGAACTGGCTCCACATTTGAGCTTTGGAAACCTATGCCAGTGCAAATCATGCCAATTTAGGAATATTTTTGGGGTAAATACAAATCTTTAAGACCTTCATATTCTCCCTTTCATGCACTTGAGAACAATGCTCATCATGGATTTCCGCATGCACTGATCACTGATATTTATTACTGATTACAAATAAATCATGGGGAGAACACCAGGGGGCGCAGACGACATGGCAGCTTAGGGCATGGTGTCCTTCGCCGAGGAAACTGGCAAATAAAAGCAGATCGCGAAAACGATAAGGGGGTACTATCCGGCTAAAGAAACAGGGACCGGACCCGCTGAGCACCTTGGGGCCAAATCTCAGAAGAATTAGAGTCAGCTGCAGGCCCGAACACAGCCCGGATCGAAGTCCAGAGGCGGCCTGAAAGAAGGAGGAACAAAATATGGCAGGCGCGAAGGCATAGTGAATGGAGCAAACTGTTCTTCCGGCTGAAGGCAAGATCTGACACAGCAGTGGGCAGCAAGAGCGCGACCCCGCTCTCAACATGGTTGAAGAAGAAGGAGGAGGTAAACGGAGGCCGTGTTAGTAAGGAGAAGCAGAATTACATCTTGGGGCGGGGGTGGGGCGAACAGAGGTGCAGCAGGCAGTGAAGTGGCACAGACAGTATTGAAATGCCCCCCCCCAACCGGCATTGCACGGGAGGAGAGGACACAGTGAGAACCGGACAGCTGGGAAGAAGGAGAGTGGAGAGGAGCACCCCCAGCTCGGCCATTGCTCCCAATCAATGAGCCCCGGCCTGATCATTTCAGCCTAGCCCCAGCAAAAGCAGACACCAGCACCCAATACTGTGCCCCCAGCAAAAGGGCGCCCCATGCCGGAGCGAAGTGTGCACATGCCCAGGCCCTGAGAAATAGGCGGAATCCTCCCTCTTCCCTGCCCGCTGCAGGGAAGACCAAAAAGGAGAGGAGCAGCAGCGCAGAGGTCTGGGGGATAAAGGGCCACGTGGCCAGGATCACAGATGAGAGAGGCAGCAGTGTGACAGCCAGAGGGAGAGGGGGGTGAATGAAGGTGCAGCCTAGATGAGATTGAAACCTTCCACCACTATCTGCTGCAGAGAGGGAGGAATGTACACAGCGGGAACCAAGTGGCCTGGGGGATTGAGAATAGATAGGAGCTCTCCAACATGACCTTGGCTCCTAATCGCAGAGCCACAGCCCAAACAACCCAATCGTCCCCAGCAAACACTGAAACCATCATCCAACACTGAAGCAGTGCTCCGGATCCCCAATCAATGTGGCAGAAATGGGTGACATAAGATAGAGTCACAGAAGTGCCCAAGACACAAGATAGACCAAAGTCGCCAAGCACAGATCACACCAAGCAAACGCAGCAAGGGGCGAACAGCGGCCCGGGACTATGTACCACCGGGAAAAGGCCAGCATAGAAAAGCAAAGCAGCTGCTCCAAAGAGAATCAGTGCCAGTCCTGTCAGAAACATATACAAGCTACTTGTCACTTTATGAGTGCACCAAGGACAGGCTCCAGAGCTATCGCTACGCCCCGGCAGACGCAGAAACAAGCAAAATGTAGGAGCAGTCGGACAGTGCAGGACCGGATCATGAGAGCTCCACCGAAGCGGACATTCGGCTCCTGTTGGGAGAAATTAGGCCCATCAAGTCCACACTAACCAAGAAGGTCACAGACCTTCAGGCCAGAATGGGGAAAGTTGAGGATCGCATAGAGGCACTCGTAAACAACCAACTACCCAGCGATCTCACCATAATGACCAGCGAAGTCCACATCTAAGACCTGGAGCAGAGGGAGAGAGACCTGGCATTAAAGCTCGACGACATGGAAAACAGGGAAAGATGGATGAAGATCTGCATCATGGGTCTCCAAGAAAAACCAGGGGATTCCCCTTCTGCTCTTGAAATTCAAGTGAAGGCCCTGATAAATGCTCTCTTTGATCCCCCTGCAACTGCAGACTTCCAAATTCGACAGAGTACACAGGGCCGGAGGCCTGCCCAGTGGTCCCAGGTCCATACTGGACAAATGTCACTACTACAAACATAAAGTGGACATGCTGCAAAGGCAAGAGAAAGAGAGCCCATCATGTTTGAAGGATCAACAGTGAGAATCTTCCAGGCCCTCTCTGCGCTTATCCTCCTCAAACAGAAGGGATGCCGGCCGCTCATAACCTGGTTTAAAGGAACAACATGTTCGGTACAGACGGGTGTTCCCCTTCTCACTCAACTTCGAGTGGGGGGGAAAGGACGCCGGGCCACCTCCTCCAAAGAAGCAAAAGGAGTTCTGGAAGAGTTACGGGCGAATGTGCCAGTGACAGGACAAGAAGGTGCGCTGAAGATCAGGTGCCCGGTCGACAGGCCAGCTGCCTCCTCCCCGCGCAGAGGAAAGACCCAGGGTACAAGGATATACAAGCGCTTCAACACCCCATGAAGGCGCGTGTATTGCAGTCCCCACATAAGAATGAAAGACTTGTCACCGACTAGCGCATCTCCACATTTGTGCAAAAAAATGGGGCAGCCCAATTCACAAAGGGCCTCTGAATGAGCACATTTTTGATCCGCTCATTCAGATGCACCACCCACCCTTTGTGCAGTTGTGCAAATAAGGGCTATTTATGCGCATTTTATAGCAGATACCGAATTGTCCAACGTGATGTGCTTTGAAATGCCCAGAATCGAGTGCCTTCCCACAGGGCCTGTTCAGAACAGACGCAGGTGGATGTGCAAATTAAGCAAGGTCATTTCTTCTTCTTTTGTCAAAATCTCTTTATTGATTTTATTGCTTCATAAACATCAATAGAGTAATACTCAAACCAATACATATTAACCAAACAATCAATATAGCAACCTATAGAAAGCATTACTTTATTGCCCTTCCCTCACCCCCTCATCCCTCCTCCATCCTCCCACCAGTGTCTCCCCTCCTTAGATCCTTCCATCACTATGCCTTAATCTGACATTCTGGGGGTGCCGTGTTGTGTATGACTCCAGTTCTCTCCCCCATTCCCTAGTGACGCAAGCCCCCTAGCTGACAGTTTGAATATGTCTGGTGGTCCATTATTGCCCTTCTTGATCCTGTATGTGAAGATCAAACAGATTCATGGCTTGTAATCTCTTGGGGCATGTGATTTTCATCAGTTCTGATGTTAAATATATCAGCAGTATTCCCCACTTTCTGGGGAAGGAGCCCCTATTTTCATTTTATCGGTGGACAGTTTCTCCATTGCTAGAATATTCCACAATTTGACACACCTTAAGTTTATGTGCGAGGGTTCTCGCTTCTAGAGGCTAATTTGGCTGCCATCAGTATCGTGGTTACCACCCTCCCTCTATTGACCTGTCTTGGCTCAATCTCCCTAATAGGTATACTCAGAAGCACAGCACCAGGCTCGAATGGGAAGGTCCTATAAATAACCTTCAATATATGTGACAAACATCTTTCCAGAATACCGGGCATTCCCATCACATATGCATAAAGGTTCCCACCTGACCACACCCTGTCCCGAAATTCTCAGAGGTGTCAGGGTAAATTCTGTGCAGGCACCTTGGGGTTAGATACCATCTTAGTGACATTTTATAGGCTAATTCCTGATATGTTTGGGATATTTCTTCTCTGTGAAAGATAGTGAGCTAAAGACTCTGGGTAACTCTCTCGTAACCAGGACTAATGTCTGGCAGAGGGACTCCCAGGAACCCCCTTGTTAATCTGTATATTTAAGTAACTTTGGGTCTCACCCTAAATTACTAGGGGAATCCAGACATGGACACCTTGCTCATTATTCTTAGAGAGGCACAGCTCCACCCTACTGATGAGGTCCAACCAGACTGAAACACGTGTCTGGGGTTGCTGTTTGTACTCTTGTTCAGAGGAGAATTGCCTAGCCTTTCGTTGCTGGACTGCCCCAGGGCAGCACAAAGACTGATATGTTTGGGATATTTCTTCTCTGTGAAAGATAGTGAGCTAAAGACTCTGGGCAAGTCTCTCGTAACCAGGACTAATGTCTGGCAGAGGGACTCCCAGGACCCCCCTTGTTAATTTGTAATTCCTGCAACTGGACTGAGCTGGAGGAGGTTGTATTATGGTTCCACATATCCTTCCATTCCTCGTCCGTGATTTCCCTGCCAAAGTTGTTTTCCCATGCCATCATGTAGGCCCTTTTTCTGTTGCCTCCCATCTCCCTGAGAATCTGACAGATATTCGTAATCAAGCCCTTTGTGGAGTCAGAATGCACCAAAAAATGTTCATGTTTGGTTAGCTGTTTCGTAGCTGCTTCCTCAATGTCTTTATGCTGAACCCAGTGTCTGATCTGGTAGTATTGAAATCTGTTCTACTCTGTTATTTGAACCTCAATGTTGCACCCTTGGAATTTCTTTATTTCATTATTTAAAGGGTCTACTACGCACCACCCCCTGTGTTGTCCCTCCATTTCTTGAAGGCACCAGAACTGTTGGCAAAGCTGAATTCTACATTGTCGTATGGTGAGTGGTGATGGGAAGGTGGTTGAACCGGAAGAGGCAGCAAGCTTATTCCATGTATTGAGAGTTGTCTTGTCCACTGGGCTGACGCAGAGAGATTTGGGCCTGGCATTCCTGGGCAGTCATAAGGGTCACCATAAAGGTATGGCCCCTACCGTGGTGTCCATAGTCTACCATTGTTTTGTTGAATCTACTTGGCACCATTCCCTAGGTAAGAAGCATAATAATGCAATAAAGATGCAAGTTCAATGCGGTATAAAGGAACGCACTTATCAGCTGCGAGAGTAGCATGGTAAAAGTGGAGTGGGCTCATTCTGATACTATGAAATGAAATCCATAACAAAATAAATTCATAAATACAGGAGCACAGGTAAGTATATTCAAACTTAGTGGTAGGATGAAATGCGGTAAATAGGCCTTAAAAGCTTGCTTTTGCAGAAAACGCATGTTAGCCTGTTGTGTGCAGAAAAATCTGCTGCGGCTAGTGATTTAGTGCAGAGCCTGTGATCCCAAGCCAATACTGAAAGAAGTATAGAATGGTTGTTATTTGTTCAAGGTCATAGATTAGATCTCGCAGGTTCCGCTAAGAAGTAATGAATGCATAGCCATTTTATAATTCCAAAATCACTTGTAAAATACGATTTTTAATGGAACCGAAAAGAACCATGCTGTTTCAAATTGCTCCGTAGTATGTCTTCTCTGGGAAAAGGTTAAGAGTGTCCCCAGAATGCGTTTGTGCAGCAGTACGTCCGTGGTTGAAAGATCTGATGGTGACATGGTGGTAATCGCCTCTCATGTGAACAGAGATGAGGCGACCAGGGCAGATGATTAAAGTTCCGCTGGTCATCTCAAATGTTTCAATAAATTAACTTTGTGCTGTGGGAACTGTGGGTGGATTGTGACACCACATATTGGAATTGAGGACGGTGTGGGAAGGCTCATGGACCAAATTATTGAACATAACGTATGCTTTTCTATAAGGGTTCAAAGAGCAAACACCAATCAGCTTTGTGTGGGGAGATTTCTTTCATGTCGCATAGTCACGAATGCTAATTATTTTGCATTGTGTAAAAGTTCTAGATTTAGGGGCGTTTCTTTGGAAGCACCTTTTCATGCAGTTCTGTTCTGTGATCTGTTTGAATTTGCTGTCCCCGCTGTGTTTAGGGCACCAAAGAAAACTGCGTTACTTCTCGCATGGCGTACACTCCTTTTTGACTACTTTTGTAATTTCTTGGTGAGTTTTGAAGCAACCCCTGATGCATTTTTGGAGGCCCCAGCTAGATATGTCAGCCTTTTGACCAGGTGTGGGATTCCAGCCATGCTACATGGAGTGCAGGACATTGTCCACTGTCCAGTATGAAGATCTCTAGTAAGAGGAGGTCCGTGGACGCAGAGTACACAAAGGTCCACCTGGTCCGGTGCTGCCTTCCCTCTGACGAAGTGCTTTAATGGGAGACACAGAGGTCGAGAGAATTGAAGAATCTTCTAAAAGGATATATGAGAGTACCGGTGCACGATAGCGCAAGTGGCTTGAGGGATTATTTTTATGTTGTATTAGACACACCCTCATTATAGTGGTGGAGGCCGATTGATTGTAGTGGTCTTAGATGTTAAGTCTGCCATTCCTATAGGGAGCAGGGGACCGTGGCACATCTGCGCCACAGCAGAGAATTTATTTATTTATTTATTTATTCGCATTTGTATAGCGCACTTGCAGCCCATGGACATCGAGGCGCTGTTACAAGTAAGTGTTGGATTCTTAATTCAGCAGATATGCATGAGACCAGAGGTCTTATGGATACAAAATTACGGGCATAGTTGCAGGTGAGGCATGATATTCATAATACAGTAGCAGAATGCATTCAGGTACGTTTCATACAAAGAGCTTGGTTTTAACCGCTTTGCGGAAGGCTTGGTGGGATTCAATCATTCTGATGTGAGGTGGCAGTGCGTTCCAGTGGGTGGCGGCCCGAGTGGGAAAGCTGGCGCCGCCAGCGCGCACCTTGCGTGATTTGGGCGTGACAATCGTGTTGGAATAGCACGTTCTTAATGGTCTGGTGGCAGAGTGCTTGGAGATTCTTTGGGTCAAGTATGGTGGAGCAAGTTCATGTAGGCATTTGTGGGTGAGGGCGAGTGTTTTGAAGACAATCCTCTCTTTCACAGGGAGCCAATGTGCCTGTCTTCTGACTTCTGAGATGTGGTCTTTTCTAGCGGTACCTGTGGCCACCCTAGGTGCATTATTTTGAACTAGCTGAAGTTTGGCCAGGTTCTTGTTGGAGGTCCCAACGAGTAGGGCATTACAGTAGTCCAGCCTGGATCCAATTATTGCCCTAGCAATGGTGAGGCAATTCTGGCGTGACAGGAAAGGTCTGGCAGCGTTGAGGACTTTTGAGTAATAGGCTGAGGAGGAGGCAATGGCATTGACCTGTCTATCCATTGACAAGTCGGAGTCTAGGTAGACTCCGAGTATCTTCACATGTTTGGAGACCTTGATGGGAATGTTATCAATAGTGAAGGAAGTGTACTGTTCACCGAGGTTCCCCAGCGTGGAAGGTGCTCCTATGAGGAGGAGTTCGTTTTTTTCACTATTAAGGCATAGCCAGTTATCTGCCATCCATGATTGGATAGTGGAGTAGATGGTGGTAAGAGTTTTAGTATCCGCCAAGTAATCGCCTGTGAGTGGGATGAGGACCTGGGTGTCATCCGCATAGTTTGTATACGAGATGCCCAGGGAGTCAAGGATGCGTAGTAAGTGGCGACCTTAGTAGCCAAGAGTTGCGCTTAGTGCCGGCAATGTATAGTTGCATAATTTTTGGTTTTTGGGAAAGGGTTTGAGAGGAAGATATATATGTGCACATGTTTTGTAAATAGCAACGGTCTGTTTTTGTGTTCTGAGGAGTTATTGTATTATTTGATTTATGTGGCTGTGGAAAAGAACGGAAGTGCCAGAGTCGAAGTAGCTTGTAAATAGTTGCAGAGCTGCGTAGCGCAAGTAAATGAAGCGGTGTATTGAGTGGAGGAATAACCACTTTGTCAAATGCACTAACATAGGGCATCATTCTTGAGGTGGTGGGCCTGGGGAGAAGGCCATTTTTGTACTAATATGATATAACAAAGTGGGACTGTGGAGAAGGACAGTGTTGAGTGCGAGGTGTGAAAGGGTGGGGCCTGTGGAGAAGGCCAGAGCAAATTGAAATAGGGTGATTGAGTGAAGTGGTAAGTATAACATTGAGTGAGTGGGACTGATTGAAAAAGCAGTGAGAGTTTAAAGGTTTAAAATAATAGAGGAAAAGGGAAAAGGGAGAGAAGAATATTTCAATAAAAAGGATGAAGGCAGGGGCAATGACGTCCTATTGGATGGATGCCCACTTAATCACATGTCCAAAATATTGCCCAAATATCGCGATAAAATAACAAAGTATCAATTTGAGTGGGTATATGACACAGTGGGAAAGTGTTATAAAGAATGGCCTGGAGAAGGAATGTTCGACAAAGGTATTATAGGCAGTATGTATTCATACACAAAGGTGCGAAGCACAAAAAGAGACAGGCTATTTTAGGGCTTTGGAAGTTGTACGAAGAAAAGAAAAAGAGGAGAGAAAGGGAAAGAGGAGGAGGAGCAGGGAAGTGCACCACCCCCTCCCTAAACAAAATACCCTTTATTAAACCCAGCCATAGGCTATACGAATCCTAAACGAGACAATGAAGGAACACATAAATAGAAAGAGAAGGGTGACATGAGCACTATTAGCAGGATGAGAAAAGGAGGAGGAAATATTTAAATGATATCAGAAAGAGCGCCCATGGTAGCAACTTGATAGTGTGTTCAAGGACGCACAAAAAGCAATGGAAAGGGAAACAGAGCTGAAAGGAAAAGAACATGAGAAGTGAGCCAATGAACAGGGGTGTACAGCCGGATGAATACATTTTAAAATAGAAAATTGGGTACAGGAATGGGACAACAGTGTAACTGATATGGCAGACGAGGGGGGGGCACCATATCAGACTGGGAAGACAGTGGTGACAGCGATCATGTGGATGACGAAACAGACACACGCAATTTGACAGACATGAGAAGGGAAAGGAGAAGAAATGAGAGAGAGGAGGAGGAAAGAGAAGAGTCACTGGGTGACTGGGAAAATAGGCTTCAGAGTAGGAAAACGAGAATAGGGGTATCCAAGAGACCACAATGTGATAATAAACATAGAGCATGCACAGATGCCCCTTTTTCAGAAAGCAAAGGGCGAGGTTCACTACATACCATGGCAGACAATCGACGGGGACAGTTTAGTTTACAGTTTGCCTTTCATTAATGGCACAGGCGAGCAAGTGGATTTATGTTTTTGAAAAGGGGACAGCAGGAATCCCATTGGCAACAGGTGATATTAAAAGTTTATTGGCAGTATTGGTAGGGGAGAGAAGTGACAAAATAAGGCAATGGGCTGGATATGCTGGGGTAAAATTAAGCTGTAACATACATGATGGAGACCCTTTAACATCTATCGAGCACATGTATGGTAGACTCTATACATCAGATATAGGCTCAATACTAGCTTGCAAAATGAAGCATGATGAGGATCCCGCGCAATACATACGATCCATACAAGAAATGCGGGCACAGGAAAATAAACAGTCATGGGATGAAAAAATACCCTTGTTTTACCACATCTTAGTGAGGGATCTCCCTGCAGATGTGCAGACTTCTTTAGAAAAGATAGTGGGAATTGAGCCAAAAGGGCGGCCTGAAATACAGGCAACAATTGTACACTATTGCAAAAGGAAGCAGGAGAAGGATAAGGAGACAGACGATAATGCAACAAAAGCAGAAAATAAATTAGTTCAGAAAGAACTGGAGAAAATAAATATGGAGGGAGCAGTACTCACAGGGCCAATTGTCGTTCTACAAGCTCAGTAAGGAGGGCTTCCAGTGGCCACAGTAATGCAGCCAGGAGGTTACACTCAGGTGCCACCCAACCAGCAGTGGGGAACAGTGCAGATGCAGCAGCAACCCACTTTCATAAATGTGCAGCAGCAGCAGCCAGGCGTCATGCAGGCCGTGGAGGAAATGGGTACATGGGACAGTATCACACTGGATGAGGATATTATGCACGTGGAAGGGGAATGATAAACAGCGGAAAGACGCCACGTTTTGGAGTACAGTGCTTCGCATGTGGGAGTTTTGGACATTTTGTACTAACATGGCCACTTATTGCACAGGCAGTGTAACAACAGCAGACATACATGCAACAGACTCCTCAACAGGAGCAGGTATTGAAGCAGCAACAGCAATTACCGATACAGCTCACACAAACACAAGGTATTACTACCCAGAAACAAGTGCAGGTACAAGGTGGGGAAATGGCAGGAACTCAAAGGTACAGTGAGTGTACTTCAGGCAACAGTGCAGACACAAATTCTAGAAAGGGAAACCATACTGGGACAGAATACCGTGCCACAATGCACAGGAGTGACAGTGGTGGGTGGTAACTCATTTGCGTCATCTGCAAATACATTTTTCCAATAGGGGTGCCTACGAGGAGTGCAAGTCGGTCCTGTTCTAGCAGTAACTGAAGACCCTGATGTTGGCTTGGGTATAGCAGAGGGACTGGGGGTCACACTACGAGCACACTGTTCCAGCTCCCAGGGCCCAATGAACCCTTCCCCAGTGCACAGACGGAGGACTCAGTCAAGGGCAAGTTAGAACTATTGTTTATTACACAAACAAACAAGGATCATACAGGACAATGAAAATCTCCTGGACTCACAGCTCCTAAGCTCATGTTGGGTGATTTTGTTCAATTTCTACGTCACAACATGTGGCTGTTCCCCAAAAACCTATGAGAAGACAGGACTGGGTAGTTGAGGTGTTGGGGTGTTAGTGCCCATGCATGGCATCTATAGATATTGGTCCTAACATGTCAGGTGGCTTGCCTGCCCCTTCCCTGAAAACTATCTATTACATTGTTGCAAGATCGCAGGATTACCATTGGCCCTTTCCCTCTGCCATCCACCCCTGGATTTCTGTTCCCTGATTGGCTGGAGCTGGTCTACCCATGCCTCAGACCCACCTCTGTTCTTAGCGCTCAGCGCGCCTTCTCAAGGTGATGAGAAAGACTATGGGCCTCATTACGACCCTGGCGGGACGGTATGGGCGGTGCCGGTATAGCACCGGCACCGTCCATACCGTACCGGCTTATTCCGAGTTTCCCTCACGGGTCCCTGACAGTCTACCAGGTCTTCCCTGGTGGGCTGTGCTGCACTCACGAGGGAAACTCGTGATTGCACCAGCACCATTATCAATGGTGCCGATGCAACCATGCTCCCGACCCCCATTCTGCCCTATGGGGCAGAATGGGGATCAGGAGCCCGGCATTACCGCCTCCCGCGAATGGGCAATTACCAGCCCATTCAACTCGTAATGGGCCGGTAAGTGCCCATTCGCGGGAGGCGGTGCCGGTAGCGAGCATGGTGGTAGCCGTACCTGCCATACAGGCAAGACTACTGCCATGCTCATAATGAGGCCCTTTGTGTTCCCAATATAACCGTCAGTGTTACCACTTTTGCCTGTGAGAGTGCCCTCAGTGTTGCAACATTGTTAAAGAATCCATGTTTCACTTCATGTCTGTGTTGACTTTTGTCTTCCCACCACTGGTGAATGATCATTGTCTGGCTCGGCTGCACCACATGGTTGAGACTGTGAAATCAAGTTCCCTGGTCTGCAATTTATAAGGATTTATTCTGATTTTCTGTAGATGGCTTCTTGTCTCTTAGCTTTGGAATGTGCAGTTTGCCTCTGACCTTGGCTGTGAGCCCTGGCCTGCTGTTCTGTGCAGCCTAGTTCTGCTTTTCTTCGCCTCTCGTCCTGTGGCTTGTGGCCTCATGTAACCTTATTATAGTTATACTATGATTTCAATATATCTATACCATGCTATGTTTCTTATAGGTTAGCAGTATTCGCTTTTTCGAGGCTTCTTATACGATCCTGTAGCTCCATAGGGTTAGTTGCGATAAGTGTATGCAAGCTTGCTCTGCAGCTCTTCTTTTGTCTTGCGTTCAGTGATTCTGCACTTCTCTAATGAGAAAAATAAAAAAAGCGTTCAACAGTAGATGTATCTGTCCTCTGTCTACAGAACTGTGTAAGCATGTTGTTCGTGTGTGCAAGTGTGTGTCCGTATAACTTTGTGCATGGCTGCGAGTTCGCGTCATGACTAATGTTGCTATGCCGTGGTGTCACTAACGACGTCAGCACAATGGTTTTCTGTTGTTAGTCAACCTGATCCATCGAGGCATTTGGATCCATGATCAGGGTAGTGGCATCTGTATCCATAAAGATATTGGGCCTCATTAGGAGTTTGCCAGTCTGGAAACAAGGGTGACAGTAAGCTCACCGGCACTCTTGTTTCGGATCGGCAAAGTCTGTGTCTGTCTTCCAGAGCCACTGTGTCCAACAGGGATGACCCTGCCGGGCGCAGCGGCCACGGTAGGCAACTCTTGCCGGTGCTGCCGTGTCCCCACTCCCATAGAGTCCAATAGGACTCTTTGGGAATGGGGACTAACAATTTGCCGGCGCATGACTTCCTGGGCCCCCGGACTCGTAATGAGCCAGTGGCACCGGGAAGTGAGGCGCCGGTAAATTATTATGGGTATGGTGGCAATCCGCTGGTAGCACCAGCAGGGTTACTGCCGGACCCGTAATGAGGACCATTGACTGGATAAGGTTTGAATGACTGGCCAAGAGAATATCTTTTCACATACATGGATATCACTGGCCCTACCGGGGGCTGTCCAAAAGTGAGTTCCTTCCTACATTCTTGACTGTTTGGGCTGTCATGTTCATGGGGGTGAGGAGGGGCATTCTAGGCACCCACTCTTCAGTCCCCCCTCTGGTCGACTTGTCGACCAAACCACTATACTTAGTTACTGTTGCTTTTGGTAGCCATATCTTTGTTACTCCTCCAAGATGTCCATAGTATTTTGCATGGTCAATCGAAATGCCGTGTCATGTAACTGTCTCCTTCCAGGTTGCACCATACCCATTTCACCCAGTACTTGTTGTTGTCAAAGGGATCGTTGAATGTTATCATCACGGTCGAGAACAGTTGGCACTCCTTTATCGTTGCTCTCAGGTTATTTCTTTCTTCCCCTATCTTGTCCCTTTCTTCTTCAAAGTTTATATCCACTAACACTTTCATATTAATCGTTTTCTCAGTCGTTTTGTGACATTGTGTGGTGCAGATCTTAATCACTCACAGTCCTACTAGTACTAGTATTAGTGCTCCTAGTAATAATTTTAGTCCATCCGCCATCCATGTTGGCATCCATGACCATATATATGACATTCAAAGAAGAAATAACAGAGAGTGAGTCTGATTATCCCTCTTTCCGTTGCCCTATTGTGTCAACGTGACGCTCAATTACAGACTAGACACATCCCATCTTACTACTAAAGGACATCATGAACCCAGTGCAGGCACTGAATTAGAAAAAATAATAATAAATTCACTTTTAATATTTGTATGGATAAAACAGGGGGCGAAAAATGCCCTACAAACAACATTACACAGTTAAACAGTTAGACGAGACATAGTTTGTTAAAAAACCTTGTTTCACTATGACACAACAAGGTACAAATATACTCATAGAACATGGGGGTGCAAACAAACACACAATGCTTTGTTTGTATATGAATCCCACAGTTAAATCATAAGGGTGTTGCAGATAGATGTCGACATGTTTCGGCTGTTTTTTTGTTTCAGACACTATCTCTAGTGTCTTAGATCTCTCTTTTCTTAGGCCATCTTCAGGACACAATTCCTTCAAAAGGTCAACAAAGAGTTCATACCCCATATATATGAAAGCCAGCTCTGATCTTTTCCTGTTGTTTTGGGATCCCCCTCCATTTTGGCGTGCATTTTTGATAATCTTGTTACTGCTACTGTCAGTGTGTCATTTTCTCTGTCATTTGCGGGCACGAATGTGCAACAGAATTCCCGATTTTGTCGCAAACTCCTCCTTCCATTGCTGTGACAACATTCACAACATTTTTGTTCTGAAGAGCTGTAAACCTTACTGCTCAGAGCTCTTCTTTTATCACGTTGAAGCCATTTACCGTTGAGTTTATTGTCTGTATCAGCTCCCATCTCGTTATCAGCAACCATTTCGTATCTGTGTACGTATGCACAGCCACTGACGAAAAAATCTTGATGTCCTTCTGTGGTACTAGTAGTGCTGGCATATTGATGTGTTCCAACAAACACACACCACTCCAGTTGGGTGGCAGCTTCTCGTACGCCTTAGATCTGCATGCCCTATGGTGATCCATTAGTACTGCTGTCCGGGTCTTCATTGCTGGATGTTTTCATGTGTACCAACACTCTGAGTTTTAGTCAACCTTTACTGCTCCATTGTTCTGAAAACACAATGTTGGTTTCTTCAATGGTATTATGGGCATTGGCCCAGCTTCATTTTCCAACCAAGTCAATATCTTGGTGCTCGCATCCCATTCCTTCAGGCACTTCAGGCACTTGTCATTTTCTCCAAGTACTGTGTTTACCGGTGCTTGTACTAGGGCATGTGGCTTGCAACCTACTACTCCCTCCTTCCATCTTTTGGCTATGTATATTTGGCTATACACGAGCATTTGTGGTCTTTCCCAACATCCCGAGACTTCTCCTATTTCCTTGGATCCTTTCTTAGGGTATGGTAATTCCTTGAGTCGTATCGTTTTTGTCTCTACTTTCTGTGGGCCATCAGTTATGTAATTTATAGCCTGGTCTAGCTGCCAGTAATTGTTCCTCATGTCAAGTGTCTTCATATAACTGTCATCATAGGGAAATGTTGCCTTGAACATCCATCTCAATGTTGCTGTTTTCCCTTGGAAAGTTCCTTGGGTTATAACCATGGATAGGTACATAAGCCATTGAGCTCTGGCAGCTGGTATTTCAGTTGCTGTAAATGTTCTGGAGGCCCTCATGACATAGGGGATTAGTGAGCAGACATAGCAGCTCTCCCCAGTGGTTTCTTTACCTACTTTTATCATGTGCTTGTACCACATGTTGTTAGATACTCAAGCAGTATCAGTGATATAGAGTTCAACCCCCTCATGACTGAATCTGCACTGCTTCTACCTCTCTTTAGTGTACTTACAGTGCTTACTGGTCCACCTGACATGGTCATTCCACCTGCTATAGTTGGGGTTGCGTTAGAAGAGGATACAGTAGCATTTCTAGCAACATAAGATACTCGCCAAAACATGAGGGCGAAAATATGACCAGAGAATAAGACACAAGGCACAATCAATCTTTTAATAATGTTGCACATCACTTACACCCTTTCTGGATCCTTGTGTAGTTGAAGATATCAGTTGCCCGCCTGGAATGCAAAAAACAAACAGTATTGGGTCAGTATTGTATTAATTCAAGGTCTGCAAACAAAATAGTCTGCCATAGCAAGAAGGAATAGCTGTTCCCACACAACTTTTATTCTGGGGTCACATAATACTGAGAGTACAGATGGATTACCCCTTTCCAGGTGTGGATATACTTGGGACAAATGTGCTATAAAGAAGCGGAAATACACATTAGTGTGGCGTCTTCTGGTACTGTTGGACCTCCTAACGAATTGGAAAGTTTCAGGATGAGGATCACTGGGAATCTTGGAACAAATGCAATCAAAACATTCACACTTTCACAATTAATGTGTGTGGAAAGAAAAATAACAGACAGTGGACATCATTACACGGACAGCCGTGGACCAAGGTGCAATTAGCACCTTGGTCCATGCCAGTAAAATACCGGCACCGCCTTGGTGGAAAGGGGAATTACCGCCCTATTCCAAGGTTGGTGTTGCAGTAATTCCCCCTTCCCCCACTGCCCTTCCCCATTCCCATTTTTGCCCCATAGGGCATAATGGGAATGGGGAAGGTGCTAATTACGGCACCGCAAATTGCGGTACCTTAATTAGCTCCCTGGTCCCTTTGCGGGTTGGTTTTTAACGCCTGCAAAAAGCAGGCGTTAAATTCTCCAACCCGCAAAGGGACCTCATAGTAAGGCGGTATGGGTTTAGCGGTACCGGTAAAATACCGGTACTGGTAAACCCTTACCGCCTACCGTGTAATGAGGCCCAGTGTGTCCTCACTCAGGATGTGTAGGAGGTCCTTGCCCTATATCTCCTGTATGTGAGCGGGTAACCATTGGCTGTCCTCTGCTGGGCTGTGCTGATTCCAAGTTATTGTGTTGCACTTATGTTTGTGGATTGTTGGCACCTTCGATATTGGTGCTAGGAGAGGCCACCACTTTGTAGTGCTTGATGTCCCTAAGTTGGTTCCAAGTGATCTTCCCGACAAGTTTGACTGCTCACTCAGTTATTAGTTCAACAATATGCGGTCCTGTGATAAGTGGTGATTCCCACTTTCTACAATAATTGCGTAGGAGGACTTGGTCCCCCGGATACAACGGTGGCTGCTTAAGTATGTCCTTGTTGGCTTCTGTGCTGTCACTCTCTTCTCCTGCTTCAGGCCTCTCCCGTTGTCTCTGCAGTTTATGAGAAATAGAACTGGTATTAGCAATCTAGGGTGCAGTATATTCATACATTTCCTGACCCAATATATCAGATGCATTCTCAGCGTCTTTGATTGCCCTAATGGGAGGAACCAGGGGAAGTTGCATGCGCTGTCCTGTTACCACCTCATGTGGGGTTAAATGGTGGTCGAAGCGCGTTTTATTGGACAATGCGAAAATAAGGCTGAGGGATGGCAATGGGGCAATTTTTGTTCAGCGTCTTTTTAGTTTTGGCTATATTTTCCTTGAGCAAGCCATTGAGGTGCTCACACATCATGTTTGCTTGCGGGTGATAGGCACAAGAGAATTTGTGTCGGATTCCTAACAAGGTTTTGTTGTGTTGCAACATCTCTTTGATGACGTACGGGTAATTGTAAGACTGCAGGATGTCACACATGCCCCATCATGGGAACATCTCCCGACCAGTGTTGGTGAGAAATCCCTGTATACCAGAGGTCTGGAGATGCTAGGAGCTTACTCGTATGGCTCCCAAGGGGCTCAACAACCCTTTTCCCAGAATAAATGGAGCACTAAACCAAGAAGGGCAAGTTAGAACTGTTGTTTATTACAAAAACTGACAGGGACCATACAGGACAATAACGATTCTCCAGTCATTCTCAATTTCACAAGACAAGCGTTTTGATACCAAATGGCGTCATCGCCTGGGCCCTCCCCCAAAATCCTATCCCCTTTTATAGTTGGGTGCTCAGAGTAGTATACTCTATAGATCTCCTATAGGGATCTTAGTTGATTGGCCTTCTTATGTGATGTGGCTAGTGTCCTCCTTCCCCATTAAACTACCTATTATATTGTTGCAAGGTTGCAGACTTACCTTTGGCCTTTGCCCTCTGTCACCCACCCCTGGATTTCTGTCTCCTGAATGGTTGGACTGGTCCCCCCAGGTCTGGCACCCAGTTCGGTTCTCAGCCCTCTGTGCACCTCTCCAAAATTATGTGAAGCGACTATGTGTCCCAAATGTTTCTGGTAGTAACACCACCTTTGCCTATGATAGTGCACTCCCCATTGCAACATTTGTTTCACGTCTCATCTGGGTTGCTGAGAATGGCTTATCTTCCCACCAAGGGTGAATTCCCATTGTCTAGTTTGGCCGCATCACGTGGTTGTGGACCACAAAATCGAGCTCTTTGGTACTGCATTTATGAGGATTTATTCTGTTTTCCTGTAGCTGGCCCCATGTCGTTTGGTGGTTGGAATGCACTAGTTTATCTCTGACCTTGGCTGTGAGCTCGGTTTTCCCGATTCTTGCAGCCTGAGTCTGCTTCCCTTGTCTGGTGTTCTGTAGCTTGAGGCCTTCTATGATTTTCATTAGACTTATAATAAATATGCTTTCTACACACTTATATTGGGCTATGTATCTGATAGTTTCGTCGTACATGGTCCTACCAGACTCCATATTTACTCCTGTAGTCTCATAGAGTTAATTGCCATAAACTTCTGCAAGCTTGCTCAGGATCTCTTGTTGCCATGCGTTTGGCGTTGCTGCACTTGTCTAATGAGAAAAATAATTAAAAAACTTTGACAGTATGTATATGTGTCTGGCCTCTACAGAACTGTGTAAGCATGTTCTTCATGTATGCGAGTGAGCGTTTGTGTAAGCTGTGCATGGCTGCAGGTGTTGTTGGTGGCTAACGCAGCTATGTCATAGTGTCACTAATGACGTCAGCACTGTAGCTTCTTTGGTATTTAATCGATGCTGTGCATCCTGGTGTTTGGATTCATGATCACCGTCGAGCCACCTGTATCCATGAGGACATGCACTGGATAAGGTTGGAATGGCTGTGTGAGGGAATACCTCTCTGCTTAAGTGCCAGTCAGTGGTGCACTTGGGGGTTGTCCGATAAATGAGTGACTTCGGGCGTCCTTGACTCTTCGGGCCATCATGTTCGTGGGGGTGAGGAGGGGCATTCCTGGGACCCACTCTTCAGTCTCCCCTCTGGTCGACTTGCTGACCAATCCTCCATACTTTTTCACTCTTGCTTTTGGCATTCATATCTTTGTCACTTCTCCAAGGTGTCCATAAAAACGTGCATTAACTTCAAAACTCCAGTTCATACAAATGCACTCTCCTTCTGTGTTGCACGCCACCCACCTCCCCAGTATCTGTTATTGTCATATGGGTTGTCGAATATTATGAATTCAGTTGGAAACATTGGGCATTCTTTTATCCTGGTCCTTCAGCTATTTCTTTCTTCCACTAAATTGTGTGTTTCTTCTCCCATGTTCACATCCACCATCACCTTCATCCCTATTGATTGCTCAGTAGTTTTGCGACATTGTGTAATGCAGATATTCACCACACACAGTCCCACTAGTACTAATATTAGTACCCCTAGTAATACTTTCAGTCCGCCCGCCAGCCATGACGGGATTCAGGACCATAGGTACGCCAACCAGCTCTGGTCTTTTCTGGTCTCTGGCCTCTTCCTCCATCTTGGCATGCATCTTCTATAAAGTGTCACTGCTTCTGTCTGTTTGCCATTCTCTCTGTCATTAGCAGGCACAGATGTGCAACAGGAACACCCGATCTTGGCACAGACTCCTCCTTCCATTGCTGTGAGAAGATCTAGAACATATCTGTTCTGGAGTGCCATCACTCTCACTGCTCGGAGCTCTTCCTTTATTGCATTTAAGCCATTTGCTGAAGAGTTTATTGTCTGCATCAGCTCCAACCTGGGCATCTGCAACCATTTTGTGTTTGTAAACGTCTGAACTGCTGGAACCACTGATGCAAAAACCATTTCTGTTCTGCTGAATAACCGATGTTCAGGTGGTACATCATCTAGTGATGCTTCTGACTCTGATGAGAAATAGTTGCCTCTCTTCCACAGATCATTTCTTTCTTCCCTTTTCTTTTACGTCCACTGACCTTTTCTTTCTCGTGTTAGTATCCATCTTTGGGAAGTCATCTATCTTCACTTCTTTCTGTGGCACACTACCAGTGCTGGCATATTGATGTGCACCAACAAGCAAACTCCTCCCCAGTTGGGTGGGAGCTTCTCGTATGCCTTGGATCCACAAATCCAATAGTGGTCCATTAATACTGCTTTTCCGACCTTCATTGCTAGATGCTTTTCAGTGTACCTACATTCTATGTTATCTCCAACCTTTACTGCTCCTTCACTCTTGTAGCACAATGCTGGTTTCTTCAGTGGTATTATGGGCATCGGTCCAGCTTCATTGTCTACCCATGTGAGCAACTTGGCCCTGGCATCCCATTCTTTCAGGTACTTATCATTTTCTCCTTGAACTGTGATCAATGGTGATTGTGCTAGGGTGTGTGCTTTGCTTTCTACTACTCCATCGTTTCCTTTCATTTCCTGGCTACCTTGCCCTCTCTTTCCTCCTCCTCCGACCAACCTGCAGGGTGTACCTCTGATTTGTGCCCCTCCGCGGAAGGTCTTTAAGGCTGGCAACCTTCTTCATCTTTCCACTCTCAACTCTCGCTCTACTGTCAAATACTCCTCTGACATCTGCCATCTCCTTGAAGAACTAGACCTTAAGTCCTCGGTATTACTGAGACGTGGTTTATGGCCATCTCTGTCACAAGCTTTGACACTCTCCTCCCTGATGGCTACAAGATCCTCTCTGCACCCAGATAATCTCGGTCCACAGGGGGTGTAGCCCTGATCTTTCCTGGGTGGATTCCTGCCTCTGTCATTCCTACTCAGACTTACTCTTCTCATAGCAATTCTCTTACCATGGCTACTATCTACTGGCCTCCTGGTGAAATCACCTCATTTCTCTCTGAGTGGGCAGACCTCTCCTCCTCCCTCCTGGAATCCACAACTCAACTCATCCTCCTTGGTGACCTCAATATCCATCTAGACTCTCCTTGTTCCTCCTATTTACTCTTTTGTGACCTCTGCAACTACCTCTCCCTTTCTATCCTCCCCTCTGGGCCGACTCACTCTGCAGGGCAAACACCTGAGGTCTTCATCTCCTTTGAACTCCCCCTCTCCATCCCTCTGACCACTCCTCTTTCCTGCAGCAATCATTCCCACCACTCCTCTCATCTCTCCCTCTCTTCCCCCCAGGCCAAGCCTACCCCAACACTGCCACCTACCTTCTCGGTCATCCGGCCCATGATACGTGTGTCATTGGAGGCTTTTCATCGCCACCTTCTCCCCCGCCTCCACCTCTGGCTGACTAACATTATGGCACAGCCCTGTCTTTGCTCTACTCCTCTATTTCTGATACTCTTGATGCTCTTGCCTCGTCATGAGGATCCATTTGAAGCCCAAAGCCAAGTGCAACCCTTGGTATGTCTCTGACCTAGCTACACTTAAACGTAAGTGTAGGGCGGCTGAGAGGAAATGGAGGGCTTCTTGTTCATCCTCAGACAAACTGGCCTGTCACCTGCTCCAAAGGCAATACAGACTCTCTGCCCTCACCAAGAACAGAGCCTACATCCAAGACTGTGTCTCTACAGCTTCAAATAACTCAGCCGTGCTCTTTAAAACCTGCAAGGAGCTGGCCAACCCTGCTGCAGTCTCTACCCCTCCTGTCGCCTCTCAGGCCCTTTGCAATGCCCTTGCCTCTCACTTCATCTCAAAAACCCAGGACATCCTGTCCACCTTCTCCTCCCTTCTCCCTCCTCTCCTCCTCTCCTCCTCCTTTTGTGAACTCTGACCCTCCTTCAGCCACCCCCCACCCTTGTTCTCGTCCTTTCCTCTTTTCTCCCCTGACAAGGTTGCTATACAACTCTGATCTATGAAAACCTTGTCAAAACAGGTTCATCCCTGTTCCTCTAAAACCATCAAGGATCACATTGATACGCTCCCTCTGGCTGTCATCGGTTTCTGCAACCTCTCGTTTGCCTCAGGAGCCTTCCCCTCTCCTCTGAAGCACTCTCTTGTGCATCCTCTTCTCAAGAAACCCACAGCTGATCCTTCTTGCCTGGCTAACTATCGGCCAATTTCCATTACTCCTTTTCTGGTCAAACTCTTGGAAAAGCTGTCCATCTCGCAGTTTAGCCTTCATTCTTATTCTGTTGGCTATCTCCACGACCATAAATCTGGCTTTAGAGCTGCCAGAAGCACGGAAACTGCTCTCTTGAACATCCATGAAAATCTGCTCTCCAACCTTGACGCTAACATTCTCTCTGTCCTCATCCTACTCAATCTCTCTTCTGCCTTCGACAATATCAACCATACCATCCTGCTCAACCGTCTCAGTGACAACCTGGGTATCACTGATCAGGCTCTGGCCTGGCTGACCTTTTTCCTCTCTGATCGACTATCCCAGGTCCAACTTGGATCCTTCCTTTCATCTATCCCCTTTCTACCTGCGGTGTTCCCCGGGGTCTAACCTCTTGCCCTGGCTTTTGAACCAATACATGGAAACCCTCACCCACTGCATTGCAAATTTCGACTCCAATTTCCATTGCTATGCTGACGACACTCAACTCATTTTCAGGCTTCCTTCGGCCACCTCCTCTCCTTCTCTCATCTCTGATTGCTTATCTGTCATTCTGGATTGGTGTGCTGCCAACAATCTCTGCCTGAATGCCAGCAGGACGGAGATCCTCCTCATCTGCACACCTTCACCCTCCTTTCCCCTCACTCTCTGGCTAGCCTCCTTTGGCCCTCCTCCTACCCCCACCTTTGAGGCTAAAAACCTTGGGGTCATCTTTGATTCCACTCTTTCCTTCTCTGCCACATCTCTGATGTCTCTAAAAAGTCAAACTTCCTCCTGCACCTCCTCAGAGGTACTCTGCCTTTCTTCTCCCTCCCCAGAAGCTCACTGTCTCCCGAGCCCTGGTTTCGTCTAGGTTGGATTATTGTAACAGCCTATTTCTAAATCTACCTGCCTCTACTCTCCGCCCTTTTGAACTCTTCCAGAACAGGACTGCGAGACTTGTCCTTGGCCTCAAACCCTGGGATCGTAACTCTCCAGCCCTGAAATCTCTCCACTGGCTCCCTGTGGGTGCAAGGATTAAATTTAAAACCCTCTGCATTGTCCACAAGGCTTTCTGGGGCCTGGGTCAAAAATACCTTCGGCTATCCCTCCGTAAATACCTCCCCTCTCAAGGTCTTTGCTCCTCTACCTCTAACTCCCTCAGGGTCAGTCATTTCTCAAAGAAACGAACTAGGGCTAGATCTCGGTCTTCAGCTGGTGACTCCCTCTGGAACAGCCTCCCTGCCACTCTGAAACTTGAGGCGAACCATTTCCGGTTTCGGAAACACCTCAAGACCTTTCTTTACTTCTGTCTTCGCTCCCCCCTCCCTCCCCTCCTCTCCCCTGCTGATCTTCTCTCTCTCAGCACTGTGCACCTGGCCTACCCTCTGACATCCGGGCCCAGGTACATCCTCAACCTGCCACCCACCCACACTGACTCATGGCAATCCCTTGCACTGGGGTCTGTATCTGTAATCATACAGTCCCCCCTTTTCTTCCTGCACTTATCAGACATACCCTGTCTGCTGCCTTAAACCCAGCACCTGCCAATTTCTGGCTGCACTACCACTGTTTGTTGCCTTTTACTATTTTTTTAATTTATTTATATGTTTTTCTTTGCTCCTCACTCTCCACTTCTCCCCACTTCCATGCACTTCTCCCATTTTCCTCACCCATGCATTTGCGTGTTCTCAATGTCACTGGGCCTAGTAAGATAGTGGTTTTTGTTCTCCCTTGTACCCCTCCCTTGCCTTGTCACGCTCTGAAACACTTGTGTACGAGTGTGATACAAATAAAATATAGCTGAGCTATCTTCCTCGTCCCGGGAGGATAGCTCAGCGGCAATGCGCTCGCCTTGGAAGAAAGATGACACAAAGCAACACAGGTTCGATCCCCGGGTCCGCGCTTCGAAACCTCTGGGTGTTGAAGTGCGTTATAAATACACAACTAAGACAAAACAACTATGCAACTGAGACAAACAACTCCTGTAACAGCGCCTCGATGCCCGCAGGCTGTGTGAGCGCTTTAAAAATGCTAATAAATAAATAAATATCATCCCTCCTTCCTCTTTTTATACTTGGCCACACACAAGCATCTGTGGTCTTCCCCAGCATCCTGGTTCTGCTCCTATTTCTATGACCCCCCCCCCTCTTCGGGCACGGTAGTTTCTTCAGTGTTATTGTTTTCGTCTCACTCTTCTGTTATGTATTGTATAGCTTGATCTAACTGTCAGTAGTTGTTCATCATGTCAAGAGTCTTTATGTAGCTGTCTTCATAGGGGATGTTGTTTGAGACATCCATCTCAATGTTACTGTCTTCCCTTGGAACCTTCCTCGAGTCGTGAATATGGATAGGTACATGAGGCATTGTGCTCTTGCTGCTGGTATTTCAGTTGCTATGAACGTTCTGGATGCACTCATGGCATAGGGGATTATTCAGCAGCTATGGCAGCTCTCCTCAGTGGTTTCCTTACCTACTTTGGTCATGTGTATATACCACATGTTGTTAGACAGTCAAGCAGTGTCAGTGAGATATAGGTCAACCCCCATGTCTGTGTCAGCACTGTGCTTACCTCCCCTTCCCATGCTTACAGTGCTCCCCTGTCCACCTGACATGGTCGTTCCACCTGCTGGGGTTGGGGTTTTCCTTTGCTACGCACTCTCCACTACTCCCCACTTCCATGCACTTCTCCCCTTTTCCTCTCCCATGCACTTACGTGTTCTCAATGTCACTGGGCCTAGTAAGATAGTTGTTTTTGTTCTCCCTTGTCCCCCCCCCTTGCATTGTCGCGCTCTGAAACACTTGTGTACGTGTGCGATACAAATAAAATATCAATATCATCCCTCCTTCCTCTGTGTATACTTGGCCATACACAAGCATCTGTGGTCTTCCCCAGCATATTGGTTCTGCTTCTATCTCTTTGACACCCCTCTTCGGGCACGGTAGTTTCTTCAGTGTTATTGTTTTCGTCTCACCTTTCTTCAGGCTATCAGTTACGTATTGTATAGCTTGGTCTAACTGCCAGTAGTTGTTCCTCATGTCAAGAGTCTTTATGCAGCTGTCTTCATAGGAGAATGTTGTTTGAGACATCCATCTCAATGTTACTGTCTTCCCTTGGAACCTTCCTCGGGTCATGAACATGGATAGGTACATGAGGCATTTTGCTCTTGCTGCTGGTATTTCAGTTGCTATGAACAATCTGGAGACACTCATGACATAGGCAATTAGTGAGCAGATATAGCAGCTCTCCCCAGTGGTTTCCTTACCTACTTTGGTCATGTGTGTATACCACATGTTATTAGACACTTGAGCAGTGCCAGTGAGATATAGGTCAATCCCCCATGTCTGTGTCAGCACTGTGCTTACCTCTCCTTACCATGCTTACAGTGCTCCCCTGTCCACCTGACATGGTCATTCCATCTGATGGGGTTGGGATAATGTTAGTAGAGGATAGAGCGGTTTCACTAGAGACAAGAGATATTCGCCAAAAGAGAAATGCAAAAACCTCACTTAGAAATAAAAGGCAAGACAAGATAAGCATATTTTTAATTACTGCTTCCATTTACCTGTGCTGCTCAATCCATGTGCAGCGTGAAGATATCAGTATACCACCTGAAATGCGCAAAAACTGGGCGTTATTGTTTTAGTATTGTGTTAGTTTAAGCCCCGTAAATCATATAAACGGTCATGGCAAAGATAAAGTGTTGTTCCCACACAGTTCTAATTCTAGGGTCTCTGAATACTTCCAGGACAGATGGGCTTCCTCGTTCAAGTTGTGGATAAGCTTGGGCCAAGTATGCTATAAAGATATTGTAGTACACACTAGGAGGACATGCTTGGAATCTGTTGGACCTTCTGATGAAGTTGAAAATTGTCTCTGATAAGACGCAGGTTGTGAATCATTGGGCAGCATGAAAAATTATGCATAAACCAGTCGCACTTTCACAAAGAATGTGTGTGGAGAGAAAAATAACAAACAGACAGTATACCCTCACTATGGATGTACAGGAAGTCCTTGCCCTAACTCTGCTGCCCGATGAGCGAGTAACCATTGGGTGTCCTCTGCTCGGCAGTGCTGGTTCTGAAGTGTCTCCTTGCTCTTCTTGTGGCGGATTGTTGGCCCTGTCTATCTCCTTGTCAGGTGAGGCCACAGCTTTGTAGGGCTTGATGTCACTGATATGATTCCAAACAGTCTTTCCCACTAGTTTGATCTCTCTTTCAGCCACTGCCTCGACCGTGTCGGGACCCTTGCAACTGGGTGCATCCTAAGAGCTAGAGAAATTTCTGAGGAGAACTTTGTCTCCTGAATATATGAGTGGCTGCTTAAGCAGGTCCTCTGGGTTACTGGTGCTGTCGACACCGTTGCTGTCTCTGCCGACTTCAGACCACACCTGGTGTTGTATCAGGCAAGAGATAAAAGAGGCACTAGCAATAAAGGAAGTCACATAATCATACATTTCCTGATGCAATGCATTTGCAGTGTTCTGCGCATCCTAAATTGCCCTAGTGGGAGGAACCAGGGGAAGTTGCATGTGCCGTCCTGTTACCACCTTGTGTAGGGTTAGATTCCTTGAGCAGGACGTTGGGGTGTTCACAGTTCCTGTTCGCTTGTGGGTGATAAGCACAGGAGAATTTGTGTTGCATGCCCAGCAACATAGTCATATGTTGGAACATCTCATTGGCGAAGTGAGGGCCATTGTCAGACTGCGGGACCTCACACACGGCCCATCGTGGGAACACTTCCCGGACCAGTAACTTCGACGCTCTGAGGGCTTCAGGATGAGAACAGGTACCAGCCACTGATCCACCGGGAAAATGGACAAACAACCACTATCATGTAGTGGTATCCTTTGCAAACTTGGATCATGTCGACATAGTCGACATGGAGGTATCGGATTGGACCAACTGGGCTCCTCTCACAACTCTCAATGTATGTCCTAAGATAAACTGCTGGAAAGTCAGACAGTTACTTATGAATTTGGCCACATGTTCTGCCAAGTTAGGCCAGAACCATGTTTCTCCAATATGGGCGGCAAGCACCTCCTTCCCTATATGTGTTGGAAAATGTAGTTGTGTTAGTGCTATGTGCAATAATGCGAGTTGCATAACCACTTTCCTTGTGTTATTTTTCCACCATAGGGCATCTGTTGGAGATACTGTACATCACCTCCTAAGCCACGTGTCCTTCTATTCCCTGGGTGCAGCTCCTTGCAGCTCCATGATTTGTTTCAATGGGAGTATTTTGTATCCCTCTTTTAGTATCATTGTTCTTGCATAATCACATGCGTGTGATGAAGCCTCCATTTCTAAAAGGTCCCCAAAATATGTGGCGCATTTTGCTTCCATGTCTGCTGCTTCATTTTCCTCTGAGACATGGTCCTCCACCTCTGTGTGTGTTTGGCATTTTACTATTGCTAATTTTTCTGGGAAATGTATGACGTCAACCAACCTGCCCAATAGAAGTGCGTGCTGCACTGGCGATCCATCAGCAGGTCTGAAGCCCCTCCTCATCCAACATGACAGTCCAGAATGTACTGTGGATGTCACGTAGGCCGAGTCTGAATAAGTCATCACTTCCTTTCCCCTGCTGCACGTTAAGGCTAATATTAAGGTTATTAGCTCTGCTGCTTGTGAGTAATTTGATCGCAGTCCTGCACTTGTCACTACCTCACTAGTCCTGTCTTCTTTCAATCTCACTATTGCAGTCCCAGTATGTCTCTCCCCATCTGTCGATCGTTGATGATCCATCAATGTAAAGCACGTCTCCCCGCTCAAGTGCGTCCTCCTGTACTGTGCAAGTGTCACTGAATTATTCCAGGTTTGCTGCGCAGTCATGTGCATAGTCCCCTTCCTCTAGAATGTCAGCAATAAATGTTGCTGGGTTAACAAATCTGCATCTCACTACCTTGAGGGCTGGGTTGGATAGTAACACCTCAAACCTGATACTCATTGTGTTCACAGTGTGCTCTTCGGTCTCTCCAGTATTGCAAAGAGAGCATCCTCCACGTAAAGAGTGGTTCTTCATCCCATGATAACACTCGCTGATTTGTCCACTGCAAATGCGGCTGCAGCCAATGCTCGCTTGCATGAATAGTGTCCTCTCATTACTGGGTCTAGCTTCCTGTTGTAGTATGCTAGTGGCGTGTGCCCTAGGCTCGTCTTTTGTGTCAGTACTGCTGTCATTTCCACGCCATCAGAGTTGGAAAACAGGAAGAATTCCTTTTGATAGTAAGGGATCCCTAACACTGGAGCTGTGCAGATTACTTCATTCAGCTTGTTAAAGGTGTCAGTCATTTCTGTTGTCCTTAATTTTTTCTCCCCTTTCTGTGCTTCTTTTGGTGCAGTTAGTAAGGGTCTGGTATATGCGATGTAGTCAAATACTAATGCCCTGAAATAATTGCATAGTCCCAAGAACTTCTGCATCTCTCTGACTGTTGTGGGTTTGTGTACTGAGTCATTTCTGCACTGTTCCTCTGTGTTGCTACAGATTAGTATGTCACCAACATACTGTATGACCATGCTCTCCATCTGTACGTTGACTAAGTCCATTTGAAGTACCCTGTTGAATATGAAAGGTGATTCACAGTACCCTTGAGGACATCTTGTATGTTTCCACATCTTATTTCTATATAGAAATGAAGTTAAGCCCTGTGAATCTGGGTGTAATGATATAGAGAAGAATACATTCTTCAGATCTATGACTGTGAAGTAAGCAGCTTCCATGGGAATGCTACACAAGATTGTTGCTGGGTTCGGAACTAAAGGACATTCTGCTTCTACAATGTGGTTGAGAGGGCAAGAGTCCTGTATAAAATGCATGACCCAGCTGTCCTCCCAGCACAACATTTTCCCCACAATCTCTGGGAGCCATGCTATTATTATTTTAGTCCCATACTGAAACAGTTCCTTGTCTACTGGCAACCCTCTCTGTAGCGTCCATTCACAATTGGTTTGAATGATCTCCCCCACATTTAGAAGGTGTATCCCTGGTGTGGAACACACTATACCCCTGTCAGTGAATGAAATGGTCATGTTAAGTGTTTGCTCATCATATCTCTCCTTAGTATGTTTACAGGTATCTATAGAGAATAAAGTAGGGCCAAAGCTAAATCGCGTTCCCCTATGAAAAGTGCAATATCTTCTGTGAAAGGAACCAATTTGTCCACCTCAGAAAACCCTTGAGCATTCCTGACATACTATTTTTCCCCTCCCGGATGCAGGATCTAGTCACCACTTTGTTTACAAGAAAGGAAAAAGTTTTGTCATCTATCGTTTCCTGTATATGTGGTTCCTCCGCTGGGTCAGGTGTAATAGATACACTGGAACACATCAAGTCCATCTGCGGGCTGTCCCATTCAGGGTATAATGACATTCTGTTTCCCAAGAATGGGTTGCCCCCCACTACAGTGACCCACCTAGTTTCCTTATGGGAGTCGTTGTCATGGAGTCCATGTGTGCCACTGTCCTGTCATTGTGTTATGTGCTGTTCTGCATCTGCAATATTTGCTGTGCTGTGTATAATTGCTGTGTGTTACTCTGCATCTTCAGTATCTGTGAATACTGCTGCATGGGCGCCTGCATTTGTGGGGTCTGTGTCATGGGATGGTGTGTCTGCGGGTATGCGTTCAGTGCCTGTCCTTGTTGTTGTGTCTGCTCCTGGGCATAGAACTCATTTTGTTCCCCTGAATATGCTGGCTGGTATTGCATTCTCCCATTCTGTTGAATCCCTCCTATGCTCCTACACACTCTTGAGATATGTCCTATCAATCCACACACCAAGCACTGGGTTGGTTCTCTCGTTTGCCTCTGATACCCTTCATGGAAACCTTCTGGAGTCTGCTGCATTTGTTGTCCATATCCCTGATACCCCCCCGGAAATCCCCCTTGGCTCTGTTTCATGTGTTGCCCATATCCTTGCATTTATTGCACCCCCTTGGTGGCCCCTCTCTTCCTTGAAACCCGTTGTGTGCATTCCCCACCCCATGAACCCCCCTCCCGTGGGCGGTGGTATGTACTGTGTCTGTGGTGTGCCTTGTCCTCCCATGCTGCCCCTTCCATTGCGTATTTAGATAGCTTCTTCTGTACTAATTTTGTCTATTCCTGTTTTCTTTCCTCAAGCTTTTTCCTTGCAGTCTCTTGCATTAACCTTCAGTAAGTACTATTGTAAGTTGTATTTCTGACCATGGTTTTGCTTCCATTCCCACCAGATTCTTCAATTGCCTTTGCACCTGTTCTGGCAACCCTTGCCATGATATATTATAGAACAATGTCACTGTTTTATCCCACGGTTCTCGTGTTTTAAGGCGCCAGAGCTCTTGAATAGCCTGAATATATTGTAGTGGGTCTTTGTTTTCCACCATTCTGCGTGCCATAATTGCACTAATGTCTGACGTGTCTGGGTACTGCGTCCGAAGAGCTTGCCATACAGCCCCGCCCTTCGTAATATGTCATCAGCGGCCTTCCAAGGGTCGCCACCAGTAAATCATTTACGTCCCCTACTGCTAGTTTCTGTCCTGCATCATTTTTTCCATCTCATATATCAATTTCCCTGCACCTGTGGTCAACAAGGGTACCTTACACCTCCAGTTTTCCTTGTCTATATGTTTCCATGGTATGTACTGAGGCTGCCCCCCCCCCTTTCCCAGTAGGGGTATCTGTGCGAACCCAATCTCCCTGTCCGGTCCTCTGTCCGGTCCTCTTGTCAACTTGTTTTCCCCCTCTGATCTCCCAGTGTCTTTGCTGGCGGTAAACACCCTTACCATTTCTCCCCTCCTTCATGCTGGGATGTCCCTGAGCCTCTGTGCATATGGGTTTACACCATCCAGGCTGCGCAATGCATCCCTGGACTGTCGTTGTCTCTCACCTTTGTCATCCTGCAATTCCCCTGCGTCTCTATCTGCTCCCCATATCGACCTTCGATCCGTCTTATTCCCTGTCGACTGACAAGCAGGTTGTCCCATTCCCTCATCCTCACTCTCTACCAAATCGTTTTATGACCCAGTGTCTCCAGGTCATTGTCAAAATCGTCATGGAAGCTTAGTCTACTCAGTACCATGCCTTCCTTTGGTTGCCATCCTAAATCCATCAGGTTCCTGCTGTCCCCCCTCAGAGAGGACCCTGCATAGGTTCTGTCTGACAGCGCAGATGCCTTTTCGAATTTCTTGTTGCAATCCTGATCTGCTTGACTATCTCTTCCTGCGTTATCGGCAGACGCAGTCAATCCCCATTTCAGTCTTATGTCTCTCACTACACGCTCCTCCTAAGTCTTGCTTTTGCGCTGTCTTGTGAGTCACTCTAGTTCTCCTCAAGCTCCCTCTTTCTCCTCATCTCTTGTTGCTCCCACTCTTTCTCTTCTTCCCTTTGCTTTTCTCTTTGCACTCTCTTCCATTATCACTGCTCACTCTCGTGCTTTACTGCTTCCCTTACATCCAGGTACTTCCTTACTTGCCCCTCCTTTTTCTCCCACTGTCTTCCCATTAATTTCAATAATATTTGCCCTCCTACCCACTCATTCAATGCTATTCCTCCCAGGCCCTCTTTGGCACTTGTCTGTGTCTCGCTGTGTGCCCCTTTCTGCCCCTCCTCTTTGGTTTATGGTGAAAGTTCAAATGTTGGATCTGTTTACCTCTCTGCTGCTTTCAATTCCTGCATAGGGTATAATCCCTGTGTTTCTGCTGCTTACCCTTCATTCTCATGGTCAGGAGGAGGTGGCGGAGCAGGGGCCGAAGGGTGCTGCACCCAGGGTTTTCTGCTGGCTCAGCATCCATTGGCGCCTCGCTACTTCCCCCTCATCCTCCTGAAACATTTTCCAGAGCTCAAATATTGCCATAGGACTGCTCAGATTTTTCCCCTTATAGGCCTCTTGTATGTATGTGTTTAATGATTGCTGCACGTATTTGGAGAAACTCCTGCATTGTGGCCATGGCTTAGTCAATTTACCTTCTTGACTGCAAGTCGAGGCTTTCGACACTTCCGTTATCATACAAACACAAAATACTCTCTAATTCTGTTTTTCTCAATTTCACAAACACCCGTTCGTGTCAATTACCCTGAGCCTTTCTGGCTCCCAAACAACCTTTGAAGTGTGCTTCACACATTGCCCTTCTACAATTCTCTGCCTCCTCACGCACACCCACCAATTTGTGCGTGAGCCTTCCGCGCACCGCCACTGAACAGCTGACCCTGTCAATTGCAAATACCAAATTCTGTACCTCCTTTTGCTGTCCTAGTCCTATGCACAGGCCCTATAAGTGACATCACTGCTTCACTACATAGGGGAAGGATAGAAATCACTAATAGAGCTCACACATCACACAGATCTTTTTACGAACCCACCATATATCCCCAGCTGTCTTCCTGGGATACTAATATTTCTCATGCTCAATCTGTACCACAGCATCACCTTGTAGATAAAACGCATCTGCGATACTTAACCAGAAGAGCACCTTGAACAATTTAAGCTAGGTCCCTTTGCTAAGCTTTTACATGGGGATACCATAATCCATGACCCGAGCTAAAATGCCCAATCCATAGGGAATCCTATATTTAGATAACTTTTATCCTCCGTACCCTTAAGTCAATAGGTTAATCGCCAGAACTTTTTACCTTAAGACTGAATACTCCTAACCACAAAAACAACATCTACCTCTATACTATTCCCTACTGTACTTAACACTACTTGACACTACTAAATTATACTCAACAATACTTCAAGGATACTCAACAAAACATGTCACCACCCCACAGCTGACATTACTTTACCACCCCCCTCAGTGGCGTGTGGCTGAGTCAATACTTGCACTCTGTGATCCACTGACGCTGCTCGGCTACCAGCTCCCCTAAAGCTGCCACACCACCCTTCTGGTCTGCACGACTCCTCACAGACCGTGGGCAGGATATTTCCAAGCTTGCTCCTGATGCCCTTTGTATGGGGGTGCACTCCCCGCTGGACTCGATTTCCATGAGGCGCCCTGCAGCCCTCCAGGCTCTGTAGCAGAAGAGGTGCCTTATGCCGAAAGGACGTAGTAAACCATCCCTCTATCAACTTGTTGGCTTATGTATGGAATGCCAGAGGTGTGGGGATTACTACGAGGTTACCCATTCAGCTCCCATGGCCTATCAACACTCCCCAGTAACAAATGGAGGACTCTGCCAAGGGCAAGTTAGAACTGTTGGTTATTACAAAAACAGACACATCATACAGGACATTCAAGCATTCCTAGAATCACACCTCTGACATGCTTGCGGGTGGTAAGGAGTATTGTTGAGTATCTCTGGAGTAATGTGGGTATTGTCTAGTAGTGTTGAGTATTGTGAAGCATAGTATTGAAAGGAGAGGAGGTAGATATCCTTTCTGTGGTTAGGGAACATTCAGTGTTGAGGTAAAAGGTTCTGTTGAATAACCTAGACTATTAACTTAAGGGCACGGATGACAGAAGTTATGTGAATATTGGATTCCTTGTGAAATGGGCATCCTAGCTTGGGTCATGGATGATGGTCTCCCCGTGTAAAGGCTTAGCAAAAGGAGCTGTCCTAGATTGCGGAAGGTATTCTTCTGGTTAAGTTTCGAGGAGGTGTTTTATCTCCAAGGTAACACTGTAGGTACAGATCAAATGTGAGAAATATTGGTATACCCTGTTAGGAGGCAGGAAGACAGCTGTGGGTTCATGTTGGGGTTCTGTAAATGGTTGTGCAACAGGACATTTGCATTGTGAAGGTTGTAAGTGATCTCTAGCACTCATTTGTTTGGTGAAGTGGTCACATAATGCATCAGGTATCTGCATAGCAATCGGAGAGCACAAGGAGTTGTATAAGTAGGTGCTGAGAAACTTAAAATTGACAGAGGAGGTTGTTCAGTGGAGGTGCGCAGAAGGCGCATGCTCGATGTTGCTGGGTGTGCCAGACGAGGCAGAGAGATGTTGAAGGGTGGTGCTCAGAGCATGCCGGACAGGTTGTTTTGGAGCCATAGAGGCTCGAGAAGAATTGTTGCGAACTGGTATTTGTTAAATTAATAAATCTGAGTTGAAATGATTAATTGTACTTGTGTAATAATGGGAGTATCAAAAGCCTTGACTTGAGGTCAAGTAAATATAAAAGCAATGTATCATGCACCTATGTAAGGCCCTTTTGCGATATAAGGACACACGATTTGTAAATATAGAGCAGAAAGGACAAATTGACTAAGCCATGGCCATTATGAGGAAGTTTCTCCAAATATGTACAGCAACCATTGTTTGTTTGTTTATTGATTTATATGGCGCACCAAACCCGAAGGTATCTGGGCGCATTACCAGTAAGTTACAGGAACACTTTAGGCATAGTTGCAATAGTTAATTATTTTACAAAATAATACATTGAGCATGTACATGAAGAAATGCAGAATAGGGCAACAGGGTGCAGATGAGAATCACACATTTAACAGTCCTAGGCGTAGGCATAGGTTGCAGTAGTTTGTTATTTTAGAAAATAATACAGTGAGTATATACCTGAAAAATATCAGTGAAAAATTACAGACACATATACAAGACACCTATAAGAGGAAGAAGTTGGCCAATCGTATGGTGATATTTGAACTCTGGAAAATGTTCCAGGTGGAGGAGGGGGAAGTAGCGAGGCATCAATGGATGCTGAGCCAGCAGGATACACTGGGTGCAGCACCCTCAGCCCCCGCTCCCTCACCTCCTCCTGAGCATGTGAAAGAAGGGGCTGCAGCATAAGCACAGGGGCTATACCCTATCCAGAAGCTAAAGGCAGCAGAGGGGTAAACAAATCCAACATTCCAACCTCCTCAATACACCGAGGAGAGGGACAGAAAGGGGTCAGACAGACAAATGGTGGTAGAGGAGCATGTGGTGAGGCCCAGGCGAATACTAAGGAGGGGCTAGAGGGAATAGCATCGAACGAATGAGTAGGAGGGCAAATACTTCTGAAATTGGATGGGAAGACAATGGGAGAATCAGCAGGGGCGAGTAAAGAAATAGAGAGTCATAAGGGGAGCAGAAAATTATGACATTGGGTGCAGATAATGGAAGAAGTAGAAAGAAAGGAGAAGGAAGAAGAGAAGGGACATGAAAGAGTGCAGAGAGACAAGCAAAGGGAAGAAAATTAAGAGCGGGAATAGTGAGAGATGAGGAGGAGGAGGGAGCTTGAAGAGTTAGAGAAGTGAAGGGAGGAAGACGAGAGGTAAAACCAAGTTTTCATGACAAGGGAACAGAGAAAGTGGGAAATAGAACAAACGCAAGGAGGAGGAGGAGCGTGCAGTGAGAGACATAATGACAAAGTGGGGAATGGGCACGATAGATGACAAAGTGGGAGGAGGTAGGCGAAACAGAGCAAGACATCAGCACCCAGACAGGGAGGCAGAGGGAAGTGGGGAAGAAGGCAACCAGGCGTTGATCAACAGGGAGAAGCACAGATAGAAGTGTGACATGGGAAGTAGGAAAAGACACAGGGGGATCAAGGGGTGACAAGGACAATAGATCACAACAGTCCGGAGACACATCACGCAGTATGGACAACCTGATCCCATACATGCACTGACATTAAGGACTCCGAGAGACTGGATAGGCAGGTCAGGATGACACGAGGGGCAAATGGGGAGATCAGGTTTACACAGTTGTCCTTAGTAGAAAAGGGAGGGGCGACCTCAATACATACCATGGAAGCATATAGACAAGGAAAACTTGAGCTATAGGCTACTCTCATTAACAGTGGGTGCGGGTAAATGGATATATGAAATGGAAAGGATGACAGTGGGACAGAAATTATCAGAGGGACCACTAGTGGCAATCCTTGGGGAAGCCACTGATGACATATGGAAAAGGGCAGGGTACCCAGGACTAACTACCCAGGACATGGTGCACGATGGTGCACCATTTGCTAACCGCTGCGCAGCCGTATGGCAAGCTCTACGGACACAGCACCCAGACCCGTCAGAAATTAGTGCGATTATGGCACGTAAAATGAGGGAGGACGAAGACCCCTTACACTATATTCAGATGATTGAAGAGCTTTGGTGCCGTGAAACGCGAAAACCATGGGACAAAAACAGTGGCATTATTCTACAATATCTTATACCAAGGGTTGCCAGAAAAGGTGCAAAGGCAACTAAAGAAGTTGGTGTGGATGGAAGCAAAACCTTGGTCAGAAATACAACTCATGGCCGTACATTACTGTAGGTCAGTGCAAGAGAACATGAGGAAAAAGCGCACAAAAAGAAAGCAGGAGGAGGCGATGTTAGTACAGAGGAAACTATCTAAATACGCCATGGAAAGGAAAGGCGGTATTAACAAGCACGGGAGGACTTGGAGCACCACTGCATGTGGGAAGTGGGTTCATGGGGCGGGGACGCGCAGCATGGGATCTGAGGGAGAGAAGGGCCACCTAGGGGACGCAGGGCATCAGATGCAGCAGGACCATGTGGAATTCCCAGGGGGGGTTTCGAGGATATGGACAGCAAACGCAGTAGGCCCCAGAGGGGTTTTCTGGTGGTTCCAGAGGAAGGTGAGAGAACCACCCCAGTGTTGGGTGTGTGGACATTTCGGGCATATCTTGAGGGTATGCCAAAGCAGGGGAGGGGCACGGCAGAAGGGGAGAATGCAATACCAGCCAGCATACCAGGTGGACCAGAACAAGTATTACGCTCAGGACCAGACACCACAACAAGGCCAAACAGCGAACACATACCCACAGACACACCAGCCCATAACACAGGCATCATAAATACAAGCACCTATGCAGCCGTATTCGCAGGCACCACAGATGCCACGGATGTTGGGTAACACACAACACTCATTCACGGCACAGCAAATACTGCAGATGCAGAACAGCACACAACCAAATGACAAATGATGGGACAGCGGCACACACAGACTCCATTACAACGACTCCCATTAGGAAACTGGGGGGGGGGGTCACTGTAGTACGTGGGCAACCCATTTCTAGGGAACGTAATGTTATTGTCGAACGGGAAATCATATTATACCCTCTATCTCCTAGGGACTCCCAGCACAGACAGAGATATCATAACAACACATTATTACTCATCATGAATGCTACACATGCCATATTTAATAAGTCCAACTGTTGGGTCTGCTCACATTTACCGCAGCATGGGGATAAGGTGCTAGGTTGGTATATTCATCCTTTACCTTTGACAACTGCATGCTATGCTTCTCTTAGAGCACTATTCTTTGGTCGCTGGAACGATAGCATCTCAGGGAACTTTGATGGGACTAATTTTGACTCCCTTGGGTGCTCGCTCTTTGCGAATAGGAGTAAGCCTAATGTTGCTTCTATTAGGCCTTCTGATAGACTGTCTCGTCCTTTTCAATCTTTGATTTCTTTTAAAATGGCTCCTATAGGCAATAAGGATGCCACGCCTCCTTCCTACACTGTCAATCATAGCCCCGATACAGTTTCTTTCTGCATACAGAGGAATGGTACCCAGTCAATGGGTGATTTTAAAGGTTGTGCCAACGTAGCAAATTTGACTGGGGAAAACAGACCTTTGTATGTTGGCGAACTTGTCTACTTTGTTTGCGGTAATGTAGCATTTCCATGGTTACCCAGGGATTGGCAGGGAACTTGTTGTTTAGGGATCCTGTTACTCGGGGTATTCATAGCCAGTACTGTCGAGGTTTCAAAGACTCGTCCATGGCGGGACGAGAATGGCGACACTCCAGCACAAGTTCTGGGAGACGTACCAAAATCCTTTGTGCCATTTTGGGGACAAATACGGAACTCAGAAGATATCAGGAGACTAGCGAGAGTACTGGAGAGAACCATCAACCGGACCACTGACATAATCTACAATATGACTCTCAAACAGAAAGCAATAAGGTTAGTAGCACTTCAGAACCGGATGGCATTAGATGTCATCCTGGCTGAACATGGAGGGGTATGTAAATTATTGGGGTCTGCTTGCTGTGTTTTCGTGCCAGATTCCTCCCCAACTATCTTCAAGGCAATACAGAATATGTATGTCCTAAGTTCAGAAGTGCATGTTCCCGAGGGAAACTGGGATCTTAGCGCTTGGTTCTGGGACTTCTTGCGATCTTGGGGTTGGAAGGTACTTTCGGTCTTGCTGATCATTTTGGGAATTCTGTTCCTTTGTTGCTGCATACAATGCCTTCCTGGTATATGTTCGATGTTAGGAGGATGTTGCGCACAGGCGATGGGTACATTAGGACGCAAGGTATACGCCCCAGACAAGAACTCCAGTGAATATGTGCTGAAAGAAATTCTGGTAACCGATCTAATGGCAATTGATATCTCCGATGGTGATTCAGGGTGTATGGACATTGAGACGTGGAGTTATTCGTAAAGTGATTAGAAGTAGTTTAGTGCTTGGCATAGGCCAAAAGGAGGGTTTGTCGAACAGGAAATCATGCTATACCCTCTAGATCGTATGTGTATATATATATTGGCCTAGGCCAAGTCGCTCTGCGAGGAAATCCGCGTTGCAAGGTCCTGCCCTTAGATCTGTGTTAGCTGCCATTTTAGGTCCATCTGCCATTTTAGATTCTCACTCTAAAGTCACCCTGTGTTCTAAGATGGTGGACAGTGTTGTTTTGAATGTAACATGGCTGTCTTGACCTCTGTGTACAAGTTAATGTGTAAACTGCCGCAGGCCAAATGTTAGGGTCATGTACTGAGACCTTGTCTGTCATGATGCCTACCCCCGGGGAACCAGACCAGGTCCAGCAACCCCGGAAGCAGGCATCAGGTTATTTTCAGCAAGCCCAAAAACCCCTGCTAGGGGCTGTTTGGGTGCGGTCCTGGCGCCTCTGGCGCCAGGCTCATATGAAGAGTCAGTCCTGGCGCCATAGGCACCAGGCTCAGAGTAGAAGTTACCTGATGCAGACCATGCTGCAAGCTTACCTGATGCAGACCATGCTGCAGAGCTCCAGGCCAAATGAGGCTTGGAAGGGACTATTTTACCTAGGGACTATTTTTTACTTGGGTGGGGCTGGGGAGGAATACTTACCTGGGACTACTTTGGAGGCTATTTAAACCACACCCGAAGATCAGCACACGCTTCGCGTTATTTTGCATCCAGCAGCGTAACGCTCACTGTGTCTGCAAGCCTGCATCCAGTCTTCTGCCACGCCCGCCTCGAGTCTGCAGCTCCTAGAGAAAGGCCGGAACAGAAGGAGAAGAGGTTAGAATAAGAGCAAAACCTTCAATCCTTACCTGAATTCCGGATCCACTGCGCCGTCGAGCTGGATGAAAGAAGCATCTTACGCTCGCCGCCTCGCCTGCTGCAGCGCCACGCTGAACTCACCGGCCTTCGCAGCATCCTCACGATCCACCGCATCCTTCTGCACGTTCCTGCCGCACTCTGGCACCTAAGGGGAACACAAGAACAGCAAAGGTGAGCCAAGGGAATAAACAGAGGCAATAGTAACTACCCCCATAGACTTACCTGATTACCACCGGGGGTACCATTCCTCTTCACGGGTCGGCGCAGTCTCCATTGCATCCTCGCGTACCCTGGCCCCTAGGGGGAACAAAAGGACAACAAGGTGAGACGAAGGGACAAACAAGGGGAACTCTTCTCACCACAATAGACTTACCTAATTTTACCGCCGTAGGCATTATTCCCCGAACTTCATATTTTCTCTCCACACCTGAATAAGGGAGCAAGCTACAGGTTACATTCTGGCCTTATTTATTTAAACTGTGTAAGATAAGCCAAATCCTTACCTGAACTTCGTCAGCTACCACGAGGAACTCTTCGCTGGGGTCAAGCTGCAAACTGCAAGGAATCGGACAAGAGTGAAAGTCAGACATGTGAACCCTTACGAACTACATACTTTTCAGAGTCAATATTGTTCTGGAACTCACCAATTCCTTCGAGCCAGTGAAGCAACTGGTTATCAACGCGCCCCTGTGCTCAATGCAGGATGGAGAGCTCATCTTTTCAAACCATCAGGTGAGACTATAAGAGGGGACATCAAAGGTGATCTGTGGGGAGAACAGCGGGCGCGGGGGGATTTACGCTCAACCCCACGGGTGGTTAATTCCCTTTCTCCATTTACAGAAGAATATTCCTACGGGCCAAGCAAACGAAGCTAGGTGGGCCAGTCCAGTCCGTCATCTCGGCCCTACGCGTCACACTGGCAGAGACCGCAGCTGTCGAATTCAGATCGATGCCTCTGTGGGAGCCAGGTGAGCGTAACATTGTCCTTCGTTGACCTGTGTATAGAGGATTACCTGTACCAACAAAACTAATCCATGAACATATATCGTGCACAATACTGTTCGAGCATCTAATGTGAACACTTGTTTAACTATATTTTATTAATCTGTACGAATGCTCAATATGAAATCCAAAGACACACTGTTGCTATTGTAACTTGTTGGTGAATGTATTAAGGATAACCCCTAAATGTATGGATGCATAAAGTAGGAACAAACTCGGCACAAACCCCCGAGATTCATTAACTTACAAGTGGGTTGGACATCATGTTTTGCAGTGTATAAAAGGTGTGACTATTCTGATGTACAGTCCCCCTCACTGAACACACCGAGCAGGGCTGGTATTCGCTGTGTTGTACCGAGGGCCTGATAGCTATCTGTTGCTTTGTCCTTTGAAACTGTTCAATTGTAGAATAAAGATCTCTGTATCTTTTGAACCCGCATTTGGTGTATTTCCTTTTGGGGTACTCGGCCTCAATATCTTCTTTTTGCTTTCACATTATTACACCCTCAATAGGACAGCCCACAGACGGACTTGATGTGTTCCATCCTATCGATTACACCCAACCCTGCAGAGGAACCACGTATAGTGGTGACGGTAGGTGACAGGACTTTTTCCTTCGATGTACACACATGGGTGACCACATCCTGCATCCAGGAAGGGAAATACAGTATGTCAGGCAATGACATGAATGCTCAGGTATTGTCTGGGGTGATGGAAGTGGTTCCTTTTATATAAGATATTGCACTTTGAACAGGGGAGCATGATCGATCTTTGCCCCTACTATACTCTCGAGTGACACCTGCAAAGATACTAAGGAGAAGCATCATGAGCAGACTTAACATGACCATTTCATTCACTGACAAGGGGATACACCTTCTAAATGTGAGGAAAATCACTCAAGCTTATTGTGGACAAAGGGCACAGAGTGTGGTGCCAGTGGATGAACAGCTGTTCCAATATGGGAAAGAAATAATAGCATGGCTCCCAGGGATTCAGGGGAAAATGCGGCGCCTTCGAAATGAGTACTTATTCAGGCCAGAGATACCACTAGATGAAAAGAAAGGGACGATAGTGCCACTAGAATTAGAGGCAGTGATTGTGGGCGATGACTGGATAGCAGTGCATGGGACAGATGATACAGGGTGACCATGGCAAGCAGAGATCACCATAGCAGAAGGATATAGGTTGACTACTGTCACAGACAAAGAACTATTCAAAGACAGATCAGATCACGGGATGTTGTTCGAAATGAGCATCACATATTGGGTGAGGATACATTAAAGAGAGGTACCACAGAGAATGGCGATGACGATGAAAGCACCACTGACTTTTCTCGAGGAGGATTTGGCAAAGGACCCCAGCATCTTATGGACCACAAGTACCTATTAAGTGGGGCTTCTGAAGGGTATAGGAGCAGTGAAGATACAACTGAAGCCAGGAGCCATTATACTATGAGTTAAACATAAACAATACCCACTTTCAAGAAAGGCAGATGAAGGTATCTATGAGACCACTGAAGCACTAGTGAGCAAGGCATCCTAGTGCCATCAGAATCGCCATGCAACACGGCTGTGTACCCTGTCAAAAAGGCGACAGGAGGGTCATGTCATTCCATACAGCTCTTTTTCCCTCTATTGTAGAAGCAGAACATCCTTTAGTTCCGAATCCAGCGACAATCTTGTGCAGCATCACCACAAAATGCATTCTTATCTATACCATTACAGCCAGACTCAGAGGACTTAATTTCATTTCCATACAGAAATAAGATGTGGAAACATACAAGACTTCCCTTAAGGGTACTGTGAATCACCTTCCATATTCAACCCGTTACTCCAAATCAACTTAGGCAAAGTACAGATGGAGAGCACCGTTATACAGTATGTAGATGACATACTGATTTGCAGCAAGAACAAGGGGAACAGTATAGAAATGACTCAGTACAAATGCTGACAGTACTAGCAGAAATGGGATAGCAGGTGGACAAGACCAAACTACAATATTGCCAGACAGAAGTGTTATGCATTGGACAGATGATCTCCCAAAATGGCTGACGAGTGACACCAGAGAGGGCAGAGGCAAAACGCAGGACAGCAAACCCCACAACAGTCAGAGAGATGCAGCAGTTTTTAGGACTATGTAATTACTGCAGGGCATGGGTATTCAATTATAGCACTTACACTAGGCCCTCATTGGGTGCACTGATAAATAAAAGCACAGAGAGGGGAAATGACAATTCAGTAGACAACAGAAATGACTGAGCCATTTAACGAGCTGAAGGAATCAATATGCACATCTCCAGTGTTAGGGATCCCAGATTATCTAAAGGAATTATTCCTATTTTCACACTCCAATGGAGTAGTGTTGACTGCTGTACTAACACAGAAGACCAGCCTGGACACAAGCCACTAGCCTAAACAGTGGGAAATTAGACCCTGTGATGAGAGGACACTATCCATGCAAACAGGCATTGGCTGCAGCCGCATTCACATTGGAAAAACCGGCAAGTATTACCATGGGATGCAGCAGCACTTTCTACGTGGAACATGCTCTCTTTGCAATACTGAAAAGACCGAAGAGCACACTGACAAAACAGAGGGCTTCAGAGTATGAGTTGTTCCTATCTAACCCAGCTCTCAAGGTAGTGATTTGCAGACGTGTCAACCCAGCAACCTTTCTTGCCGATGTTTTACAGAAGGGTGAATATGCACATGACTGCACAGCAAACCTAGAAGAATTCAGTGACACTTGCAAGGTACAAGAGAACGCACTTTAGGGAGGAGACATGCTCTGTAATGAAGGGTCTTCAATAATTGACCAAACAATTGACCAAACTGGGACAGCAGTCGTGAAACTGAGAGAAGATGGCACAATCGAGGTAGTGACGAGTGCACGCTTGCCGTCACACTGCTCAGCACAAGCAGCAGAATTAGTGGCCTTAATATTGGCATTGGAGTGCAGCAGGGAGAAGGAAGTGGTGATTTACTCATAGTCAGCCTAAGTGATATCCACAGTGCATTCTGGGGTGTCACGTTGGATGAGGAGGGGCTGCAGGCAGACTGATGGGTCACTGGTGCAGCACGCAATTTTATTGGGCATATTGGTAGAGGTCACAAATCTCCCCGAGTGAATAGCAATTGTGAAAGGCCAAGGACATGCAAAAAGGGAGGACCCTATCTCCAGGGGTAACAAAGTAGCAGACATGGGGGCAAAACACGCTGCCTATTTTGGGGACATTTTTGAAATGGAGGCTTTGTCCCACACAGGCATTTATGCAAGAACTATGATAGGGAAGGTGTTAATGCCACTTGCATTATTGCACACAGCACTCACACAACTACACTATCCAACCCATACAGGGAGGGAGGTGCTTGATGTTTATATTGGAGAAACATGGTTCTGTCCTAACTAGGCGAAACACGTGGCCGAATTCATGATTAATTGTTTAGTGTGCAAACAATATACTGTAGGTCATACATTAAGGGTAGTGAGAGGAGCCATAACTTGCCCACTGGTTCCATTCCAACACCTGCACGTTGACTATGTAAACATGATCCAAGTTGGCCAAGGGTACCACTACATGATAGTGGTTGTGTGTCCATTTTCCCATTGGACCGAGGGCAGTACTTGTTCCCATCCTGACACCCTTAGAGTGGTGAAATTCCTGGTCTGTGAGATATTCCCACAATGGGGAGTGTGTGTGGTCATGCGGTCCGATAATGGCACTCACTTCACGAATGAGATGTTACAGAATTTTACAACCTTGCTCGGAATCCAACACACATTCTCCTGTACCTATCACTGTCAAGGGAACGGGGTGTGTGAACGTCTCAACGGCTTGCTTAAAGAAGCTATTGCCAAAACTAAAAAGACTTTGAACAGGTACTGGCTGCATTGCCTACCCTTAGCCTTGTTCACACATCGCAATAAGGCTGGGTCCGAACCCCATTTAACCCCACATGAGTTGGTGACAGGACGGCGCATGCAACTTCCCCTGGCTCCTCCCACTAGTGCAATAAAGGATGTTGAAAATGTGGCTGATGTATTGGGTCAGGAAATGTCCGAGTATACAACTTCCTTGATTGCTTGTACCTCTTTTATTTCTCGCCAGCTGCAAAGTCAACATGAGAGGTCTGAAGCCACAGAAGAGAGTGACAGCGTCGAGAGCAATGAGGACTGACTTAAAAAGCCACTTGTGTACCCAGGTGATGAGGTTCTCCTATGGTACTTTTCCCGCAAGTGGGATGCCCCACGGTTTAGTGGCCCCCATGTGGTAGAACTTGTGACTGACTGCCAGAGCAGTTAAAATAGTCGGGAAGAATGTTTGGAATCACCTTGACGACATCAAGCCCTACAAAGCTGTGGCCTCTCTTAGTACCGACATTGACAGGGCCAATGATTCTAGGCAAGAAGAGCAAGCAAATAATTCAGAATCAGCACTGCCGAGCAAAGGACACCCAATGGTTACTCGCTCACAGGCAGCAGAGTTAGGGCAAGGCAGACTTCCTACACATCCACAGTCTGTTTGTTATTTTTCTTTCCACAAACATTCATTGTGAAATGGTGACTGTTTTTGTTGCATTTCTTCCATGCTTCTCACTGACCCACTGATCCCCATCCTGAAACATTCCAAGGCCAATTTGTCCAATTTGTTAAAAGATCCAACAGAACCCGGAGACATCATCCTAATGTGTATTAACCTGTCTCCATAGCATATCTGGCCCAAGTCTACCCACAACTGGAAAGAGGACATCCCTCTGTCCTTGCAGTCCTCCAAGACACTAGAATTAAAGCTGTGGGAACAACGATTCATTTTTACCATGTCTGACTACATGGTCCGTGGGGCTTGTGTTCACATAACACTAATCCATTAACGCTCATTTTTGTGAATTTTAGGCGGGCAACTCATATTTTCAAAGCTTCACCAGGATCCAAGCAGCACAGGTAATGGAGATGGTTATTAAAAAAGTGCTCATCTTGTTTTCTCTCTTATTTCCAAGTGGTGCCTTTGCTCTAATTATTTGGATAATATTCCTTGTAGCTAGTGTTACCAATGTATCTTATATTAACATCATCCCAGCTTCATCAGGTGGAACGACCATGTCAGGTGCACAGGGGAGCACTGTAAGCAACGTAGGGAGAGGTAAGCGCAGTGCTGATACAGACATGGGAGGGGTGGACCTATATCTCACTGACACTGCTCGAATGTCTAACAATATGTGGTATAACCAATGTATGTAAAGAAGCCACTGGGGAAAACTGCTATGTCTGCTCACTAATCCCCGATGCCATGTGTGCCTCCAGAACTTTTATAGCAACTGAAATACCAGCAGCAAGAGCACAATGCCTTTTGTACCTATCCATGGTTACAACCCGAGGAATATTCCATGGGAAAACTGCAACATTGAGATGGATGTCCAAGGCAACATTCCCCAATGAAGTTAGTTACATAAAGACTCTTGACATGATTAACAATTACTGGCAATTAGACCAGGCTATACAATACAAAACCGACAGCCCACAGAAAGGAGAGACAAAAAAATAACACTGAAGGAATTACCCTACCTTATGAGGGGGTCAAGGAAATAGGAGGAGAACAGGGATGTTGGAAAAGACCACAAATGCTTGTGTATGGCTTAGTATGCACTAAAGAAGGATGGAAAGATGGAGTGGTAGGAAGTAAAGCACACAACCTAGTACAAGCACAGGTAAACACAGTGCAAGGAGAAAACGACAAGTGCCTGAAATAATGGGATGTGAGCACCAAGTGACTGAGCTGGGTGGACAATGAAGCTGGACCAATGCCCATAATAACTCTGAAGAAACCAGCATTATATTACCAGAATGACGGTGCAGTAAAGGTTGGAGAAAACACAGAGTGTAGGTAAACTGAAAAGCATCCAGCAATTAAGGTTGGCACGGCAGTATTAATGGATTACTATTGGGCGTGCACATCCAAGGCAAACGAGAAGCTGCCACCCAACTGGGGAGGAGTTTGCTCGTTAGTGCACAGCAATATGCCAGCACTGCTAGTGCTATATAAGCATGTGAAGATAGACAACTTCCCTAAAATGGATAATAACAAGAGAAAGAAGAGATCAATATAATTGGAGTAGAAGTGAGTAGAGGTAAAAAAGACAAATATTTCTCATCAGAAGCATTACTAGATGAAGTACCACCTGAGCACTGGTTGTTCAGCAGGACAGAGATTTTTTTCACACCAGTAGTTACAGCTGTGCAGACATATACAAACATGAAATGGTTGCAGATAAGATGGGAGCTGATGTAGATGATAAACTCTACAGTAAATGGCTTAAATGCGGTAAAAGAAGCGCTCCAACCAGTACGTTTAATGGCACTCCAGAACAGATATGTTCTAGACCTTCTCACAGAAATGGATGGAGGAATTTGCACCAAGATCAGGAGTTCCTGTTTCACGTTCATGCCTGCAAAGGATGGAGAGAATGGCACACTGACAGAAGCAATGACAAGGTTATCTAAGATGCACACCAAGATGGAGGAGGAAGCCAAAGGAACAGGAAAGGACCAGAGCTGGTTGTCATACATATGGTCATGGATGCCAACATGATTAGCAGATGGACTGAAAGTATTACTAGGAGCACTAATACTAGTACTAGTAGGACTGTGTGTGGTGAAGATCTGCATTACGCAATGTTGCACAACTACTAAGAAGACAATAGGAATGAAAGTGTTAGTGGATGTGAACATGGAAGAAGAAAAGGACAAGATAGTGGAAGATAGAAATAACTTGAGAGCAAGGATAAAGGAATGCCCACTGTTCCCGACTGAGATAACATTTGACAATCCCTTCGACAACAGCAGATACTGGGGGAAATGGGTGTGTTGCAACCCAGAGGTAGACTGTAGCTATATGACCTGGATTTTCAATGACCATGCAAATTACTACGGACATCGTTGGAGGAGTAACAAAGATATGGCTACCCAAAGCAAGAGTGACGAAGTATGGAGGTTTGTTCGACAGGTCGACCAGAGGGGGGACTGAAGAGATGGTCCCTGGAATGCCCCTCCTCACCCAAATGAACATGATGGCCCGAAGATTCAAAAACGCACAAAGTCACTCACTATTCGGACAGCCTCCAGGAGGACCGGTGCCTCACAAGTATGCAAAGATATTCTCCTAGACAGCTGTTCAAATGTTATCCAATCAATGCTGTTATGGATACAGGTGCTTCAACATTGGCCATGGATCCAAATGCCTCGATGGATGACGTTGACTAATGCTGAGAAACCACTGTGCTAACATCATTAGTGACACCACGACATAGCAGCATTAGTCGCAAAGTAGACTCGCAGCCATGCACGAAGATACACAAACACACATGTGAACATATGAAGAACATGCTTACACAGTTCTGTAGATGGAGGACAGATACATATACATACTGTCAAAAGCTTTAATTATTTTCCTCATTAACCAAGTGCAGAAATACTGAACAAAAGGCAACAAAAGGATGCAGAGCAAGCTTGCAGATGCTTATGACAATTCACCGTATGGAACCACAGGATCCCATAAGGAGCCTGGAAGGACCAAACACGACTAACCTATGGGAAACGGTGGTCAGTCAAAAGGCCGAAACAATAATACCAAACGTCAAAAATCTCGACACAAAAATCTCGAAAAAAAAAATATCGAATAATTTAATTATTTATTTATATGTGTTTTTGGGGGTCAGGTAAGTAAAAAAAAAGGGTTAAAATAAAAAATAAAATAGAAAAAAGAGGGGTTAGGTGGGGAACCCCCCCATTTCGAAAAAAAAACGTCATAAAAAAAAATTCGATATTTTTGTTTTCGAGATTTTTTCTTCGAGATTTTTGTTTTCGAGATTTTTGCGTTCGGTATTATCACTATAAACCATGGGAAACATAGTATGGTATAGAACATAGAAATCATAGTATACATATAATGAGTATCACATAAGGCCACAAGCCGCAGGAAGAGAGACGAGGGAAAGCAGAAATAGGCTGCACAGAACAGGAATGGCATGATTTGCAGCCAAGGTCAGGGACAAGAAACATATTCCAGACCTAAAACAACAAAGGGCCATCTGCAGAAAAACTGAATAAATCCTCATAAATTGCAGACCAGAAGAGCTTGTTTTGTAGTCCTCAACCACGTGATGCAGCCGAGCTAGACAATGGTCATTCACACGCGGTGGGACAAATAATTCTCAGCAACACAGACATGAAGTGACACATGGCCTTGTTAACAATGTTGTAACATTGAGGGCACTGTCACAGGCAAAAGTGATACTGCTAACAGATACATTGGGAACACATAGTCATTCTCATCACCTTGAAGAGGTGCACAGTGCGCTGAGAACAGAGCTGTGTCCCAGGCTCGGGGAGACAAGTTCCAGCCAATCACGGGACAGAAATACAGGGCTACATGGCAGACGTCAAGGGCCAATGGCAATCCTGCGACCCTGCAACAATTTAATAGATAGTTTCTTGGGAAAGGGGCAGGACAGCCATCTAACATGCGAGGGCTAATAAACTATGATATACAGGGGTTATCCATAAGAGATTCCACTACGACCACCCAACCAAAAAGAGTGATAGGTTTTTTGGGGAAGGACCCAGGTTGTGATGCCAGAGTACCACAAAACTGCCCGACACAGGTGTGAGAGGTGTGATTCTAGGAATGCTCAAATATCCTGTATGATCCCCGTCGGTTTTTGTAATAGACGACAGTTCTAACTTGCCCTTGGCTGAGTCCTCAATTTGTTAATGGGGGTGGTTGTTGAGCCCTAGGAGCTAAACGGGTAAGCTCGTAGTACCCCCCAGACCTCTGGCATAATATACCAAAGCCAACAAGCTCACAGACCCGTGAAATTCTGGAGATCAAATAAACCTGCAACAACTTCACAGACAGGGAGAGTGAACGGCAAAATTGTACTCAAGCCTTATGAATGCTTGGTAGAGCCTTCACACCCACATTACATACAGATGCAACAAGTTGAAAGATTGATTCACACCCTCTAACCAGCTCACATCCACAGGTGCAGACCCCTACAGTTTAGAGTTAACTCTGGTTCAGACAGAACAACGTGGAATTGGAGCTCAAGCACAATCAAAGGATTAAAAAGTGGAGGGTCACAAATGGCTGCTCTTATCTAAAGAACAAAACTGGAGGAGAGACCCTGAAGACTGAATAAAGGAGGAAGCCAAATTAAATCCAAAGGCAAGTGTTTGAGAGTGGTGAGCAAGGAGATAGAGTGAGACCATTAAGAGGTGGAGGATTATGATTGTCAGGAGGTGGAGCAAACTGAACATCAGAGGGTGAACTGCACGATCATGGGGAAACCAGAGGTGAATAACCCAAAGGGGCAGAAGGATAGTACCAGGAAGTGGACAAGTGAGAGTAAGAGAATCAGGAAAGAGTGTTGACTTTGAGAAGATAACAACAGTTGATTGTCATAAGGTGAGAGTGTGTAGAAGGAGAATACGAGAAGGTAGATAGAAGTGACTAGCAAGAGAGCATAGAAGGAACCACCAAGAGGTGGAGACTTGTGAACATCAGGAGATGACAGCAGTTGATTATAAAGGGGGTGAATGCAGGTGGATATCAGGGGAGGATAGAAGCAACAGAAACTGGAGGTGGAGAGTTGTGGACATCAGCAGATTACATCAAGCATTTGATTATCAGGAGGTGGCCAGAGGCGAATTTCAAAGAGCACAGAAAGAAATTACCAGAAGTTAGAGAGTTGAGAACATCAGAAAGTGACACCATTTGATTAACAGGGAATGAACAAAGGTAGTATAGGAAAGAGGTGGTGTAAGGTGAATACCAGGAGGCAGAGAAAGCATTCCTCAGGTGGGTAGTGCTCTCAGGAGAAAGGGAAGTTCTTGGGGTAGAAGTATCCTACACAGATGAAGAGGGAACGAGGAAGGTAGTGTGGAGCAGTCAACAGAACATTTAAAATGAGGGAGAAGGAAAAGGGAGATCTAGACGAGGAGTTGGTTGAACAGTTGATACTAGAGGTGGGAAGGACAAGGGGCTACATATGAAGGAGTGTGCTTAAGAGGAGAGAAGGAACAGAGAGTTGGACATAAGGTGTGGATATCCCATTTGAGGGATAAGGTCAGCATAGTTGAACTCTCTCTTATCTTATTAGCTTCCCCTTGCTTTTACAAGAATGCCAAGAGTGAGCCCCGCCTCTGAGTAGGGCATGATTATTTGGCTAACACGATGAATCACCAAGGGCTATGGATGGGGCAGGAAGCGAGCAATAAATAAAACAGAGGGAATAGAGAATACAAAGGACAGAAAGAATTGTGTGGGAACCCTTTTAGCTCAGACCTAAGGACAACAAAGAAGAATGGCACAGAGAACCCTGAACCCAGAGGCTGTTAATATAGGCGATGGTCCAGAGCTTCAGCATCCATCAGAGAATACTTTAAGATATTTTGTTAAAGGGTCTACTCAGGGAATGGGGTCCTGAGACATGCAATGACCAATGAGAAACCTTTGGAGCTTCTTTTGAGTTTACTTTTTGTTGGCTTAAACGCTTAACAAACCCTGACAATTTTGTTGAGTTACCTCCTTTTGTTTTCTTCCAACACTGTACAGATCCCAAAATAAATCAGTATTATCTTGAGTCTGGCGTCATGCCTAGTCCTTTTATCTTTGCGTTTTATATGACTGCCCCTAATAAAAAGTCACAGGGTCATGCATCCAGATCACATTTTGACATTGCATACAAGCCAGTACTTCTCTCCTTGCCTAGAGTTTGGATCAGTCTCAAATATCAATCTCTAGCCACGATTCAACATCCTGGGTTGATACTGACACATTTGTACACACTCCTAACATCAGGTGTTTCTTCCCCCTTTCTTAGGGTGTTTGTCTTAATGTGTATTTTAAATCCAACAGCCAGGGTAGCGATCCTGGGACACTGCCTCCTCTATTTTTTTTCTGTGTTGGCTATCCTCTCAGCAGCTGTGATGTATCCCCAGTGAGCTCACTGGTTTCTTTTGTTCTCTGTGTCTGGTGTCCCAGGTGGGCCAGAAATCTGTGAGGTGACAATACAGCTGCAGAATGACAGAAATATTGTGAGAGCGATGCTGGCTAATGTAGAGTTCCATTGAAATAGTTCCATTGAAATATAGAAGCCAGTACAAAACAGTGATTTCCGAAAATAAGACCTAGTGAAATGGAAAGAAATGGGCCTAATTAACTCCACTAAAATGGACAGGAGGGCAAATGAAGGGGAATCTACCCGAGAGCTTAAAACTGATGGATATGCCCAATGAATAAAAAATAACATGTGGTGCTGCAGATGCTTACTTTGTGTAAACTGTGAAAAGGCACCCTTTGACAGATTAAAAACTGCAGCAGCACAAATGGGAAAAGATACATTGAAATGATAGGCATGTGAAAAATACCAAGGAGGAATTGTGCCTTACATTCAAAAAGTGAAGCCAAGTGACATATTTCAGAGAAAGACACTTGCGTTTCACGAATAAACTGACATTCAAATGGAAAGGCCCCCTTGTTGGACATGTAACTGTGGCCTATGTGTGAATAATGCCTAAAGTAAACTTGTATCTGTCCAAACCATATGTAAAGAAAGATTGTATGATGAACAACGTGCCCGGGTATAATGTTAAATATTACATCTAAGCACATTTTATCGATTTAAAACTGTATGCTCTGAAGTATGGATGCAGCTTCCGTTTCCCCACTGAACTGAAAGGTTTGTGCTTTTGAAAGTTTGAACTCAGAACCTGGGCTGGACCCCCAGGGAAAAGCAGGCCTGGTTCAGTTAAGAAGTACAAAGAAGTAACAGAGAATTAGATCACAATTGTGGGAGTTAGCTGTGCGTTAGTGGCCAACAGAAATGACCTTTTCAGGGCTAACTAAACCTCAAGAAATAGCTTCAGAGCCACTAGTGGATGATCAAACATTGTGTATGAAACAGATAGCGTGGAAATTATGATAATAATGGAGTGTCACCAGCCCTATAAGAGATCAGCTTTCAATCTGAGCGGTATCTTCCTTTGAATTTTTGACTTTTGGGACCTTTCTTTGGACTTTTGGTTTTTCCCATGACTTTTCCACTGTATTGCTGGAGGTAGTCTGCTTCTGGACTCTTGGAAGGAACAACTAGCAGAGCGACAGGTGGAGCTATCAAGGCCTTAAAGATTGCATTGGGAGATGGACACTGGGAAATCTAGAAGCTAGCTGGACCTGCCATTTGAGGAGCCAGAGGAAGCCTGGGTGTTGGGGACTACCCTTAACAGAAGCCTTTGAACAGATATGTGCTGTCCTCAGAGGAGCCCTGCTTTTTCCCTGGATGCCCCATAACCAAGGACTCTCATGTAAGTAGATTAATCCAAAAGCCAACAAAAGTGTGTGGGATTCTGCCATTCTTAATCTCCATCTCGCTGAGCAGGTAGGGGGTGGAACTGGGGAAACCCTTGGCACATTTGATTAAATCTAATTCAAATGAATTCCACTGTAGAAATTCACCCGATACATTTAAATTGAATTGTGTTTGGGACTGCATGCCTTAATCCTTTCCGTTAAATTGTGGGGAGGAGAGAAGCATGTAGATCCTTAGCACATTAAATTGAGGTTAAATCAATTAATTCCCATATAGACAATCACAGGATAAGTGTTCGAATCTAACAAAGTTAATGCCCAGTGTGTTAGAGCCGGTATGGACAATAAAGTACTTGGGTGACTCTAATTTTCTGAAACCCCTGTCTTCTGTACAGAAGGGGGTGTCCATAATCCCAAAATAATTAATCCTAAAACACTGCGATTCAAGTGAATGCAGAGTGTGTAAAATAAAATTTCCCATTTATTTACTTGCATCACCAAAACGATTTTCCCAAGACCCTGCATTTTATGCAAATAAAAAGCCCAATATGATATTCCGCCTTCAGTTCCTTTCATAAACTTTGCCTTTCAAATAAAAAGCCCAAAACAATGTTTTCATTGTGTCTATTTTTCAAACCCTGCCTTTTTAATAAAAGGCCAAAATGATTTTGCTACGCTATTCCCACTCCCTGTACCTGGCCTTCAAAGTAAGGGGTCATATATAACTGATGCCTGGGGTGGGGGATGCGGTGAGAGAAGAGCATTGTGATAACCCAAGCAATCACTGGGGGCTGTTTCAAATTTCATAACTGTTAATATGCAAGAAATCCTCTCTGTGTTTTGATGTAAAGTCTTTAAATTCAGCCTGTGTGTTGTATGATAGGTTGATAGGTTATTTATAACACGCTTAATACCCAGAGGTTTCTAAGCGCGGACCCGGGGATTGAACCTGTGGTGCGCGTGTCATCTTGCTTCCAAGGCGAGCACATTGCCCCTGAGCTATCCTCCTGAGAGTAGTATCTGTATGTTCATTAGATACACAGGTCAGTAAATTGGTGCAAGTAATTTGAAATTGTGATATTGTGTTGTGCCACTGCGTTGGTGGCTGATGTTCAGGTTGCTTTATTGTATTTTGTCAAACCTTAAATAAATATATATTCTTACTATAGACCAGCCTGGTTTCTAGATCAATGGCGGCACAGAGGGTATTTGCTGGGGTGGTGTGAGAAAGGTTGGAGGCCTCCCTAAAGTTTAATTTGTATAAGTGCTTTGGGTGCACGCTACCTTGCTTGGGAGGGAAAGGAACTCCCTGAATTTAGAGTGACCGCCTAATAAATAAGTACAAGTCATATAGACAGTTAAAGGGTTTTATTTTCACTTAATCTGAGGCTAGTGCAACCGATTGCTTATCCCTAAGAATGTTAAAACTCTAGATGAGCTGCAATGACGACCTGAAGGCACTAGGCCCTATCTCTTTAAACTCCCTAAGGGACTTTCTAACTCTCCCTATACCATCTATGGGTAAGTGCTCTAATGTGGATAGGGTGGATGGCTTGCAATTACCCTTTTGAATTTGGGCCGGTTCAATCACTCCCACGCTCACCTCTTCCTTGTTACTCTCGCTACTGCACCGTCCTCTTGCTCCTCCCACCACTCTGCTGTCCCTCTGAGATTTCACTTTTCCTAGTCCTCACCTTCACCCCTTGATGATACCTCTCCTGCCACTCCACAACTCCTCCTCTCCACTATTGCTCTCCTCCTCCAACCACTATCCTTCTTCTCCGACTACTACTATCCTCCAACAAACTACACAAACACCCTCTTTCACCTTGTACCTTTCAAGTCACATTCACTCCTCTCTACTCGATGGTCACACAAACAAACACACTCACAATGCAAAAACCCTTTTACTCCGTAGCAAATACCTCCACTGCTCCATGAATCACCTCCATAGGCTACCCTCACTCCTTCCTCCTGCTGGTCTCTTGGTCGTCCTCCTCCTCCACCTCTACCCTGACCCGAAGAAAAAAAACATCCTTCCTGTTTCCTGTCCTCCGCTTAATTCCCCCATCCCCTGTGATTGGTCTCCTTTCCCTTGCCAATATCACCCTATCTTCCCAATTCACCCAGAACATGTATGTCTGAGGAATAATCATGAAAAGGAGGCTAAGCACCACCCACTTTCTCCATGCGGGCTCATAGAAACCTGGAGATGCCTGCCACGGATGGCCAGTGTCCATGTTGGTTTGATAATCTGGGTCTCCAGGTAATTCTCTTAAGGTACAAGGAGTCTTCTTCCCTTTTTTCCCCAGTGTTCCAGAGGGGTGGTCTAAGTGCTGCATAGGCTTGCCAATTATCTCTAGCAGCTCTGCAAGATCCTCTGCATGTTTCTTCTCTTTGCAGAAACTCTCTCTCTGCAGCAGACCTTTGCAGCGGTTAGATGATGTTACTTCTGTCTGCTGTGTTATTGCAGCTAGAGAAGCTCTGCAACAAACAGAAAAAAGACAGGAAAGTATCTGGCTTTAAAGGCAAGGCAGGAGATAGGGGTCTGCAAAAAAGAACATGCTGGCACAAGAGGGGGGCACTAATTGGGGCCCTTGTAGCTGAACTTGCCCTAAGGACTAGGGCTGGTTCTGGAGAACTCCATCCTCCCCCAACCCGCTGAAAAAGATTCCCCTCTCACTTTCACAAGACCAGGTTATAGACCTTGTCACACTGGCCTCCACAGGTGTCTGGGATATAGGCCTGAGCAAACTTTTGGCTTTCTCACCTCTACTGAGGCTGGAATATATCCCTTTGGTAGTTTATGACCTTTTCTCCTCCTCGATTGCTGGTCTCTGCCAGGGTATTAGATGTAGTACTCATCAGGCAAATACCGTTCTCTCCTCCTCTGCTTCTGTTATTTGTCAGAGTTTGAGATTTAGCCCTCCACAGGCTCTAGGATTTCCCCACTTCTATGTTTCTGCTCTCTGCCATAGTTGAATCTATTGCCCTCATTAGGTTTGTGCCTTTTTCTCTATGCCTCTTTTTTCTGGTCTCTGCCGGGGTCTGAGATATAGCTATCAGCAGGTTTCTCTCTCTCTCTAAGGGTTTGGGCTCAGCGAGGGTCTGCGATATAGTAGGTTCTTAATCTTCTCTGCTTGTCTGGTGCTAGTCTCTTCCAGGGTCTCAGATTTAGCCATTAGTAGCCACTTAACTTTCTAACCCTCTGTGGGTATTTTCCCTATCAATGGCTGAGGTATAGCCCCAGCAAGCTCTTTCTCTCAAGTCTTTTCTTCTGGTTTCTCATAGTGCCTTTTATCCCCTCTGGCTCTCCTTCTCTACTCTCTCTGCCTTCATGGTGCCAACCCAGTGTGTGAGAAGCCCTGTCGGGCCTGAAGCCCTTTTATTTAGTGGATGATAAATGTGATTGTACTATCTAGTGTCTAATGTGTTGTTCCCCCTTTCTTCCAAGTCCCAGTCAATGGTTGATTTTTCCCTCGTTCCAATCTTTCCCTAATTGGTGTTGCGCTTAATCCCCTACGTGGTTTCTGTTCTTTGAACCAGTCCTACGCTTTTTCGAGTGTAGTGTAGGAAAGGGGTCAACCTTTGGCTAGAAGGGGCGATATGCAGCAACAGTTGGGAAAAGTTGCAACACGTGGTGGAGGACTTGAGCCTGGGAATGGCAGACTACGGGCAGGTGCAGGTGATACATTAATTGAAGACCAACGTATTCCTGACCTGGCCTCACCCAGCAATGTTAGGTTTGATGTAAGTACAGGTGCAAGCATTAGGGGACGTTTACATTGTGATGCCAAGACACTTTTTTTTCCAAAGGGAAGGCATCTGTGGAAAAGGATTCACAACACATGGGCACTTAGAGTGGGGAAATGGAGAGAAGGGAAAACTAAACCATTCTAGACCTGCCAAGATCTAAAATTCTATGGCTTGTTGGAGGCATCTACCACTCCTAAGGTGTGAGTGGTGATTGCAGTTTGGTGTGCAGGGAGCTTCGCTAGTAGTGGAGAAAGCACTTTGGAAGAGGGTCTCAGGGCTGGGAGGCACCACATGTTCAGGCTCAGTGGAACCACAAGTCCCATCATGCAGCACAGTGTCAGCTACAAAATGGGGAAAATAGCCGAATTGTACAAGTAATCCATTTGCACTGTAAAATTTATGCAGGAGGAACACTGGGAGAAGGCACAGCATGAGGGTCTATAATGTACCAGGATTCAGGTGTGAATAAAATATTACCATGTACAGGTTGATATGATGGAGCAGTCAGAGCTATATTTGGAGGTCACCAGGGATACCAGTCACCACCAGTTATCTCTCCTCCTCCCTATCCACCTCCAGTAGGTGGCTGCTGATTGGGAAATTATGGTCCAAGAGATGGGAATACCCATACCAAGGCCCTCTTTGAGTCCCTGCAGGCTTTCATTGGATGGTAGGAGGTAAGGGGAGGGACAAGGGGTGGCATCTATTCCTCAGAGGAGAGCAGGGTGTTCGTTCTTTGGCTCACCAGATGTTTTGCAATACAAATCTCATCTCTAGCGAGCCTAAGCAAAAGTTAGGGAACAGGGGAGTCATAGTCCAAAACATTCGGAGAGCCACAGATTACAGACTCCTGGACTAGAAGTGGGAATAGACTGGAACGCTGGGGGAAGTGGAAAGAACAAACTGCCCCTGCTGCCATAATGAGTAGGTTTGCTATTGTGGCAGGTCTACCCACTGCTCAATCCCATCCAGCCAGGATGCCTTGTGTACCACAGATAGCAGAAGTTATGGTGCCCTCACACATTTCTCTGCCAAGATTTTCTTCATTCCACCCTATTCAGCAAAGGTGGGCTACTTAAATGCAAGGGAATTGCAGGGGACCGGGGGCAACAGGAAGCTGCTAGGCATGATTGGCTGTACCTTACATATGGTCCTGATAGCAGCCAATTGAGATATGATATTAATTCACATAAGGAGGCATTGTTGGAACATTTGAAGCTGAACCTGTCACATGATGGCATGTCAGGGTGTACATAGCATATGAGAATTATGCCTACCAATGGAGGCTTTAGTTGACATAAGATGACCGTACTTGGGTATGTAATACTGAACTTGACATTTGAGGGCAGCAAGTGGACCAATGCATTTTTACCTTACTCATGGTGAGTATATCATGCACCTGAGTCATTACCTGGCAAGCAATGGAATTACTGGTGCACTTGAGACAGATATTTGCAGTTCCCAGCAGCACATGGACAGGCAGACTGTGTCTTGAAAAGGGTGACAATGCCGGACATATAAGGCCAAAAGATGGCTTAGGGGGCATTACTTGCCAAAAGATGGCTTAGGGGGCTTTACTTGCCAAAATATGGTAGTATGTGGACTTTTCATATAATGGCTTTATGTATTTATTTCATTTCTTTATTGAGCATTTGTATGGCACCTATACAGCCAAGGTGTTTCCAGGTGCCACAAGGCAAGGGGGTGGGAGTATAGAGGAGAACAACAATAACGGTCCTACTAGGCCTTGTGACATTTGGATTGTGCAAGTGGAGAAAAGGAAGTGCAGGGGGAGGAGGCAGGTCAGGGAGGAAGGATGGATAAGGGAGAGGTGGAGGGGGAAGTGCAGGAGGGAGGTGGCCCAGGGACTGGGCAAGTGCTACAAGGGGCCCAAGAGGGCAAGTGCCCAGGGAACAGGGGTGAGGGTCAACTAGAGCGAGGACGGGGATGAACCAGACTCAGTAGGCGAGTCAGGGAAGGGTGCCTGAGTGCAAGTGCAGGTTATAGGGGTGCTGGGGGAAACTGGTTGAGGAGGGCCTGGCCTCTTTGAGATTCATGAGGGACCAGGAAACCAGTTGCATCGGCAGGGGGACATTAGCAAGGGAGGGGGAGAGAAAAGGAGGGGGAGAAAAGGAAGATCTTGAGGAGCTTCCTGAACTTAAGGAAATCTGACTCAATTCTGAGAGGGGCTGGGAGGCTGTTCCAGAGGGAAGCTCCTGCTGAAGAAAGAGATATAGCCCCTACTCTCTGCTTGGAGAAATGTCAGACCTGCAGAGAGTAGGAGCTTGTGGACTGAAAGACTCTAGCAGGGAGGTATTTAGGCAGAGAAAGCTGGATGTAGCACGGTCCCAGGCCCCAGAAAGCCTTGCGGATGATGCAGAGAGTTTTGAATTTGATCCTTGCAGCCACAAGGAGCCAATAGAGAGAATTTAGGGTTGAGAGATGCAGTCCCTGGGCTTGAGGCCAAGGATAAGTGACACAGTCCAATTCTGGATTAGTTGAATCAGGCGGAGGGCAGAAAGAGACAGATTGAGGAAGAGGCTGTTGCAGTAGTCCAGCCTGGAGAGAACCAGAGCTCTGTAGACAATGAGTTTCTGGGGGAAGGTGAGGAATCCGCAAGTGCCTCTGAGGAGGTGAAGCTGAAAGTGGGCCTTCTTGGCAAGGTCAGCGATATGAGGTGAGAAGGAGAGAGAGGAGTTGAAGATGACACCCAGGTTGTTTGCCTCACACGAGGGTGAGGGCAGGGGGCCCAAGGAGGGCAGCCAGAGAGTATGAGAGAAGAAGGGGGCAGGAGTCCCAATGAGAAGGATCTCAGCCTTACTGGCATTAAGGCAGAGATCATTAGCAGCACAGCATGTCTGAATAGCAGTCATACAGTCAGGAATGAGAAAGGATGGAAAGGAGGTAGAGGAGGGAAGCTTAAAGGAGAGCTGTATGTCATCAGCATAACACTGGAAATAAGGAGAGAAGGTGGAGATCAAGTGGACAAGAGGGACAAGGTAGATATTGAAAGCCTAGGGCAAGAGGATGGAGTTCTGAGGAACACTGCAAGTAGAGAGTGAGTTGTAGGAGAGAAAGGGGCCTAGTTGAACATCGGAGGGTCGATCAGAAAGGAAAGAGGTCAACCAATCCAGTGCCTGGTCCATGATGCCAAGGGTATCATGGAGCAGATTTAAAAGGATGGCATGATTGACAGTGTCAAAGGCAGAGGACAAATCGAGGAGGATGAGAATGGAAGGAGAGTTGGAGTCGAGGTTTGAGAGCAAGCCATCACAGGTGGAGAGTGTCTTGTAGCCCTCGGGAAGGAGAGTGTCAAAAGCAGTGAGAGAGCTAGCATTGAACCACATCTCAGTGAGGGTGAGGATGTCTAGGTCAGCATCTTCAAAGAGTTGACAGATGTCAGAGGAGTGTTGAAGAGTAGAGAGATAATTGAGGCTAGCTAAGAGAAGCACATTCCTGCCTTTAAATGTCTTCTGAGTAGGGGTACAGGGATAGGTACACCTGCTGGTAGGGGCAAAATGGCCAAAGAGGTGGCAGGTGGCGGAGTGGCAGGAGAAGGGAGGAAGTTAATGAGTGATGGAAGATGCCTGTCAAGAAGGAGGAGGTTGGGCTGAGAGCCCTGGGCCATGATAATGCCATTCTGGTAGACAGGAATGATGCACCTGGAAAAGGGAAATGTGGCAAGTGCCCTTTCCATCTGGTTCCACCATTAATGATCAAAGAAAAGAAAGAGGAGAGGACTGAGGCCATATGGGGAAGTCCATAGGTTTGGAGAGGGAACAGCAAAGAGGATGTCAGTAATAGTCTGCCTAGTCAACTCACTGCCAATAAAGCATGTTTATAAATTCAACTGAAACTAAACCATACTGTAACCTTGCAATTACTATGTGTACCATGTTTGTTGTAACCACTAAACTAAAACAGCTGCCCTGTAACCACTATGCCAGCTACTGCCTGTAACCAATATGTTCACCACTTTCATTGTAACTATCAAGATTGTTTGTAACAGCGCCACGATGGACAAGGGCTGTTGTATGCTATATAAATACGCATAAATAGTTAGCAATGGGCAGGCCTGGGTTAGAGACCAGCAGACCCTGCTTAAACTTTTTCCTTCCAGGCTTCAAAAAGAGAGGGAGGATAGGTAATAGAGTAGCAATTAGAATAGATAGTGGAGATGGAGAACACCATAGGGGGAGTGGGCAGAGGGACACCCAGGACAGAGAGAGAGAGAGAGAGACAGAGAAATAGACAGTGCACAAAGGAACTCGCCAGGCGGCCTAGCAAAAAAACAGGCACATGTGAATCAGGTAATTTAAGCACGCATTTAAACAGGGCAGCAGATTTAAAAACACCCAGATTTGAATTTAAAAAATAAAGGAAAATTACTAACATTTACGTACCTGGACATATGGGGCTGTATCCTCCATATTGTGCCTATAACTTACATGTAGGGCTTGCATGGCTTATATCTCAGTGTTTGTTATGGCACATGGATTTCAGCGACATGAGGGGGCATTAGGTAGAACTATTTGCATATAGGAAGCTGCACTTTTCATATTACAGCATTGTCTGGGCATGTGAGGCTGTATTTAACATATGGCAGTGACCATGCCTGGCAGGCTATAGGTGGCATATGCCTTTAACTGTCCATATGAGGCTGACGTGGCATATGGCAGCAGTGCATCCATCCTATAGTACGTGAAAGCAGCGTTGGACATTTTGGACTGTTTTAGTACTCAAAGTAGCAATTTCATTGATGCTATTTTGACCTCAAAGTATCCTGATTATATGCCTGATATAGCCATTCTAGATGTCTTGACCACTATGTGTCTCCTTGCCATGAAACCGGGGATGAAGTACTTACATGCCCTTTCCACAATGCGCACAGATGCATCATTCCCCGGTGCATACGTGTTCTGGGACGTGTCATAGCTAGAGATTTGGTGGACTGAATGTTAGAAGAATGAACTGGGGGAAGCGAGTAGAGTAGAATTCTGGGTTCAAGTCCCATCACTTATGCATAATGTTTTTTTATTCCAGTCATTTAACAAAGACACTAGTTAAATGATGATGGCATGACTTAATGGATGCTGCACCAGTTAATTGACAGAGCTAAAAAATGAATTAAAGGTGAGCATTGGTTATGTAGAGTTTGCTCCAGTGAAAGAACATTAAGAATAACCTCATATTCAGTTAAAAATGAGCAGGATATATTTGACTGAGGACATCCTTTAAAATGTTGCTTAATATAAAGTTATTCAAAATGTTCTTTTCAAAGATAAAGCTCTACTTCAGTGATGCCATCTTAGACAGTCATATATAAAAAAAGAGGAGAAATAGCTTCGTACTTGATAAAGTTCCCCTGTCTCTATCATAGAGCAACTTGCCATTTTAGGCATGAATATAAAAAAGAAGAGAAATTGCTTCATACTTGATAAAGTTCTTTTGCCTCTATCAAAAAGCTATACTCATGAGATTTCGCTGGAACTTGCTCCCAACTCTTGAGATTCTGAATTGGTGGGGAACGGTGAACGCTGAGGGTGATTGTTGCAGATTTTGTAAGAATATGGAAACACATGAAACGAGACATTTAATTTTAGAATTGCGGTCACTGAATGTCTAGCAAATGTCTTATCTGGGTAAATTGTTCTTGGTAGTAAAATGGTTAGACAACAACTCACTCTGGCGCAAATGCCTATATTCTGAACATGCATCTGAAGGCTTGGCAGTAGCCAGTTCTTTCAAGTCTATTGCTCTTACATTTTTTGTATGAGTTTGGGCGAATATGATATTACGCTGAGTGACCAAATCAAATGTTTTATTTGTTCCTTGTTTTTATTTATTGGAATTTTTTCTTTTAGTCTTGTTTTATGTTTTAACGGTTTGTATAAACTGTATACAATCATTTAAAAATAAAACATGTCCTGTTTTTAGTCCGGCCAATGAACTAGTTTAGTCTGCATAAAGCGATATCATCTTCAATAAACATGTACTAGACAGTAGGTACTTAAAACCTACCAGGCATATGCAGTGCACATTTGGCTTAGCAGTACAGTTTGTGTGTCATGAACTTCAGATCACGCCCCTTTTGGACCTCTTGGTCCTTGTCTCAACGGGGCTTACATTCCGTACTACTTCCAACATGGCCGTTCAGAGCTGTAGCCCTTGCTCGCTCCATGCGCTGAGCGCGGTGTGATCTATTTATAGACCACGCCTTCCGCGGCTCTGCATGTCTCAATGCTATTGCAGAGTAGCCCAGACGTGTGTTCGTAGCTTGCGGTATTGTTTCCTTTGTCACAGTGCTATTACCCACTCCTGTCCCCTTCCTGGTTCCGGGCATTTCTAGCCTTTCCCAGTCTCCCGGATTCCTGGACTCCGCGATCCCGGAACTAAATGCAACCTGGAACCAGATGAGACTCGAGCAGCGCTGTTCAAGACGAGGAGCGTTCGCAAGAAGGCAGCGATCAAAGACACCGGCAAACACCGGACCCAGGTGAGAAGGGGGGGGAACTCCTTGACAGTTTGAGACGCCACCCGATCCAACCTAAACACAAGATGGAAGCCGCTGTGCAGGACTTAATGCGACGCATGCAAGAATTATCAACCGAGGTTCAAAATCTTAAGGCGGAAAACGCCGCACTCAAACAATTGGTCTTGTCCCGGGATTCTGCTACAAAGGAGGGTGCCCTGTTGGGCGGTATTGTTGAAAAGTATGATGGTTCGGCAAAAACACTTTGCGGATTCCTGGATTCATGTCTGGTCCACTTTACCTTTAAGCCCTATTATTTCTCGACTCCTAGGGCTAAGGTGGGTTTCATCATATCCCACCTTTCCGGCAACGCCTTAACTTGGGCAACACCCCTTGTTAACTCAGGTGATGCCCTCCGAGACGACTACGATGGGTTCATACAGGCTCTTAAAGGCATGTTTGACTGTCCAGAGCAGGTCTATACTACCCAAGAACGCTTGCTGGATTTTCAACAGGGCTCCCAAGATATGTTCACTTATGTGACCAGATTTAAACAATTGGCTAAGGAAGCAGACTGGTCCTCTGAGGCTAGTTTTACCCTGTTCAGGAGAGGCCCAAACGATGAGATCAAGGATGAAGTGGCCAGGGTGGCCAGACCAAATTCATTCCAAGCACTAATGGACCTGGCCTTGCAAATAGACTTTCGCATCCAGGAAAGGAAGGCTGAAAGGAAGAAATCCAAGGGAAACCCACCCAAGACGTCCTTTGAGAGCACAGCCAGAACGGACGCAAACCCAAGTCCAGTCCTAGAACCTGAACCCATGCAAATTGGAGCCTTTCGTGGACCCATATCACCTCAAGAAAGATTGAGAAGGATCCATATGGGTTTGTGTATGTATTGTGCTTCAGACAAACATTTGGTCAGGGAATGTCCTCTGGCACCTCCTCTGCGTTCAGGAAACGCCAGCTCCCGATCTTAAATGGAGCAGAGATTCGGGAGAGAGATGTTTGCTCCACATCAATTCCATCCTTGAACTCTCCTGGACAAAACAGTTTGGTGATACGATAGGCCTTCCTGTCGCCCTCCAAAGACAAGACCTATCCCATTCTGGCCTTGGTGGTTTGCGGAGCTATGGGAATTTTCATTGATCAAGACTGGGTTGTTAGTCATCATATTCCGTACGAGACACGAAACACCATGCAGCCGGTGGAAGCCATTGACGGAAGACCCCTCTCTTCAGGACCCATAAGCCTGCAGACTAAAGAGATCCAACTTTCTATAAACCATCATCAAGAGCGGATTACATTCGACATCATTAAGTCAGCCCATTACCCCATGGTTTTGGGTATGCCCTGGTTACAAAAGCACAATCCGTATATCAATTGGACAGAAGGATCATTATTCCTGGGCTCAGAGATCTCTATGTCCCACTGTCTATCCCTGGATCCCTCCTCGGTGACTTCTAAAGAACTACCAAGAGACCAAGAAACACCACTCATGGTTTCCAATGTCATACAAGTTCCAGAGGCCTATCAGGGATATGCTGATGTATTTTCTACTGCCATAGTCCAGGCCTTACCCCCTCACAGGCCTGAAGACTGTGCCATAGATACAGATCCCTCAGCTGTAATTCCTTTCGGCAGAATGTTCATTCTTTCCGAACCCGAGAAAATGGCCCTTCGGGAATACCTAGACACTAATCTTGAAAACGGCACCATAAGACCCTCGAAATCTCCAGCGGGTGCTTCATTGTTCTTCGTTCCCAAGAAGGATACCAAGGAACTCAGACCTTGCCTCGACTATAGAGGCTTAAATCAATGCACCCTCAAGGATCGGTACCCACTGCCCCTGATCTCGGATATCCTGGAAGCTGTGAGAGGAGCCGTAATATTCACCAAATTGGATCTGAGGGGTGCCTACCATTTGATCCGTATCCGGGAAGGAGACGAGTGGAAGACCGCCTTTAGAACACCCTTTGGTCACTACGAGTACCTGGTCATGCCCTTTGGACTAGCCAATGCCCCAGCAGTAGTCCAATGTTTTATGCATAGGGTGTTCTCTGATATGTTGTTTCTCTTCGTCATTGTCTATCAGGACGACATATTGATTTTTTCCAAAGACCCTCTGAAGCATGAAGGACATGTTAAGGCAGTTCTACAAAGACTCCGGGAACATCACCGCTTAGCCAAGCCTGAAAAATGTTTGTTTCACGTTACCTCTGTGCACTATCTGGGATTTATCCTTAGTCCAGAGGGGATTGGCATGGACCCTTCAAAAGTAAAAGCCATTCTCGCCTGGCCTACTCCCACATCCGTGAAACAAATCCAATCCTTCCTAGGACTAGCCAATTTCTACCGGAAGTTCATAGCCACCTTTTCCGAGATTGTACAACCCATAGTGGCTCTGCTAAAGAAGGACACCCCATTTGTCGGGTCAACATTACAAGAAACTGCATTTCAGCGTTTAAAGACTGATTTCACACAAGCTCCCATTTTGGCTCAACCCGATACAAGTCGACACTTTTTAGTGGAAACGGATGCCTCTAATTACGCTATAGGAGCAGTGTTGAAGCAGAAGATGGAGGACGATTTGGAAAACCCTGTTGCTTATCTGTCAAGAACCTTAACTCCTAGTGAAACGCACTACTCCGTCCTAGAAAAGGAACTCTTAGCCATTCGCCAAGGCTTCACAGAATGGCGACACCTACTTCTGGAAGCCAGACATCCTGTCCAAGTCCGTACTGATCATCGAAACCTTCAGATTCTACAGTCACTGGAGTGCAGGAACAGTCGTCAGGCGCTTTGGGCCTACTTTTTTGCCCAGTATCAGTTCCACATTACCCATGTCCCTGGATCACAGAACCTGATCGCTGACGCCTTGTCTCGCCATCCTGACTACGTGACCACTGAAGATAAGGCATTTCCTAAAATGTCCTCTCCCACGATCTTCGTAGCCCAAGCAGTTGATCTCCTGGAAGAAGTCAGATCGCAAACTCAATCCTCAGAATTATGGAAGGACATTTCAACACAAAATCTCTGGAAATTAAGAGCCAAGGAAGGCTACTTATTCAAGGACAATGCACTACTCATTCCTACACGGAAGTTACAGCAAAAAATAATAAACCTTTGTCATGACACACTCCATTCCGGGCACCGAGGTATCACCAACACCCTCCGTCTTATACAGAGACAGTTCTGGTGGCCTAAAATGAAGTCTGACATACAGCAATACATCCAGGCTTGTATAACCTGTGCCCAAAATAAACATAACAAAAACATACTCTACCCTCTAAACCATGGGAAATCATCGCTACAGACTTCATAGTGGAGTTACCACCTTCCCGAGGATATACTTCCATCATGGTCACCATAGATTTGTTTACCCATATGGCCCATTTTATGCCACTGATGAAACTACCCTCCTCTTCAGAGCTAGCTGGAATATTTCTGGAACACATATTCCAACTACATGGGCTTCCTTCCAAGATCATATCTGACCGGGGTCCTCAATACATTTCACAATTCTGGAAACACCTCTGTCGGGTACTAGGAATCCAACGTGCCCTCTCTTCAGGATATCACCCCCAAACCAACAAAGCCACAGAACATGCAAATCAGACCCTGGAACAATATCTCTGATGTTTCGCCACCAAGGTCCAGGATGACTGGTCTCTCCTGATACCCGTTGCGGAATTCGCTTACAACAACTCCGAACACTCAGCGCTACAGACCAGCCCCTTTTATTGTAGCCAGGGGTTCCATCCATCGGTCTTACCCTCGGTTCTTCCTTACCCTACACCAGTACCTACTGTTGACTCCTGGATCGAAACTCTTATCAACATTCACTGGGAGGCTAAAGAACACTTAGAGAAAGCCAGATCACAGACCAAGAGGTATGCGGATTCCAAGAGAAGATCAGGTCCTTCCTATACGGTCGGTGACCGAGTGTGGTTGTCATCAAAACTACTTCCCCGACACTTACGACCAAACAAGCTGGCTCCCCGCTACTATGGTCCATTTTCCATCAAGGAGATTATCAATCCTGTCTCATATCGAATCAAGCTACCTGACTCCTGGAAAAGAATTAATCCAGTTTTTCACACATCCCTATTGAAACCCTACATTCAATCCTCTCGAAAATCCAGTAGACCACCTCTTCTACTGGTTGACAACCAACTGGAATATGAGGTGTTCCGGATTTGTGACTCCAGGTATAAGCGAGGCCATCTTCAATACCTAATGGAGTGGAAAGGATATCCTCCTAGCGAAAGGACCTCGGAACCTATTTCAAATATCAAGGCTCCTCGGTTGCTCAGAAGATTTCACCTAATACACCCGGGCAAACCTGGAGGGAAAGGCCTTCGGAGGAGGCATGCTGTCATGAACTTCAGATCACGCCCCTTTTGGACCTCCTGGTCCTTGTCTCAACGGGGCTTACATTCCGTACTACTTCCAACATGGCTGTTCAGAGCTGTAGCCCTTGCTGTTGAATCTCAAAGGTAGGCATTTGTCCTGCTGCTCAAGTGTCTCAAATCTTGGTGGTTCGCCATTCACTGATGTACATCATGTTTTAGGCTTCTTTCCATCCAATGCTGTGTCTCAAACTTAGGCATTTCTCCCACTGCTTAATTAACTCAAATCTAGGTTGTTCGCCATTTATTGCTGTGTCTCATATTTGGGCACACTTCCTTTTACTGCTTTGTCTCTAGTGTCTCAGGTCTAGGTAGTTCTCTATTTGCTTCTGTGGGCCTCATTATAAGGCTGGCGCTCCCGTAATGAAGGGGGCCGGTACGGGACCGGCATCCTTCATTCCGGGAGTGCCGATTACGTGCTTCCCATCGCAGGGCCTGATTGCACGCCTGGTAAAACCAGGCATGCTTTCCGGGTCCCGCGAGGGGAAGAGGGAGGCAATAACAGGCCAGATGTAATCTGCCCGTTATTACCTCCCTCCCGATTCCCATTGAGCCCTATGGGGGCTCAAATGGGAATAGGGATGGGTTCCTGCAAGGAGGAATTACCGGGTCCTCCTATGTTGGAGGAACCCGGTAAGTCCCCATTGCAGGAACCCGGTAATGGAGCGCAGAACAGAGGCAGCCATGGAGCTAGTAGCTCCATGGCTACCTCCATTCTCATAATGTGGCCCTGTTTCTCAAAATTAGGCATCTCCCCCACTGTTCAAGTTCTGAAATGTAGGGAGTTCTCAGTTGCGAAACCACCCAATCGCTTTGGCATAGGAAAGCGACATTGCACATGAACTCCATCTGAGTTTAAGGTATGTATACATCGCACCACATATGTGGACACATGTCGCAGGCACGACTCCCATCCATGCACGCTAGAATACAGCTACGGCTATGACAAATCCGGTCTAGCTGCATGTGTAGGTGACCGTACTGAAACCCCTGACGTGCCTCAACACCTCTGCCCTTAGTATGCAGAGACAACCTACGACAAATTTCGGTCTAGCTGGACACACATCGAGTCTCCAGCACCTGCCCACATGTCTGACCTGTGGGTTGCTTACTGGAGCCTAGCTAGCCCTCCTAAATCCTAATCCTGGCAGAATGCACACACGCATCTTAAAATAATCTTTTAGAGCTTCCCATACCTGAACTTCAGTCTGCGAGGGCGTTCCAACCACAAAGCGCATTGAGGACATACAAATGGGGAAATGACGCTATATAAATGACAACTACAATACAATACAATAGAAGATAACATGACATGCAAAGTTGCTTTTAGCAGCATTGCCAGCACTGGGCCGCCCACTGCTTGCAGCCGATTCACTGACAAAAAGAGAAGCAAAGTCGATTTAGAGTCACATCTGGTAAATGCCCTGCGTTTGTGCATCATGATTCTAAAGACCCACATTAACAATGCAAAAGAGGTCCTTCCTTTTAATTCTCTATGGAGCAGTGATTACACATTTGCAGTGATTCATGTGGTCTCTGTTCTGGAAAGTAATACCAAAATGTTGCTAAGAACAACAAAATCCAGCCTGCTTGAGTAAATGATGTGGGACATTATCCTAATGAGACAAGAGACGCAGATTGCATGACTAGGTAAGGGTGCATGGGCTTTGCATTTGCATGATTAACGGGTGCCTTAATTACCTATTCTTCGCATCCTGGCATACCGTCCATGCCTTTGTCTGCAGAGCACGAAGAGCAGACTGTTTCTGAGCAAAGACTGCCTGTCTCAGGAATTTTAAATGCAATTTCGTTCTATGCTTTTTTTCCAGCCTTAGCAAAAGTTGAACATCGACAGGCACATGAGGTTGTGTGGCAAAAATCAATTTGGATAGGGTGACCAGACGTCCCAGACCTCCCCGGACAGTCCTTGGAAATCGCCCTTCGTCCCGAGAGTATTTTAATTTAATAAACCCCATCCCGGGGTTGGATGAGTGGGTGGCTATGGACCCAGTTTTTGCCGGGAACAGATTCAGAAATCCCAAAATCAGGAGTCCAGCGTGACTCTTCCTGCATATGAAGGTTTTTCACACCCCAATTTCCTCCCCCTTCCCTTCCCTGGACACTCTCCTCCAATGAGAGGAGTGTGCCTGTGGACAAAACCCTGCAACAGGCCAGCAAGTAACATAGAAGTAGGACTACCGTTTTATCTAAGTCATGTTTGTCTTTGCTGTAGTCCTACTTCTATGTCTATGCCCTGACCTGTTTTTTTTTGTATCTGCCCTTCAAGTTTTAATGGTGAAGCTGGGGAATGTGGCCCCAGGATTTCACTCTGAGGCAGAGGGTGGCTGGTCAGTATTAAGAAGCAATGAGCGGCTTCAGCAACAAGGTATTATAGACTCAGAGCTTCTGTTCCTTTTTAGACAAAGGCAGTCATACAATTCTGGATCTTCAAATTCGAAATCCTGTCAACTTTTGTAGAAGTCAAAATAATTATAATGTTGGGAGTAAATGATATTCGTCACAGTAAATAAGTCAGTTAAGCAGAAGGCAGCTTTTATGTTTTTCAAGCCTGAGGCACAAAGGAAGTCAGAGTGGCAGTTGGATTTGTATATGCCATAATCTGGGCAACTAATAGTTGGAGGGACTATGTTCCAGGAAAGCAGAATATGTCCCCTTTTTTAGTGGTAGTACTAGAAATTAAAAGAACTATATTGTTTGAACAATAATATTTATAGGCATTGTCAAATATCATAATTTAAAATATGGCTTTAAATGAATTCTAATATTCAATTAAGAGTGTACCAAGATAAAGCTAGCTGCTGGCAAATGAAGGTGAAGGGCCTAATCAAAAGGTAATGCAAATAGTTGAGGTGCTAATACCTTAATTAACAATCAATGATCCGAAAAGAAAAGAGGAAATGGCGAACCGCACTCCCGCGGGCCAGACACAAGTGCACTCTCCAGAAATCCAGACCAAAAATACACAGGCAGCATCTACAGAGTAAAGGTGTCTTTTAATATTTTAACAGTTTAGCAGTTTAAAATATGCATTGTGAAAAACCAATACAATGCATGGGCAGCAGCATAGAGACGAACAAAAAGCAGCACGCCATGGTGAGCAGCCTGCAAAACAACGCGTTTCGCGCTAACTCAGTGCTTGATCACGTGGGGGGAGGAAAGATAGAAGAGTACAAATACACATGAGGAACACAGTCCTACCACTATGTCTGTGACAACATTAGGTAATGACTCCATGTAGGCACAGTGGCGGCCATATTGGAAGGGGGTCCAGATGTACAAAAACATAGTAAAAATGGTACAGGTACTGGAACAAAACCCTATAAAGTGCAAGGGGGAGAGAAAAGCCGAGGTACTGATGGCTACAGATTGAATGCACAGTGCAAAAAATACATTTGACAGTAAAATTGGCAAGGAATTAGGCAAATACTGTATACCTGTACATAAAATCATTAAAGCTCCATATTTTCAATACAATAGCATATAAATGACAATTGTCCAGTGTTAAAACCTGCAAAGCATAGAAAAGAAAGGACCTAACCATAACACAGTATGGCCGTAAACGAAGTAACACAGCCTAATAATGGAAGCCAATTAGTAAATACTGTGTCCATTATCGAAACATGGGAAAGAAACAGCTAAATGTCCATCTGGTAATGCATAAAAGGGCTAATTAGATATTCTGTGTCCAAAAAGGTGCAAAGTGCCAATTCTTGACTAAAGTGCATTTAATGCAGCAAGACAGCAAAGTGCCTGTCCAGCCTCATAATTATGAGGATGTACTAGAGTGCAAATGCATCAGCAGCAAAAACCATACAGGAGGATCCAATATCCTTATCTAAAGTGCATACTAAGCAGCAAGACAGGAGTGTGTCTATCCACCCTCCTAATGATGAGGCTGTAATACAGTGCTAGTGCATCCGCAGCAGAACACATACCCGGTTGCCAATACCTGGGACTGGGGATGTCAGCGGACAAAAAATGTTAAAGAGCCCAAAATCACATAATGGAAAATAATTCAGAAAATAAAGCTGGAAAAGCCACTAGTTCAGAGCACAGTGAAAAGACCTCAAACGAATAATACAAGTCACAGACATATAGAGGGCGGTGTATAACCTTAAGTGAGATAAACATGACAGAACACAAGTGTGCCCCTCCCCATCTATTGCAAAATATACAGCTAATTAATAAATGAAGAGAAAGAAAGAGACAGGATGCAAAATAAAATAATCATCCAAAACTAAAGAAACCATACAGGTTCATAAGATTAAAGTCCAATTGGACAAACAAATGAAGGAACAAGATGCATGAAAAAGAGGCAAAATCAAAATAGGAACAACATTTCACACACAAGTATGTGAAAAACGACAGATCATCAGGTACCCAGAAAGGTGTACAACTCCTCGTCTACATTGTGCCCCTTTGGATACTTAGTATCAAAATCCAGAATAAATCTGGTTTCAAGTTGTCTCAATTTAAGTACCCGATCACCTCCCCTGGGGCGAGGAGGCACATGCGCCACTGCAAAGAAGGTTAAAATTTTCAAATTATTGTCATGTTCAGATTTAAAGTGCTTGGCCATGGGGTATGCTGGGTCAGAGTTCTTAATCGCTCTTAGATGTTGCAAGATTCTGAGCTTCAGTTTACATGTTGTACTCCCGACATACCATCTCAAACATGAGCAAGAAAGCACATACACGACAAAAGTAGTGTCACAATTAATAGAAAATGTGATCTTTTGCTGAGTTTTCGTGACTGGATGTGCAAATGATTTCTGTACAGTAGCATAGGCGTATGCCTTACACTTCATACATTTGGTAAATCCTGTTGGAGAGGCGGGGAGCCAGGTGGTAGAAGGCTGATTTTTACCGCCTGGAGGTAAAAAACTGGACACAAGTTTATCTCCAGAGAAGGCACATGTTTGTATGTCATGGTTGGAAGACTGGATAAAATAAACCTGAGATCACTGTCTAAAGTAAGAACATGCCAATGTTTTTCAATGATTTTCCGTATGTTATTGGAGGCAGTATCAAATGAAATAATGAGTCTAGGATCATCATTAGCAGCAATTTTGGGTTTGGTGTTGTACAGTAATTTGTCTCTGGACATTCCACGAGCTCGAAGATAAGCCATTTCAATTGTTTCTTTATCGTATCCTTGTTTCAAAAAATCCCTGGCTGTTAGTGCACAATGGTAATCAAAACAGGCAATGTTCATACAGTTACAGCAATATCAGATAAATTCACTGTAAGGGATGGATTTTTTGCATGATACCGGATGACAGCTGTTGGCATGGAGAGGTAAACCAGTGTTGGTTGGTTTCTTATGAAGTGCCGTCTGAATACCTGAGTTGTCCATCATTACGATGACATCCAAATAGACAATCTCAGACAATCTCAGACCGACTATGGCAATCAATGATATACATTTATAAAAGCTATCTATTAAATTAATATAATGGCAACAGTATATTTTTCGGGTTTGTAGTTATGAGAATTTGAATAACCTTTATAGAGGCTAAGTATTGAGCCAAAGTGGAGTTTCAATGGTGATTTCCCCTTAAGAAAGCCCAGCATTCATTAACACAAAGGACTGAAACATGTATATTACAGAACAATGTACGAACACACTGAAGTGATGTCAATTCACTAACCGTAAACATTTTTTGATGATGATTTGTTTGTGCTGAAAAGTCTATGTCTGTAATAATGTAATCTCTGTACCATCATTTCGGGGTCAATTTGTAAATGAGTCCATAAGGCGCAACATTGAGATTACATAGTTGTCCAATCGTTCGAATACCTGCAAATGTTGATAGTGTAACAATAATATGTTAAAGTAATGCCATGCTTCAAGTTGTTTACATTATTTTCAGTACCTTTGATATTTTTAAAACAATTAATATGGATAATCCATTCATCTTCCAATTAAACAGTGGCCATGAATTTCAAGGTTTTTCTTTCCCCCTCCCTTTTCTGATGTATCTAATGAAACAGTAACAGCAATGCTTGTGGATTTGTTGCAAACAGAGGCATCCTTCTGCATTTGGCCTGAGATGTTCGCTCCCCAGGAGCTTGATGACAGCGAGAAAAGTCATTGTACAGGGAATGTCGATGCATTGGGTAATTTTGGGGGTGGGTAGTGGAATATGTCTCATGATGAACTTGGTGTCTGAGGCCAGATGGTGTGGGGGCTATGGCACTGTGACCCCAGGGCATCTCTAATGATTTAGGTAACATTTTACCTGCATATTCTTGCCACACTTGTTACCCCGAATAATGGGAACCAATTCAAACTTAGTTGGTCATCAAAAAGAACAAGATTAAAACATTAGATGCACATACAAATAAGACCGAATGGAAACAGGAGAAATAGGCTATGAGGTAGTCCCTCCAAGCCCATACAATTGCACATTTCTCATAAATTCCCACTGCTAGCCTAAACGTCTTTTAGGTGATGGCGGGACTCGCGAAGTGAGGGAGGGAAGGGCCCATCTATTAACTGCATCTGTTATATTGAAAATATGCTTCTTCATATCTCTATCAGTCTACAGTTTACAATTCCACATTCTAGTATGACAAGCATTGGAAAAAGCATCAGTTTTGCCTTTTTCGCAGGCATGGTATAGGCATTTGGCATGCAGTGACATAATGGTAGTACGTGGTCATATGCTGGCAACACATGAACATGGTGTGATTACCTAGGTATTTGATGCCAGTGCCTGGAAAATAAATGTTTGTACCTATAAGCAAGCCACAACTGTTGGCTTTGTCAATGCTCATATTTAACAGGAATTCAGTGGAAGGAATAGTGATAAATCCAGTGGCTGAAGGCAAACTTGGTTAAGACAGTTCTATTGCACAAGTAGCACATTCAGTGTATGGACTACAAACATCAGGGCATTTGTGTATCAGATTTAGAAAACAGAACAACCAAAAACAAGGAACCAACCAACCATAGTGTGTGTCATCTGAAATGGAAAAGGGCGGGAGAAAGCACAACAGGATGCGAGAGATCTCAGCATTATCAACCTCACTGAGAAGTAGTCCTTTTTGGTGAATGTGCATCTATGAAAGGAATGACGGCTACATGTGTTGGTATGTGCAATAATGTCACAGTGCTAGAAGGTATCCGAGCGATAAAGCAACCAGTTTTGTAAGTGGTCTCATTCCAAGGAGTAATTTCCGTCATCAATGTCGCGCTGTCCCAAGTGAATAAGGACTTAATGTCACATGGTGCTTCCGTTGACCATGCACAAATTGAAGCGGATAGAGTTGGACTATTGAGTGACATCCACTCTGTGACTACACGGCTCACAGCGAACATGCAGCCCAGCCTTATACATTTGTGTTCATCCTTGTTGGGGGGTTTAGACCTAATAGACGAATCACCCTCGCGGGAAACAAGTCCCTCCCATAATTCTAACATTAGAGATAGCTTCCTTGTATACTGAAATTATAGTCCACTTTGTGATGAGTTTCCTCAGCTCCCCGGCCTAAAATGCGGGGAAGGCAATCCACCAGGGACTGCGCTGGTAAATTTGCTAAAACACTGTGACTCCATAACGGTGGATACAGAGGGGTCATGCTGGGCATGGGCCAACTGGCTTGAAACAGACTGCAGCCTCTCTCATTTTTTTATTTTTTTTATTTAAGTGCATTTAGTTGAAGAAAAACAACCTTTTACACAGAACATGTATAAAAACCACATCATAATACATACTCTATACAGCAAATATAAAATCTTACAATTACAGTATAAAAACTCATCTTAATATACATAAATATGGCCGACATAAACATTAATTTCATTAATACCCATGTGCAAATTAATATCAGTATGGAAGGGAAGATTATTACATACTCAAGTGTTTCATTTAAGAGGGTGCAGCATCTAGCATAACCTTTACACGCAGCCATGTATGATAAGCTGCCGAGGTTACTACTAATGATTCCGCACCGTAGACCATACTCCAACAATCTCTCTAAACAATGGCGATTGAATGATTCCAACCATGTTGAGTTGAGAATTGAAATGATTCGAAAATGTTTAACTGGAATTCATGCTACTCGAATACATGGCCCTTATGGTAATACTACAGAAAAAAATATATATGATGGGGTGAACCAGTAGATGGAGGATGACAGGATTCTCTAACTCAATACATTTTTAATTTTTTTATCTAATTTTATTTATGAATCCAAAAATATATGAATGTGTATATCATTATCAATCTCAAATACATACAAATATTATAAAAATCAATATGAACACCAGACTAATATAAATTTCAGCTCACACAAAAAATGTCTCTGTCACTCATTCACACACACACTTTCAAACCAACAACAGCTCTCCACCTTTCTTAATACAGATGTCACTATCTGTTCGTTACAATTCCAAACAGCTTTCTTGGTCGACACGTGTTTCGGTCATGGAAATGGGCACTACCACTCTTGCCCTTCTGTTTTTCAGACCCTCATCAGGATGTGAAGCAACGCTCTTGTTAAATCTTGCCTTACATGGACTGGAGTGAGCCACATCATGCATTAAGGATATGATATGGCATTTGTAACGCGCCTATACACAGGTGTTTCAATGTGATGGTGTTTCAGGGTCCAAACACATGTTGTAAGAGAGTGTGTGTGTGTGTGTGTGTGTGTGTGTGTGTGTGTGTGTGTGTGTGTGTGTGTGTGTGTGTGTGTGTGTGTGTGTGTGTGTGTGTGTGTGTGTGTGTGTGTGTGTGTGTGTGTGTGTGTGTGTGTGTGTGTGTGTGTGTGTGTGTGTGTGTGTGTGTGTGTGTGTGTGTGTGTGTGTGTGTGTGTGTGTGTGTGTGTGTGTGTGTGTGTGTGTGTGTGTGTGTGTGTGTGTGTGTGTGTGTGTGTGTGTGTGTGTGTGTGTGTGTGTGTGTGTGTGTGTGTGTGTGTGTGTGTGTGTGTATATATATATATATGATGGAGACATTTTTAGTTTGAGCTGAAATGACTAGTGAGCTGAATTACTAGTGCCTAAGGAAATAAAAATGTATGCAAATGAAAAAGTATAGCTATGCGTCTTTCATTTGTCTACATTTTAGAAATGTGCAGATCATCTTACCCACAAATGTGACCTATGCATTTCAAGGCTGTGTGGCAGCAGGCACAGAAGATTTGCTGGCTGTACATCCAGTAGTGTCAGGACAGCACTCCCAACAATAATGCATGATAGGCTGAGAGTGCACTGGCCAGTCATTGTGAAATGTTAAAAAAAACATTTCTGTCCCTTTTTGAGGGATAGAAATGCAAGTTGGACAGCAGCGGTAGTCCATTTATTTATTTCATTTGTTTACAGCCCCTAGACCCGTAGGTATCACAACACTAGTAAATGGTAGGTAACATAGTAAACATTAGTCTAATAGTCAAGGTACTGTAGGTAACAGAAGGCCTGGTAATAGTCTTATTCGTATTTAGTGAACAACCAGGTTTTCAGTCTTTTCCTGAAGAACGTATATGAGGGTTCATCCTGGATGTGAGGCGGGAGGGTGTTCCACAAAGTGGGAGCAATGACTGGGAAGCTCACTCCCCCTGCTCTTTTTCTGTTGTACCTGGGAGAGGATAAGGCAAGGCTGGACGATGAGCGCAGAAAGTGCAGCCTAGATTTTCTCAAAATGTGCTGGATGAGAAAGGGTGGTGCAGCGTTATGTATACAGCAGTGTGTGATTGATAGGATCTTAAACTCCTGGTCTTTCTGAACCCCCCTGGTCTTTCTGAACTGTAGTCTGCCTGCAACCATTTGGTCCCCTCCTGTCAGATGGCCCCCACCACTACCAGGACTCTTATTTTTTCCCATGGATCTTCTGCTTCCACCTAGCCCTCTGACCTGTGACTCGCCTGCCCTCCTTGTCCCACCCTACCTTGGTCCCTAGCTGCCTTACTCCGAGTCCTTCCGGTTTGTGCCCCCTGGCCATATCCCGTTCCCCCTATTCTCTCCTTGTGCTATTCCTCCCCTATTGACACCCTCTCCCTCCATTTCAATATTTCTCTCTCTTCATCAATGCACCTTCTCCCTTTCCCTCCACTCTCTCTTCAACCCCCCACTCTTTCTCCCTCTGTCAAGCGCATTACCAGACTCCTCTCTCCTCGCCCTCACTACACTCCGTCCTCCATCTCCCCTCATTCCCTCCACCTCCCTCTCCTTATTTCCTTTCCAATCTTCCACATGTCCATCCCACTGCTTTACCCCCTCTTCCACTCATCCCATTCCCTTCCTGCCACCCCCATCGCCCTAACCTTATCTTCCCCCCTATTGTCCAACCCTCCAGTTTTATCAACATTGCTCTCTGGAATGCTAGATCTATCTGCAATAAAACCGCTACTGTTTTGGACATGTTATTCCGACTCAACCTACATTTCCTCTGTTTAACTGAAACCTGGGTCCTTCCTCACAACTCTACTGTCCCTGCCTCTTACCACCCCCTTCCTCCTCCTCCTCTCATGTCCCACGCTCCTCTGGTCATGCCGGTGGCATTGGTCTCCTCTTCCACCCTAAATACCTTTCTTCCACCTCCTCACTGCCTCTTCCCACCTTCCCTTCCTTTGAATACCTATACAAATCCTTTACTTCCCCTCACCCTATCTCCTTTCTTATTATCTACCGACCTCCTGGTCCCCTTTCCTCCTTCTACAAAGACCATGACCACCTCCTCTCTCTTACCTCTCCCTCGCCTCACTGTACTTGGCGACTTCAACCTTCACCTCCCTACTTCCCCTCAACCCTCCCTCTTATTTCCATCCTTGAATCCTACCTCCTCTCCCTTCTTCTCCTACTCATTCTTCTGGTTCCACTCTTGATCTCATTTTTAATTCAACCTATTCCTCCTCTCCCGTCTCTACTTTACCCAACTATCTCTCTGACCATGCCTTACTCTCCTTCTCTCTCACTCCCCCAACCTCCAGTACCTTCAACCACTTCCTTCTCTCGACGAGACCTCTGCAACTTTAGCCCTTCCCTCTTTTTCAACACCTGCTCCTCCTCTCTCCCTTCTCTTTCTGACTTCTCTTCTCTCTCGGTCAATGATGCCCTAACTTCTCTATCCTACTCTATTTCTTCCTCTCTTGATCAAATGTACCCCCTCTCTTCGTTTTGTCCCACTCGCAAACCCTCTCAAGCCTGAATTTCCCCTGACCTTTTGCCTATGCGTTGTCTCCTCCGTCACCTCGAGTGACGCTGGCTCAAATTTCCCTCTCTATCCAATAAAACCTCCTATTTCTCATAACCATGACTCCTGCCTCAGCTCTGCCAAACGTTCCTTCTTTTCTAACCTCCTCCACCTCCAAGCCTCTCATCCTCGCTGTATCTTTCAAACCCTCTCTCATCTTCTTTCCCTGCCCACTGATGACCCCTCAGCAGCATCTCCCCTCTCTCCTTCTGACTTCACTGACTTCTTCTCGTCTAAAATTCTCTCTTCGCCGAAACATTGACTCCTCTCCCTCGTTCTCCTGCCTTCCCTCTTCCTCCCACTCCCCTTCTGCTTACATGTCTGACTTCTCGCCTCTCACCCTTCTGACGTCTCCCTCCTTTCCAAATCCCATCCTACTGCAGCCCCTTCTGATCCTCTCCCCAGCCTCATTATTCCAAAGATGTACCCCCTTCTTATTACTTACCTAACCTCATTTTTCAATATCTCCCTCTCCTCTGCTATTTTACTGTTCGCTTTCAAGCATGCCACTATCATCCCCATTCTGAAGAAACCTTCTGCTGATCCCCTTCTTCCCTCAAACTTTCCTCCAATCTAGCGTCTCCCTTTCCTTTCTAAAATACTTGAATGCCTAGTCTACTCTCATCGGAACACCTTCACCATCCTTTCCCCACACTCTCTGGACAGCCTCCCTTTGCCCTCCTCCTACCCCCACCTACTAGGCTAAGAACCTCAGGGTCATCTTTGACTCCACACTTTCCTTCTCTGCCCACATCTCTGAGGTCTCTAAAAAGTCAAACTTCCTACTGCACCTCCTCAGAGGTACTCTCCCTTTTCCTCTCCTTCCCCCAGAAGCTCACTGTCTCCCAAGCTCTGGTTCTCTCTAGGTTGGACTATTGAAACAGCCTCTTTCTAAAACTACCTGCCTCTGCTCTCTGCCCTCTGCAACTAATCCAGAACAGGACTGCGTGACTTGTCCTTGGCCTCAATCCCTGGGATTGCATCTCTCCAGCTCTGAAATCTCTCCATTGGCTCCAAGTGGATGCAAGGATTGCATTCAAACCCCTCTGCATTATCCACAAGGCTTACTGGGGCCTGGATCCAAAATCTCTTCAGCTATCCCTCCGCAAATACCCCCCCTCGCGAGCTCTTTGCTCCTCTACCTCTAACTCCCTCAGGGTCAGTTGTTTTTCAAAGAAACGGGCAGGGGGTAGAACTCTGTCCTCAGCTGGGGCCTCCCTGTGGAATAAACTTCCTGCCACTCTAAAATGTGAGGAGAACCATCTCCGGTTCCAGAAGCACCTCAACACTCTCCGCTTTGCTTCTGTCTTCGCTCCCCTTGCTGCTGATCTGTTCTCTTGGCACTGCCCACCAGGCCACCCTCTGCCCCCTGGGCCAGGGTACCTGCTCACCCTGCCACCATCCTGCACTGCCTCCTGGCCACCCCTTGCACTGGGGTCTGTATATGTACCCAGACAGTCCCCCACACCCCAATTTCTTTTTTGTCTGCACTTATCAGACTTACCCAGTCTGCTGCCGTAAACACAGCACTTGTCACTTGCTGGCTGCACTACCACTGTTTATTGCCTCAATTATCCATCTATTTATTTTTATTTATTATTATTTATCTGTTTCTCCTCTGCCCCGCACTTTCCACTCTCCCCCTTCCATGCACTTTTCCCCTTTCCTTTTCCCATGCACTTGCGCGCTCTCAATGTCACTGGGACTAGTAAGATCGCTGTTGTGTTCTCCACTGTTCCCCCCCTTGCCTTGTCGCACTCTGAAACACATTTGTATGAGCGCGATACAGATAATATATCATATCATATCAGCTCTCTGATTTTGTCAACAACCTTTCTCTCCTTCCCTCCTCTCAATCTGGCTTCCGCCCTAAACACTCCCCTGAAACTGCTCTCACTTATGTTCTCAATTCCCTCCTCTCTGCTCGCTACTCTAAGCAATCCTTGGTCCTCATCCTCCTTGACCTCTCTGTTGCCTTTGATACCGTCCATCACCCCTTACTTCTCAATACTCTTTCCTCTTTTGGTTTCAAAGGTTCTGTTCTCAACTGGCTCTCCTCCTACCTTTCCTACTGCTCTTCTGCTGTCTCTTGGGCCGGTCGCACCTCCTCTACTCTCCTCCTAGACTACGGCGTACCCCAAGGCTCTGTTCTTGGGCCTTTTCTATTCTCTCTTTACACCTCCCTTCTTGCTCTTATCAACTCTTCCTTCTGAATTTCTCACCATTTATATGCTGATGACACCCATCTCTTCCTTTCCTTCTCTTCCTTCACTCCTGATCTACACCTTAATCTCTCTTCCTGTTTTACTACTATTAAAAACTGGATGTCTTCCCATGTTCTCTCTCTCAACACTGATAAGACTGAAGTCCTATTCTTTCCCTCTAACACTCTTCTCCCTCCCTCTCTTCCTCCTTTTATTCACTTTCCCCCCTCTAATTTCTCCAACTCTGACCACACTCGCAATCTGGGCACCACCTTTGACTCCTCCCTTTCCCATCACATTTCTCTTACCTCTCACGTCTGTCGCTACCACCTTTTTAACATTCATAAAGTGCGTTCCTCTCTCACCTTCCACGCTACTAAACTTTTAATCTCCTCCCTCATCTTCTCCCGCCTCTTCTATTGCTCTTCTATCCTTTTTGTTTGGACTCCCTGCCTCTCATCTCGCCCCCCCTCAAATCCCTCTACCACTCTGCTATCCGTACCCTCTGTCTCCTTGCTCCTCATGACTCCATTTCCTCCTCACTCTCTTACCTTGGCTGGCTTCCCTTTCATTCCAAACCTAAATTCCACTTCCTTTGTCTTGTCTTTAAATCTCGTTACGACCATGCTCCCCCTTATCTCTCCTCTCTCCTATCATTCTACACCCCTTCCCGCTCACTCCGTTCTGCCGACCTCTTCCTACTTTCTCTTCCCCCTCCCCAATGTGCACCTTCTCGCTTTCGCTGCTTTCAGCTCCTTGGCCCCCTATATTGGAACTCCCTACTTCTCTCTATATGTTCCATCCCCACCCTTTCCTCCTTCCGTGCTTCCTTGAAATCTCTCCTTCTCCATTCCCCACCCTGAAACCCCTCTTTCTCTCCCCATGTCTCCCCCACTTACCTCTCCCTACCTACTTCCTCTTCTCCTACCCTCCAGTGTTGCATATCTTACAGGCAAATTGCTCTCTACACTGTGTTTTTGGTTTGACTCATGTTTTATAAATTGCTTCTACTGTTATAATCTTCTATGTATCTTGTTGTTACATTTCAATGGTAGGGTGAGCGTACACATTTAGTGCGCCCCATAAATCGTATCATATCAGTCATGCACAGAACCGAGGATTCTCAACAGAAGAGAGACTTCTTGAGGAATATTTGGAATTGCTTTATTTGCAAATTACTGTAGCCTTTAGTGGATGACACGTGTTTTGGCAAAAATTGACTTGCCTTTCTCAAATCCAGGCTAAATATAGACATGACATAAACAAAAAAAATAGAAAAACATAAAGCATAAAAAGTCTCTTGACAAGCTGTTTCATAGATCACTATCACACAGTCACCAGAGTGATGGAAAGTGTTCAAAATTCAAATAACGCGTGGATGTGGGTGGTGACCCGTATTTTAACCCGTGCCTAGACAAGGTTTTGGAGGGAAGAAGGGGAAGGAGGAGTGAAATCAGAGACAGTGACAGGAAAATCCTGTAGAAAGCATTTTGGGATAAAAAAAAGCTAAATGGACATGTGTAGGTGGCTAGTGAGTATGAAAACTTGAATGGTATTTTATTATCAGGTGGTCTCTTACCCTTGCTCACTTGCGTGAATAGAAGCATAATGCAGGTTAGTGGTAAGTCATGGGCTCAATCCCACCTCAAATCATCTGCTAATTTGAATTTTTTTTCTCCCAAAATGCTTTCGGCAGGATTTTCCTCAAGACTTCTCTCTTCTGTTGAGAATCCTCGGTTCTGTGCATGACTGATATGATACTATTTATGGGGCGCACTAAATGTGTAAGCTCACCCTACCATTAAAATTTTGAACAACAGAGTTGAGAGCCTCTATGTCTGTCTCCATAGACGCTTACATTGGTGCGACCAAAAGTTAATAGGTGGCTCCTATAATCAAGATCTCTCAAGTTCTTAGCAACACACACACAACAAGCTCGTGAGGTATTACCGCAGAAGGTGTCAACCAAAAAGTCCCTCACCATTAGTTATCTTGTTGTTATAATGTGAAGCACTTTGGAGTAAAGCGCTATATAAACACAATAAATACAATGCAAATACAAACTTGATCCAAGCTTTGAATGGGAGCCAATGGGCATTTTGCTTGGCTTGTGAAATATGGTCAGTGTGTTCCATACCCCAGGTAACACAGATCACATTATTTTGGATCAATTGTAGTTTGGTAAGATTTTCGGAGGAGGTGCTAGTGAGAAGGACGTTGCAGCAGTCTAGTTTGCTACCAATAATGGCCCTTACAAGGGTGAGGCAGTTGTCAGATGAAAGGAATTTTCTACTTAAGTTGATTAGTTGCGTGGAGTATAGTGCAGAAGAGGCCAAGGCGTTAACGTGCTTATGCACGTTATGCAAAGTAAATACTTAAAAGGGTCGACAAAGAGACTGTCATGCATTGCACATTCCCTTCCACCTATTCCAAATATGCACAGGGAAATGTGACTATTTCTATTTTCTGCACATTTCAAAAAGCATTTAGTTTGTGGAATCGGGCTGCACTTTGAAATATGCCAGAACACCCTCAGATTTGAGCAAATGGGCAATGGGGAAAAGGGCATCTGAAACTGTGCATCTGCAAAAATAGTGTGTACGTTTTTTGGGGATAAGTGATGAGAAGGAGAGGTATGCGGCTGGGGTCCTGTGTGTGATCGTTTCCATGGTATTAACGTCCCATTTAAAATAAGTCTTAAATCTATTGTTGAGGGATCCTAAAGTTATTTAACCCCATGGTGTTTTACCGCCTCCTGCTGCGGGCTGAGTGTCAACTCACAAGTTGTCAGAGAAGCCTTTGTGAGTGGTAGGGTCTCGGGGTAAAATATACTTTTCAGTGACGTCTGCCTGCTAGTTTGCTTAAAAAGAGATATTGAGAGTACTCGAAGATTAATTTTATCTTGGCCACTGTGTCAAAAGTACAAGAAAAATCAATTTAAGAAACACCTAATTTTAAATAAAGCAAGTTTGTGTTGGGTTCCTACATGGATGGCACCAGTACAGATCCTTGCTAGCGCTTGTTAATGTCTCTGTAAGTTTTGATAGTACAGTCCACGCGCTGATCGACCGGCAGAATGTTCGTGCATGGACCAGCACTTATTTATTAGGATTCAGCCAATCCAGCCTCTATATTGACACACAGCCTATTCCCCTCAAGCATCAGCACGCAACAAGACACCTAACAAACTAGCCTTGATAAAGACCTCCAGATGGTCGAAACACATGTCAGTACTTTTGGTGTTTAATTCTTAAAGAAAATAGAACAACCCATGTTCAGATCACTACTACGTGCGTGGACTCTACCTATCAAAACTTACAGAGAAATTAACAAGCGCTCGTAAGGCTCTGTACTGGCACCATTCATGTAGGAACCCAACACAAACCTACTTAGTCTAGCTTTGGGCCCCCGAGCATGGGCCTTTTTGGTTCCTACAACCGGCTGCAGGTACAAGGTAACTGAGTCAGGCACAGCCACCAGCAGTTCCCAGTGCTCTCATGACTTGTTAAACTCATTTTAAATAAAGCTTCATAGAGCACTTTTCTGTTAATAACTTCAGGACAAACAATTCTGTAAGGTAGGATTGTTTATACTGAATCCACATTGTTCAAGCAGAAATGTTCCTTTTTCCTTTGCCCACTCTCAAAGATTGCAAAGAATCTTCCCAGCAAATATTTCCCTGCAATTGCCGGATAGGGCAATCGGGTGGTAATTGGACGGCAATTCTCTTCACTTTTTTACGTATCAGGACTGGCTTGCAATCAGGAGTAGGCTGGCCTATAGGGAACTCATGAGATTTCCCAGTAGGCCTCTGCATCCTGGGCCTTTTTTGTGTGGTATTTCCAAATGTTCCCATAGGAAAAGTTTGGTTTTGCTGAAAATGTGTAATACGGGGTCACTTTGAAAATTATTTCCAGGGCCTCTTCTGGTTCCGAGTCCACCCCTGCTTGCAATTGAAGGCAATTGTCTCAAGACGCTGGCATGAAGATTAATAGACCACTGTTTTTGAATTAGGATTGATGCATTTAGGTCTGAAGATGGTATTTCAGCTGTATTCATTCAATCACATGAGTAGACCAAGCTTATGAAAGAACCCACTGCACCCTTGGGGTACTCTAAGAGGATTTGAGACAAAGGTTTCAGAATCCGAAACATAAATAAAAGCTATGCAAATTTACTGAAACCCCTATCAGAGGCTGCCCCCCCCACTCCCATTTGGTTTTTTGGAATGATCAATATGCAGAAATTATCACCACTGAAATTCGCTATCTGTACACTTTCCTCATATGTATTAATAGAGGATCTCCTGAACATCTAATTGATTGATTTGACCTTTGAGTAACTGATTCTGAAACTAAATAACCAGCCCCTTATCAATATATGTGCAGATCCACAAACCTATCCACAATAAAAAGGAGGAAGTATAATAATATGCCCTGAAGTTGAGTAACAGTGTTTAGCGTACATAGTGTGCCTTGTTTTTGTTTTAGGTTTGTGGATATTGGATCAAGGTGTATAACACACTAGCATTCTGTTTAGAAAGCACAGACGATCAGGCCTCTCAAAATGCGGTCTGTGTTTACTAGTACACACCAATGTTAGGAGCTGCTTGTGAGCTGTGGGTGTCTCATCTCCTCAGCCATTGCCCATAGGAACCCCACAACTCCCTCAGCACCAACGATGTAAAGACTCAACAAAAAGAACGCCACTCCTCTTTTTTGTTGTCCGTTTTTCATGATGGTTGCACATGTGTAATCAACAGTAAAAATGTACTACAACAACAAGGAGCTGCATCAACAAGAAGCTAAGGCTTATTTCTCTTTTTGTTCGTAATCCAATGCCTTTAGAACTCCACATTCTGACACTGCAGGTGCTAATGGCGTTAATAACAAGTACCTCTGCTCTGGTCCTTAACTTGGGCGATGGGACGTTACCGCACAGTCGGCCTGCTGTCCCGTTTAATAACACAAAATAAAAAAGGGACAGATGCCGCAGCCATTTGACTTCTGTAAAACGTTGTGCTGCTTATCTATTGAATTATCTCCGTGAGGCCTGAAGACCGACAACGTATGAGGCAAATTTATTTTTTGATACAATTCTGAGATTCACTTATCACGTTCAAAACCAGAATGACGTATAATTATAGTTGATTCTTTGGACAACTTTAAGTTTCAAATATCAACGCTTGGAAATTAAATTTCGAAACCGAAAGTTCAAAGATGCACCTTTTAATATACTTTGTGCTGCTTTGCCCTTAAGTTTATAAATGTCTGCTCTTTAACTTTTTTTATTTATTTTTAAAATGCCTTTTCATCCACTCACCGACTATCACCCCCCTCCCGTCCTCCCTACTGCCTTCTGATTCTTGCTCCCCCACTGCAGTCATGCATTTATTTTTTAACATCATAACGGGGTACACATCGATTGACACCTTTTATTCTTGCAGGCATGTACACAGAACTTTGTGCCCTGTTGCAATTGTGTAAATGAATGATTTTCAACGTAAAAACGAGTTGACAGTAAGCTGAAAGAAGCACTTGTAAAGAAGATATTTTGGGGAATAGTATACATACATTTCATCTGAATAAAATATATCCTGGGTGCTTAAAACGATCAAATCTTACATTCCCAACGGATCACTATTACCCATTACTCAATTATTTTGAGATACTTTAAAAAGCGTAATATCGCCATGGTTATATATCGGGAGGATAGCTCAGCAGCAGCGTGCTCGCCTTGGAAGCAAGACAATACAGAGCAACACAGGTTTGATCCCTGGGTATTCAGCACAGTGCAAATAACCTATCATCTCATGTCAAGGTAAATGGGGTATAGGACCCTGAAAACATTCTTGACCATAACCAGTCTATTTCAACCAAGCAAGGCTATGAAGCCCGCAGGAGAAAAAGCGGCCAGCGGGGAGTTGTCCTGCTACTTTCGACCATTTCTGCTGCTGTAACTGAGCCCTGCCCACCTACCAGACTTTTAATGTAATTGAGTTGAAAGTTCCCAGACCCCCGAACACTATTCCTAATATTTACTCTGAAAACGGTTTATTGTTAACACTGATATCTTGGAATACACGAGGCCATCACTCACTTAAATCTAATCTAATTGTGAGCCAATTGTAGAGGAAGCATTATTTAAAAGCTCTTCAAGAAACATGGCTGTTGACTAGTCCAGCGTTTGATTGCTATATGATGCTTTTTCAATCTGCCAAAAAGGGTGCAGTTGGATGGCCCTCAGGTGAACTAATTACACTGGTACACTCCTGTCTGTATACATGTATAGTCACAGTAATCGACCTAACATTTGGTGCTTTGGTGACACATTTAAGACTTAATCTAAATGAGCAAATAGAGGTGGTGTTGTTGAACATATATTGGCACCAGGGTATTGGTCCTTGGGACACATTTCTGGAACTAATACTGAAATGCATTGATGACTGGCAACTGAGGTCACCCCGGGAGGTAACATTGTAATCCTGGGTGACTTCAATGCTGATTGTCTGATTGCTCTGCCGGACTTGTCTCTTCCCTCTATTAGTTCAGGAAAGGCTAGACATGGCCAGATATGGATGTCTGCATTTGAGGGTCTTGGGCTGCTTATGTTAAATGGATGCATGGAGGGTGATATTCTGGCTAAATGCACTTGACAAATGGTACATCTGAGTCAACTATAAACTATCTTTGTAAGTTGTGGACTGTATGAAAGATGCACTCACCTACACATTGTCCTAAATGATCATAGTGACACAGATATGTATCCACTGAGTTTCAGCTCCATACCTTACCCCAAAAGAGGTCAACTTGTGTATGCTCTAATTTAAGAATTGACCCCTCAGGAACCTGAATAAGCTGGAATGGAACTACTATTGGTAGGGTCAGTGAGGTGGCTTTAGTGTGCCTGCGAGATCCCTCACTGGGATGGCAGTATGCCACGTTTATAGTAGATAAGTATGAGGATTTTCTAGAGGAACTTCTCTCAGATAGTGTGCGCAAGCAAGCATGGAGAGTGGCCCCATTTAAAGCACGAAATACAAAAAGGCTTTAAGACAAAAGATTACGTTTATTAAAAAACATCTTAATCTTTCACAAATCCCACAAATGTTGTACATTAAAAAGACATAGCAAGCCTATAAGAACTGGGCAAAGAGGAATCGGTTTTTGAGCTATCGGAGAGAAGCAGAAAGAATTCTTTCAGTATTGGTAAAGAAAGATGTAAGTGCATTTTGGGGATTTATGAATAATCTTGCCTGCTCACAGCCTGAGCATAGAATCTCCCCAGTCTCACAAGATCAATGGGTGACCCACTTTGCAAAGGTTTTTGGGGGTTCCCCACAAAATGGGTCAAATGATATACCATTGCAGGACCCTGGATTAGATACTGAGGGTAGTAAATGAACAGATTGCTTAAGCCATAGGCAAAATTAGTTCCTCAAGAGCTAGTGTCCCAAATAATGTTTGAATGCGCTATTTAAGCATGGACCACAAATATGGGGCTCCATAATGTCGGTTTTATTCAATGATATCATGTCTACGTGTGTATTTCCAAAATCATGGTCTTGTTCATACATATTGCCAATTTTTAAAAAGGTTCCCAGGACAGACCCTTTAAATTTCCACCCAATAGCAATAGCTGACGCTGATAGCAAGTTATTGGCCACACTGGTTTTAGATTGCCTCGAAAATTGGCAAAAATCAATTAATAGAATTTCTCTGGATTTCGCAAGTAGCATTCCACTTCTCTCAATGGATTCCTGTTGAAATTAGTCTCCAAACAAGAATAGTGTATAACATATGATTCGATATTTGTGGCATCCATTTATCTATCAGCCGCTTTTGATGCTGTAGATCGTGGCTTACTGTGGAGTAAACTTGTTAAATGGGGAATTCTGCAGGGGCTGCTTATACTATTATTGGGCAATACTCCAGAACCGAGATAAAGGTTTTATTAGATAAGGATGGCAATCTGTCAAGGAGTATACCAACGTCCCAAGGTGTCCGACAGGGGTCTGTATTTGCCCCAACACTTTTTAATCTGTATTTCAGTGATATTGGTGAATATCTTGACACAGCTGCTCTGGCCTCTCCTAAGATTGATCAACTGAAATTACTTTGGTTAGCATATGCTCATGATTTTAAAATGTTTGATCAGACATCATTAGCACTACAGCATCTTTTGTTAGCCTTTTCCAAATTTGCTGATGTCCATAATAATAATCAATCCTATTAAAACAAAAATAACGCATTTTACTGGGAAACACAGTGCTGTAAAAATGTACGTGGCAAATTGACAGTGTAAAGTTAGAAAAAGGTGAAAGGCATTGTCTATTTGGAATTCCCACAATCTACACAACAGAATGTACATTTTGTTAAAGATTGGTTGTTTTCGTTGGGAAAAGCAGTGGGGAACCAACTGGTGCGAGTCGATGCTAAATATGGGAACTATTCAATTCTGGCCGTACTTAAGTTCCAAGAAGGGAAAATCATTCCAAAGTTGTCATATGGATATGAAATACTCCTGTTTTGAGCTACCTGTTCTAGAAGGTTGGTTGTGGAGAAGGACAGTTCAGGTAGCACAAGGTACGCCTCTAGCAGCCCTTTCGATACGAACTTGGCATTCATTCATTAAAAGGTCAAGCCCAGTGGAGGCTCTTCTGGTTGCACTATAAATTCCTGTGCCCACCATGCACCCTCTCACTATATGAGGACATTAATAGGGTGATGTTAAGTGGAAAGGGAAACTTTTTACAAGAGTTTTCGACTTCATGCAACCTGCTATTAGGAGAACTTGATCTAACAGTTGACAAGCTTAAAGAAAATACAGTAAGAGTTAAAAAAAAACATCTCTATAGGTATGATTGGGCAAATAAAATGGATAATATGCACTCATATGAGTCATTGAGGACAGATTATAAAACTGTAGGAACAGTTGACCCCTACATTTTTGTCTATCCCAACAAAGCTGTGAGACGTTTGTTCTTAAGATTCCATATTGATCAAATTCAGACTGAGGAGATTTTGATACGTTACCATATCATAACGTCTGATCAAGCTGTATGTAGGTTTTGTGGGGCGCAGAATAAGATAGAAACCATGGAGCACTTACTAACTGTTTGCCTGCTGACTCAGGGTCAAATAGAGATACATTTTAGATGGTATTTAACTATTCTAACTGCCATGATGTGCGATTCTTTTATGCAATTTTGTTTAGCTGGTAGAACCACTTTGGTGGTGATCGCAGTCACAGGTTTTATCAAATCACTCAACTTGGAATAATCTGTAAATTGTATATGTGTGTATGGATTGTTTTAGTTTAAATTAATTGTAACACTGTAATGAATTGTTGATTATGAATTTTTGAGCTTTGTATTTTGTATTTTTGAATTGTAAAAGAATCTAATGAATTGCATTGAATTTAGTTTATAAAATGTATTTTAACCCATTGTTGTCTTGTTAAAGGTTTTTTTAAACCATATAACAATGAAAAAAAGAAAATGTCATTGCGGGAGAAAAGGGCACGGGTGTTCACGGCCTGCCGACACCAAGGACTTCCCTTTTGGAGTGGGAGTCTAGGCTACGACTCTCCCCTGCCTCCTCAGCTTCCTTCGTTGGATTTCTTCATCACCTGGAGCCTACTGAGAACATCGGTTGGGAGTGACCAGTACCTTGCCAACTCCACAGGCTGATATCTACAAAGTGATAAGTACTGCGTATTTTCATCTTAAAAGGGAGTGGGTGGGGGGGCTGTGGATGCCCCTCTAGCCAATCGGGTTCCCACTCTTGTTTCTGGCCCAGAAGGGTTACCATAGGGACTTGGAGGCCACGTCCCCATATCTTTTTCCTGCACGGGAGCAGGCCCCCAGGTTGAAGCCCGTGGGGATAAGGGCACAGGTGTCCCACTCCTGCAGGGTGTTTTGCGCTAGCAGGGTGGAAGGTGCTCCAGCGGCCTGTGTGTACAAGTGTTGGAGAAGTCGGTAAGGCAATATGGGAAGCTACAACAAGGTGAGAGACCAAGACCAAAGGGCTGAGCTGGGCTGGTCGGGGTCATTTAGCTGTGACTGTATGATTGCTGACTGTGTACCCCGAAGCTAACTCCACCTAAGCCAAGCCACTTTCTACACTATGTACAATTACCCATTTTCTAACCATGCAAGACAGCACAGTGACGAACGCAAGATTCTGACGGTTAGGCGGAAAATGGCAATGGGACCCCTCTCACATGGTGCTGACACTACTGTCAAGAAAAAAAAAAGCTAATAGCCCCATAAAGCTCACGGGAGAGGCATATTTCCTGATTCGCTCTCACACCCCCACAATTCAGAAAAGAACTCAAGACCCACCTCTTCAAGGAATCTCTCCGCCTCAACACCTAGGACATCACATCGTCCTTTGCACCACCAGACTCACTAGATGCCACCCTCCCATCTGTTCCCCGCCACCCGGTACAGCTGTACCCCTCCTCTGTGCCCCTCTGTATCCCACCCCCCACTGTATATCTGTTATGTTATCTCTGTAAAGCACGCTGTTATGCATCTGTAATGTTGTATACCCCTGTAAACAACTCTGTTATGCATCTGTACTGTAGTACACCTCTGTAAAGCACTCTGTTATGAATCTGTATGTTGTATAACTCTGTCAAGTGCTTCTCAAAGATAGGTCTGCACTCAATAAATATAATAATAATAATAATACATAATATTTTTCAACGATTCTGCATTGTTGCACAGGCACAGTATGTAGCCTACTGGTTCAAGCTGCAGGGGGATCCCCCACATGCACAGATGGAACATACACGGTCAGTGGTCGAAGTGAGCAGGAACGGTCGGGAGCGGCGTTCCCTTTAATTTTTTACTGTTAACAGTTCCACTACTTTTTTCACACTTCTCCACTCTAACACTGAGTAGCAGTTTCAGGTAAAATTAGATCTGTTTCCACTCAATTGGCTGTCAACCAGCATGGCTGCAACCCCTGAAAAATGTGTTGTACATTGCTCCATTCCTGCCTACTCTGTTCACTGCCGGGGTCACAGCTCCACTACATTTTTGATACAGTTCTATCACTGTATATGGTTAACGGTCAGAGCTACCATCCTGGCCTGGAAGAAATGGTATGGCTTCATGGGAGACGTACAAACATATATCAGGGAATTTCCCTTGTGGAAATGTCTGCCGCTGGCACCTACGAAGGATGAGGAAATATGTATGCAGTGGGAACGACAGCACTATCGTTTGTTGGGGGGATAGGTCTGATAATGAAAACGTCATCAATCTAACGCTATCTCGGACGTTCGGCGGCACCCCCTGCAGTTGTTGCAATACTATAGGCTGAGAGCGTCCTTTCAATCCGCTGTCGCAGCTTCCCAGATGAACCGCCATGTGACCTGTGCCTGTCATATATAGTCAATACGGGGGTGGGGGGAGGAGGACATAGAGTATCCACTCTACATAAACTGGTGATGGACCGCACACCTGAGCAGGCCCCTCACTTACGCACAAAGTCCTCTACGGATTAAATATGGAGATATCGGATGAAATATGGCAATCTATGTGCTCCTTAATGGAAGAATGATCACTGGACTTAAGGTTCTGATTGCTCCAATTGAAAATTATAAACAGATGGCATTGCACACCTGCCCGATCGCGCATGTTTGGTAGAGATCATACAGGGGTTTGCCTCAGATGTGACTCCGCAGATGCTAACTATATACATATGCTCTGGGCGTGCCCCCGCCTTTCTAGTTTCTGGCACGAGATTTGCTCAGCTCTAGAAACTGTGTGTGATGTTTCACTCCGGCCCACACCCATACTCTGTCTTTTTGGACAATACGAAGAAATATCCAAACAGGATAGCAGGCTGTTGAACCTATGATTCCTGTTGGCCCCACACCCATACTCTGTCAAACAGGATAGCAGGCTGTTGAACCTATGATTCCTGTTGGCCCCACACCCATACTCTGTCAAACAGGACAGCAGGCTGTTGAACCTATGATTCCTGTTGGCCCCACACCCATACTCTGTCAAACAGGATAGCAGGCTGTTGAACCTATGATTCCTGTTGGCCCCACACCCATACTCTGTCAAACAGGACAGCAGGCTGTTGAACCTATGATTCCTGTTGGCCAAACAGTCTATATTACAGCATCAGACGCATGCTGATGCACCAACCAAAGTCCAATGGAGGAAAGATGTGTTATGGGCAAATAATATGGAGGAATCATGATATGATAGGTTATTTATAACGTGCTTAATACCAAGAGGTTTCTAAGCGCGACCCGGGGATCGAACCTGTGGTGCTAAATGTCGTCTTGCTTCCAAGGCGAGCACGTTGCCCCTGAGCTATCCTCCCGAGACATGGCGACTTCAATCTCCTGCGGCTTTGCGCCCGAAAGATAGCTTGTTGGTCATTAAGGTATTTTGGATGAGTGACTTTGACAATATAGACTGAGTGAAAGTGCTGACTGAGTTGCTAATGTATAGCCCTGCGGAGATACGGGGGAGAGATACGGGGGATAAACTGCTATTTGAATTGACGTGTCGGAATCCTATTGTACTCAATTTCTCTATATCGCTTTGTTTTTCTCACTGTGTTGCCTGAAATGCCAAGCACAAAAAAATAGTGTGTATAGAATCATACACTTTAATTTTGGTGCACGTTCTTGACTAGATTATCCAGGCCATTCGGTCCTGTTCTCTAGAGTCAGAGGATTGCTTAGTCAGAGGATACCCTCAGCATCAAAAGACAGGTTCCCATTCGGTAGAGGGTCCTGATGCATAAAGAATAGAAGCATGGGATTTCCAGATTCTATTCGAGAGGGGATTAATCTGGATTTACAGTTTGGAAGGGCCTAATTTAATGATTATTGACCACCATTTTGAGTCAGATTTAGCGTTTAAAATGCCTAAAATTACCTACTTCCAGGTCATGCTGAAGCATGAGGTGCCGATGGTGAAATAGCCAATGTTTGTCATTTTGTTAAAAAAAAGGCGTTCTTTTCTTACTTTTAATGATTCGAGTGTCCTCTCTGCACAGTTCTTATCATTCGCGAGATTTCCTTTTTTCAAATGGTAAGGATCATTGTCTTAGTTGCGTCAGCGGTTTCTAAGCGCGGACCCGGGGATCCAACCTGTGTTGCGTCATGTCTTCTTGTTTCCAAGGCGAGCGCGTTGCCGCTGAGCTATTCTCCCGGGACATGATGATGTCCGGCCTTGTCAACCTGTCAAGGGGAGTCTAACTTGGTATCCTTGGAGGAATACATTAAAAGACATGGACGGATTGTGTGCGTTCGTGTTGGCATTCGTTTCTATCAATGCATTATGCAACGGTGTATTACGTTTTGCAATATTTTGTGGACGCCAAGTGACCCGGGTACCCGACATGTTAACTTCCAAGTCTTTGGGTCCCATATTCATTATAGGGGGGAGGTGGGGCGGGGGGAAGGTCCATTACTCAATTTTGCAATCAGCGAATTATGGTCACATAGATCTGTTTTTGTGAATATGAAACCGCATACATTTTTGGAAAAATGTCTCGCTCACAAACATAATCAATGCAAGACGCAGATTTCCCCTGTGCCATGTGTTGGCCCCATCCAATTCCCCCCACCCCCTCATGTTCCCATTAAGCATAAAAAGATCATGATACCTCATAAAATTAGGCCATAAGTGGCCTGTGGAGTTGTAAATGTCACTAGGATTTTTCATTATCGCGCAGATTTGCAAAAGCCAAACAATTAGCATTACAATCATCCCTGATCAGAAAATAACCACAGTATCTGCTAGCATTCCATTCATCCACAGGGCCTTCTCAAGGGGGATTTGAGCGGTCCGGCCGCTCATGGGCACCAAGCACACTGGGGCGCATCGCATCACCCCTTGAGTCGGCACTTGCACGCACTCTGACTCCAAAAACACATTATCACTCAGGCTTCAGAAAGTAATGTTCTAGTGGCAACGTGGTGACGCACTGCAACTAGAATGTTACTTGCTGTCCTGCCCCACTGCACATGACAGGAAACCAGGAAGCTCGCCCTGCTTCCTGGTTTCCTGACTGCATAGTGATGGAGTTACTCCTCTGAGCACAGGAGTCAGCTTCAGTGGAGGCCCTCCTGGTGAAGACAGAACAGGGAAGAAAAACGCAAGTTTTGTGTGCGTGTCTATTTATGTATTTGTGCTGTGTGTTTATGATGTATGTATGTGTGCAAGCAAGGTTGTGTTATGTATTATGTATTAGTGCGTGTGTGAATGAGTGTATGGTGTATGGGTGCATGTATGAATGGTTTCAGTAAATGAGCAAGTGAATGTTGGTGACTGAGTGCGTGCATGTGTTTGTGCTGGGCCAGCAGCAGAGGAGCTGATTTTGGTGGGTGGGGTGTGAGAGGCGGTGTGCCACATTGATTTTTTTTTTCTGGGCATCCATCCAAGATCAAGCAAGAGTGGTATGTTGTATTGCTTGGCTAGACTGGAATTTTGGGGCAGCCAGTTAAACCCATTTTGTTTGGCATGCCTTTTTTTGGGGGCATCTATGATAAGACGAACATGGCACGTGTTCTTTGTTGGCTAGACAGGTATTTTGAGGCAGTGAGTCTAGCAATTTATCTTACTGTGGCATGACATTTTGTCTGGGCATCCGTGATAAACCAAACATGGTCGATGATTTTACTAGGTTAAACTAGCATTTTAGGGCAGCCAGTCTAGCATATTCTTACTGTGGCCTGACTTTTTTCCTGTGCATCCATGATAAACCAAGTATGGTATGTGTTATTGCACGGTTAGACTGGCATGTTGGGACAAGCCGTTTAGCCCTTTCTCTTACTGTGGCATGACTTTTTTTCTGGACATCCATGTTAAACCAGGTATGGTATGTGTTATTGCTTGGCTAGAGTGGCATTTTGGGGCAGCCAGTCTATCCCTTTCTTATGGAGAATCCATGATATACCAAGTATGGTCTGTTTTATTACATGGCTAGACTGGCATTTTAATGGCACCAGCCCATTTGTTTTCTATTGAAGCATGGCATTTATTTTGTGCCTTCTACGCACATGCTGGAAAGGTGAGGGGAGTGCACCCAACAATCTCGCACAAGAACAGGGGTCAGCACTGCTCATCCAAAGTACATGTACATTTGCTCTGGAATGCCTGGATAGCTGACTTTCTCAGATTCCAATATATGTTTACAATTAGGAGGGAAAAAGAAAAAAATATTCATGCTATAAGTCACACTCGCAGCCAGAAGGCCTTCATGCATGGAATGTATTTTCTTAGTGATAAAACCATATGAGCTTTTGAATGCAAATATTAGACTACCAGATGGCCTTCCCAATTGACCACGAGTGGCAGGCGCAATGCAAAATGATTTAACAGTCGTCAAAGTGATGCGAGTCTAACAGGCAAACTTCATGTAGAAGAATGATTGAGATGTCACTCAATTTGGAGCATATCACATTATTTCTTAGAACCTGTCTGTGGCTATGTGTGTTCCAAGAGGCAATTGTTGTACATAATAGCCAGCTGAAGACCATACTTGGTTCGTTTTCCAAAGTTCAATGGAGAAGCCAGAGCCCAAGAGAGCCAAGACCAATCCTCGCCTCTTAGCTGGGGTTGAGGGTTTCCAGCACTAAGAGTGAGTCTTTGTCCATCTCCAGCTCTCTGGTGGCATATGACTGTTGAATCTCCATCCTTCGAGGGGGATACATTTTTCGTATTGGAAGTCGGGATTGAGTGTTTCCAAACCCTTGCATTGGTGATCTCATATCCCAGAGAATGAAATGACTACTTCAGGCAGAATCAGATCCTGTATCATTTGGGACAGTATGTTTTCAGAGATACAATGTCCAGGCCGTCCTGATTCACACATTCCACATGTAATATGTCACTTGACATCACCAGTCAAAGACTTTTGGGATTTTGTGGAGAGGAGCTAACACATTAGCACGATTCAGAAGCGGTCTGCTCCTATTCAGGGAGGATGAATTCTAGAGGGACCCGTTTTGGGAGACGTTGACTGAGTTATTAAATCCCAAGCATTATGCACAACATGCCAGATATCCACGTATGTTTGGGTACAGACTTCGCTAGCCATTGATGAGTGTGTTCCAAGAGCCTTAGAATGAGGTGAATTCTCAACAGCAGAAGCACGCCATGGGCTACCTTGGACCCGTCCTAGGGGTCGACTTCCATAGGCTTTTTGGAAATCTTATGCAGAGTAAGTTTAGATTGTATAAATGGCTTTTTATTCGATTTCCTGCCACAGGCAACATGCACTGTTAAGTCAAGCAAAAACCTTTTCTATCAGGATTAGTAGGTTTCATGTTGTTTGGTTTTTCTTTGGCAGAGGTTTCTGCAACGAGCTTCAGAGTCCATTATTATTGTCCCAGGTTCTCCACTTTCCATAATTACATCACCAACCTCTTAGAAATTGAGTGGGGGTGGCTCTCATTTGTAGATGCTCAATTATTGCCACCCTTACTATGATTTACTGTTATAGGGGAGTCAGGTGTTATCAGGTTGTTGTCTTTAGCCAAACATAAGTCAAAACAGTCTGAGGGTCGTGATGGATGGCTTATTGATTTCTTGTCTGAGAGAGATAAGGTAGCTTTTGATGAGTTCTGTATGAGGTTTCACCTCGGCCCTTGCATTATCATACAGATTTAATATGGAAAACAACCATGTTGAGATCTGCAATACTTCCAGAATTAGATTTGTAGTATTTTTCATGGTTATCCCAGAACATACTTATGCTGGGGCCTGGCCTAAAGTAGACGAATATGTTGAGCATGTAGAAGAGTCCTCCAAGGGAGACCCAAAAATATTGAGCGTAGCCTCAAGCAGCTCAAAGATCCCTGAAGGAGTGTCGGAATCGAGAGTCGCAGACTGTATATGATTTTTATCAGTGAATGCTAAAGGCTCCGCCACCTTGTCAAATAGTTTCAAGCACACAGGGATCAAGGGAATTGGTGTCAATATATTTGTTTAGGGATAAATCAGAGGATTGGCAACTACGTGTGTCCATAAACAAGTTGGAAGCTGAAAACAAATCTTTTATTGATTTGATTGATTTCCTGATCTTTAGTGCTGTTTTAACAGAGTCTCTATGCATAGGACTAGCTATAGATATTTGGTGTAAAGCGCTATATAAACAAATAAATACAAAAACAAATATTTGCTCAGCAGGTTCCTGGGGCACGGTTTACAGGCTGGTAGTAGACAGGCCTGGACATTTGCTTTCCTGATTACGGCTTCGTAGTTCATTTATGCTGATCCAAGTAGAAGCTAAGGAGGCATAGCAGAGCACGGGACTCGAGTGATTTACAATGATCCAGGTAAGATAAATAAAAGAGCTTACTTTTCACAATGCTCGCCGCGCTCAGAACTGTGCATCATAGGAGTCTCCATAGCCCAAGTCCACACTCCGGTCCCAGCCACAGCTTAGTAAATCTCAGGTTACCTCCGAGTCAGGCATCCAAGCATCCCAGCAAGGAACATTGGGGAACAGCTAGCGGCCGCAGCCGGGGGTGATTTGGTCGCTTTTTTCAGACAATGAGGACATGCACCTGCACAATGTAGATGATCTGTTCCTCGTTCCTTGACCCTCCAGCAACTGTAAAAACAACATCAGGAAACAGCCAGCGCTTGCAGCCGCGTGTACTGATGAGCGAAACAGGCTTTTTCAAAGGGCTCAATTTTGTGTCTTGTTACAGGCAACGAGGACAGAGCCTTCATAATGTAGATGATCCGATCCTCGTTCATCGTTCCTCATTCCTTGACCCTCCAGCAACGGTACCAACAACAGCGAGGAACAGCCAACGCCTGCAACTGCGCACGCTGATGTGCAAAAAAGTATTTTTCAAAGGGCTCGAAATGCTCTCTTGTTTCATGCAACGAGGACAAGCTCCTGCACAATGTAGATGATCAGATCCTCATTCCTCGACCCTCCAGCAACCATACCAACAACAGCGGGGAACAGCCAGACACCGCAGTCGCCAAATGGTTAATAATTGCTACATCATTTTTTTTCTTGCAGATTTTGGCCTATTTCACCTAATTCATGTTTCAGTTGCTGATAGCCTACTATCAAATAATTATTATTTATGACCATTACTGGCCTATTGCACCATACGTTTTTATTGTTTATTGCTATGGCTGTTTACCTAATAATTTGTATTGGTAGTCGCATCCTGTTAATTACACCTTTTTTATTATTGGTTGCTACTGGCTTACTACAACTTACTGTTCTTTCCCTGCTTGCCAATGCTGGCACCAACCAGGTGCTCCACCAGGTCCCCAGCCTCATAATCTTCTCCACTAATCAGGATCCTACCAACATGACTACTGCCTTGTAGTGTTCTCAGCAGCCACCTCGCAAACAGCCTACCTCTCCCACCAGCCCCAAAGCTTGTCTGCCCGCCTCTATTCTCCTACAAAATGGAACTGGGCCACTCTTCATTCTGCCACCCAACTCATTCCAATCGCATGTATGCAAACCATCTCCCTTTATCTTCTGCCGCATTTACTTTATTACCCTGTGCCCTGCCCCCTTCTGAAGCCACCCTGGAACCCCGGAAGACCTTTCTTACTGCACTTTATCGTCCATCACACCAAACTCTCAAGAATGGCATTGACTGAAATCTGGTTTTCCCCAATGACATTGCCACCCTGGCAATCCTCCACACTGAGTATGCTACCTTTTGACATTCCCCTCAGAAAGGACACACCATCAGCACCTCTTCCGCTTTCTCACTTTACTCCGTTATCCTTAGTACGGATCTGAAAGCAACATTGCAGTATTACCCATTTTTGCCGAGTTACATTTTCGCAGAATTTTTGTTTGCAGATTTGTTACCACTTTTTTAACTGCAAAAATGTAGATGGTAAGTTTGATTTAGGCATGCAACAGGGGCTAGGTGGGAGGAAGGAAAGGTGGCAGTGCTCTTCCCCCGATTTTCTTTCGGTAAAAAAGCAGTAAAATCGACAAAAATACATTTGGTGAAACCAGTGGTCGAAGTGAGCGGGAGCGGTTGCGAGCAGTGCTCCTGTACTTTTTCTTTTAAGGTTTACTGTTCCCATACTTTTATTTTAAAAAGAAACCGTTCCGTAATGGTTTCGTTTTTAAAATGAAAGTGTAGGACTGGCCACCAGGGGGCGCACGGATGTGGAAGCTCTCCGTGTGAGCTCCCGTTACGCAGCCCCAAGAAGTGTGTTGAGCCCCCACTTTTTGGTCCCCCCGCGCGTACAAACTGGAACCTGGCAGTGTGACACGGCCCCCCACCGGCTGACCGAAAATCCGATGAAAAACGGACCTTCCTTTGCTGTGAAAATGTCATGTGCACAGAGACCCCCCCTCCCTCGGCACGCATAAGTGAGAGGAGTACGGAGAAGCCCTGCGGAGCAACAAGGAACCTTGTCGCAGAAGTGCGTGGGCTGCCGCCTGTGCTCCGTTGCGACCCCGCTCCCCGCCCCATGGTGCTGCGGGAGCACGTTTGTTGAAATAAGGTGAGAGGCAGCACGCAAACAGACAACCCCCCCTGCAGCCCTCAGACCGCGTTGGAGCCAAATCACGGGCCTATTCCCTGGGCCCAATCCAGACCCCCAGCACACTGTCGCGGGTCGACCCTGTGGCGTGACTCGCCTTGATTGTGGCACAGAGCCCCCAGTGTGGTGGTGATGACATAGCGGAGCGCAGGGAACGCTGCGCTGATTCAAGAGGAGCCCACCCTCACAGGCAATCAGTGGGCCACGTAGGGGACACCCGCGTATAATACGCGCAATCCCGCCCCGGACACAAAGCGGGCCCGTAGCGGCTGGGAATGCGACACCATTTGTCCAGATCTTGTGCCCCTTCAACACCTCCCCTCACGGACCTGCGAAAGTGGTATCTACGAGGCCCCAGAGATCCCCTGGCACATTCCGAGGGCCCATCAGTAGAGAACATCCACACGGCAACGGTGACCAAGGAGGACTGGAAAGCTAGACAGTGCCCTAATTCTGCACACAATAGAGGCCCCCCATTACAGCCCAGCACAAAGTACCCATCAAGAGGCGCCCCGACAGCACACGTGGATTTTGAAAAAGGGGGGCCCCTGCAACAACCAAGGTAAACCAGGGGGTTTACGCCTACCCTGTACAGGCGGCAAATCAATAATTGAATGACGCTGCACCCCACGAGAACACCCAAGGAACGTCTGTGAAACCTCTGGAAAGGCACCCCACCTGTTGCAATAGAAGCCATACCAAACGAAGGGTACAGCCCCTGGAAACAGGGCGAGTGCCTCCTCCGACTACACGGACCAAGGCCACCACTGCCCTCGACACCTCGGCAGCATATCCCTAACACTCTAGCCCGGCGCTGAAGTTGCTCCGCCACCGCTGAGAAGGTACAAATCTGCGAAAACTCACGACGAACTAGCGCGGAGGGTAAGGCCCCCAACATAGGGGCATGTGCCTCCTCTGCCTAGCCTGTCGGGACAAAGAGCCCACAACCCCGACCAGCAAGACCGGCAGGCTGACCACACTGTCAGGAGATTACATGGACATTAGGCACAAGTTGGCTCCTTTTGCCTACACCGCCACCCCACATACACCAACAAGGTCTACAATGGCAAACAACGTTACCACAGCGAATGACCTGGCCGCAGCAACAAAAGGTGACAATGCTGCTCTGCTAGGATAAATTAAAAATCTGGGCGCCAACATAGGGGGGAAGATAGACAAAATCACCCAAAGGCTGGACAATATGGAAGACAGGCTCGAAGGGGTAGAGAGCAATCAGGCCTCCATTGACACCCTTGGGATCCAACTCGATCAGAGACTATCAGAACTGGAGCACAAAGAAGAAGAGTTTAAACTCAAACTCGATGATTTGGAAAATAGAGAGCGCCGTAACAATCTACGCATCTTTGGAATTCCGGAAAGGGAGGGAGAAACAGAAGCGGACCCGAGGGAAACTCTCCACAATATCATCAAACATCTGGTAGCTGATGACACGGTGGACGCACCAATGACGGAAAGAATTCACAGAGCCGGTGGCCCTCCAGGGCGACCACGATCAGTCCTCGCCCGGTTCCACCGGTTCACAGACAAAACCCGAATCCTCGAGAAAGCGAGGGAAAGCGATGAGATCACGCTGGGAGGGGCCCGGATCTCGATATATCAGGACCTGTGCCCCTTAACATTGGCCCTCAGGAAAATGTGCGGCCCCCTCACAAGGAAACTCAAGGAGAAGAATGTTCGATATAGATGGGGTTACCCTTTCTCTCTCACGTTTGAATATGAGGGAACCAAATTTAGATTGCGATCTGAAAAAGAAATACAGAAATGCATCTCAGACCTTCTTGAGCCCCGACTAGACGGGGAAAGCCAGGGAGAGGTGAAAAAGGAGACCGCGAATGGCTGATTCAGGAACCCAGGAGGAAGAAAGTAAAAGGATCTTGAAAGTTCCGAAGAGATAACCTCTCTCTGGAGGGGGACAACTGAAATTGATCGACTCTGGTAAGACAAACACACGTTTCACCTACCAATGCTACAATAAGACGTTAACGTGTATACCGTTCCAAGATGAGAATGGAGAAAATTAGGGGGAACCAAGGAAGGGCTCAACTCAGTTAAGAGGAGTATTATGAGAATGAGGGGCGTGAAGTAACGGCCCCCACAGGTGGTTCGATGCCGACTCGGTGCTGTCAACTGGGTTCACTCGAACGCCTTCGACAGGGGAGAAGGGAGGGGTGGGGGGAGGGTCGGGAGGGGCTGAAAGAAGGGAAACGGGTCAGAGCAATATCAAATGCACCTCAGAACAACCGATGCAGCTCACAATCTGAGATAAAAGAACGTTATCGATCACATGGCAAACATTAACATAAGGGAGCTTGCCTCCCTAAGAGTCGGGACATTTAATGTCAAAGGGCTCAACTCACCGACAAAACGGTCCCTTGTGGCCAGGGAATTCCGTAGAAGTGGTCTAGACATCCTACTATTACAGGAAACAAAATACATAAAAGGAGAGGAACGACAGGTCCTGGGGAAACGAGTTGGGTTTGAGTTTTGGGGGTCGGGCCCGTTCAGGATGGGAGGGGTGGGAATCCTCATCAGGAAAGGTGTAGGCTTCACACTAACCAAGACATGGTCAGATGTAGAAGGACGTGCAATGCTGGTGAACGGTCAGTTGGGTAAGCTGAATGTCACCATTGCTACTCTTTATTCCCCAAACACAGCCCAATCTAGATTTCTTTCCAGAACAATCCCTAAGATACTACTTGAAGCCACAGGGCACATTATCTTGGGAGGGGATTTCAACCAATGGACGAATTCGGCGAAAGATCGAAAACCTGGGAATCCCGATATGGTGCAGCAAGACAGGCCCGAACTCTCCGAGCTGGCTCATATGATGGAACTGTACAATATGATAGATGCATGGAGGGTCCGCCATCTGGAAGAACTGGGCTACACCTTCTATTCAGCTCCCCACAATACGTACACCCGTATCGATTAAATATATATCTCTCCAGGGAGCTCTCCGAGGTGATAACACAAGCACAGATAACACTGATCGCCTGGTCTGACAATGACATGGTCCTCACGGACATCCAGTGGGCTGATTTGCCAAAAAACAATGGAAAATGGCGTTGTAATGAGAGCCTCTGGAGATTTGTTGTCTTCAGAACAGAAATGGAGACAGAGATCTCTGAATTTTTCAAAGCAAACGACAATGGTGAAGTGTCCAGACAAACGGTGTGGGAGGCTGGGAAGGCTACCTGGAGAGGAATTCTGATAAGGGAAGGCGCATCGAAAAAGAGAGAACGTGCCCTCGTTGAACAAAGGCTACGAGCCGAAATCTCCCAGTTAGAAAGCAAATCCAAAGTGGGTGAAGAATTAGACCCGCAGAAAATGAATAGGGCCAAAGAAAAAAGAAGAGAATTGAAACTCCTGGAGTATGAACAGGTTGTGCGCAAACTGAGAATGTTAAAACAGAAATTTTACGAAAAAGGCGATAAGGCTGATGCAGCCAGGCTGCGTGAACAAAGAGCTGACCGAAAAGTAATAGAGATTAAAGACGATTTCTCCCCTACACCATACGCCAACACCACTATTCCAGAATGCTTTGCCAACTTTTATGAAACATTATACTCCTCCGACGTGGACCTAGGGCCATCAGAGATTGAGTCATACCTGTCCTCAATAGATGTACCCAGCATTCCTGGCACAGATGCCGAATCCCTATAATCGCCAATCACGGAACTGGAGGTCCAGGCTGCCATAAAGAGGCTGACTTTGGGCAAGTCCCTGGGCGAAGACGGCTATACAGCCGGCTTTTACAAAACTTTCATGCCCATATTAGCTCCCTTTCTGACACTCCTCTTCAATGACATAATGTAAACAGGGAAACCCCCGGACTCTTTCACCAGGGCACTGATTACTGTTATCCCCAAGGCTGGGAGGGACCCCACAAATTGCGCCTCATATCGCCCCCATCTCGCTACTCAACCTCGATGAAAAGATTTATACCAGAGTTTTGGCGGCGAGACTCGAATCCCTTGTCCCACAACTCATACACTCTGATCAAGTTGGGTTCATATTAGGAAGACAGGGGGCAGACACAATCCGCAAAACCCTCCACCTAATCCACGCGTCCCAGCATATGGAGAATGACCCGATCTTACTCTCTGTTGATGCAGAAAAGGCTTTCGACAGGGTGGAGTGGGGGTTCCTAAAGGCGTTGCTACGAAAAGGTGGGATTGGGCGATAAATTCAGACAAGCAATACATGCGGTGTATACAGACCCCAAAGCATCTATATTTGTGAATGGTGAATTCTCACGGTGGTTCAATCTCCAACGTGGGACCCGACAGGGGTGCCCCCTCTCTGCGATTCTTTTTGCCCTCTCCCTTGAGCTCCTGGCAATAACGATGAGAGCGGACCCCACGCTTGAGGGTATCCGACTAGGGACAACGGAATATAAAATTGCCCTCTATGCTGACGACATCCTCCTTCATATCACGAACCCCTCCTCTTCCATCCCCCGATCTCTATCCTTGATAGAGGAATACAGCAAACTCTCTGGGTTTAAAGTAAACAGAACAAAGTCGACACTCTGTCCTCTACAGGGCCAAGAGGATGACAACACCATAAAATTTTCCTCACTCGGCTTACATATTGAGCATTCAAAACTGCAATACCTGGGGATACAAATAACGAGAAAGTTAGAGGACCTATTTGAAGCTAACTTCCCCCCCTACTGAAACAATTCAAACTAGATTTGACAAGGTGGGATAAACTCACAATCTCCTGGCTAGGTGGGCTAAACGCAATAAAGATGGTATCACTTCCCCGCTTCCTATACCCCTTCCAGACATTACCCGTTAGGATTCTGAAAAGCTTCTTCACTGAAATCAAGAAGGCCATGCTCCACTTTCTAGGGCAGGGGAAGAAAGTGAGAATCCCATATAAGACTTTAATACTTCCCAAAGACAAGGGAGGGGTGGGTCTGCCCAACCTCCAAAAATACTATGAAGCCTCACAACTCAGAGTATTGATCCCACACCTGCGCGACCAGACAAACATCCAGTGGGTCAATATGGATAACCATTACTTTTTGCCGGCCACAGTATCTGAATGGCTCTGGGCACCCAAGAAACGGATATGTCGAAAACTCAAAGATCACCCGATACTTATGACCATCTGGGACATCTGGATGCATGGTACGAATTTGCAAGGCATTACCACCTGGCCGAGCCCCTTGAGCCATTTATGGTCCCCAGGAATCAACGACCACATTCCGGATGTAGGAAGGTACCAAAGCTTGTACGAGGCTGGCTTAGAGAGAGTAGGCCAACTACAAAGGAAAGACGCCTTTATTTCACTCCATGACCTGACCGAGGCCCTGGGAATAGGCTCATTATCCACATTTCAATATCTACAACTCAAAGGGGTTTTGACAAGAACCATGTGGAGACCCAAACTGATGAGAGAACTCACCCCATTTGAGAAAATACTGGACTCAAGAACTGTAATGAAGGGGCTAATATCAGATATGTACAGGGCATTGATAGAGGGAGAAGGTGTGAACACTGACGCACTAAAAAACAGATGGGAAAAAGATTTCGCTGAACAGCTCACACCCGAACTTTGGGACACCGTATGCCAAGCAGCCACACGGACATCCATTTCAAATCAGTACAAACTGCATGCAATCAAATTATTACACAGATGGCAATAAGACCCCGTCAGACTAACCAAAATGTTTCAGACCGCAAGCCCGGACTGCTGGCGTGGATGCGGACAGAGGGCAGACTACTGGCACATGTGGTGGGGATGTCCCCGGATACAGGTATTTTGGTCAGAAGTTCTAGGCTGGATCAAAGAGGTCGATGGCATTGCCAGAATACCCACTCCCTACCTCATACTGTTCGGCCTCGAGAAAGATGAAGACGACTGGATCAAGATCAAAGACATAGCCCCGCAATTGCTCCTGGCTGCTAGGGCAACACTGGTTATGAGGTGGAAGGCTCCCACAAGCCCCACGTAAAATGAATGGATCCATGTATCCACCAACATTTGTATAATGGAACACATAACAGCATCGCTGCATGGTAAACTCTCACAGACTGAGACCTTGTGGATGGAATACAAAAGCATATATCTACCAGACGGTCTGTCCCGTAACACAGCCCTTACTCTGATGGCGGAGGAGTAAGGAACAAACTAAACGACGTTTAAGTTGAACTCTCTGACGGACACTCTTACGAATAATGTGAACCCGACAATAAACTCTGATTCTGATCGCTGTACGATGAATGCTGCAAGATCTGTGATAAAGGCTCTGACCATGGGGGAGGGGGGTGGGGATTGTGAAGGGGGAAAAAGTTATGATGTTGCGCAAACATTATGCATGCAGAAAGTTTATATGTGACGGACGCAACACACGAGGAATTCTGGGGGTTTGCTTTATTATAGTGAAATTCTTAATTGTGTACCTATTGTATACTTTTCCTGCATAACCTGTATTTGTAAAACTAATAAAACCAAATTTACAAAAAAATGAAAGTGCAGGAAGAAGTTGAAACTTGCACTTTAAGTGCATTACACTGAATGTTCCCTTAAACAGCAGGTGCTTGTGTTTGGGAGTTTGTATTGTGTGTGGGGTGGGGCTTGGCAATGGGGATTGTGGGGAGTGGGTGCGGGCCAGCAGGGAACATAGTTCCACTACTTCTTTTCATACACTTCGACCACTGGGTGAAACTGTCATTCTATATAAAATATGCAAGGAATCACCATAGACCAACGCTTTGCTCCCACCCTTTTTAGGGGCTCATGTTCCATAGAGCCATAACATGAATGCAAGGTGTAAAAGACGTCAACAATCTAAAAATATCTTTAAAAAGTGGATTTCAAAGTTTCAACATGTTTATCCTGGTTAGTGCAACTGGAGGTACCTATGGAGATGTTGACCACTGGGATCGTAAAAGTGAAAACGAAACTATGCAAGTATGACATCTTCGATTCCAGAATCCAGAATACAAAATCCAGTACTAAGGAACTGTTCAGCATACTAAAAGAGCTAGAATCCCCAGCACCATCCGCACAAGACTGCATCAAAAACGCAGATTGGTGCACAAAAATCTAGCAAGCCCTCGCAGATAAAATCACCTTACTCCAAAACAAGATCAAAGTTAAAAAAGGCAAGCCTCACGGGCTCCCAACCTGTCCATCCCAACCCAGACAAAACATCCCACCCCTGCACCCCTTTCTCCTTCTCGCAAGTGACTACTAAGGAAGTTGAAGACATTATACAAAGCTGAAAACCATCCCATTGCCAAGGTGATATCTGCCCTGCCTCGATCATCACGGATGGAGCAAAAATCCTAGCCCCTTTCATCACCACCTTGATAAACTCCTCGTTTTCTTCCAATCAGGAACCAAACAACCTCAAGGAAGCCTGAGTTATGCCATTACTAAAGAAAAACAACCTAGATCCTCATGTCCCCACTAACTATAGGCACATCACCACCGTTCTGTTTCTTCTAAAAATCCTGGATCGTGTAGCCTATCTGCAAATCCAGAAAGACTTAGAGGAGAACGATCTCCTAGGACTTAGACAATCTGGCTTCAGACTCAGATATGGAACTCAGACAGCCCACCTAAATCTAAAGATCCAAATGGATGAGTTGAAGACAAAGGCAAGCTACCAATCCTCTTACTACTTGACCTTTCTGCAGCCTTCGACCTCATCCACCACCAACTTCTCACCAAACACCTCACCACAGCTGCAGCATTCTCCGCTGATGCATCTGATTGGGTTAAATCCTTCTTATGTAACCGGACCACCAGAGTCTTCTCTCCCTCGGCCTCAGCAGACCCAACTCCAATATTGTGTGGTGTCCCTCAGGGTTCCTGTGTGTCACCTACTTTATACAATATTTTTACGAAGCTACTCTTTGACTGTCTGAACAACTTGGGTGTCATCTACACCAGCTATGCAGACAATACTCAAGTCCTCACACCCCTCACTGGCTGTTTCGACCATGACTCTAAACTGCTAAATAACATCTATCTTGAAATCCAAGCCTGGATGGCCACCAACGGCCTCTGCCTCAATGAGGATGAGACTGAGTTAATGATCGTGGGTACCCAGGCACATCTTAATAAACTTGACACTCGATTCTCCTCCTTCATCATTAATGGCAATATAATCAACGTCTCCAAAGAGATAAAAACACTGGGGGTCTACCTCAATTCAATTCTTTCTCTTAAAAAACAGGTCAATAGTGTTGCATCCTCCACGGCCTACACCAATAAACTGATCTACAGCTGCAAATCTTACCTATCCACAAGCAGTTGCCTAATGTTGGCTAGAGCACTTGCTCTATCGAAATTGATTATTGCAATACACTCTTCCTTGGCTCCTCGGAACATAATCTGAACAAACTCCAGGTACTCCAGAATAACTCACTGAGAGCAGCACTTAGTCTCCCGAGATCATGCCACATTTCCACTCACGGACATAATGCCAACTGGCTACCCATCCGAGACAGAATCACTCTACGCAACCTGGCCATCACGCACAAATGCCTCACAAACTCAGCCCCAAAATACCTGGCAGACAAAATGTACATACTCCAACCCTCACGTACCACCAGATCATTGCACACCCACAATTTAGTGATTCCAAGATACAATCTAAAAACAGCAGGAGGAGCCAGTTTCCCAGTCCAAGCTGCAAAACGATGGAACTCTCTCCCCATCCCCTTCAGACACGAACCCTCCTTCCTTACTTTTGAAGCGGGTATAAAAAAACTGGTGAGTAACAAGCCTCCTCAGTAAGACGTATTCACTAGGATAGCCAATCACTATCAATGCTTTGGCTCTGCCTCCGCAGTTTACCACTGTATATTATTTGCTGTTTCTCACTATCTGACCCACCTGTAACCAGGGTCCTGTTGTTGACGGTAATCTGTATGCCTGTCGATGTCTGTAACCTTTAAGTTTCTCAAGTGCCCAGTTACCTCAGGGTTCAGCGCGTGATTAAAATAATAAACAAATAATGAACAAAAAATGACTGGATTACGAGGCTTTAGGAGTTGAAAACCCGCAATCAGTATGCCCCATTAGCTGTGTCTGAAAATCTCTCAGTTCAGTCCCTGACTATTTAACACAGTTTCCCAAGGCCTTTTGCCGCATTCAATTCATAAGATTGCACCTGAATTTATTGCTCACCAATGAGGTCCTAGGTGGGAGATAGAAAAAGAGAACAGAGAATCTGGTGCAAATGTGTTGACACCAGCAAGTAGAAACCTTACCTCATTTACTCCTAGATTGTCAGGCACTGAATTCCCATCAGATACACTTCTTTAGTAATTTGTTAAGTGATTTTAGGCTGTTCTCGAGTGAAATAGTATGCCAACACATTTTAGTGGACACGCCCAATGCCCGGCCATTTGCTGCATTGCGTTTTATAGTGGAGCTATTTCCTGTATCCTTTTAATTCTCTTTTAGTGAATGAACAATTGTAATGTATTATAGACCTAGAATAATTAAGTGATTTTAGATTGTTCTGGTGATGTTCCACTACCTTATATTGCATTATTGAATCTGTTACCGAATGTGTTACTTGCTCTCTATGTAACACACTGTTTTTGTTAAGACTGTGAAACGTTCACAAAATGTGAACTAAAGCATGATAAATAAATAGAACAAATATGCCAAAAGGCGCCTGGATTCGTTTGCGTTACCTCAATATGCAGATCCTCCCATTTTCCTATGAACTCTTCTTTTTTCTTACTCCTAATCCAACCTTTATGGTTGTTTCTTAGTAAACTTGAAGTTGTCATGTCCCTGTTATCAGACCCTTGTACAACATTGAATAACTCCTCCCTGGCCTTTTATTCTGTCACTCTCAACCGTGAGTGCCTATTCTCGGTACAGGTCTTCAACAAAGCTCCTGATTATGATATGATATGGCATTTATAACGCACCTATAAACAAGTGTTTCAAGGCACGGCGAGGCAAGGGAGGGTAACAGAGGGAACACAGAGACAACAATATTACTAGGCCAGGTGACATTGAGATAGCACAAGTGCAGGGGGGGTGGGGAAGGGGAAAGTGCGAGGGGGCGGGGGTGCGGAAGTGCAGTACATAGGATAAACAGTAAATAAAGAGAAGCAATAAATAGGAACAATAAATAAGAAGTGCGGCCAGCTGGTGGCAGCTGCAAGGGTAAGTGTAGTCAACAGGTGTCAAGTGCTGGTGGGGGGTTGTAAGGATACAGAAACACCACAGGGTGCAAGGGTTGCCAGGGGGGCAGTGGAGGTGTGTAACTGGCAGGGAGGGGACCAGGACCTGAGAACAGAGGGTAGCCAGGTGACCAGTGCAGTTTCAGCCAGGAGTTCAGCATGGGAGTGGAGGAGAGAAATCAGAAGCAAAGAGGAAGGTATTGAGGTGCTTCTGGAACTGGAGATGGTTCTCCTCAATTTTCGAAGAGACAGGAAGGCTGTTCCAGAGGTAGGACCCAGCCGAGGAGAGAGATTTACCACCAACTTGTTGCTTGGAGAAGCGACTGACCCTGAGGGAGTTGGAGGTGGATGAGCGAAGAGCTCGAGAAGGAATATATTAAGGAAGAGAGAGTTGAAGGTATTGATGCCCCAGGCCCCAGAAGGCCTTGTCAATAACGGAGAGGGTTTTGAACTTAATCCTCACAGCCACTGGGAGCCAGTGCATAGATTTCAGTCCTGAAGAAGTATGATCCCTGGGCTTGAGGCTAAGGACAAGTCTTGCAGTCCTGTTCTTGATGAGTTGCAGAGGGCAGAGAGTAGAAGCAGGTAGATTTAGACAGAGGCTGTTGCAGCAGTGCAGCCATGAGAGAACCAGAGCTCTGGGCACAGTGAGCTTCTGGGGGAAAAAGAGGAAAGGAAGAAAACCTCTTTGGAGGTGCAGCTGGTAGTGTGACTTCTCAGAGACATCAGAGATGTGAGGAGAGAAGGAGAGTGTGGAGTCGAATATAACCCCAAGGTTTTTAGCCTCAAAGGTGGGAGCAGGGAGAGGGACAACAGAGGCCAGCCAGAGAGAGACAGGAAAGGAGGGAGCTGGTGTGTCAATGAGGAGAATTTCATTCTTACTGGCATTGAGGCAGAGATAATTGGCGGCACACCAATCCTGGATGGCAGACAGACAGTCGGTGTTGAGAGAGGGAGAAGAGGTGGCTGAAGGGAGACTGAAAATGAGTTGAGTGTCATCCACATAGCACTGAAAGTTTGGGCAGAGAGCGGCAATGCAGTGGGCAAGAAGTGCCAGGTATTGGTTGAACAGCCAGGGAGAGAGGTTAGACCCCTCAGGGACACCACAGGTACAGATAGAGATAGAGGAGAGGAAGGACCCAAGTTGGACCTGCGAGGGTCGATCGGAGAGGAAAGAAGTCAGCCAATCCAGGGCCTGTTCGGTGATACCCAGGTTATCATTGAGACGGTTGAGCAGGATGGCATGGTTGACCGTGTCAAAGGCAGAAGAGAGATCAAGTAAGATGAGGACACAGGTGGTGTTGGATTCAAGGTTGGAGAGCAGGTCTTCACGGATGTTCCCGCAAGCAGTTTCTGTGCTTCTGGCATCTCTGAAGCCAGACTGATGCTCATGGAGCCAACCAACAGAATCAGAGTGAAGATTAAGCTGGGAGATGGCCAGCTTTTCCAGGAGTTTGCCCAGGAAGGGGGTGATGGATATTGGGCGATAGTTAGCTAGGCAGGCGGGTCGGCAGAGGGTTTCTTAAGAAGAAGGTGCACAACGGAGTGCTCCAGGGAGGAAGGGAAGACATCTCTGGTGAAGGAGTGGTTGCAGAAGTTTGCCAGAGCAGCTGCAAGGATGTCAATGTGGTCCTTGATGGTTTCGGAGGAACAGGGGTGAACCTATTTTGACAACATTTTCACAGATCAGACTTGTCTAAAAACCTTGTCAGGGGAGAACAGGGGAAAGGCAGAGAAGGAGGAAGGAGAGGTGGCTGAAGAAGGACCAGAGGAAGAGCATGGAGTAGAGCGAGGAGGGGGAGAGGAAAAGAGAGAGGACAGGATGTTCTGAGTATTAGAGATGAAATGATAAGCCAGAGATGGCTAGAGGGTCTGGGAGGGGACAGGAGAGGTAGAGACTGCAGCAGGATTGGTCAGTTCCTTGCAGATTTTAAAGAGTTTGGCCAAGTTGTTAGATGCCGCAGAGATGCGGTCTTGCATATGAGCTCTCGTCTTGGTGCGGACAGAGAGCCGGTATTGCCTTTGGACCAGGCGGCAGGCCAGTTTGACAGAGGATGTACCGGAAGCACGCCAATTCCTCTCAGCCACCTTACACTTGAGTTTGAGGGTGACAAGGTCTGAGTATTACCAGGAGTTGCACTTGGCTTTGTGCTTCAAGCTGATCCTCATGAGAGGGACAAGAACATCAAGAGTATAAGATATAGCAGAGTGGAACATGGAAAGGGCTGTGTCAGGGTGTGAGTCAGCCAAAGGGGGAGGGAGAGGAGGAGAAAGTGGTGACGAAAGCCTCAACTGACTCACGCTTCATGGGTCTGATAACCAAAAAGGTGGGTGGCAGTGCTGGAGGTGGCTTGGCGTGAGGGGTAGAGAGGGTGAGCTGGGAGAAAAATAGAAAGTGATTGGACCAGAGTGGAGGATAGCGAGTGAGAGAGAGTCAGAGCGGTTGCGAAAGAGTCCAGAGGAAGGACCGGAAGCATCGAGGTGGATGTTAAAGCCTCCAAGAAGAAGGAGTTGAGCGGTCGAAACCAGGAAGGAAGAGGAGAGGTGAGCCCACTCAGAGAGGAAGGAGGTAATCTGACCAGGTGGCCGGTAGATGGTAGCCACAGTAAGGGAATGGCTAGGAGAGAGAGAGAGCCTGCAGACGAGGAATTCAAAAGAGGAGTAGGCCTGCATAGGAATGACATATTAGGTTAAATAACTTCTTACTGTTCGTTCCAGGGTATTATGCAACTTGGTATGGGAAGTAAAGTAAACTTCCCTGACTGTTCAAATGCCCTGGCTAGTAAAGGAGGGTCTCAGAAGAAAGTTGAAGTAACATGTTTATAAGGTTTAAATAGACTAACAATTCTGAATGTATTATTAGATTTAGTGACAACATATATATTTTGTTATCATTTAAAACCCCATCATGTGGTATCTTAAACAAGAAGAGTATAGGTTTGTGATCCTGTCACAACCCTCGCCCAAAACCCCCTCTGGCAAACCCATTGGCCAGGTGGAGTCAGGGCTCGGGCCTCTAGAGCCTGTCATCCTCTTCAAAAGCCCTCATGGGGCCAGTCCTGGCGCCTATGGCGCCAGGCTCATACACCATGAATAAACAATGTGCTTGGGAACTACTTTATTATTGTCAGCCAACATGAAGGCAGCCACATAGCTTGGTTACTAAGAACCAAGCTATGCGGTCTAGTGTTTTGGGTGTGGTAGCCTAGGGACTACCTTTCCTGGGCTATTTTATTGGGGCTATTTAAACCACACCCGAGCAAGACAACATGCTTTGTGTTACTTTTCAGCTTGCAACGTGATGCTCACCATGTCCAGCTATTCCCTCGAACCTCGGAGGAGCAGAACCTGCAAGGAGACAAAATGAACATCATTAGCAGCAGCATCTCACCTGCAGTCTTCATCTTTAAACACTCACAGCTACTGAGAACAGCTTCCACTAATCTGCAGCCTCCCGGACAGAACAACCTGAAAGAGGAAGATAGAGGCAACATTAAAGAAAGCAGTAGAGACATTTACAAATTACGAACTGTTCAAAAGGCTTACCTGGCTGGTCGCCTCTCGGCTAGCACCACTCCGGACATTCCACTTGCGCTGAAGAACACCACGACCTACAAGGAAAGAAAACGCAGGTTAGCAAAGGCAACACTTCGCAGCGCTGCGCATAGCGCTTACTTACCGCATCATAGCGCTCTTAATGCGCCAACATTTACCAGCGGGGCTCAACCAAGCCAGTTCGCTGTGCTGAAGCTCCGCATACCGAAGGGAGAAAAAGAGACATTTTAAACAAGGAAAGGCATGCAGGATAGCAACAAAACTAAAGAACAGCAATAAGACCTACCTGAACAATATCAAATGGGCCGGCGTCAGTGAAGTAACTGGACCGCACTCGCCCATGAAAGACAACGCGCCCCTGCAAAGAAGGCAGGACGGAGAGCACGCCTAATTCTACCACAAGGTGAGGAGAGGGCGCCAGAGGGACTGAAATCATACGGGGCTGGAGGGAGGATACTTACCTCAGTCGGTCAGTCTTGAACACAGTCCTCCTGTATTTTCAGGCAGAACATTCCCCGCAGACCACATCAGGGCAAAGCTGGGAAGCATACCAGCGAGTAACCCGGCTGGGTGGCGTCCCTGTGGATACCAGGTGAGCGTAACAGAACGCAAAGCCTCCCATAACACATCCACCAGGGCGCCATGGAGACATAAGAAATGGACCAATTGGCCCAATTACTAGGAGAGCTTCGTGCTGAGGTTCATTCTGCCCGACAAGAGACTAATGCCCTTCAGAGAAACTTAATAGTGGCCAAAGAACGCACTGAAGAGATTAGCAGGCAATACTTGCAATCACAGGCAGGACAGAGCCTCTACCTGGAAGCAATTCAACGATGCAAAACCCCACCATACCACCCACTCTGGTACAGATCACGTTACCTGGAACAGTGCCCCTGGCACCACCAGAAAGGTTCTCAGGCGACCCACGGAAGTATGCAGCATTCATCAATCAGTGCCGCCTTCATTTTCTTCGTAGGCCTGGAGCATTTCCAAACGACCAAGCTCAGGTAGCTTTTGTCTTATCATACCTGAGTGGTAGTGCAGCAGATTGGTCGGTGCCGTTGGTAACCCATGACAATCCTCTATTACATGACTTTGGGGGGTTCCAGAGAGAAATGGAAAAACTTTTTGCTCGCCATACCCAGGAACAAGCAGTAGACAATGAACTCTTGTCCCTCCGACAGGGGAATCAGGACTTGTTAACGTACATTGCTACGTTCAACAGACTGGTTGCCGAAGCTAGGTGGCCAGAAAACAAAAGAACCACATTATTCCATCGAGGCTTACGAGGCGAATTAAAGGACGTCTTAGCCCAGGTGGTTGATCCACCCAGAGACTGTGCAGAATTCATAAATCTGGTCATGCAGCTAGACCACCGGTTGCAGGACCGAAAGACAGACCGGTCTAAGACGGACCCTCGGACTGTGTATGTCCAGCCAATGAAAACACACCCCGTGTACCTGAAAATGCTGTAGAACCCATGCAGATTGGAGCGATACGGCCTCCTTTAACAAAACAAGTGTGGGGCAAAAGAAGACAACAAAAGCTTTGTTTGTATTATGGGAAACCAGGACATTTCCTGAAGGACTGTCCAGTAAAACCCCCAAGAAGAACAGTTGGGGCCACAGAGAAGGATGAAGCAAAGGAATTGGAAAACTGCCAAGCTCGACAAACGTAGAGGTAACTTTGTCGAGTGAGAAGAAAGAGTTGCTGACCTCGCACTTTGCAATGCCAGTGATCTTAATTAACCACCAACAGTCGTCAAGAATGCATGCCGTAGAAGCATACATCGATAGCAGTTGGAAATTATATTGATCAAGAACTGGCAGCAGAGATGGGGCTTCTTTTGTCTTCTAAGATAACTATGGACAAGGTAACCACCGTGGATGGGACAGAAATCGCTTCCGGACCAGTAACTCAGTGCACAGCCAGGGTAACCTTGCTGTGCCAGGACGGACATCGGGAGTCTATTTCATTCGATCTCATCAAGGCACCTCACTTCAGGCTAATACTAGGGATGCCACGGTTGGTTGCTCACAATCCTTTGATAGGCTGGCGGGCATGAAAATTAACCTTCCCCGGTGACTGCTCTCCTGCCTGCTATTACCAAGAGGAGACACCTGACATCTGTATCCTCAATACTCCCGGAGCGACAGTATCAACCCTCGGAGCAACTAATATCTTGCCAAGTGAATGCCATGATTTCCAGGATGTTTTCTGAAAGGACCAAGCCAATACATTGCTGCCGCACAGGCCCTATGACTGTCAGATCGACCTTGTTCCTGGTGCACAAATCCCTTGCGGCAGGATCTACGTTTGACAGAACCAGAAAACCTTAATTTGAAATCCTATTTAGACCAGTACCTTGCAAATGGATTTATCCGTCCTTCGAAGTCCCCCGCAGCCAGTCCTTTGTTCTTCGTACCGAAAAAGGAAGGAGGCTTGAGAACCTGTATTGACTACCGCACATTGAACCCGATCACTGTGAAGAACCGCTACCCCTTGCCACTTATCCCTGAGATGCTAGACCAAGTTAATGATGCCCAGATTTATTCCAAATTGGACCTTCGAGGAGCATACCACCTGGTCCGAGTCAGAAAAGGAGATGAATGGAAAACCGGCTTCCATACTAAGTACGGCTTGTTTGAATATCAAGTCATGCCCTTCGGGTTATGCAACGCTCCTGAGGCATTCCAGTATTTCATGAATGACGTCTTAAGGGAGTTCATTGATGTGTGCGCCTTAGTGTACATAGAAGACATCTTAGTATACTCAGCCTCGGAACAAGATCATGCCAGGCACGTTCATTCAGTCCTCACCAAGCTCCGTCAACATCGCTTGTTTGCAAAGCTTGAAAAATGCTTTTTTCACGTCACCGAAGTAGAATTTCTTGGTTTTATCCTTACTCCAGGAGGCATAGAATGGACGTGCACAAGGTAGATGCCATTCTGAAATGGCCTTCACCGACGTCTCTAAAAGGGGTACAAAGCATGCTGGGCTTTGCGAACTTCTACCGCCGGTTCATCCCAGACTTTTCTCAGGTTGTGCACCCAATCACAGTACTATTACGGAAAAACAATAAAAAGTTTGCTTGGACCGAAGAAGCAGAAGAAGCCTTTCAGGAACTTAAACAAATGTTTACCTCCACTCCAATCCTGCAACATCCTCGCCCAGACCTCCCTTATGTCGTTGAAACTGATGCGTCCAGTCTCGCAATGGGGGCTGTCCTTTCACAGAGAGACCCAGAAACCGGCCAGCTGCATCCTGTGGCCTTCTGGTCGAAAAAGTTCTCACCTCCATAGATTAATTATGCCATCACGGACAAGGAACTCCTGGCTATCAAATCTGCCTTTAAAGCCTGGAGGCACTACCTTCTGGGGGCCAGACACACCATTACAGTCATCACAGACCACCGAAACTTGCAATATCTCAAAACAGCCAAGGCCCAGTCCTCGCGCCAATTACGGTGGGCCCTTTTCTTCGCCGAATATGATTATGTAATCACATTTCGACCAGGAGTCAGAAATGGAAAGGCGAATGCTTTATCTCGCATGGGCATAGATGAAATAGTATATACAACTCCAGACCCAGTACCTACTATACCTGAAGACAAACTCTTGGGTATCATGACAGCCTTAACACAAGCAGAACTACGAAAAGAAATCCAATGGACAATGAATCCTGATGCCTACCTCACATGGCAAAGTCAAGGAGAACAATATACCATCAAGGAGCATCTACCCTTTTTTAGGGATCGCCTATATGTACCCAAGAAGGAATTAGAACAGCATATTATTACAAACGATCACGATTCACTGATCGAAGGGCATCCTGGGATCGCCAAAACCCTAGCTAAGGTGAAAGAGAACTTTTGGTGGCCTACCTGGCGTAAGGACATCATTCAGTATATTCAGTCCTGCGGTGTCTGCTCACAAAATAAATCATAGAAACAAAAACCATCTGGTCTCCTACAACCATTGGACATTCCTCCAGTTCCATGGCACACGCTTTCCCTTGACTTCATCACTGAACTACCTCCAAGCCAAGGGTTTAACACCATCCTTGTAGTTGTGGACTTATTCTCGAAGATGGCCCATTTTATTCCTCTCAAAGGCCTCCCAGACGCAGCCACTTTAGCAAAAGTGTTCCTGGAGGGCGTGGTTAAACTACATGGCAAAGAAAAACAAAAGAGATTTGCCGACCAACACCGGAAAAAGGCCCCTGATTATCAAGTAGGAGACAAAGTTTGGTTAGCCGCTAAATTCGTACGCATCAAAGGAACCCTGACCTTTCATCCCAGATTCTTAGGACCCTATACCATTAAGGCAATTATCAACCCAGCAGCCATGAAACTGGATTTTACCACCTAATCTACACATTCACCCGGTATTCCATGTGTCCATCCTGAAACCAATGCAACCCGGCACACGGATTGGGACACCACCTAAACCCATACTTGTTGACGGAGAACCAGAATTCGAAGTCAAAGATATCTTGGACTCTAAATACTCTAGAACCAAGCTATATTATCTCGTCGATTGGAAAGGATTTGGGCCACAAGATAGATCCTGGGGGCCCAGTGAGAATATCCACGCACCACGTCCAATCAGGAAATTACATCAGAACTTCCCAACCAAACCTGGGCCAGACAGAAGGAACACCATGGGAGGAGCCTTAGGGGGGAGTGCTGTCACGACCCTCGCCCAAAACCCGGTCTGGCAAACTCATTGGCCAGGTGGAGTCAGGACTCGGGCCTCTAGAGCCTGGCATCCTCTTCAAAAGCCCTCATGGGGCCAGTCCTGGCGGCTACGGCGCAAGGCACATACTCCATGAATAAACAATGTGCTTGGGAACTACTTTATTATTGTCAGCCAACATGGAGGCATCCACATAGCTTGGTCCCCAAGAACCAAGCTATGCGGTCTAGTGTTTTCGGTGTGGTAGCCCAGGGACTACTTTTCCTGGACTATTTTATTGGGGCTATTTAAACCACACCCGAGCAAGACAACACGCTTTGCGTTACTTTGCAGCTTGCAACGTGACGCTCACCATGTCCAGCTATTCCCTCGAACCTCGGAGAAGCAGAACCTGCAAGGAGACAAAAGGAACATCATTAGCAGCAGCATCTCACCTGCATTCTTCATCTTTAAACACTCACAGCTACTGAGAACAGCTTCCTCGAATCTGCACGCTTCCCGGACAGAACGACCTGAAAGAGGAAGCTAAAGGCAACATTAAAGAAAGCAGTAGGGACATTTACAAATTACGAACTGCTCAAAAGGCTTACCTGGCTGGTCGACTCTCGGCTGGCACCACTCTAGACATTCCACTCGCGCTGAAGAACACCACGACCTACAAGGAAGGATAACACAGGTTAGCAAAGGCAAGACTTTGCAGCGCTGCGCATAGCGCTTACTTACCACATCATAGCGCTCTTAATGCGCCAACATTTACCAGCGGGGCTCAACCAAGCCAGTTCGCCGTGCTGAAGCTCTGCATACCTAAGGGAGAAAAAGAGACATTTTAAACAAAGAAAGGCATGCTGGATGATGGCAACAAAACTAAAGAAGAGCAATAAGACCTACCTGAACAAAACGGGCCGACGTCAGTGAAGTAACTGGACCGCACTCACCCATGAAAGACAATGCGCCTCTGCAAAGAAGGCAGGATGGAGAGCCCGCCTAATTCTACCGCAAGGAGAGGAGAGGGTGCCAGAGGGACTGAAATCATACGCGGGTGGAGGGAGGATACTTACCCCAGTCGGTCAGTCTTGAACACAGTCCTCCTGTATTTTCAGGCAGAACCTTCTCCGCAGACCACATCAGGGCAAAGCTGAGAAGCATACCAGCGAGTAACCCGGCTGGGTGGCGTGCCTGTGGATACCAGGTGAGCGTAACAGATCCCTCTCAACCCTTTATTTAAACCTAAAGTCCTCCAAAAATGACCAGCTACAAAGATCATCAAGAATATCATCCATGAAGTTACCTTTAGAATTTGCATGTCACCAGATAATCTCCCATTACAGCCTCTAGGGTCTGACTGAGTGAGGCCGGTTACTAAATGTACAGCAAAACAGTACTGTTCAGGATGCGTTGGTAACTTTGACTCAGGGATAGAGATATTCTATAACTTGTCCTCATCATCCATTATACTGACCCAAGTAGCTGATGGCCCAAGCTGAATAAGTAAGTAACCCATAACATGTCTTCAAGATCGTCCTCACAAATTGAATCCACAAGCCTGTTGGACAGAAATAGTCCACTGACCTGCGCTGTTGTAGAAGTTGAAAATGTTAATGAGTGGGCAATTTCAGCCATGATATCTGGACATCAGCCAACCCAGTACCTCAATGGCTCACTGTAGCATTAAGATCACTTGATATACAGGTTAACAATCTTCCACTCGGGTAAAAGTGAACATACGTTGCAGCAGGCATACTACACGCAGACTATCCCAATACGCGCCCTTGTTCTAGCAGCCAGCTTTCTGGAGAGCACCTATGTGACAGGATGATCCAAAATAGTGCATTCAACATCCTCAACTTACTCTGATCAATTCTTGGCTCATGGGCCAAACATCCCAGCCCTGGTGTACAATTCTTGCTTGGGAGCGATCTGTACGTCCAGTACTAGTAGATTTGATGAGCATTATGCCAAGGTAACAGTCCTAAAAGGTGTCGATTAAAGGAAGGGGAAAAAAAATTTTACTGGCAGAATCGAATATCATAGAATCTCTTCGCTGTGAAGAACCCTGAGGGGTGCAACATTGATATTCAATGGCCAGCAGACCTTCCACCAGAGAGCTATCGGCCAAAACGAGTTTAATTGCATCATACTTGGAACTCTCCTCGCCTTGTACGTTGTCTTTGCTTATTACAGAATTACACCCTTTTACATGACTTAACCGGTAGGAAAATGTATTAATGTATCCCTAAATTGGTAACACAAAACATGCAAATAATATTTTCCGCAACAGCTTGTAAAGACATGTCGGTGCTCAAATATGGGTGTCCTCATTTGGGATAGCAATGAATGATATAACCAAATATGGTGGTCTATATTTGGGATGGATTTTAATGGTGATCTAGGAATAGTGTGTGCAAGGTGACACTGATGCTGGGGTTGGGACGTAAATGTGAGAAAGATGTGAAGCTATTACTGACAGCACCTTCTCAGGCTCAGCAACCTCTCTGGGGTCCAAGGTTCTGGTGCTCGTCTTACTTCCCGTGGTTCTGTTCGGTGCAGACCTAAGAGCAACGCTGTCGCCCAGATCAATACCAACAATGGTAGGTTAAGAATCAATTGTGGATGCTTTAGACATGTCCATTAAGGTCCCCTTATAAAAGCCCACTTCAAGCTAGAATTCTAAAGTTTACTTAAGCAGCACACCTCCTGCTGTAATCACCTGACCATGCCAGAAAATACATTACATTGCATTGCTCACGTGAGGTTGAGAAGTTTCCATGCTGTAGATCTGCTTCTTCCAGCAGGCAGAGTGCAAGACTGTCCCAGGTGGGCTGCTACTGCTGAGGAGACTGAGGTCCTGCCTGTTAAATCCATGGTTGCAAGCAACTCTTGTTGAAACTTGTGCCTGTGGGTCATGCGGATGTTCTGTAAAGTGCTCACAACCACTTGTTTGTCTGAATATGTGACGTTTATTCAACAATAGTTGGTTCTACAAGACCTTTCCTTGATGTATGTCACACTGTGAGGGACCCAAATTCATTTGTACTGGTCTATAATTGTGTGGGTTTCTCTATAAAAACACCTATTAGGTGAGGGTATTCCTTGCCTTGCAGATGGGGCCTTCTAAGGTCTCATTTTAAACATTGAAAATCAGAGTCATTACAACAATGAGTATAGTGCAGAATGTCATTGATTTATATAAACATTGTTTTCTACATAGACACAAAAGGGGCACATCTATTTTGTGAGCAGCACTTGCATGTTTTGGGAAAAGAGTACATAGAACATCTTTTAGTTTTGACTATTAGGTGACACTTAAGTATCACCTATTCATCAAATCTGTTACATTTGAGTACAACTAGAAGTGGGATGAGATGTGAGAAGGGACACTCAGTTTGTGGATGTTGTTTGATTATTTACCCTCCCACTAACTGCAAAAGGCCATACTAATCCCTAGGGCCATGCCCATTCTTTACCTGCCACCCCCTGCCCTTCCTTGGATCTCTTTGAGCTAGAACTATCAAGCAGTAACATTAAACTGTGGCTGGTCAGCGTTATTGTTAAGCAGTATGCTAAGAGTTAATGGCATAATTGCCTCTGTAAATGGGTAATGGGTTTAATAAAATGTCTTAACCAAATGTTCATTTAGCCTCTTGATTTATATATGTTCCTTGCACTAATTCCCTGTTAAAGACAAACATGGACAAAGCCAATAATTTGGACTTGTGTACAGTTATTAAATAGGCATTTACCCTATTCCAACCCTACACAATAGCCCAAAACTGTTGGCTTTGCCAATGCCTGTTTCATAAACGATTCAGCTCAGTAGAGAGTGTATTTTTTGTTTTGGCACATGTTGGTGGTGTAGCCACCAAAATATCACCAACACCATTGCTACAGATAAGAAAGGGGTGCCAAGAAGCAGTCTTTGTGGTTGGCATGACAACTGGAAATGCTGTGGCATACAATTGTGTATTGTAATGATAGCTAATGTAGTAAGTGTTAATTCCTGTTGTACTATGTGGATGTAATCCAATAGTGGCTTGTTTACCGTATTCTCTCCCAATCAGGAGCACTGTCACATGTCACGTGTCTTTGTGTCTTTCAATGCTTGATCTGAGGAGTGATCTCTTTTCGAGATGGAGACTGCAGGCCTTCCTTCTGGCGGGCTGGCACACTGCCATCCTTCTGGTGCCACTCTAATTAACCCTGGGGCGGGCTGACAAGGGCCTTGCCACACCACTTTGTCCTGGGCTGCCCCGCTTACACAGGAGGGGCTAGACACTCCCATTCTTTGTCCGAGATGCACTGCATTTGCAGCCTGGGTCCTTTCTTCAGAGGGCCCAATCTGGCCTGCGCCACGGGTGGGCCCTCATGGTGGTAGGCCCTGTGTGAGCCGTGGCTCCACCAGGTGTGCAGCCTGGGGCTTCCGGGTAATGTCGGGCAAATGCTAGGATGGCCCGGTTCTATGAGGTCCTGCGGCCTAAGGGCTGCTCAAGGCCACAGCTCCCCTAATCCCCTGGAAGCAGCTCTTTCCTCTGCAGTTTCTGGCTCATTTACCCTCCAGGATCTTTCCATTGACCTATCTTGGAAGTCCATCCAGCCCTCATCAGTCCCTAAACTGAAAAGTTAGGTTAAACATTAAACCGAAAACATATACACTTCAATAACATACCCCCACCCCATAGTGTCTGTTTCCTTTATTATATTTCCCTCAGGGGGCAAACAATGCAGCTCACCTCGCCAGGCCTAATTGGGCCAGGGGCTTACAAGTAGGTGTTTGTATTGTGGTGATTTGGGGGCAGTGTGTACATTTAGATGAATGTTTCTGGAATGTTGATATGGCTGCACATGGAGATCTGCTTGTGTTTATGCGCATGCAAGTAAAGTTTGCTTTTATTCTGGTGTGGGTCGGTGTTGAGTTTCTTTGGTGACGTGCAGACTTGAACATCACATGGTTGCGATTTTTGTAAAACTGCTGATGATACATTAGCAGAAACTTTTAAATGGGGAAAATAGGAGTATTGGTGTTGGGATTCTCCACACACACGTGTGTCTAGTTTGTGGCTGTTACAATGTTTTTCACACGTGAATGCCTGTGTTGGCAGGATTACACACTTTAGCAGGCATGCTAACATTTGGAAATGCTAGCATTGGTATATTCTGCACACAGGACAGCATGTTACTAGAACATTATGGACGACATCAAAACAACACGAGCAGGGCAATGCATCTCCACTCAACTTGTGTCTCCTTGGAGCCCTCTTTGTGGTAGGTCTTTCCTCTGGGCAGGGCATTCCGGTTCCTCCTCTAGTTGTAACTGTGATTTCAGCCGATGTGGCCCCTGAGGGGAGACATTTCTGCAGAGAGGGAACTCTTAATCCTGCATTTGCGCCTCTTCTGGTGCCATGCACACTGCCCAGCCCTCTCACTAATGCGAGAGGCACTGAGTGAATAAATCATTTTTCACTGAGCGCAAATTAAAAAAGGTTGCTTTAGAAAGAAATTTATGAGACATCTTAGTGATGCCTTTCTAAAACGGCCTTTGCTCAAACTCGAGGGCAGTATTGAAATCAGGAGGACCACGTTGGGTTAATGCTGATAGGGTTATGACGACATGCACGTATTCTGCTTACAGCGTTTCACCAAGAAGGGTAGTGCATGCAAGCCGGCTCAGCCACTGATAGTAACTCCCCTATTGTCACTATTGTGTCCACACACCCCCTTGCTCTGTTGCACCCCCGTGTTTGTACAGCGCTCAGATGCTTCCTACATAAGATGGCACATAGACCAATGGGCATCTTGGCATGAGGATAGGATACAGAGATAACAACAACATACCTGAGCTCACAATAACAAAGTTTTAAGGTGACGACGAAACTGTAGATGATTTTTGGAATGTCTCAAGCTAGAACCGCCATTTTGGGTTTTTGTACAAAGTCACCCTGTAATCTAAAATGGCCGTCTCATGTGCTCTTGTTCTTGCCTTAACCTCTTCAACCTCTATAGGAGAGTTAATGTCCAACCTGCCTTCAGGCTACATGTTAGGGTCATGTAGACCTTGTCCTTTGTTGACCTCGGGAGCAGGGGATTACTTGAATTAGCAATGTAAAACTACAAGTATATTAGAACTGTAAAGCTATCCAAATATGATATATGAAACATTTGTTTGATCTGTATTAAAATGATACGTAAAGAGTGTAACGTTAAATTAAAGAATAATGGAGTGTGTTAGTAAATATATTCAAAAGTAAACCGCATGCACGAGATATGTAAATTAGGAAAGTGAACCTGGCGCAACCCTAGCCCAGTGTATAATTAACCTGTAAGAGGCTGGACATCATTTTTACAAATTGTATAAATGCGTCGATGTCCAGCTAGGAAATTCTGTTCTGCTCACATTGAACCCTGCTGGTGGTCTCTGTGATGTATTGACGGCCAAATAGCTATTTGCGTACTTTGTTGAATACTGTTCAGTTTTGTAATAAAGATTCTGGGAATCGTTACAAGCCTGTGTCGGTGTATTTTCCTTTGCCTGGTGTAACAGCCGTAATATTGTATTTTTTCTTATTCCACAGATGGCGCCCGAGTAGGGACCCTTGAGATTGACTTCGTCTCGTTGAAGGTTGGCTCAGCTATCGGACCGGGATCGGACGGTGGCAACAGAAACGGCCACTCTAGACAAGAAGCAAATTCCTCAACAAAACTGCACAATCCGATCCCTGGACGGTGAGCTGTAGCCCGAGACGATGTCTTGACGAGGGTCCATATATTTGAGGTGGGTAAATTTGCCGAAAATCACCAGACACATGGGTCCTTAAAATTGTCCTTAGTAACCCGATCGGGCCTCCCAGTCCTTTGGTCAGGTGAATCGTGTCCCGATTTTTAATTTAACCCTAACAATTTGAATTTGGAGCATTGTACTCGCAAGCACAATTATTTAACCAGGTAACACCAGAACTTTGATATGCCTGGGAAATTGTCTGCCTGCTTTAGGGCATTATTCCGCAGTGACAGACAATCTTTGGAAGATAGCTGTCCCGCACCACAGGAGGGGTTGCCGGCATGTACTATGTACTGTAAGAAAGGCTTTGGTAGTATAGCATTTAATGACATTTGGCACAGACAGACCAGACATAATTCTAATCTTCGGTGGCCAACCAATGGTGGTTTTGAAATCCCTCGTATAGAATATTTAGAGTCTGTATTAGTAAAGAAAAAGGCTAGACCTGCAGCATTTGACACATTGCACAGTTGGAAAACAGAAGCTTTGCAGCAACAAAAGAGTAGAAAGAAACATATGCGTAGAATATGACAAGTGTCGAGAAGGCACGGTTATATGATCAAAATAAACATTTGGAGTCAGTTAGGAACACGGACAGGGCGTTTCAATTAGGCATTCAGAAAATCTACCCTTCAAATGATTTTCATACGTCAGATGAATTGATTAATAAACTTTTGCATGAACGAAGGCCCGATGCCTCCGCGCCACCTCCGTACGTCCCTCCTCTTGGCGCATTGCCCCTTCTCATTGTTGTTCTCCCTCCTATAGTTCCTCCGGTCCTCCCTGCTGTTCTTCCTGTTGTTCTTCCAGCCGTCGCTCCTTTGCCTGCCCTCTTGCCTTCACCTGTTGTTATTCAGAATGTGCCTGCTCTTCCTCTTCCAAGTGATTCTGCATCGCTTGTAGTAGACCAGAGAGCGAGACCAAGTGTTGTGACTCATAATACTGTGTCCCCAGACAAAAAGAGTGAATTGACTGCTTGTGCTAAACATTGTATGGAGAAGGGTGAACAAGCCACACTCGAAAATTTAAAACATATTCCTGAGAAAAATGTTTTTATTAAAGGATTAGGGACTCATTTGAGTATAATGTGGAAGACTAAATGATGTAGATTTCCCACAAGGGTGACGGGATTTGAACGCCTTAGCGTTGTCCAGAGATACTGCAGAGAAGGTATATGAGCATGTTGAAAGGATTTTTGAGTATAGGAAGGAGTTGGAAGAGTTACAGAATGAGGAATCAGATGGTGGTAGTTTAGGTATTATGTACTTACAGAAGCGGTTTTCTCCTCGCCGAGAATTAAAAGGAGAGGAAGCGCGAATTTGTATAAAGGATACGATAAGATGGATTTCGGATATGCCGATAACTCCAGATGAAGTATATGACACATATAGTCAGTATACGTTAGAAATGCAAAAGAAAGTGATACAGGTGATGGTAGAGCACCTGTAGAATGAGTGTGTAAGAAGAAAGATTAGTTGTCCCGCAGAATTGTTGAGTGTTTATAAGAGAGCCTTTTCGATTGATACTTCTTCAACTGCCTTAGCGCTGGATTTGGCTCTGTTGCTCAGTAAGCGTTCAGAGCTGCCTACTTCTCAGTTGCCTATGAGAGAGGTCCCTCCGACATTTGTCCCGAAAGTTGAGATTGCGGCTGATGCTGAGCGAGGAATACTTGCGGGGGAAATTTCTGCACATTATGTATCACAGTTTGTTCACGTCCCGTTTTCAAGACAGGAAGTGAACACCATAAAGCAATCTATTCCTGATATAAGAAAGAATCCGACCGGATTCTATAAAGTAATAGAGTCGGTCTTACAATCATCGGTATTCACCTTAAGTGATATTGACTTATTATTTCCCGTACTCCTGCCAGTTGATTTGTGGAAAGAGATTAGGACTATAGATGACATACCTGGGTTGGGAGATACATGGGATAACATGGTTAGGCTAGACAGAGAAAGACCAGCTGGCGAACGACCACCTCAAGTGATATTAACCTTGCCTGATAGAATTATTGTAAAATTGAAAACTATGGTTCCAGAAAAAGAATAATTTGGGACAAGCTTACGGCCTGTGTCCAAGGAAAGTCTGAGGGTGCTACCGATTTCTTCAATCGGTTCGAGCAGGTATTCTCAGATTTCAGTGGACAAGACTTAGGCACAGAGTCAGGGAAAAGGCTGTTTGTCGACATATTTGTATGTGGATTGCTGCCTGACATCCAGTTACAGATTGTGTCTTCTGAAAGCGCTTGGCAGGTGAAGTTTCAATCAGAAGTACTGCATATGGCTCAGTACTATGAAAATCGTGTAAATACTGAAAAGGAAAAACTTGAGAAAAAAAAGGGTGACCTGAAAACTAAAGTTTTATTACAGCAGATTGCTAGAAGCCCTAGAGGGGGTAATCAATTTAGAGGTCAGTACATTCCACAGGGAAGTGCGCCCTTGGCTCCGGTAACCATTAACCAGTGTGCCTACTGCCGGCAGGAAGGCCACTGGCGCGCACAATGTCCGACCTTGCAGCAAAGGTCATTTGGGAACATGGGTAGACGCTCCAGAGGTCACCCAGGTGCAGGGGGCCCTGGCAGAGGTCAGTTTGCACCAGAATCACAGCAACCTCCTTCACAAGATAAGCAAGTTTCGAATGTGGATAATAGAAACATTTTTGATCACCCTTCTGCCGCGTACCTCTCTGAAGAGCGTCCTTTTGATAATATTCTGTTTCGCTAGGATTGCTCGAAGCAGGATTTGGAACTTACGACTATTCCCGTTCATCAGAAAGGCCTCTACGTTGAGATGGCGGTGGGAAATAGGAAGCATCTATTTTTAGTAGATACGGGAGCACAGAAATGTTCCATTGATCATTCACGGGTTCCAAATATTCCCCTGTCAGGGCAGTCCAACGTTTCCGTAGGGTTTTCAGGCACACCTGTAGTTTGTCTGGTCTCTTTGCCGGTACTGATAACACTGGGTCCCTTCACGGAACAGTGTCCATTTCTACTTACTACAAACTGTGGGGAGAACTTGCTGGGGCTAAATTTGTTGAAGGCATTGCATGCAGTAATACATTGTTCTCCGGACGGGGTTCGGTTAACAATTTCACCTCAGCAATCACTCGCCTCTCAGTTTTTGACTCAACATTTACCGCCAGAATTTAGTAATGTTCCAGAATGCTTATGGGCAATTGATGACAAAGATGTGGGCATTCTTCAAATTGAACCTGTTAAAATTATTTTGAAACATGAAGTAAAATTGCCTCCCATCCTGCAGTATAAGATCTCAGTTGAAGGCGAACAGGCTTTGAAATGTATAGTTTCTGATTTTGTATATCGTGGAGTAATTGAGGAGATTACGGGTAGCATATGTAACAGCCCCATTTTGCCAGTATGCAAAAAAGATGATAATGCGATTCCCTTTTGTTTTATAATTGATTTACGCGCTATTAACAAAATTGTGGCTCCTCAATTTCCTATTGTACCTGATGTTACAACGATACTAACCATGATTCCGGCATCTGCCACTCATTTTAGCATTGTTGATCTTAAAAACGCGTTTTTCAGTATTCCCATACACAAGGATAGCAGGTATTTGTTTGTGTTTACCCTAGGTGGACGCTCGTTTACATTCACTCGTGCACCACAAGGGTACATTGAGAGTCCAAGTATTTATAGTAGGGCATTGAAAGAGCAGCTCGATACTCTCGAGTTGCCTACTACTTGCACATTACTGCAGTATGTAGATGACGTCCTCTTGGCTGCTGATTCTGAGAGCGCCTGTAAAGAAGGCACCGTGTTGTTGCTTTGTCATCTAGCAAAATATGGCCACAAAGCTTCACTTAAACAATTCCAATATTGTTGTCAGGAGGTCGCCTATTTAGGCTACCTCCTGTCAAAGGAGGGAATACGGTTGACACCTGAACGAATAAAGACCATTTCTGGCATGTCTGTCCCAAATACGCAAAAGGAAGTTAGAGCCTAGATAGGTATGGCTTCTTATTGTGGATTGTGGATCCCTAACTTTTCGTTAACGATTAAACCAATGCTGGCTTTGACAAGGAAGGGCATTTCTTTGCCATTGCCATGGACTTTGGAACACCAGACTGCATTTGATTTGCTCAAATCTGCGCTGTGTTCAGCGCCGGTTTTAGGAACTCCGAATTATGACAAGGCCTTTGTATTGTTTGTGCATGAACGTGATGGATGTGCTTTGGCTGTATTAACGCAGGAGCATGGAGGGAAGAATAGGCCATGCGGCTACTATTCCTCCGCCCTTGATCCTGTAGCATGCACTTTGCCAAGATGTTTGCGTGCTGTTGCTGCTGCTGTGTGTCTGTAAAACAGAGTGAGGGAATGGTCCTGGGTCATGCGTTAACCCTAATGGTACCTCACTCTGTAGATATTCTATTGAATAGAACTCAAACGCAACACCTCACTTCTGCACGATTGACAAGATATGAACTAATCTTGTTTGCCCCCACATTCAAATTCAGAGGTGTTGTGTATTAAATCCGGCTGAACTTTTACCTGTCTCGCAAGATACTGTTGATGGTGACGATACATCACACGATTACCTTTATATGACAGAACAAGAGACTAAAGGCAGAATCGATCTGAAAGACACGCCTTTGAATAGCCCACAAGGAGAGCTATTTTGCGATGGCTCTTGTTTTAAACTTCCAGACGGTACATCCACTGCTGCTTATGCTGTTACTACTTTAAGCAAGGTTGTGGAAACTAAAAGAATTATGCATAACTCTGCGCAGGCCGCAGAAATTATAGCGTTGACTCGAGCTTGTGAACTTTCTGAAGGGCTTACACTGAATATATATACTGACAGTCAGTATGCTTTTGGGGTGGCCCACAATTTCAGTAGGCTTTGGAAAGATTGAGGTTTCTTGACCTCGCACGGAACGAAAATCCAGCACGCCACTTTAATGGTGCAATTACTTTCAGCACTCGAACTCCCTGTTCAGTTAGCTATCATAAAATGTTCAGCACATCAAAAGGTTTCAGATGATGTAGGAAAAGGGGATGCTTTCGCTGATCAGATAGCTAAACAAACTGCCACTGATTTCAGTTCAGAAATTTATGCTGTAAAAGAAATTGTAAATGTTTGCACTTTGGGTGAAAGTATCGATGCTGTAAAAGATATTCAAGCAGATGCTACCATAGAGGAAACTAAGAGATGGATCGAGGGTGCAGGGAGATTGGATGACGATGGGTGTTGGGTAGACAATATTGAAGGGAAATGGTTGCTCCCTGACGCTACATTACAATGATGGTTATTATGGCTTATGGTCCGACACACGTTTGTGCGTGAAAATTGACAAAAATGCTACACAGTGTGTAGGCCAATGATAAGTTTTCAAAACTGCGGAGCATTTTGTCCAAAGCTGCATGGTTTGCTTGCAGCACAATGTAGGAAAAGGTACCTCGACGCCTAGAGGAAGTTTCGCTCCAACTTCTGTCCCGTTTGAGGTTATTCACTTTGATTTTATTGAAATGGAACGGTGTAACAATCTTAAATATGTATTGGTTGTTATTTGTGCCTTAAGCAAGTGGGTTGAGGCCTTCCCGGTTAGAGATGCAACAGCCATAACCACGGCAAAAACTCTGTTGAAAGAGTTTTTTTATTAGGTTCGGGCTGCCGAGAGTCATCTGGTCAGATAATGGGCCACACTTTATTGCCACGGTAATCCTACAAATTTGCAAAGGATTACAGATTGACAAGCGGTTCCATTCAGCTAGACATGCCCAAAGTGCCGGATTAGTGGAAAGGCACAACGGCATTATAAAGAACAAACTCCCTAAGACGTGTGCTGGCACCAAGCTAAAATGGCCGGTTGCCTTACCGATCGTGTTGCTACCAATGAGAACAACCCCTCAAACTAAGACTGGGCTCTCTCCCTTTGAGGTGGTAATGGGGAGACCTACTAATATTTGGGGTATGCCAAAAAGTCGCTCATTGCGGTACATAGAAAATGTGCTTATTTCAGATTACTGTAACCAGTTGACTAAAAATCTGTTTTCAATTTATCACCAGGTGCGAGAGGCATTACCTGTGTGCTACGAGGGTCCTGGTCACAGTCTACGATCGGGGTACTGGATCCTCACGAAGGTTTTTGAGAGGTCGTCTTGCCTTGCACCTCGGTGGAGGGGTCCCTACCAAGTCCTGCTAGTCACCCAGACTGCTGTGCGGGTAGCGGGTCGTAAACACTGGATCCATGCGACGCACACCAACGGATCCCGCAGCCCATGCCATAAGATACAGAAGACACAGAATCTCTTCCCACTGCTGTAACTAGCATGCCTGAAACAGCAACAACCAACAAGGGAGAATCGGAGACCGCTTCAGAATCCGCAAGGCCTGACAAAATGGCCATCTTATCTCTGCACTCCCCAACAGTGGAACTTCCGGATCAATCCTTTTCTGATCCCATTTTGCCACTTCCAGGAGGAAGTGGTGAAATGGGACAATAAGGATGCCACGCCTCCATCTTATTCTGTTAATCATAGCCCCGATTCAGTATCCTTCTGCATACAGAGGAATGGAACACGGTCAATGGGTAATTTCACAAAGTGCGCCAACTTTGCGAATTTGACTAGTGAAAACAGACCTCTACGTAGGCGAACCTGTCTATTTTGTTTGCGGTAATGTGGCATTTCCATGGTTGCCCAGGGATTGGTAAGGAACCTGTTATTTAGGGATTCTATTACCTGGGGTATTTATTGCCAGTACTGTAGAAATTTCGAAGACTCGTCCACGACGAGGTGTGAAAGGGGATACTCCAGCGCAAACTCTAGGAGATATTATGAAATCTTTTGTGCCATTTTTTGGGCAAATTGTGAATTCAGAAGATATCAGGGGACTAGAGAGAGTATTGGAGAGTACCATCAACCGGATCACTGACATACTATATAATATGACGTTAGAGCAGAGAGCGATAAGATTAATGGCTCTTCAGAACCGGATGGCATTAGATGTCATCCTGGCAGAGTGAGGAGGAATATGTAAATTAGTGGGGTCCGCTTGCTGCGTTTACGTACCAGACTCCTCTCCGACAATCTTTAGGGCTATCCAAAATCTACATGTTCTTAGTTCAGAAGTACCTGTTCCTGAGGGAAACTGGGAATTTAGTACATGGTTTTGGGACCTCCTACGGTCATGGGGATGGAAGTTGTTCTCGGCCCTGCTGATTATCTTGGGAAGTTTTCTGTTTCTTTGCTGTTGTATACAGTGTCTCCCTGGTATATGCTCAGTATTAGGGGGATGTTGCGCGCAAGCAACAAGTGTATTAGGGCATAAAATATACGCCCCAGATAAGGTTTCCAAAGAGTATGTGTTAAAAGAAACTCTGGTGTCAGACCTAATGGCAATAGATATGTCAGACAATGATTCAGGGTGTATGGACGATGACGTATGGAGTTACTTGCAAGAAGATCAGAAGTAGTGTTAGTACTTGGCATAGGCCAAAAGGAGGGTTTGTCGAACTGGATATTAAATAATGCCTCCTATTGTAACGATTGTATGTCTATTGGCCTACGCCAAGTTGCTTAAAATTGTACGCGAATAACTCTACGGCAAGGTCCTGACCTTAGAAATTGATGTACGCCGCCATCTTTAATCGAGCCTCCATTTTAGGTTAGAACCGCCATTTTTGGGTTTTTGTACAAAGTCACCCTGTAATCTAAAATGGCCATCTCGTGTGCTCTTGTTCTTGCCTTAACCTCTTCAACCTCTGTAGGAGAGTTAATGTCCAACCTGCCTTCAGGCTACAGGTTAGGGTCATGTAGACTTTGTTCTTTGTTGACCTCGGGAGCAGGGGATTACTTGAATTAGCAATGTTAAACTACAAGTATATAAGAACAGTAAAGCTATCCAAATACGATATGTGAAACATTTGTTTGATCTGTATTAAAACGATACGTAAAGAGTGTAACGTTAAATTAAAGAATAATGGAGTGTGTTAGTAAATATATTCAAAAGTAAACCGCATGCATGAGATATGTAAATTAGGAAAGTGAACCTGGCGCGACCCTAGCCCAGTGTATAATTAACCTGTAAGAGGCTGGACATCATTTTTACAAATTGTATAAATGCATCGATGTCCAGCTAGGAAATTCTGTTCACTGCTCACATTGAACCCTGCTTGTGGTCTCTGTGATGTATTGACGGCCAAATAGCTATTTGCGTACTTTGTTGAATACTGTTCAGTTTTGTAATAAAGATTCTGGGAATCTTTACAAGTCAGTGTCGGTGTATTTTCCTTTGCCTGGTGTAACAGCCGTAATATTGTATTTTTTCTGATTTCACAACTAGGAGCCACAGAGAAAGCCCACCCTCCAACTCTGCAAAAGACAAAATCTGGGAACCACCACCAGACATTCATTGCTGGAGTGGAGAGCCCTGCCTGGAATGTAGTGTAGAAACCTCTCCTGAAGAAAATCCGCTCCCACCTGATAATGGGCCCAGTGAACCAGACACAAAGATTTAAAGACTATCCTTTTTCCACTGTAAGCCAATGAAGAGATCTCAAAACCGGACTAATGTGGGAGCCGTAAGGGGTGGCAATAGCCACCAGTGCCGCAAGATTCTGCAACAGCTGAAGTTGGTGAATCAGGCCGATGGCTGGGCCAGCTACGGGGCATTGCATTATTCTAAATCTAAACATCTGGTGACAACGGAGACAACTACTGCTGGATGACGGTGAGCGGGCCAAAAGGGCAAAACCCTGCGAAGCACCTTCAGCAGAAAGTGGCCTGTTTTACACACTGCGTTCACATGAGAAGCCATAGAAAGAGAGGATGAGAGATAGACACCAAGATTTCTCACTGCTGTCACTGGAATGGGAAAATCATTCAGTGCAGTCTGTCAGAAAGGAGACCAAGAACCTAAATCAGAAGAATCACCCACTACCAGGACCTCAGTCTTATCCCTTTTAAGTTTGAGCCAGTTGTTACACATCCAGCCCTTCATGGCCCCCAGGCACTCACGCAAACGGGCCGACACCTCTATCTGGTCAAGATCTAAATGGACCAGGATCTGAGTGTCGTCTGCATAAGAGTAAACCATGAAGACATGGGAGCAAATGAGACCAACCAAGGGTGAACATAGATGTTAAATAGCACCAGCACCAGGCAGATCCTCTGAGGAACACCACAGGATAGCATATAAGGAGAGGTAAAGATAGTGATTTGTCCCTGCCAGTCAATAAAAAGAGATAATCCATGTAAAGACAGCACTTGAGAGGACAACTGAGGCCAGGCGGGACAGGAGTATTGAGTGGTCGATAGTGTCAAAGGATGCAGACAGATCAAGCAATATCAGGGCCCTCACTCCAACAACGTCAACCAGCCTGACCAAGTCATCAACAACAGATACCAAGACACTCTTGGTGCTTCTCCCAGGACGGAACCCATAATGAAAGGGGTTAAGCAAAGAGGAAGATTCTAGAAAAGCAGAAAGAAGTGGAGATACCAAAGTCTCTAAAAGTTTCATAAAGAAAGGAAGCAAAGACCTAGGACGAAACTTAGCCAGAACAGAAACATCCAGTGACTGTTTTTTTAGGAGAGGAACCACAATAGCTAGCTTTAGCTCTCCCGGGATACATCCCAATTGACAGGATAGATTGACGGCTTGCGTTACCCAAGAAATGATGCCAGGCAGGATGTCCTTCAGGACACTAAGCGGAATAGGGTCGGAAGGAGCCGCAGATTTAAGCTGCCGTATGGCCGTGGACACATACTCGTTGGAAAACACAGGAAAGGTGGACCAACTGGAGACTGCCTGCTGACCAAGATTGTCCAAGGTCAGAGTGGTGGTAGTCTGACTCAATTGGATATGATGATGTAAATCCTAAATCTTTGCATGAAAGAAGTCTGCCAGGGCATCGCAAAGTGGCTGAGAAGGGGCTGCTACCAGCATAAACTGTGCAGTGGTTGCAAAAGATTTGACTACCATAAAGAACTCCCTAGAGCGGTTGAGAGCAGTTTCAACCTTTAGCGTGAAAGAATTCCACTTGGCCAGCTGGATAGCTGTGTGGTAATTCCTAGAGAGTATACCAAAGGTCGCCTTTTCAGCGAGGCTATAAAATGAGCACCACTTGCGTTCAGCTTGCCTTAGCTCCAATTGAGCCCCCCTGAGTTCCTGAGAGAACCATAGCTGGGGCAGATGTTTGCGCAGCTGAGTATGTTTAAGTGGTGCCAACTGATTGGCAGCATCAAGAAACACCTGGGATAGGATGCTAAAATCCACAGTTAAACCTGTGGTGTCCTTGGCCTTAACCAGTGTCACCATAGGCGGCACGTCCACCCCCCACCGGTTTCTCCTCTATACAGCTGCCTGACATGGCTCATTCACAGGGGATGCACCAGAGACCAGAAAAGGAACTAAGTGATGGTCAGGCCAGAGTACCTGTCTCACTGGTAGACCCGAAAGTCTTGGATCAGCATAGAAGATCCAAAACGTCCCCTTGCTGATCCGTAAGCTCATGGACACATTCGGTTAGACCTAAATCAAGAAGCGCTTCCAAAAAGTGATATAACACTGGGACATGAGGAGAGTTGTACCTTATGTTAAAATCACCTAGTTATATTAGGTTACAAAATGTAACCTGAAGAGAAGCAACCAGTTCCAAAAAAGGATCCAGGAAACTAGTGTAAAATCCAGACTGGGAGGCAGAAACAGCCAAACACACCAGCAAAGCCTCCATGGCCAAGACATGGGCTAGAGAGATGAGAGACAAATTAAGAGATGCTTTAAAAAGAATGTCAATCCCCCCACACGTAGGGGTAGCCCCTCTTTCCTGATGGATAATTTTGTAATCCTCCGGAAGTATATGTGGAAACCTGGGTGCTGATGGTTCACAGAGCTAGGTTTCAGTGAGGCAAACTCTGTCTGGACTAAATTTGCTCAGAAAATCATGGACATAATCAGCACGAGCAACCAGGGAGCAAGTATTAAGCAAGTAGGCACTCAATACAGGCCTTGCACTAGTGCAAGGAATCTTAGCTGCCACATTGTTCACATTAAAATTGGAAGGGAATCCCGTATTGGCAGGAGCCGGCGCCAGAAGAGCAGGGTGCGAAAATTGAAGAAGTGACCTTATTTCGAAAACAAACACTTAAAGAAATTATTCCACAGTCCCAGCTCAGCAGTCTCACTTTTGTGGATTTAAAACTACACAGAGGTCTCAGATGAAAAGGGACAAGTTCCATGTCTCAGGAGGATACCACAGGGGCAACGTGCTCGTCTTGGAAGCAAAACGACACTGAGCACCACATGTTCGATTCCCGGGTCTGCGCTCAGAAACCTCTGGGTATTAAGCGTTTAATACATAACCTATCATTTATCATAACCTATCATATTCCCTTTTGATTCTGGGCTTGTTTTTGATTTCCCATTTGAAATTTAGAAAAACTACCACTGGGTAACTGCTGAACGGCGGGATTGCTGGCATCCTGTGCGATTCTTTTGTTAACAAATACCCAAAGTGTACAAAAGCGAACGGTTTCATTTACAGTGCAAAGGGTAATTGCGCCATTATGTAATCCATTCATCCATAGTGCATGCTTTCTCTGGAGTACGCTAAGGTCACCCAAAAAAGATGAAGATTCTAAAAAAAAGAATCTGATGTGACACCACCCAAAATTGTACAAGCAGTGCCTCCCTTGCAGACCTCGGACCAGATTACAGAAGCTTTGCACCGGTGCAAGTGCAAAATTGCACGGTATTAGCACTAGGGCAAAGTTTGCGCTATTTTTTAAAACACTGTAACACATTAGAAAACCATTGCACTGCGACAAGCGCAGTTTGGCATATTAAACGCACCTGGGCAAAAATTGCCCTAGTGCCAACAAGATGTAGTTTCACTGCATTTTTTCACCAACGCAAAGTTTGCCCTAGTGCTAATACGGAATGGTATTAGCACTAGGGCAAACTTTGCCCTGGTGCAAAAATGCATCAAAAATGTATAGTTTTGGCACAAGGGCATTTTTACCCTGGTGCTTTTACGATGCTAATCTGCGCGTGTCGCAGTGCAGTGGTTTTATAATGTGTCCCCGTGTTTTAAAAAATAGGGCAAACTTTGCCCTAGTGCTAATACCGTGCAATTTTGCACTTGCACCGGTGCAAAGTTTCTGTAATCCGGCCCCTGATGCATTGCAGTGTGCAGTAATCAAAATGGCCTCCACATTATTCATTGCCCTAGTGCAAAAATCCCTTCGCTCTGCTTCTGATGCCAGACTAAAGTATTTTGACGGACGCTCATTTTTTGGTTGGGGCCAACTAGACGAGATACACACACGGGGCTTCATCACAGCTCTTATTTTGCACGCAATTATTTTGTGGGAGCTACTTAACACTCGACACACACACATATCCTACCGTCTGAACATGGGGTCATGGGTGGAGAAGGAGATACGGCCGCGACGCCCTTGGGCAGAGCCACGGCAGAGCCTGGGCCTTCCTTTCCCTTTAATCCCCTCCATCTTTCACTTCCTTCATCCCATCACTCTTTGAGCCCGATTTACAAAAGCGGGTTACCATGGCACAATCCCATTGAAAAAAAGCTTTGTTTCCATCCTTAATCTTTTCATCTCTATGTGTGTCCATTTTTCTTCCCCCCCCCTCTCTTTCCGGCTTCCTTTCTTTCATTTTTGTTTCTAACAATAGTACTTTCTTTGTTTCATTGTTTTTGTTTCTTTTTTCTTTCTTTAAGAAAAGTACACAACGAAGAAACAAAAACACAGAAGGAAAGTAAAGGAGATGGCAGAAAGGGAATAGAAAGAAAATGGTCATAAAGTAAAGGCTGGCACGGCTCAGTGCTCTCGGAAGTAGCCGTCCATCTTGTAGGCTTTCTGTACCCTCTAAAAAATGACCCTGTTTTGACAATAATAATCACTCTCTCCACATACGTGCACAGACCCCTCCTGTAAACACAGCATGCCTGAGCAAAATGCTGCCTTGGCCACATCTTTGTCCCAGCGGCCGGCCCTAAATAAGCAGCATGACAGTCCTTAACAACGATAAATGGGGTAAGCTGTGGTAGGGGTGTTGGAGACACACCTTGCTGATTTCTCTGAGGATACGAAAAGGAAGGACCATGATGACAAGCCAACACAGAGATTGATGAGCTGCACCCAACTTTTAATCCCTCAGTTTCTAAAATAATTCTTCAGGCCCAAGCCAATATCTTCACGAATCTTATATCGATTCCTACGTGTAATAAGCATAACAAAATCATTAAGCAGAACTAGCAATGCCAACAGTTTGGGCTTTTGTGTAGGCATGGGAAAGGCACTTGCAAGGCCCTGCCATAGTGGTATTCACTGGCCATTGCTGGTAGCAGGTGCACAACGGCCAGAGTGACTGGACATCTAATAGCAGTGCCTGATTAATTATTGGTCATGCCAAATATTAATACCCAAGCCAAAAATGTTAGCTTTGCCAATGCTTTTGTCAACAGGAATTCACTGAAAGATATGCATAGAGCTTATAAACTGGGTGACTTAAAGCAGACCTAGTAAAGACATTTTTATTACAATGGTAGCATGTATACAAAACGAAACAGAAGGTAGCAGGCGCCCCTCTCCAGAAAGAACACAACACGATAAACTGTACAGTGGTCTTTACCCACTTTGAGAAACCCGTGAATGGGGTTGCTGTTGGTACTCTTGTTCAAAGGAGATTTGCCTGGCGTTTCGGTGCTGGACAGCCCTTGGGCGGGACAAAGACTGATATGCAAATGGATATTCCCCCTTTGTGAAAAGTACAGTGAGCAAAAAGCGACGGCTGCGTACTCTCAAAGTGGGAAAAAACCACACAATAGGTTATCATGCCATGTTCTATCTAGAGAGGGGCGCCTGCTACCTTTTTTTGAAATTTTTGCAAGGAACTTGGGGTTGGTCACCCTAAGTTACATGGGGGAACCTATACGTGGACCCCTTGCTCACTGTACTCACAGAGGCACAGCTCCACCTCACTGATGAGGCCCAACAAGGATGAAACACGTGTATGGGGTTGTTCAAAGGAGCTTTGCCTGGTATTTCGGTGCTGGATTGCCCTTGTGGGCGGGACAAGGACTGATATGAAAATGGATATTCCTCCTTTGTGAAAAGTACAGTGAGTTAAAAGCAATGGCTGCAGACTCTCGGAGTGGGAAGAAACCAAAGAACAGGTTATCTCAATCCATGTTCTATCTAGAGAGGGGCGCCTGTAACCTTTTTTGAAATGTTTACAAAACGCTAATTAAGTCATTAACTCTAAGAAGGCTGTTTTGAAAAACTCATGGACGTTGGCAGTTGATGGTAAAGCTTGATTAATGCAAGCTCAAATAGTTCCCATGAGGATGTATTTTGGGTGGGGAGGGGCATGAACTGGGTTGGATTGTCCATAGGGATTAGCATGTCCAAGGGCAGTCACTGGGTGGGCAAATAACCAAACTACCCCTTCAAGCTTATTGTCCCTCCTCATTTGCCATTTCTCCCTATCTGTACTCTAATGAATTGTTTCTGCTTATAGCTGGTGCTGCCAACTAATAGCCTGAACGAAAAATTAGATACATGGTGAAGTAGACACAAATAGTATAAAAGCTGGACTTATGTATCATTTGCTAATCAGTATGAAGAATTAGAGCCGTAGTACATTTGAGAAGGGAGTGGGAGGAGACGATCAATCTGATACTGCAATTACATTAATCAATGCGGTAGGTGATAATTTGCATGTCCAAGTTCATTCTAGAGATGCAATCTGCATAACCGCAAAGACCCACAGAGCTGGAGCCTGGAAGTCTTAGAAAGAACGTCAAACACCTAGAAGGCTCTGTCGGGGAGCGACAATGCAATGAAAAGCACCTACAATTCGAAATAGTAGCATCCAAGTTTCAATTTAAAGGAATAGTCCGCTCATAAATATTATTGTCCCGAGGGTTCGGGCATGTGTTTTTAAGCATACGTTGATCGATCGTACAAACATTTCCTATGTGCCTTACCGTAGTTTTCCTCTTTTGTACACATGCGAAATCAGGCAGCAAGGCGCAGCCATCTTGTGATAATCTTATCTGTTGCTGCATCGCTGCAACTGATAAGACGAAGTGGTTGGTGGGTAATCAGCACCCCTACAAATGGTTTGGCCTGTGTCTCCCATGATTCTATTGATTGCAATCTCTAAAAAAAAGAGCCAGTTCTGCCAGCTGCCAGGCTAGCTCATTATTTATTTTATTGGGCATTTATAATACGCCTATACATCACATGGTGTTTCAAGCAAAGCATACACTGGCCCTCATTACAAGTCAGGCGTTAAAGGTTTAACGGCGCCATCTGCGCCGTTAACCCTGAACGCCTGCTTTTTGCAGGCGTTAAAGTCCAAGGCGCTAAGCGAACTTGGTGCTAATTACGGCACTGTAATTTACGGTGCCGTAATTAGCGCCTTCCCCATCCCCATTATGCCCTATGGGGCAAAAATGGGAATGGGGAAGGGCAAATGGTGAATGGGGAATTACCGCCCCACTCACCTTGGAATGGGGCGGTAATTCCGCCATCCACCATGGCGGAATCCGGCATGGACCATGGTGCTAATAGCACCATGGTCCACCGCCTGACTTGTAATGAGGGCCACTGTCTGTTTATATATGATAGGTTATTTGTAACACGCTTAATACCCAGAATTTTCTAAGCGCGGACCCGGGTATCAAACCCATGTTGCTCTGTGTTGTTTTGGTTCCAAGGAGATCACGTTGCCACTGAGCTATTCTCCCGGAACCATGATTAACCTAGTTGGTTTTGGGGCATAGGGTTGTGTATTCTCCTCCCTAACGAGATCCTTCTGCCTTGACAGGTGAGGATCAGAAGAGCTGTTTAGCAGATTCTGGAGCCAGGGACCTCCAGAGAGACTAGAAGTCGTAGCAGGATTCCGAAGCAGCCCGAGGTCTGATCCTCAGTCTCTGCTGGGCAATGTAGTGCAGGGGCCCTGGGAAGATTGCTTGTATGGAGGATGCTAGCAGGCCTACTATTCTCGCTAGTTCCCTGGGGGACACGGCTTGCTTGGAGAGGCATACTCTGATCTCCTTTTTAATGTCTCACCTCTTTCTCCCAGGTAATTCCACAGTCGCTTTCTTGGTGTACAACGAAACCCAGGAAGTCTAGCCATTTTGTTTGACTCACATCGGATTTCTCTTGTTTGATCAGAAAACCTAATGAATGCAGGAGGTCTAACACCCAGTTTGTTATCTCAAGGTCTCCCTGTCGTCTGCTAGCAACAGGATATCGTCCAGATAGACAACTATGCAGATCCCTTTCTCCCTGATGGCTGCTGCCACTTGCCTCATCAGTTTGGTGAAGGCCAAAGTGGCCGACCCAAGTCCGGAAGGCATAATCTCACCTGAATGCTAGATAACGGCGGAAAGACTCTTTCACTGGTATGGTGGGGAAGGCGTATTTCAGTTCCACTCTCGTCAACCAGTCTCCTTCTCTCAGAATGTCCCTCAACCGATGTATGCCCTCCATTTTGAAGTGTCTGTACACTAACCAACTGTTTAGCTCCTTCAGGTTTATGACTGGTCTTGTCTTGTGTTTCCTCTTTACTAGGAACATATTGCTGATAAAGCGAGGAGCTTGCTTGCATAGTTCGTTAGCTCCTTTGCTTTCTAGCTGCACTAACTCCTGGTTAAGGATGTGACACTCTGTGCTGGATATGTGCATGTATCCAGAACTGGCTATGGAATGAACTCTATGTGCAGTCCCTGCATGATCTGCAGTACCCAAGCGTCACTTGACATCGCTCGCCATCTATACTAGAACTGGCCCGCCTGCACCCCACTGGTGGATAAGTGGTTATTCTCACCTGACCTTGCATTGTGTGCTCTACTAGCTCCCCTTCCTCTGAGCCCTCTGGGCAATCGTTCCCTGGTCGGGAAGAACAAGTCTTGCTGTCTAGCCTTCCCAATATTGGGCTATGCCACCCTGAGGTCTTCTTGTGGTGTGGAATCGACCGGCCGATCGACCTGCAAAAACTCTGTTTGGAAAATATCTTACCTATGGAGGCTTGTGCTTTTTCCAATGAGGTGTAGGTACCAACAAACCTCCCTATCTCTTTTCTGAATGCCTCCCAGAAGAGTAGGCCCTGTGCTGCTCCACCTGCCTGATAATTAGCGAGATCACCCAATTTGGCGTCTATCTTTAGTAGTACTCCTCTCTGAGTAGGTGGTGCAATTTGCATTGCCTAAGAAGAACACTTTCCTCTGGGCCTAGTTGGCCAGGGTATCCTGGTCAATCTCCTCTCTGCTATCCCTAGCACATCCCTCCAGGTACATTATCTTTGCAAGAGGCCCTGTCAAGTGGAGGACTTTTTCCTGACAGCTCCTCCATTATCTATCCATCCCTTTTGTCAAGTCTTTGGAGGATTTGATCATGAATGCCAGAATCTTGGGGTCCAATTCCGGGGCCTCTGACACTTTTCAGGCTAGCTCTGGTCATGGGCACTCAGCTCTCATGCATTGTCTTGTATCCTTGTCTAGGGGTTTACTAACCCTCTGTGCCATGTATTTGGCTACACTTGGTGACGGTTGCCAGTCCTATGATCTGGGGTTTCTTATCAGATCAGAGTTGAACAGGTCGGACATCTCCAGATCCTCTACTTCTAGATGTTTCTCTTTTCTGAGTCTCTTACCGCTGGTGGGCTTTGCTCAATCTTCCTCCACCTTATTATCTTCCTCCCGAGAGGATATTGTTGTGTCAGACTCCTCTTTGGCTGAGTCTACCTCGTGCTCACCCATATTCTCTTCCTCTGGGGTGATGGTCTGGAGGCATGGCACTGCCAAACATTGACTGAAGGCATGCCTTAATTTACTGAATGCATTGTCTGCCTCTGAGGCCTCTGTGTCGGCCCTGTAATGTTGACATGGGGGGGTAGAAGAGTTTTTTCTCTTCCGGGTCTCATTACCCTCCTGAGGGCCTATATTTTTGCTGTTTGGGTCTGGTGCTCAATTTCTGGCCTATGAGCGTCTCCAAAGTGGCCAGTCTCTCTTGAATGTGTTCGACTCCTTGCACCACGGCATCCAACAAAGACCTTCCCAACACCTCCTTAAAACTAAGTGCTAGGTCCTGCGCCTGATCCTCCTCATCCCAAACGTATTCCGACATTATGGACGCATTATGGTGCTGTGTGCCAGGTGCCTGAACCTGCAGGCTGAAGCGTACGTCCACAGCTCGGTGGGTATGCTTGAATAAATCGTGGCTTGCACCTTCAGATCGTGGTACGCACTTTCTGCCTCCATCTCCTTTCACTCTTGGGAGCATTTCTGTTGGTGCAGATGGTAGATTTAGCTTTGGAAGGCTTATTTTATGCTCTTGTCAGCAATGAGCATTGATCGCGATATCAGTTTCACTATTCGGGTGCTCAAGTATTTGATTGCATGTTTATTTTGTGCGACAGAGACTGAGCTGGCCCGTCCTACCCAAAGGTGGGGGCCGGCTCCAAGCTAATTGCCTGTGATGCTGTTGAGCCAGGCTCGCTCTGTCGTCGTCGCTGGCTCCTCCCACATGAAGGTGGGGGTCAGCTTCAAGCTCGAAGATGCTCTTGGAGATTCGGCGGCGCCGTCGGAGCAGGAACCTTCTGCCCGAGGGCAGGGCCGCTCCACAGTCAATGTGTTTCTCCTCAGACTCACGAGGATCCCTGAGCATGCTTGCAATAAAGCATGGGCTCCGGCGAATGTCCGAGCGCATGGAAACTGAGTCAAGATTGCGGAAGATACTACGAGAGCCTGATTCGTATAGAAATTGTAAATAAAAGATTTTCTAAGAATCTTTTAGTATGTTGCGCACCTTGCCTGAGCAATATTATTCACTGGTACATTTAATGCTGTACATATCAATCTTTACCCTCAAGAAGCATCTACAGTGAGAAAGTATACTTATCTTGTTAAAGAGCAGGAAAAGAAGGGGCAGAGTTGAGAGCCGTAAGTCACTCATAGGTGTGGACAGGAAGGACAGTGAACTACAGAAGAAACTGAGTTTAGAGGGAAATGTAGTTCAGAAAAAAAATAAAAAAGAAGTTAAAGGTTAATTTTCACTTATTTTGTTGAAACTGCTGACAAGTAGATTAAAGAAGTTGAAGCATAATGCTCGCCTCCTGTCTTGACATAGAATACCGTACACATTTTGTAAATAACCAGAGACAGCGACATGCAACAGCAAACTAATGTGCCATGGTTAAACTATTTCACCAATCACAGATCACTAGAAACTAGCAGGAAGGATGACAAGCAACTGTAATCCTGCAGGAAAAATACACCTGAATCCTGTCCACTGGTGACAAGCAACACCCACTGACACCAGGGTGTTCCCCATGTATGCCTTTGAAAATGCCTCAAGAAAATGATCATGCATCCCTCATAGACACCCTGAGAATAATGTGCTGTTACATCACTGAGATGTGTGCTAAAATGAAGGATTCAGGATTTTGGTGGGCTTCACCATAAATTAATTATGCAAAAGAAAATGTGGCTTATTGCAACGCAATAAGAACCTTTACGGCCATGTTCACATTGCAATTAACACTAACAAGTAACAAAACACTGGTGTTAATGCAGTTTACATAGAAAAAGAAAACTTATCAATGAGTGTTTTTCTCACCGTGGACCGACTTGAATACCAGTTGTCAATTTTCTGTGTTCATTATGAATCTGTCAGGAACACCGAAAAAGGGACTAAAACGTATGAGTGTGGAACTAATAAACACTGCACCAGGTAAATTCTTTTTTTGTTGGTTGAGTAGCAAGCAGGGCCTCAGAGATGTAAGAGTCTCCCAGATCTCAAGCTTCTTAGAGTTCAGGCTTTCACCATCAATAATGGACACGATTAAAGCAGCCGGATTGCCTGCCGCAACCAGAGTGGATGCTAAATACCTCCTAAGCCAATGGCCATACATACTTTTCTGTTCCAGCTGTAAAATGGTTAAGGGAAGAGCTCCTGGAGAGTTAGCCATTTGGGGTTTAAAGACAATACATATAGTAATAAAGGAAAACATAAAATCTTTAGCTATTTAAGTTTTCCATGTTAAATCTCATAACAAGGTGGTATAGTATGGATCACCTAAAATAGAAGTCAAACACTATCGGATTTCTGAAAACTATGTTACAGGGTATAGATTGCACCAGTAAATCAGGCTCCTTTCTCATTTTAGCCTAGATGTGAACTGTGATGTATGGGTGTTCCCTGGGTTGAAACTTTCCCAGATAGAAAAGAAATCCCAGTGAGCAACATATGTCACTATTGGTATCATAACTATCCTTGCATGCTACAAATTGGAGGCTCTCCATCTACAAGGACCTTCTATTAACACTCTGTAGTATACAGATAATTAAAGCTGCTGTAGCATAGATTATACAACACATGTCTACAACCAGCTCACCTTGACAGATCGATGGCTCCAAATGGGAGGACCAATGCAGCTGGGAAGGCTCGCCTGCGAGAGCCCTGGCCTCTCCACCCAGGGTAAAGTGACCCAGGGGAGAGTGCAGGACTCCCAGGGAAACCCTCTAAGGGAAGAAAACCCTGGACGAGTTCCACTCGTACGGATCGGGAAGAAGTTTGAAGAGTAAGCGTCTCCGAAGGCAGAACCAGGATGTCAATCGGGAGGCTTCTTCTAGGTACACGGGAGAGGAAGAAAATAGAAGAAGGTTAGAGAAGAGATCAAGGAGAAAGAAGACAATGGGATACAGAAAGTAATCCTCTCACCAACGAAGGAACGAAGTTAGAGGAATAATGTTCAGAACTGGAGATCAGAGGAGTTGTGAAGCTTCGGGAGACTCTGGAAGGAAAGCAGCAAGTAAGAATCCTAATCGAAAGGAAGGGAAGCCATCACGGAACTGAACTTACTCTAATGGAAGTCTGGCAGGAACGGGAATCAAATAGGTCTGCCAGAGCTGGCAGACTGAGAAAGAGGCGGGAGAATGCTGCAGGGTGAATCTGAATAGGGGATGAAAAACAGGGTTAGAAGGAACAGTAAGCACAAGAGGAATTAACTAGCAGAAGTGAGAAGGAGGTTTCAGAAGCGAACTCATGGAGCGCCAAAGGCAGAAGCGATGCGAAGCACTGTCCGCTTCGATTCCGGATAAAGGATCACGTGAGCAGTTGGCCGTACGTCAAATGAATGTGCAACAACTGGACCACTACAAGCAGAATGGGGAGAATCACGGGCATCCATCTTGGAACTGTTCGTAAGTAGAGTGCCGCACATGCGGGTCCGTGCCCACAAAGACCACTTGCGGCGATGTGTAACACCTGCTGCCAAAACATACAATTGGGTAAAGGAGGAGCAACATGCCTCTACTGGAAACCCCACCCCTGTCTTGCCTATATTTTGGGAACCGGAAATGATCACATACAAAACACCAGTAATTATCCCTATAACACAAAAAGCCTTTGAGACAAGGTATCCATTCAGAAAACCGTTCTTCCTGTATCCTCTGTGAGCTGACGGCCTCTTAGGAGAGGTCCCAGAAGAAGTGGAAAGATGAATGAAAAAGGAGATTGGTGACACCACATGAAGCAAAGACGACGCGCCTAGAAGAGATGCTAAGAGAGAAGGTGAATGGACCTTATAAAATCTGATGATAAAATAAAGAGTCGAGTAACATTTCATGTGCGGAATGAAGATTGCACGTGCATAGAACACTGAAGAAAATATAAGTCGCTTTATAACTGGACAGATACTGCAAAGCAAGTAAACTAAGTACCCATGAAGGCTGTCTATATGTAGTGAATAGACTGAAGGCAGTGCCATCTATATATGTATAGAATCTGGATGTTACATGTTGCATTTTAGAATACCAGGACCTCAGTAGCAGTAGGAATGTGATGGATGATGGGTTAATTGGGTGGGGAGGCATGGTCAAGTCCACCCACAAGCACCTGGAGTACAAGCTTGTGTGCTGCTAGCGAGTGTAATATTCCGGAAGGGTACAAGCGTGGCCATGTAGCAGAGAGCACTATAGTTTGAGAGCCAATGAAACATTGTGTATTTGATGACAATGAAGATGACTTGCACTAGGGGTGGGAATAGTTGTCCACCTGACTATAGTGACCGAATCATAATCCTATCCCCATAGAAAGTATACCTAGATGTTCAACGTACACCAACCACAATCCCAGATAACTTTTCTAAGTTTGCCACGTAGTATGATGAATTTTTGCGATAAAAGTGTATTTTTTCCTGTAAAACGTTGTGAGATATGCTGTGAGACGTTCGTTGATGTCCATTGTACTCCCTGTTTTAGACAAATGAAAATAAAACAGCTATGTTTTGCCAACTTCCTGAGTCAGTCTTATTAGTGGTTTAAGAGTAAATTCTGCATCCCTATCCATACAATAAAGCGTTACCTCACGTAAAAGGGCCTACGGGATCACGTGGTAGCAGAGATAGGATGGTTAGACCCAGTATTTCGGATGATCAGACACCCTCCGCAATCTATTCAGAAGATCTCAAGGTTTCCTGTGAAGAGCGGCCAATATTGAATTCTTGCAAGAAAAATCGATATCGGTGGGATGGGCCCCTCTTTGAGGAAATACCTCCTGGTTTCCACAGGCGCTTTGCAGACAGAAGGCAAAAGTGGCTGATTGCAGGAAGGGAGACGATACCGAAGGCCTCGAGCTAAAGAGCAAATGGCGAGTAGACTGAGGGGAATGGAAAAATAAGGGGATGGGATTGTGATAATGTAGAAAAGTAACAGGGGGTTGTTTAAAGTAGAACGAAGAGCATTTAATGTATAACGAAGAGCGTTTTAAGAGCCAGGTTTCCTACCTCAAGGCAGGTCTAGAAGGAGTCATTTCAAACCCTAATCGGGGTATAAATAGGCAGCACATAAACAGGTTCATAATAGGGAATTAATCAAATTCCAATCAGAGTATTTTAGGGACTAGCTGAAAAGGAGTACCATGGTATATATGTAAAAAAGAGTCGACTAGTCTGTCTGTCAGTCTGTCTGTGTGTTGCGTAATGAAAGGAAAAGGTGTTGAAGAGCGACAAGAATAAGCTGTGTAAAGTTGAAGTAGAGATAATAAGTTATTGCCTATTTTTAGGTCATTGCTGGTGCCGCCCGATAAGTAGGTTGAGCTAATTGAGAAATAGAGGCTTTGAGCTGTGAAGTTTGGAGCGCGCTCATATTTGTTGTTTTTCTGAAACGTATCTGTGTAAACAACAGTAAGTATTGACAGTCAATTAAGACTTGTCACAATGGGAGATATTACTCCACTGATGCACTTGTGTAAAACACTGCCTAAACATATGCCTAACCTCAAACAGTATAGTGTGAAATGGGTAAAGGACACATCAAATAAAATGTTCATGCCATTGCCACAAGGGGGATCGCTGTCAAAGGCAGTATTGCAACACATGACCACATACGTGCACGCTGCATACACAGGGAAGAAATTGGAGAAAAGGTTAGCTATTTTAGAGCTCTGGAAAATGTACCAGGAGGAGCAGGAGGACCCGTTGCCCGAGGAATGGATGCTTAGCCAGTGTGAGGAGGAAGGTGTTGAGCCTTCTGATCCCCTTACCTGGCCGAAGTAAACGGCAGTAGTACAGGAGATATAGGATTGTATCCATTAAAAGAACTAAAAGCGCAACAGGGTATAGTACTCCAATATATGAACTGCCTGCTTATAGCAGTGATGATAGTCCAGAAGAGACTAGAAGAAAGGGGGAGATCTTTAAGATCTTACAGAACAAGGAGGAGAAAAGTGAACCATTTTATTTATTTATTGATTTATAGTGTGCAGCAGCCCGCAGCTATCAGGGTGCATCACAAAAAGACTAGGACAACAAAGTAGAGACAGGACAATCCAAATGATGCAGCAGTCAGGAAGAGGGGAGAGGTCATGTCATTGTTAACTTATTTGAACGGCACCATTTTCAGATTTTTTTCTAAATTTTAAGTAGTTTGGTTCTAGTCTGAGGTGGACTGGGAGTTTGTTGCATTTGGCAGTCACTCTGGTAGGGAACGCCCACCCAAGTCCATTGGCTTATTTTGTGTGCCAAGTTTTAACTAGCCCTTGGTTTTGGACCTTAAGGCCCGACCAGGTACCATTAGGCTGATAATGTAACCATAGACATAGAACGAGAGATTAAGAGATTAATAGATGGAAAAAGATGACGAGTTAACGCTCGTACAGAATGAATAGATGGTTGGACAAATATTGTTCAAGCTTGATGTGAAAAGTATTGAGCAAGTCAGGTGAAGAGAAGATCAAGACAATCAGGACAGAAAAGACAGGGAAAGAGAAAAGAGATTGAGAGAGGATGAACAGGCGAGAACAGATGTATCAGGAAGACTGGCAGAAGAAAGTGGAAGGGTGACTTTAGATAAGGGTGAAGGGGATGTGAGCCATATTAGCTGGGGGTTAGCTGGGGATTAGATATCTCAGACAAAGAGATAAACCTTCTGTGGGGAAGAGGGAGGAGGTGCATGCGGTCCCGAGGGATGTCTGCAGACAGACAAGGAAGTGAGATGGTCTGATCTAGAGCAGCCTAAAGATAGAATGCCAGATCCCATGGTGTATCCAGAGCGTCCTAAAGGATGATTGCATAGCGAGAAAGGAGAGTCACTGCCACATGTGAGTAGGCTGAGGTCATTGTCAGGTAGAAGGCAATCGGGAACCATTGTCCCCACTATGGATAGGCAGACGATGGGAGCCAATTGCAGGTTGGTATTCACACAGTTCACCATATTGGAGAAAGGAGGGGCCAGACCGCAGTATAGTCCATGGACACAAATGGATAAGGATAACCTAAGGTGCAGACTTCCCAGTTTAACAGTGGGTGTGGGAAAATTGATGTATGAGCTAGAGAAAATGACAGTGGAAATACTTTAGAAATAGGGGACATTAAGGGTCTCCTAGCAGCCATTCTTGGGGAAATGTGTCATGGTACAGAACACAGTGCACAATGGAATGCCATTTAACAATTGTAGAGCAGATGTCTGGAGAGCGCTTAGGATTCAGTATCCTGACACGTCAGACATGGGTGCAATTATGGCACGTAAGATGAAAGATGATGAAGATCTGTTTGCTTACATTCAAAGTATTCAGAACAATGGACTCTTGAAACGGGGGACTGTGGGGAAAAACAGTGGCAGTATTTTACCACATTTTATGTCAGGGATTTCCAGAACAAGTACAGAGACAGCTCAAGAAACTAGTGGGAATGGAAGCGAAGCCATGGGCAGAAATACAGTTGACCACAGTGCATCACTGTTGGCTGTTACAGGAGAAAATAGGAAGAGGGAAGTGCTAAAAACTTTAGGAAGCCATTTTAGTTCAGAAGAAATTGTCAAAGTACTCCATGGAAGGGACTGTATTGACAAGCAGAGAAGTATTTGGAATACAGCAAGCAATGGGTATATCGCAGGTGAATAATCAATGCCAAATGGATCAAGGAGGGAATGGATTTGTATCACGAGGCAGAGGAATGGGCTATAGAGGAAGGGGTGGTTTTCAGAACAACCAAGGCAGTTTCCAGAATATACAGAATTATAATCAGAATATGCAAGAAGGATTTATCCAAGGAGGACAAATCAGAAGAGTTCCTCCTGTATGTTGGACAGGTAGGATGACAGGGCACATTGCACGCATGTGTGGAAGCCAAGGGTATGTACAGAATGGGCAGTTCTCAAGGGGGGGGACAGCTTACCCTCCAGCATATAGCTCACAAGCTAGGGACAGGTTTGCCCAAGATCTGACAGTGTATGAAGCACAAGCGCCAGAAATACAACAGGCCTTGCCACCACAGCAAGCAGCATTGAATCCACCACAAGGTCAGTCGCAGCATGCACCCATGCAGATGCAGCAGAATGCAAACACGGGACAGTTATTTACACCTAGCGTAAGGTATGTCACTGTGGTGGACGGAACTCCTTTCACAGGTACAGGGATATGCATGTATCTACAATAGGACAGCTCACAGGGTGACTTGATGTGTTCAGTACTATCAGTGACACCAGACACCCAAGAGGAACCAAGGGTTGATGTGACGATAGGAGGCAAACCCTTTTCCTTTTTAGTAGACACTGGGCTACTTGTTCATGTGTACGAGAGGGAAAGTGCCCAATGTTTGGAAATGACATGAATACTCAAGGATTCTCTGGAGTCGAGTTCCTTTCACAGAACCAGTTTCTATAGGCGAGTGTGACATGTCTGTTCCATTATTGTATTCATGGCAGACACCAGTTAACATTCTAAGATGTGATTTAATGATGAAGCTTAACATGACAATTTCTTTTACTGATGAAGGCATAGTGTGTTCTACTCCAGGGATACATTATATGAATGTGGGCAAATGTATATTGGCATTTACAGGGCAAATGGCTCTGCAAGGAATGCCACTGGAACCAGAAGTCTTTCTTTATCGGGGACACATTTTGGTATGGAGAGGATAGTGTGGCAGCATCCAGCATTTTTTGATGAAGACTTGGAAAAAGTACTAAACTCTTTATGGACTACAGGCCCCTATGATGTAGGCCTATTGAAGGAGGTAGGGGAGGTTAAGATAAAGTTGAAACCAGGAGTAATTTTACCTCGAGCAAGATAGTACCCAATGTCTCGTGAGGTGGATGAGGGTATTTTTAAGATGATTTCAGACCTCATGGAACAAGGTATTTTAGTGACATCAGAGTCACATTGTAATACCGCGGTGTATCCTATCAAGAAATCAAAAGGGGAGTTGTGGAGATTCATACAAGACGTGAGACTGATTAACCAGATTGTAGAGGCAGAGTTTCCTTTAGTTCCTAATCCAACAATATCATGCAGTATCCCAGCACAAGCACGATATTTTACAGTGATTGACTTGAAAAATGTATTTTTCTCAAACCCGCTGCGCAAGAACTCCCAAGACCTTACGTCATTTACTTTTTGCCAAACTAGACTGGAAAGCACTTGTTTGCCCCAAGGGTACTGCAAGTCTCAATCTATTTTTAATAGGGTCCTCCAGATGGAACTAGGCAATATTGATTTGAAAAGCGTTGTGATATAGTATGTAGATGATATTTTGGTTTGTAGCATGACAGAAGATGAGTGCAGACAAGACTCGATTCAGTTACTGACTATCCTGGCAAATAAGGGATATAAGGTAGATAAAGAGAAGCTGCAATATTGTCATGAAGAAGTGTTGTATATAGGCCAGTCAATCTCACATGAGGGAATGAGGGTCACACCTGAGAGAGCTGAGGCGATCATAAAAACAGCGAAACTGCACAGTAAAACACATGCAACAGTTTTTGGGATTACGCAACTACATTGGAGCGTGGGTGTTTGATTATAGTTCGTACACAAGTCCCCTTTTGCGGGCTCTAAAGAAAGCTCAAGTGGATAAGGAAAAAATAGAATGGACTAAGGACATGGAGGAAGGGTTTGAAGAGTTGAAGAAAGCAATCTATACAGCTCCAGTTTTAGGAATTCCCAGTTATGATGAGGAGTTCTTTTTATTTTCGCACACAAATGCGACAGTCATGACAGCAGTGCTTAGTGGGATTCTGGATCCAGTTATGAAAGTGCACTTTCCTTGCGAACAGTCGCTGGCAGCAGCCGCATTCACATTTGAGAAGTCTACCAGTATTGTGATGGGGTGTTCTATGAAACTCTTTGTGGAGCATGCTTTCTTTGCCATTTTGAAAAAACCTAAGGGTACATTGACATCTCACAGAGCTTCTGCGTATGAGGTGGTTATATCGAATCCAGCAATCAAAATAGTCAGGTGTAAAATAGTGAACCCTGCCACATTTGTAGCTAAGCCCATGATAGAGGGTGAGCATGTGCATGATTGCGCAAACTACAAATAATTTTACGATGACATCCCGCACGTAAAGGAAAATGCTTTAGGGGGAGGGGGTATTCTCTTCATTGATGGTTCTTCGAAAATAGATCAAACTAGTGGGTAAAGGCATTCTGGCTCAGCTGTGGTGAGTCACAGAGCAAATGGTGAATTTGAGGTTGTAGCAAGTGCAAAACTACTGTCACACTTTTCAGCACAAGAAGCCGAATTGGTGGCACTTATTGTTGCACTTGAGAAGCACACAGGGCAGGAAGTGACAGTGTACAGTGACTTTGTCTATGTGACGTCAACTGTGCATGCAGGGCTAGCACATTGGAAAAGGAGAGGCTACCTCTGAGCGGATGACACTCCATGGCAACAAGCAGCATTATTGGACAGGCTTATTAATGCACTACAACTCTCAGTAGCTATTGCAATAGTTAAATGCGTAGCACATACTAAGCAAACTGTCTTTATCTCTCAGGGAAACAAAGCCGCAGATGTAGGGGCCAAATGATTGCATATTTGACAGCTATTTCAAGTTTTGATACTCCGGATGTAAAGGAGAAGGTAGTCACAATCATGATAGTAAATGAAGGGTTTAATCATTTATCGAGAACACAGTTGGTGGAAGTTTAGGGCAGTGCACCACAGGAAGAGCAAAAACTATGGAAACAAAGGGGGTGTCCTTTATCCCCCTCTGAAGCATTATATTGGCAAAACAGCACTGGAAATCCGGTGATGCCAGTAGCATTGTTAAAGGTAGCGCTTGAACAGCTGCACTACCTTGCGCATGTAACTAGAGAAAGCCTTGCAGCAGCTATTGCGGAGGTCTGGTTTGTACGGAACCTGTTAGAACACATTGCATTTTGTGTAGTAAATCGCATCGCATGTCAAATGTTTACTGCTGGGTATAGACTGCAAACGATCAGAGGAATGATTCCTCAACCAAATGGTCCTTTTTAAGTATTTACATATCGATTATGGTGACATGCTGCAAGTATGTAGTGAATACAGGTATAATGTAGTGGTGGTTTGTCCCTTTTTCAGGTGGATCGAAGCAGGTCCTTGTATGCACCCTGATGCCACTTGCACACCAAAGTTTTTAGTCCAAGAAGTCTTTCCCAGATGGGGAGTGTGTGAGGTGCTGAGATCCAACAATGGGCCCCATTTTGTTAATGAGGTATTTGAACAGATTAGCCATTTAAGTATAAAACACAAGTGTTCTTATGGTTATCACCTGCAAGTCAACGTATATGTGAGAGACTCAACAGTCTCCTTGTGGAGAGAATTGTGAAACTCAAATTGACACTGAAGAAGGGATGGCTGTATTGTCTGCCCCCAGCATTATATGCATTAAGGAATCAGCATGCGTCGGACCACCACCTCACACCCCACGACCTAGTGACAGGGAGGTGAATGAGAATTCCTTTGTCTCCTCCATCAAGGAGTAGAAGTGATGGCCAGAAGAATGCAGAAATGCTAGGAAATGAGTTACGTGCGTATTTGACATGTATGAACGCTAGTCTCTCTGTCGTTTCAGATCAACTCAAATGCCAGGGGCATCGGTCTCAGGACACAGATGAAGACCATTCAGCAACCAGAGCTTCATAACTACTACCTGTACCTAGACATTTTATTGGAGATCCAATCCTAGCAAGGAATTTCATCAGGAGTGGCATGAGCCATGCTTTAGTGGTGCCTACTTGGTGGAAAACCATACTCCCAGAGCAGTGAAAGTCCAAGGGAGACATGCTTGGATCCATTTGAGTGACGTAAACCCATACACTGGTGAGACAGACGCACCACGACTATCGATTCGGAAGCAAGACAAGGAGAAGAAGTTCAGCATGTGCATACCCGATAGATGACGAGGAAGAAGGATGCTAAAGTTGCCGATTAAATAAATGCAAGTGCGCAGTTGGACTGTGGCTCACCCCGGACACTCTTTATAGATATTATAGCAGGAGTGCAAGTTCAGTTCTTGAGTCACAGGAATCTTTTGAATTTGACTTTATAAAGTGTTGAAGTACTGAAATATGGCAAACCTAGAGTTTGAATATGACAACTGGAAATGTGAGCAGTTTCCAGACTTGTTCCTCACTGAGTTTCTGTTTAGTTAATTCAATGGTCCTGACAGATGTCGATGCCCATAGGCATTCGAGCTTATCATGCACTTGTTGGGCGCAGTGTTCAATTATGCACTTTTTTGCATGATCCTAAAAATGGCCCTGCAATCAGGAGGCTGCTTATGGTGATAGTTGAATGGATCCTGCAGTTACCTGACCATTTGACAAAGTTGCCTGATTAAAGAGATTTTTTCTTTCCTTAAAGCAGTATACAGGCACAATGAGGAATGTTGAACATGGTACAGTTTTGGAAAGTGAGCCAACTCAATGATGTGTGGAGAATAATAATTGGTGGGGATGTATGTATTGGTGTATAATATATGCATGCTCAGCATTTATTGTTGTTTTCTTGATTCTTTTGGCCCATGCTGTTTACTTTGTTGGTCCAAGGAAGGTAGAAATCCCTTTGATTCTTCCCACTCCAGTGACTCACGCAGAAATGTTCATTACTGAAAGATCAAGACGGTTTGATTTTCCCCACACCAGTAGCACATGTGAGGTTGCCTATTGCTAAAACAAATGTACTGATGATCTCCCCTATAGGGGGGGCCAATACTGATATGCTTCTGGAGTATTATGCAAGCACTCATTTTGCAAGAGAGAGATACAGGAGAAGCACAGAGGAATATGATAATGGGATAAACACATACTTAGATAGTACAGCACACCTGGGTAACAACATGTGATATCAACACATGAAAAAGGTGGGAGAGAGAACATCTAAATAGAGTTGCTACATTTGTGCTCTCATGCCTTATGCCATGAATGCAGCCCGAACTTTCATTTCTAAAGAAATCCCGGAGTGTGATGCCAGATGTCTCGATCACCCTGCAGCATGCATGGCAAGAGGCTAATTTCAAGGGAACAAGGGAATTGGGCCACTTTGTGATGGAGATCGAGATGATCATTCCCATTCCAGGATGATTACATCAAGACTACACAAATGGAAAAAGAGCCTGCATGTAAAAACAAGATGCTTATGTATTCAGGACAGGGTGAAGTGGCCGCAGAGGAAATGAAAACAATGGGCTGTCCTGACAAGGAAGAAAGGTTTTGGGCACCTGGATGCAGTGAACTAACTCAGACGTTAGTCTACGGATGAGTGAAAAACAAAGAAATTATGTCCTGTCCGTCTCATCTATTGAAGTCAGAATATGTGCGAGAAAGTACAAAAGGTGAATAATGAGTGTTTAAAGTCATGGGCAGAACATGGTAAATTGTTGACATGGGTAGAAGATGAATCAGGTCCAATGACAGTGATCCCATTGATAAATGCAACATTATGCTTCCAGAGAAAAGTGAAAAGGTACATGGGAGCTAATGTAGGGTGTAAGACTACAGTTGATGTCTCTAAAATGGGAGCAGGGACAGCCATCCTAATGGATCGAAACTGGTCCTGTGGATCCGGAGCCTATATGAAATTGCCCGAGGAATGGGGAGGAACATGCTCCATAGTACTTGTTCAAGTTCCAGCATTGGTGATTCCAAAAAGTGACCTGAACATTGGAGAGTTTCCTAAAGCCAATGCTCACGTGAGGAAGAGGAGATCAGTTGGATTTCTCAATCGAACAAAAGGGGAAGAATTACTTTTCAGCAAAGTCCATAGAAGCCTTTGATTCTATTCCGTTTGAACACCGGTTGTTTAGTCAGACTGCTGCAGTATTCATGACTATCTTCATGCCAGGGATCCAGAAGATGGCAAATGCGAAGTGGTTGCAAATCATTCGCTGGGAGCTCCTTCAGATGATCAACACTACCATAAAAGGATTCAACGCTATCAAGGAGGAAATGAGAGCCATAAGATTGATGACCCTCCAGAACAGATATGTCCTGAACATTAGTACGGCAATGGATGGAGGTGTTTGTGCCAAAATCGGAGAATCATGTTGGACATAGATACCTTCTCATGATGACGAGAATGGGACAATGACAGAGTCCTAACTCTGTTAACAAACTTGCATACCAAGATGAAAGATGAAGTGAAAGATCTTACAGATGACAGCTGGTTTGCATCAATCTTCTCATGGGTTCCATAATGGATGGCAAATATTTTCATATTTTCTTGGAGCAATATTGTTGATGATCATGTTTGGATTCTGTGTGATATGAATAATGATCACACAGTGCAAGAAGACAGCAAAGAAAGCAGTAGGAATGAAGATCATGATCAATGTCAAGTCTGGGTTTGACCCAAGGAGCTGACAGATGAAGAAATCAGAAAATATATAGAAGCAAGCACTCTACTACCTGAGGGAACAAAGTTCCTGTATCCAAGGAACCACAAGAAGTATGTGGGACGATGGATCTTTTGCAGCCCAAATGGCCAATGTAGCCACATGACTTGGGGTATTGATGACCATGTAAAATCAGCAGGATCTCTGAAAGGAATAATGGAGATATGGACTCCAAAGAAGCACTTTTTCAGATGAGGATGCCTAGACGTGATGAATGATTGGAGAGTGGTTGATGAATCAACCAGAGGGGGGATTTTATAGGAGGAGCCACATGCCTTTACTGGAAATTCCACCTGGTCTTGCCTAGATGTTGGGAAATGGAAATTGTGACAAGCAAAACACCAGTAAGGATGTCTATAACATGAAAAGCCTTTGACACAAGGTATCCATTGAGAAAACCATCCTTCATGTATCCTCTGAGAGCTGACGGCCTCTTGGGAGAGGTCCCAGAAGAAGTGTAAAGATTAATGAAAAAGGAGATTGGTGAGGTCACATGAAGCAAAGGTGACACGCCAAGAAGAGGTGCTAAGAGAGAAGGTGAATGGACCTTACAGAATCTGATGACAAAATAAAGAGTTGAGTAACATTTCATGTGCGGAATGAAGATGGCACGTGAGTAGAACACTGAAGAAAATTAAATCGCTTTATAACTGCACAGATGCTGCAAGGCAAGTAGACTATGCAACAGAATATGCAAGATAAGCTCCATAACATCAGAGAAGACATTACCAAGGAAAATTATAATTTAGTGGACAATGACATTGGGCAAGTAGGTTGGGCCTTTGAGAGATGCCCCTCTATTCCTGTTTTCAACTTCACCCCCATCTCCGTAAACAAACTGGCCCTAATAATTAAACAACTATAGACTACCAAATTTAAAAATAATGTCCACATGGCCATGATTATAAAAACATGCCCTCCCACACTACTAACTGCAATTTGCAAGTTTATTAACACCTCATTGGAAACTGGCACTGTTCCACAGGATCTGAAAAATGCCTGAGTTATGCCCATTCTGAAAAAACCAAAAAGCCGATTCATGGAATAATTAGCGCGGCGCAAGTGGGCAAAAACATGCGAATCGCAGTGGAATAGCGAAAATCGCAGTGCAAGTGCGAAAATCGCACGAAAAGCAGCGCACATCGATTCATGGAAGTCCGTGCGCGAGAAAACCAGCGGATGTGCGATAAAAAAGTGCGCGGCGCACGTTGGCGCACAGGCCATCTAACAGCGTGCGCCAGGTCACAGCGAAAATCGCACAGGCCACAGTGAAAATCGCACATAGCGCGGCGCACGCAACAAAAGTAGGCGGAACACGGGCGTAACACTCGGAATGGGGAACAACTTGCCAAAACGTGGGCGTCACGGGGGAAGTACAGGGCACAAGTGCGCGGAACGCCCACACGCTCGCCTACAACACGTATTCATGGAATAGAATAGGGCAAAAAAGCGCACGCTCAAACCAGCGCACAGGCACAAACACGACCGCCACAAGAAAGCAGGCGGTAGCGTCTCTGCGGCTGTAAGAAATGTGCGCCAAAAGGTGCGCCAACAAATAGCACCTATATACTGCCATGATGAATGTCCTATACTGTGGCCCTCCAGGACAAATGACGTGCAAAGGGGTACCCACAAACACGGACACCCGCTGACAAAAAATACGTGTGCGTGTATACCGGGATGCGCGGGAAGTCTCACACGCGATTTGGCCGGGTACGTGTATTTCAGGGGTGCGCGGGAAGTTCCACACGCGATTTCAGCAGGGTACGTGTATTTCAGGGGTGCGCGGGAAGTTCCACACGCGATTTCAGCAAGGTATGTGTATTTCAGGGGTGCGCGGGAAGTTCCACACGCGATTTCATCAGGGTACGTGTATTGCAGGGGTGCGCGGGAAGTTCCACATGCGATTGGCCCAGTGCGAGCAGGGTACGTGTATTTCAGGGGTGCGCGGGAAGTTCCACACGCGATTTCAGCAAGGTATGTGTATTTCAGGGGTGCGCGGGAAGTTCCACACGCGATTTCATCAGGGTACGTGTATTTCAGGGGTGCGCGGGAAGTTCCACACGCGATTGGCCCAGTGCGAGCAGGGTACGTGTATTTCAGGGGTGCGCGGGAAGTTCCACACGCGATTTCAGCAAGGTATGTGTATTTCAAGGGTGCGCGGGAAGTTCCACACGCGATTTCATCAGGGTACGTGTATTTCAGGGGTGCGCGGGAAGTTCCACACACGATTGGCCCAGTGCGAGCAGGGTACGTGTATTTCAGGGGTGCGCGGGAAGTTCCACACGCGATTTCAGCAAGGTATGTGTATTCCAGGGGTGCGCCGGAAGTTCCACACGCGATTTCATCAGGGTACGTGTATTTCAGGGGTGTGCGGGAAGTTCCACACGCGATTGGCCCAGTGCGAGCAGGGTACATGTAATTCAGGGGTACGCGGGAATTTCCACACGCGATTTCAGCAAGGTATGTGTATTTCAGGGGTGCGCGGGAAGTTCCACACACAATTTCAGCAGGGTATGTGTATTTCAGGGGTTCTGGGGAGTACCACACGTGAATTGGCCGTGTGGGCCCTCCCAGGTGTACGCTCCACAACCTCCACGGACCCTGCAGGCAGCCCACACCACGGGGGACTACCCTGCACCCATGCTCAAGTCCCGCAGGCAGCCCATCCACCATGGGCATGCCCCCCAGCCAACCCACATGTCACCTTGCACTACTGATCAACAATGCATGTCTCCCACCACCCCCACCCCCCAGCAGTGCAGGGGCAGCCCCCACCAGGCCCCCACTCATGTCTCCCACCACCCCCACCCCCCTGCCACCATGGCCACCCTCCACCAGGCCCCCACTCATGTCCCCCTGCACCCCCACCCCCCAGCAGTGCAGGGGCAGCCTCCACCAGACCCCACTCATGTCTCCCACCACCCCCACCCCCCAGCAGTGCAGGGGCAGCCTCCACCAGGCCCCCACTCATGTCTCCCACCACCCCCACCCCCCAGCCACCAGGGGCAGCCTCCACCAGGCCCCCACCCATGTCTCCCACCACCCCCACCACCCAGCAATGCAGGGGCAGCCTCCACCAGGCCCCCACTCATGTCTCCCACCACCCCCACCCCACAGCAGTGCAGGGGCAGCCTCCACCAGGCACCCACCCATGTCTCCCACCACCCCCACACCCCAGCAGTGCAGGGGCAGCCTCCACCAGGCCCCCACTCATGTCTCCCACCACCCCCACCCCCAGCAGTGCAGGGGCAGCCTCCACCAGGCCCCCACTCATGTCTCCCACCACCCCCACCCCCAGCCACCAGGGGCAGCCTCCACCAGGCCCCCACCCATGTCTCCCACCACCTCCACCCCCCAGCAGTGCAGAGGCAGCCTCCACCAGGCCCCCACTCATGTCTCCCACCACCCCCACCCCCCAGCAGTGCAGGGGCAGCCTCCACCAGGCACCCACTCATGTCTCCCACCACCCCCACCCCCCAGCATCCAGGGTCACCCACCACCAGGCCCCCACTCATGTCTCCCACCACCCCCACCCTTCTGCCACCATGGCCACCCTCCACCAGGCCCCCACTCATGTCCCCCTGCACCCCCACCCCCCAGCATCCAGGGTCACCCTCCACCAGGCACCCACTCATGTCTCCCACCACCCCCACCCCCCAGCCACCAGGGGCAGCCTCCACCAGGCCCCCACCCATGTCTCCCACCACCCCCACCCCCCAGCAGTGCAGGGGCAGCCTCCACCAGGCCCCGACTCATGTCTCCCACCACCCCCACCCCCCAGCCACCAGGGGCAGCCCCCACCAGGCCCCCGCCCATGTCTCCCACCACCCCCACGCCCCAGCAGTGCAGGGGCAGCCTCCACCAGGCCCCCACTCATGTCTCCCACCACCCCCACCCCCCTGCAACCTTGGGCAGCCCCCACCAGGCCCCCACTCATGTCTCCCACCACCCCCACCCCCCAGCCACCAGGGGCAGCCTCCACCAGGCCCCCACTCATGTCTCCCACCACCCCACGCCCCAGCAGTGCAGGGGCAGCCTCCACCAGGCCCCCACTCATGTCTCCCACCACCCCCACCCCCCAGCAGTGCAGGGGCAGACTCCACCAGGCACCCACTCATGTCTCCCACCACCCCCACCACCCAGCATCCAGGGTCACCCTCCACCAGGCCCCCACTCATGTCTCCCACCACCCCCACCCCCCTGCCACCATGGCCACCCTCCACCAGGCCCCCACTCATGTCCCCCTGGACCCCCACCCCCCAACATCCAGGGTCACCCTCCACCAGGCACCCACTCATGTCTCCCACCACCCCCACCCCCCAGCCACCAGGGGCAGCCTCCACCAGGCCCCCACCCATGTCTCCCACCACCCCCACCCCCCAGCAGTGCAGGGGCAGCCTCCACCAGGCCCCCACTCATGTCTCCCACCCCCCAGCCACCAGGGGCAGCCCCCACCAGGCCCCCACCCATGTCTCCCACCACCCCCACCCCCCAGCAGTGCAGGGGCAGCCTCCACCAGGCCCCCACTCATGTCTCCCACCACCCCCACCCCCCTGCCACCATGGGCAGCCCCCACCAGGCCCCCACTCATGTCTCCCACCACCCCCACCCCCCTGCCACCATGGGCATCCTCCACCAGGCCCCAACTCATGTCTCCCACCACCCCCACCCCCCTGCCACCATGGCCACCCTCCACCAGGCCCCCACTCATGTCCCCCTGCACCCCCACCCTCCAGCATCCAGGGTCACCCTCCACCAGGCCCCCACTCATGTCTCCCACCACCCCCACCCCCCAGCCGCCAGGGGCAGCCTCCACCAGGCCTCCGCTCATGTCTCCCACCACCCCCACCCACCAGCAGTGCAGGGGCAGGCTCCACCAGGCCCCCACTCATGTCTACCACCACCCCCACCCCCCTGCCACCATGGCCACCCTCCACCAGGCCCCCACTCATGTCTCCTGCACCCCAACCCCCCAGCATCCAGGGTCACCCTCCACCAGGCCCCCACTCATGTCTCCCACCACCCCCACCCCCCAGCCACCAGGGGCAGCCTCCACCAGGCCCCCACTCATGTCTCCCACCACCCCCACTCCCCAGCAGTGCAGGGGCAGCCTCCACCAGGCCCCCACTCATGTCTCCCACCACCCCCACCCCCCTGCCACCATGGGCGGCCCCCACCAGGCCCCCACTCATGTCCCCCTGCACCCCCACCCCCCAGCATCCAGGGGCAGCCTCCACCAGGCCCCCACTCATGTCCCCCACCACCCCCACCCCCCTGCCACCATGGGCAGCCCCCACCAGGCCCCCACCCATGTCTCCCACCACCCCCACCCCCCAGCAGTGCAGGGGCAGCCTCCACCAGGCCCCAACTCATGTCTCCCACCACCCCCACCCCCCTGCCACCATGGGCAGCCTCCACCCGGCCTCCACTCATGTCTCCCACCACCCCAACCCCCCAGCCACCAGGGGCAGCTTCCAGCAGGTCCCCACTCATGTCCCCCTGCACCCCCACCCCCCAGCAGTGCAGGGGCAGCCTCCAGCAGGCCCCCACTCATGTCTCCCACCACCCCCACCCCCCAGCAGTGCAGGGGCAGCCTCCACCAGGCCCCAACTCATGTCTCCCACCACCCCCACCCCCCTGCCACCATGGCCACCCTCCACCAGGCCCCCACTCATGTCCCCCTGCACCCCCACCCCCCAGCATCCATGGTCACCCTCCACCAGGCCCCCACTCATGTCTCCCACCACCCCCACCCCCCTGCCACCATGGGCAGCCCCCACCAGGCCCCCACTCATGTCCCCCTGCACCCCCACCCCCAGCCACCAGGGGCAGCCTCCAGCAGGCCCCCACTCATGTCCCCCTGCACCCCCACCCCCCAGCAGTGCAGGGGCAGCCTCCAGCAGGCCCCCACTCATGTCTCCCACCACCCCCACCCCCCAGCCACCAGGGGCAGCCTCCACCAGGCCCCCACTCATGTCTCCCACCACCCCCACCCCCCTGCCACCAGGGGCAGCCTCCAGCAGGCCCCCACTCATGTCCCCCTGCACCCCCACCCCCCAGCAGTGCAGGGGCAGCCTCCAGCAGGCCCCCACTCATGTCTCCCACAACCCCCACCCCCCAGCAGTGCAGGGGCAGCCTCCACCAGGCCCCAACTCATGTCTCCCACCACCCCCACCCCCCTGCCACCATGGCCACCCTCCACCAGGCCCCCACTCATGTCCCCCTGCACCCCCACCCCCCAGCCACCAGGGGCAGCCTCCAGCAGGCCCCCACTCATGTCCCCCTGCACCCCCACCCCCCAGCAGTGCAGGGGCAGCCTCCAGCAGGCCCCCACTCATGTCTCCCACCACCCCCACCCACCAGCAGTGCAGGGGCAGCCTCCACCAGGCCCCAACTCATGTCCCCCTGCACCCCCACCCCCCAGCATCCAGGGTCACCCTCCACCAGGTCCCCACTCATGTCCCCCTGCACCCCCACCCCCCAGCCACCAGGGGCAGCCTCCACCAGGCCCCCACTCATGTCTCCCACCACCCCCACCCCCCAGCCACCAGGGGCAGCCTCCAGCAGGCCCCCACTCATGTCCCCCTGCACCCCCACCCCCCAGCAGTGCAGGGGCAGCCTCCAGCAGGCCCCCACTCATGTCTTCCACCACCCCCACCCCCCAGCAGTGCAGGGGCAGCCTCCACCAGGCCTCAACTCATGTCTCCCACCACCCCCACCCCCTGCCACCATGGGCAGCCTCCACCAGGCCCCCACTCATGTCTCCCACCACCCCCACCCCCCTGCCACCATGGGCAGCCCCCACCAGGCCCCCACTCATGTCCCCCTGCACCCCCACCCCCCAGCCACCAGGGGCAGCCTCCAGCAGGCCCCCACTCATGTCCCCCTGCACCCCCACCCCCCAGCAGTATAGGGGCAGCCTGCAGCAGGCCCCCACTCATGTCTCCCACCACCCCCACCCCCCAGCCACCAGGGGCAGCCTCCACCAGGCCCCCACTCATGTCTCCCACCACCCCCACCCCCCAGCAGTGCAGGGGCAGCCTCCACCAGGCCCCAACTCATGTCTCCCACCACCCCCACCCCCCTGCCACCATGGGCAGCCTCCACCAGGCCCCCACTCATGTCTCCCACCACCCCCACCCCCAGCCACCAGGGGCAGCCTCCAGCAGGCCCCCACTCATGTCCCCCTGCACCCTCACCCCCCAGAAGTGCAGGGGCAGCCTCCAGCAGGCCCCCACTCATGTCTCCCACCACCCCCACCCCCCAGCCACCAGGGGCAGCCTCCAGCAGGCCCCCACTCATGTCTCCCACCACCCCCACCCCCCTGCCACCATGGGCAGCCCCCACCAGGCCCCCACTCATGTCCCCCTGCACCCCCACCCCCAGCCACCAGGGGCAGCCTCCAGCAGGCCCCCACTCATGTCCCCCTGCACCCCCACCCCCCAGCAGTGCAGGGGCAGCCTCCAGCAGGCCCCCACTCATTTCTCCCACCACCCCCACCCCCCAGCCACCAGGGGCAGCCTCCACCAGGCCCCCACTCATGTCTGCCACCACCCCCACCCCCAAGCAGTGCAGGGGCAGCCTCCACCAGGCCCCAACTCATGTCTCCCACCACCCCCACCCCCCTGCCACCATGGGCAGCCCCCACCAGGCCCCCACTCATGTCCCCCTGCACCCCCACCCCCCAGCCACCAGGGGCAGCCTCCAGCAGGCCCCCACTCATGTCTCCCACCACCCCCACCCCCCAGCCACCAGGGGCAGCCCCCACCAGGCCCCCACCCATGTCTCCCACCACCCCCACCCCCCAGCCACCAGGGGCAGCCCCCACCAGGTCCTCACAATCCCCAATCATGTGCGTAATGGTCAGCCTCCACAGCCAAAAAGCCCTACCAAGTAACCCATTCACCCACATGGAAATGGAAATCACATGTTACACCCCCAATGTTCATGAAGCTAATGAACCCATGTCCGTCACACACAATGGTTGCAATTGAATGGGAAAACACACAACATGACATGCATGAAACCAATGAGATGATACCACACAGTGAAGTATGGAAACAAAATTGTATTGAAAAAAATGAAGAATGCTAAAGAAAGAAAACAAACTACAATGTGAATGAGAAAAAAAAGCTGCATGTCCGTATAAAAACACAAAACTGCAAATCAGAATCCAAAAAAAATTTGGCCAAAGTCAAATGTAAAAAAATCTCCATGCAATAAAGAACTATGTACAAAACTACCAAGGGTCAATGAGCCCAACTGAACAAAGGAAACCTACTAAAAAACCTACCTAAAAATCAACTATATACAAAAAGTGGAGCAGTGTCCGTCGACTCCAAATCATAATAAGAAAGAAAGGAAACCTAACACTAAAGAACTATATACAAAGGCGGCGGGCAAGTCCAGCGGCTCACTCTGTGGTGTCCCGGGCCAGGGCATCATCGAACTCCTGTTCGATGTCCCGGAGGCGGTCCAGTTCCATGGCCCCGAGGGTCCGCAGGGACGACGCCGTGTCCTCCTCCAACCCCCTGCGGATTGCCTCGAGGCACTCGGCCCACCTCAGGGCCCGCCGCATGGAGTTCTCCGCCCTGACCATTGTGAGCCGCACCTCTTCCGCCCGCCGCCGCTCCGCACCTATGGCGTGGCCCAACCGCTGCCACATGGAAGACACTCTCTGTCCTGGGTCCCCCTGCCCTCCGGCCGATGCCTGCCCCTCCGATGTCGAAAGCCCCGAGCCTTCATGTCTCCCACCATGTTGCTGCTGCTGCTGCTCTGCCTCTGCCCGAGCACTGCCTCCTGCTGCCTGCACATCCTCCGCCGGCTGGGGTGCAGTTGTTGATGTGGCCACCCCTGCTGGACCTCCGACTCCCAACTGTGGCAGGGATGCCTCCTCCACCAGCCTGGCTGCACCGTCAGAGGCAGCTCCACAGGGCACCCAGGTGACTGATGGGTGGGAAGATGGCACAGAGGGGGTCCAGTTGAGGAGGGGGTCGGAGCAAGCCCCATCAGACGGAGGAATCCGGCCTGGGTGACCTGTCCCAGCAGGCTGACGTGGTCAACGAGCCATTCGAGATGACGTGCAGTCTCTCCATGAAAAGACTGCAGGTCACCTCGCATGGCCCGTTGACGCAACGCCACACCAGGCAGGACAGGCTCAACCCGGACCTGGATGGCCACGTCCGCAGGCAGAGGAAGGCCAGTTGACGTCAGCTCATCCCCTGCCTGAAAACAGGTCTGGACGTAGGCATCCCTGCTGGTGCAAGATGATGCAGGGACAGGATCGGGAACAGGATTGCACACAGGCACCTCCGCGGCCGCCGGTGCTGCCTCCTGTCCCTGGTCCTGCACTGCACCACTAGCACCAGCGGGATCCCCACCTCCAGACCCCGTCTCTGGTGCTTGCACGGCCCTTTCCTCCACCAAACCCCCCACCAACCTGGATGACTCCGTGCCATCTTCCCCCGTTGGGCCCTGTGGGGTCCCAGCTGCCCCTTCTGCTGCCGAGGAGTGCAACTGCAACCTCCGCCTCTTGGACCTCCTCCCGGCAGCTGCGGCCTGGGACGCGGCACCGGACTCCTCACTCCCCGACGAGATGACAACATGGGAGGGGAGCCGGGCCTTGCGTCTCCGGCTGGCGGTCGAATCCCCGCCGCTGTGCTCCACAGCACCTTCTCCGCCCTCTTCATCAGTTGACGCTGCAGACAGGGAGAAACAAAACACAGGCATCAGGGCACTGTACAATGGACACATAAACGCATGACAGTTGCACATGAGTGGCATTGGCAAACCTCAGACATGTCATCACAATCCCCAACACACATGTCATTGCAACTCGCACACATGAGCCATACCACACCCATATCGCAACTGCCACCACCATCCATACACATACAACAGCATGAGCAGCCAAAGGGGAGCCAGACATCACATGCAACACAGGAAGTGCACCACACATGTACACACACCACCACACTTGCATGCATGTCTACACCTCTGCCAAGTGTCGCACTGTTCAGACGGGCATCCATGTCACATCTGCCAATCAGGCTTCCACATACTGCCGTCACATGCATCCATGTTGCATCACTGTTGCACCCTTGACAAATACACACACATGCACATGTACACAGTGCTCATACATGCAGCCGAAAACAACACACATGCCTGACATCACGGACATGTCTACTTACATACACATTCATCCAAACATGTGTGCACACACAACTGCATTTGCCATGCAAGCCCACACACAAAAGCACCATCCATGTCTCACACATTACAGCCCTCGCATGTGTCAGCCCCACGGTCCTGTACACCAACACCCATACTCGACCCCATACAAACAGATGTTCAACCGGCACAATACCGAATAATCACCACACGCACTGCTCACAATCAGGATGCATGTACACTCACCACTCGACTCCAGACGGGTCTGCTTCTCTAGGACCTGGACGTGAAGCGCTGGGGATATGCGTTCCAGGACCCCCATCTGTTCTTCCGACAAGTGGCCCCGGCGCCCCTTGGCATCCGCTGCCTTCAAGAGGCGCCGGGCCTTGTTCAGGGTCCTGGACCTGAAGTCCTTCCAGCGCTTCCTGACATGTTGTAAGTCCCGGACTGCCACCCCCTCCGCGTTGATGGCAGTCACGATGTCAGTCCAGATCCGAGTCTGTCCTTCCTTGTCGGCGCGGGAACTTCCGAAGAGGGCATCATACTGCCCCAGGACTTGCTCCACCAGGACACCAACTTCGGTGGCACTGAAGCTGGTGCCCCTCTGCCTCTCTGGCCGGGGGTTGTCAGTGGTCACAGATGGTGTTTGCCCCGACATGACAACCCCAGAGGCAGGAGTGGGTGGGCAACTGGGTCCTGGGGCTGGGCTGTGGAGCGATGGAATTCCAGTCGGGAGTCTTCGGTTCCAGCAGGGGTGGTCACAGCAACAGCACCCCTGGCTGATGTGCAGGCAGCAAATGGCAGTGCACGTGGGCAGCAGGCAGTCAGGCAGCAGCAGATGGCAGGTGGGAGCGTGCTCGGGGCTCTGGGGGGCAGTAGTTCGGCCTTCTGGGCAGGAGCGTGGTCTTCCGTGTGCTTACGCGTGGCCAGCTTGGTACGGAGTGATTTGGCACGTGAAAATCCTGCACGTCAGCGTGAAAACCGAAGAAAGGCCCTTTGCGCGTAAGCGCGTCAGCACGCATACGCGAATCTATTGGACCAAAGGCCCTCAGCGCGTAAGCACGTCTGTGACGTGACCCGCACGGGTGTTTCCCACACAGCACGTGATGACAGAGCACACGTGGAAAGGATGCACATCAGAGTGTCATCGCGTGTAATTGGACAGCACGTCAGAGTCTCATCGCGTGTAATTAGACAGCACGGCAGAGTCTCATCGCGTGTAATTGGACAGCACGTCAGGGTGTCATCGCGTGTAATTGGCCAAAAGTGCGCGCACACGCGATTGGCCTATGTACGTGTATATCAGGTGTGCGCGGACACTTACACACGCAAGTACGTCAGCGCACCTGTATCCCGGTGTGCGCGGGAATTTCCACACGCTATTGGACTGGGTACTGGATTTCAGGGGTGCGCGGGTCACACGCTCGCCTACAACACGCGCAACGCATTAATTTGCGCGCTAACAAAATAACAAGCTCAGACCCAGGATGAACATACCGTTCCTAGCAGCAGTGGGCATGGCCTACCAAAGGAGGAGGAGGAGGATAGTCAGGGCCATAATATTCACACCCAGAACCAGCCTTTTCGGGATGCCTGATGACCAGGTGCATGGGAGGTACAGGTTTCCACCACACATCATACTGGACCTGGTGAGTGAGTGGGAGGATGACCTCACATCACCCACCCTGTGCTCCCAAGCACTCAGCCCCCTGGAGAAGGTCCTCAATGTACTGCACTTCTTAGCCACTGGATCATTTCAGCGGACAAGTGCCATTGTGGGTGGTGTATCACAGGCCACCCAGTCACGCTGCCTACACCAGGTCTTGAACATCATCACTGCACGCCCATCAGTCCGCAGGCACATATACCTGCCCAGAACCCCTGCAGAAAGGCATGCTGCCGCCCTGGATTTTTGCACGATTCCCCAAAGTGCTAGGTGCCATCGGCTGCACCCATGTGGCTCTACGTCCCCCCAGGGCATCTGAGCACATCTATAGGAACCGCAAGCACTGGCATTCCATCAACGTGCAGGTAGTATGTAATGCCAAGGGAATCATCACCTCAGTATATGCCAACTATCCTGGGTCAACCCACGACAGCTTCATTTACCGAATGTCCATCTTAAGCCGGGACCTAGAAGCTGGGCGGCATGGCGATACATGGCTGCTTGGTGAGTATGAATGCCACTGCACATGCATGCATGTCAGATACTGAGCAAGGTCACAACCCCACCAATGATACCAATCACCACCTCCACAGGGGACAGTGCCTACCCTCTCAGCCCCCACATGATGACGCCAATTCGGAACCCCACCACGCCACCCCAGGTAAGATATAACGCAGCCCACATTACAACCCGGGGCATAGTGGAGCGCACATTCGGAGTGCTGAAGTCACGCTTTCGCTCCCTTGACCGTTCTGGCGGGCAGCTGTTGTACGCTCCCCCAGTAGTGTGCAGGATCATAGTGGCAGCATGTGTCCTGCACAACGTTGCAACACTCCGGGGCCTGGCCGTGGACATGGTGCTGCCCCCCCATCCCCAACCACATGTACAGCCGCTGCGCATGGGAGGGGAAAGGGCACGGGGGGAGGCAGCCCGTACACAGCTAGTGGCTAATTACTTCACATAGAAATCACACCCCTGTGGAGTGCACACTGCCCTGGCACATTCCATCTGACAATCAATGATGACTCAACCTGACACTGATTCTGAATGTCTGGAGAAAGAACCGTGAAAACCATATCAGCCTGAGATTGTTCACCTGGAAGTGTCACAATGTGTGCATCCCTACCCACACAGACACCACCAATGCAGTTTTGTGAAGTTACACATTCAAGCAGCTAAAATGAATACCCACTTGCAAAATGCAACAAGAGGACAGTGCCATGTCAGCCAACCCAACCCCAGCACCGCCACACGACACACCGTGCCATGTCATGCTATTTGCAGGTAAACAAAGTAATCCCCACAACATGACACTAGTGTCACAACGTACAGTGTCCCTATTAGAAACTTGAAACACCTGAAATGCTCACAGTAATGCCGGACCAACAACAAACTTGAGCACGTACTACCATTAACATGACATTACTAATGTTAAATATTAGTAGTCTCACCACCTGGAAATGCCTGCACTCCCACCACTACCAACTGTGCAGTGTTGGCGCCATGTAGAGTTGTAGGTGCACTGCTGCCAACATGGACCACATCTCCAGACTAGAGGTCCTTGGCCCTCATTACGACCCTGGCGGATTTTTTCCGCCATCGACGGACTTTCCGGCCATGGCGTAAAGTCCGTTTACGCCATGGCGGATGGTGGACTTACCGCCCCATTCCGAGGTCGGCGGGGCGGTAAGTCCCCATTGACCCATTTACCCTTCCCCATTCCCATTTCGGCCCCATAGGGTATAATGGGAGTGGGGAAGGAGTTAATTACGCCACCGTAAATTACGGTGGCGTAATTAACACCAAGGTCCCATAGCGCCATGGATTTTTACGCCCGCAAAAAGCGGGCGGAAAAATGACCATGGCGCTATGGGAACTCGTAGTTGGCGGTAAGGGGTCAGCGCAGCTAACGCTGGCGCAAACCCCTTACCGCCAGGGTCGTAATGAGGGCCCTTGTGTAGACATGAGGAAGGGACCTGCAAATTGGGAGGTAGACACAGAAGATGAGTTGCACATCAATGCAACATGCAGTGTACAACACAACATCAATATGCACTAGGAATGTATACACAGTATTGACTACAGACTGCCCACACAGCTCATGGGAGTCCAACATCACTGTGTAATTCACTGTCACTTGGGCACACCCTTTGCAAGCCCATGGAAACGGGAAGCAGGAGGGGTGTGTGTGACTCAAACCCAAGCATCTGAACCAAATACATTACAAGCCTGCATGTGCCCAGCCACAATGCAGCGTATGCCCACAGGAACCACGGAAGCCAACAAATCGTCCCAAAAAAATTGGGAATAAAATAAATAAAAATAAAAATAAAAATAAAAATAAAAAAAATTCAAAAATGGCCATTGAAGGGCCCGGGGGGGTTGGGGAGGCCACCCAGGAGGTCCGAGGACAGGATGCACACCAGAACCCACCTGCGTGGATCCTGGGAAAAAAACACCTCCATGGGCTCATGGCCCACACGGCTACCCTATTGTGGGAGTATCACTGCTGTCGCTATTATCACCCTGTGCAGCTGCATCCAGAGGTGGTTGCACTATGGGAGGCAGCCCACGCAAGGCCCTAGTCTGCTCCTCCATGGCTGCAAGCATGCGGGTGTGGTAGGTCTGGTTCTGGAGGATGAGTGTGCGTAGGTCCCCATGCAACAACTCACGGGATGCCCGGACCTCCGCCCTCGTTGCCTGCATCTCAGCTGAGAGCGTACGGGTGAGACGCTCCAGCTGCTGTTCTGTCCTTTGGTGTGTTGAAGCCTCAAGCTCAACAAGAGTCGTCCTGAGGTGAAGGAGCTCCTGCCTCAGGGCTTACCTGTGGCCCTGGGACTCAATGGAGATGGCCTCCTGCAGAGTCGCCAGTGCCGCCCGCCTGTCCCTGTTGGACCCCAACCTGTCCTCCCTGTGTGACTGGCAGATGGAGTCGGTTGCCTGCTCTAGTCGCTCCATCAGCCTTTCAGGGGGGACAATGGAAGTGGCCACCCTATCCATGGCCTGAGCCATCATCTCGGATGATGCTGCCTGTTGGGTTGCCATACTGTAAATGGATTGCTCCCATGGGGTATTGCCAGGTGGCGTACGGCCACCACGTCGGCGGGCACCACACCTGTCTGGGGCAAGGCGAACTGCGCCTTGCTGTGCCGGCACTGCCTGAGGCTGTAGGACTGCATTCCCCCTCTGATCTGCTGGCCCAGGAACAGGATCAGATGTCGCGGAGTGTGACCCTGCATCCGTAACCACCAAAGGCGTAGCTGCCAACACTGACATCCCCATTGAGGGTTCTGACCCTGGTGCAGGTGGGTGAGACAGAACAGAATCCCTCCCTGGAACACTCACCTGCGACGGCACGTAGGTCTCATCCGAATCAACACCTGAGTACAGCTCGGGGGAGGTGCAGCCAGAAACACCCCTTGAGAGCACGACCTGTAGCACTTGTGGGTTCTCACCCACCACCACACCACGTCCCTCACTGGTGGTTGGTCGGCCCTCAGACCCCTCCTGGGTCTGCACCATCTCCACAACCCCAGCAGTATCAGGTGCGTCTTCCCCTGCAAAGACATAAAAACAAAGAAATGGAAACAGGCATTAGCACCATGGCACACAATGAGGGCTGAGAAGCAAGAGAACCAGTACTTGTTTGACACATATCCCACATGACTAAAACCCTCCCATGCATGCACCCTCACTGCGTATGAAGGGCAGGCGAATGGCACACACTGATGACACCAAGATGGAAGATGAACACATTTTCTGCATGCTGCCTGGCAGTGGCATCACACATTGGCCTGTGATTGGCAGGTGAAACACACATGCCATCACACAGATGGCATGTACCATTGATATTGAGTCAAGATGGAGAGGAGGGCAGCACCTATTCATTCAGTCCAGTTCCCGCATGTAATAGCTTTTCTAATTCAAACAGGTCAGATTGTTCACCTGGAGCTGCCAGTCCGAAATGTTGCAATTGCACAGGGACATGTTTGAACAAATGATATCCAGGTAACAAAGTCACTCCACTTTACCATAGCCAAGTCAGACATGTGACTAGAGGACTGCGACATGCCTAGTAAAAGTGGTGGAATGCAAACAATCTGCCTGAATGAACAGTGAAAAATTAAGCAACAATGTTGTGGCAAGGTGACACTTCAAGGGCAACTGGCGTGCAGTTGGGCTAGATGTCTACTGTTGGCAGAAGGGATACTGCTATGGCCAAATGCAGCTGCTCAGGATGTATTGCATGAAGCACATGGCTCACCCATACGACTCAGGCGCACACACTCTCACCTGCTGGCACACAAACAGAAGCCCTCACACACACCATGCACATGGATGACACACACATGCATGTGCACTCACCGGACAATGCCTCGTAATCAGCCAAATCTCCCACGCCTTGGATCTGTTCCTCCGTGACGTAGGTCCCAGCGACTGACTCATGTGGAGTGAGTTCCATGTCTACTACTGGAGACCCACCTCCAGTCACTAGAGTTGTGGCATGACTTGAGGCCAGCTTACTCTTTGCCCTGCGCTTAAGGTCATTCCAGCGCTTATAGCAATCATTGGCTGTGCGCCTCACGATTCCAAGGGCACTTACGGTGTCCGCAACGGTCTGCCAGTGTGCCTGGCGTTGTACAGGTGTGGTCTTGGATCCTGCAACAATGACCATCTCGTTGTCATGTGCGGACACATACTCGACAAGTGCATTTAGTTCGTCATCCGTGAAGCTGGGCTTCCTGGACGGCCCGGACTGTGTAGCTGTGTCTGGGGCATCAGCCTGTGCCGGACGAGCACTCTTCCTCTTCCGCTTGGAAGGTGGTGGTGATCCTGAGTGTCCTGCGCCGCTCTGGACACTAGGGGCAGGAGCCCTGGTGGACTCTGTATCAGGAGTTTGGGATTGCACACTCAGCATGGCAGTTGGTGCAGGCATTGGCTCTAGTGTGATGGTGTCAGGGGGAATGTCAGCAGCATGGACTAGGACCGACACTGTCCGGGCTGGGTGTGTGAGGGCTGGGGTGGATGGAGCCGCAGCTGCCCCTGCAGCCTCTCCGCCCTGCCTACTTGGTGCAGCAGATGACCTTGCTGCCCCAGATGCACGTGGCATGGTGACATCAACGTGCACCAGCGCACGTGTCATAGGCCTGCTGACCTGGAAGTCAGCCATGGAGTCAGCCAGGTCTGGTGCCACAATGGGCTGGTCCAACAAGGGCTGAGCATGGATGGTGTCAGCCACATCAGCCTCAACGGGAGGGGGGGTTATGGGTGCCCTTGACTGGTCCTCCACACATGGGGGGACAGGCTCACCCTGCAAGTAACGACCACGTCCCCTACCGGATCCACCATGGCCACCACTTGTGGCTCTTCCACCTTTGCCACCCTTACGGAATCCTCGCCTCCCAGCCATGGCACTGATGTTAATGTGCGTATGGGAGTGGCTGTAAACTATTGTCCTGGGCAATTGGGGGTCAAAGGGGTTGGGTACCAGATGGTAATTGTACCCTAGTGCTCTTGCAAGGCTGATTGTAACCCCTGGGGAAAGATGACGGGTCACGCTACGCACAGGAGCCCCAAAAAAGGGAGATGACGTGCACGCAACCCCTCCTAGACCACGTGTGCAGAAAGAAAAACCTGCACTACGCTGTGGCACCCAGTAACACAAGAATGAACGTATGCGTGTCACACGCAGCCTAGAATGACCTCTGAAGGGGTAGGCTACACACGGGGCAAGCACAGATGTTAGATACATGCGTGACTCACCGTCTGCCAGGTAAAAGAGCGTGAAAAAGAAGCGCGTTTGGTTGGCAACACCCCTGCCAAAAGAAGATTTGTACGCTGTCTGAGGAGACAGGACAACAGTAGAAGGGAACACTGTTTGAGGGAACAGGCCCAGGTAAACCAGTAAAAGAGAAAAAAGAGAAAAAGCTGTCAGAGGTAACAGGGAATACGAACTTGAAACACCATGAAGTAAATCGCGTGTGAAACGACAAGAAGTACAGAATTCACCCACTCGCTCTCCACGAAAAGCACGTACAAGGAAATGGTGTTCTACGCGTACCTTTTATACAGGCCCACACGTCCAGCATCACTTACGTGGCGTGTACGCGCTAGGGCCATTTCCACCAATTACACGCTTTGTCACTTATGCGTGTAGGGCCATTTCCACCAATTACACGCTTTGTCACTTATGCGTGTAGGGCCATTTCCACCAATTACACGCTTTGTCACTTCTGCGTGTAGGGCCATTTCCACCAATCACACGCGATGACACTCTAACGTGCAGTCTTTCCACGTGTGCTCTGTCATCACGTGCTGTGTGGGAAACACCCGTGCGGGTCACGTCACAGACGCGCTTATGCGCTGAGGGCCTTTGGTCCAATAGAATCGCGTATGCGTGCTGACGCGCTTACGCGCTAAGGGCCTTTCCTCGGTTTTCACGCTGATGTGCAGGATTTTCACGTGCCAAATCACTCCGTACCAAGCTGGCCATGCGTAAGCACACGGAAGACCACGCTCCTGCCCAGAAGGCCGAACTACTGCCCCCCCAGAGCCCCGAGCACGCTCCCACCTGCCATCTGCTGCTGCCTGACTGCCTGCTACCCACGTGCACTGCCATTTGCTGCCTGCACATCAGCCAGGGGTGCTGTTGCTGTGACCACCCCTGCTGGAACCAAAGACTCCCGACTGGAATTCCATCGCTCCACAGCCCAGCCCCAGGACCCAGTTGCCCACCCACTCCTGCCTCTGGGGTTGTCATGTCGGGGCAAACACCATCTGTGACCACTGACAACCCCCGGCCAGAGAGGCAGAGGGGCACCAGCTTCAGTGCCACCGAAGTTGGTGTCCTGGTGGAGCAAGTCCTGGGGCAGTATGATGCCCTCTTCGGAAGTTCCCGCGCCGACAAGGAAGGACGGACTCGGATCTGGACTGACATCGTGACTGCCATCAACGCGGAGGGGGTGGCAGTCTGGGACTTACAACATGTCAGGAAGCGCTGGGAGGACTTCAGGTCCAGGACCCTGAACAAGGCCCGGCGCCTCTTGAAGGCAGCGGATGCCAAGGGGCGCCGGGGCCACTTGTCGGAAGAACAGATGGGGGTCCTGGAACGCATATCCCCAGCGCTCCACGTCCAGGTCCTAGAGAAGCAGACTTGTTTGGAGTCGAGCGGTGAGTGTACATGCATCCTGATTGTGAGCAGTGCGTGTGGTGATTATTCGGTATTGTGCCGGTTGCACATCTGTTTGTATGGGGTCGAGTATGGGTGGGGGTGTACAGGGCCGTGGGGCTGACACACGCGAGGGCTGTAATGTGTGAGACATGGATGGTGCTTGTGTGTGTGGGCTTGCATGGCAAATGCAGTTGTGCGTGCACACATGTTTGGATGACTGTGTATGTAAGTAGACATGTCCGTGATGTCAGGCATGTATGTTGTTTTCGGCTGCATGTATGAGCACTGTGTACATGTGCATGTGTGTGTATTTGACAAGGGTGCAACAGTGATGCAACATGGATGCATGTGACGGCGGTATGTGGAAGCCTGATTGGCAGATGTGACATGGATGCCCGTCTGAACAGTGCGACACTTGGCAGAGGTGTAGACATGCATGCAAGTGTGGTGGTGTGTGTACATGTGTGGTGCACTTCCTGTGTTGCATGTGATGTCTGGCTCCCCTTTGACTGCTCATGCTGTTGTATGTGTATGGATGGTGGTGGCAGTTGCGATATGGCTGTGGTATGGCTCATGTGTGCGAGTTGCAATGACATGTGTGTTGGGGATTGTGATGACATGTCTGAGGTTTGCCAATGCCACTCATGTGCAACTGTCATGCGTGTATGTGTCCATTGTACAGTGCCCTGATGCCTGTGTTTTGTTTCTCCCTGTCTGCAGCGTCAACTGATGAAGAGGGCGGAGAAGGTGCTGTGGAGCACAGCGGCGGGGATCCGACTGCCAGCCGGAGACGCAAGGCCCGGCTCCCCTCCCGTGTTGTCATCTCGTCGGGGAGTGAGGAGTCCGGTGCCGCGTCCCAGGCCGCAGCTGCCGGGGGGAGGTCCAAGAGGCAGAGGTTGCAGTTGGACTCCTCGGCAGCAGAAGGGGCAGCTGGGACCCCACAGGGCCCAACATGGGAAGATGGCACGGAGTCATCCAGGTTGGTGGGGGGTTTGGTGGAGGAGGAGGCCGTGCAAGCACCAGAGACGGGGTCTGGAGGTGGGGATCCCACTGGTGCTAGTGGTGCAGTGCAGGACCAGGGACAGGAGGCAGCACAGGCGGCCGCGGAGGTGCCTGTGTGCAATCCTGTCCCCGATCCTGTCCCTGCATCATCTTGCACCAGCAGGGATGCCTACGTCCAGACCCGTTTTCAGGCAGGGGATGAGCTGACGTCAACTGGCCTTCCTCTGCCTGCGGACGTGGCCATCCAGGTCCGGGTTGAGCCTGTCCTGGCTGGTGTGGCGTTGCGTCAACGGGCCATGCGAGGTGACCTGCAGTCTTTTCATGGAGAGACTGCACGTCATCTCGAATGGCTCGTTGACCACGTCAGCCTGCTGGGACAGGTCACCCAGGCCGGATTCCGCTGTCTGATGGGGCTTGCTTCGACCCCATCCTCAACTGGACCCCCTACCCGCCAGTCGTCCTCTGTGCCATCTTCCCACCAATCAGTCACCTGGGTGCCCTGTGGAGCTGCCTCTGACGGTGCGGCCAGGCTGGTGGAGGAGGCATCCCTGCCACAGTCGGGAGTCAGAGGTCCAGCAGGGGTGGCCACATCAACAACTGCACCCCAGCCGGCGGAGGATGTGCAGGCAGCAGGAGGCAGTGCACGGGCAGAGGCAGAGCAGCAGCAGCAGCAACATGGTGGGAGACATGAAGGCTCGGGGCTTTCGACATCGGAGGGGCAGGCATCGGCCGGAGGGCAGGGGGACCCAGGACAGAGAGTGTCTTCCGTGTGGCAGCGGTTGGGCCACACCATAGGTGCGGAGCGGCGGCGGGCGGAAGAGGCGCAGCTCGCAATGGTCAGGGCGGAGAACTCCATGCGGAGGGCCCTGAGGCGGGCCGAGCGCCTCGAGGCAATCCGCAGGGGGTTGGAGGAGGACACGGCGTCGTCCCTGCGGACCCTCGGGGCCATGGAACTGGACCGCCTCCGGGACATCGAACAGGAGTTCGATGATGCCCTGGCCCGGGACACCACGGAGTGAGCCGCTGGACTTGCCCGCCGCCTTTGTATATAGTTCTTTAGTTTTAGGTTTCCTTTCTTTCTTATTATGATTTGGAGTCGACGGACACTGCTCCACTTTTTGTATACAGTTGATTTTTAGGTAGGTTTTTTAGTAGGGTTCAGTTGGGTTCAGTTGGGCTCATGGACCCTTGGTAGTTTTGTACATAGTTCTTTATTGCATGGAGATTTTTTTACATTTGACTTTGGACAACATTTTTTTGGATTCCAGTTTTGTGTTTTTATACAGACATGCAGGTTTTTTTTCTCATTCACATTGTAGTTTGTTTTCTTTCTTTAGCATTCTTGATTTTTTTCAATACAATTTTGTTTCCATACTTCACTGTGTGGTATCATCTCATTGGTTTCATGCATGTCATGTTGTGTGTTTTCCCATTCAATTGCAACCATTGTGTGTGACGGACATGGGTTCATTAGCTTCATGAACATTGGGGGTGTAACATGTGATTTCCATTTCCATGTGGGTGAATGGGTTACTTGGTAGGGCTTTTTGGCTGTGGAGGCTGACCATTACGCACATGATTGGGGATTGTGAGGACCTGGTGGGGGCTGCCCCTGGTGGCTGGGGGGTGGGGGTGGTGGGAGACATGGGTGGGGGCCTGATGGGGGCTGCCCCTGGTGGCTGGGGGGTGGGGGTGGTGGGAGACATGAGTGGGGGCCTGCTGGAGGCTGCCCCTGCACTGCTGGGGGATGGGGGTGCAGGGGGACATGAGTGGGTGCCTGGTGGAGGCTGCCCCTGCACTGCTGGGGTGTGGGGGTGGTGGGAGACATGAGTGGGAGCCTGGTGGGGGCTGCCCCTTGTGGCTGGGGGGTGGGGGTGGTGCGAGACATGAGTGCGGGCCTGGTGGAGGCTGCCCCTGCACTGCTGGGGGGTGGGGGTGGTGGGAGACATGGGTGCGGGCCTGGTGGAGGCTGCCCCTGGTGGCTGGGGGGTGGGGGTGGTGGGAGACATGAGTGGGTGCCTGGTGGAGGGTGACCCTGGATGCTGGGGGGTGGGGGTGCAGGGGGACATGAGTGGGGGCCTGGTGGACAGTGGCCATGGTGGCAGGGGGGTGGGGGTGGTGGGAGACATGAGTGGGGGCCTGGTGGAGGCTGCCCCTGGGGGGTGGGGGTGGTGGGAGACATGAGTGGGTGCCTGGTGGAGGGTGACCCTGGATGCTGGGGGGTGGGGGTGCAGGGGGACATGAGTGGGGGCCTGGTGGAGGCTGCCCCTGGTGGCTGGGGGGTAGGGGTGGTGGGAGACATGAGTGGGGGCCTGGTGGGGGCTGCCCATGGTGGCAGGGGGGTGGGGGTGGTGGGAGACATGAATGGGTGCCTGGTGGAGGGTGACCCTGGATGCTGGGGGTGGGGGTGCAGGGGGACATGAGTGGGGGCCTGGTGGAGGCTGCCCCTGGTGGCTGGGGGGTGGGGGTGGTGGGAGACATGAGTGGGGGCCTGGTGGGGGCTGCCCATGGTGGCAGGGGGGTGGGGGTGGTGGGAGACATGAGTGGGGGCCTGGTGGGGGCTGCCCATGGTGGCAGGGGGGTGGGGGTGGTGGGAGACATGAGTGTGGGCCTGGTGGAGGCTGCCCCTGCACTGCTGGGGGGTGGGGGTGGTGGGAGACATGGGTGGGGGCCTGGTGGGGGCTGCCCACGGTGGCTGGGGGCTGGGGGTGGTGGGAGACATGGGTGGGGGCCTGGTGGAGGCTGCCCCTGCACTGCTGGGGGGTGGGGGTGGTGGGAGACATGGGTGGGGGCCTGGTGGAGGCTGCCCCTGGTGGCTGGGGGGTGGGGGTGGTGGGAGACATGAGTGGGTGCCTGGTGGAGGGTGACCCTGGATGCTGGGGGTGGGGGTGCAGGGGCACATGAGTGGGGGCCTGGTGGAGGCTGCCCCTGGTGGCTGGGGGGTGGGGGTGGTGGGAGACATGAGTGGGGGCCTGGTGGGGGCTGCCCATGGTGGCAGGGGGGTGGGGGTGGTGGGAGACATGAGTGGGGGCCTGGTGGGGGCTGCCCATGGTGGCAGGGGGGTGGGGGTGGTGGGAGACATGAGTGGGAGCCTGGTGGAGGCTGCCCCTGCACTGCTGGGGGGTGGGGGTGGTGGGAGACATGGGTGGGGGCCTGGTGGGGGCTGCCCCTGGTGGCTGGGGGGTGGGAGACATGAGTGGGGGCCTGGTGGAGGCTGCCCCTGCACTGCTGGGGGGTGGGGGTGGTGGGAGACATGGGTGGGGGCCTGGTGGAGGCTGCCCCTGGTGGCTGGGGGGTGGGGGTGGTGGGAGACATGAGTGGGTGCCTGGTGGAGGGTGACCCTGGATGTTGGGGGGTGGGGGTCCAGGGGGACATGAGTGGGGGCCTGGTGGAGGGTGGCCATGGTGGCAGGGGGGTGGGGGTGGTGGGAGACATGAGTGGGGGCCTGGTGGAGGGTGACCCTGGATGCTGGGTGGTGGGGGTGGTGGGAGACATGAGTGGGTGCCTGGTGGAGTCTGCCCCTGCACTGCTGGGGGCTGGGGGTGGTGGGAGACATGAGTGGGGGCCTGGTGGAGGCTGCCCCTGCACTGCTGGGGCGTGGGGTGGTGGGAGACATGAGTGGGGGCCTGGTGGAGGCTGCCCCTGGTGGCTGGGGGGTGGGGGTGGTGGGAGACATGAGTGGGGGCCTGGTGGGGGCTGCCCAAGGTTGCAGGGGGGTGGGGGTGGTGGGAGACATGAGTGGGGGCCTGGTGGAGGCTGCCCCTGCACTGCTGGGGCGTGGGGGTGGTGGGAGACATGGGCGGGGGCCTGGTGGGGGCTGCCCCTGGTGGCTGGGGGGTGGGGGTGGTGGGAGACATGAGTCGGGGCCTGGTGGAGGCTGCCCCTGCACTGCTGGGGGGTGGGGGTGGTGGGAGACATGGGTGGGGGCCTGGTGGAGGCTGCCCCTGGTGGCTGGGGGGTGGGGGTGGTGGGAGACATGAGTGGGTGCCTGGTGGAGGGTGACCCTGGATGCTGGGGGGTGGGGGTGCAGGGGGACATGAGTGGGGGCCTGGTGGAGGGTGGCCATGGTGGCAGGGGGGTGGGGGTGGTGGGAGACATGAGTGGGGGCCTGGTGGAGGGTGACCCTGGATGCTGGGGGGTGGGGGTGGTGGGAGACATGAGTGGGTGCCTGGTGGAGGCTGCCCCTGCACTGCTGGGGGGTGGGGGTGGTGGGAGACATGAGTGGGGGCCTGGTGGAGGCTGCCTCTGCACTGCTGGGGGGTGGAGGTGGTGGGAGACATGGGTGGGGGCCTGGTGGAGGCTGCCCCTGGTGGCTGGGGGTGGGGGTGGTGGGAGACATGAGTGGGGGCCTGGTGGAGGCTGCCCCTGCACTGCTGGGGGTGGGGGTGGTGGGAGACATGAGTGGGGGCCTGGTGGAGGCTGCCCCTGCACTGCTGGGGGGTGGGGGTGGTGGGAGACATGGGTGGGTGCCTGGTGGAGGCTGCCCCTGCACTGCTGTGGGGTAGGGGTGGTGGGAGACATGAGTGGGGGCCTGGTGGAGGCTGCCCCTGCATTGCTGGGTGGTGGGGGTGGTGGGAGACATGGGTGGGGGCCTGGTGGAGGCTGCCCCTGGTGGCTGGGGGGTGGGGTGGTGGGAGACATGAGTGGGGGCCTGGTGGAGGCTGCCCCTGCACTGCTGGGGGGTGGGGGTGGTGGGAGACATGAGTGGGGTCTGGTGGAGGCTGCCCCTGCACTGCTGGGGGGTGGGGGTGCAGGGGGACATGAGTGGGGGCCTGGTGGAGGGTGGCCATGGTGGCAGGGGGGTGGGGGTGGTGGGAGACATGAGTGGGGGCCTGGTGGGGGCTGCCCCTGCACTGCTGGGGGGTGGGGGTGGTGGGAGACATGCATTGTTGATCAGTAGTGCAAGGTGACATGTGGGTTGGCTGGGGGGCATGCCCATGGTGGATGGGCTGCCTGCGGGACATGAGCAGGGGTGCAGGGTAGTCCCCCGTGGTGTGGGCTGCCTGCAGGGGCCGTGGAGGTTGTGTAGCGTACACCTGGGAGGACCCACACGGCCAATTCACGTGTAGTACTCCCCAGAACCCCTGAAATACACGTACCCTGCTCGCACTGGGACAATCGCGTGTGGAACTTCCCACGCACCCCTGAAATACACGTACCCTGCTCGCACTGGGCCAATCGCGTGTGGAACTTCCCGCGCACCCCTGAAATACACGTTCCCTGATGAAATCGCATGTGGAACTTCCCGCGCACCCATGGAATACACGTACCCTGCTCGCACTGGCCCATTCGCGTGTGTAACTTCCCGCGCACCCCTGAAATACACGTACCCTGATGGAATCGCGTGTGGAACTTCCCGCGCACCCATGTAATACACGTACCCTGCTCGCACTGGCCCATTCGCGTGTGGAACTTCCCGCGCACCCCTGAAATGCACGTACCCTACAGAAATCGCGTGTGGAACTTGCCGCGCACCTCTGAAATACACGTACCCTGCTGAAATTGCGTGTGGAACTTCCCGCGCACCCCTGAAATTCACGTACCCTGCTTGCACGGGGCCAGTCGCGTGTGGAACTTCCCGCGCACCCCTGCAATACACGTTCCCCGCTTGGCGTTTGCTGTTTGCCAGCCCGGTGAACTGGTCCAGGGTTAGCGCAGCCCTTTGCGATGATTTAGCGATTTTGATGGCTTTTCCTTGCGCGAGGGCGTTCTTGGGGGCGTTACTGGCGCTGCTGCAGGGTCGCTGCGATTCTCTGCGCCACGGCTGGTTTGGAAGCCTGAAATCCATGAATACGCTGTGCGCGGAAATCGGTTTTAGCGCACGTGCCTGGCGCAGTCAATCGCACGCGGACACTCTGCGCCAGCCGCTTGCGACACTTTTCTGCGAAATTCTATGAATTACCCTGCAAGTCTGTCTGCCGATCTGCCCAATAATTATAGGCCCATTACAAACACTGCTTTCCTTCTGAAAATCTTGGACCGAGTGGCCTATGGACAGATAGCTGAGCCTCTAAAAGCTCATACTGTCTTAAATGAGCACCAATCGGGCTTTCGGGTGGGTTTCGGAACAGACATAGCTCTTCTAGAGCTAAAATCCAAGCTATTAGCTCGTATGGACAAGAAAGCAGCTTCTCTGTTAATGTTACTTGATCTTTCGGCAGCTTTCAACCTGGTGGACCATTCCATCATGTCCACCAGGTTGAAAGAGGTTGCTCATTTTTCACCCTTAGCTGCCCAATGGATCACCTCGTTTCTCGGTAACCGAGAAAGTAGGGTCTTTTTTAGGGAGGCTAAATTTCTTATGATGTTTTTATGGTTGGTTTTTCTTTTTCACCATGGCTGGTATTACTTGTGGCCAAAGTTTTTCCACCTCACATCTTGTTTGGCCTCCTCATTCCTGACATTGTTATTACTGTCACTACTGTCATACTTGTCTTCTATGTCAACTGTCACCTGCATGCCGCCTCCCCGCACAAAAACACTTCCAGGCTTATAAACATGGGTCCTTCCGCATGGGAGACCTTAGGGCATACACTGGGAGGTGGGGGGGTTTGTTGTGGGTCCGGTCAGGCAGCCCCTTCCAAGTGCTGCCCCCATTTGCATGCAGGTGCAAAAAGGCGAACAATGGGGACCCAAACTGCTGTGCGCCCTACAGGAAAGAAAGGTGGCAGGGGCAGGTGACAACAGGTAGTCCCTGCCCCTGACATCTCACATCAAAGGTCCCCCTTCCCATCCGGACGGACGTGGCGATGGGGGCCTTTGATGATCAAAGAGGGGCTACCCTGCCCTCAGGCCAACATAGGCCTATAACCAGGGAGGGCAAGGTAGCCACTCTAATTCCGTGCATCTCTCTTGACAGGCACTCAGCAGGTTCATGCCCTTGCTGCCAGCAGCATAAAAACCTCCCTCCCACCCTGCATCAGCCTCTAGGAACCACACTAGCAGGGGCCAGGTAGATCAGATCCTCAATAATAGCCAAAAGTTTAAAAATAGGTCAAGAAAAGTTTTAAACCCAAATAAGTATATACAAAGGCTAAAACGCCTTCAGAAAACTGTCAAATTATAACAAAAACAAATGCATAGGTCCCATGAGGGACCATACATGGGAGCAATACACATGCCCAGACGCCCCCCCCTTTCCTGGGCATGCCGCCATCTCAGTCAGATACCTAGAACAATATGAGTGGTGCCCCTGAGCTGCATCTACATTTTACCATATCACTGTGGACAACTGAGCAGTGCAATATGCATGCATGGGCTGGAATGTGAAACAGTGTAACACAATGTGAAATGGGACACACAGACTGACCATTGCAATGCCACCATCACAGGCAATCCTGTTACCAATCAACAGTACTCACACCTGTGTCTCTCCATCTTGAAGGTGACGCTGGATACACACTGCTTCCGTGGCTGATGACTCCTCTGGAGAATCCTCAGATGCCGAAGGAGGTGGCATACAACTGTGCCGATGTGAGGACCATGGTTGTGATTGAACTGACCTTTGGCCTCCAGAAGGCCTGATTCACCGTGCCTGCACAGGTCTGGGAGTGCGCTCATGTACAGGCCAGAGAAGGTGGGACAGATTTTGTTGGCTTGTTCCATGTTGCACAATGTCTGCATCAGGCACAACATACCCCTGCGCCCAGATCTGGACATTCCTCCCCCAGAGGATGATGCTGTGCATGTTGGTCACATGTACCCACACACTGAGTGCATTGAGGCCAGGGATGGACGCATTACCCATCAAGAACTCATTAAGAACTTTTTTGAGTTATCCCTTCACTCAGCTCTTCCCTTGCACCTTATTGTATGTCATGCACAATCACAGTAAACACTTGTTTGAAAAGGTTTAATGTCCAGTCATTGATTCAAGCGAAAAGAATATATTTGAAAGAAATATGAATGCCCAAATACCCTGTAACCTTCCTCCCCCAACACCCCTTCCCACCTTCCCCCCTTCCCTAAATAGACCCAGTGAAGCACCCAATCAGTGTTATTGTCACTTGCGGGCCCTTTTAGCCATTGGGCTTCTGGCAGACTCCTGTGTGAGATGTAGTATCTGAGACCGGTGCTTTGGGCTGCCTTGCTGGGAGCCCTCAGTGGTGGTCACTGATGTGGGTGGGTCTGAGCCCTTGGCCTGCATTTTGTCCAAGCAGAGTTGGACAGCATGCTTCATGACCTCTACCATGGAGGAGGTAATCTTGTTCCCCTCCTTACTCTGTGCAAGGGTGAGGAGGGTGGTGGTTGCACGGCCTCGAGACTTGTCACTCCTGTGGCTGGAGGCCTGCATACACTCACTCATGAGCCTCATCTCCTGTAGCTGATCCTGTGCCATGGCAGTGAGCTCTCCCTTCAAAGCCTCTATTGCATGCAAACGTGCATTAATGCTATGGAGGCTAGGATGTGGTAGTGGCAGGGGGCTATGTAGGGCTGTAAATGACTCAGGGGTATATAGTGTTGTTGTCCTCCTCTCTGCCTCAGTGGCAGGCCCACCATGATGGCCTGGTGGCTGCTGTGCCTGTGGTGGTGTGGAGGGCACAGGAGGTACAGTGGGGCTACTGACTATTATGTGGGGTGGTTGCAGCTCAGCCACATGCAGCAGTGGGTGGCGATGTTGGTGATGGTGCTGGTCGTGGGGCTGATGGTGTCTGTGACATGGCAGCTGTACTGATCTGTTGCCTGGGCCTGCTTGTCTTTGCAGGCCTATCTGCAGATGCTCGGCCTGATGACCGTCCTGGCCCGTCACTGTCGGAGGACTGTGTGCCTGTTGGAAAGAGATGATCATGCTGTTAGTATTCTGGTTGTCAGGGCTGCGCCCATGTATGTAATTCATGCTACATTGTGTGTGCACTGCTCTTGTCATGAGGCTTCTCTGGTCTGTTTGCTCTAATGTGTGCATATACATGTGGGTGGTGGGAATGTATATTGCATGTTGGTCTGCCAAGGTAGCCTGTTGCTTTGAGTGTGGCGGGCCTACGATTCATCTCCTGTCCTCTCTTGGCACACATGTGTGAGACTATGCAAATTGACACAAGTGCTTGTGCATGGCTACTTCTACCCACATCCCCTTCCATGTTTCTTAGATCAGGCCATTTGCTGTGTCTGACATGTGTTGGACTCTGCCTGGGGATGCATGTATTTGGACACAGGAATAGCATTTACATGTTTTTCTTTGTACTTATCACCATCATCTTTGGTCCCAGTCCTGCCTCTGCCGACCCAACACCCTCAGTGCCCTCCAAGGGCAGGATTTGTAGCTGCAACTTTCCTCCTAGGGCATGAGGGTGAGTGGGTGAAACTGTCCCTCCTCCTGTAGCTGAGGATTCCCTGTTGTGAGTGGCATGCTTTTGCGCACCCTCAGACACAGGTCATCCCAGTGCTTGTGGCAGTCCCTGGTTGTGCGGTGGACAATCTCCACTGCTGTCATGCTGTCCACGTTCTCCAGCCATATGGCGGTCTTCTGCTTTTGGCTGGTTTTGCAGTGTCCAGCCCCAAACAGCTCTTTGGCATAATGGACAACTGTGTCCACCAATGATGTCAGATCTGCCTCAAAGAACATGGGTTTCCTGATGCAGACGTCAGGGACTCTTGCATACTTTTCCAGTGACGTGCTTTATGCATTCTCTCTCACTGGATGGCAACAGGAAATGGGAGATTGAGAGTGGTTTGTGTGGTCTTCAAGATGGCTGTCGGCGAGCTTCCTGTTCCAGCCGTGAGGCTATTTCCGTCGTCGGTAATTCCAGCGCCGGTATCTCTGGTGCCAGTAATTTCGGCAGTTTGGGTGCCAGTATCGGTGTTACCAGCACATATCTGCCGGTCATACCTAGAAAATTGCCATTGTTGCTGGCGGGGGATGTGTGCGCACCATATCTGCTAATACTGGCACACTGGAATTACTGTTGTTTCACCAGCACACTCGTAATCCCCATCAAGGGTGCGAGTTTAGTCTTCTACAGAGACTCCCCTTCAACAGTGAGAGTTTTATCTGTGACAGAGTTTCCTCTTCATGTGGGACAGTTTATTCTGATATGGAGTCTCCCGCTTCAAGGGGAGAGTTTATCCTGATACTGAGTCTCCACCATCAAGCAGGAGAGTTTATTTTTGCACAGTGTCTCCGCTTCAAGGGCTAAAGTTTAGTCTGATACAGATCAGCTTCCGCCATCAAGGGAGAGAGTGTAAAATGCTACAGAGTCTCCCCTTCAATGGGGAAATTTTATTCTGATGCAGAGAATCACCATTCAAGGAAGATAGTTTATTTTGCTACAGTGTCTCCCCATCAAGTAGGAGAGTATTCTGCTAATGAGTCTCCTTCACGGGGAAGAGTTTATTCCGTTACAGAGACTCCCCATCTATATCCAGGGGGAAAATTGATTCTGCTATACAGTCTCCCCTTCAAGGGAGATAATTTATTCTGATACAGAGTTTAACTTTCAAGGGTGAGAGATTATTTTGCTAGATAGTCTCCCCCATCAAGAGGGAGAGTTTCGACTTATACAGAGTCTAAACCAGCCACATCCAGGGCGGAATGTTTATTCTGCTACAGTCTCCCCTTCAAGTGTGATAGTTTATTCAGCTACACTGTCTCCCCTTCAAGGGGAGAATGTATTCTGATACAGAGTTTCCCCTATCAAGGGAGAGAGTTAGTTCTGATACAGAGTCTCTCTTTTAAGGGGGAGACGTTTTTCTGCTACAGAGTCTCTGTGACAAATCAACTTCCGGGGCACAATCCACGGATGAATATTGGTTTCTAAACCATCAATAAGCCCCACACCTATAGTACACCAGAGGGATCCAAACAGATTACAAACACAAGCAAATTATAAATCTCCTTGTCCAATGTTGGTAACGTGGATGAAACGGCAGGTTTATCTCTGAAAGTTCGTGGATCATTGGTTAGTTGCAACACAGTGAAAATACAATTATTACCCAATGATAAAAGTGGTTAAATGCCTTACATCAAATATTTTCCATCGAGGATTTGTTCCATCAAATCATTTCCATTGAAAGATGTCTCATCAAATTCCCATACATAAAGTGCAAAGTGTTTATGCATTGAAACCCTTTCATCGAATAGGGTTTTGTTATATAAACACTTTACATTTATTGCATGGAAAGTCTATGAAACATGCATAACGTTTTAAAGTTACAGAGACCGGTCCAGTGCTGAAATCTATAAAGTATTTCAGCACTGGCCAGCTTCTTTTAACTTCTGGTGTTTATTGTTTATTGGGGGTCCCCCCAAACCCCCCAACCGCCAGGGGTCCCCCAAACCCCGAGCCTCATTTTTAAATTTTAACCCTTGTCCAGTGCTGTAATCTATAATGCATTTCAGCACTAGACACTCCCTCTAACTTGTAGTGTTTATTGTGTATTGGTGGTTCCCCCCCCCAGGGGTCTAACCTCTCACCCTGGCTCTTCAACCAATACCTGGCAATTCTCGCCGACTGCATTTCCATTTTCTGCTCAAATTTCCACTGCTACGCTGATGACGCTCAACTCATTTTCCTGCTGCCCTCGGCCACCTCCTCGCCCTCTCTCATCTCTGACTGCCTAACTGCCATTCAAGATTGGTGTGCCGCAAATGACCTTTGTCTGAAGGCCAGCAAGACTGAGATCCTCCTCATCGACACACCATCTCCATCCTTTTCCCTCACTCTCTGGCTGGCCTCCCTTGGCCCTCCTCCTACCCCTACCTGCGAGGCTAAGAACCTCGGGGTCATCTCTGACTCCACACTTTCCTTCTCCGCCCATATCTCTGAAGTCTCTAAAAAGTTAAACTTCCTACTGCACCTCCCCAGAGGTACTCTGCCTTTCCTCTCCTTCCCTCAGACGCTCACTGTCTCCCAAGCTCTGGTTCTCTCTAGGTTGGACTATTGTAACAGCCTCTTTCTAAATCTACCTGCCTCTACTCTCCGCCCTTTGCAACTTATCCAGAACAGGACTGCAAGACTTGTCCTTGGCCTCAAGCCCTGGGATCGTATCTCTCCAGCTCTGAAATCACTCCATTGGCTCCCAGTGGATGCAAGGATTAAATTCAAAACCCTCTGCATTGTCCACAAGGCTTTCTGGGGCCTGGGTCCAAAATACCTTCAGCTATCCCTCCGCAAATACCTCCCCTCTCAAGCTCTTCGCTCCTCTACCTCTAACTCCCTCTGGGACAATTGTTTTTCAAAGAAACGTGCTGGGGGTAGATCTCTATCTCCGGCTGAGGCCTCCCTCTGGAACAGCCTACCTGCCATTCTAAAACTTGAGGAGAACCATCTCCGGTTCCGGAAGCACCTTAAGACCTTCCTCTTTGCTTCTGCCTTCGCTCCCCTGCTGATCTGCTCTCTCTTGGCACAGTGCACCTGGCCACCCTCTGTCCCCTGGGCCCAGGTACCTGCTCACCCTGCCACCCTCCTGAACTGCCTCCCGGCCACCTCTTGAACTGGGGACTGTATCTGTACCCATGCAACCCCCCACCCATTTTTTTCTTCTTTTTCTGTACTTATCAGACTACCCAGTCTGCTGCCTTAAACACAGCACTTGCCACTTGCTGGCTGCACTACCACTGTTTATTGCCTCAATGTTCTATTTATTTTTATTTATTATTATTTATTCTGCTCTCCTCTGCTCTGCACTTTCCACTCTCCCCCTTCTATGCAATTTTTGCCTTTTTCCCTTTGCCATGCACTTGCGTGTTCTCAATGTTACTGGGCCTAGTAAGATCGTCGTTGTGTTGTGTTCTCCCCTGTTCCCCTCCTTTGCCTAGTCGCGCTCTGAAACACTTGTGTACGAGCGCGATACAAATAAAATATCATATATCATATATCCCCCCAACCTCCAGGGGTCACACCGCTAAACTACCCCCTAACCCCCCATTCCTCAACCCATTGAATTACCGACAAAATTAACCCTTTTCTCAACCCATTGAATTACCAATCTAAACATCCATACATCTATTTTAAAGGTATGGTTGAGTTGGAAATCCATCGAAATTCATTCAATGAATATGCTTTTCAATGAATGAAATTCAAAGGAAAACGTGTTGATGGAACCTTTGTCGATGGAAAGACTGCATACCATAAAAGGGTCTTTCAAGTCAAGGTTGTTGTCACGCCGCCTGTCCTGGGGTCTCCTTACCCGCTACGGCGCTCCCCGTCCTGGAGGTTGCATCCCCGCTTTTGGCTTCGGGGTCCGGGGCTATCCTGGGTCTCGGGCGCTTCCGGGTCTCCTGTGCGCATTGCATTGCGCATGCGCGGGCGTCCGCTCTCTGCTCTCCGCGCATGCGCGGTGCGCAGGATGCTCGATTCGGGGAGATCTGCGGCTCAGGCCTTGTTGTGGGTTATCCAATGCCTGGGAGGCAGCACGGCTTGCGTTGCAAGCCTCCCAGGTGCTGGTGGGCCTATTTAAGGAGCCCTGATCCTTTTCCAAACCGCGTCTCAACACGGTTTGTACGGATCGTGTTTTCGCTGCCCTAGTGTTGCCTTCCAGTTTTCCTGTTGTCTTCCTCCTTCCCTTGTTCTTCCTGGGGCACCCCTGCCTCCTTACCTGTTCTGCCTCGCTCCCTCCTTTCTGCTTCCATTCTGATTCTGAGTTCCCGCTGGCCCTCCTTGGTTCTGATCCCTGTCATTCCTTTCCTGCCTACCTGGCTCAGTCCTTCCTGATTCCATCTGGTTCTGAGTTCCCATTGCTCCTTCTGGTTCTCGTGGCTCTCCTCCCCTGCCAGCCTACTCCTCTTGCTGCCTAGTCGTCGCTCCTGGAGGAACTGTTCTGCTTCTGGTCTCCCGATCTTCATCAGCATCCGTCGGGATCACACTGCCTCCTGTGGACCTTGAACCTTCTACTCAGAGGCTCCCCCTGTCAGTGCTTGCACTGTCCTGACGCCACGCAAATCAGGGGTGAGCCAACCCGTGGCGTTGGGAGCCGGTTCACCTCCAATCCGGGTCCATTCGGGCTGGTGTTGGGCTGGTTCCCCGCGCCATCTGTCACGTCTCCACGGATCATCTGACAGCCTGGCCTCATCACCAAGGAACCCAACCGGACGAACAGGTACGCAGCGTTCTCGTGACGCTATTTACAACAGATTGAGACGCCTGTCTTCAGACACCTCGGACTCTGCGATGGAAGAGGATCCGGGTCTTCGTAATGAGCTTCAAGCGCTTCGTGCTGAGATGGCGGCACTCCGTCAGGAGAATGTAACATTACGCCAAATGGTGACACAGAAAGTTGGTGCCATTCCACAGCCCGAAAGTCCCATGGCTCACACTGCTCCCATCAAGTTCGATGGAGATCCCCGCCGTGTGGGTGAATTCTGCAACCATTGCCGCATACACTTTCTCTTCCGTTCAACTCACTTTACCAATGACAAGGCCAAGATCAGATACATATTGGGCAACTTGTCTGGAAACGCGCTTGCCTGGGCAACTCCTTTGGTCGTTACCAATAACCCAATCCTGAATGATTGTGTAGCCTTTGAGAAGGCATTCTTGGATGTATTTCAATCCCCCAATCTGGCTTCAGCAGCACAGAACCAATTGATGGACCTACAACAAGCCAATACTGACATCATCTCTTACATCAGCCATTTCCGTCAATTAGCAACTGACTCCTTATGGCCAGAGGTAACGCAAAAGACCTTGTTTCGCCGGGGATTAAGAGAGGAATACAAGGATGAATTGTTACACATTCCTGAACCTGACGATCTGCAGAAACTTATTGATCAAGTTTTGAGGATAGACCAGAGGTTGGCCGAGAGAAAAGGAGAGAGACGACGGTTTGAGAAGGGAAACCTCAGACCACTGACTCTACCTACTGGGATGTCAGCACCTTCGGATTCTGCCCAGGAACCAATGCAACTGGGAGCTGTAAGGGGCCCTTTATCGGAAGAGGAGAAGAAGCGCAGGAGAAATCAGCGACTGTGTTTGTACTGCGGAGGTGCTGGTCATTTTCTGGGTACCTGCCCTCTGCGACCAATCAAGAAAGGGGGAAACTAGAAGACCTGTTGTCTAAGGGAAAGGCTACGACAGGTCCTTTCTTGCTTTCAGACCTTTCCAGCCCTGGGTTACAACTGCCCCCCATGCAGCCCACCGTCTTGATGATACTAGAGATCACTTTGAAGTGGCTTGATAAAACGGTTGATGTACATGGTCTATTAGATTGCAGGGCCTACGGAAACTACATAGACGAGGCATTCGCCATCAACATTGGAATGCCTTTACTTACCAGAAGAACTGCTATACCGGTAGAGGTCATCGATGGTACACCTTTGGCTTCCGGTCCCATCCGGTTGCATACAGTCGGCATTCTATTGCAAATCAAGGGGCATGAAGAAAGGATAGCCCTCGACGTCATCAAGTCACCTTCGTATCCAGTGATTTTGGGACTGCCTTGGCTTTTGCGACACAATCTTACAATCGATTGGGAGTCCCGCACTTTGAAGTTTGTTTCTGCCTTTTGCCTCCGTGAATGTTGCTGCCACAACACATCCTTGAAGTCTACAGCCTCGATCACTCTAGTCCGGGGAGGGGACTCATCTGCTTTATGTTCCTTGTCACAGAATCCGAATGTTTATGCCGACCTTTGTACAGTGTTTTCTGAGCCCGGAGAAATACCTCTTCCTCCTCACAGGACATTTGACTGTCCCATAGACCTGATTCCTGGTGCTGTGATTCCTCATGGGAAGTTATACTCTCTAACTCAGTCTGAAAAACAGGTACTCCGGGATTATCTGGATGATTGTTCTTAGAAGGGTTACATCGTACCTTCCAAATCCTCCGCCGGTTTCCCGCTGTTCTTTGTCAAAAAGAAAGAGGGGACCCTGCGGCCCTGTATCGATTACCGCCAATTGAATGACATAACACTCAAGGACAGGTACCCATTACCTTTGATTCGGAACATCATGGAGTCCTTAAGTTCTGCCAATGTCTTCACTAAGTTGGATCTCCGGGGAGCCTACCACCTTGTTAGAATCAAAGAGGGCGACGAGTGGAAGACGGCATTCAAGACACCCTTTGGGCACTATGAATACAGGGTAATGCCCTTCGGGTTGTGTAATGCCCCAGCCGTCTTCCAACGGTTTATGGACAACGTCTTTGGCGACTTGGTTGGCATCTCGGTCTGGGTTTACCTGGACGACATCCTGATCTTCTTGGACAATCTGAAGGAACATGTCTCGCATGTCAGTGAAGTACTTCTGCGACTGTCACGTAATCACCTGTACGCCAAAGCCGAAAAGTGTTCGTTTCATCGGAATAGGATGGAGTTCCTGGGATACGTAATCAGCAATGCAGGTATACACATGGATTCGAGCAAAGTGAAGGCTATCCAGAACTGGAAACAACCACATGATTTGAAGTCCCTTCAGCGGTTCTTGGGGTTCGCCAACTTTTATCGGCATTTTATTCCACAGTTTTCACAGGTCACGGCCCCATTGACACGTCTGACCAGTGTTAAGATACCTTTCCTTTGGGATCAAGAGGCATCAACAGCTTTTGATTGCTTAAAGACAGCGTTCAGTACAGCTCCTGTTTTGCGTCATCCTAACGATGAGATGCCCTATGTCATCGAAGCGGATGCCTCCAACTTCGCTGTTGGAGCGGTCCTCTTGCAAAAGCATCCTACGTCCGGCGACGAACACCCTGTGGCCTATTACTCACGGAAACTCACCTCCAGTGAGCTGAACTACGCAGTCATTGAAAAAGAACTTTTGGCTATCAAGACGGCATTCGAAGAGTGGAGGCATCATTTGCTTGGTGGTCGTTTACCTGTAGAAGTCCGTACTGACCATCGCAACTTGCAGTTCCTACGATCATTGCAGTGTCGCACCGCTCGCCAAGCCCGATGGGCCTTCTTCTTCTCTCACTATGACTTTAATATCACATACATTCCTAGCTCCCAGAACCAGAAGGCTGATGCCTTATCCCGATCCTTGGAGAAGGAAGAAGTGGGAGTCGGTTTGAACACGCCTATGATATCTCCCAAACACTTTCTACTGACCTTAACTCCGCATCTCCAGAGGATCATTCAAGAGACCTTGAGGGATCCGGAACGTGTCAATCTGCTGAAGAAACCCCAGATCTGCGAACGTGACGGTTTTCTGTTCTTTCTGAACCGGTTATACATACCGTCGACTGCCCTTCGCTTGGACATTCTACATGGTTTTCACGATTCTCAAGTAGCTGGTCATCGTGGTATCAAGGCTACCCAGGAGTTGATCTCCAGACAATTCTGGTGGCCTGGATGGGCCAAAGAAGTAAAATCGTATGTGGAAAGTTGTCCAATCTGTGCTCAGACGAAGATGCCCAGAAGAAAGCCTTTGGGGCTACTTAAGCCTACCGAAACACCACCCTACCCTTGGCATACTATCGCCACGGATTTCATTGTTGAGCTTCCGCCCTCTGAGGGTCACACTTGTGTCATGGTGGTCATGGAGTGCTTCACTAAATACGCACACTTCATTCCTTTCATGAAGATCCCAACTTCCTCCCAGATGGCTTTGGCATTTCTACACAACATTTATCGGTTACATAGACTCCCAGAGAAGATCATCTCTGATCGTGGTTCACAATTTCTTTCTTCTTTCTGGCATCAGTTGTGTAATCATCTAGGTATCCACAGAGCCTTGAGCTCAGGCTATCACCCGCACACCAATGGTCAGACCGAAAGGACGAATCAAACCCTGGAGCAATACTTACATTGCTATGCCAATGCCACTCAGTCAAACTGGCTAAGGTACCTGGATCTGGCGGAAGTTTCCTACAATAATGCGGCCCATGCTGCCACCGGCATCAGTCCTTTTTTTTGTTCAGCCGGACAACATCCCAAGCTGGTTCCCTCCTCACCTGTGGTGCCCAGCACTGTTCCGTCTGCGGATCAATTAGTCTTCAATATTCAGAAACAGCATGACCTGGCCCGGAGTACCCTTACGGAGACACGAGAGTGCATGAAGGAGCAGGCTGATAGGGGCCAAACCACAGAGCCCGATTTCCAGGTGGGCGATCTGGTTTGGTTCTCTTCCAAGAACCTGCCTGTTCGCAATTTACCAACTAAGTTGGCACCCCGGTTCTATGGGCCTTTCAGGATTGCCAAACGTTTATCTTCAGTGGCTTTTCGATTAGTGCTGCCCCTCACTTGGAAGATACACCCTGTATTTCATGTCTCCCTTTTGAAGACCTATGTGAAGGATGTCTTTAGGCACTCTGGTCCACGATCCTCCTCTGTTCTGGTACAGGGGGTTCCTGAGTTTGAGGTTCAGGAGATCTGTGATTCACGGATTCCTCGGGGTGTACTCCAATTCTTAATCGATTGGAAGGGTTATCCTGCTTGTGATCGCACTTGGGAGCCGCGCTGTAATGTGCACACTCCCCGGCTTATCCGTGAATTCTTTCTTTGTTTTCCCTGGAAACCTGGGGCCCCGGGTCTTTCTGGGAGGGGGCATAGTGTCACGCCGCCTGTCCTGGGGTCTCCTTACCCGCTACGGCGCTCCCCGTCCTGGAGGTTGTATCCCCGCTTTTGGCTTCAGGGTCCGGGGCTGTCCTGGGTCTCGGGCGGTTCCGGGTCCCCTGTGCGCACTGCATTGCGCATGCGCGGGCATCCGCTCTCCGCGCATGCGCGGTGTGCAGGATGCTCGATTCGGGGAGATCTGCGGCTCAGGCCTCGTTGTGGGTTATCCAATGCCTGGGAGGTGGCACGGCTTGCGTTGCAAGCCTCCCAGGTGCTGGTGGGCCTATTTAAGGAGCCCTGATCCTTTTCCAAACCGCGTCTCAACGCGGTTTGTACGGATCGTGTTTTCGCTGCCCTAGTGTTGCCTTCCAGTTTTCCTGTTGTCTTCCTCCTTCCCTTGTTCTGCCTGGGGCACCCCTGCCTCCTTACCTGTTCTGCCTCGCTCCCTCCTTCCTGCTTCCATTCTGATTCTGATTTCCCGCTGGCCCTCCTTGGTTCTGATCCCTGTCATTCCTTTCCTGCCTACCTGGCTCAGTCCTTCCTGATTCCATCTGGTTATGAGTTCCCATTGCTCCTTCTGGTTCTCGTGGCTCTCCTCCCCTGCCAGCCTACTCCTCTTGCTGCCTAGTCGTCGCTCCTGGAGGAACTGTTCTGCTTCTGGTCTCCCGATCTTCATCAGCATCCGTTGGGATCACACTGCCTCCTGTGGACCTTGAACCTTCTACTCAGAGGCTCCCCCTGTCAGTGCTTGCACTGTCCTGACGCCACGCAAATCAGGGGTGAGCCAACCCGTGGCGTTGGGAGCCGGTTCACCTCCAATCCGGTTCCATTCGGGCTGGTGTTGGGCTGGTTCCCTGCGCCATCAGTCACGTCTCCACGGATCATCTGACAGCCTGGCCTCATCACCAAGGAACCCAACCGGACGAACAGGTACGCAGCGTTCTCGTGACGCTATTTACAACAGTTGTATACAAATATCTACTTTGCTATTATCACAACAGACAGTTCTAGCATACTACAAAATACAACCCACCCTGTAAAGGAATACAGAGGACAGACAGTATCAAATAAGAAAAAAGGGATGCACTCTGGATACTGACAGCAGGGTAGTCGGTATAGTTATTAATCGCAATAGTTGAAGGATACTTGGTTTCAACACAAAGGGAGCAATGGGTCATAACATGTCACTAGGGGCCTTCAGCGAAGGACCAGGGTGACAGAACTACAATGTAGCTTGCGCTGTAGGAGCTCTCGATGCTCTACAGGGTCAAGTCGGTTTCAGGGCACTTGGCAGCTTCTGCGACAGAGTTCAAGATGGGAGACAGCTGCGGGTATGAGGTGGCTAGCAGTTCGGCCGCTTGGTGTCAGGAATCGTCTCAGTGCTGATCAGTGGTTCTGAAGCACTTGTCGAGGCATCTCAGATGGCTTCAGTGACTGTGGCATAACAGTCAGTGGTGCAGTCGGTTGCAGCTTGAGGGGCTCGACTGGCTCGAAATTGTCCTTCAAGGCAGAGGTTGGTAGATGCTTGTTGATGCACTGCTCTAGCTTCATCACTGGACTTGTGTCATCCTTTAAGGCGGACTGCCCAAATCTGAGAAGAGTGTTGCAGGCAGCTGCCTTGTCCTTGGTTTGGTTAAGAGACTCTCTGGCACTTCCCACCTAGGAATCTTGCTCCAGAGCATAGCAGGGTATGCTGTGTGCTGGCTGGGTACTGGTTCTGGAGCTGCTTGAGGGTCCTCTGGATGCAGTATCTCCCTCTATTCCCTGGGAGATGTTTAGGTGAGGGATCTTGCTTCCCTCTTGGAGGTCCTGGCCTTCCTTCGCTGGCGGAAGATGTAAGGGTGACTGTACCTTCAGCCAGGGTCCAATGATGAGTCATTCTTGCTACTACTTGCCAAGTCTTCAGATGATCTGCCCAAAAGAGGGGCTCAGCCCTCTTTTAAAGCCAAAAGGGCCACGGTTATTGGTGTAGTATCAGCCTACCCTAATGAACCAATCCGGGGACTCCACCAACAAACTACTGTAGCATTGAGGTCATAACCAGAGTGCTTTGCAACAGAAAAGGTAAAGGGGTTAAAACATCTAATACTAAGTCCCACCCATCTTCCTGTCTTTTGTGAATGAAAGAGTCTCTCTAGTTAATGGAGCTCTCTGTGGTTCCTGATTAAAGCGGCAGTTCTCCATTGATGCTGTGGCAAGAACAGACTTTCTGTCTCTGCCAATCCACATACTCGTACCTTCTGAATGGGGTCCCCCTCCAGGGAGGACTACTGTAAACATGCAGTCCCAGACATGACCTTTCACTGTCCATCGATACCAAGGGAGGGTGCTGGCCTCAGGTTGACACAGTGCATATCAAAGGTTGTTAGGGTTTCCTGTCTCCTTTGTTAACCTCTGCAGCCAGGCCCCATGTGGGCCTGTTTGAAGTATATTCTATTAGTATGCTAAGTTTGTTTATTGCTGCCACCATCGGCAGAGCTTAAACAAAAGAACAGGGCAGATCTATGGAGCCTTTGGTAGTTAATCAGGCTGGTCATGGCAGGGGACGTATTTACCTTCTCCCGTCAGAGATGATATGGGTAATCCTGGCTGTCATATCCCAACAAAATATGACAGGGGGGACTGCGCCTGTAGGCTGTTTCCACCCAGAGTACACAGGTCTATGTGTATGTCGTGCAGTGAGCATAGGAAACTGTGTGCGAATTAGCCCCACACATTTTCCATCAGTCAATTTCATTTACAATTTTTAATAAACCCATGCGAGTGCGAACCCACCGTGCTGGTGGTCAAATTCCTCACAGTCTCTCCCTCCACGGCAGAGAGTGTATTCTGCTACAGAGTGACCCTATTAAGGTGGAGAGCTTAGGGAGAGTTTATTCTGTCACGGAGACTCCCCAATGAGGGGCTCGGGGGGAGCTCAACAATACTTTAAAACAGAGATTTCCCTTTCCTGAATGGACTTTTCCAACATCCTTCTTAGAAGTATCGAGACTTGATCTTTGAAAATACCAGATGGTGGAGGATTTTAAATGGGGGGAATTCTCCTGGGGAGACTTTTTATGGGGTAGGGTTTGTTTTATGACTCCGTCCATTAGAGAGCAGTATGACAGTCGTTAACAACAATAGATGGTTAGCAGTCTTAGTGGAGGCAGAAACACACTTTGCTGGTTTCAATGATTTCACTGTGGTTATGAAAAGGAAGAAACATGATGACAAAAAAGAAATTGCAGAGCAGTACCAAACATTTAATCCCCCAGTTTCTATACAAACTAATGCTTGAGGCTTAAGCCAATACCTTAAAAATCATATACCAATGGCTTCTTAAAATAGGCATAACAGAATCATTGAAAACGAGATGCCTCGTAAAACTGACACAAATAGTATAAAAGCATTTGCTAATCGCTATGAAGTATTAGAGCGCAGTACATTTGAGAAGGGGGCAGCGAGACAAATCCAGTACTGCAATTATATTAATCAATGCGGTAGGCGATCATTTCTACCTCCAAGCTAATACTAGAGATGCAATCTGCATAATTGAGAATACCCACAGAGGTGGAGCCTGGCAGTCTTAAAAAAAAACATCAAACACATAGAAGGCTCTGTGGGAGGAGTGACAATTAAAAGGACCTACAATTCAAAATAGGAGCATCCAAGTTTCAATTTAAGGCTAAGTGGTGGGCATTCAACATACCTCAGGATGTTTTGACCTATGACTCCTCACCTTTGACTAACGTCTAAAGATGTGGCTGGTGCTCTCAAATACCAGGCTAGCTCATTAATTCAGAAGGCTATCAAGCACCACCCCTTTGATATACAAATCTGGGATCACCAATTATTTATAAGCTTACACATAAGCCACCCCTGAGCTGCAGTAAATACTATCCTCGCTCTGAACTTCTCCCGCCCCCCCCTCCCCCAGAGTCTCCTCTTCATGGGGGAAAGTGTATTCTAATACAGAGTCTCCCCCTTCAATGTGGGGAGTTTATTCTGCTACAGAGCCCCCATCAAGGGGAGAGTTTATTCTGCTACAAAGTCTCCAGTTCAAGGGGAGACTTTATTCAACTACAGAGTGGCCGTCATCCCCCCCATCATGGGGGAGAATGTATGAATGTATTTTTCAAGAATGTATTCTGATACAGAGTCTCCCACATCCTCATCAAGGGGGAGAGTTTATTCTGCTACAGAGTCTCCCCTTCAACAGTGAGGGTTTTGTCTGTGACAGAGTCTCGCCTTTAAATTGGACAGTCTATTCTGATATAGAGTCTCCCCCTTCAATGGGGATAGCTTAATCTTGTACAGTGTCTCTGCTTCAATGGGGAGAGTTTACGCTGATGCAGCATCTCCCCCTTCAGCGGGGAGAGTTTATTCTGATAAAAAGAATCACCCTTCAAGGGAGATAGTTTATTTTGCTACAGTTTCTCTCCATCAAGGAGGAGAGTGTATTCTGCTGACGAGTCTCCCCTTCACGGGGAAGAGTTTATTCTGTTACAGAGTCTCCCCCATCAAGGGGGAAAGCTTATTCTGCGGAGTCTCCCCTTCAAGTGTGAGAATGTATTCTGATGCAGAGTTTATGGTTCAAGGGGGAGAGTTTATTCTGCGCCCCAATCAAAGGGGAGAGTTTATTATGATACATTGGGCATCATCACAAGTGTGCCAGTCCAGAAACAACAGATTTTCCTGCCAGAGCCGCTGTGCCCGACAGGGCAGACCCTGCCGGATACAGCGGCCATGGTAGTCAAGCAGTCATGGAAGCATGGCACCATTATTAACAGTGCCGGTGCTTCCGTGGTCCTCACTCCCATGGAGTCCTATTGGACTCCATGGGAATGGGGATTAACAGACTTCACGGCCGACGGGGTTGTAATACCCCACTGTTACCGGGAAGTCAGGCGGTGGTCATTTTTCTCGGGTCCTGCGGCAATCCCGGACCCGTAATGAGGCCCGTTGTCTCCCTTTGAAGGGGCAGAGTATATTCTGCTACAGAGTTTTCTCCATCAAGGGGGAGATTTTATTCATTGCCAGTTTGGCAGTCCGGAAACAAGGGTGCAGTAAGTTCACCGGTCCCCTTTGTTTCTGGATTGGCAAAACTACATCTTTGCCTGGTGTGGCCGCTGTGCCCACAGGTGCCGGTCGCATCGGTCACGGTAGGCAAACCCTTCCCGGAAGCACCGGCAACATTAGCAACGGTGCCAACGCTTCCGTGTCCCCACTCCCATAGAGTCCAAGAGGACTCCATGGGAATGGGGCCTTACAATTTTCCTGCGCCTGACTTCCTGGGCCGCCAGATTGGTAATAGTCGGTGGCACCTGGAAGTCAGGCGCTGGTAAATTATTACGGGTCCGGCGGCAACCCGCCAGAAGCACCGATAGAGTTACCGGCTAACCCGTAATGAGGCCCAGAGTCTTCCCTTTCAAGCGGGAGAGTTTATTCTGCTACAGAGTCTCCCCCTCAAGTGGGAGAGTTTACTCTGATACAGAGTGTTCTGCATGAAGGTGGAGAGTTTATTCTGAAACAGAGTCTCCCCTTCAAGTGTGAGGATCAACAATACTTCAAAACAGAGACTTCCCATTCCTGAATGGTTTTTTCCAACAGCCTTCTTAGAAGTGTAAAGACTTGGTTAAACACTGCCACATGGTGGAGGATTTAAAATGGGGGGAAATTAATTTCTTGTCATGGTGGTGAAAGCACTTCACAGGTGCAGATTACATTTCAGAATAAATGCTCCCGGGGACACTTTATTTCAGAGTCAAGTCTCCCGGGGGAAACCTTGTTACAGGATATGGTTTATTTCGCGACACCAGCCCTAAAAAAAGCAGTACAACAGCTCTTAACAGCAATAAATGCTAAGCAGTCTTAGTGGAGGCAAAAAACACCTTGCTGATTTCTAGATCTGGAAACGACCCGGGGTACGCTAATGTCGGAACTGTTGGGACTGGGCGTTAGCTATAGCCTTTTGGTTGTAGCTCATGCGATTATATCCATGGCTAGAACCAAAAGACACGGGGCTATAGCCCCCTCAGCCCCCCCCCAGCAACGCCTCTGCTGATTTCATCGAGGATAGCAAAAGGAAGAAACATGGTGTTACCCCAATAAAGAAATTGCAGGGCTGTACCAAAGGTTAGTGACATCCCTAGTTTCTATCCAAACTAATTCTTCAGGCCCAAACCAATACTTTTAAAAATCTTATACCGATGCCGACTTGTAATAAGCATAACAGAATCATTGAGAATGGGATGCCTGGTGAAATCTACACAAATAGTATAAAAGCAGGGCCTAATGTGTCGATTGCTAATTGCTACAAAGTATTAGAGCCGAGTAGTCTTGAGAAGGGTGCAGGGGGGACGATGAATCGACTAATGCAATTATATCTTTCAATACACTAGGTGATCATTTCTACCTCCAAACTAATACTAGAGATGCAATCTGCATAACCGAGAAGACCCTCAGAGCTGGAGCCTGTCAGTCTTAGAAAGAACATCAAACACCTAGAAGGCTCTGTGGGGGGAGTGACAATGCAATGAAAAGCACTTACAATTCGAAACAGGAGCATCCAAGTTTCAATTTATGGCTGAGTGGTTGATGGGTAACCAGCATCCCTCCAAATGGTTTGTCCTGTGTCTCCCATGATTCCTTACCATTGATTGTAATGTCTAAAGATGAGGTCAGTGTTGCCAATTAGTAGGTACGTTCATTAATTGAGAAGGTTATTAAGTACCACCTCTCTGAGAAGAATATGGGACCACAAGCTATAGGTACGTTTACACCTAAGCCACGCCCGCATTTCAGTGAATGCTATCCTTACACTGGAAGAAATAACCTAGGATGCAAAATATTTAGCTCTAAGTCACCTCAATTTAACTCACATCCTGCTAGTGTTTCACCAACATACTAACAATAGAAGCAACATTCATGAAAATGTGGTGTTTGTCTTCTCTAGGGCAGTTATGAAGCGTAAAAAAAAAAATACGCATTCTGGCCGTCTCGATATTGTGACACAAGCACATTTCTTTGCTATGTTGCTATGATGTTTTAAAATCTGAATAACACATTTGAAAAATAAATGTACACACTGGATCAGACATACCCGTGTCCATAATCAGATCAGCTATGAAAAACGTTTAGGAGTACTGCTAGTTCAACTGAGCTAAATATCTACTACTTACCACATGCTACCTCCATGCCCAGACACCCCATACTATTGTATCAAGCAACGCTAATACCTTACATGTTTTGTAAATAACCAGAGACAGAGACATGCAACAGAAAATTAATGTGGAACGATAAAACAATTCCACCAATCACAGATCACTAACAACTAGCAGGAAGGATGACAAGAAACTGTAATCCTGCAGAGAAAAAACAGAGCTAATGCTCTCAATATATCTGAATCCTGTGCACTGGAGACAGGCAGCACCCACTGACTCCAGGGTGTTCCCCATTCATGCCATTTGAACCCTTTCAAGAGACTGATAAGACACCCCTCACAGACACCCTGAGAAGGATGTGCTGCAGCATTGCAGAGTTGTGTGCTAAAATGAAGGATCCAGAGTGTCATGATTTGTGTGTGCTTCAGAAAATATTCGTCATGCAGGACCTTTGGCTTATTGTTAGGCAATAAGAACCTTGACGCCATGTTTACTTCAGCTTCGCCGCACCTGGATACCAATTTCTATGTCCATTATGAAGCTGTGCAGAACACTGATAAGGGACTAACACTTCTCCGAGTGTGGCTATGAAGCTATAAACACTGCAACAGGTATGTTTAAAAAGAAAAAAAAGCTGCCAGGCCACTCGGAATTCAGGCTTTCACCAATCAATAAGGGCCGCGTTTGCAGAATCCTGATTGGCTGACGGATATTGAATACCCCATACGATTATTTTCTGTTCCAGCTGTAAAAACCTGGAGAGTTAGTCAATTGGGATTTAAATACTTTATGTGCAGTAATTCAGGAAATAATATCAAATCTTTAGCTATTTAAATCGTGCACCTTAAATCTCATAAAGCGATTGTATATGGATCGCCTACAATAGAAATCCAAGAATATCGGATTTTTGAGAACTCTTCTACAGAGAAATAGATTTCCCCAGTAAATCAGACCCCTCACTCATTTTAGCTTGAGATTTGAATTGTAATGTATGGGTACTCCCTGTGTTGAAACGTTACCATGTAAAAATGAAATTCTGTTACACAATAGATGTCACTTCTGATATCTTCAGAATGCTCACGTGCTACAAAACGCAGGCTCTCCGAGAGCCTTCTGCCTAAACCTACACTTGGATCAAATATACATAAATCATATGTTGACATTTTTGGTTTTTGTTAAATACTGGTGCCAACTGAAAGATTTTGATGTTTTTCATGGGCTTGAAAGTGAGTGCTGGGAATTAGGAGCTTATCATGCTTCGACTAGTCAAGCCACATGTGCAATACGGATGCATGCAATCTCAATTGGTAGCAATCACTAAGGATGGGCTTATAACAAATTAGTATCACAACATGATATATATATGTTCGTATCCTTCCACATCTGTTAAACTTTCGTCTGAGTACACAACATCAACATGATTATTTTATTCACAACTATGAGTTGATGAACCAGCGCCTATACCATGCTTTACTGGTACCTCAACCTACGGGGAAAAACGCCCTGTGGTACAATGCTGCTGCTTGTTTTGATGCTGAGTGATGACAAGCTGAGGGTAACTTTTTAAAACACATTAAAACACTGATGAAGTCTTTAGAGGATCAAGTAAGACTCTGTCTACGATATACAAAACAATGAAAACAAGAAGTCAGTGACAAAGCATAATTGATACAACAATCTAGTGTTGACTAGTGAAAGACCGACATACTCTTTTGGACGATCGTAGCAGGGAAGAGCAAAGGCACTAACATTCCTCATGATAACCATATTTGTATTGAAATGTAAAGTGCTCTTATATATCGCCTTTCATCCATTTGTGTTGTCCAGCTGGTTCCATGTGTTAATATCCCTGCAAGAATATCACCATACAAAAATATTGCCATATTTTTGCAGCAATATTAAGCCATGGAACCTGCGAGGAACGCCCGTGCAATCCGCATAATTCTTTTAAAGGAGAGGGGGACACCCCAGCAACCCCCAGTCCCCATTACCCTATAAATGATCACCATAATAATATCGCCTGTGGCCTTACCCCACGACCAGATATATGACGATATTATTGGTGGGGATAATATTACCTGACACCGTCCAGCTTTGTGTGACACTGTACGAAAAGAGGAAGGGTGAGTAGTGGGATATGCAGAGACGTAAATGTGAAACCTGTGGCGTTGGTGGGTGCAGGCCCGAAGAACCTAGATCTTCATTGGCCACCTGCTTCAATAACTTTGTTAGAGACATTTGGAGACAGACGATCCAGAATGGAGAACCCACGATCTGAAAAGGTGAAGTGTTTGGCATGTGGTTACCTTTTATTAGAAGAAACATGTTATAGTAACTTTATAAAGCTATATGATGGTATGGCAGTTACAAATTGCTACATGCAAAATACTATATCAATGTGTCATGCAGTTTAGCTCCCCTCTGAAGTTTGTGTTTTTCTTTCTGTGGACAAAGCTCTTCTGGCAGCAAACTGTCAAAAACGCACAGGGTCGGCCATTCTCTGGCCTCATAACAATGATAAAACTAGGGACTAATTGGGAAGTGCTTGAAACTGAAAACCCCAACATTTTCGTGCAAAGTACATTGATGCAACATCTCTACCAAACAACTTTCAATTTGAGCCATCTGTTATTGATTAATGTATACTGGAACCCGGCCTAGATAACCCCAGAAAAATGTGTGTCATCAGTAACAGCGATAATAGATAAACATCAACAAATCTATCGAGACCTCATTATCATAATTTGTGGTGACATGAACCTAACCTGGTTTAACGCAAATGGAGATCACATTAAAGAGATCAGAAAGCGAGCCTCATTGCACCAGACCAGAAGGGCGAAATGGGAAATGAAATGGAGGCACGTGATTTTGATATGATTAATGGTCAAGTAGAAGGCGATATACCGCCCAATAAGACTTGGCACAATATGGGTTTTGCAAAGACTTTGGACTATATTTGGTTATCAAACCACTTTTGGCAAAAAATCGTGAGACTAAGCGTAATCCCGACAAAAAACAGCGACCATGACGTAATGGTCATGGCGATGAAACTATCCAGAAAATCAGACTTTGTAGGAATGGATCAAAAGTTGGAGATAAACAATGGGCAAAATAAGCTCAAAATATCTAATATTCAAATTAGCACCATGACCGATAACCTTCAAAAATCAGCCAAGGTCAAGGGAAGGATAGTAAATTACCTTAATTTGCTCCCTCGACAAAAAATGAGATCTTTATTGCAAAAACAAACAAATAAAGAACACACTCATGAGTGGAGCAAGACAGTCAAGGAAGAAAAAAAGAAGGTTAACAAAGACATTCAAAACCTAAAATTACAAGGAGGCACGGAGACTCTCGCAAAAATTAAAAAACAGAGACAAAAATATCGTAATTGGTTAAAAGCGTTTGCTTTTCTGCGAGATCAAGAGCGAGGTGAGAGAATGCTGGGTTTAATAAAATCAAACAATTGCAGAGAGATCTGGTGAACATTGAATAATTGCACCAATAATCAAGTCAGTAAAATGGCCAGTCGAGTGGCTGAAAGTGAGTGGAAAAAACACTATAATAAAGTGAGTAGATGAGGAAGCGGTGGCTAGATGGGACTGTATGGAGACAGCTGAAGACATCAGTGCCAAAATTGTAAAACTGAATAATACACGTGCAGCAGGGCCCAACGGCATCAATAACATGATGCTGAAGAAAAATAAACAGGAATGATCATAATTCATTGAAGAATGATTTGCCAAAATTGCTAAATACAGAGAAATACCACTGTCTTGGACAATTGCCATAATTGTCCCAATTTTCAAAAAGGGCAATCGGGCTGATCCAGCCAACTATCGCCCGATTGCCCTACTCGACACAATTGGCAAAATATTTGCAAATTTTCTTCAACAGAAATTAACAGAATGGGCAATCACGAAAGGAATAACTGATTGTCGCCAAACAGGTTTCACTAAAGGTGTTGGGACCGAAATTAATTTGACCCTGGTAAATATGCTAAAACTGCACGCCTTGGATAAATGGTCAAATCTTTTCCTAGCATTCATTGACATACACCAAGCATTCGATACAATCAACCGAGAAATGCTGTGGCAAAAATTGAAAAACTGGGACTGTCTGGATTGCCTGTTGCAACCAATAAAAGCCTTACACACAAAAACAACAATGCGAATAAGAATAAATGAAAAAGGTCAGCTATCGGATCCAACGGACATGCAAAAAGGAGTGAAACAGGGGTGTCCGATAGCTGCCTGTCTCTTCAAATTGTTTATTGCCGATGTGCCGGAGATCCTGAGTGGTGTGAGATGTTTTCCACCAAATATAAATGCCCATTAGATTAATTGCATGACGTATGCATACGATTTAGTCTTGGCGGACACCACACAAATAGGGCTTCAACGGTTGTTGACAAAGCTCCAACACTACATGAATGACAATGAGCTAAGAATAAATGTCACTAAAACAAAAATCATGCAAACTGAACCACGGAAAGGCCTAAGAAACAAAAATGTCTGCTGGAAAATCGAAAATACCTTCATAGAAGAGATTGATGAAATCAGATATCTGGGTGTCTTGGTCAGTAGATCAACACGAGAATGGAGTTGGGTAAAATACATTGTGCGACGTACCAAAACTTTGGCACTACAAGGGGCAATAATCCATAACTTGTATGGAAAATTCACCCTATTACCAAACGAACATTCTATTTGCAAAAGGTAATACCTGCGATCGCCTTTGGCTCTGAAGCAGGGTGGAATTGGATTACAGAATTTGGGCGAAACTAGAAGGGCTATTCTAGAAGCGAGTGTTAAAACTACCAAAACATATATCAATCACTGTCATCAGGCACGAACTCGCTCTAGACAAACTATTTGTAAACGTCATCTGGAAGTCGCTATCGCTCTATAGAAAGATGATATTTCCAAACCCAGAACCCGCATATGAAATATTCTCTGAGAACAACAAACAACCATATGCGGGAATCCTACTCCAATGGGTTCAAAGACTAAAGGCGCACTTTCAAGCTGCCGATATAAATAGTGATATGTTAATAGAGCAACCACAAATAGCAAAACGAAAATTGAAAGAATGGGCATGGATACAAAATGTGGCCAGGCTTGAAGGACTATCAACAGCACCTAAACCAGGGCCAACAAAAAATAAACTGAACAAAATGCCAAACTATTTGTCACAATTTCCATCGCGATATCACCGAGACAGCTTTTTGCGGTTACGATTGAACGCAATCAAAACGAAGGAAATGTTGTTGATGAGACACGATCATGACACAATGATAATTTATGTAGATATTGCCAGACTGAAATAGAATGAATTAGATATCTAATAGCAGAATGTCCCAAATTGTGAGAAGTGACAACTGTGCACCTTGGTAAATTTGTTCCGTTAAATAGAAATTTGGATGATTGGTGCTGGCGTATATTAAGTGGGAGTTCTGTGCATTTAACGTGCTCGGTGATTAATTTCATAGACAAAATCTTGGGCTAAATGATAGCACGAATTGTAACGAGTAAATGCGTAGTCATGCGAGTGAAAGAAGGGATCCATAGCAATTGGATGAAATGTAATAAATAGTGAGGATTTGCTTTTTGTAATAAAAGTTTGTAATAAACTATATGTTATAATAAAAAAAAAACTAAAAAAAAACTAGACCTGATAAAATCCAGAGGGAGCGCTATATGAGTGAGCCAGTCACCTGGCACAGCAAGTGATACTAATGTTAGTAAAGCAAATCTTAGTAATAGGGGTGGTGCCTCTATCGGGACACGAGGCTGGACTTTTCCAAACTATAAGAAAGGAAATTGGTCTACCATAGGCCCATTTCCCCTACAGATGCTACCAGCAAAACATACACCAAACCTCTCCTGAAAACAATTAACACTAGCCTTAGAATATACATAGTCTAAAGGATGTCCAGGCAGAATGTAATTCTGGAATCATAATAATTGAATAGGGGAGGAGGCCAATACAATATGTTACAGTCAAAAAAGGCAGGTCTGGTGTTAATTGTTTTTCCAAACTGCTTTCTTTGGAATTTGCAGAACTAATATCTGGCACAACCATTTGCAAATAGGACTTGCTGAAAAAGCCTTGAATAACCTGAGATCCTACACGATAAGAACTCAACATTTGTATGTTGCTCTGGTAAGGGTCTAATTCCAAAATATTTCTGTTACTCGGGGTGTCCAGGAGGTCTGTGTGTTTGCACCTACATTGCATAACGAATGCGTCATGCATTGAAGCAGCCATTAAGGACACCATTGTGGAATGACCAATAATAGAGGAACAATATACCCCCATATAATTGTGTGCAGACTACGCCTAGTAATGGCTAGAACTGATAATGGCCTATTAATGCTTGTAACAGCATTAGCCTTTACTGTGATAGAAAAGACTCAGCTGTGGACAAGGAGAATAGCAACATCATGAATTCTACCAAATGAGCAAGGTCTAATCTAAATTCCCTTATTCTGGAACTCATTTGCAGAATGTTCATTCTTTAGAGTATTTTTGGTTTAAAATGAGAAAATACATCTTAGTGGTGTAGGGACACTTCGAAATCTAAAGCAACTTTGGTGCACCATACTTGGGACACTATCACGCCTATACAGAAAGGATGGGAGCCAGACAATGTCCACAATGTTGGAGATTTCCTGGGCACAAGGACAGACAAAAGCTAATATTATGCACAATAATGGGGCCTCTGGAAATGCTTTGAACTCGCTGTAATTGAAAACAAATTCTAAAACGCTTTTTTAAGGCTCACTAGATCTTCACCAAATCTATGTCTTAGATGGAAATGAATGAGTGACGAAAAGACAGAATGTTTGTTCCTGGTCCATTGACTGTGTGAGAACATGGAGAAATCCCAAAGCCTGTGTTTACTAAGTACTGAGAGATTTCCTGAATTTTGGTAAAGGGAAACCCACTCTTTGGCTGGCAGATGTATCTAAATGCAGCAATGGCTACTAGTTTGAAGCAATACTGGGATCCAGCTGAAAACATCATAAAGGGTAATGAACTATTGAACCTGGGTGGAGGAATAAAGCCTCAGGATTTCACCCAATAGAAGCTAAACTTGGATTACTGGACACACACAGAAATCAAAGTGTCATGTTTTGGGTTTACCGAAGGTTTGGTTGTTGGTTTGACAGGTGAACTAGTCTTGAGTTTGTGCTGTAAATGGGATTCCTGCCGATAAGGGTGGTCCTCTCTGGATGCCACACCGTCTGGCAGGGACAGCAATGGACAGCGTAGCACCCGGAGTCAGTCTCCAATGGGAAAAAAAAACAGTATGGGTAAAAAAAAACTTTACAACATTACGTGGTGTGAGTCTCTTGAAAAGGTACTCTGGCATTGCTCTGGACAACCCTCCAGACCATCGTTCTTCGCCTGCCAAGCCATTACAAAAGGGGAAAGAAAATATGCAAATCAGGCTTGGTCCCACCCCCAAAGGCATTAGGTAAGAACGAGAGAGGTTCCGAAGGGGAGCACTGAGCTATGGTAACTGTACCTTAGCATTGAGACTCGTTGGTCTGCATCTTCCGACATCTCTTATGGAAAGAGGTGTGGCATGCAGTCGTGCAGGCACATCACAATGACACACGCTTTCAATGTTCGTTTGGATCAAATGAAAACCAAGAAGAACGTCACGGATGCCATATTGGGTGAGGCAAGTACTGTCGAATCCATAGAACGAGATGCAACAAAAGGACGGCTTTTCAACTTATGCCACGTAGTCCAATGGGGAGCACAGCGAAGTGTGACACAATCAAAAAGAGGAATACGTTGACAGTGATTAATCTTTAGAAGCGAAAAACCTCTCTATTTATTTTAGATTTGGTACGCTTCTGCTGGCTAATACAACACATCAGTGGAAGGACTTGTTAATATAACTCCAGACTCTTAGGGCCTAATTCACAGAGCATTTTCCAATGGGGTTTTGCCATTATAAACGCTTCTGTGAATTAGGCCCTGAATGTGAGATAGGATCTCTAGAAACCATGCAGAATTTAATGTTCTTCTGTCCCACCTATCTAGAGCTTTGTAAAGCATGGTTGGCATGTGAGGTAATATTGCCCCTTATGTTCCTGATGCATGTACTATTTGCAGATGGTTGACATGCCAATAGGTCGAATTTCCTATGGCAAACTACAATCACTGGGCAAAGCAAAGATGATTGGCACATTCGGAAATATTGTAGAATATAAGGTACCGCATGACAAGTATGCATTAATTTAAATTGTTGGTTTTGACTATTGAATTGCTCTTGTATTTTACCACATTGAAATAGTTTTGTTTTCATTCTCTATTAGTAGTTTGAAAGCTTAATATTAGTATAGCTTTATGAATTGTGCAACTTCAGTGGATGGGATTTGTGTTAGGGGTTAGTATAGTTTCTAGGATATCTCATAAAACCAACACAACTAATGCTGAGATGGACATGGGTGGACTAGTCATCTCTGTTCGATCAACAGGTGCGAAGAAAGTAAATGATCTACAAGATACCATGTTGTCTGTATGGATGAAGAACTGGGTCAGCCCCTAACTAAGTAAACAGGTAGGGTAAGAAACAGTGAAATGGAAGTTAACTATTTCAGTTGTTCTATCCCAGAGAGAAAATCTCATTGTCAAATCTAAAAAAGCAAAGAGGTAAACCAAAAGGGCAGCCCAAAAGGGCAGTATTTGGGAACTTAAGCAATTGGATCTTTCAAAGCATTAAACCTTAACGACGGTCCCTCAATAAACGTCTTTGGAGACTATTTACTGAGCAAGAATTACTGAGCAAGAATTATATGTTTCACAGGAAGCTTCCCTGAAAAGCCTCTGGTGGACGAAAATGTATCCTTAATCCAGCAATATAGATGTGAAACATATTTTGGATGAGCAATGTCTCTGTTGACTGTTGTCCCATATTTGGGTAATCAGGTATCGCATTCTACTGTATCGCAGGCTGCTCATCATAATGCAATCACAAAGGCGTCAGATCATCTGAACTACGCACTACTTCAGACATCAGAAGTGGTGGTAGCAATTGGGGGATGTTTGGTCAATTTGTTGACCATACTTACTGGTCTGATGAAGTATCTCAATGCCCAGGAGGTTGATTTGCATGCCAGCCATCTGCAGCACTGATACTGAACTGGAGGAATTCTGTCATCTTTGGACGCAACTATGGTCTTTGAGCAGGTTTTCTTGCTTTGTGTACTGTGTATAGATGTTATGTGGTGTGCATAAAGCCCTGAAGAATTTAAGTTGATTAATTACCATTTAGTTATTTACTCACATTTTTTGTTGAGCGCTGGCCCTACCCAGAGGGTCTCGGAGCCCCTTGGAAGGTTCAAATATTGAAAAGGTGAGAGTTGAAAAAAGAAGTTACAAAATGTTTTCAGGAAAGGATAGGATATGAAGATTAGGATAGGCAAGTGATGGCAGTGGAGGAAGGCAGGGTCTTTTCTGGGGAAACAGGTATGTTTGGAGGCGCTTTCTAGAAGCTGTGATGGAGGGTGCAGTGCGTATGTCGAGGGGTAGGGTGTTCCATGCGAGGGGTGCCCAGTGTGTAAATGCACAGGAGGACCACAGGGAAGCTGTTCAGATCCTAAACTTCTATCCTGAAACGAATATTAGAGCATGGGATGTGATAATAGCTCAAGCAAATTGAAATATGGCATATTCCAACAGGGTTAGAGAAGAGATTATAGTAGAAAATCTAACAAGTATCACAGCAATTGGAAGAGGTTTTATTGTAGGTGGGAGGGCTGCACATGCCATGGGGGGGGGGGATGGCATATTTAGGGGTTTGAAAAGCAACTCAGAACTTTGTGCAGCAATAATGGTGGTTTTAAGCGATCTGGAATTGTTGGTTAAGCTAGAAAAAAAATCAATATTTTGATTCCACATGAAACTTCGGATCAAATGTGAATTTGATATTGCTGGGTATGATATAATTTCTTAATGTGCACGTTGTGTAGGGAAATGGGGGCCTAGTGGTGGCCGTTGCTTTGCATTTAAATCCAACTTGTGCTGCCAAAAGTTAGACTGTAACATGCTGCCTACATTGCCAGTGGGTGAGCTGGTTGTGGGGCCAAAGGTTACAGTCATTCCATATTAATGTGAGGCAAGGCATACTTGATTTTCTACAGACCTGGCTCTGGTAACAAGTGATTTTAATGCCAAATGATATAAAGTCACCCTGGATTCTATATTAGGTGAACTTTTAGAAACGTGTCTCCTCATTTATTAAGAGTAACTCTGCAATGTTTGAAGATGGACACATTTGTAAAAGAGGGGAGTACACACTTGAAATCTGCCCTCCTCTAATTTTCGCTGCCTTCATGGGTGTTTCAAGGGGGGTTGCCCTGCAAAATCATTGAATTTTCATGGTAGAGAGGACTCATTTAGGGTACTGTAAGAATGTTGGTTTAGGCCACCCATTATAGAGCAATCACCTTCCTCCAATTATTGAACTAGATTGCTTCCTTGAGAGACTACAAGCGAGAAGAGAACATGGCCATCAGCACGCTAAGGACTCAATTAAGATTGTGAAGATGAAAAAAATGAGTTGCCATTTTGGCTGTCTTTAGAATACGTCCCAGTTCATTCTAAACAAAAGCGCAAGAGAACTTTTCATTTTTTTAAAAACTAAATAAAATAACTTCTGTGATTCACTCCCCGCCTTAGCATCATTGTGGCACTGTTAGAATGTGCCTGTGTCTATTTTTAGCTAACCTTTGACTGAGGGATGTAGTACGTTCATATATAAATCCTCCAAATTAAAATAAAACCTTTAAAGTGATTTTCTGAGCTTAGTTTTAGAAAAGTCACTAAATTAAATGATGAGCTTTTAAATAATGAGAAAATAATACTACACAATGCACTCTGTTCAGAGGATAATAGTCACAATTACATCTTCTAGAATTGCGTTACGGTGATTTCGTTAATCTGAATGCACACACCGTACAAATACCATAGAAATTACACATTTTCAAAATCTGGGAAATGCTTATGTTGCTGCTGGCCCCAAGTAGAGTAGAGATATATAATCAGAGACTGAAATGGCCATAGATCTAACAACTGTTTCTATGTGCTTGATGATACATGTGTTTATATATGAATAATTTCGAATATTAGTTTGCGAAAGTAATGAAACAACTTTTTAAATGTGCACTTACTATTTGTAAAATGTTTAAATGCGTTAAACCTCATGTTGTGTAACATTCATAAATAAATGGTGTTACAATGTCATATATGATGCAGTGTGGTACATTATATATTTTTATTTATTTGTAAGGCGCGGAAAGCCCACAGGCATCGGAGCGCCAAAAACATACATGCCAACGGACAAAAACAAGTCGGGACAGGAGAACAGAAGGGCCATAGTACATGTCAAGAGAATTTTACTTAAAGAGTATAGTTTTTAGTAATCAACTACATTTTTTGCAGTCCGGTTGTTGTCTCAGCTGTAGCGGTAAGGTGTTTCAGACCTTAGCTGAGACAACAGGGAATGACCTGCGAAGGCCGTTCGGCCATTTGAAACTTGGACTACTAACGGTAGTGTTGAGGATCAGAGCAGTCTTGTGGGCTCGTAAGAGCACACCGTGCTTTTAAAGTAAGCTGGTGTGGTACTGCATATGCAGCTATGAACCAAAACTGGTGTCTTAAACTGTAGCCATGCTGGACCTGGGAGCCAGTGCATGTCTTGACGGCAGCAGCATTTTGTGTTATTTCTTGGTTATTCCTTTGACGATGCATACAGCATCATTTTGAATCACCTGAAATGTCTGAAAAATCTTTTTGTTCACACCTGTTAGTAAGGCATTACCATAGTCGAGCCTACATAATATTTTGCTTGTGCTATGGATACACAGTTTGACTCGGAAAGAATAGAGCCAATGTTCTTCAACAAGCAAAGATGGTATGAGCAGTTGGTAACAGTCTGATTGATACGGGGCTTCAGAGGAAGTGAGGGTTCAAGATGGAAGCCTAGTGTTTTGACCTTCTTAGAGACTGTGATACTAAAGTCTAGGGTTCTTAAAAGACTGATAATTAGAGTCAAATTTGGCACTTGCCTGAGGGGAGCCGAAAATTAACAGCTCAGTCTTATTACTGTTTAGGCACATCCAGTTGTGATTCGTCCAGTTTTCCACCGGAGAGTACAAACACTCCATGTTAGCCTTATCAAAGTTGTAGTCACCAGAGAGTTCGAGAACCAGCTGTGTATCACCAGCGTAATTGGAGAAAAAGGTTTCAGTCTCTTCTAGCAGACCAAGCAGGGGTGTAATGCAAAAGTTGAAAAAAAGCAGGGACATACAAGCTCCCTGTGGGACAACGTAAGCCATAGATGCTGGAAGGGAGGTTACATCTCCCCAACAGATTCTAGACATTCGCTGAGACAGGAATGATTGCACCCAAATGATGGTTTCCATGGTAAGCAGTCCTATGTTGCTCAGTGTGTGAAGGAGGCATTCATGATCTAAAAGATCAAACGCCGCTGATAAATGTAGAAGTAGGAGTAGTCCTGTGTTACCTTTGTCAGTAATACACAGCAAGTGCATCTGTAGGCCTAATAGTGCTGTTTCTATACTGTGGGCTGATTGTCTAGGATGTAAAATGTTAGAGGCTTCCACAAATGTTTGAAGTTGTGTAGTTGCTGTTTTGTCCAGTATTTTCAACAGACAATTGTAGTTCGTTATAGGTCTCAGTTTATTTGAATCTTTATGGCCCAAGCCGGATTTTCTAAACCAAAGGTGTGATAGTGGATCTCTTAATGGATTCGGGTACCTCGTTGCAGTGAAAAGATGAGTTCACAAATCTATGAATGGGGTGAAAATGTCTTTATGTACAAGGATTAGTTCAGGTGGAATTATATTTTCTGGCCATGAGGAAGGGTGGAGTGAAGTCAGAATCTTGACCATCTCAGAAGTGGTGATGGGTGAGAAGTCAAATTTTGGTGGTCCTTCACTAGTCACAGCATTCAAAGTGAAGGGCAGGTTGGACGTGTTGTTAGTCAAGTAGTTCTGGATCTTTGCTCAGGCTTTTTGTACTTTTGTTTACGAAGGCCATGTGTACCTCAACGCAATTTTGGTCGGTTGGCGTGCAAGGTGTCAGTTGGGCTTTCACCTTTTCCAGCAGTTTTAAAATCTCAACCAGCTTTTTGGAACACAATACTCCTCAAAGTGTTTATTAAAAAAGTTTCTTTTAGCCTCGAAGATTGTAGACTTGTATACTTTTTCAGAAGCTTTCCAGCTGATTTTATTCACTTCGAGGGGCATTTAAGCCACCTACTTTGGCATTCCTTTTACATTTTTTCAGGGGGTTCAGTTCCTGGGTAAACCAATTCTAATGTGACACATTATCCCTAATAAACAAGAGGAAAATGTCTCACGGAACAAAAAAGAGATAGTGTATAACTAGAGGACTCGCACAGGTAAAAAAGAGGGTAGGCTCGGTCTAGAAATTTTATATTCAACTTTTATTAATACATATCAGAAAGTTTTCATAGAAATTAGCCGCATACTCATCCTATAATTCATACAAATCTTAGATGATTCTAAAAACATTCCAATTTGATATTGCACCAAAGTGAAAAATTTGATCACAAAAAAGGCAAAACACATTATTTTCAGTTTTATAATTTTTCTGTGCAAAAAGGCTCGTAGTAGATACTATGATCCTACTTAAAAGCCAGAATAGGCTGCCCATATTTATTTCGTTTTTATATGGGTTATAACTGTAGTCCTCTCCAGTGACTACTAAAGTGCTAGACAATTGCATGAAGCCTAACAAGGAAAGTGACACATTATCCCTAGCCAGTTTGTCCCAGAGGGGTGCCCCTCTGTCCAACATATTGAAATGTGTTGCCTCAAATGTGTTGCCTTATACATGTTGAGAATATTTACCTACGTATAACTATAATGTGTCCCTTGTTTATAAAATGGTATAATTTGTCAAACTTGCTAAACCTTTTTAAACGAGTTCCTTCTGGGATATATTGTGACTATATCATGTTAAACCTCTGAACCCAGAGGACCAAGAAGTTAACTGTCCATTACGTAATCATATTTGTAACTGCAGAAATGTATTAGAATTTAATAAATTAAGATATTTTATTGGGGAAGATTGTGGATTCGTAAAATGAGGCGTAGTATATTTGGTCTCTAGTGAGTTATATTTGGTCCTCAGTGGGTTGCATTTTATAGGTTTAGATGCACTGTGTGCATATTGTTTGTATGTCATACTGTTAAGGTTTTCTCAAAACACGTATCGTTAATATGTGACAATGTTAGGATTATGAACGGTGGCAATTCCTAACATTTTATTTTTCTACAGTATATTGCTAAAGGTTTTGAACCCAAAATATAAAGATGGATTGATATATCGATAGGTCGCCGTGTCATTGTACTACAAGGAGAACCTTGCGTTATGTGCCAAAGTAACCTTACAGCTCTGCACAGCAGAAAGGCACCTTTCTAATGTCTGTAATTCCTGGTGTAATGTACAGCATGTTGATGGTTGCAACTTTGATGTGGTCTGTTGCAACAATACATATTTTCAAATGTATTTATTTTTAATTATGGCAGTATTCAAGATGAAAGGTGAATTGTTTGAGTGCTTGTATTATTCTTCATTTTATGTACGGTCTGCCAGACATACAATGATTTCATAAAACAATAATTGCTTCACACAGTGCAAAAACGGCAAAGGATAAAATTATGTCATTGCAAACACGCTCCATAATAGGGATTAGAGCAAAAACAACAACACAAGACTTCACAAAAGAGCCCAATACAGGCCGACGTGTATCTGCCAGGGCCCCAGGGTGTTGCTAGGTCTGAAAAAGTCTGGGGCTATGATAATACCGGGACTGTCGGGCGGGACTCGGGGCTAGCTAGCCTTTTGGTTGTAGCCCCTGAGATTCTATCTGGGGCTACAATCAAAAGACAAGTGGGTATAGCCCCAAGTCCCCCCTCGCCCCCCTCACCCCCCTCCCCTTAGCAACACCTGATGTTCTGACAGCGTTACTGTCTAGGAAATATAGTTCCGACATGCACAGGATCCCCCATTGTCACAGTACACTTCCTAGCTGGGGTGCACGAAGTCACCCTGTACATGGGTGGAGCACAGCACCGGGCGCCGACCGCGCATGCGCCCTCTACGTCCTCTTCGTGGTCCAGGACTTGATTAGTGGGCCAGGATGCCGCAGTGCCTGGCAACCAGCCAAGCATAAACTTAAAGGCAAGCACGGCCAATTCTAACTGATATGCTACACAAAGCACAGTTTTCGAACAATGCGTTTCATTTCACATTATTAAGATTTTAAATTACAACAAATAGGTGTCGTTCCCGGAACTTAAGCGAACACATTTGAGTCGTGGAAAAGCTACTACATTTTGCACACGCAGCAAAGAAAAGGGAGACACTAGGACAGTGTTTAGAAGTACACTACAAACAGCAAAACAGTGGCAGGACTCTGCTCATACTATGGGCCTGTTTCAAGGATAATGCGTCTTTAGTAGCCCCCAGAAATCAAACTAAGTGATCGGGAGGTAGTCAGTGATAGTTTACGTTTTAAAAACAGAATTGTAGATACATCGCCATATCATACTTGCCAAGATAACCAATTTCCGTCTGCAGGTGCTTATCCAGTCCCGGAATTTTCTTTGCACTCTGGGACTTGTAGTTCCACGTTTCCCCTTATAAAAATAGAACTAAAAGACCCAGAATGCAAAGAAGAAAAACAGGTTTGATTAAGCACCTGCAGACTGGAATGGGCCATCATGGCAAGTAGGCCATGTTAATAACGTTTTTTAGAAATGAAAAAAAATACCAAAACATATTATTGATGCTTTCAAAGGTTTGATGTAAAAAAAAGTAATAGCGAAATGTTCGAATCCAATAAAACAATCATTAAAAACAATTCCAAAACCCAACTTCCTCTGGACATGAATGTTCCTATTAGCCTAGCACATGAAATTCACTGTCCATATGTTTTCAAAAGTCGGGATTCGGTCATGAGAATCACTGCAAGTGCAGGCTGAAAAGGAATGTGAGCTGAGTAGGAGTGTGAGCTGAAAAGCAACGAACAGTACACACAACAAGGGAAGCTTCACCAATAATGACAGGACAAGAAGAGTCAGAACAGGAAGGAGGTCCTGAGGACTAGGGGTAAAACGTGTGTTCTACCCCTTTCAAAACACCTCCATGGGCATTCCAAAACTCCAAGGGTAAAAGCGATGCCTTATCACGGTCATTGTGCTGTTGATTCAAATGTTAACTCTCTTCATTCTGCTTAAACGTATTTAAGACAAGTTGCATTAACAGGGGGAAGGGTTTGCTGCAGAACCTGTGCTGCAGGGCAGCTTTCTGGTAATTGTTGGTGCCACACTGGAGGCGTTTGGACGAGTGTAAAAATTCACATTATTCTTTCTGAATGTAATGCTAAAAATAAGGAAACAGGCTACATCCAACCGGACACAGGATAAGTAGTCTCAATATTTCCGAATGGCACGAAATCAGTGTCTATTCTGTTGCTAACCTGTGTCCACAGCTGTCGCTGCTGTCCAGTCTGCCTGGTTCCAGTCATTGCACCCCCCCTTAATGACCCTGTAGGCCTTCGCTCTGCCTGGATGATAGGGGATGCGGAAAATCCCATAGGCACAAAGAGGTAATCAGCAGGAAATCTACAAGATTTGTAAAATCAAAAAGCATTTGAAAGATCCGTGTCCCAAAAAAATCTGAATTTTCTTCAGAAAATTCTACGCTGCTGGTCGTGAAAGACCATGACACCACCATTACCATTATTTTGGTTTTTCACCAGCAAACAGTGATAGCATCAGGGCTCAAGCCAAGGGTACATGCGGGTGGATGGAGTCCCCAACTTTTTTTCAGAGGGCACCTTGATATGCTAATTTCTGGTGACACCACATTCAATTGGCATTCAATTGTCATGTTAATGAGCCCTCCCACTTTTTTTAGGACTTGACCTCTGGATAGCATCGTATCGGCAAGTGTAGATGGGTCCAGGCCCATCATAACGGCAGTTGCAGATGGGTCAAGGCCAATCATATCGGCAGGTTTAGATGGGTACGGGCCCATCATAATGGCAGATGTAGATTGGGCAATGCCCATCATATCGGCAGGTTTAGATGGGTCCAGGCCAATCATATCGGCAGGTTTAGATGGGTCCAGGCCCATCATATCAGCAGGTTTAGATGGGTACGGGCCCATCATAATGGCAGATGTAGATTGGGCAATGCCCATCATATCGGCAGGTTTCGATGGGTCCAGGCCCATCATATCGGCAGGTTTCGATGGGTCCAGGCCCATCATATCGGCAGGTTTAGATGGGTCCAGGCCATCATAATGGCCAGTGTAGATGGGTCCAGGCCCATTATATTTGTACACGTAGATGGGTCCCGGCCCATCATGTTGACATGCACGTTGGTAGTATGTACACATGGGCATTCTGTTGTAAACTGTTGTAAACAAGTTCTCCTTCTGGTTTCAATTACCAAACTGGGGCAGGAAAAGTGGAAGCAAGACTAACCATGATTCAAGCATTCTTGGTCTACATCCCCAGGATGTGGGACCTCATCCCCATCAACCTCAGACTCCAACACTCATGCAATTCAGCAAAGAACTCAAGACACTCCTCTGAAAAGCTGCACCGTCTTCAAAACCTGTGGATTATGCCCAGCAAACCCACCAAGCCCAGTACCCTTCCTAACAACCACCCTATAAACTAGAGTCTGCCCCACCAAGCAACCTTGCAGCAGGGACGTCATTTAGGGGGTCGCCAGAGATCACAACTGCGACCTCTGAGCTCTCCCTTAGGACCTCTGTGGTCTCCCTTGGGACCTCTTTTTTTCTTTTTTTGTAATGCAAGCTCCTGGGCTGTGGCCAGCACCATGTGGCTCTTTACTTCTGGAGTTGCTTGTTTTTCTGTTTAGCCCCCTTAACAAAATAAGCAAAATAAGATGCCACAAGTCTAACACTTTCAGCACTGACTCTAAATGAGAAAGAATAGGAATACCAAATAATGTGTCTTTCTGGAATTCTATACAATAATTGCTAGATTCATTAAAGGTTTATTTCCAGGCACACTTCAGGGGGTAGTCACTGATTTAGAATGTTCTTAAACGCCTCAACTCAACCTTCCATCCTTCTGAGGTCGATAAATGAGTAGCAACACAGGTTGGGTGATATTGGGTGTATATTTCTTCTGTTTAAAGCGCTTAAGCGTAAGTGCTATATAATAACACATCATTATCATTTGGTCATGGACGTCTGCTTGCATTCACAGTCATTTGGTAATATGGGCCTATACACACTGATCTTAACGATACATATGGTGATCCATTCTTGTATGAAATGTACATCACATTATAGTGCTGTGATATCGCCATATTTTTCGTAGTGTACAATGCTATATGATGCCTGTTCCTGTTTTGTCAAGGGGTGAAAGGTTGTGTTCCATCACTTCCTGTGATATCACTATGGGGTGGGGTCAAATGACATCCCTTCCTGTGATGTCATCGGGGTCAAGGATCGTGTGATGTCGCTTCCGCTACCTCTGCCATTTTGGTGAAATGACGTCCCTGCCTTGCAGCACGGTTCTATGCCTCCCACCAACCACACATTTTACCTATTCACTGCTACCCTAAATAAATGCCATGTTGTAAGCATGGTCCCGCCGTAACCATGTAATCTTTCCCTGTAAGCCTTACTGATGTACAGTGCTCTGTTGTTACCGGAAGCTACCTTCACTCTCAATAAATACCCCAAATAAAGTAAAATAAAGGAGGCAGAATGTGCAACTCCTAGCGCATTCCGAGGAAGTAGATCCCCTGCTCCAAGTTTAAAGAACTTCCAAGTTAAAAAGTAAAAAGTAAAATCATGGCCACTCAGGCTGGAATCACATCCTCATCGCATTGTTTTTGCTTCCAATGAATTGCATAATGAGCGAAAATATAAGCACTCCTAGTAGCAGCATCTCAGAAAAAAATAAGCTGATATTTAACTATGTAAAAAAGGAATGCTATTCGGCCAGCACTTCCTAGAACTGAGTAATTGAATAAATGATGTGTTTTTCTGAGAACTCGAGTTTACCTAACTCGCTCTCAATGGGGAAAACCTCTTGCACCAATTAAAGCGATGATGGATCAACAAGTGGCGGAGGACCTCCTCGTGGCTTCGACCTGCTTATTAATCTTCCTTTTCATTATTTGCATTTCCGGTGGTTGGGTGGGAGTGGAGCGGGCTGGCTTATAAAGTGATTTGTTATTCTGCGTGGAAATCTGAGATATTGTGAGGGTAAGATCTATTTTGTTGAGTTATGAATTCTGTAAGTCTATTACCCGGTTGTCCCTGTGGAAGGCCCCTTTAAATATGTAATTACACATTTTGTATTTATTTAATCGTTGAACATATCCTCTTTCGCAACAGCATTGGATGTGGCATCAGTTGATCATACCACTGAATAACAAAAATAATTTTTTCTTTGCCCGCCATTTGTTATTGGACATTTTTTGGGTGGATTTTTGGGAACTGACATAACAGTGTGCAATATGTTTCTCTAGTACGCGGAACAATGGCCTGACAATCATTCTTCTGCGGAACAATGGCCTGACAATCATTCTTCTTCGCAGAACGTTACCATCGCGCCACGTGACTTCATCACTCTTACTACATGAGCCAGCTTTGCACCCGGAAACAGGCACGTATCGTGCACACTTGCACATTTAAATATAAAATCTCGAGCCACTCTTTTTTGACGAAAATCCATAGAAGGTATATCGCTTCTGTACCCCATGAGACCTGAGATAGCTGGTTGAGGAGTAAACACACAAACCCTTACCAAGGGCGGGAGGGAGGATTGCAAGGATTGTGTTGAAAAGAGTAGTGCTTGGAGTAATAAAGAGTATAGGCTAAGTAGTCCTGATATTAACTCCGTGTCCATTTTTCTTGTTAAAATCCTTACTAGGTAAGGATGTAGAAAGCAGGAAAGAAAGATTCGAAACTGGAGAACAGAAAACCAGAATGTAAATCGTGAAGCTATGTCCATGGATTTATTCATACTTGCCATGAAATGCATTAACCTGATTGCAAACTGGAGACACATCAAGCGCAGAATCTCTTAAGGGGGCAAATTGTAGTTTATAACAAGCGACAAGGATTCACTGAAAAGAACAAGTAACTGTGTGACACACAGGGGCCAAGTCCTGCAAATTAAAGTGGGTTGGTCTCATCAACAAATGCAATGGGATGTGACGTTGCCAGAAATGAGCATATCAAGGTGAAATATGCACATTTCATTAAATAACCAACCAAATTGCGCAGAACGAATGGCATTTGCTTTTCCTAAAATCAACACACACAAAACCAAGAGAGGATATTTTCTTCTAAACGTATTTTTGAAAACGTTAAAAAGTGTGCATCTTTTAAACTCCAAGAACCAATACAAATGTTTTCCCTGTTACTTGCAGTACTGAAATAGGACATTTCACATTTAGCTGTGTTGGTAATTTTCATCAGGTTATATGGTGCAGTGGAGAAGTGTCCAGCCTGCAAACCTATCAAAAAACGAATGAGCAAGGTCAGGTCAATCTCTGCTGAAGAGTAACCACTGCTACACCCTGAGTGGGTGACCCCTTGTGTGGGTGGTCACAGAATTCTCATGAAACTGTTCTTCTGCACAAAAGGGTTTTATTTTGAAGTGCAGTGGTGTAGTAATATACTGGTATTTTTCAAAAAACATAGGACATTCACATTTGAGGACATACAAAGTGTAGTACCTAAGTACGAATTATCAAGCAGTCAATATTTGAGACATCTACTTGTACACTTTGTTCATTCTCTATAGGTTCCTTGGGAAGGAAGCTTAGAGAATTCAGTAGAACAGGTTGAGGGCCCATAGAGTGTGGGCACAATCAAGAGTTGAACAACAACATATAATACATGTCAACACGACAGTGTTTCGGCCATTTTGCGTGGAGCTAGGTGAGCTCTAATGGTGTAGGCCTTCATCAGGATAGGAGTGTCTTTACGGGTGGAGGGTCCTATGTGGTCTGTAGGAGTGAAACAGACAAAGAACGTGTCAGGATGTACGTGGTCAGCAAAGATCTAGCAGAGAAAAGTTATGAATACTATGAGGGCGGATGCCGGTGCCTACCGAAACCAAGGAGCTTAGTGGCTCAGATTATGCAAGTCATGCAGGGTGTGGCGCATGATGATGATGTCAGCCACTGTCAATCCCATTCGGAGTCAGCTGTCATGTAGTATAGAATCAGGCCGGTGTTACTTCATTCCCACATGTTGTTCATGACAGGTATATGGCATCAATGGTTTATATCAATTTACAGATGTAATTACTTTAAATAAAGATTTGACAGAAAATCAAAAAACAAATTGTTACACAGTGCAAATTCTTGTTTTTAGAAAATGGAAAGGATCTGTATGAAAGTCTGGCCAGATGCAAGGTGGATGTGGTTTCTCAGAGAGCATCTGCAGCCATATTGTATAAAACACATTGCTTTAGATGGGTGTTCTGTCATAGGACATACAAGCTGTCGCCATATTTTACAGGAAATCCTTCCACTCTACAGTTATGTTCAAACCTTCTTTGACAGTTCGTAGTTTGTGGACCCATTTCTGTTCTAGTCTGGTCAGGGTTTTGTCAATGTCTCCACCTTTACGCGTGATGTTCACTTTCTGTAAGACACACCACTTTATATCCATGTTGGTGTGGTACTTCTTAACATAGTGTTCCACTAGTGTTTTGTCTGGTACCTTGTTTTTTATACAAGACCGGTGCTCACCAATTCGGGTCTTCACAGCTCTCATGGTTTTCCCAACATATAGAACTACACATGGGCATTCAATGGTGTAAATAACTTGTTTGGTATTACAGTTTGTGTGATCCTGTAAGGTCCACAAGATCTCTTTGTGTGTGAATACTTTGGTTGTCTCGGTGAACTGGCAGGCCATGCATTTGCCACATCGGTAGTGTCCTTGGACAGGTGGTAAGTTCCATAGAGTATTGGGTTGTTTTGGAGTTTCAAGAAACGTATGGACAAGTGACTCTTTGATGTTGCGGTTTTTCTTGAAGGCAAAAAGGGGCACTTTTTGGAGAGATCCAGTGTTCTTGATCAGTGGCCAGTGCTGCTTGATTGTCTTTTTTATCAAATTGCTGAGGGGACCGTAGTTTGTCACGCATACCAGTCTGTCCAGTTCTTTTTTGGTGGTTTGGTGGTTTTGGTGAGGCAGATAGTACGGTCCGTGTTTGCTGCTCGTTTGCTTGCGTGTTTCACAGATTTCCTCAGGTAGCCTCTGTTGAGAAGGCGGTTTTGTAGATCTGTGGCATGTTTCTCATATGTGTCACGGTTGGTGCAATTCCTCCTAATTCTCAAGAACTGTCCGTAGGGCAGGTTATATTTCAGACCTTGAGGGTGATAGCTTCCAAAGTGTAGTAAGGTGTACCGGTCTGTAGGTTTTCGAAATAGTTCTGTGTGTAGATGGTCTCCTGACCTGTAGATGTGGAGGTCTAGGAAGTCAATCCCGTGGAATTCCCAGTGCATCATGAAGTTGATGTGAGGATTGTATAGATTGAGCCATTCATGGAATGCAGTTGGGTCTTGATGGTTCCCCTGCCAGATGAGGAGCACATCGTCGATGTACCTTTTCCACAGCTTGATGTTGTTTCTGTAGGGATTAGTGTCTGCCACGACGTTTTCAGTTTCGTAATGTGCCATGTACAAGTTGGCAATGTCTGGTGCAAAGGTGGCTCCCATTCTGACCCCTTTGATTTGTTTGTACAATTGGTCTTTGAATAGAAAGACATTTTCGGTCATTGCAAGTCTCACACATTCTAGTTTGAAGTCTGTAGGGACGGTTTCGGTGTCATTTCTTTTATCCAGAAAGAGTTTCAATACCTCTAATGCCTCTTGTTGTGGGATTGAAGTGTAGAGGGTCTCTACATCTAGGGTGGCTAAGATGTAATCTTGTTCCATGTTGATGGTCCCCAGCATGAGGATGGTGTCCGTGCTGTCTTTGAGGTAGGAATTCATTTGGTTCACAAAAGGTTTCAAGAAGAAGTCTGTGTAGACTGATAGGGGTTCGAAAATTGAGTCACAAGCTGATACGATCGGTCTTCCAGGAGGTTTTTGTACATTTTTATGTAGAACGCCGGGTTCGCGGGTGAGCTTTATTGAGGAAAAGATGCTCATCTTCGCAGATCCAAGTTTCTCGAAGTGCGTGGTCTGTTAGGCTGCGAATCTCATCCTGTAGACTCTTGGTGGGGTCCACTTGTAAAGGGCGGTAGGCGTTGATGTCACTCAGTAGGCACAGGCATTCCAGGTCGTAGTCCTTGGTGTTTTGGATGACGATGCCACCGCCTTTATCCGCGGGTTTGATGGTGATGTCATGGTTGTCTTTAAGGGAACGTAACGCTGTTCTTTCATCTGTTTGTAGGTTGTCTGCGTAGAAGTTGTGCTGTGTGAGTCCCTTCTGGACAGCTTTGGTGACCATTTTCTCATGTGCTTTGAATTCACAAGGGATAGTGTGGGGAGGAGGCATAAATGTTGATTTCATTTTGAGGCCTGTGGTGTTGTCTGTACCTCTTTCGGGTCGTTCCATGATAGTGTTTGAGTGTTCTGGTAGGTAAACCTCGAAGAAGTATTTCAAGCGAATGTTCCGGAAAAAGCGTTTCAGTTCGACTTCAGTGTTGAAAGCATGAGCTTTTGCTGCCGGTACGAAGGACAACCCTTTTTCCAACAGGTTTTGTTCGGCAGCGGAAATGATATGGCCGGATAGAGCCACTACACCATTAGAGCTCACCTAGCTCCAGGCAAAATGGCCGAAACACTGTCATGTTGACATGTATTATATGTTGTTGTTCAACTCTTGATTGTGCCCACACTCTATGGGCCCCCCACCTGTTTATGATTCCACTGAATTCTCCAAGCTTCCTTCCTAAGGAACCTATAGAGAATGAACAAACTGTACAAGTAGATGTCTCAAATATTGACTACTTGATAATTCATACTTAGGTACTACACATTGTATGTGCTCAAATGTGAATGTCCTATGTTTTTTGAAAAATACCAATATATTACTACACCACTGCACTTCAAAATAAAACCCTTTTGTGCAGAAGAACAGTTTCATGAGAATTCTGTGACCACCCACACAAGGGGTCACCCACTCAGGGTGTAGCAGTGGTTACTCCTCAGCAGAGATTGACCTGACCTTGCTCATTCGTTTGTAGATATTATAGTAGCAACCTGGGCAGAGCAAGGCAGTAACCAGGTACCCTCCAGAATACCAGCCTGCAAACCTGACCACTGTGGGTTGATCCCTGAGGTCGGCTTTAATTCATAAATTCAATTAGGATATTCAATATTCCTCATTTTAGCGGGGACGAGGGGGGGCAGAGAGCACCTCTGAAAAAAGTGGGCGACTCCGTCCTCGACTTGAGCCCAAATGTCCTTGAGACTCTACTCATGTGATTGCAAACCTCTTGCTGACCTTCTCTGGGTGACAATGGTGCAAATCCACATGTCCCAGTCTGTACACTACGCATATTGCCAAACAAGGCCTTCTACAAAGGTGACACACAGTTTAAGACCCTACAAGTTTGGCCCAATGTGGACAACAGCATGATCTGGCTTTTAGAGTGGCTGGGTTCAGTCCAAATAAATTCATATTTCTGTGAACAAGTCTAGAGAATTTTATATTTCCACTTCAGAAGAGGAAGGCACAGTGTAAAAAATGAGGGAGCAGTTCACTTCTAAATATAGAATGAGGGGACACTTTTTGTAGAAAAGTTGACCTAGATTTGTAGAACCATCAGAAAGAATTTGTAATCACCTAATTCTCCTGTGCTGACTCCTCCCACCGGGACTCCAATAATTCAATTTTCTCCCGCGAAGCAGCTGCAAAGTGGGTCTTCAAGTGAGAGTCTGCAGTCTGCCATCTACTGGCTGTGGCTGGAAGGACTGCCTCAACTGTCTCGTCTACAAATGAATTACTTAGCACTACACCGGTGAGTGTTGTTGTTTGCTGTTTTCAGCTTGAGATGTTCCAAACGACCTAGAGACTGTGGGGTGCTTACCTTGCGATCTACGCTTGTTTTGTGGCTGTGGTGGGAAGGACTGCCTTGACTGACTAGTCTGCCATTTAACTACCTAGCACTACACCGGTGCGTCTTGTTTTCTGTTCAGCCCTGACGTGTACCAGTTGACCTAGAGACTGCAGGGTGTTTACCCTTTGATCTGGAATTTTGTTGTAACTTCAACAGCTATCTCCTTGTGACTAGCACAGTGCTGCATATTTTGTTTTGAATCCCTCCATACACTAATAGACAACATGAGGATAGGGTTAAGCAGCCAGCCTGTCCAGGACGAGCTAAAAGCAACTTAAAGCTCCAGATTCCATTGCAAACCCTATGACCAAAGCGCTCTTTAAACCCGCACTGGCTACTAGATCAAGTATATTCTCGGCTACGTTACAGGAAGAATGTACTCCCTGCCTGGCTATTACTGAGCAAAGATGCACTCAGAGTTTCACCTCGAAACCTACCGTGCTGCAGATCCCGGCAATCGCCAATACCAGTACGATTGAAACCAGCAAGGATAGGGCTCCATGCTCAAGGGCCCTATGAAGCATACAGAAAAAAAACCTTGATTTCAAAACCCCTCTAGGACATTCTTCTTTTGTCCCTATCGTGGGCAGGCAATTTATGGACCATTATTGCATGTGATCCTTGAGGACCAGTACAGAAGTAAAATCGGTGGCCCCGGTAAAAGGAATTGACATGCTGGACCATTCGGTGATGAAGGATCAATATGCTGTGCCTGGTCCCTAGGACCTTACCAACCTCAGCATTATTGAATTTGTTGACATTGCTTTGAAAAATAATCACTATACAGATATCACACATAATAGATCTCCTGGCCCGTCTGGCAGTGTCATACTACAAACCTGTGATGCATCTAGCATAGACTCTACAACTGCGCTTTCCAATATTATTGATAAATATTCCATCTCCAACGACTCAGACGGCCATGCTCGAGTTAGATTGGAGTCTTCAGTTGACTCAGCTGACCAGTCTGGCAACGCTGCAATGCATCATACACTCTGGGACGTTGATGAATGTATCCGACTGACACACCCGACTGTTTCAGCTCTAAATATGGTCCAGAGTTCTTTTGTGGCATTGTATGACAATATATGGAATGAACTAAAGCTGACCTCTCTAGCATTATGCCCAAGAAACCTCATCGAGCCAATTAGAGCACTATATATGCAAACCACCGTCAGCATAAGACTAAACAACAAAGGCACCCTATCCAAGCGGATACCAACTAGCGTAGGTGTGAAACAGGGATGCCCATTAGCTACTGAACTCTTTAAATTGTTTATTTCTGACATCCCTGCTCATCGCAAAGATGTGCGATGTTTTCCACCAAAACTGAATAACATCGAAGTAGGATGCATAATATACGCTGATGATGTGGTTTTACTGGACAGAACCGAGATAGGCTTGCAACGCCAACTAACAAACCTTCATGACTACCTGCACAAAAATGACCTGGAACTAAATATTGAAAAAACTAAGATCATTATTATTGGCCAAAATCGTCCGAAAAGACAAAAAACCTTCAAGTGGAAAATTGATGACATCTGTCTTGAAACAGTCAATTCAATCAGATATTTGGGAATCATCTTTAACAACTCAGTCCGCGAACATGACTGGAAGGTTGACATGGTCAATCGTATGACTCAATTTGGCATTCAGGGACAGTTACTGAACAAAACGTTTGGCAAGTTCACTTTAACACCGGTCTTGATTTTCTCTACCCAAAAGGTAGTTCCAGCAATCACCTTTGGATCAGAATCCGGTTGGAACATAGATGTCTCGTTTTGGCAAAAATTGGAAGGAATCTTCTGGAGGCGTGTTCTGAAGCTTCCGACCTATATATCAATGACCCAAATCAGATACGAACTTTCACTGAATTCTCTCCATTCTCATGTAATGTGGAAGTCTTTAACAGTAATGCGAAAGATGAATTTGTCTCCGACAGCCCCTGCATTCCAAATTTTCTCTGTGACAAGCAACACAGGGAATTCGAAACTTCTAGATGAGTGGAAGCAAATCATGCTGACAATTCTAGCCACTGCTGATCTCAACCTGAACGATCTACTAGAGAGACCACAACTAGCAAAAAAAAAAGTTCGAACAATGGTGCTGGATTTCGAACAATGATTCACGTCTTTTGAAACCGACCACCTTAGACGCTGGAGTTGGGGCACTTAAGCTAAATGTTACAAGCAACTACCTAAAACACTGCTCGTCTCGACATCATCGTGAGTAGTTCTTAAGGTTTCGTTTAAATGCCATAAAAACAAAAGAAATGATGTGGAGCCGTCACTTTAAAGAAGTGAGTGACAATATATGTCGTTTCTGTCACTGTGAAACCGAAACTTCTGAACATCTCCTCACTAGATGCAAAGAATCCACCGCAAAACGGATGACGCATCTGGGAGGTTTTATTCCAGTGGACTGTAATAGTCGAGATTGGTGGTCATATGCGGCAGCCAGACACTGTACAAAATTAAGCTGTGCCGTAGTTGACTACATGGACTCTCTACGTCTCGACATAAACTTTATTTGAAAAAATGTTTCATCCAGGATTATCTGAGGTGGCTCGAGGGGACGGTAATAGTCTGATGGACCTTTGCTTTGTTTTGGAGAAGTCCTTTTTTTCTTTTTGGATACGTATGATTACATTGTAATAAAAGTCTGATGTCACAATGCTCGCATTGACACATGTCAGACTGGTGTTTCAATTAAAAAAAAATTAAAAAAAAAGCTGACCTCTCTAGCATTATTGGAGGTGAACAGAAAACATGACCAGATAGGCCTTAAGTAGTGTTTGAATACATGTCTTGCTCATCTTGAAGATGGGCCCCCTCTGGGTACTCCAATTGCCTCTAGCTAGGTAATTGAGATCTCGGACAACTCAGTTGAAATCATTGCAGGTCCTCACACTGGTAAACTAAGTAATGATTTGAGAAATGCCTCTGGGCCTGCCTTAATGGCCAACCCATGGCCGCCCACTACAGATCTGTCTGGGGGACCAATTAATGTGGATACCCCAGCCACCCAAACAATGGTGCCTGGTGGCCCAGACCTCCGCCTAGATTTGCCTAGTTTGAACAAGCCATGTAAATCAATAATGGCTACATTTGTTAAGAGAAAGTCTATGTTGCCTAGGAAAAATGCATTACTGCTACATTGCTCTATTTCCAATGGGCTGATCGCAAGTAGTATGTTCCCGCTACGGATATGATATGATATATGGCATTTATAACCCGCCTATACACAAGTGTTTCAAGGCCCGAGCTTGAAGGAGGGGAGATTGCCCCTGCAGCACACTGTGAAAGTGGTGTCGGTAGACTCCTCCTCCCAGACTGGCCCTGACCTAACTGATAACCCTGTGACTACTACACCAATTCCCTGTACTCACCACCCCCTGAGTACGAACTCACCGGCAATGGTGGCTCGTCCATCCGGGTCTCTAGTTAACAATGTTGAGCATAACACCAATATGTTGGTTCAAGGAGTGATAATGCCTGAGGTGGGAAACCCGTTTACTCTGGCCTAGAGGGGCTCTGACCTTCTGCACCCAGACGAGCAGGTGACTACCAATGGCAGGGGAATTGTACTACTACAGCTCCCCAGTTGTCGGGTGTGGGTATGTCCGTGCGCTAAGTAAACAGGAACACCTGCTGCTCTCCCTGTTTTGGCCTGAAACCGCAAATCCATTCTTCACCAACCCTAGCAGTCTGCTAATGCCCCAGGTTCATAGTAGAGCCTTACCATCATTCAATACCCATGTTAGTCTGCACCATAAACCAAATTGTGTGGACCCCCCTGCACTGTGCTCTGTGAAATGTGCCGGTCCGGGCCTAAGCTCGGAGGGCAGTGTGCCACCAAACATGTATCCCACATTAGCCGAAGGGGTGGGAAAAATACTAGAGAGACTCCAGATGCCCTCCTCCCTCCAGGGAAGTAGGGGGAATCTGAGCCGATTGGAGCTTCCTAAACCCAAACCATACAGCATACTGCAGCATTCTTGGGGGAGTGACAACATATGGGACGGGAAACACCAAGCCCTCCTACTTTGAACAAAGAATCGGCCCTGGCGAAACCTGTATATCTATTAAAGCTATTGAGCCTACTAGGCTCTGACTTCCTGATGTGTCTTAATAGAAGTAATATCCTGTTGATTTTTGGGGAGATTGCAGCTCTGGCCCTTCTTACCTCGACCAATATTGATCGGGTTGGATTCCTAGACAGGAACCACCCAGAAACCACCATACTTCACTTCAACTGAATCCTGGTGAAGGACCTAGTACTTTCCAGAAGGCCTTGTCTACAAGCCCTTGGTTTTGATATCTCTGATGTAATTACCCAGGAAGGGGGGAGGGCTTGACAATCGGGGAGGGCTTTGAATCATGGTACATCCTTCTGGGGAGGGGTTCTGTTCAGTTGTGAATGCTTATACCAAAGCAGATGGAATTAATATCGATTGGCCAGCACTCACATCAACCTTTTTCCAGGAAAACAGTCCCATAGCCAGCATTTGTGTGACCCCCCTATTACAAGGGCTTTTTATCTCTGTATTAAATTGTGGAACTCAAGGGGAAGTCAACATTTGTTCACCAACCCTGCAGCTTTGGGTGCCCTAAAAGAGGCTAACTGTATTATTTTACAAGAGACTTGGCTGACTGTTGCCCCGGTGCTTGATGGTTTTGAGGTTTTTCTCAAGCAGCCAGGGCAAGAAAGGGAGGCAGAGCTTCTGGGGGACTCATAACAGCTGTGGATTCTTCTCTGGGTTTGAATGTCCTTGCTGTGGATGGCTTTCTGTTTGGGGCCATGGGGGTGTATTTGTCTTCTACTGATTTGTCTGTTAAGATCATCCTGATGAACATTTATTGGCACAGGGGGTAGCGAATCTTGACCATTTTCTTCAAGTGATTACGGAATGTATATCTTTATGGTTAATCTCAAACCCTGATGGTAGGGTCATTCTCGCCGGGATTTTTAATGCAAATTGTGTTCTTCAGAACTATGATAATGAGTTGGTTGAAATGTCTTCTGATATGTTCCCCTCAAACTTTAAATCACAAATGGGTAAAACCTTGTGCATGCCCCTTCAGACATTGGGGCTTTTTCATTTAAATGGGCTTGATTATGGAATGAAATTTAATATGCAGACTTGGTTTAGAGGTGACTGTGCTTCGACTCTGGATTATGTATTAGTGGACGATTATTTTTCAAATTGTTGTACCTCCTTTTCTGTGGCCCGGAACGACTGGAGTGACCATGGCATTCTAAAAGCAGAGTTCGACCTGCTACTGAACACCAGGGAATGCTCCAGGCTGTCTGATTTAAAACCAAATTCCTCAGGCATTGTGATCCCTTGGTCGAACTTAAACATTGAGATCTTGAATCGATATGTGGAATGCAAGTTGCTAGCAACCACGTTGGAGTTTGATGGATTTTTGGTGAAATGCTTACATCTGTGAAAAAGAACTGCAGGTTCAGATCAGTGAAACCCTTTAGTCACCCCAATATATTTAACAAATAGATAGCCAAAGAAAAGGCTACTATGAGGAGGGAGATTAGATTGTTGAAGTCTGCATCGCTGGACATGGTGATAAAACAGAATGCCATTGAAGAAAACAAGCAGAGACATATAAGCAAAACGGGCCCTTATGATGCAACAGGATGCTGAGGCTATGCACGGAGTTTGGTTTCTTCTAATGCAAGGTCCTTCTGGTCTGTGATCAATAATCAAGACCCGCTTATTAATATGGCCTTAATTAATGCGGTCCCAAAACAACAGTGGATAAACTATTTTAAAGATATGTAGGATATTCCTACTGGTAATATCTGTAATGAACCAACTCTCACTGTCAACATTTGATTATAGCTGGCCCGTAGATTTGGAGATAGAGGACATTTTCAACCTACTAACCAAATGAAAGCGGTCTAGAGCCCCAGGGCCAAATGGCCTTACTAATAATACATTTGAGGCCGACCCGTGTAATTGGGCGAATATTCTAATTCTGCATTTTGGGAGTATCCTCAACACCAGAATGTTACCAGACTCTTGGAGCACAGCTCATGTAGTTCCAATTTTCAAAAGGGGATGTACGGCTGAGCCTAAAAAGTACCGCCCTATATCATTAATTGATGCGGACTGCAAGATATTTAGCTCCCTCTTGCTGGCTCATCTAGAGAAATGGGCTATTAGCATTCACTGCCTGAACAAATTCCAGACCGGGTTTTGGAAGGGCCACTCAACAAATATAAATGGCCCTATATTGAAAGACTTGGCTTAGTTGGAGCCTGGCGGATGTATCTATGTGGATTCAATAGATTTATCTGCAGCCTTCGACTGAGTAGATTGGAACAGACTGTGGTCTAAATTGGCTAACTGGGGGTTGCCTTCTTTGATGGATAATGGACATGCCTGAGAATTCTGGGATCCAGATTAGACTCAATAATGAGGGAGACCTGTCAGAGAGAATTAGTACTTTTGTGGGCCTGAGATAGGGCTGTGTATTAGCACCATGGCTGTTCAATCACTATATGTCAGATGTATCTGAGCAGCTTGAGGAAACAGGCCTAATAACACAGAAAGTGGGTCAGTGTAAAATATCCTGGATGGCCTACCCGGATGATGTTCTTCTTTTTGATAAATCTAAGGTTGACCTCCAGTGATTACTGAACAATTTCTCAAACTATGCTAAAGAGAACCCTAGTAAAACAAAGATCCTGGAATTTACTAAAGGAGGGAAAAAAGGTTAGCCTTTCATGGTTAATTGGTAAAGAGGCGATAAAGACATGCTCAAGTTTTACTTATTTTGGCTTCCATTTCAGCGCACAACTGGGCCTAAAGAACAATCAGAAGATTATATGGCAAAAGGCAACAGTGCTTCAGAATCAAGCCATTAAGCTTGACTGTTTGTTTGTTTTATTATTTGTATTGCGCACCAGACGCGTGGGTTTCAGGGCGCATTGGATAAGACAACTTACAGCTTAGTTACACATCAAATACAAGCAAATGGATAGGAATTACTCAAGAAGGAAGAGATATACAGCCTGTAGATACAGATAGATAAATGAAGGAAAGAATAACATATACACATATATAGAGATACACAGAAGGCAGCCAAAAGTGTTGCTGGAAGGGTTCATAAATCATGGGCAAGTGGAGAGGGTTGCCAAGAGGACACCCTATCTGAATGTATTTACAGTGTAGAAGAGAGGGTCTAATTGCAGTATAATAGCAAAGGCTAACGGCATTACTTGTCAGAGTCTTTGAACCATCTTATGAGGTTCTGGCGGAAGTTTTGGTAAGATTGATCTGCTAACCGTAAATATGGGCGTTTCTCACTAAAACCCGTACTTGTATTTTACAAGGGCAAAGTTGTTCCCAAGCTTATCTATTGCCTTGTCCTTTATGGGAAGACCATTTTTAAAGCTTTGGACCTCATAGAACCACATTCTTGGCACTGAATACTAAGGGTTCCCAATGCGGTCCCATTGGCAGCTATTAGATTCGACTCTGGCTTAAGTTCTTTGAAAGCCAGAGTCGAATGGTGTATGTTAACATTATTTGCAAAGCTGTCTGCTCCATCCCCTGGTACGGCATATGAAGTCATGGGCCAGGCACTTAGGAGTGTTCCTGGTGCTTCCTTCTCGCCCTTTCTGGCTGATGTTTCGAAACATTGTGAAACACTCTTAGATGCTTTATCTCTGGATGTGGGAACTCTCTTGGCTAATTGACTTAAAAGTTAAGAGGACTCTCATGGACACTGACTGGATCTCTATGACCAAACTATTTCATTCATATCCATGTTATGTTATGTTACTTGGCATTTATATAACGCCTTAGGTATTATTGGTATGATCTCAAAGCGCTGGTATGTTGAACGCCCTTGGGAACCGCAGTTCAAGTGAGTAGAGAGAGAGAGAGAGAGTATTGTATAGTGCGTGGGTGCCCCAGATATGTGTGCAGCCAGTGTGATAGTTGCATGATAGCTGCTTCTTAGCGGTAGGTGTGGTGGTGAAGAAATCAATTGCATGTGTTCAATCTGGAAGGTGGACACCCAGACTGAGTTCTGGCTGCGTTAGGCCTGAGGAGACACATAAGCTATCAGAATGTGCTGAGCAAGCTGTGTTTAATTAGGATGATGAGTGGTTTGTGGGGTCATGTTAGTATGAGAACAGCTATACCGAATGTGTCATAGAATAGCTCTGATCTAGTTGAGTGATGGTGTATAGGAGAGAGTAAGCGTAGTAGTGTAATATGGTGGTTATCCGTAATGCACCGGTAACCAAGTACTACATCCGTACCATTTACTCTATCTGTTTTATTTACTCTATTTGTTACAGCTACTTCTTACGTTCCATCCACTTTATCAGTTTCATCTACTACAACCGTTACATCCCCTCCATCCCCTCCATCCCCATACTCCATCCACATACTCCATCATTCCCATCTGTTCGATCCACTTCGTCTGTTCTGTCCACTTCATCCGTTCCGTTTACTTCATCTGTTCCGTTCGCTCGGTCCGTTCGGTCCGTTCGGTCCATTCCGTCCATTCCATCCATTCCGTCCATTCCGTCCATTCCGTCCTTTCCGTCCTATCCACTCCATCCACTCCCCTCCATCCACTCCATCCACTCCATCCACTCCATCCACTCCATCCACTTCATCCACTCCTCCCCTACATCCTCTCCATCCCCTCCATCCACACTCCCATCCATCCACATGATTCACTCCATCTGTTCTATCCAAACACTCCAACCATCCCATCTGTTCCATCCACTTCATCCCTTCCGTCCACTTCATCCATTCCACTATGTTTACTTTGTTTCCATCTCGAGTCTCCAGGGACATATTGATGAGATTCTGATGGAATTTGCTCCCAACTACTGAGATTCAATTTAGGAGGAAGCTTATTTCTGCTCTTAATAGTGGATGCAGATTATGCAATGCTGCGGAGGAAAGTATCAAGCACCTGCTCCTTTATTGTAAAGTCCTATCTCAGTGAAGAATGATAACTATGGCAAAATTCCAGGGATCTGAATTTATGTTAGAGAACGAAACTATTTGGTGGATATGTCTAAATATCAAGAATAATTGGGAAGGTATTGCTATATTGGCCTTCATCAAGAGTTTGAACCTGAATTAGGTTTATATGTATGTGAAAATGACAGATGTAACTATTCTACTCTTTTAATGCTTTACTCCATTTCGGATGATATTTCACCTTTCCTTTAAAGAAAAAATCCTTTTTTACTGATTTTTTGTATGTGTAAAGTATTTTGTTTCTCTGCCTTATTTGTAAAGGTTTTTGTTAAACCATATACAATAAAAAAATAAAACAGATGGCAGGAGAACCCCAGCCAGTATCAACTCCAATCAAGTAAGGTTAAACATTGCTCAGTCTGAAACTGCTGTCAGCCTTTCATAATTAAGAGCAAATCATAAATAGGTAAAAGGGGTCTGTTAGGGAATACATATAAATAAATCAATACAACAACTAAGTCTCATAGGAGATTATTACAGAAAATAGCCTCCTCTCAATAATCTCAAAAAACCCTGATTGCACCACTCCGAGTCCGAAAAAGGGACCCTACAAAGCCCAACTGAAATCCCTCCCTACAGAAAATGAAGGATCTCGACAAACTCATGGAGCAAAGGCTACCACTGCCTTTCTGAATATCAGCCTAGAAGAGTTCCCAGGGGTGGACATGTCACCACTATGTGAGGGCGAGCTGGAAACCTCAGACAGAGAAAAGGCAGAGCTGGAGTGCATGTGCTTTGAGAAGAGGTAGAGGTGAACCATTATTCAACTCGTTTCTGGTAGGACCAACGTCTGGTGAGATGTGCTCCTCCCTCTGAGCTAAAATAAAAGGGACTCTTACAGCTTCCCTCTGTATATAACTCTATATAAACTAGCTTGCTTGGACTCAGAGGGAAGGGATGTGCACAGGAAACTGGCAGGCCACCAAAATCCATGTGCACCCACCTCCTCCTAGGCCGAAGCTTGCCATTCATGCACAAGGCAGGGTATCGACTGGGAAGAAGTAAGATGCATCCTCATTAAACACTGACTCTGAGAAACTGTTTGAGATTATGTATTTATTTATTGATATATTGTTGTTTTGTAAATTGTACTTTGTGGTAAGCTGCCTCAAATGGACCACATGGGGAGAAAGAAAGGAGATGGGGCTAGGCTGGGGAAAGGTATGTGTTTAAGATTCATAGCACAGCACCTGTATGTTCCTGGATACAAATCATACGGTTATGGGATAGCAGACAGTCTCTTTCAGAGAGGAGTCAGAGTAGGGTTCAGTTGACATATTCCTGATCATCTGCATAGATATTAATGCCGTCATTGGGTGATCTGTGTTCATTGTTAGGAAAGATTTCATATTGTAGGTAATTTTCCTTCCATGTGGCAACCCCCAAACTTTTTGCTGTTGTTTTACACCCTGATCTAGACTTTGCCAGAGAAGCGCAGCCTTCCGCCGCACTCCTCTGGGCTTTCGCTCCATTCTTACAGGAAAACTGACATGCCCTTAAAACAGTCAGTACCGGGAAACGTTGTTTTCCGTAGTTCTTTTCTCATGTTGCAGCTTTCGCCTAACATGGCACAAGAGTGCACCGTAACTTACATTACGGCGCTCTTGGGTCTCTAGTCATTCTACAGGCCCTAGAATCTCTCGATGGATTTATAACGAACTGTGCAAGTATGTCACGGACGGGACTGGTGGCAGCGATTGTTTCTTTGTGTTTTGAACTCCCTTTTGCCCTGTTAACCGCGCTTCTCGCGTTTGGCCAAAATGGGTGGCCTGGCTTCCAAAATGGCCATGCTACGAGGTTCTTTGTCCTGTCTGCTGACCGTCTTGCCCCTTCACCTTCCCCAGGTCAAGCCGACCCGGGGCCATCCTTATTTGGGCATGTACTTTCCCGCGAAACACAGATGCTTTCGCGGGCTTCTACAGGCCAGTTGTGAGCCTCCAGGATGTGGGCTGGGATGGATGGTCCCAATACACATCCTGGGTGCCAGAGAGTCTAGTGTGTCTTGAATGCCTGGGACCACCGTGGTCCGTAATAGGTCCACGTATGGTGTGAGTGTTTTGTGAACAGATCTCCCATTGGGTCCTCTCCGTTTTGGCACGAAGGGAACCCTGGATGAGAGGAGGCTGGAAACACCACTACCATGTCGATCTCCTGAGTTCTCATGAACGACGGATAAAGGAGCCAAGTATCCTGCAACTAAGAGGCGGAAGCGAGGAATCGCTGGTGACCCGCTGAAGGACTGCTCCTCTGCACTGCTGTCGCCTTGTGAGACCATTCTGCCTCAGATCGAACGAGAAGGCCTGTACTGGCACTTCGACCCTTAGGAATAGTGGGAACAACTATTCTCGGCATCATCATCTCCTGCATGTAAGCCTTCGGAAGCGTCCCTGGGCCATCCAGTGGACTGACCAGCCTACCCAGGAGCCTTGCTCTGTCACCGCCGTCAGGTTGTTGTTGTATCCCGAGTTCTTGGCACTCTCACACGATTCGTACACTTGGCATTCCCAGGTCTGAAGTGAGAAGTGTACATTGGGCTGAAATACACACGGCCGCTGCGTTGCCCTGCTGTGGTAACAATCTGTGCGGGTTCACTGCGTTTGGGACATCCTCAACTCTAACTTCTGCTGCCGCGGAATCTACATGATGTCAAGACATCCACTGCTCGTATCTGAACCTGCCAGCACTGAAACCGACGCGGAGAAGCCTGGGTCTGCCTGCATCGGGGAGCGGTGAGTAGCAACGCTAGGAACCGGTCACCCTCCTGCAGTAGCCCGTAGCTTTTCCTCGCTGTGTTAAACAGCACGCCTTACTCGCACTCGCGCTCTGCTTCGGCCCACAAGTGGAGGCCGCGCTTGAGTAGCGGACTTCTATTCGTCCTCCTTTGTTCACCCCTCTGAACTGCCTGATTTCCTTGAAGAGACTCCCCTTGGCCCGTTGGCACCAGCGTGTGCAGGTACTTTTGAGCACAAGGCTCCACTCTTCGTAGGGCTCGGACTTCCTTCTAGTTAGGTGTCCTCTGAAGGCGAACTGGGTCTAACAATTACTTGCACTGCCTGTGTTCCTCCCTATCTAGGTGGTCTGCATATTTCGTGCTTCTAACTCTTTAGACCCTTCGGTAATTGTATATATATTGTATTTTATTGTGATGTGTTGGTTTACTTGAGTTTTACCGTGATTCTTTACTATGATCAATGTTACAAAGGCCTTGTAATAAATGTGTCTATATTTTTAATATAACACCTGCTTGGAGTAATTTGTAAGTGTCCTTGCTTTGTGTGCTCATTGCGGGCTTTCAGTCACCCTCACCCCTCTTGAGACCTAGTCTTGACCGCCGCCATCGCTACCCTGATTGGCCTGGCTTGTCCAGAGGTTACCCGGTTCCAAGAAACTAGGCTGGCTGGGAGGGCTTTTTTGAACAAGAAGTACTTCACATTTTTCTTGAACCTGCTAATGGTGGGATAATGAGATAGTAAGAAGCCCCTACACAATTGATCTACTTTCACATTAAGAACCCACTGGGCATGAACTTCCATGAGTCTTAATCTAAAGCATATTTAGAGGGTTAGTTTGGATAATAATGCTATGCAAATCCTCCCTCAACCCCTATCTGCTATAGGTTATCATTGTCCTAGTGACCAGTTTAAACCGGCCAGAAGGTTTCAACTGCTGGCAGCAGAATACCTCTAGCACTTATAATATGTCTTTTAGATCTCACAGACACTATTGCCTTTCTGCCTTTAGACTAGGCCAAACTCTCTGAACTGAAAAGAGGGTCCAGAGAATGCCCCTCTTCACTCCCAGATTCATGACAGGATGAGGAGCCAGAAACACTTGCAGCTAATCATCTTATTTCAGACAAATCTCAAGTGCACCAATAATTGACAAATAGACAGAAAGGTATCCTCTCAGCCAGCTGTAGTAGACCGAATCTGGTATGTGCTTTCACGGGTATAGGGGAAGAAACAGAGATCATGGATGGAAATACTGTGATGGACAGTCTTGACTAAGCACCAAGAAACCATGATGCTGACGTTACTAGTGACACCCCGACATAGCTTTGTTCGTCATCAAGCACATTCGCACTCCTGCACCACACTACAGAGACTCACACTAGCATACACGAAAAACATGCTTGAACAGTTCTATAGCTAGAGTACAGATACATATACATACTGTCAAAGCTTTTATTACGTTTCTTGCCAAATGCAGTAACGCAGAAAGCAAGGCAAACAAGAGATCCCGAGCAAGCTTGCATATGCTTAACGTGAATAATACTATGGGAATCCAGGAGTATATATGGAGCCTGGTAGGGGCATGTCTGACTAATTTATATGTTACCTAGCACAGCATGAGTATGTAGAAATCTTATTATGAAGTTTAAGAAAAAGTACAGAAGGCTTCACACCACAGAGCCTCTGACAAGAAGAGCTGATTCAGGCTGGGCTAAGGGCAAAGCAGGCTCACAGCCAAGGTCAGAGATACACAGTGGCATCCAATCTTCACACGACATGGGGACCAGCTGCAGAGAAAGGGAGTAAATCCTCATAAATGGAGACGCAAGAGCTCGATTGTGTCGTCTATAAGCACATGATGCAGCCAAATGAAACAATGGACATTCACCCGTGGTGGGAAAGCAGAGCCAGTCCCAGCAAAGCCAAACAAAGGACGCAACAAGTGTTGCAAAGTCTGAATGCACTCTCATAGGCAAAGGTGGTACAATATAAGTTACAATACAGGCACATAGTCCGTCACATCACCTTTAAAAGGTGCACAGAGAGCTGAGAACCAAATCGAGTCCCAGGCCTGGGGAGATCAGCTCTAACCAATCACAACATAGAAAACCAGAGGTGGATGGCAAGGGGCAAGATCCAATGGTAAGCCCATTACTCTGCAACAATGTAATATATAGTTTCTTGGGGACGGGACAGTCCAGCCACCTGACATGCAAGGGGCATTAGAATAACCTCTATAGGGTTCCTCCATAGGTATTATTACTCTCGATAACCAATCCTCTGTGATGATATGTTTTTCAGGAAAGGGCCCAGGTGAGGACGTAACATTTGTACAAAACTGAAGCGCACACCATGGAGAGCTGAGAAGTACAGGAGAATCCGGATTGTCTTGTATGATCCCTGTTGGTTTTTGCAATAAAACACAGTTCTGACTTGCAGTTGGCAGAGTCCTCTGTTTATTCTGGGGAAGGGAGTTGTCGCCCTTGAGAATCAGGTTGACCCCCAGAAGACCTCTGGTAAACCTGGGAAATCTACCCCAATAGAAGTGACAGCTAGTCCAGTGTAGCTAACCATGCCAAATAACTGGTATCTGTTATACTCCAGGGATTGATAGGAGCCAAAGAAATTCATCTGAGAAGAGGGCCAGGTTAAGACACTGTAGAGCCTGACACATATTGGAAGAGGTTAGGACCAAGGTTTCAAAGCATTGCGAGCATGGGTGTTTTTGACTCAACAAGTGCCTCACCAATGGTCCCAATTGCAAATGTACTCAGGGAACAACAAAGAGACAGGCTGCCATATATCCTTGCACCTAGAGCCATTTGCATACATGAGACTCATATAGGTTCAGTAAGTTAAAAAGGGATCTCTGCACCTTATGCAAGCATTGTTTTGGTCGCCTACCTCCTCCCGCTCCTCTTTTTTCAATTAGATAGAGGTTCATCTGCCGGCTGATCCCATTTCCGCTAGCACTTTGCAAGGATTTTTTCCTATCTGGAGTTTGCTCTTAAACCTACCAATCCTTCTACTCCCGCACACCCAAACCCCCATTCCACCTGTACGCCTCTTCACAGTCCCCTGGATGCCCCAACAGCAACCCTGCTCACCCCTAGCCTTACTACAATTCTATATCTTCTCATGGAGATGCATGCCGTATGCCTACTGTATTTGTAGCTCTAAAGCATGTTCACTCCATGCATGAATCCGCTTGCCTGTTAAGAGGCCGGCATATTCTATTGGACCAATGCACCTTTAGCAGGTGACAACATCATTTCTCAATGTAACCGCCAAAGCATCTGGTAAAATAACATGGCCTAAATCAATCTTGCACTATGTTCAGATTAACTACCGCAGAAAATGGAGGGAACTTGCTGGGATTCAAATGAAGCCCATGCAGAACAAGCAGGCTGCAGAGCATATGAAAGAGAATGTGAGGGAATGAGAAGCAATGAGAAGATGGAGAATGAAAGAGAAAGTCAAGTGAAGGAAACTCTGGAGAGCGGTTAAGCAGGGTGATGCAAGCGGGAACTTTAAAGTGCGAGAATCCCCGGTGGAGCGGGAGCTCACCTGCACTGCTGGAGCAGGGCCTTCATTTTCGGAAATACCTGCTTGCCTCTGGTAAGCCCTGGCAATATTGCAGGCTTCCATCTGCACTCTCTATGAGCCCCGAAAGAGCAGTATCCATTTCTCCCACCTCCAGACGAAAATAAAAAAAAGAATAATAATATTAAATAACACGGAGACACCGTGTGTTTGACTCGTATCTGCAGCAATTTGCATTTCCTCCATTGCCAGACACGAGGAGGAGGAGAGGAAAAGATGGCCGACATGGTTTCTGCCTGGCATCCAGCACCCACGAGTATATAGGTGCCTGGACTGCATGCGGATTGGCTACCACAGCCATTTCAAGCCAATCCCACCTCGCCGGCAGGCGAGCGCTGGCTCACACCCCAAGGCACACACCAAAAGGCTCCTCCTGTCCCGAGCCCGTCGGAGCCGGGAGGGCTGGAGTGCTGCCCTACGGTATCACTGCGCTAGCCCCTCGCACCTTCCAGTCACACCTGAATGGACCATATCCGCTGTAGCTCCCGCGTGACTCTTACATATGGTAAGACATTGTCTATTCCCCTATGAAACTCTTAATAACTGAGCTGCTCATGGGCTTCCTCTGCGTTTAATTACTACATCCAAGACATTCAACATGCTTTTTCTGAGGTTCAATCAGACTCCCCCAAAGTGGCTAATGTACCTATAAAGATTTGCCATATGCAGATGACCTTGTTTTAATTTAAAAAACGCAAGTGGGTCTCCAAGGGTTATTAATAGCTTTCCAAGACTACATCCAACTGAATGAACTAAAAATGAATCATGAGAAAACACAGGTGGTTCTATATTCCCCGTTGAAAGCAGGTCGGAGGCATTTTATATGGTCGGTAAATAATGTGCAATTGCAAATAGCCACTACATATACTTATTGGGGTACATGTTTTGAAGGTTCATTAAACTCAAAAAGTCAGATCAACTGTGTTGAAAGGAAAATCAATACTGCAATATGTCAATCACATATTATAATGCACAGATATGGGAAATTCTCTGTTAAACCAGCGTGGTCATACTGGAAACAGAAGGCAGTACCAGCAATTCTGTATGGTTTAGAAACTTTTCCAATCATAGCTGATTTCCAATTTGATAAGTGGGAGGCCATATTTTGGAGGCAGATTTTACATCTGCCAAACTGTGTACCTCATACATGGATAAGATACAAATTGGGGTTGGTGTCCCTGTGTGCTCTATTCAATTGGAGATGCTGCTCATTGTTCCGGAAATGCTTAATTTCCACCAATGTGAACATCGTGTTGAGAGTGCTGGTCACTTATATGTTTACAACAAAACACTCTTTCATGGTTAAATGGATGCACCATGTGTGCAAAATGTTTGCGTACAATGATATTAGTATTGAGCTATTGGTTTCGAATCCAGATAAAGCAAAAGGAAAGCTTTATAATATGGACCGGATTCGCACATGTGATGTCTGTGTAAGCTACAAGGAGGGCAATGCTCGTAGGTTCCCACCCAAAAAAATGTGCATTTTGCCACTTTATTTAATCAGAGCACCATCACCACATTATAGACAATCAATATTACGTTTACACTTTAATTTGTGGCCTGTAAAGGACATTTTGGTGAAACGTTGAATGTTGGAAGTACATGCAAATGTGTGTCGGTTCTGCAATAATGCCGATATGCCAGAAACTCTGGAACATTTGATTATCCAATGTCTGGCATTGTGTCATCTAAGACAAATACATTATGACAAACATTGCAGATTTTTGGGTAACCTGCAAGTACCTGTTGGGCAATCATCTTGAGCAATGAACAACTAGGGCTTCAGCTTGCAACCATTATTTTTTTAGATAACCTTCAAATAAAGGCTCCATTAAATGATTCACTACATGCTATTCAGTAGTTGGCATCTATCACCATGTTCTTCTGGGCATTGAGTGGTAATTGAATACATTATGCTGTCGTCAACATGACAAAGGGCTACTGCTAGGAGTGAGAAGGTAGTGTGTAATGAAGAAGTTGATACTCACAACGCTATTTTGTTATAAGAGCCCCATGTGCAGTGAGATTTTATGATACTGTAATTTTATAAGATTATTTGCATTGTGATCAAATGTAAATGCTCTGTAAAAAGTATGTGTTTTGTGAAATCAGATTTTATGTTTTAATGAACTGTATATATGTTGTGCTGTAGTTACGCCATTGGGAGGCGATTTTTTGTATGATTTGTTCGTTTTATGTGTGTAAAACATAAATATTGAAAGGTTGATTCACTTCAACTAAAACAATAAAAAAAAGAAACTCTCAATAACACGTTAATTAACGCTTGCCTTGACTCACGACCATTGTACTTAGATTGGTCATTTATCGTTTGTACCCATTACATTGCCTGATGATTCTATGAAATGCTTACGACTCTACCACTTCAGCGTAGTAACGTTTCCTACCTAGCACTGCTTCTACCCCAAACTATCCAATAGTAGCATGTCTAACAATTTCTTCGAGCGTAGCGCCACAGCTGCTCTCCAACCACCACTGTCACAAGCGCTACCTTTAATTTGTACACAGATCTCGCCAAAGTCAGCACGCATTGAATCATATCATCAATTTGTCACATTACACATGCACAATCTGCACAAGGTCTCTTATGAGCGCACCACCCACCATGCTGAGTTGCCTGTAAACTGCAAAATAGTATTTCAGTACTAACCAAAATTCAAGTATATTCGCTAGCATGCCGACCCAACATATGTTCCTCAACGGTCATACTGCTTAAGTGATTGTTCTGCAAACATCGGTTTACCAGCCAAATGCCACGATCCCAAATGTATGACATACGCTATCTGTGCCGCGCATTCGCTAACTATTAATGTCATAGTGTGTCATTGTTATATACGACAATCTGCTCACGTGCGCTGCATCCATTGTATTACTGCCTATGATTATCAATCTACTGTATGTAAGCTGCACCATTCTATATATCATTCGATCTTTTAGAACAGCTTTAGCCAAAATGTTTCCTAGCATATAATGTGATCTCTAGGACTATACTAGGCATCCTCCAAGCTCAGTCCACAGCACTGAAAGTGCCTAATAGTATCTTGCTACAAGAACACGACTGCTTCACCCCTTGAGGCATGCTACTAGGGACCAGTATTGCACTGCATTTCCTGCCCATACTGCAATTCCCGCTTTAAGAGCCAACCAAAACCACCATTCACCCTTTATCCGCGAATACCGGCCAAATGCATACCAGGTCTTACAACCAAACAGTTGTAGCGCTAGGCGTATTGGCGACCCTACTAATGCTAATGAGTCCTGCCCATCAACAACCTTGTCAGCATCTCTACCCACTCACCCTGTCCAACACAATGGCCCCTAATACCACCAACACTACCCCATGCGACAGAGGATCCTACATCCAACTAGGTACAGGATTAGCACAATTACATTGCCCTAGATACCACCCCCTACCTTGCCCCACCCCAATCTTGCCAAACATACTAGCCTTTGCTACCGTACCTACCATGAACCCCATGGGACCCCTCACCACGCCTATACTAGGCACATCACGCCACTTCAGAATCTCATCCAGAACACACAGCTCCTGTGCACTCACTAAACCCACAGTAGGCTCTATGAGAAAAATAAGTCTTTCTTCCAGACCACACAATTTCCTCACCCGCCCTAATGCCTCCAACAACTCAGACAGACACCAAGCCATCAGCAACCACAAAACCACTAGAATTTGTATATCGACATCGCCGAAACTGAATCTTAAACAATACAAAACCCAGTGCAGCACTTCACCCTCCCCAACAACACCTATAGTTTTAAAACCTCCACCCGCCTCACGGATAACAACCTTAAAAGGAGCACTGCTCAATGTAAGATCACTAGGAGCACATGCCATTATCCTAGAATACAAATTGGACTTCCTAGCCCTGACGGAAACCTGGCTCCACGCAGCATCAGGCCCATTAATCCCCATCGCCATACCTCGAGACCACACATTACTAAGAGCTGACCGCCATGATACTACTGGCGGAGGAGTTTTTATCATTTCCAAAACCTCTCTTCAATTCAGAGAATGTAAAACAGAGACAATACCGGGGTACGAACTCCTAGCACTCAAATTAGCCACAGATCCCAAAACCACTATCAACTTCCTAATTGTATATAGATCCCCTAGCTCAGCCAGTAACCCAGACACTGAACTACCATTCCTCATTGCCCCCACTTAAAGCCCAACACCAAATTCATACCCCAAGGAGACATCAAATTAGGGTACAATGATATCTCTGACCATAAACTACCATGCCTGTCTTAAATCAGCTATAGATGAAATAGCTCCTCTTAGACCCAAACTCCCCAAGATAAAATGCAGCAGCTCAAGGTTCAATGACGACCTCATCAAACTTAGAAGGAAAAAAGGGCACTAGAACACCTCTTCAGGAAAAATCCTACCAGCGAATCCAAAAAAGAACTTCAACTAATTTCCATAGCCTAAAAATTGGAAGTATTTACCCAGAAAGCCGACTCACTGAACTCACGCATCACTAATGCCTCTTCAAACAGCAAAGAACTATTCTCCATTATCAGAGAATTAGAAACTCCTATCCCCCTCCTAGCCTCACTAAAGTGAACAAGGAATGGCGCACCACCATCCAGGATGCACTAGCCTCTAAGATAAACACACTTCAAAATAAAATAGCGATGAACAGAAAACATTGAACATCCGCTACAGAGCCAATTACGTTCGCTTCGACTTACACCACAACTAACATCCCAGAGGTCAATTTCCTGCCAGTGAACACAGACCTGGTGCTCAAAACAATTGCCTCTCTCAAACCTTCAAACTGTAAGGGAGACAGTTTACCCGCATAACTAGCTAAGGATTGCACCCCCATACTTGTGCCCATCATCACCAACTTCGTAAATGCCTCATTTAACACCAACACCATACCAGCCAACATCAAAGAAGCCTGGGTCACCCCAAAACTCAATAAACCATCATTAGACCCCACCACCCCCACCAATTACAGGCCAATCACCACAGTCCCCTTCCTACTCAAAATAATAGATAATATTTCATATACACAAGTCCAATCCCATCTCGAAAATAACCAGCTGCTAGGGGAAAGATAATCAGGCTTCCAACAAAGACACAGTACAGAGACAGCTCTACTAGATCTAAAAAACCAAATGGACGCTATCAGGGACTCAGGGAAACTGTGTATTCTACTTTTACTTGACTTATCCTCAGCCTTCGACTTAGTAGACCATAATAAACTCTGTCTGACTTTAGCGTAGAACTTCCAATTCTCAAAGGATGCTAGGGCCTGGATCAAATCATTTCTTGTAGACCACACATCGAGAGTAGTGATAGGAGATGTAGCAGCAGACCCAATAACAGTCCCACTGGGTGTCCCCCAAGGTTCCTGCATGTCCCCGACACTCTACAACGCATACACAAAATTACTATTTGCAGCATTAGATGCTATGGGAGTAAGATACACCAACTTCGCTGATGATACACAAATACTCATTCCCATCTCAGGCAACCTCGAGCAGTATACCATTGCTGTCAACAAAATGTACTCCATCATCCAGAACTGGATGGCGACTAACAGTCTCTGCCTTAACAGAGAAAAAACAGAGATTCTGATAGTAGGATCCCCAGATAGACTACGTAAACTTTCCCCTCAATATTCTGCCATAGTCATTGACGGCACCCCAATCAACATCTCGAACCAAGTCAAAACACTAGGGGTTTACTTGGATTCTAGCCTTAGCATGCGCAAACACATTAGCACACTCTCCTCATCTACACCATATACGGCCAAACTCATAGCCCTAACAAGACCATTCCTCACGCCCCAAAACTGCATCACGATTGCCAGAGCCCTCATCCTGGCCAAGATCAACTACTGCAACATTCTCCTTCCAGGGACCTCAACAAAAAAAACCAAACAAAATGCAACTCCTCCAGAACAAAGCACTCGGAGAAGCGTTAGACATTAAAAAGAGGGAGCATATATCACAATATAGGAGAGAGGCCCATTGGCTTCCCATTCAAGCTTTGATACTACATAAAACCCTCACCATAGCACATAAATGTGTATCTGGCTCTGCACCCAGCTACCTCAATCAATGCCTAACATGCAAAATCACAACCAGAACACTGAGATCTAATTCAGACATGCACCTATGCATCCCCCGTATCAAGTATGTAAGAACAGGTAACTCCAGCTTCCCAGTAGCAGCCCCCAGAATTTGGAACACACTACCGGCCAATATCTGTAATAAGCCCTCCCTCCAGAAATTAAAAAAGCCTCAAAAACTGGCTCTTTAACAAATTCTAAATAACTATGAGACCACCATTACAACATTCAACTGTGACTGTAAATACTTGACTGTAAAATTATAACATTGTACTACCTTGTAACTGATTAACTGTTGACTGCAATTACTAGACCTGCAAGTCGAAATCCTGCATCACCATGTAACAGTACATAACCCTGTATGTATGCCAAGCTGAGAACATGTAAAAACTATGTTTCTTAGTAATCTTGTAACCTACGCGTGACACCCCAGGGTTTGGGTGTATAACCAAATGCAAAAAAGAAATAAATAAAAATAAATAAAGATCCAGAGATGCGAGATGATGTCATCTTCCCGTAGGGTGCATTGTACATCACTACTGTGTACTCCTGGTGAAAGGAAAGATGGAAGGTGGAATATAAAGGGCTACAGTTAGAGGATAAGCAATTTTCTACTGTCTCATTGTAGACAAGATAGTCTTGTCTTTTTTTTTTTTTAATTATTTATTTTCAAGAATACCACAACATAGAAATAATATGTACACAAAATTACATCATAAAGTAATGACAACAAAGCCAACAAAACTATATACCGCTGAAAAACCCCCTCCCCCCCAGGAGTCACAAAACAATCAATGAACTGGTCTAATATAATAGCAGAAATTTACCCCAAATCTTGTTAAATAATGTAGTTTTCTTCTCTCTCCTGATATAACACTCTCTCCATATCCGCTAGAGAATGCATTTCTGAAATCCATTCCTCAATAGTAATAGGGTTAGACGTTTTCCAATGTCTCAAAATTAGTTTCTTCCCCACCATTGCCCCACGAAAGATCCATTTCTTCTGGGAAGTAGTCAGGTCGTCCAATAAATCCCCACAGCCTAGTACAATTGTCTTAAAATCCATATGAACCGTCTCCTCCAAAATCTTTTCACAGATCTGATCAAACTCGAACCACAAACCTCTCACCCTCGAACATCCCCACAACATATGCTCCAAGGTGCCCTCCTCATGTGAACACGCCCAACATTCCGAGCTGTCACTCATCCCTCTTTTCATCATTCTCTCAGGTGTCCAGTATGTTCTATTCAAAATCTGTATTTGACGCGACCTATCAGCAAGATTCATAGAACACAATTTCACATTCTCACAAATACTTGTCCAATCCTCCTCAGTAATATCCTCACCAATTCTCCGATTCCAATCCAATCTCAAAGCATCATTAGCCCGATAGTTCAACACAACCAGTCTATAGACATAACTAACCAGGCCACATCCACTCACTCCAGGTATCCATCCAAACATGTCTATGTTGATTCTCTTTTCCAAGACCACCTCCCCCACCGCCCTCCTGATCTTCCGATAGTCCGACAAACAAAAAGTAGGAATTTCAAACTTCCACCGAAATTCCCTAGCCGTCATCCAACGCAAACCATTGAACAAATCACTAATCCAATGCACCCCGGCTAGATACCAATCCTGCCAGAACAAAGTTTTCCCTTCAAGCGTAATACATGGATTCATCCAAATTGAAGCACTCGGATCTCTCAAAGCATTGAAACCCAGACACTCACACAAGGCCACCCAAGAGTTCCGTAAACTCCTAGTTAGTAGGCCTTCCACGCTTGTTCGCGATGGCTTACTGGTCAAAATGGCCCTAGGTGACAAAGGGCCGACATGGCTAGACTCTGCACACATCCAGTCCTCATGTTCCGATTTCAGAAAATCAAAAATATTCCGCGACATAAACGCCAGATGGTATGCCTTAAAATTAGGGACCCCCAGCCCACCCTTAGACAAAGATAGTCTTGTCTTGAATGTTCCTGGTGGTTGGAGGGGAAGGGATATGTGGACAGGCAGCTTGAATCGAGAATACATGGTCTCCAGACCTGGTTTTAATGGATTTGGGATTTGAAGAAGGAAAAAGTGGGGAAGAGGGTCCTGGAATTGGCGTATATAATGACATTTGAGATGAAGAAGAGATCCCGGGGAATGGAATGCCTGCTGGACAATGTGCAGGGACATAAGATGGATCTTCAGGGCGATCAGGAACCAATTGAGGAGGTGATGCCAGAGGAGATGTTATCAAGTTGTGAGGGTGGGCCCCAGCACTCTGGGCTTTTTGGGGACTTACTCATCTCTGCTCATAAGTCGCTTGGGGCCTCTTCTTGGAATCAATACAATCATGAATTTGTCTCAGATCGGGTCTGGTGTCGTCAGTTATGAAAAATCCAGCAGTGGGATTATCATTCCGTGTTGGTTTTTCAGTTCCCAAAATGAGGTTAAATTTGAGTCTTGTGGTATCGACCTCAATACCACGATCAGGGCATTTTGATACATCTAAGAAGGTGTGATGGTCAGTCAGAAACTATTGGGCTAACATTTATGGGGCTTTATTTACTGTGTGGAGTAAGCAAAGCTTTTTCCCCAAGCTGGAGTTCTACTCTTTGTGCTGACTCTCCTAAAGTATTCTCGTTAGGAGCCACTTACGTAGGTACCCTAAATGTTTTACTTTGAAGCTCGTCTATTTGTGCCTATTACCCCATCCACATATCTGTAGTACCTTGGATCTCTAATCCCAAACCATTCCCAACTATTGAGGTGCGGGTTATGCATCTTTGTTGGTGCTTTCTATCCAAGGTGACCTCTGTCTTTCATGTCTAGTAGGAAAAAGAAAGATTTAACAAGGAATAACAGCGAGAGAGGATTGTGAGGAATTCCCTCAAAGCCAAAAAAAGCCCTTGCAAAGGTTTCTTCTGTACGGATAGAAATACTGCCAGCACTGTAACACTGAAATAAAGACATATTCCAGGGTATCTAATTTCGTCAATCTCCATCCTTTCAACATTGGTATGGTCTATTTGTTAATTTGTGAATGGAAATAAATGGTCTGAAACATCTTACAGCTACTTGCTGGCTTTATTATGTTGGAGATGTTGCTGGACCATGAGAGCAGGTGGGTAGATTTTCCAAGTACAGGCCATGGAAGATTTACCATAATGGTGGCCACCTTCTAGGCTGAGGCTATGGATGATCCTTTGCAGATATTTACTAGGCAGCTACTTGGACTACTCATTCTGCTTTTGCCTCACTCTGCAAGCTGAAGGTGGGAGGAACTGCAGCAGTCAAATTGGGTTTCAAGGTGTGGTCATATTTGGTGCAGGCTTGATATGACCTTATCCTTTATTGGTTGGGAGTTTTTTATTACAAACAAGTGCATTTTAGTGATGATGGCTTGGATCAAATGGAAAGTAAACCAGTTTGGTATATCATACCATGGCTGTATTCATGGGAATGCGAGCGGGACGGATCCAACAAATGATAGGCAGCTAAATGAGTCAAAAGAAGGTATCAGAAATGAGTATGAAAGCATCAGGAAAACACTGGATGCGGCTACACTGACAAAGTAAAGGAGAAAAGAAAATGAAAATGCAGAGAAGGATAATAAGTGGAACCGGGTGAAGGTTGGCGGGCCCAAGCAGCAGGAGTGCGAAGAGGCGAGCAATGGGACATCAGCATGGCTGCAGCAACATGTCTCCCGAAGAAGTAATTCACAAGAAGGCGACACCAATCATCCAAAGCACTTAAAATGTATCTTTGTTACTGCAAGTATTCCATTCTCAGCTCAGACCTTAGACCTCTCCCTTCTTAATATAAGGACTCCCCCACTTGATCACCGGAAATTGGACATCAACAGACAATGGGTTGCAGAAGAGATGGTCCTTTGTAGAATATGAGGACAGGGGTCCTGCTTAAAGTGTTCTTCCTGTTTGGTTTCCAATTTGTCTGGGCATGAAGGTTTCTAGACTCGGATGTGGACAATCAATTCTCAAGAGATGTAGGAACTGGTTGATGAAGGATAATTCATGACGATGGCAATTACTGTTAAATATTCTAGGCATGTCTCTGTGTTCAAACCACCAAACCACAGAAATATTGTTTCCGATTGTGGACAAATGACAAAGTCAAGGCCTAGACGGCGGGTCTGAGGCACCCTAAGAAGCATGCAAACCAAGATATCCACAGACCTCATTCTGCATCTATAAATAACAAAATGAATTGTGGTAAACCGACTGGCATGACCTTCTTGCATAGTCTAAAGTGAATGGGGTGCACCAAGTAGCATAGCAAATATATGTTCATGTAAAGAACATTCTGCAATGGTCCCTTACCTTTTCAATTCTCATGCTTTCCACATTAAGCATTTGTGCATGCACAATATATAGTAGTTTGGGTGTACACTAAATATTAGCGGTTCAGACCAGCTGTGATTCTGTTGTTCATATATGGTCTTCCAAATGCTACTTGCTTATTGACTCTTCAATAATGTTCTTGGTGGTGACAGTAAAAGCAAGTTGTATTTTAAATAGCCCTACCCAATTGGGATTTGGGACTGCATGCAAGTTTCCACATGGGGTGCATAGAAAGTAATGCTTTGGGAACATATGTGTAAATTGACAAAAGCAGTTCTTTCTGTGTGCTCCACGTGGTAAATTTCCCACGTGAATTATAATTGTAATTGTTTATTTATAAAGCACTTATACACAGGTGAAGTGCTTCAAAGTGCTTCAAGGCGGGAAGGGAACAGGGGAATACAGAGACATTCTTCTGCCTTGAATTTTCCGAATTATTTTGCAAAAATAATTAGCAATTTGGCCTGACGGCCTTACTACAAGCGCAGGTGTAAGACAAAATGGAAGGACCGAAGGGGGAGGAGAGGGAGAAGAACATGCTGCTGTACCCGGCGAACGACGTTTCAAATAGCGCAGTACGTGACAGAGGGTAAGGTGATAAAGGGGGGGGTGAGAAGAAGGACATACAGAGACAAAAAAAAATAGTATGGCGGACCAGCCCACGTACATCCAAGTACATTCTAGATAACGTAAGTGCCAGACATGGAATGAAAGGGAGGGGTGAAGGGAACAAGTGTGCCCAGTCCAAGTGCCTGGGTTAAGTGCCCGGGGGTTACCATTCTCAAGGAATGAGTAAGGAAGTGCAAAAGTGGTGAGTGGAGTTCAGAGGCCTATGGGCTAATGCGAGGACTGGTGGGGGGGCCCCCGAGACATGTGTGGCTCTGAAGGTGCAGCAGGCAACCAGTTAGCAAACGGGACCGAGTTAGGGAAAGTGGGAGGAGGGCAGTAGGCAAGAATAGAGGGGGGTTTAGCAAGAGAGAGGGAGAGAGAAGCAGGAAGGGAAGAGGAAGGTATGGAGGAGTTTCCAGAACATAAGGTGATCAGGCTCCCCCTGCCCCAAAGAAATATATTTAAAAAGTGTTATGTTTTGTCATTATAACATTTTTGATATATGTGCATTTGTTATAAAATTATTCGTTATAAAGACATGTAACCATAGAGAGATTGGTAGCGGAGAGAAAAGACCACAGTTTCACCTGGGAAGGATGGTCAGAGAGAAAGGAGGCAAACCATGGCAGGGCCTGATCTGTGATCCCCAAGGTGTCACAGAGATGAGATATCAGGATGTTGTGGTTTACTGTGTTGAAAGCAGAGGATAGGTCAAGAAGAATGAGGACATAGGGAGAGTTAGAGTCAAGATTTGAGAACAGGTTTTCTCGTGTGTTAGGGAGAGCAGTTTCTGTGCCTCTGGATGCTCTGAAGCCAGACTGATGGTCATGGAGACAACCAACAGAGGGCAGAGGGGGGCAGAAGAGAGTGTTTGAGCAGAGGGGGCACAAGAGAGTGTTTGAGAGAAGTGGGGAAAACTCCAGCTCAGACAAGAGGGGCAGGGAGGCTGTTCCAAAGGGAAGCACCTGCATAGGAAAGAGATCTATCCTCTGATCTATGTTTCGAAAATCGGCCCACGTAAAGAGAGTTGGAGGAGGATGAGCAGAGAGCTCTAGAGAGAGCGTATTTAGAGAGAGAGTTGTAGATAGTGCAGGCCCCGGCTCCAGAAAGCCTTGTGGATTGTGCAGAGGGTCTTGAACTTGATTATTGAAGCCACGGGGAGCCAGTGGAGGGATTTCAGCACCAGAGATGCGGTCCCTGGGCTTGAGGCCAAGGCTAAGTCTTGCAGTTCTGTTCTGGATGAGTTGTAGAGGTTGGAGAGTGGAAGTAGGAAGATTGAGAAAGACACTGTTGCAATTGTCCAGTCTAGAAAGAACCAGGGCTCCGGAGATGGTAAGTCTCTTGGAGAAGGTGAGAAAAGGTTGAAGAATACCTCTGAGGAGGTGCGGCTGGTAGTGGGATTTTTTTAGAGCTATCCGCGATGTGAGAGGGGAAGGAGACAGTGGAGTTAAAGATGACCCCTAGACTTTTAGCCTCAATAGTTGGTGAGGGTAGAGGGCCAATGGAAGCCTGCTATAGTGACAGTGGGAAAGCGGGAGCAGGGGTCCAATGACGATGATCTCTGTCTTGCTGGCATCGAGGCAGAGATTGTTTGCAGTACGCCAGGACTGAATTGCGGCGAGAAGAAATGGAGATGAGGCACGCACTCTGATTCACAGTCAGATTTAACTGCTAAAGCAAGAGTTAGTCTTCTCCTCCAAATGTAGACAGTCAGGGATGAGCGAGGAGGAGGAGGAGGCAGAGTGTAGCCTGAAAGAGAGCTGTGGGTCATCCACATAACACTGAAAGTTGTAGGCGAAGGCAGAGATCATGCAGGCCAGAGGGGCCATGTAGACATTGAAGGACCAGAGGGATATGTTAGATCTCTGGGGGACACCAAAAGTAGAGAGAGCTATACAGTCTTTATAACGAACATTTTATATAGAATGAATATATAATGAAAAATATATAATGAAAAACATAATGAAAATATATGTGGGGGGTAAAGGGCTAAATCTTGTGGTGACATGGTTGGGGTGGGTTTTTAGGGGTAGGAAACAGGAGTTTGGGGTGGCCCCCAATAAAAAAGACAAAAAAAGGAAAAGAATAATTAGTTATGTTTTGTCGTTATAAAATTATTTGTTATAAAGACATGTAACCATAGAGAGGGTGGTAGCGGAGAGAAAATACCCCAGTTCAACCTGGGAAGGATGGTCAGAGAGAAAAGAGGCAAGCCATGGCAGGGCCTGATCTGTGATCCCCAGTGTGTCACGGAGATATCAGGATGTTGTGGTTTACTGTGTCGAAAACAGAGGACAGGTCAAGAAGAATGAGGACACAGGGGAAGTTAGAGTCTAGATTTGAGAGCAGGTTTTCATGTGTGTTCAGAAGAGCAGTTTCCGTGCCTCTGGATGCTCTGAAGCCAGACTGACGGTCATGGAGACAACCAACGGATTCTGTGTGGATTGTAAGTTGAGAGATAGCCAACTTCTCAAGGAGTTTTCCCAGGAAGGGAGTGATAGAGATCGATAGAGCCGGGAGTTTGCCGCAATGGAAGGGTCGGTGGAAGGTTTTTTGAGCAGAGGGGGAACAAGAGAGTGTTTGAGAGAAGTAGGGAAAACTCTGGTGGTGAAGAAGGGGTTACAGAGGTCTGTCAGGGCTGGAGCGAGAGTGTCAATGTTGCCCGTGATGGTTTTGGAAGGGCATGGGCCACCTGTTTGGTAGAGGCTTTCATAGACACGACTTGTCATTGAAACCTCCTCATTTGTGACCAAGGAGAGAAGGAGAAAGAGGGGGGGGAGATGGAGGCCGAAGGGAGCCCAAGAGATTTTGTTGCAAGAATGGGTGCATTTTCGAGAGAGGGCAGAATGTCCTGTGTTTTTGTGGTGAAGTGTGCAGACAGGGCCGGGCAAAGGACCTGGATGGGTGCATTTGAGGATGACGCTGCAGTAGGGTTGGCTAGTTCCATCCAGACTTTGAAAAGTTAGCCCGTGTTGTTAGATGCCACTGAGATGCGGACTAGAATATGGACTCTATTTTTGGATCTGATGAGGAGTCGGTATTGCCTTTGAAGAAGGCTGCATGCCAGTTTGTCAGAGGGTACACCTGAGGATCTGCAATTCCGTTCTGCTGCTCTGCACTTTCGTTTAAGGGCAGCCAGATCAGAGTCGGACCAGGAGTTGCACTTTTTGGCAGGCTTCAGTCAGACCCTCATGACAGAGGCAAGAATTTGAAAGTGTTGGAGATGGAAAGGTGAAAGTTAGTGAGGGTTGTGTCAGGGTGGGAGTCAGTCGCAGGAGTCGAAGGAGGAGAGTAGGTAGAGGCAAAGGCAGCCACTGAAACACTTTTCATGGGTCGAAAGATTCAGGGCAGGGTGTCTCAGTTCTAAAGGAGAAGAGAGCTTCAGGCGTGAAGAGAGAAGAGAGTGATCGGTCCAGGAGAAGGAGGTAGTGAGAGGGATAGAGAGAGGAATGTCTGAGGAGATGAGAGCATCCAAGGTATGGCCTGTGGTGTGTGTCAGACCAGAGGGGAGAATGGAGAGAAAGAGTTACATAGGTTGCAGAAAGGTCCTGAAGAGCCGATTTCCTTTTTTGAGAGACCAACAGGGGGGTTACAGGGAACAGACGTCCCCCCTGTAATCGGCGAGAATGCCTGAGAGATCGAGCTAGGAGGAGGTAGAGGATCGGAAGACGACAAGGATGTCAGTGGGTAGAGTGCAGGCAAGGGAGCCAGACAAGTTGTAGGCGGCAAGGCAGGGGTGAGAGAGGCCATGTGGTCAGGAGGCGGCCAGGGAGCCAGGGAGGTAGTGGAAGCAGATGGCAAGGGAGCCCATAAGGAGGAAGATGGAAAGTTGATAAGCTGATGGAGGAGCCTATCAAAGAGTATGATATTGGATTGGGGCCCTTGTACCAGTATGGTACCATTCCAATAGACATTTATGATGAATTGTATTTGTATTTGTATTTTGTTTATTTGTATAGTGCACCTGGCCCAAAGGCATCTGGGCGCATATCTTAACTTACAATTACACAGTACAGGGTAAAATAACAATGAGAGTACTAGGCATGAAATACAAAGCATGAAATACAACACATGAGTGGGTGGTCTACATACAACCAGGGTTACAAAAATTACATACAGGTAATATACAGTAACACAGTCACAATGCACGTCCGGCCACAGTAACATCAAAGTGCTGAGTCTTATGTAGCACGTTTGTCTTGAGCTGAGAGCCACAGTTTGGCTTTGCTCTTGAAAGATTGAAAGGAAGGTTCTGCTCTAAGAGGGTTGGGCAAGGTATTCCAAAGTTTGGTAGCTAGGACCGGGAAACTCACCCCGCCTGCTTTCTGAAGTTTGAACCTGGGGAGGGAGAGGCAATGGGCTTGGGCAGCTCTCTGCGGTCGGATAGAAGTGTGGGGTGTGAGTTGGTTGGCCAGGTACGTGGGACCCTGGAGGTGGAGGAGAGGGCAAGAAGGACCTCCCAGTGGGTGCTGCCATTTATGGCTGAGGAAGAGTAAGGAGAGAGCAGAGCAACCATGTGAAGAGTCCATAGGTCGGGTGAAGGGACAGCAAAGAGGATATCAGTGAGAATCTCTGGCAGAAGCACTGACATAGGTGTCCGCAATAAGCAGGTCTGGGTTGGAGCCCAGTGTATAATTCTTGAGTTTCTTCCTGCCAGACTTAGTGAGAGGTGACGGATAGGAGATAGAGAAGCAGTTCAAGAAGATATGAGAGATAGTAAGCGTCATAGGGAGGGCACAAAATATGGTCAACTTAAACCAGGCAAAGCAGTTGAGGTACGTAGTTGGAGGGGGGTAGGCAGGAGGCACACAGGAGAAATACAAACAGGACTGGGAGAGAACAACAGTGAGCACTCAAGGGTAAGGAGCAGAAACAGACAGAGCAGGGGGCAAAGGGAGTAGCTAGCAGGGCAATCACAAGAAAAACAGATTTAAGCACCTCAAATCGATTTTAAGCTACAGGCATACAAACAATGCAGGATGAAAACACACCTAAATTCGATTTTGAAACTAACAGTCACAGACAATGTAGGATGAAAAACACATGTTAATTCGATTTTGAAACTAATAGTCACAGACAATGCAGGAAGAAAACCCACCTAAATTCGATTTTAAGCTAACAGTCACAGAGAATGCAGGATGAAAACACACCTCCATTTGAATAATGTGACACAGGTATTGCAGCCCAGCAGTACAGAAGCGGGTGCGGTGGAGGTTATGGCATTAGGCATTAGGGAGTGAAAAAGCAGTATGAAATAAGGCGATGAAGAAGACTACTCCTAATTGGATACATTTCTTTTAAAAAGTATTTACAATTCTGCATGTTTTTACTGTTACCGCCTTAGTCATTATGAAGCCTATACAAAGGAAAAACAAGTAAAATGGCTTATACAATATTAGCAGCGGTAAAAAGGGGAAAGAATTTAGTTGAAAATTATTTTTTATAATTAAAATACTAAGCATGAAAACCCATGAGCTACAAAGTAATAAGAAATCAGAATGTTTAAGATTTCAATTCACTTTTATAGAGGGCTAATAATACTTAAATAAGAATCCCATAAATGATGGATGATTGTCCCAAAAAATGCCAGACAGCTAAATGATGGAAGATCTTATTTTGTGCATGGGAACAATGCACTAGATGTTGATCTACATTGCATAGGGTATACTGTTTCTAGTAGTCCGACCTTACAATTGAATTATAAGTGGACATCAACTACCAAAAAGAAAGGACTATAAGTGGAAGAGAGAAATCCATTTTTATTCAGCTTTCACCATCCATTAACAAACCATGCAATCCAATAATGATCACATATCACATTACATAAATAAAATTGTACAAAAGGATTTTAAAATATCTAAAACATCATAAAAACTCTTTAAAACTGCCTAATTAACCAAACGCAGCTTTGACAAATTAACCTGTATCCTTTAAAACATTAGTGTCATCGACACACAAAAGAAACTCTATTGCCTCTACTATGGTTCTAATATTATAATAAATTAAATGGCCCAGAGGCACAATCTTCTGATGTCAATCAGGTGGCTGGAAATCAACATAAAGCGTAGCAAATGTTCACTGGCCCCCGATCCACATGAACAGGGCCCAATGTTGTCTAGCGAACCCGCACGCCCCCTCAATGGAAAAACGCTCAGTCTCACCATTAAAATAATTCTCCTGTATTCCGGAGACCACAGCTTTAGGATAGTATTGTCAACCTGGGGCACACAGCGAGAGACCACCAGATATTTTAGTGAGCCTACTCTCATGCTATGCCTTATCATAATGTCCTGATCAAGATAAGTAAGTCCAACATATTTATTTTACCATTAATCACCTTCATAAAATATAAACCTCAGCCATTACACAGATATATACACTTTTTAAGCCACAGATATTTTACTTGCGGAAACTGGGACAACATTTCCCTCATTACATTTGAAATATTCGGGTTTTGTAGACTGCGGGTAAAACATTTTACGGAAAATTGCAGATATTTTCATTGCGCTAAAATACTAATACTGGGAACTCACAATTCTAAGTGCAGTTCTTCCACGGCGTGCTTCTCCCCACACAAGCATCCTCCTGAGGAAGCCGTTCTGTTTGCGATCTAAAACATTGAAGTCTGAATGAGTTGTAGAGGACTGCAGCATTAACTATGGCCTGCAGGACTTCAAGATATTTGTCTAACTGTCGGCCACCAAACTTGTGATAAAATCTCGCCAAACTCCCATTGCCCCATTCATAGCTTATTTTCTAGCATGGGCAATTGTGGTCCCCAACTACAATTTGTCACATTCAGGGTCCCCAAATAATTGAAAGTATCAGTGACCTCAATAAACATTTTCTTAATCCTCCAAACATGATTAGAGCTTTTTTGCCACAAATTAGATTTTTGTATTATGACAAGTTCAATTTCAGAACGTGTCTCTCACGGCATAGCCCAGGCTACAGCCTAGGTCCTTTGGTGTAAGATCCAACAATGTCGTATCATCAACATACAGAAGGGCTGGGTCGTTGCAACCATTTAGGAACGATGGGAAATATAGATCCCTGCGGGCCACAGGTTTTAAAATCTGCAAGGGAAATAATAAATAGCAGGGGGGCTAATGGGCATCCCTGCCTAACATCTGTTTTGGTACCAAACTCTGTGGGCAACCTGTCGTAACTGCGGCTATGAACAACGGATGAGGTTTTGGCATAAAGGCAGATAAGCAGCTGTAATAAACCCCATGGGACTCCTAGTTTAAGTAATTTACTCCAGAGAGTTGCCTGATCCAAAATATAAACAGCCTTAGCCCGGTCCAAAAATGCTGCATATACCGAACTTGCCTAATTCCCACATACTTCTCAAGCACTGTATTGAGAACAAAGCTATGGTCTACTGTCCCATAGCCCTTCCTGAATCCGGCCTGATAGACGAGCACTATACTAACAAAAAACGAGAAAAGCCTTGGCAAAGTCCTGCCATGAGAAAACGATCTGATGATGATGACTAAAGAACTTATACTTTGTATTGTAAAATCTTATTTTTTGATTAAACAATAAAAAAAAATTAAAAAAAGACAGGCACTATATTATTCAACTTAGCCCAGTAACTGCACAACCCTTTTTTGAAACAGGGATAATCAAACTCCTGGCCCTTGAAGTCGAATAAATTTGGACCTGGGCAATCACACTAAAAACACCCACCGAGATGGGATCCCACCAGCCTTGGAAACATTTGTATACATCTGCCCTTATGCCATTGGGGCCAGCGGCTTTGCCTCCTCTAGTAGTCACAGTGACGTGTAAAACCTCTTCTGGAGTAATACACACACCGGCTGAGGCAATCTAGCCGTCCACTGTGATTGAGACCCTTCTGCTGTTGCATCGAACAGAATCTGTAAGGCAGTGCCCCTGCCAGTGGTGAGATCTGGTCACATTCTTCTCTTTCCCTGAGCTCGAAACCCTGTGCAACAAGACCCCAGAACCCTTTTATATAATTTTCCCTAACCATCTTGTCCAATCGATCCCATTGGGACTCAATCTAAATCTTCTTTTCTTTTGGAAGTTTTTGTATGCCAATTTTAAATTGTGTAATTTACCTGAGATTATGTTTTTACGCCTTGCCACACAGAAAAGCTCCCATGTTGCCCTCCAACATTCTTGTCACACCAAGGAGCATATTGTCTCAGTTTTGCAGCAGGTTTAGTTGTCATACTTGCCACCTTACAATGCGCTCGAGAAATTAGACTTATCAGCTCCATCATATGCCACAATTACTAGGCCAGAAGAGATAGGCAGAGAGCCAATAGCTGATACCAATGCATTTACATCCTCCTTGCATAAGATTAAAGATATCTCATCTTTAGACACCTTTACAGAGCCAGAATGTTTGGGATGTACCACCTGCCATCTAGGGTTACATTTGTTAGAAGCCTTCACTTTCCAGGACAGGACAATAGGGTTGTGATCACTTTCTGGTCTAATAGGGACAGAGAAGTTACAAACATTCCTACCCATAGCAGACTCTTCTCCTTGTCACACTTTGAGATTGAAATCGCCCATAATGATAAGACTTTCATTGCGAGTAGAAATAACTAATTTTGCTAGCCAAGGAGGTTGGTGATAATCCATTTAGGGTGTAAGTACACAATGACAACTGTAGACTGGTCACTAGTTTCAAAAAATGGGCTCCTGGTTATGGACCTATTCTACCCAGGAGGGTTACTTTAAGACAAAAATTACAATTGAATAGGTACAAAGAAGAGTGCTCTAATGAAAACACACTGTTTCACCCCTTATTACCCTCTGCATTAAAGGAGAAAAAGAAAGAAACTCACTTTCTTTGTTGTTTGGAGAAAATAATAGTTTGTTTATCTATGCAGTTGAAAAAATCAACATAGAGTGAACAGTTCTCCAAACAGCATAACATCACACGGTTTAATGAAACCAACCGTACAGGCTTATAGGATATATTTACAAACACATGGGGTCACATAGTTTGACACAACAGTCGTGTAGGTAACGCAAACTCAATCAAAATACATAGTTTGTTATGGTGATTCATATACTTCAGTATAAAACAACACAATTAGACAAAGTAAGCAACAACAGAAAAAAAAAAAAAAAAAGGGGTTCGTGAATTGACAATTGGTAGTGGACAGTGACAATGCACTGTTGTTCGGGGTGCGTCTACACCAAGGTGTTTCGGCCGTTTAGGTGGACCAATTATGTCCCAGCATATGTACGGCCTTCATCAGGACGAAGTGCTGCACGGGGTGGAATAGGTGCTGCAGGGGAAAGGGAAAAACTCGTCAGGGGAGTGTGTTCGAGCGTGTATCATTTAAACAAAGGAATAAATCCAATACTGGGAGGCCCCAGCTTACCTGTGGATAATTATTTCCACTGGCACGAATTTCTAGTATTACGCCAGGCGTGGGAAGGATCTTAGTGTAATCCTATTAAAAAGCAAAGAAGGGCACTCAATAGTGATCTGGTGTCTTACAGATACTTAAATAACAAATGAGTTATAGGTCAACCAATCTTACCTCACTTGTGAGGATCTTGGAGTGGGATGGACTCTGATTTTAAATATGCGGTCCTCGCGCGGAAACCTGAACACCTAAATGAATAAGGGGCATATTAGTGGGGGTTCCACTCAGGGAACAAAATGCCTGACCTAATGGTGGTGTGTCTACAAAGATCTTACCTTTGTTCATGAATCACGAATAGCGGGCCAGTGGAGAGCGCTGTAGAAATGTGCTGACTCACTCCGGGGCTCGAAAGGGGCCTGGCGGCATAGCGTTAGTAACGCTGTTACTAGGAGCCTTTTCTATTTATACGGCGGCCATTTTGGATCGAGTGCGTCCGAAAATGACAGATAACTCAGCCATTAGGGCTCGGACTGGAAAAATACACTATTATCAGTCTTGGCCATGGTATGGCCAATCTAAAAACGTAATTTAGAATATAAATTTGAAAAATGATATCTATGTCGGCCATGTTGGATCGAGTGCGTCCGAAAAAGACAGATAACTCCACCATTAGGGTTCGGATTGGAAAAATACACTAATATCAGTCTTGGCCATGGTGTTGCCAATCTAAAAACGTAATTTGGAATGTAAATTTGAAAAATGATATCTATGTCGGCCATGTTGGATCGAGTGCGTCCGAAAAAGACAAATAACTCCACCATTCATGCTCGGATTGAAAAAATAAACATTTATCAGTCTCAGCCATGGTGTGGCCTGTCTAAAAAAGTAATTTAGAAGTGTAAAATTGAAAAATGGTTTCCATGGTAACCTCAGAAGCCTTGTTGAAGAACAGGGCGTATTAGTGAAACTAAAGGGAAATTAAAGTAAATTGGAACACTGAAAGCGCTCCTTGTGCTTGAAATGACTGGCAGGGTAGTGACATGACGTGATGTTGACATGCTTTTAGTAATGGAAAACAAATCCACATAGTAACATAGCACAATTTGTACACATGTTCGACAAGGGACAATTTGTATACAGGTTCGAGTGGCCCAGTCAACTCAGTGTTATGCATGCCATTCGACATTGTTGGAAATCTTTACAGCTGATAAACACTGATAGGCATCTTAATTCATTCATAGCCCTTTGGTAGAGATTTCATATTACATTTCTTGACCGCAGGTCATAGGCATTTTACAGGTGCATATACATAATGACGCTGCCAATGTTTGGGATCTACAGAAAAGATTTCCATTCTACCGCAATATTCAAACCTGCGTGCACAGTGTTTAGTTTGTGGACCCAACGCTGTTCTAATTGCGTCAGTGTTTTATTTAAGTCTCCCCCCCGCTTTGCAGGTGTTACTTTTTGTAGAATGAACCATCGTAGATCTGTATCTTTGTGGTTTTTGTTGGTAAAATGTTCTACTAGTGGCTTGTCGGCAACTTTGTTCCTAATACAGGACCGATGTTCCGATATTCGCATCTTGATGGCCCGTATGGTTTTGCCTACGTATATCAGGTTGCAAGGGCATTGTATCACGTAGATCACTCCCTTCGTGTTGCAGTTAGTGAAATCATTCATGGTCCATTTTACTCCGTGATGTTCAAAAGTTTTTTTCTGTAGAGTTAAAGGGCATGCTACACAGTGGCCACACTTGTGGTGGCCCACTAAGGGAGTCATATCCCATAATGTGGCTTGTATTGCTCGTGGTGGTTCTATGAACGTGTGAACCAATGCGTCTCTTAAGCTTCTGTTCTTTTTGAATGCAAAACATGGGACCTTGTCCAGTGTCCCCGGATGTTTGATCAAATGCCAATTCTTTTTTATGGTTTTCTGAAGCAATGGACTTAGTGGTCCAAAGGTTGTGACACATACCATCCTGTTCAACTCTTTCTTGGGTTTATTTTCCAGACAGATATCTCTTGGTGTGTTTTTGGCTCTTTTTCGGGCCTGACTGATGGCCTTTCGTGGGTAACCCCTGTTGATTAGTCTTTTTCCTAAATCCTCTGCATGCAGTTGAAATTTTTCCATGTCTGTGCAGTTCCTCCGTATTCTTAAAAACTGCCCGTAAGGTAGGTTATATTTTAAGCCCATAGGATGGTAGCTTTGAAAATGGAGAAGACTGTTACGATCAGTGGGTTTCCGAAAAAGTTCTGTCTTCAGCCGGTCGCCTGTTTTGTAGATATGTAGGTCTAAAAAGTCGATTTGGTGGTGATCCCATTGTATTGTGAACTTTATGTTGGGATTTCTTGAGTTTATCCAGAGATGAAAGTTCTGTAATTCCAGAGGGGTCCCTTTCCATATGATGATAATATCATCGATGAATCGTTTCCATAAGGAGATGTTTCCTAGGAAAGGGTTCTCTTCACAGAATACATTTTTGCTTTCGTAGTGTGACATATATAAATTAGCAATGTCAGGGGCAAAAGTGGCTCCCATACTGACACCCTTAATCTGTTTGTAGATCTGGTTTTGGAAAAGGAAGAAATTCTCCGACATCGCAAGTCTGGCACACTCCAAAATGAAATTCGTCGGGGCGGACTCAGTATCATTTCTAGTGTTCAGGCATTCTCGTATGGCTTCTAGACCATCAAGTTGGGGGATCGATGTGTATAAAGCCTCTACGTCCATTGTGGCGAGTAGACTGTCGGTGCTCAATGTGAGATCGTTTAGCAGATTGATAGTGCTCGTTGTATCCTTTAAATAGGAGGGCATCTTCAGAACGAAGGGTTTTAGAAAATGGTCTGTGTAAACAGATAGTGGTTCCAGAAGTGATTCACAGGCAGACACTATTGGTCTGCCAGGGGGTTTTTTAACATTCTTATGCATTTTGGGCAGAATGTAAAATGCCGGAACGCGTGGGTTTGTTTTATTTAAGAACCTCTTTTCTTCTTCGCATATCCAACCCTGCATTAGAGCATGCTGTGTCAGGCTGGCAATTTCTTCCTGAAGATCTTTTGTGGGATTATGATCCAGAGGTTGATAAGCAGCTCGATCGTCAAGGAGGCGTAGGCATTCGATGTTATAGTCAGCGGTATCCCAGACGACTATCCCTCCTCCCTTATCTGCTGGTTTTATTGTAATGGACTTATCGGTTTCCAAATTCCTCATGGCTATTCTTTCTTCTTTATTGAGATTGTCTTTGTAGTAGTTGTCCTTTCTGAAACCAGCCATTATAGTTTTAGTGACCACTTTCTCAAAAGTTATTATTTCTCCAGGGGTACATCCCTGGGGGGGGACAAAATCTGATTTTTCTCTTAGGCCAGTAGCGTTCTCTGCTATTTTTCCGGACTGTTCAGGCTGTGAATCCCTGGTCGAAGGTAGATATACTTCGAAGAAGTGTTTTAAGCGTATGTTCCTGAAAAATCTCCGTAATTCCAGCTCCAGTTCAAAAGGACGTGCTCTTTGTGAGGGGACAAAAGATAGACCTTTTCCAAGCAGAGTCAGTTCAGGAGCGGTCATGGACCTGGGTGATAGGACGAAGACTGGTATGCCATGTTCGATCCTTGGTTCTGGTACCATTGTCGCATTCGCATTCGCTGTCCAGATGGTGCTGGGTGTCTCCTGGGTCTTCCTCTCTGGCCCCCCCTGGGAAAAAAAGGTTGCGGTAGTTGTTGCCCTGAGGAGCCTGGTAAACTGGAGGAGCTTCCACTTCCACTCGATGAGGTACCTGCAAAATTCACTGACCTATTTCTGCGGTTATAGCCTTGATTCGCTTGTAGGTCTGTGTAGTAAGTTGGTTTTAAATAAGGATAGGTCCTCTCCTCTGCGTAGGTTGCCAGATCTTTTTTGAACTTGTTTACCTTTCTGTCCAAAGTCAAGTTTTTGAATTTGGCGATCTCAATCTCAAGCTTTTCAAGCTTGTCCTTTGCGTCCTGAATTGATTTATCATCAATGAACTTTTTTTCCAAAATTAACAATTCTGCGCCTTGCTTATCGCATTCTTCTTTTGCGGTATCAATGACCAGAATCAGCCAGTCGCGGCTACATTTATTTCCTACTCCACTGAAATCTTTAGTAAACTTTGGGTTGTCTGTAAAAACCCTGGGTATATTACGTACTTGTAGTCCTTCGGGTATTATACCTGCTCTTAAGTACTCGAGCATAAACTTTCCATGTAATTCTGTACGTATTATTCTTTTTTTCTTTTGATTCAATATCTCAAGCTGGTCTTCTGTCAGACCCCTAGTAATCTCACCCTCCTCGTTACGAAGCGTGGATGCGGGTCCCAGTAACTGTTTGAAGTAGTCATCGGTGTACGAGACTACGTTGACTTTATCCATAGAGAGGAATTGTTCAGAACGATGGTTTTGTCTTGATTGTGACTCTGCAATGAGTCAGTGAATTGCCCTCAGCCACGGGCTGTGCTAAATAGATTAAAAAAATGGGCTCCTGGTTATGGACCTATTCTACCCAGGAGGGTTACTTTAAGACAAAAATTACAATTGAATAGGTTGTTGCTTACTTTGTCTAATTGTGTTGTTTTATACTGAAGTATATGAATCACCATAACAAACTATGTATTTTGATTGAGTTTGCGTTACCTACACGACTGTTGTGTCAAACTATGCGACCCCATGTGTTTGTAAATATATCCTATAAGCCTGTACGGTTGGTTTCATTAAACCGTGTGATGTTATGCTGTTTGGAGAACTGTTCACTCTATGTTGATTTTTTCAACTGCATAGATAAACAAACTATTATTTTCTCCAAACAACAAAGAAAGTGAGTTTCTTTCTTTTTCTCCTTTAATGCAGAGGGTAATAAGGGGTGAAACAGTGTGTTTTCATTAGAGCACTCTTCTTTGTACCTATTCAATTGTAATTTTTGACTGGTCACTAGTGCCAGAGCTCAGGTGAAAATAAGTTACCATACCCTGGTCTTTAACATTCGTGACCAATTTTGTACACTTATTTAAAAAATGTTATAGGTAATTAATTATGCACCTATACATGTGTGTGTCTCAAGGTGCAACCAGGCAAGGGGGTTAGGGTGGAACGATCCTACTAGGCCTTGTACATTTGGATCGTGCAAGTGCAGGTTATTTATAACGCGCTTGGTTTCAAGCACAGATCCAGGATTCGAACCTGTGTTGCTCAGCGTGTTCTTGCTTCCAAGACCTGCGCGTTGCCAGAGAGCTATCCTCCCTGCAAATTGCCTTTTCAAACTAAAGTTTCACTGCCTTTAGTTGGGCAACCAGGGCCACAACGTAGGGCTGCAGAAGGAAGACCCAAAAATCAGAAAAACCTGCCCGCAAACGTTCATCATCTTTCAACCACGTCTCTTGTGGGCAGATCACATTGGACTAGGACTTCCAGTCCGGTTCACATAGCTTGTTGAGCACCCCTGCCACATTCCAACTTAGTAGCTTTGTGAAGCTGTCTTGCACTTCACCACCCTCATTATACCTTACTCTGTGGCTCGCATCACTCCGAGGCTCAAAGGCAATTGGGCGTTTGCGTCACATAGGCATACATCCTCGCTGATCCTTGCTTGGAAAAGCCAATGCCACCAGAGCAGAGCTGGCCAAGCGACTGCTCAAGCTCCGCCCTAGATAAATCTATAAACAGATGCTTTGACCATCTATGGCAGTGATCTGGGATTTCATCTCAGGGGCACTGCTGATTACGTCAGATGCCTCAAACGGTTTGACAGGTGTGTAGCATGTATCATGAAAATTAACCAGATTCTACCTAGCGTCCAGTAACACCTCACTACCATTAAGCAGCAAAGCATCTCTACAGTTTAGACTACATGCATGGAAATGCTGACTTGTAAAACAGAAGCGGACATTACAGCCTTTACAAAACATACAGTCTGATCAAATACGGACACTAGAAAATAGTTGACAAGAAATGTCACTAATCCAAGAACTTCAGATCGCGCTTTTATATGAGATGTTATTGCTGTGAGTGAGGCCCTTGAAACAACAGATCAAAAGTTCTCTCTAGCTCTCAAGAGGATCCATGGGTGCCATGTCGTTCTTAATGTCCTTTTGCGTTGTGGTTGGAGGAATCTCAGAACGCCCCCTGTTGGGACCCAACTGCAGCTTTTAAGTGCAACCAGGGCCACGATGTTGGATCTTAAATTGGGGACCATTTACGGCACCTGAACCCTCTTTACCAGTACGTAGGATGGAGATAGTTTTGGATGGAGAACCACAGCCTACTTTTGTACTATCATAGGAGACCTCAGCATAACTGGACCTGACCATGTCCCAAGTATCTTCCAAACTTTTTTCCATTGCCATATCCTTAGGAGACTTGGGGTGTACTCGATGATCTGGTACAACGACCATTATTTCTGAATGGCAATCAGAAACAGCAACAAACACGAATAGGCAAAGCCAACAGTTGTGGCTTTGGGAATGGGAAAGGCATTTCACAAGTACTGCCATTATGGTACTTTGTGCCCATAACATGATAACAGGTAAAACATGGTGCCTGTAGAGGGCATATGATACCTGTGTCTGACAAATGCCCATCTAATACCCATACAAAAACCAAAACTGCTGACTTTGTCAATGAGCGCTTTAACAGGACTTCAGTGCAAGGATACGCAAGGCAGAAGTTTCACTTGGTTCAGTCGGTTTAAATCCACCAGTGGCGCATTGATAGTTGCAATTAATCCATTACGTCTCTGAAGTAAACTCTGGATGGCAGGCACTTGCAACATAAAATATTATTTTACTGCTTGATAAAGCTAGCTTAAAGAGATCCCAAGTGGATGTTTTAAGGTGAGGAGGGGCAGGGTGGAAATGGTCAAAGTGATCAGCATGGTTATGGGCGGGTCAATGGGTGGACAAACACAACAACCGCATGCTAGGTATCCATTCTCACATCCCATCTACCTTCTAGCTGTTTTCCAATAGTTTCGGCTGATAAGTGGCACTTCAGCACCACCCAATAACCCAAACTAAAAAAATGTAAGTTAAAACTGATTACCCATTGTATTAGGAACATGCCCTTCGTGATTTTGGGCCAGGCTTAGCAAGCAGTTCACCTATTCTATTTGGATTCAGAATACAAAATGTGTTCAGAAAGGAAAAGACTGCTACGAAAGGCATGCTCTTTTTCGGCTCGGTGACTCTGACGCGGAAACATCCACATTTAATTCACTCCTTCCCCGCTGTGAAGGAACGACGAGCGTCTTTTATTTAGTTGCTACTCAATAGCAGGCGCGGAGATGTTGCGTGATAGCTGTGCTCCCCAGAGTACCTGCTCCAGGCGCGGTCATTGGGATGTGACCTGCAGTACGGGTCCCCTTATTAAACGGAGGGTACATGTGCTTCCCAGCGGTTGCCATGGCAACACTCTGATCGGGCACGCGCGCGACTGGAATTGTAAACACCTTGTTATAAACTGCGCACCGCTTGACTGTGGGGGCGGAGGAGGGCAAGCGGCTTTAATGAGCAGAGAGGGGGGGCTCCTATGAAGTCCAGCTACAAATCAGAAACGGACCACGAACGAATTACATTTTATTTGGTGAGCCTCGGCCTTCGTTGTCTTTCCAGAGGCTATTTGCTCCTGCCTTTTCTTGAAGTGTCCATCTGGGTCAAAGGCATATAGACGTTGTCCATATCTGCTACGTGAGGGGTGCGTTCACTACATGACACCAGGATATATACAGAGAGTCATTTGCATGCAATCAATCTAAAGTTCCCCGTTTCTATATGGCAGTGGAATGTAGGCGGTAAACACACTGTTGACAATCCCCTCCCCACTAACACAGGAATAAAGGGAAGCAGGGGTGGACTGGCCTATAGGGAACTCTGGAGATTGCCCTGTTGGCCTCTGCACCAGGGTCAAGTCCTAAAAATGGAAGTGGGGGGACTCATTAACATACACAATGGGATGTGAAATTAGCACACCAAGGTGAAATTTGCAAATGTCATTCAATTGGATTTGCATAAACATACAAATTGCACAGGATGAATGGCTTTTGATTTTTATAAAACCAAGACAGACACAAAAAAAAAACAATAGCCTTTTGTAAACAATAAAAGGTGTGCATGTTTTAAACTTTAGGAATCAATAGCAGTGTTTTCCCTGGAACATGCAGTCCTGAAATGTGACTGTTTTTTGTCATCAGGTTATATGGAACAGTGGTGAAGTGTGCAGCCTGTGAAATTGGCAACTGCAGTTTGAGTCATAAAATTAGCACATTCCGAAAAAGACACCAATCTTTTTCATTTTACACATGGCCTCTAAAATAAACTGGGGGACGGCGTCCACCCTCTAAAAAAAGTGGGTGGACTTCGTCCACCTGCGTGTACCATCCACTTGAGTCCGGTCCATGTGCCTCTTTTGTGTTGTAACGTATTTTATTTTCAAATTTTCTCACAGGAAAAAAGGTTGAGCTTGCTGAGAATGTGTGATATAATCCCACTTTGAACATTATTTCAAGGGCCTCGTTTGGTTCCCAGCCCAGCCCTGCCAGGATGGGGTATCAATAGTGGAGCAAGGGTTGCGTGAAAGAGATGCTGCTTGTAAACAAAGAAATGAAATAAAAACGTGATCGCTGTGGCCAGTTTGTTGTCCACCAGCCTCCTCAATGTGGCATTGTCAGATAGATGTCATAGTTACATAGATAGATGTTACATCACAGGCTGTCACGTCAACATTTTGCTTCTTCTCGGCTTCAATAGATGTCACTGCCTCACCAAATTTTGCCCCCAGAGATTGCCGGTTAGTATGTCACTCCCAATTGCTCCCCAAAATGACAGTTTTAGGGAGCGGGTTAAAGGACGTAATTTCACCAAAATGCCTGGGGTAGCGGAAGTGTCGTCACACGACCTTTGACCTCTGATTACATCACAAGAACTGATGTCATTTGACCCCACCCCAAAGTGACATTACGGGAACCTGTGGAGCATGACCTTTCATCCCTTGACAAAACAGGAAGTGGCATCACATAGTATTGTTCCTTAGTACACTATGAAACATATGGTTACAATATCACTGTAATGTGATATACATTTCATACAAGAATGGATCACCATATGTGTCGTTAATATCAGTGTGTATAGGCCCATATTACTAAATTACTGTGAATGCAAGCAGATGTCCAAGGCCAAATGATAATGATGTGTTTTTATATAGCACTTGCGCTAAAGCGCTTTATATATACAACAAAAATACATTAATATCATGGGACCTGCGTTGGTACTCATTTATCAACCTCAGAAAGATGAAAGGCTGAGTTGGCTTCGTGGGGATTCAAATCTGCAAACTACAGATCACACACACATCGTAGCAGCAAGCGCTCAATCCCCTGAGCTATCTTACCAGCTATAGCTAGCTTAACGGCTTTAGTAAAATGAGCTAGTCACAAAGCAAATTACACTCTGCAGTGGATACCATTAAACTGGTAAGTGAGATTTAACAGCAGGGCAGTTAATCGGCAGGTCTGGTGAAAAGTTGGCCAATTGGCAAGCCTGCAATCTACATTTCAGAGATTGTCAAAATACATACCATATGGAGGGTTCATAACTGTGTATTAAAGAATTTAGGGCAGCACAGGAAAAATAGCGCACTCACATAGCACCCTGTACTCTGGGCACTCGTTACCTCCTACATGCAAACAACATCCTGAACAGCATGCCGTGGAGATAGGAAAGATAGACACATTACAAGTATTAATTGTGGCACAATGAAATCAAGGGCCACTTTGTGTGCTATGGTCAAACATTTCTACACTGTATGACATGATATGATATGGCATTTGTAACGCGCCTATACACAAGTGTTTCAAGGCGCGACGAGGCAGGGGGGGAACAAGGGGAGACAGACAACGATCCTACTAGGCCAGGTGTCATTCAGATCGCGCAAGTGCAAGGATAGGAGGACTGGGAAAAGTGCAAGGGGAAGGGGAGAGGGGAAAGTGCAGTAAATGGTTAGTAGAATAGAAGATACATAATAGGGCCAGCTGGTGGCAAGTGCAAGGAAAGTGCAGTACATGGTTAAAGAATACAAGATAAATAATAGGGCCAGTATGTACGCAAGCGTTTAGGCACAAGGATTTTGTCAAGTGACTGAGGACACCGAGATGGAATGTCTTTTGATGATCATAACAGAGACATAATTGGTTGTAGAGGTGCATACTTGGTTAGTTAGAATAAAGGAATACTGATATGTATAGTATCACTCCGTAGTGCTCCCTGTTGGGATCTATGCTACTACACCCACATTGTAAAGGAAAAAGGGGGACGTATCGCAAAGAGCAACTCGCGATACAAACAGGGGCACAGACCGTAGCAACCAAATAGTTGCTTAAAAACTTTAGTTCAAACTCTTAATAATTTCAAATAAGACAATTCAAAAAAGCTTTTTTATATAAGGTTTCAAAATAAATCAAGACAAATAATGTACTGTGAACACTTGTCAATAATATTTCAACAATCTCAAAACACAAATTTCATATAAAAGAATCTCCACATTACGTTTGTCAAAAATATATCTGGGTTATACATTCAATTGTTGACAAGCTGTTTCATTCAAATGATATACACTGATATCAAGACAGAGAAATGCTGTTGTTGTTGTGTCTTCTGTCCTATACTACGCGTTTCGGGTTTACATTAACCCTTCTTCAGGTAATGATATCAGATAATTCTTTCTGTAAAATTAATAGGAGGTAATTATTAGAATATCAAATTGCTACGATTATTAGAAAAACAAGAAAAGGAAAAGAAAAAGAAACAAGACTAGGGGCTGTGATAACCAATCACTTAACTAACCTGTATTTAAGGTCAAAAATCTGGGTCGATATTCGCAAAAGGTTCACTCTGTGGGCTTCCTGAACCTAAAGATGACAGAAAATTACAACTTACTGTCAAGCTAAAAGGTGGATGTTAATAGTGAGTAAAATGGCGAACTTGAGTGGGACCAGGGGCGCAACTAAGCGCTGGGTCCCACTCTCAGATCGCTGGGCTGAAAAGAGATTTTTATTAGCTCACCTATCGGGGTAGTCGATATTACGTATAGAGATCGTAGGGCACTTCAACTGTTCCAAGGCCGCAACTTGAGAAGACATACAAGCGGCTGTAATAAATAAACAAGGTATTGTTATTTTAAATCTGTGCTGAAAGTGCATGATCTAGATAAACTCTTTAACTTTAGCTGTAAGGCATTACCTGGGGCCGAGTATGGTGTAACTTTCTTGTTTGAAGTGTTGCCGTTCCACGTCGTTAATTTCCACTTCCCATAAAGGATAAGACGGATAAGGTCACTAAACCGCCTTTAAAATGTACGTTCGTGGTGCTTCGCCTCGGTAACTGATGTCATATACAATGCGGCGGTACCGCCGCTGTAGAACTCTGTTAAGAAAGGGGAATACAATCGCACCCCCGTGTTAGTCTACATAAACTAGATTCACAACCTATCTCGCGGTTTTGTGTTAATCGTAGGAACGAAAAAGTTACCTCCTTCAATGAGTACGAGCCTCACACCGCATTTGCCTAACAGGAGTACAGCGAACTTCCCATTTCTCCTTCGGTTTCAGCGTAACTAGTGGCAATGTGTATGGGTAAATAGACTAGAATGTAAGGGCGGTTCAAAGTGGCGGCCATGTTGGAGGAAGAAGTAAAAAACGCCTATCCATGTGGTTATGTGAATGAGAGCTAACCCAACTGATATTATAAATTAGTGGTAACAGAGACAACAGCATTAAACAAATGCTATAACTGCAACTTGAGAAATGCAAAATACATAGTCTGAAATGGATGCTTATTCTACTCTAAATGATTTTTGGAGGTTTTTGCCTGCATTCTGAATTCGAGGCGTTTAAGAGCAGACTAAATCAGTGACTCACTCCTGAAGTGTGCCTGAATAAACCTTTAATGAGTCTAGCAATTATTGTATAGAATTCGAGAAAGACACATTATTTGTTAGTTCAGTTCTTTCTTATTTAAAGTCACTGCTCAAAGTGTTACACTTGTGGAACCCCCTATTTTTTACGAAGCCTGACCAAGAAAGTCAGCCACTCTAGAAACAAAGAGCCACATGGCACTGGCCACAGCCTAGGGGCTTCAATTTGTAAAAAAAATATATATTTTTTTTAAATAATATATACATATTTTTTTTGGGGGGTAGTAGCAAGGGAGACCACCGGGGCAGCCAGGGAGATCTCGGGGGTCAAAAGTGCAACCCCTGACAACCCCCAAATGACAACCCTGAGCAGGTTGGTGAGGAGGGAAGCAGACAGAAATCCGTAATTCTACTACAAGTAACTGAGTATGCACTGGTTATTAAATATCTTATCCATCAAAATATCTTTTTTAAACTCTCACCCTTTCATGTTCTGCCATACCATCCAATGCACAATGTCCTATGGACCCTGTTTCCAGTCCTCGGTAGACTTGGGGTTCTAGTTTGTTTTCTGACATCTATGGTAAAGTACCAGGGGCAGTATTACAGAAACATTGCACAGGTGCAAATGAAATTATCAGCCCAACTGCAAAAATATCCTTTCAATGCATTTTTCTAAAAGAGCATTGTTTGCCCTAGTCTTAGCCCTTAGCCATGGTGAGAAATGCATTGAAAGAATATGTCTTTTGAAGTAGGGCAATTTTTGCTGTAGTGCTATTTGGGCGTTTTTAAAGCCGCCACATTGCAAGGTTTGCAAAACGAAAGGTCAACACTGGAAACAGAGTTGGGCATTGGCAAAGTCAATAGTTTGGGCTTTTATTTTGGCATGGGAAAGGCCATTTTCCAGATAATGTCTTAGTAGCACTATCTGGCCATAAGGTGGCAACAACTGGCAAATGGTGTTATCATTATGATCATGTCTAGCAAATGCCTATCTAATGCCTATACAAATGTCAAACCAATTGGCTTTACCAATGCTTGTTATTAATGGGAATTCAGTAAAAGGAAAAGATGCAAGGACACGCATATTGATTATAACATCAAGTGCCTGAAGGCACACTTGGTTGAGAGATTTTAATTACAACAGGAGCTGGTTTGTGATTGCAAATACAGCATAACCTTCAGAAGACTGCTCAGAAATAAAACAAAAGTCTTCCCCTTGAAAGCATAGAGCTAGCAGCTAGTTCAAGGAGATCCTGGAGAAAGAGTGTTCTAGATGGGCAGTAGGTGTGAATGGTCATAGAGAATAGCATGGCCGTGGGTAGTCAATGGTTGGATAAACATCTAAACAATACCTACAGCAAGTGTGACCCCCTCACATCCAGTCTATCTCCAAGATTCACTTCCCATTCCAATTGTTGAAACTTAGAGGCAGCGCTTATGGCACCATCTCATTTCCAAAACTTAAAAACGTTTGGAGAATCATACCCGAACTCCTTTAACTCATTCTTTTTTTAATTATTATATTTTTTATTTGGTTGGCTGAATAATTCAACCTTTCAAATTTCATTACATATAACATAGAAAATTAGAAAAAAAAATGGCATCATTCATTGCATCATTATCACATATTAGCCTTTAAAAAAATGCAAAAAACACAAAAACAAAAAAAAAACATTTCATATTAAATCTAAAAGACAGAGAAAACAAATCACTTTATTTACTTAAAATCATTTTAACTAGCAAATATAATCCAACAGATACTTTATCTAGCTGATTGCACATACATCTCATTAGTTCCTTAAAAGTCACATTATGTCTAGTTTGACTCACTAAGTATCTCTGCGTTAACAAACTGAACAAGTGCAATATGTTTTGATATTTTTCAACTGGATAACAAAAAGCCCCATATTTCATCTCTAGTTCGAGGGCATAGAAATTGACGGAAGTTGTTAAGATACCTTTGACGGATAGTAGTCAAGGCAGGACACTCAACCACCAAATGACAGAGAGTTTCAATTTGCGTTTGATCATTGCAAAAACTACACATAATCTGATTCTTAGCAGTCATTCTTCTTCTCGCCAAAATTTGTTTTGTTACCATAACATTTGAGCTCTGACATAGTTTGAAGGACTTTTAACTAAATAGCTCTCCATGGTACGATGACTCTTATGTGCAATTACTGTGATGCTCGAATCTATATATTTTTCACATTGATCATAAGTGCTTATCCAGTCAAAGCGATATAACAAGACTTTTGCCTTAGTTGGATTCATTAACAGTAATTCAATTGAGATTCCTGCATCAAACATAGCATCGAGAACACAAGTGGACCATATTTTAGGAAACCTGAGTGTAGATGTTAAAACATGCTGCGCTAATATTCCCAAAATATTCAGGGACGATGAGCCTATAAGACAGTTCCTATATAGGCTACACATTTTCCAGATTACTTGACTATAGATATAGATTGCTCCTAATTGTCAGGAATAAGGGCCTGTGGTGCAGGAGGAAGCAGGTACGGCATATCTAAAAACTAAAATTCCCAGCAGGCATGGGGAAATGTGTAGTTCCTTGGGCCTGTCGGTACTCAGCTGCCGGCACTTTGCAATTAGGGATTGGGCTCTTAACGGCCGCCTGCCCGTGCTCATGTGCAGTTGATTAATGTTGGAGAGCATGGGCGGCGGCGGCGACGGTGGCAGGAGCGAAGCAGGAACGCTGAAGGTGTAAGCGAGCGGCGGGAAGGAGTCACGCCGGCTATGTCGCAAGGCATCTTTATATCCCGGGGTGCGGCGGTGCACGCTCCTTAATCTGCTCCAGAGCTACAGGTCCGGGTCAGCCGCAGTAGGCTCCCGGACCATCAGTTAAGTGTTTCTATGTTTGTTTGCTTGGCTGGGTTACGGCATTAACATGGAGTAAATCAGAAGCTTCAAGTATTTATGTCCGGACGTATAAGGAAAACGTCCGGACCAAAAGTTAAGTGAAGGCTCATAAATCATTGGTTTTGGGCAAGATAAACGCCAGTCTGGTTGCAGGCACATTGTTTACCTCACGTTCTAAGCACCAGGGAAATAACAACTCTTCTAATCCGCATTTCCAGTTATTAAGTTTTTCTATGTGCAGTGTATTATGTTAATCCATGTTTGTGAGGCATGTGTACGTCTCAATGTTCCCTGTTCACGATCAGTGTATTATGGCTTTAAGTCATTTCCAGTTATTAGCTTTTCCACATGGAGAAAAGCACCTTTCTATGTGCATCATGTTGTGTTAATCCATGTTTGCTCACGATTTGTGTAGGGTGGCGTGTTATGTGCTAACTAATTACTGAAGATAGAGTCAGGTCAGGTTGCAGGAGTATTAAGCTATCTAGTCAGGAATTGTAGGGGTCTTTTGTCATTTATGTCTTGTTGTCTTCCCTTCCTTTCCTTTATTTGTCCATCCCCTTTCCCTAACTCCTTCTTCCCCCCATTGGCTGCCACGTGGCTACCTGTAATTCGAACATCCAGGCGCCCGTGCCAACCACGGTGGGAGAGGTCGATCCATTCGGCTTCGGTGGTTCGGGAGAGGGGATTAAAATCCTCCTCCTTTAAGTTCAGTTGTGACACTAATTCATACCGTAATAATGGTAAAGGGGTACATTTCGGAAGGCCCAAAACTGATTTCCAAAACTTCGCTTCACATTGGTCTCAGTGATACCTCCTTTTAGGAAAAAGTGTGTTTGAGCCATATATAAGTATTGGAACAACTTTTTGTTGAAAGAAGGTCATTATGTGGGTTAGTGTAAGTTTGCCATATTTATACAGCAGTATTTTGGCTTGTGAGATTAGCGTTCAAATTTTTGTGTCTAATGTTGCTATTTGCATGGAGCCACTAAGCGTTCCAGTGAAGGGAATTCCCAAGTACTTATAGTGTGGGACAACTGATAGCTTTTTATTTTGTAAGGTCCATGCATAGCTAGCAATCCTCTTAGTCTGTTTCTTATGACAAATTACAACTTGAGTTTTGTCCACATTGATAGTTAGATTGTTATTGCATACATACTCGTTCAATTTATTCAAAAGATTCTGAAGTCCACAGGGCGTACGAGACATTAAAACTAGGTCGTCGGCATAAAGTGGCCAAATTATCTTTTGACTGCCCATCTTAGGTGCATCTGCAGTAATAGTCTCAAAACTTAGTCCTATGTCTAGCAGAAATAAATTGAACAGAGTAGATGCTAATATGCACCCTTGTTTTAACCCTTTCTCAGTAGAAATGATGGCAGATATTATTCTGTCAAGTGTAAGTCTGACCTGGATGGTAGTGTTGGTATGAAATGTTTTAATTAGAGTAAGGAGAGATGCAGGACATTGATAACGTTGTAGCTTTGCAAAAAACAACTGCCGATCTACCGAGTCAAATGCTATGCGAAAATCTACAAACGCCTTATATAACACTTGATTTTGATCTAAATATTTAGATTTAAGCAAATTAAGGGTAAACATATTTGGTGACGTACTCGAACCAGTAACAAACCCGGATTGAAAAGGATCTCTTTTTTTCCTGAATAGTCAATTTATTAAGTTCTTGTAATATAATACGACTAAAGATTTTCCCAGGGCCATCTAACAATGCTATGGTCCTGTAACTTTCTGTCTTACGGCAGTCGCCCTTTTTGTAAATTGGTACAATTATAGAATGCTTCCACGAAGCAGGTATAATTTGTGAATAATTAATATATTGGTAGATGTGAAACAGAATATCTGTCCAGATTTCTGGATTTTGCTTAAATACTTTGTTTGAAAGCCCATCTGGGCCTGGTGCTTTAGATTGACGTATTGTGTTGATGTAGTGTAGTATATCATCTCTCACTATATTTAAATAAAAAGGACTCTTTGATTAATTTCCTTGGTTCTCTATGGATGTAATCGGTTTCACTTTTATAAAATAATCTATCCATGGCAACTCAGACACACTGTGTACCTGTGACATTTGTGAAGTTGCTGTGGTCTCATTCATTGTTTTCCAAATTTGTGCAGTATTTTTGTCACAAATTAATGTTAGCATTTGTTCTCCATCTCTTTGAAAAAGATTCGCACAATGTGAATGAATCCAATTTTTGTAGGTTGTTTTACCTCTGGTTAGAGCCATTGATCTCATATTCGATGGTAGTTTAAGGGCTTCACACTTTTGCAAACGGAATTGCTATTTCTTGTTTTTAACCTTAATATCAAAAGCATGAGTCCTTCGTACATACTTCCTTGAATTGGATTTCTTTACAATACATTTTTGCATAAGATTGAAATACAGAATGTCAGACCGAGAATCACTATTTGTCAGAGTTAACAAAAGTCGAAGTCAGTCCATTTAACACAGTTCAGTCGAGTATTAACTATCAGAGTCCCGGTGTACAGCGATTTCAATTTGGATGGCTCCTGCCATGGAGTAAACCATTGGGTAGTAAGCAATTGAAGATCGCTATTTTCTACTGATTGTATACTAAAGAATGATATTTTAGAAAATAATGTAGAATCCATATAAATACAATCAATGGTTGCTTTAGACAAACCTCGTTTCCAGGTATAGCAAGGTGGATTGTCCTCTGGACAAGCTCCATTAAGCATATATAAGGCACGCAAATTCATCAAATGCTCCCATTGAAAGAGTTTACCTTTTTCCTATGGATAACCATTATCAAAATGATGCAAATTAAGGTCTCCCGCCAGAATAATAGGAGATAATTCGGGAACCATAGCAATATATTCAAACATATTAGAGACATCATGCAAACAATGTTGAATGATCAATTCCCTTGGAATTCCAATCTATGTTCATCAGAGCATACAGTACTGACTTATCAGAGACAATGGTGATTTGGGAATAAGAATTAGGGGCATAAGAATATATAATACTAAGGCCTGAACTGATTTTTAATACCGGTGAGCAGGTCAGACGTTGGACAGCCCTTGTCTCTTTTTATGGCCAGTGTAAAATGTAATGCATGATCATGCCAGATGGGAGGATCAATAAGCCAGGTCTCTTGTAATATTACTAGATCGAAAATTCTCGAGCTTAGATTCATTGTTGTTGAACAGAAGTCGGTGACTGCATGTCTTCCAAGACACCATTGTTAAGATCCTTTCCACATTCTCTTGCTCTAGTTAACTTCTGTTAATACAATTACAAGCACATTCCGAGCCAAAATAAACATTTCTGCTTGTTGTTTCAGCATTAGCAGACATTCAAGGAGCGGCTTCCATCCGTGAAGCACCTCCTTGCTGAATATCATCTACATGAGGAGAACCCACTAAAAGTAAGAAACCCATTTCAAATAACTGATCTTTAGCACTCCAGATGATGTTACGCACAACACGTGATTGTAGCCACAAACGCACAGTGCTCAAAGATATGTCATTGATAGACTCGACTTGATCAAGGTATGAGGTACTTATGTCCCCTAGTTTATCAATGTCAGAGAATAACTCTAATACACTGCGTTGGTTTAAAGTGTACCGACGAAAAGGGGCAGGACGGCATCCCAATACCAGTGCACTAGTGCGTTTATCACGAAAGGAGGGATCTACTTGTACTTTCGGAGCTTGTTTAGGTTTCGATACATCTGCAACTGTAGGTAGCTGTTGTTTTTCTTGGTTATCATCTCCATGACCTGCATAGTTATTTTCAGCTATCTTTAAAAGGACAGTTATGATTTACCAGCTCTTTTGGACTGTTACTGTTTTGTACTGCGGGAATAGAATCAACCCGCTCTCTTCCAAGTTGGTTATTTCTTACTAAAACATTAGACTCGATGAGACAAGCTTCAACTACAGGAAGAGTTGGAGGAGTATTACTTATCCTGGTTGGATTCAATAGGGGGGCTCCTATGTTAGGTACATTTGAAAACTTAACCACATATGCGTCAACCTCCTTACTGATTTCTTGCCGCCTGGTGATTTTACCAGTTGTTCATCTATTGGGGTATTAGTGTTACGCACTGAGGGACAAGTGGAGAGGGCACTAGATTGTTCTAATACGGATGGCATACTTTGATGCTTTCGGACAGCTTCCACCAAGTCATTCAGAGGGGCATATGGTGCAATTGCCTCATGGGTTCAATGCAACCCCAATTTGGCTTTGCAAGTTTAATTTAATGCCATATATTTCTTTGTGACGGCCATATAAGCTATTTGTAGATTTTTGGCTGGAACTTTCAAAGCTTTAATAAATTGTTTGGAGGCCACTGTAGTGGTGGTTTTAGTCGTTTTTACATTCTTTGATTTTTTATTTGTTTAAGGGAGTATAGCTCGAACCTTCTCTTCCCATTAGAAAAAATCGTACATGCTTTTTTCCTTGTGGTTAAGACTTGAGTATCTTTTGGTACAGCGTCAAGCATATCATTATTTACAATCTCATCTGTAATAATTGCGGTGAAATGTGGCAAAGATTATATCATCTCAGGTTCAGTTCTAAGTGTTGCTGCTGTTGAGATAATATTACCGGAGATTTACATTTGTCCAATACTGTTGGACACTTTGTTTAAGTAGTGGGCTGCTCAGAACAACAATCTCTGTTCCCAAAATAAACTTCATGTTTTGACGGCCAGGTTATAATTGAGGGTTTGGGAATTCATTTTGTCGTTTAATGTTTCAAACAATTTCACAATGGTAGACATAGGCCTCATTACACGGTAGGCGGTGGACCAAGGTGCTATTAGCATGCCGGTAAAATACCGGCACCGCCTTGGTGGAAAGGGGAATTACCGCCCTATTCCAAGGTTGGGGGGCGGTAATTCCCCCTTCCCCCATTGCCCTTCCCCATTCTTTATAGGGCTCTATAGGAATGGGGAAGGCGCTAATTACGGTGCCGCAAATTGCGGTACCATAATTAGCTCCCTGGTCCCTTTGCGGGAAAAAAGCAGGCGTTACATTCTCCAACCCGCAAAGGGACCTCGTAGTAAGGCGGTAAGGGATTACCGGTACCGGTAAAATACCAGTACCGGTAAACCCTTACCGCCTACCGTGTAATGAGGCCCATAGTCATATTCATAGCTTCTAAAGACAACCCCATTACTTTGAAAACACCCTCAGTGATGGGTTGACCCTCGTTCACTATAGTTCTTTGTGGCGTAGGGACAAGAAAGGAAGAGTGTGAATTGGATCTAGCGATATTAGCATGAGAAAACATGTTTGGTGAGAAGGATCATTTTTCCGATACAGCTCGGTCGGAATAATCCATCTGCATAGAGTCCAAATCAATAACAGCTATGTCTGCGGACAAGTTAGAGTCATGTCTACCACCGTTCTCGGGCAAAACTGCCATTGACGCACTCATCAAAACCACACTGTCTGAAAGAGACAGATTACATGATACAGATTGTATTGGAGCTTTCACTTTGTTAAGAGCGATGCTAGGAGTGCATGAAACCATGCCATGTAGTTCCAATGGATTAGCGGTTAAATCGTTACCTGGGGTCAAGTCAGGATAAAAGAAACATATCAGCAGCAGTAATGTGGAGTGACGCGACTTTGGCATAGAAAATGTTTTGCGATTTGAAACACTGTCAGAGTTTTCAATTTGTTTTCGCTTGCAGGCTTAATCCGTGCCTCGTTCAAGAAAAGGTGGAGGCATGTCCGTACGTAATGTGTACAAATTCTGTTTCATTTCTCACCCTTGCAATGATGATGTCAAGTAGCCTTCGATTAAAAAGAAATTATCACGGAATGGCTTTAGCACATGACAAAATAACTGACTCAAGAAGCCAGGTTAGAGAGCATCGGTATTAAATGTGCCAAAGTAAAATATACACCGGCAGAACCCCAATACGCCGCGGCGAAGCGGCAAAGCGGTGCTTCACCAGTACTTCTGCTTGGTGCTCGCACGCTGCTGCGAGCCAGGTCCCACTTTTCAATCGTCACAGGGAAGTAGGCAGGGCTATAATTCCAGGAATCTAAAGTAAGGTAAATATAAATCAATGAGTACACTGGGCATGTAAATAAATGTCCACAATGTCGAAATCAAAAGGAGTTGATGGTTATTAGTTAAAATACCAAAAGGATCCATTCAGAAAGTATACAGATGAAATGCAGCCAGTAAGGAGTCCGGTGCAAAGCGGTGCTTCACCGGTGCTTCCGCTTGGTGTGCGCTTATCTCACTATTGTGCTACTTTTTAAACTTGTGATTCCAGAGCTCTCAAGTTCAAGTTGCATTGTGTGAGTAGGCCGTTCAGTACTGTTTTTTCGATATAGAGTAAAAATCACTATTTTTTCTGAAAAAAAATCTGATTTAGAAAGACCACTCTGAAACCTCTCTGAGCGGTCTTTCTAAATCAAACTTTCATGCCTCTGCCGCTGATGAGTGCTTATGGGGCTGACATGCAGGGTGAGACTGCAAGACAAGACACGCCCAAATCAGGTGTGTGTGTTTGTGTGTATGTTGAGGGAGAATGTAGCATGGTCAGGGAGGAGGTTAAATTATGTGTATGGGTGTTTGAGTGGGGGTGCAGGACGAGCACTTGTGTCATGGTAAGGAGGGGCAGGTGAGTGAGTATGTGTGTGTGTGTCCGTTAGTGTGTGCGTGTATGTGTCTGTGATGAGAGGGGGTTTACGTGGATGTGTTTTGTCTGGAGTGGGCAATGGAGCAAATGGAGTTTCGGGGGATGACATTTTAAGGTGAGAGGGCGGGGAATTGTGTGAAGAGGAAGGTTGGAGAAGGGAGGGGTGAACGCCCCAAAAAAGTGATATATGACAAATATTGAGGGACGTACCAAATCGGCTGAAAGAAATCAGTCTTTTTGATGAGCAGCCTTCAATATTTGACAATATCAGTAGTAGAAGGGGCCCCCTTTTGCACAAGTAAAAATGTTGACAGGTGGTCACACCCCCTGCTTCCGGCCCCAGTCCCTCTCCCTTTTGATAGGCTTTGATATAAATGTAATATGAATTTTATATAAAAAGGATATAACAAGAATTTGATATCGAATTTTATATCACACATTTATTGGCCATAAAGTGTTTTCTAATTTATATCAGTTTTGATATAAAGTGAATATGATTTTTATATAAAATCTATATAAAGATGAGAGCAGCTGGGAACAGCTGGGAGTGGCGCTCGACGATGTTGATCGGTTGAGCACCGAGAGTGAAGTGAGCTCCAAAGACAGGGACTCTGAATCTAGGGTTTTGAAGAGTGACGCTGTGATGACATCATAGAAGGCTTCTGCGATAGGAAGCAGAAAATGATATGAAGCAATTTTGATATCTTTTTTTTTTTTAAACTCTTTTTTATTGACTTGACAGCTCAACAAAAAAAAACAGAGGATGCCACAGTGCACCAGCGCACTTTACAAACAGTACGAGCAATAAACAATACGCATTGCGTGAATATAGCACATCGATAACCAGCAATATACAGAGTATTAATAACATGCCCCGGAACAGGATGCTACCTAGGGGGAACCACCAGGGGAGGTAGAGGAGGAGGTGGAGGGTGAAGTCATGGCAGAGATATAGTTGCGGAACCTCGGCCAGATGTCCCTCGGCCTGGAGTGGGGATACTGCATAGCACTCCAGGACTGTTCAGTATCGTGAGCCCATGTGACCGATCTGAGCCATTGGGTATAGGTGGGCGCTCTAGGGCGGAGCCAACAGAGTAATATACAGCGGACTGCCAGTAGCATGCAGAGGCCTGCCAGTCTCCTGGCATCACGGGGCAACTGTGGAAGGTCATGGAATAGGCAGTGCAGTGGGGTGGGGGTTATTGGGTGTTCTAGGATGTCAGATAATGTAGAGCAAATGTCCAGCCAAAATTGGGATAAATGGGGGCATAGCCACAACATGTGTATATAAGAGGCCTGATCTGCGCCGCACCTAGGACAAGTGGGTGGGTTGGCAGGAAACATACGGTGGAGTCTCATGGGCGTATGATGGTACCTGTTTAGGACTTTAAACTGAATGAGTTTAAATTTAGTGTTGTAGGAAACCTCGTGAGTCCGAGCGCACATCCGTGCCCACCTCTCGTCAGTGATCTCGGTACCAAGGTCCTCCCCCATCTGCGTCTCAGCTCGGCAAAGTGGGGGGCCGCTCTGGTCTGCAATAAGGAGTAGAGCCTCGACACTTTACCCCTGAAGGAGAGATAGGAGCAGAGCTCCTCCACAATAGGTTCATCGGTGGGCAAGGCGGGGAAGTCTGGATAAGTGGACTTGAGATGTGCTCGAAGCGAAGAATACTGTAGCCACACCGAGGGTCGGCGCCTGAGTAGGGGGGGGGGAGGTCAGACCATTACATGAAGTTCCCCTGTTCCAAGACATCGCGTAAAGTCAGGAAGCCAGCAGAGGCCCAGCGGGCGACCACTGAGAGTGGGATGTGTGGAACATCGGGAAGGAAGTTCCACAAAGGCAGATCCCCATGGAACGGGCGGGGTGTGCCGACCACGGACCAGAGTTTAGTCAGCGCCAGGGACGTACAAGCCACCGGATTTGCCGAGTTTAACGCAGGGGGGATTGGCTGGAGGACCAGGGACCCGAACACTCGGTCACAGACAGCTAGCTTCTCAAGGCGAACATGGGGGAGGGATCAGTGGTGTTGAACCAGAATGCAGCGAACTGCGATTGGGCCACCACCCAGTATCTGGTAAAATCGGGTTCACTAAAGCCGCCCAACGCCTTAGGGGCAGATAGTGTAGTCAATTTGAGCCGGACGGCCCCAGAGTGCCAGAGGAAGGTGTTAAATATGGTGCGTAGTGTTTGGAAAAAGGTATCCCCTGGCCACAGGGGCACGTTGGTGAAACGATACAGTAATTGAGGTAATACAATCATTTTGAGTATGTCTATCCTGCCTGCTAGCGAGAGGGGAAGCCTAGTCCAGCTTGAAATTTTAGTCGCAAGGGTAGTTAAGTAGGCATGATAATTGTCGTCACGTAGCTGTGACGTGTGCCGGGAGACCACCACCCCTAGGTAGGTGAAGCTAGAGGAAGCCCAGGTGAACCCATGTAGATCCGGAGGGGGTTGTGTCGTGTCCGTGAGTGGGAATAATGTAGACTTGGAGCAATTGACCGTGAAACCGGATGTGTCCCCAAATCGAGCCACGTCTGCCAGTATAGGTAAGAGATTAACTTCAGGGGATCGAACAAACAGCAGGGTATCATCAGCATAAAGGGAGATTATGTCAGTCTGGCCAGATGTGCGCAGCCCTCTGTGCGAGTGTGACTGCCGAATCATGTCAGCGAAGGGTTCCATGGCAATAGCAAAAATGAGTGGGGAAAAGGGGCATCCCTGGCGTGTTCCTCTAAATATCTGAAAGGGGGAGGAGCATCTGTCTTCGGTACGAATCTTGGCCGACGGGGCGGTGTAAAGGAGCTTTATCCAGGAGCAGAAGTTGGGGCCGAATTTACATTTCTCGAGGACGCACCACAGGTATTTCCAAGAGACTGAATCAAATTCCTTTTGCATGTCTAATGTGGCCGCCACTGCGTGTGTGGCCGGGTCGATTCTGTTGAGTACATTAAAGAGTCGCCGTAACTTTAGGGAGGTGGATCTGCCAGGGATGAAGCCAGCTTGGTCTGGGTGAACAATGTGGGACATATACGGTCCCAAGCGGTTGGCAAGTAGTTTGGCAAATATTTTAATATCGCTATTAATCAACGAGAGGGGTCGGTAGGAGCTACACTGCGTTGGGGCTTTACCAGGTTTGAGAAGCACCGTAATCAATGCCTCACGGAGAGATGGTGGAAGTATGCCCATGTCGCACGACTCCTCCCACAAGGCCAGCAGGTGCGGCGCTAGTTGGGCTTTGTATAGTTTATAGAAATCCATTGGGAGCCCATCAGGGCCGGGAGCCTTCCCCGCCGCCAGCGACTCAATGGCCGCCACGATTTCCTCTAGGGTAAAGGGCCTCTCAAGGAAGGCACTAGTGTCGGCTGATAGGACTGATAACGGGAGGTTCTCTAAGTAGGAATTAATTTCAGAAATCTGGGAGGTGTCAACCTCCGAGTACAGGGAAGTGTAGAATGCGAGGAACTCGGAGTTGATATCTTGAGGGGAGGTGGCGAGTGTGCCATCTGGTCTAGCAATGGCCGGTATGTTGGGGGCACCAAGTTCACGATGCAGCAGCCTAGCCAGCATTCTGCCGGGGCGCTCACCCTTGCCGTATTTCCTAGCCAACCGAGGGGAGTCCAGGAACTTGACCTTGCGTTCAGCAAGGCCACGAAACCTGTCAAGCTCAGTGCCCAGACTCGCCAAGGCAGCCGGGGAGTGATCTACAGCATATTGGGATTCGTAAGCAGTTAAGGCTGATTCACTGGCGGCGATGGCAGCACGTATTCTCTTAAGGATGCCACTGCTCTTAGAGATGGCAACTCCTCTAGTGTGTGCCTTAAAGGCGTCCCATAGCATAGCATGCGTAGAGACAGAATGTAAGTTAATCTCGAAATATTCTTCAATAGAGGATTCAAGCTCGGAGGCAAAGACCTGGTCGAGAAGCACGTGAGGACTCATCCTCCACTGTCTTGTTTTGTTGGCGTCTGATCCCCAGTTTAACGAGATTGGTACTGGTGAGTGGTCCGACAGTGTCCTGGGGAGAATGGCCAAGCGAGTAACGCATCTAATCAGTAAGTCTGTGACCAGCCATCTATCTATTCTAGAGTGGGAATCGTGCACTGAGGAGTAGAAGGAGTAGGTACGGTCATCGGGATACATTAGGCGCCAAGCGTCCACCAGTGCCAAGCGGGGGAGCAAAGTCAAGATAGAGTAGGCCGCCCTAGACAGTTGACGAGGGCGAGACCCGGATCTATCCAATGTGACATCTAATATCGTATTGAAATCCCCACCCCATAAAATAGGAATCAGGGGGTAGCTCGCAAGTAAAGTGGCTAGGTGATAGTAGAAGTCGGGGTCGTCGACGTTGGGACCGTATATGTTCAGAATGATTATCTCCTGACGTTGTAAAATACCTGTGATGAGTACAAATCGTCCAAGTGGATCTATGTGAGATTGATGACAGGAGAATTTTAGACTACTATGTATTAGGATGAGGGTGCCTCGACTCTGAGTGGAATAATTAGTGTAGTACCTCTGGGGGCCCCATTGTCTGGCGAATCGTTCACATTGCTCTGAGCGAGCGTGGGTTTCCTGAAGGCAAAGGATCTTCACCCCGTGGCGTTCGGCGTGGAGCTGGATCTGCCGCATCTTCTTATAATTGCCTAGTCCCCTGACATTCCAGCTCTTAAAGGTCAGAGAAGTATCAGCCATATTCATATGAGTGGCAGTGGAATAAACAAAGGTGGATTCCAGGGTCGTGAATAGTGTGTACCTTAGGTGTATGCAGTCGGTTGACTGCGTATATGAGTTGCTTGGGTGCTGTGCCTGCGGGGCCTCCGGAGGCTGTCAAGACATTTTTAAACCAGAACGTTCCCTTCCAACCCCCCGCCCACATCCCTCCCCCAATCAGAGGGATGAAACCCGAACAAAACCAGAACAAACATAAACTTTTAGGCATCAGCGCCTAGGGGATTGTCAGCAGCCGGGCGATGGCAGCCGGACTGGGGAGACCGTAAGGAGGTTTACACTACGTAGTAGGCCAAGGTGGAGCATTTATAGTGTGCAGGTGACATCGGGGCAAAAACCATAGGTAAGGGCCCACGGGGAACTAGGATGGGGCCATGCGCCCCGACAAAACACCAAAAGAGTCAGGTATAGTTATGGTTAGAAAGGGGCCAGGGTGTCAGAATTTGATATGGAGATGGGTGGGCTGAGAAACCAGGGTAGCCTCGGGCCGTGAGTCCAAAACGAACCAGGCAGTACGGTCTATGATACAACAGTGTGGTAACGAAACATTGACTATATGGAAAGGAAAAGGGGCAACAGAAGCAGCCTGCGCGGTAGTAGGCTACGATGAACAGTGCCCATCGTAAGGGAGGGAGCGCCGCGGTGGTCCGATCCCGCAGCCTAGGTATACTAATAGGCGATGAAACATGCGAGTCATATTAACATTGCTTAGATCAGCCAGGTATGTGTTCATCTATAAACTTCGAAGCCTCTTCGGGGATGGTAAAGAAATACGTTTGGTTAGAGTGTTCAATCCTCAGTTTGGCGGGGAAAAGCATGGAGTACTTGACTTCTAAGTCTCGGAGCCTCTTCTTCACCGCAAGGAAGGTTTTATGCTCTTGTTGGACAGCCACCGAGTAATCCGGATATAAGTGTATTCTAGCCGCCCCCAGATGCAATTCCCCCTTGGCCCTGGCCGCCCGGAGCAGGGAATCACGATCGCGGAAGTTAAGGATTCTGGCTATGATGGGGCGAGGCGGGGCACCAGGCCTGGGCTTGGCGGATAAGGGTCGGTGGGCTCTCTCCACTGCAAATTGTGCTGAAAGCTTGGGGTTATCCAGCAGCGTCAGGAGGGTGCGTTCCACGTAATCCTCCATGGGCTCTCGGATGTTGTCCTCCGGTATTCCAACAATGCGGAGGTTATTCCTCCTGGAGCGGGATTCGAGGTCATCGTTTTTCTTTTCAACCATAGAGACCCGGCTGGTCAAGGCGGTTACAGCGGTGCGCAGGGAGGTCAGGTCGTCCTCTGTGGTGCCAACCCTCGTTTCGATCTCAGCGACCCTGCTGTCCGTCCTCTCAATGTGGGCCTTTATTGATGAGATGGTCCCATTCATATCGTCTAACTTAGTATGGAGTGTCGTGAAGCCCTCTCGCATGTACTCCAGCATTTTCTGCGAGTCGTCAGAGGTGGAGGTTGCAGTGGCCGTCGGCGATTCCTCCGGAGGGTCGGATGGTGGCCTGGAGGGGGTCTTAGTGAACATGTTTAGTGAGCTTTGCTTCCAATTAGAGCCGACTCCCTTAGTCATGGCGTAGAGCAGAGCTATAAGGTCAGAAGAGCTATTCATTGAGAGCAGGGAGAGCGAAGCCACGAGGAGTCCAGAGCAAGCGGTCCACCGTGGGGAGGGAGAGAGCCAGCAGACAATGTTCCTGTAGTGTAGATTGGGTGCTCCACTGCGAGGGGGGGAAGGCGAGGAGTCAGTGTTCCCGCGGCAGGTGGGAAGGCATTCAGCAGTGGTACAGGCAGGCAACCGATGCAGGTATGATGGACCCAGGAAGTACACAGAGACCACAGTATCACCGCGCTCGAACTGGCTCCCCACACAGCTCAGGCACGCCGTTGGGTATAGTAGATGTGAATGGTAGGAGCAGCATGAAGTCAGCCAGCAGGCACCAAGTTATGCTCCCCTTAGTTGCCGGGGGGAGACACAGGCAGGGCCGCACCGGGGGGCAGGAAACAGTCCAACCCCGGGCTGTGCGCGTGAGACCCAGAAGTGGTGGTATGGCACCAGGGGGGGGCCCGCCCGGAGCAGAGAGATGGTGGTTGGCGGGATCACGCCAATAGGGCCGCTACGTTGGTGCTGGGCGGCAAGGACTCCGGGAAGCCGAAGGTTTGCGGCACTGGTGATCGCAGGCTTGGCGCAGCACGCCAGTTCACATGGCAGGAGATAGGGGGGACGGCAGCGGCGCAGTGCGGTGTAGGCCCCAGGCCGCAGCGTGTGTACCCACAGATCCGGGGGGGTGAACAATTCCAGGAGAGGTATCACCAGCGTGGGGGGCACTGTGCCCAAAGCGCCGCCGCATAGAAGTATGGCGGCATGTGAGGAGTGCCTGTAGCGTGCAGAGTCGACGACCCGGGATCTCCGGGGCTAATAACACCCCCCCGTGCCCCCTGCCTTGCCGTGGGTAGAGTCCAGTGTTCCGTGGGGGGGGCGGCAGAGGGAGAGCAGGTAAGCAGGCTGAGGGGGAGATGTTCTGCGGCAATGCCCACGATCCCCGCCGTGTGAGAGCAGGAAGCGGGAGACTCCGGGGCCTCCAGGCACCAAGAAGTTAGCAGGCGGAGGTTACCGCGCCGCTCCGGCGGTGTGTAGTAGCTTGATCCAGAAGGTGCCAGGCGGGCCCACCAGTGGCGGTGGCGTGGTCCGCTCTAATGCCCCTCCTCCACGGCGGCCCGCAGCGCAGCGCTCCCCGGTGTCGGAGTGAGCCGCGGTCGGGTTATGCGCATGTGGCCCCAGTCCGGTGTACAGCAGGTAAGCAGCCAAGCAGGGTGAGAGAGGTCCCGGAGCGAAGTCTTCGTCACCTGCCGAGTGATTCCAGGGGGCAGGGGACTCCGGGATCCACAGGCCCCAACGAAGCCAGCGGGCGGAGGTGGTTAACAGTATCGGTGGATTCCTCGGCAGCGTACAGGGGCTTGGTCCGGGGGAATGCCGGGTGAATCCGCCAGTCGCAGCGGCTCGGCCCCCTCGGAAGGTTCTTGACGCCCCTCCCCCACAGCAGCCCGCAGCGCCGTGCCCTCTGGTGTCAGAGAGGGCTGCAGCCCCCGGAGCCGCAGCGCGGCTTGAGAAAGTCACCTGCAGCCGTGGGTAGAGCGGGGCCCACAGCACGGCCCCCGGGGGGAGCACGGGCCCAGAAGTCGGCAGAGCTGTAGTTAGGAGGTTCACACAGAAGCGCCATCAGTGCAGAGCAGATCAGTAGTATTTTAAAGGGACTTTTCCAAGTTTGTGCACTCCCCCAGTCCGGAGCTCTGCAATCAGGCAGCCATCTTGTTTCGGCGCAACAGCGCACCCCCGCAATTTTGATATCTTTTTAACATAAAAATGTATATACAAATTCAATTTCTTGATATAAAAATAATTAAAACATATTTTTGGACATAAGAATGTATATTAAAAATCATATTTTTATATGGCATTGTATATAAAAAATAATATAAAACATATTTTCTGATATAAACATCTGTATACAAAATAACAGAAACAATCAAGTTTTTCTATATAGAATGTTGTATTAAAATGTATATTATTTTGATATAAAATATTGTAAAAGTGATATAAAAACATGTTTGCATCAATTTTGATATAAAAAAGTATGTATTTATTTTTCCATTTATATAGTGTGCTAAACCCTTGGGCATCAAGGCGCTGTTACATAAAACAGTTACACAAGTGAGCAGTATTGAGGACCAAAAACATGGAATGAATTTAGGCATCCACTGACATTCTTTGTTGATATACCTCACAGAGGAAGGAACAATGTTAGTCAGAGTTAGGTGAACAGCATAGTGTTTAGCGCTTTCCTGAAGGTCCAGTAAGACTGTTCCGCCCGGAGAGTCTGCAGGAGTAGGTTTCCCTGGTTGGCGACGGATGAATAACTTTAGTGACAACTCAATTCTTATGGCTGAATTTGCCTTACAGACGATTAAACATCCCATTCAGCACATGGGAAGTGTGGAGGTAACTGAGTCTGGGAATGCAATCCGTTGGTCAGATTGGAACATGACACTCCTAACCAAGGAGCTTGACTGTGTCATAAAAGGCTTGCCACTGCAATGGAAGCTAAGGGTATTTAATTCCCAGGCATTCAATAATTTCAATGGGGAATTGATTGGTAGAGTCAGGAAGAACTCTAAATTTTTAACTAAGGGAAGGGACAAAACCTTGCATGTTTATAACACGGTCTTGGCTGATGCCAAGAGGAAATTATATTCTGATATTAGGTTGTTGATTAGGGACTGTAAGTGCACTATAGACCTCAAATCCAAATTGAATAAAGTAAAACAGAAATATAAAAACTTTTGTAAGTCCATCAAATCTTCCATGCGGCAGTTGGATGCAAAGCATATGCTCCACATTTTAATAAAGCATGACTCCGGCGCTTTTTGGGTCTTGATTAATAATCTAGAGCAGTCAATTGAGGCCTCAATGTTGAACGCTGTGTCTGAGACTCAATGGGTGGAGTTCTTTAGTGGGATTTATGAAGGTTGGCCACTGGATATCGTACTGGACCCCGCTGTCATGAAATGTTCTATGGAATCCTCATGGGCTGTTAGGATTCATTTTGAAGATATTCTGTTGTTAATTAAGAGGTGCAAGCTGCACGTGCCCCTGGCCCAAATGGCCTAACCAATTTGGCACTAAAATTAGATTTGAGAAATTGGTCTAAGGCTGTTCTTGTCCTCTTTGAAAGTATTGTTGTTTCTGATATTCTCCCTATTTCTTGCCGAACAGCTAATGTGGTCCCTATTTTTAAGCAAGGTCTAAAGTCTGAGCCAAAACATTATTGCCCTATTGCACTAATTGATGCAAATTACAAAATGTTCTCAGCATTTCTTCTAACACACGTGGAGGAATGGGCGAGGATGGCAGGACGTCTTTAGAACTTTTCAGCTTCCGTTGAGGGCATTCAACCAATCTCAATGGCTTATTGGTTAAGGCACTCTAAGTCTCAGCATGGAATAAGGCGAAGGGTAGCACCTTTGTGGCTTCCATCGACCTTTGATAATATTATTAGAAATAGACTATGGACTAAACTCACCCATTGGGTGATGCTGGGAGGTGTATTAAGACTTCTGATGGCCCTCTATGAGGACTCTTGGATTTTTGTAAGATTAAATAACAAAGGAGAGTTATTTGCACACATTAAAACCACAAGGGGCCTTCTGTAGGGTTGTAATCTAGCACCCTATGTATTCAATCTGTATGTATCAGACGTGCTAGATTATTTGACAAGGGCGGGACTGATTCCACCAATGATTGGCTCATTGACTGTTGAATGGTTAGCTTATGCTGATGATATTTTACTATTTGATAACTCCTGGACTGGGTTACAGCGTTTGCTGACCGAATTTTTCCGTGTTTGCTACAGAAAACAGGCTTACTGTTAACCCTGATAAAACAAAGAGTTTAACCATTGCACGGGGGGAAAAAAGAAAGGCAGGACAAGGTCTTTGGAAAATAAAGTAATTGGAACAGTGGATACCATGGTCCGCTTGGGGTTTCAAATTAGTGCACAGCCATGGCTAAGACATGTGAGAGAGTCCCTCTTAAGTAAGGAGAACGTTCTAGCTATCCAGGTTGGCATTTTACAAAGGTAAAATCATCCCAAAAAAATCATCCCAAAACTAACTTATGGCTTAGAATTGGTACAGTCTGTTATCTTTAAGGTTTTTGATAGTATCAAAGCAAAAATGTGGCATAAAATTCTGAGTTCACCTAACGCGATACCACTTGTAGCTATTAGATTTGAGCTGGGGTTGGTCTCAATGAAGGCACGGGTAGGGTGGAATGTTCTAGCTTTGTACACCAAATTGGTTGATCCAATTCCTGCAACATTTTATGTTCTACTGGGAAAACAGTTACTAGTTTTAAATTGTAAAATAAATGTTCTGTCTCAGATAGAGGATAGGGCGCTTCTTATCCTGAATAGCTTGGTGATGGATAGGGCGTTCTTGTTGACCAATCCACTGAGAGTGAAGAAAGCCCTTTTTGATTACAATTGGGTCTGCACTACAGACTCACTTCACTCATATCTATCGATGTATAATTTGGCTTTGACCCATAGAAGACGGGGTGCCCCAACTATGATTCTGAGGCAGTTTCCAAACAAATGTTACTGTAATATCATGCTGTGACTGAGATGGAATCTTCTATTGACTAAGGAGATTCTGGTAAGAAGAGGAAGGCTGCAAATTATGGATATCAATTGCAGATTCTGTCAGTCTGGACAGATGGAGACTGCCCGACACCTGGTATTGGAGTGTGTAGGTTTCTAAACAATGAGGGTGAGGTATTTTCTTAGCTCTATGAGTCAAGCTAGTAATTGGTGTGCGATAGATTGTGATTATATATGGAATAGATGTGTCAATATTAATTCCATTGGAGAGGGTCTTGCAGTGGCAGTATTTATTAAAGCCCTGAACTTGACAGATCATGTCTAACTGATTTCGGAAACCTGGTTGTAACGCTCACCTTGTATCCAGAGGGACGCCACCCGACTTGACTGGATCGCTTCCAATTCAGATTCACCTCCCCCAGGGACTCATTCTGCCGTGGATCTATTTGGGAAGACAGGAGTTCTGTTTTAGCCACAATCTCCTCCTCTCGGGGCCCACCTCCCAAGTGCCCCCCAGCCACCCCCTTAGAGTCTTCCTCACCTTGTATCTCGATAAGATGCACTCTCCGTCCTGCTTTTCTGTGCAGGAGCGCATTGTGGCTGTGTTCTGGAGGAGAGGAATTCACTGACGGGCCCATAGGTCAGCGCTCACCCTCTAGCACTTATAAGACAAGATAGCTGCACCATGTGAGGACAGGGGGTGCAGGATTCACTTACTCCAAAACGACTCAATAATGAGGACTCAGTATGTTGGCAAAGGGAAGTCAGTTTAATGACAAGTACATCAAACAGAGAAACAAATGGAAATCAGCAGCATTGCGATCACCTGTCTCGCTCCGACTTCCTCGAACTTCAGTCGAACAGTCATTGTTATAGGCAAAACTCATCATCACTGATGTCTAATTCTATAAAAAATCATCATGCCATATAATTGGTTAGGAAAGGTAACTTAGGTATAGGTGTTATATCTGTCTATGATAATAGGGCATGCGGATTGGATAACTCTTCTTGGGTGGGCATCTACACCCATCCCTCTACATCACTCGTGATAGACGTCACTACAACTACAGCGTCTCATTGGTTCTACTATCTATAGAACTTGGTCCATTGTGATTGGCCAGGTTACACCCCTATACATAAATGTCCACTTTAATTAGCAGCATGCAGAATGGACACCCCTGTGCCTGGTGTCCCACGTTTCACCCTGCCTCCCTTCCATCAATCAGTGTTTTAGGGCGATGTGTCAATTAGTTGGCTAAGGATGGCCTCGAAACTGTAGTCTCTTATCGGGAAAAGTTCGGGTCCTGGATGACATCAGGCGGTAGTACTTCTTCGCGCCTGGCTGGTCACGTGTTAGTTCACCATAAATCTGCTTCAGTTTCCAGCTTTTAGTGCATTTCATTCTGTTTCAGCCTTGCCACCTGCATGGGCCCCCCTTATCTTGACCTTCATGAGGCAGGCTGGTATGCTCTGAAGTTTGAGTCTTTTTAGCGGACGCTCTCCTCTCTTTCTCTGGTTGACCTCGATTTCCTAGGCATGAGCTGCTCTTTGTTGAGTTTCGATTCCGCTCCTTCTCTTGCCTTTGGCTGGGTTACGAAACTTGGCCTGTCAGGCCTCTGGCCATATGGGTACATTTCTGCTTTTACAAAATAGAGTCGCACTTGTATAATGTGCCTTATTGAGGTAGATATATGGTTGGCGCTTGCTGCTCTATCTTCTACTAAGCATTGCAAGCAGTATCGATTTCATAGTGTCTTGCATCTTGCATTTCAAGCCTATTTACACACGTTTTAACAGGTCGGTTGCTTACATCTTGTCTCGCAGCACCGTTTCCTTACGTTTTAACATTGTCTCTCCCCTGTGTCCGTTACATTTATTTTCGTAGTTACTCGCACTGGCGTGCTTGTCTTCGATAGCCGTTTTTGTTCATTCACGAGTCTGTTCAGGCCCTTGAGTCATTTCCACTGGCCTTCCATTAGGGCTCTTTGGGTCTCTTCATGGACCGTCTGTAGGTACTTTTCGTTTCGTATTAGCGGATGGTATGGCTGTCTGATAGTGTACCATGCTGCCCAGGGTTGTCTGGTTATGTGTGCTTCAACAGGTATGGATCTTCTGATGTATACTGGGCAGAGTCCCAGTGCAGCTCTTTGTTGGTTCATTTGCTCCTCATACGTCACATACCTTGGCGAGTACGCTCCTGGTACCTCGAAATGAGGGGAAGGGGTGCAGGCGAGGTCTGGGACCTCCTCTACAGCTGGACACCTTACAGCCAAGTTACTTCACTGGAGTGGGCCCGGGAGTCCAGTCCTGCTGCGACTCCGCTCTTGAGGTAAGTCTATAGTTCTTAAGGAATGTGTGTCTGTTATAGTTGTTGCCCTGTTAATCTCCTCCTTTTCTCGTAGGTGCAGAAGGGATGATGAAGACGTCGAGCTGATGGAGAGGGCTATGCTCGACAAGGTAAGTGAGTGCGCGAAGCGCGGCGCTATGAGCGTCTTTGGAATTTGGCTAACCTGTGCTGTTCTTCCCTTGCAGTTCGCCGAGAAGTTCCTGGAAGAAGTGCGATCAGATGGAAGTGGAACATAGAGTGGAAGATGTCCGGACCACTGTCGACTACCAGGAGAGCTTCGGTAGGTAAGCGCGAGTCTGAAAGGCGTTGGGATTGGAAGACGAACGCTTACTAAATTGTCCTCTTCTTTCTCACTCCCTAGGATGTTGCTTTCGGGTGAGGACAGGTCCCAGAGAAGACTCCAGAGCCACTGAAGAGCTGGATTGCTGAACAGGTAAGGAGGAATAATGGTTTTCTTCTTCTCTCCTCAGATGCAGGCCTGGAATGCTGCGAGCAGGTCTCGGTGAACGTCACGCTGCGAGTGCAGAACAATGCGAAGCGCGTGCTTCAACTCGGGCGTAGCTCAAATAGCCTACAGGTATCCCAGGTGCCTCCAGGGTGGACCACGCCCTAGATGGTAGACTGCATGGTTCAGTTCCGAACTGAACCTTGTGGGGGCAGCCATGTTGGTCCATCCCCCAATGGGATCTCCATCTGCCATATGAGCCTGGCGCCAAAGGTGCCAGGGCTGGCTCCAGACAGCCGAGAGGGGCATGACTGGTCCCTTGGGGCCTTGGAGGAACACTGTGGCGAGGCCCAGAGACCCCGAGTCCCAAAGTCAGGGGCTATGGCCGTGACACTGGGTTGATAACCTCAGGATGGCACTATCCATGTTTACCTTACTTCATATGTTGCACTGAGGAATGTTATTCGAAGTTTTTTTTAACATATTGTACCGGAAGGTAGCGTATTTGTGTTTCTTTGGGTGAATTTTGCTCAATGAATTTCAGAATGGCGATTTTTTAAATTATTTTTATGATAGTCTGTGTTTTTATCCTTGTATAACGTGTATTCTGTGAATAAGTGAATTACTCTGGGTGGTATTTTTTTTAAAAGGGTTTAGTGCCCAACTTGTATTTATTATCTCTGTTTTCTTTTTTCCCTTTCCCATTGGATTTTATGTGTTTTCATAGTATATGGCTTGTTGATTTCTGGTTTCTGTTTTTGTAAAGGTTTGTTGTAAACCATTTGCAAATAAATACATGAATAAATAAATAAATAAATAAATAAATAAGAAGCTGGCTCCTCCGGCTTTAGCCCATTTAAATTTAGGCTGAGTGATGCGGTGGGCGTACGCTGCTCTGGTCAGTCTGATAGAGGTTTGGTTTGGTGACGTTTTGGAATAAGTAGGGTGGGGCAACTTTTGGTGGACATATATGTGTGATAGAGAGAGTTTTGAAAATGATCCTCTAACGAATCGGAAGCCAGTGGGCAAGTTTTCTCCATGCAGTGATGTGATAGGATTTGGCGATGTTAAGCACAGCTCTAAGTGCTTTATTCTGATTAACCTGAATTTTCGAATATTGACATTGGTGGTGCCAGCGAAGAGGGCATTGCAGTAGTTGATCCTAGATCCTATGGTGGTTCAGGCTATAGTCATGCAACTGTCTGCGGAAGAGGAAAGGTATGAAGGCTTTGATTAGCTTGGTCATTTAGGCGGCAGGAGAAGACATAATAGAAACACTTATCAGTGGGCATCAAAGTTTCAAGTGGACCACCCCCTCAATATACCAAAACCCTAAAGCGATGATTACTGTTAGACCAATTAACAAACTCAGGAAAAAACAATAAGTCCTCAAGGACCATGATTTCTTTTTATTTTATATGTCCAATGTCTTTGTTAGCCACACAATCGATCGGTTTCTTCGTACGAGTCGGAACAGCGACAGGCATTGTTCCTCAAAAATGTGTTTCGGAAGGTTTCTGTGACGACTCCTTTAGTTCCTTCGTTGGTGATCTCCTGACCACGTGATGTATCTTGATTGAAGATAGCTTTGCCGGTCCCAGCCACTTACTTATGTTTCAGCGAAAGAGTGGCAAAGGACTAGCTCAACAGTCATTTCCCATGGGCACAGCCATGCTGTGCTGTAAGTCTATTGCCGTGGATGCAGATCATACCTTAAGACTCCAGGCACTGCGTGATCTGCAAACAGAGTTGTTGCTTCCTGATGGAAGTGGTGAAACTGAGGAAAGATTGCTCAAGGGTGCAGAAAGATCCGAAGGTGATTTCAAAGACAAAGCAGCTGTCTCCCCAGGCACCACGGGCTCAGGAAGTATCTCCGAAACACCCTTGATGTTGTTCAAGACAAATTCATCACCAAAAACAGAACAAGTGGTTTCCTTCTTTTCTTCTTCATCGATTGGCAAAGGAAAAGGTATTTTCTTGATGTGTGTCGATCCAGTGTCTCCTTCCTGCTACTCGTACAGCAGTCTGTGTGGCCAACGGGACCTGGGATGGTCCTCTTCAGCGTGGTGCGAGACTGGATGCTCTCTCCAATGACTTCGTGAGCACCCATTTACCTGGTCGAATTTGGTGACCTGGCCCATCATACTTAATTGTGGGGGGGCTTCTCGCACCTGTTGATAAATCAAATACAGGTTTTGAGTTAACTGGTCACAGTATTCAGTAAGAAGCAAATGCTCCACATATTTAAACGCTTGGGGTTTCGGCAAGTTCTAAATGTTAGCTGGCCTCCCCACCATGATTTCATTCATGGAGAGTCCAGTTCTAGTCTGTGGGGTCGTCCATATGGACAATAGCTCTAAAGGTAAAGCGTCTGGCCATTTCAAATTACTGCTGGCACAGACCCTGGCAATTTTGTTCTTCAAAATAGCATTATGGCGTTCTAAAAGTCCAGCACTCTGAGTGTGTCTAGCCGAATGGGACCGTAAATCAATCTGTAATCCCGCGCAAACTTGCAGAATAACAGCAGCGATAAAATGTGGACCATTATCCGACCAGATGAACCTCGGCAAACCAAACCTAGGGAAATATTCCTTAAGCATGGTTTTTCGCTGTTCTCATTGCTGTAGCATCTTTCACAGGGTAGGCTTCAACCCACTTGCTAAAGGCACAAATGACTACCAGGACATATGTGTAGTTATTCCAGCACTCCATCTAGATGAAGTCGAAATGAATCACTTCAAAAGGCCCAGGGGGGCCGAAACTACCCCTAGGTGTCGACATACCCTTCCCCGCATTATGCTGTAAGCAAACCATACAAATCTGGACAAAACGCTCAGCAGTTGTTGAGATGTTGACATTCACCCAGACAGATTCTAGTATTTTAAAGATTTTCCTAGCACATATGTGAGTGAGTGGGACCATGAGCGATTGTGATCATGGCAGTGACATATGCACCAGGTAGCATACATTTTCCCTTCGAACTGTCTACCCAACACCCTTCCTCATCCAAACTCGCTAAATCCTCAGCCCAGTGTCTAAGTTCTTTTGGAGTGGCATCAGCTTGAATATTCTTTATCAAATCAATCCCTTCATCTACTCTACATATATTTGTGGCTTCCTTTGTAACATATATTTCTAAATACAAATCAGTAGAGGTCCGTTTAGCTATCCTGTCAGCAAAAGCATTTCCTCTCCCTACATCATCTACTACCTTTTGATGTGTGGCGTACTTCATGATTGCTAATTGAGTAGGAAGCGCAAGTGCTGAGAGTAGCTGAACTATCAAGGTGCCATGTTGGATATATTTTTTTTTCCGTGTGAGTTCAAGAAACTTGTTCTGCCTATAGTCAACCCAAGTTGTGAACCACCACAAAGGCATACCGGTTATCTGTAAATATATTTACTCTAAGCCTTTGTGAAAGTTCAAGTCAGTGCAAAAATCTCTGCGGCCTGCGCAGAGTTATGTGAAATTCTCTTGGGTTCCACGATCATGCTTAATGTAGTGATAGCATAAGCATAAGCAGCAGTGGATGTACACAGCCAAAGCACATTCATCACATTCATGCACATACAACACAAAGGCCTCATCATAATTTGGTGTGTATTTGGGACAGACATGCTAGAAATGCTTTTTATTCAGGTGTCAATCTTCTTCCCTCCTTTGACAGGAGAGAGCCTAAATAGGCGACCTCCTGTCGACAATACTGAAGCTTTTTTAATGAAGCTTTATGCCCATGTTCTGCTAAATGAATAAGCAATAACACAGTACCCTCTTTGCAAGCACTTTCTATGTCTGCAACTAAGAGAAGGTCGTCAATGTACTGCAACAATGTACAAGCGGAAGGCAACTCAAGTGTATGGGTCTGCACTTTCAAAACCCTACTATAAATGCTCGGACTCTCCGTGTACTCTTGTGGTGCACGGGTGAATGTAAACGCCCTAGGGTGAACGCGAACAAATATCTACTATCCACATGTATGGGAATGCACCACACTAAAATGAGTATCAGAAGCTGGAATCATTGTCAATATCGTTGTTACATCAGGCACAATTGGGAATTGTGGAGCAACAATATTATTGATAGTGCACAAATCGTTAATGAAAACGGAATGGAATCGCATTATCCCCTTTCTTATACACCGGTAAAAATCGGGCTATTACACAACCTTCCTGCAATTTCTTCGATTACTCCACGATGTACAAAATAGGAAACTATACACTTCAAAGCATGCTCACCATCAACTGAAATCTTATATTGTGGAATTCGTGGCAACTTAACTCGTGGTTTCAAAACAATGTTAACAGGCTCAATTTGTAAAATACCAACATCATTGTCGTCAACCGCCCATAGACATGCCAGAACTTCACTAATTTCTGGCGGCAAAGGTCTAGTCAGAAACTGTGAGGCAGAAAATTGCTGAGGTGAAATCGACAAACACACTCCATCCGAAGAACAATGAATTACCGCATTTAATTCCTTCAACAGATTCAACCCCAACAAATTCTTTCCACAGTTCGTTGTAAAAAAGAAATGGACAGTAATCCGTAAATGGCCCCAGTGAAATCAGTACTGGCAGAGAAATCGGACTAACCACTGGTGTATCAGAAAACCCTACAGAAACGTTATTCTGCCTTGAAATTGGAATGTCTACAACCCGTAAATGATCAATGGAACACTTCTGTGCTCCTGTGTCTATTAAAAATAGATGCTTCCTATTCCCTACCTCCACATCAACGTAGGGACCTCTCTGATTAACAGGAATAGGCATCGGTTCCAGAATCTGCTTCGGGCTGTCCTAACAAAACAATATATTGCCGAAGACAAGATCTTCAGAAAGATAGACAATTGAAGGATTATCGAAAATATTTCTGCTATCTATACTAGGTTGCTGATCCTACTGCGAGAATGACTAGATTTTGAGCGAACTGGCTCCTACCAGGACCCTCAACCCCAAGGCGGCCTCTGGATTGTCTACCCATGACACCCTATGTGTTATCTGACCTCTGCAAAAGGATTGGGCTTTGTGCTCTCCAATGACCCTTTTGACTGCAATATGCACATTGGTTCACATATACAGGACCCAACTGTGCATTATTCTCTGGAACAGACTGACCTCGAAACTGCGTATTCCGACCTCTAGTCCCTCTAACTATCTGAATCTCAACTTTAAGAACAAATGTCGGAGGACCCCCCCCCCCCCCCCCTCATAGGCAACTGAGGAGTAGGCAAATCCGAACGTTTGTTGAGCAATAAAGCCAAATCGAGTGCTAAAAGTGTTAGGAACAGTATTGGGTGCAAAAAAGGCTCTCTTATAAACAATCATCAATTCTGCGGGACAACAAATCTTTTTTTTTATACACTCATCCTTCAGGTATTGTACCATGACCTGTAACACTTTCCTCTGCATTTCTGGAGTGTACTGACTATACGTAGCATATAGTTCTATGGGAGATATCGACACATTCAAAATCCATCTAAGGCGCATCCCTTGTGCAAATTTGCGTTCCTTCACTCGTTGATTTAGAAGGAGGAAGGAACCGTTTCTGCACATAAAAAGCATCCAAACTATCACCATCTATTTCATCATTCTGTAACCGTTCTAACTCCCTTCTTAACTCAAAAGCCCTCTCGACATGCTCATGTACTTTCTCTGCAGAATCCCTTACATAGGCTAAAACATTCAAATCCCTAAACCTTTGTGGGACATCTGGGTCCGTCGATCTATTCCACATTACAGCCAAATGTATCCCCATCCCCTCAATAAAGACATTCTGATCGGGAATACTTTCTAGATTAAGGAGTGTAGAGACAGTAGATTGTTCACCTTTCTCTATACATTGCTTAGCCCATGCATTCGATTTTCATCTCTTTTCTTTGGAAACTGTGTTCTGCGTTACAATTTTTGATTCAACACTTGCCCCTTTATCAGCTACAAGTGGAGCAGAACCGCTTGGGAAAGAGAGAGTAGGCAAATCCTGTACAACAGGTATTGGAGACACTACTACTGTCAACAAAGACAGACTTACTGGAACAGTAATAGTCGGTAAAGGTGGAGGTACAAGTAGAGGAACAACAATAGGAAGCGAAGCAATAACTGGTGGCGGAGGAACAACAGGAAGAAAAGGAAATGCTACGGGAGAAGGAGCGACAGCAGGAAGAGGTAAGACAGCAGGAATAGGTACATACAGAGGTGGTGCAGTGGCCCCAGACCTACGTTTATTTAGGAGTTTATCAGTTAGTTCATCTGAGAAATAAAAATCTTTAGACAGATATATTTTCTGTATATCAAGTTCAAAAGCCCTATACATGTTTCTAACAGACTGACTGTTTTTGTTGATCATATAATTATGTTTTTTCTGAATTTTAACATATGACAACATGCATGCTTCCATTTACTCTTAAGTTGCTAGTTCTCTTTTCCAGTTTTGTATTACATCAAATACTGCAGGTCTAGCATTTTTTTTCCTTTTAAAAATATAGTTTCTAAAAACTCTACCATTGACCTGCCACTGATATTCAGAAACATGTCTAGTTTGTCTGTGCCAAATGTCATTGAATACTATACTACCAAATGCCGCTCTTACAGTACATAGACATGCCGGCGACGCCTCCTGTGGCACCGGTCGGCTAAATATAAAAGATTGTCTGTCTCTGTGGAATAACACCCTGGAACAGGCAGACAATTTCCCAGGCATGTCAGATTACTGGTGTTACCTGGCGTCATTTGTGCTCATGAGGACAAATCTGCAACCAAATATCAGGATCCTTAGGAATCGTGGCACGACTCACCCGATTACAAAGGACAAAGGAGGTCTGATGAGATTACAAAGGACCCTCGTGGTTGGTGATTTTGGCAAAGCTGCCCACCTCAATATATGGACCCTCGTCAAGATGCCGTCTGAGATCGCGTGCTCACTGTTCAGGGATCGGATCGGCCAGTACTGTTGAGGTATTGCATCTTATTCAAGAAGAGGCCCCCTTTTCTCACCATCCGATCCCGGTATGATAGCCGTGTCTTTCCTTCAACGAGGTGGCATCAATCTATCCGGGCGCCATCTAAAAGAACAAAGAAATATCGAGGCTGAGTACCTCAAAGGAAATGCACCAATCACAGGCTAAAAGATTCACAGATCTTTCATTACTGTACAGTTTACAAAGAAACAGATAGCTATCTGGCTCTCAACACCTCGCAGTGTGTACCAGCCGACAAGGAGAGGTGAGAGGGTGCTGAACATCTAAACATTCATGTTTTTATACAATTCTGTGTAATATTGTCCAGCCTCTCTTCATGTTAATAATTAGTGGTCTAGAGTTCGTGCCTAGTTCACATACAGATTATACAATATTATGCAAAGGATGACATAGGTTTGCATTTCCATGAAGGCACAATGGTGATGTATGTTCTAGGATCCCGCGGTAAGTCTTGTTCCACATTCCTTTACAATACAGTTTAGTAAAAACATAAGTTCGAGGTTTGTTCATCATTGTCCCAACGTTTATACAAGGATGAGGCTTGTGAGCGCAGACAACACTTAGATGAAAGTTCATATGAAGCGCAAGGTCTCTTTGCCTAGTTTAAACAGTTGGCTCTCAGACATCCTAAACATTTACAGAACTCAAAGGTTGGAAGGCTTGGTTGCAAGTGGAAAACATAGTCAACCATTTTAGAACAAAGAACACACGAGTGGAAATCAAAATGGCGGATGAATCCTAAAATGGCGGCGAAGTTAACCCAAAAATCGGAACTTTGCAACACGGTTTTCCGTGTAAAGCGATTGGGCTTAGGCCAATATAAATAATAAGGAAGCACTATATAATTACCATTTAACACAGCTGGTATCCTGCAGTTAGCGGTGAGTTGCATAAACCAAGGACCACACAGCAAGGGGGCACAAAGGAGTCTGACTGCTGGCAGGTGTGCACCCTGGGCTCATGTTCATCAGGGACTTCACATAACAAACATGTGAAGAAGCCTTGCGGAAGGCTCTTATGCATGTTTGTTACATCATGTCCCACTTCCAATCATTTGTTTGGAGGAAAAGATGGACTAACACAACTTACGTTTCTGCCTCCTTTCTTCCTCTCCGCCATACAAATGCTCTAGCATTTGCACCGGCATGAATTTTCATGCCGGTGCAAATGCTGGAGATCCCTATGAGGTCTGCCTACTTTAAGCTGGGGCATAAAGCAGGCAGACCCCATTGGGATCTATTGTAAACACTGCCTACCATGCTTGTATGGCAGGCAGCTTTTACAATTACAAATACACTCTGACTGTCATGCGCACATGGTAAGCAGTGTTCACAATTGAAGTTAAACCCTGCCCAACATGCTCACACTCACAATTAACTGTTAAAGGGAATGAGTATGCCAGTCAGCATTTACTCACTTTGCCTGGTGGAGTGCAAAGGTTTAGGGCAGACGTGTGTGTATGCCATAAAATTATACATTTCTTGAAAGTGTGCTCCCCTGTGAGCAAGGGAGTGCATGGGTGGAACTCAGCTCTGTAGATCCCCATGGACAGGAAAAGAAGCTGCCTGGTGAAAGCGATGCATGCAGGAAACCCCTGTGCACATGAGAATGTTATAGTGCCTCCACCTAAAGCAACATGAGGCATTGGTGGCGTGACAGGTCCACAAAATGGGCACAATCTGGGTTGAACATAACCGGGTACAGTGCTATTTTAATAATCTGCACTGCACTGTGCAAAACAAAGGTGTAAATGTAAGTTTAAATGGCCTATACACCTTTGTGCTTGCACTTCTCAGTGCAGACACTGTCTGCCATGTATGCATGGAAATCAGCATTTACAAGGCATTACTACCTGCCCATGGTATTTGAAGGCAGAGGGGAAAAGGGAGACAGATACATAACACCCTTTCTGCAGCGCCCCTTTTACTTCCACCTTCAAAAACCACCAAAATGTCCCCTAGCGTGAATAAGTCTCGGGAGGATCGCTCAGGGGCAACTTGCTGGTCTTGGAAGTAAGACAACGCAGAGCAACACAGGTTCGATCCACTGGTCCGTGCTTAGAAACCTCTGGGTATTAAGTGCGCTATAAATAACATATCATATCAATAAAGGTGTTAAGACAGGCATAACACCGTTAAGCCTACCTTTAGCACCTGCATTTACACTCCGGGTACTTGGAGATAAGCCCCACAGCGCAACATAAGAGCCGCATGGTGCAGCCGCCACCTCAGCAGTGGCGTAGTCAGGAATCAAATTTAGGGGGGCACAGAGGGGGCCACAGACAAAAGTAGGTGGGCCTCCTATCAGAGGGAATGTGTGACATCACAAGCACTCCTGCAGAGAAGCTTTTGTGCACAACTACCAAACCCCACTGCACCTCCCTTCCCATCAGAATGTAGGCACAAAACCATTGGGTCACAGTGCGCTACATTCTGATTGGAGGGGCTGGTCTTGGTGGCAGGGAGAACTTAACAGTTCTTCATTGCTGATTGCAGGGCCGGTTTTAGGCCAGATTGCACCCCAGACAGGAAAGCATGGTTTGTGCCCCCCACAAAATATTGGGAGAGATAGGAGAGGTGCTTACTTCAGAGACGATGCGGAGGGGCAAACGTACTTGTGTGGGGGCATCTAACTTCTTTACACATTCTAATGAGACTATTCTAGTGCAGCTTCAATGTTACAATCAGTTAACTCATTCCTTCACATCCGAAACAGAGAAATCACACGCTTAAGCACTGCTGTGAGAATGAACAGTCTCCTGCTCCTACCCTTCCAATCACTCCCCTGACATGCAAGTATGAACACCCCCTCCTCTTTCATTTGCCAAAAAATGTATGCTTACGAATGCATGTGCTAACAATGAAACGTTTTACATTAGTAATCACCGGGCATTTGTTCACTGTGCAGCCGCCAGCATCATTTATTGTCTGTGTCCTGCTCTGTCCATCTATGGCTCTGTTCGCCTTACCATACATGAAATCGCTGAAATCTGAAATGTCTTACTACGATAAGGGGAGGGATCATGGGGTTCGATGTGTTTTGCTTAAGATTCCAGGTGTCGGATCTGTACCACTGAAGCTGATCAGGGGTATTTGCCTTGGCTATGCTTCATTCACTCGAGGGGGTCGGTTGGGGAGAGGGACATGGGTGGGCGGTCTAACCAGTGCCTGTTCCCCCCCACCACCCATTATCCCCTCCATCTCATGTGTGTCTGATCTGGTGCTCCGGTGCCTCTGTCCGCCTCAGTGTGTGACCAGGTGCAACACAATGGTGGGTGCAGCTTTCAGTCTGTGTGTGCCCTGTACAGTCTCTTAGCAAACACCAGCATTATGGGGAAGCCTGGCGAGGCAGCACCTTTGAGACAAATTGCAGAGTGCTTGGGAAGCGAGGACACCCCGCAAAATATATAAGCATATGTGGATTCTGTCTTGCTTGTCTGCACGGCCCATTTATCCTGTAGACAGTCACTAATTTTCAAGTTGATTGCATTGTCTCAGTGACACCATGGATGGTGAGGTGGAAATGTAAATGGTGGACTTCAAATATATATATATATATATATGCTTCTCTAGTCTACAGCCCCAACCTTACTTTGTGGTATTACAGTGTAATACTACATTCCGAATGCTCATTCCTCTATAGTGTTTATATTGGTTGAACAATATTAATATTAAAAAGAAACTATTTTAGGCTATTTTACACTCGTAATTTTACAAATTAAATACTTGATGTATATAAATTGCTGTGCTTGTGCTACACCCAGAGCACAGCAAAGAAAGAGCTTTTCGTGTCTGTGTTAAAGTGGCGAGCATATTTTTTAAAGTAGGGTATTTTGGCATTGCTTAGTGTGTGAGTAAAATGTACATTAAAGGCGGTTACTCTTATAATGAAGGGGCTTTGTAGTGCTCCATTAAAGTGACAAATTAACACCTTTGCATTCCTGAATTGCATTAATAATACATACAGCCTATGATATGAGCGACATCGAAAATTACTATGTTACGCTCGTACTGCATGGTCGTTGCACCACTGCCCCACATTCACCTGCACAGCACTGGACTCACATAGCAAGATGCAGCGCTACAATAATGCAAACACAGGCACATCACCTCTTTGCATCTGGACCATGTGTCGCATGCTGGCATGAAGAGTTGCATGTACCCGAGATACTAACCACTCAAGCACAACTTCGCAAGTGCAGTCTGTATTCTGCCAGCCCGTTCAATCAATCAACCCCAACTCTGTACAGCACATGCGCTGAGGAGGAGGCACGTGTGATCACCCAAGCCTCGGCCTGGGAACTGATGATAAGCAACACATGTTGCTTTTAAGGCTCGGCCGCAAGGGCTTGCAAAGACCCCAGGGGGCCTGGCTTTGAACGCACCGCTGCTGACTGCAGGAATTGGAAAGTCTGATTTCAAAAGTTTCACTTCGTTTTTTGTGTACTGTATCTACTTTTTTCCAATAATTAAAATGATGACAATAGTGTTGTTCAAGTCAGACTGGCGCCCCCCAGAGCCTGGCACCTCAGGCAGCCGCCTGTACTGCCTGATGCAAAGACCAGCCCTGGCTGATTGTGTCCCTGTATATGTGCCGTGCGGGTGAACACAGCACTGCAGAGTAGCCCAGCTGATGTAGTGAGGGGTCTAAAAGGGGCCCAGGATTTCAGAGAAGCCCCCCCCCCAGCCCTAGTGATGCCACTGCACCTCAACATTGTCACCAGAATTAAACCTACAGCTATTTTACCTTTCTAGCTCAGCGCAAGGCGCTAAAGTGATCCCCGTAGGAGGATAAGTTCAGGGAAATAAGTGAGCCAGATGGCTGCTTTGTTCAATGCAATTAGCCCCTGACGTTTATATCGGCGAATCTGTCGCAAAGCTACTTTCGTGTAGATTTACTGAAAACGTGCAAGGAAATAACTAATTAGTGATGCCATGACATTCGAGCGGCACAACAGAGTAGACAGTCTAACCATTATTTACACATTATTCTTTTTCAGTTTCTCCTATGCCAAGAAACATTTTTCTTTCTTAAAAATATTAATTATTGTGTAAACAGCAGGCCTCCGTTTTCAGAGTACCAGTCACATGGATATACTGACTAATTGCACGTTCCTTATGTATGTTAGCACAAGTACCGCTTCCTCTAGATTACACCTATACAAGGCAGAGGAGCAGGAAGCAAGAGTTCACCAAGGAAGCAGTGCAAGGGTGAAAGGCGAAGAGCATGCCTTTCTCTTTTTCTGTTCTTGTACTCGTGGATTTTTCCCTTTCCAAAGAGAGAGGTTTACAAGCATAACAATATGTAGCCATGAGTGCGGCTGAAAAATGGAACCCCATTTCTAGAATGCTACGTTCCTAACCTCAGGTCAATCTTGCCAAATGATCTCCTCAAAGATATATGAGAAGGAAAGATAAAGGATGATTAGGGAAGGGGGAACACAACATGAAACATGGCGAATGAAAGCGGCCAGGTCAGGGGGAGTGAAAGAAAGAGAGAGAGAGAGAGAGAGAGACGAAAATAATGCATTGGCCCTTTTCCTCCTTTTAAATGGGATCATTTCAAATGATGCTAGGGTTTTTAAATCAAATAGCCCATCATCTATCTTCAGTTGTATCATTTTTTTAAATTTGGGCTATTAGGTGTCTATAAGCTTAAACGATTGCAATAGAGTACAGATAGGGAGCAAAGGCATATGAGGAGGGACACACAGTCTATAGGTGTTGTTTGGTTATGAGCCCACCCATTGACTGTCCATGGCCATACTAATCCCAACGGCCATTCACACACAGTTCCTGCCCCTACAGCTCCTCATGGGAACGCTTTGTGCTTACTTTAAACAAGCCTTACCATCAAACTTTGCACTTGAAATGCCTGCCGGTGTTTTTTCAAAGCAGTCTTCTGAGACTTGAGGGCCTCATTACACGGACGGCGGAGGACCAAGGTGCTATTAGCACCTTGGTCCATGCTGGTAAAATACCGGCACCGCCTTGGTGGAAAGGGGAATTACCGCCCTATTCCAAGGTTGGTGGGGCGGTAATTCCCCCTTCCCCCATTGCCCTTCCCCATTCCCATTTTTGCCCCATAGGGCATAATGGGAATGGGGAAGGTGCCAATTACGGCACCGCAAATTGCGGTACCGTAATTAGCTCCCTGGTCCCTTTGCGGGTTGGTTTTTAACGCCTGCAAAAAGCAGGCGTTAAAGTCTCCAACCCGCAAAGGGACCTCGTAGTAAGGCGGTAAGGGTTAACGGTCACTGGTACCATTAACGGTGACCGTTAACCCTGTAGGATTGTTTGGTGTGTTTTTGGAGTACAGCGCCATTACACAGGATCAATGTATAGCATTTTTTTCATGCAGCACCACTGCATGGGTTTGGTGCATTGCTATAATGTGGTACAGCAAGACATGTGTTATTGTGCATTTTTTTTATGCAGCGCCACTGCATGGGTTTGATGCAATTGCTTCAAGCTATGTGTTGCCAGTGCAACATATGGATATGTAAATGAAGACAGCTACACAGGTTAAAAACAAACCATTTTCTCATTTAAAAGTGCATTTTATTTTTCATATTCAATTCAAAATGCACACAATTTTTTTTTCTCTTTTCATCTGAAATGCCTATGTTGCAAGAGACACATTTGAAGATTAATGAACTAATATAATTAACCGTACTAACATGATTCTAACTTCTTAATAATATAATGTGTTCTCCACTGCAAAATGAGGCAGGCTGAAACTCATTTCAGACTGTGTGCAGATTTCTTTTTTCTTCTTGCCTCTATGTGCTCTGTCCACAGTATTTGCAGGAAGCAAGGATTCGAATAGCAGGAAATCAGTTTTGTTACAGTTGCGACTGTAAAAGTGAGCCATTGTGTAAAGAAGGAGGATAGGACATGATGGATTTCTACTGGGTGCACGTCACCCTGGGGGCTGAAATGAGAGGTTTCCTGTAGAATCTCGGGGAGGGAGAAAGGCAAACGACATCTTGACACAGCTCGGAGAAGGACTGGGTTGATAGCTGGGGATGCCTGATTCCTAAAGCAGATTCAATACTGCTACAGAGACTGGGATCTCCAGTCAACAAGTCCCAGTTTGAGCGACAGCAAATGCTTGTCCTTGCTGGGTGAACCCCTCCAGAAGGCGACCAGCCAAAGAAGTTACATGCTGAACAAGCCCGGTAATTATCTCGCTGAAGCGTGGTGGCTGTGTGTATGTGTGCGAAAATATTCAGTCAGAGTAGGAGAGGAGATTCCGGTTTTTTAACCACATGTTTAATGTTGCAAATTGAATTCTTGTTCCTCGCCACTCTTTTCATTTTGTTACAGATAATGTTGTTACTGTGAGTTTTCCATTTATTTCTGTAAAAAAAAGATTAAGCTTGTGTTGAAATGCAAGTTTTATAATACAAAAATTATCTGAAAGCAGGCGGGAAGTGTGTTTCATTTTTATATTGTCCTTTGTGCATCTATCATTATAACACTGGTAATATGGGAAGATCTTTGCACAGTGCAATTGTCATTTTTAAGAGTTGCTAAAAGATAAGACATGGCGGTAGCTGTGTGCATGAATCCATTCAGTGTATGAGTGTGTGTGTTTTCTGAATGGAACATAATAATAACAAAATGAAATAGCCTGCTGCCGAAGGTCTATGAGTCGGCAGAAAGAGAGGCCCTGGACATAGTTCACCGACATAGATAAGTTGGTGATAGATACCGCATGTTAGCTCGCTGCCGTAGATAAGACAGCGAGGACAGCCCATGGTGGCACACTAAAAATGAAAATGTGGTATTTCTGAAATGTAGGCCTGAGGTCTCTCTAGTGATCACACGAACAAACTAAGCAAAAATAAGAGGTTCTGGATATTGGGGCCATATATAAAACAAAGGAATTATGCTCACCAGAAATACCACCAATAACGCATACCAACATAATGGCCCTCATTACAACTCAGGCGTCAAGGGTTAACGCCACCGTTAACCCTTAACGCCTGATTCTGATTTTAACGCCTGCTTTTAGCAGGCGTTAAAATCCATGGCGCTAACCCGCCATGGTGCTAATTACGCCGCCGTAAATTACGGCGGCGTAATTAGCGCCTTCCCCACTCCCATTATGCCCTATGGGGCAAAAATGGGAATGGGGAAGGGAAAATGGGAAATGGGGATTTACCGCCCCACTCACCTTGGAATGGGGCGGTAAATCCGCCACCCACCATGGTGTAAACAGAGTTTACACCATGGTGGTAAAGTTGGTGCACTTAGCACCAAGGTTGTAATGAACGCCAATGTATACCACTAAATGTATCAGTGTGCTGAAATTATGTATGTATACTATAGTACTATATACCAAATCTAATCTGAATGCAAAGAGTGATTATTACTGAATTATTTTCATTTTGGCGGTAAGAAAATACCGCTAGGCCCCAGATCTATACAAAATACCCAACAACCCTTACCGCCGTCCGTGTAATGAGGCCCTTAATGAATTAAATGGAACTGCAAAATGCTCTACTAATGTAATACAAATGTCATAACCAGGTCTACCTTCAGCCATTCCATTTACAAGCACCATTGTGTTCTACACAGAAGTCCTGTTAAAAAGCAAGCATTGGCAAAGCCAACATTTTTTGCTTGTGTCTAAGTATTAGGCATATGACAGACACAGCTATTAAATGCCCAGGTACTTGCACCTTTTTGCACCTGCGCCCATCAATGGCCAGTTAATACCACTATGGTAGTGCACTGCTAGTGCATTTGCTATGCATACACAAAAGGCCAAACTGTTGGGATTGCCAATGCTGCTTCTATATTCTTGATAGCACCTTTCTCACCAACATTATAACATGAACAAAAACACTCTGGAGTCGATTCATGGAATTAATGTGCGCCAAAAATTCCCGCGCAGAGGTGCCAAAACGTGCGATTCGCAGTAAAAGTGCGAAAATCGCAGTGCAAGTGCGAAAATCGCAGGGAAACCTGCGTACAACGATTCATGGAAGTCCGTGTGCGAGAAAAACATTGGATGTGCGCTGAAAATGTGCGCCGCGCACGCCGGCGCACAGGTCATCCAACAGCGTGCGCCACGGTCACTGCGAAATCGCACATAGCGCGGCGCACATCACAAAAGTAGGCGGAACACGGGGCGGAACACTCGGAATGGGTAACAATGCGTGAAGATATGGGCGTCACGGGGGAAGTACAGGGGGCAAGTGCATGGAACGCCCACACGCTCGCCTACAACCCGTATTTATGGAATCGAATAGGGCAAACCAGCGCACGGTCAAAGACGCGCACAGGGCCAAACAAGTACACCACAAGAAAGCAGGCGGTAGTGTCCCTGCGCCTGAAAAAAATGTGCGCCAAAATGTGCGATAACAAAAAGCACCCATATACAGCCATGATGAATGGTCCATACAGTGGCCCTCTAGGACAAATAAGGTGCAAAGGGTACCGACAAACACGGACACCCGCTGTGTGAAAAATAGCGTGTGCGTGTGTACCTGGGTGCGCGGGAAGTCCCACACGCGATTGGCCTGGGTACGTGTACTTCGGGGTGCGCAGGAAGTTCCACACGCGATTGGCCCGGGTATGTGTACTTCGGGATGCGCGGGAAGTTCCACACACGATTGGCCTGGGTACGTGTACTTCGGGGTGCGCGGGAAGTTCCACACGCGATTGGCGTGGGTACTTGTACTACGGGGTGCGCAGGAAGTTCCACACGCGATTAGCCTGGGTTCGTGTGTTTCGGGGTGCGTGGGAAGTTCCACACGCGATTGGCCTGGGTACATGTGTTTCGGGGTGCGCGGGAAGTTCCACACGCGATTGGCCTGGGTACGTGTACTTCGGGATGCGCGGGAAGTTCCACATGCGATTGGCCTGGGTACGTGTACTTCGGGGTGCGCGGGAAGTCCCACACGCGATTGGCCTGGGTACGTGTACTAAGGGGTGCGCGGGAAGTTCCACACGCAATTAGCCTGGGTACGTGTATTCCGAGGTGCGCGGGAAGATTCACATGCGATTTCAGCAGGGTACGTGTATTTAGGTGGTGCCGGGGAATGCTACACGTGATTTGGCCGTGTGGGTCCTCCCAGGTGTTCCCTCTACACCCTCCACGGCCCCTGTAGGCAGCCCACACCACAGGGGACTACCCTGCACCCCTGCTCATGTCCCAGAGACAACCCATCCACCATGGCCATGCCCCCCAGCCAACCCACGTCACCTTGCACTACTGATCACCAACACATGTCTCCCAGCACCCCCACCCCCCAGCAGTGCAGGGGCACCCTCCACCAGGACCCCACACATGTCTCCCACCACCCCCACCCCCCAGCAGTGCAGGGGCACCCTCCACCAGGACCCCACACATGTCTCCCACCACCCCCACCCCCCAGCAGTGCAGGGGCAGCCTCCACCAGGCCCCCTCTCATGTCTCCCATCACCCCCACCCCCCAGCAGTGCAGGGGCAGCCTCCACCAGGCCCCCACTCATGTCTCCCACCACCCCCACCCCCCAACACCCGTGTGCGTCACGTCACAGACGCGCTCACGCGCTAAGGGGCTTTGGTCCAATGAAATTGCATATGCGTGCTGACGTGCATACGCGCTAAGGGCCTTTCCTCGATTTACACGCAGACGTGCAGGATTTTCACGTGCAAAATCACTCCGTATCAAGCTGGCCACGCGTAAGCACACGGAAGACCACGCTCCTGCCCAGAAGGCCGAATTACTGCCCCCTAGGGCCCCGAGCACGCTCCCACCTGCCATCTGCTGCTGCCTGACTGCCTGCTGCCCACGTGCCCTGCCATTTGCTGCCTGCACATCAGCCAGGGGTGCTGTTGCTGTGACCACCACTGCTGGAACCAAAGACTCCCGACTGGGATTCCATCGCTCCACAGCCCAGCCCCAGGACCCAGTTGCCCACCCACTCCTGCCTCTGGAGTTGTCATGTCGGGCACTGCAGCATCTGGCACCACTGACAACCCCCGGCCAGAGAGGCAGAGGGGCACCAGCTTCAGTGCTAGGGAAGTTGGTGTCCTGGGGCAGTATGATGCCCTCTACGGAAGTGTGCATGCCGACAAGGAAGGACGGACTCGGATCTGGACGGACATCGTGACTGCCATCAACGCGGAGGGGGTGGCAGTCCGCGACTTCCAACATGTCAAGTAGCACTGGGAGGACTTCAGGTCCAGGACCCTGAACAAGGCCCGGCGCCTCTTGAAGGCAGCGGATGCTAAGGGGCGCCGGGGCCACTTGTCAGAAGATCAGATGAGGGTCCTGGAACGCATATCCCCAGCGCTCCATGTCCAGGTCCTTGAGAGGCAGACCCGTCTGGAGTCGAGCGGTAAGTGAACATGCATCATGATTGTAAGCTGTGCGTGTGGTGATGTGCCAGTAGTGTGCACATATGTTTGTATGGGGCCGAGTATGGGTGGGGGTGTACAGGGCCGTGCGGCTAACACATGCGAGGGCTGTCATGTGTCATGTGTGAGACATGGATGGTGCTTGTGTGTGTAGGCTTGCATGGCAAATGCAGTTGCGTAGGCACACATGTTTGGATGAATGTGTATGTAAGTAGGCATGGTTGTGATGTCACGCATGTATGTTGTTTTCAGCTGCATGTATCAGCACTGTGTACATGTGCATGTGTGTGTATTTGACAAGGGTGCAACAGTGATGCAACATGGATGCATGTGACAGCGGGATGTGGAGGCCTGATTGGCAGATGTGACATGGATGCCCATCGGAACATTGCGACAGTTGGCTGAGGTGTACACATGCATGCAAGTGTGGTGGTGTGCGTGCATGTATAGTGCACTCCCTGTGTTGCATGTGATGTCTGGCTCACCTTTGCCTGCTCATGCTGTTGTATGTGTATGGATGGTGCTGGCAGTTGCGATGTGGCTGTGGTATGGCTCATGTGTGCATGTAGAAATTACATGTGTGTTGCCGATTGTGATGCCATGTCTGAGGTTTGCCAATGCCACTCATGTGCAACTGTCATGTGTGCAAGTGTCCATTGTACAGTGCCCTGATGCCTGCGTTTCATTTCTCCCTGTCTGCAGCGTCAACTGATGAAGAGGGCGGAGAAGGTGCAGTGGAGCACAGCGGCGGGGATCGCACCGCCAGCCGGAGACGCAAGGCCCGGCTCCCCTCCCAGGTTGTGATCTCGTCGGAGAGTGAGGAGTCCGGTGCCGCATCCCAGGCCACAGCTGCCGGGGGGGAGGTCCAAGAGGCGGAGGTCGGAGTTGGACTCCTCGGCAGCAGAAGGGGCAGCTGGGACCCCACAGGGCCCAACGGGGGAAGATGCCACAGAGTCATCCAGGTTGGTGGGAGGTTTGGTGGAGGAGGAGGAGGCCGTGCAAGCAACAGAGACAGGGTCACAGTCGGGAGTCGGACGTCCAGCAGGAGTGGCCACATCAACGACTGCACCCCAGCCAGCGGAGGATGTGCAGGCAGCAGGAGGCAGTGCACAGGCAGAGGCGCAGCAGCAACGTGGTGGGAGCCATGATGGCTCGGGGCCTTCCACATTGGAGGGGCAGGCATCGGCCGGAGGGCAGGAGGACCCAGGACGGGAAGTGTCTTCCGTGTGGCAGCGGGTGGGCCACGCCATAGATGCGGAGCGGCAGCGGGCGGAAGAGGCACGGGTCACGATGGTCAGGGCGCAGGACTCCATGCGGAGGGCCCTGAGGCGGGTCGAGTGCCTCGAGGCAATCCGCAGGGAGTTTGGGGGGGGAACATGTGGATGGCCCTGCGGACCCTCAGGGCCATGGAGGAGGAGCGCCTCCGGGAAATTGAGCAGGAGTTCGATGATGCCCTGGCCCGGAACATCCCAAAGTGAGCCGTCGGACTAGCCCGCTGCCCTTGTAAATAGTTCTGTAGTTAGTGTTAGGATTCCTTTGGTTTAGCATTTTTTTTGGACCTTTTGGACAATGGGCCACATTTTTGTATTTTTTTTTTTTTTTTTTTTTAGGTAGTGTTATTAAATAGGTTTAATTTCTTCGGTTGGGATCATGGATCCTGAATTGTTTATCTGTATATAGTTGACTTTTGGATTTTCATTTTTTTTTATGATTTCCCCATGGAGCAATGGTTTTCGATTTTAATTTTCCATTGGATTAACTTTTGTGGACTGTGACTTTGGACACCTTTCGTTTGCATTATGATTTGTGGTTTTGCATTATTTCATGTACCTGCTGGTTTTTTAAAAAAAAAAATCCATTATTGTTTCTTTATTTTTGATTAATTTTATGTTGCGTTTAATACATGTTTTTTCTTCAAACTCCAATGTGTAGTATCATCTCATTGGTTTGATGCATATCATGATATGGGTTTTGACATTCACTGACACCCATTGGGTGTATGTGAGGGACATGTGTTCATTTCCAAACTTGCAATTGGGGTTCTATCATGTTTTTGCCATTTCTAAGTGGGTGGATGCAATACTCGGGTGGGTGTTTGGCATTTGGAGGCTGACCATAAGGGCCAGGGATCTAGATTGTGGTGACATGTTGGCTGGGGGACATGAGTGGGGGCCTGGTGGAGGCTGCCCCTGGTGGCTGGGGCGTGGGGGTGGTGGGAGACATGAGTGGGGGCCTGGTGGAGGCTGCCCCTGCACTGCTGGGGGGTGGGGGTGATAGGGGACATGAGTGGGGGCCTGGTGGAGGCTGCCCCTGGTGGCTGGGGGGTGGGGGTGGTGGGAGACATGAGTGGGGGCCTGGTGGAGGCTGCCCCTGGTGGCTGGGGGATGGGGGTAATGGTAGACATGAGTGGGGGCCTGGTGGATGCTGCCCCTGCACTGCTGGGGGTGGGGGTGATGGGAGACATGAGTGGGGGCCTGGTGGAGGCTGCCCCTGGTGGCTGGGGGTGAAGGGAGACATGAGTTGGACAGGAGTGGGGGCCTGGTGGAGGCTGCCCCTGCACTGCTGGGGGGTGGGGTGATAGGGGACATGAGTGGGGGCCTGGTGGAGGCTGCCCCTGGTGGCTGGGGGTGGGGGTGGTGGGAGACATGAGTGGGGGCCTGGTGGAGGCTGCCCCTGCACTTCTGGGGGATGGGGTGATGGTAGACATGGGTGGGGGCCTGGTGGAGGCTGCCCCTGGTGGCAGTGGGGTGGGGGTGATGGGGGGCATGAGTGGGGGCCTGGTGGAGGTTGCCCCTGGTGGCAGTGGGGTGGGGGTGATGGGGGACATGAGTGGGGCCTGGTGGAGGCTGCCCCTGCAATGCTGGGGGGTGGGGGTGATGGGAGACATGAGTGGGGGCCTGGTGGAGGCTGCCCCTGGTGGCAGTGGGGTGGGGGTGATGGGGGACATGAGTGGGGGCCTGGTGGAGGCTGCCCCTGGTGGCAGTGGGATGGGGTGATGGGGGACATGAGTGGGGGCCTGGTGGAGGCTGCCCCTGGTGGCTGGGGGGTGGGGGTGGTGGGAGACATGAGTGGGGGCCTGGTGGAGGCTGCCCCTGGTGGCTGCGGGGTGGGGTAATGGTAGATATGAGTGGGGGCCTGTTGGAGGCTGCCCCTGCACTGCTGGGGGGTGGGGGTGATGGGAGACATGAGTGGGGGCCTGGTGGAGGCTGCCCCTGGTGGCTGGGGGGTGGGGGTGGTGGGAGACATGAGTGGGGGCCTGGTGGAGGCTGCCCCTGCACTGCTGGGGTGTGGGGGTGATAGGGGACATGAGTGGGGGCCTGGTGGAGGCTGCCCCTGGTGGCAGTGGGGTGGGGGTGATGGGGGACATGAGTCGGGGCCTGGTGGAGGCTGCCCCTGCACTGCTGGGGGGTGGGGGTGATAGGGGACATGAGTGGGGGCCTGGTGGAGGCTGCCCATGCAATGCTGGGGGGTGGGGGTGATGGGAGACATGAGTGGGGGCCTGGTGGAGGCTGCCCCTGGTGGCTGGGGGGTGGGGGTAATGGTAGACATGGGTGGGGGCCTGGTGGAGGCTGCCCCTGCAATGCTGGGGGTGACGGGAGACATGAGTGGGGGCCTGGTGGAGGCTGCCCCTGGTGGCAGTGGGGTGTGGGTGATGGGGGACATGAGTGGGGGCCTGGTGGAGCCTGCCCCAGCACTGCTGGGGGTGGGGGTGATGGGAGACATGGGTGGGGGCCTGGTGGAAGCTGCCCCTGGTGGCTGGGGGTGCAGGGGGACATGCGTTGGTGGGCAGTAGTGCAAAGTGACATGTGGGTTGGCTGGGGGGCATGGCCATGGTGGATGGGGTGCGTGCAGGACATGTGCATGGTAGGCCCCTGTGGTGTGGGCCACCTGCAGGGGCCGTGGAGGGTGTAGAGGGAACACCTGGGAGGACCCACACGTGCAATTCACGTGTGGTGCTCCCCACGCACCCCTGTAATACACGTACCCTGATGGAATCGCGTGTGATACTTCCTGCGCACCCCTGAAATACACGTACCCTGCTGCTTTTGCGTGTGATACTTCCCGCGCACCCCTGGAATACACGTACTCTGATGGAATCGCGTGTGATACTTCCTGCGCACCCCTGAAATACACATACCTTGCTGCTTTTGCGTGTGATACTTCCCGTGCACCCCTGTAATACACATACCCTGCTGTTTTTGCGTGTGATACTTCCCCGCACCCCTGGAATACAGGTACCCTGATGGAATCGCGTGTGATACTTCCTGCGCACCCCTGAAATACACGTACCTTGCTGCTTTTGCGTGTGATACTTTCCGTGCACCCCTGAAATACACGTACCCTGCTGCTTTTGCGTGTGATACTTCCCGCACACCCCTGAAATACAAGTACCATGCAGTTTTTGCGTGTGTTACTTCCCACGCACCCCTGATGTACACGTACACAGGACAATCGCGTGTGGAACTTCCCGCGAACCACTGAAATACACGTTCCCCGCTTGGCGTTTGCTGTTTGCCAGCCCTGTGAACTGGTCCAGGGTTAGCGCAGCCCTTTGCGATGATTTGGGGTTTTTGAAGGCTTTTCCTTGCGCGAGGGCGTTCTTGGGGGCGTAACTGGCGCTGCTGCAGGGTCGCTGCGCCACTCTGCGCCACGGCTGGTTTCGGAGGCTAAAATCCATGAATACGCTGTGCGATGAAAAGGATTTTTTCGCACGCGGCTGGAGCAGTGTATCGCACGGGGACACTGTGCGCCAGCCGCGTGCGCCATTTTTGTGCGAATTTCTATGAATTATCCTGAATGTGTGCTACCAAAATCAACTCTGACTGTTCCCATCTAACTACCACACCTCTAAACCTGTGGCCCTTTTAATTCTCCAGCGGGTTTGACTGCTGGAGATGTTGTAATTGCTTCCCGGTACTATTCACGAATGGTGCCGGTGCATCCGGCCTCCCCATTCCCATTGAGCCCTATGGGGCTCAAATGGCAATAGGGAAGAATATTTTCCGGTGCTTGAGAATTGCTGATTACCGGGTCTGCCAGGGTTGGAATACCCCGTCATCAAGCTCATTTCACAACTTGACAGGGCATGACAAAGGAGCTGTAAATCATGGATGCCCATATTTGAACCCATATATCTGCAGATCTCAGAATGGCCTCATTCACAATCTCCCTGAACCACAATTCAGAATTGGTCATGGTGTTGGATACACTCATACAGCACTTGACATCAACATTTTTAAAATCGACAAACATGCGATGCAACCTTTGCCTTGAAAGAAGACCCTGTGTCTCAGCGAGCAGCCTTTAATTCATGTATTTCTTTTTTTCCATGCCTGATGGCCGTAAGGACTAGTAACTGCACCCGTCTTTTGTATTGCACTACCAAAAAAAACACTGCCATGTGCAAGGCTTTAGCTATACCAGACATGTCACAGGATAGACTGCCTGTGGAGTAGACACTCTGTGCCATTCCCAAGATGGTTATGAGCCCAAAGAGGTGGATGGTGCTGGGCTTAAGCATAAACACAAACTTGTATAGAAAGGATTTGCCTACTGGCTCGGGTAATGCTTGTTCTTTTCTTTAGTTCAGCAACTGCTATATTCATAAGATACTTGCTCTGGATGCTACAAGGTTCAAGCTTCACAATAGAAACATATTTAGGTACACACCACCACTCTGATGGAGATTTTCAACGTTAAAGAACTGTAAGGATTTCCATTCCCTTTCATTTGTAAAGAGTGATACTTTGATCGGGAACCATAATTGTCCACACGCGACCTGATCTCTCTTTTTTGTAATATGTCTTGCAACAGTTTGCGAAAGTCTGTTTAAACTTCCTGAGTGATTTAACTAAGTGTTGCCCTTCTCAATTGGAGACACGCGACCACTCCGATAAGGTTATAAAGTTCAACAACGGAAATGGAAAGGCCATACAGGCCAATAGTTGTTTATTGTTGTTTTTCTGTATGTTCTCTCCTCTTCAGTGCATTGCATGACTTTTGTTTCCATCACTTGTTGCTCAAATTCAGCAATGCATGTGACTGCACGGTATTGGTGTGTGTGTACGTTTTGGACACATGCATGTGGAACATCATCCCCTCCCCACAGCTTCTATTCATCTGTTGTACCTGCAAGTGTTTGTACTATATCCTATGATCCCCACCCCCTTCATGGGCACGGCTCTCACAGAGTGTGTGATCTGTTTGTGGGTGAAGCAACAGCTGGGTGGTGATGACCTGTCTGTGAACAGTTGTGTCCAACAGGCAGTTGGTGGGTGGTACTGATTCTGGAGTGGGAGTGGCATAGCCTTATTTGCATGGATTTTGTTACCATGGGTCTTTTTCTTGGTTACAAACCATGGTATGTTGACAATGTTGTTTTGGTGATGATAAACTGAGGAGTCCCCTTTAGCAGGTTCACTTTGTTTCCTAGTCTACCCTTCACCCTCGCCCACTCTAAAGGCCCACATCTCTCTCCTCATCTCCCCACCAGCCAAACTCCTCCTTGACCCCCAATTCCCCTATCTCTCTCTCCCCCTCTGTCTGACTCTCTCTCCACTGTGCATTCTTCACTCCACTCTGTCTCCTCTCTCCCTCTTTCACCCTTCACATCAGCTCCCCCACTTGTACTTCCACTCCCAGACCTTCTCCTCCTCACGTGGTTCCTTTCCCTCCCCTGAATCCAAGGGTGACCCAAAGGCACATGTGACACCTGACAGTGGGTGTGCATGACTTGTATGCCTGCAATTGATGGCCCAGCTTGTGCCTGCATCCCAGGGCAGACTGACCCCTGTGTCCAGAGTTCATAACTTGGTCTGGTGGTAATTTGTTTGGTTCACTGGCAGTGATTGCCCTGTCAATGAGTTCAGATTGTGTTTGATTCATTGTTGCTCGTACTTTTTGATGTGGCCTTCGGTTTGTTGACAGTGGGTGGGGCATGTATGTCAGGTTACCTTGTTCCATACCAGACACCTCAAGGCTCTTCTGTTTGTCTACTTTCATGCACTGCATGTCTTTGCAAGCAGAGAATGTTATTTCTGGTGAAACTATGTGGATGTGAGCCAGGTGTCTACCTTGTGCAGGAACGTTCAAGGCACTCAGACAGATAGTGCCATTGGTGGAATGGATGCTGTCACTGTGTGGGGTAGCCTGAGGTGAGCAGGTCCCGATGCATGGGTGTCGGGGAGACATGGTGGTGGGAGGCTGGCGAGTCATTGCTTGCAGTAGTTGCATGGCACCCAGGGGGGCACAGGGTGTGGTTTCATTGAGTGCATGGATGTGTTACCTTCTCTGACCTTGTGTTATTTTTTCTCTACCGAGGCTTATGTTTGCTGCTGTTCAAGGAAACAGTGTTGTGGGATGCCTCTTGTTAGGGAGAATTCTCTGTTTAGGCTGAATTTCCTAACCTAGTGAGTCCCCCAGCAGCTTTGCTGGATTTCTGGAGTTTGTTTTTTCCATCCTGCCAAGAGTGAGACTCTTTTTCTCCCACTCTTGGACATGAATGTGTGTAATTCCTTTGATTGTCAATGTGTTCTATGGGCTATGGGGTCTTTTACTCCTTAGGGTCTCATATGTTTTTCTATGTGTGTTACACCACACCCTACGTGCCGTAACACTGGGGCATCCTAGCGGACCCCCGTCATAGACTCCATACCCGGGGACTGACTACTGTCTCCCCGGGCATGTAAAGTCACCATTGGCTTTACTAGACCTAAATTTACTAACAGAACTAGTACAAACCATCCTATTGTGGACGTACTAGTAGGGGTAATTCGATTACTCCTGGATCTGTTATTCGAGGGGGCCCTGTCCCGTCCCCCCTCGTCGAGTTTTGGCTGGTGGCAGTGGAAACTACTTGTTATGTTCGACCCTGAATATAACTCTATGGGATTCTTCCCATTGTTGGAGATTGATACTTTTTCTCGTTAGTCTCTAACATACCACCGGTCTACTTATCTTAAATAAGTCTATCGGATGGTATTTTCTGCCAGAACTCGTTTTTTTAAAATGGCGTCTGTGTTCGTCTCTGTGACTCCTAAACCAAAGGTTGAGCCCTTTGTTCCACTTTTGGCGGGCCTCTGTACAGAGACCCTCCAAAGTGTTGCCATTCTGTCTGGGTTACCACAGGGGTGTGGGAGGGGGTTTAGGCACTCTGGTGTGATTGGCCCAAGTGGTGAGCCTCCCCGCTCTCCACTCAGCGTGTGTTGATTGACAGCTAGGCTGGATGAATGGGGGTTTTCTGCATAAAAGCAGGGCTTTTGGGACTGGATCTTCAGAAGTCGCCACAGGACCTAAGAATCCGACGAGGGTAAAGCTGAGCCGACCTGCAACGACGACACCTCCAGTGGAGCCCTGCTGAACCGACTCACCACTTCCCAACGACAGAGGAGATCTCCCTGCCGGAGAGCCTCTTCCCCTGACTGGTGGGAACAACCAGTCCCCTTTGCTTTTTCTTCACCTCAGGACTCAGTGGTCGAATTGCCAGTGCAGAGCACCTCGGCAACCGGATAGCCACTACCCCTGTACCGCGACCAAAAGGTGGTGGAGCACTCCGCGGCTGGTCTCTTCCCTGGTGGTGCACCGGACTTCACTTTTCTTCGACAACGAGATCATCTTTACTCTTGGCAAATACCCGCGGTGCATCCACCACCAGGAACAACTGCCCCCGCCGGAGCTGTCTCTCCACAATCAAGGTACTGTGTCCGCCTGGCTTCCCTTGTTGCCGGATAGAGTGAGGTGTCTTAATCCTCGCCTCTCCATAGGGTCGCCTACTAGCTTTCTCTAGCGTATTGTTCTGAACTGGTTCAATCTTCCAATAACAATCTGCTACACAGACTCGAACGCATTTCCACAAAGAGACTTTTTGGGACATATCGCCTTGCCTCTCTCCGAGTGGGCCTGGCCTCTGAACTTTATGATCTATTGTGGTTCTTGTCTTCTTGCCTTGCATTTTTCCCGTGAAGTATTGAACTGTGTTGATTTCGCAACCTACTATTTTTCTCTCCCGTCTTAATGAATACTAGAGTGACATCTAGGTGGCAGCATACACCTCTGTCTGCAAATAAGTGATGCTGGTAAAACCTAGACTTGCCGAACTATTGTTAGGGGGATTGATCTTTTGCTTCGTAGAGTAATTGTAATTGAATTGTTTGCCGTGATAGTGCCAGAGTGTTTTCTATAGATGTTCCGTTATAAATAAATACCTGTATATCTTTACACTGAAGCCTTGTTGCGTGTTTGCTTGTCTTACTGTGAAGAATTGCCCTGTATTGTATACTCCATATACTGCTTAACTCTTCTTGAGGGAAGTCTGACTGCTCAGCCACAGCTACCAAGTGAATCTGTGTGGTACAGACTGCTACCAAGTGGGTTTACTGCCAAACACCTGTAGTCCTAAATCTTTTGCAGTGGTCCCAGAGGGAACTGCACAGGTTTCCCCCTTACACCTGTATGCAAAGATATGGGACGAGATGTGCACCTTTCTGGAAATGAGTTTGCAATTTTCTCAGTCTGTATGAATATTTAGAGGTAGATGTGTATTGTGAGCAAAATTGTTGTCAGAGAATGGGTTGGCCACTCCGCCTGTATATTGTTGTGTGACACACCTAGGTTGGCCAGGGCAGTCTTCACAGGTGTTGGTTACTGCTTATATTATGTGCTGTACCTTCCTACTTGTGTTCGCATGTGTGTTGTTGGGGGTCTGTGTGCACAATTGTTGTTGGGGGCATGCGAAAATGGTAGGGGATTTCATTGATTCTCTGGTGTGCTTTTGTGTGAGACACATGTATACTGTTGTTTCCACTTGCTAGGACTGTGCCAGTGGTTGGTGCAGTTGATTGTATGGCTATGGACATACACAGTTTGACTTTCCCAGTCACACATTTTCAGGGTGTTGTTATGGGCAAGGTGGATTGACCCTGATTCATCATTGAAATGCACCAGGAATGTGGCTTCACTGTGCCTTTCCCAGTCACACATTTTCAGGGTGTTGTTATGGGCAAGGTGGATTGGCCCTGATTCATCATTGAAATGCACCAGGAATGTGGCTTCACTGTGTGGGCTTTTTAGTACCACAAATGTCTACAAGCTGCAAGAGCTGCCTTATGCTCCATCCATTTTCACACAACACAGACAGAAAATAATTGAGTAAATTATCTGTAGCTTCTATATCTATAGTAGCCTACTGCTTACTAGATGTCCCTATCAAAAAGATACTAACTTTCCCTTAATTCAGTTAGATCTCCCTAGTCAGAGCTGATGTGTTGCCTGTCTAGGGTAGGGGATAGAAGAACAGACTCACCCTCCATTCACTCACTAATTTCCTTTCAGCCTAAAAAGGTGTAGAATTGCACACAGTCGGAAGTTGTCTCTATTCTGTTCCTTCCTCAATGAGTGTCTTATAAAATTTGCAAATAAAGTAAAAAAAATTGGAGTGGAGAATCCCAATGTGTATTGTTCTGTATGTACTGTAAATCTACCACAACTTTCGCAAGAACTATTCTGCTCTAATAAAATGATGTATCTTTTATGAGCTTGCAGTTATTTATTTAAGTCTCAGGGTTTCTGGACATCACCCTGAACCCTATCACAGTGACCAGTTTCAGCGGGGCCAATGTAAGTGTGTCCACTTTCTTCAGGACTAAAAACCAAACATAATTAGTTCGGGTTACAATTGTTTCGGGGACAGCACAATAATTTCTGTCAAAGTTCTGTCTTGTTTCATTAGAGTTGGTCTCTTCTCTTCAAATTGCTTTAGAGTCTTGATGCACCCTATTCAAGGGGGGGAAATAAAAGACACAGGGAACCATCCCTAAATGTATGTTATCTACTTCCTTTATCTAAATGGTTTCTCATTTTATGTGATAAACTCTTACCAAAGCCTTTTTTCTGGGGCTCTAATTTGGCTCCCCATTTCTGGGTCCAACCTGCAATCAAATCCAAAAGCCCTCATTTAAGGAGTTTATATATTATGATCCTTTGCACCATGTATTTCAATTACATACAGTGTGTCTTATGTACCGATTGGGTCCTTACCCGTGTTATCCACTGAGTGATCTTAAAAGGATCTTTTTCCGCATTTCACTCATCTCTGCAGAAGTTTTTCTTTTCCAGCCTATTGCGAACAAATATCTGTATCAGTCCATCGTGTTTCATCTTTTTCTAGTTTCTTTTGTTTACATATTATGTGCTGAGTGTTATCCATCTCTACGTAACGGTTCCATGTGGTAATATCCCCACAAAAATATTGGCATACAAAAATATCGCTGTATTTTTGTGGCGATATTAAGGCATGGAACCTGCGGGGGACACCCCCACATTATTTTTAAAGGAGCGGTGAACACCCCTGCAACCCGCACTCCCAAAACCCCCCAAAATTATTCCCCCAAAAATATTGCCTATGCCATTCCAGATAACCATATATACAGCAATATTTTTGGTTGGGCTAATATGTAGTGATACCTACTTAACTACTTGAATAGATGTTGCAGGGATCTAGTGCTGCCTGAGCCATTATATGCTCCATGTTGTCCGAATGCTGTTTTTCGGCATTTGTACACTCGAGCATGTGCATGTGGGCCCCAATCCATTCTAAAACATATTTAGCTGTTAGTAGTCTACGCATACATTTCTTCGACTAGCGTTATGTGCAATTGTCCCTATTTTTAAACTTATAAAGACGGAGTAGGTTAACTCTGTTTCCTGGGCATTTCCTTTTTGTCCCCACTACACATATGGGGATTGCATATCGGGGTTCAGATGGCCTCATTGTGGTTGTGCTTGATTATATACAGCAGCCGGATGACAAATGCGGCACATACTCCATGGGCAGTACAATCAGCCATATTTCCAGTTTACCTGATTGATTTGGTGTGCTGTGTCTCTCGGCAACTCGTGTCCGTGTAGCTGTGTCGTTCTAATCTTGCATCGTGTTTGCTCTACGATGTCTATTAGTTTCAGCGTGCCCGCCCCCTCTTCATTTGCCTAATCAGATGACCATCACCTTCTGGCAATAATGTGCACAGTCCTCTTTCGTTGTTATCTGATTTCTTCACCCTATTTGCACAACTCTTTTGCTAAATATAAGTTTAAATTGACTTCTTCTTGTGCCACTCGAGTCAGAGTGTACCCACATCTAGTGTCAACTCGTATGCATCCCTGGTTTTTGCATTTGTCTCCGGGATGTCTCCTGTGGGGAGACCCTGGCATGCTGGTAGTTGTAGTTTTTGCCTTTCCTTCCAGTCCAATACAGAAACAGGTGCTACGCCTCCTTCTAAAGGCAAATTCCATAGTCCTCTTTCAAAGGACCCACATACCTTTCGCACTGTGTGCTTTACTATATTTGTTCATGTAACTCCGATCTGTATCATGATGTTATAAACTATATATTTTTTACTCGTGTTAATGAAAGACCTTCCAGCATATTTTTGGGGGGGTGACTCGTATTATACAAGTCTGGGCAAACAAGTGACTGTTATTTTAACCTCACAAATCGAAAATGTGTATGTGTGTGATGGCAGCTTCTGTCCATTCCCCTTGTTGTTAACCAGATCTTATTATTTTATGTTGTTACCGAGGTGCAACTTTCGGTCTCATTTCCATGTTTATGGTTTTTGCCTGTTTAATCACACCTCTTAGACAATGTCTGTCCATCATTGAACCTTTACAAAGGGGCTAAGGTTTGCCAACAGATTTCTTCATTCAGACCTTCCTTGCAACTATTCAAATGGAAAATCCAGAGTTGTTCACGTTTGGGGAGCATAGCTCCTATATTGCTTATCCTGTATGCATAATTCTCTAAGAATGTCTACTTGGCTATGCCCTCATCCTCTAATAAAATTATGTCTCTTTTTAGCTCTCAGACTCCAATGTAGTGACAATGCTATAATTTTATCCTCATATCCATAACCTTTCCTTGTGAGAATATATGGTTCATGGTTGATAACACTTTAATGTTAGGGTCAGGACAGTAAAACATTAAGGGGGTAATTCATAGAATTCAGCGCACAATTAGCCCACGCGGCTGGTGCACAGTGTGCGCGTGCATCAATCTGTGCCAGCCGTGTGCGCCAAAATCAATTTCCGCGCACAGCGTATTCATAGATTTCAACATCCATAACCATCCGTGGCACAGAGTAGCGCAGCGACCCTGCAGCAGCGCCAGTTATTCCCCCAACCCCTCCCTGTGCGCCATGAACATACAGCCCCCCAACCATGAAAACGTCTGTAAAACTCCCCGCTCACCCCTCCGAATACACGTACCCCGCTGTGTGGGGAAAGTTTCACATGCGATTGGCCCTGTGCGAGCGGGGTACGTGTATTTATGGGGTGCGCGGGAAGTTTCACACGCGATTGGCCCAGTGCGAGCGGGGTACGTGTATTTCGGGGGTGCGCATGAACTTTCACACCCGATCGGCCCTGTGCGAGCGGGGTACGTGTATTTCGGGGGTGCACAGGAAGTTTCACACATGATTGGCTCTGTGCGAGCGGGGTACGTGTATTTTGGGGGTGCGCAGGAACTTTCACACACGATTTGCCCTGTGCGAGCGGGGTACGTATATTTCTGGGGTGCGAGGGAAGTTTCACACGCAATTGGCCCTGTGCGAGCGGGGTACGTGTATTTCGGGGGTGCATGGGAACTTTCACACGCGATTGGCCCTGTGCGAGCGGGGTACGTGTATTTCGGGGGTGCGTGGGAACTTTCACATGCGATTGGCCCTGTGCGAGTGGGGTCTGTGCATTTCGGGGGTGCACAAGGAGTTTCACACGCGATTAGCCCTGTGCGAGTTGGGTACGTGTATTTCTGGGGTGTGCGGGATCTTTCACACGCGATTGGCCCTGTGCGAGCAGGGTACGTGTATTTCTGGGGTGTGCGGGATCTTTCACACGCGATTGGCCCTGTGCGAGCGGGGTACGTGTATTTCGGAGGTGCGCGGGAACTTTCACACCCGATTGGCCCTGTGCGAGCGGGGTATGTGTATTTCGGGGGTGCACAAGAAGCTTCACACGCGATTGGCCCTGTGTGAGTGGGGTACGTGTATTTCAGGGGTGCACAGGAAGTTTCACATGCGATTTCGCTTTCTCAGCGGGGTACTTGTATCCAGTGGGGTGCGCGGGAACTTTCACACGCGATTGGCCCTGTGCGAGTGGGGTACGTGTATTTCGGGGGTGAGCGGGATCTTTCACACATGATTGGACCTGTGCGAGCGGGGTATGTGTATTTCGGGGGTGCACAAGGAGTTTCACACGTGATTGGCCCTGTGCGAGTTGGGTACGTGTATTTCTGGGGTGCGCGGGATCTTTCACACGCGATTGGACCTGTGCGAGCGGGGTACGTGTATTTCGGAGGTGCGTGGGAACTTTCACATGTGATTGGCCCTGTGCGAACGGGGTACGTGTATTTCGGGGGTGCACAAGAAGCTTCACACGCGATTGGCCCTGTGTGAGTGGGGTAGGTGTATTTCGGGGTGACAGGAAGTTTCACATGCGATTTCACTGTCTCAGCGGGGTGCGTGTATCCAGTGGGATGCGCGGGAACTTTCACACACGATTGGCCCTGTGCGAGCAGGGTACGTGTATTTCGGGGGTGAGCGGGAAGTTTCACACGTGATTGGCCCTGTGCGAGCGGGGTACGTGTATTTCGGGGCTGCACGGGAACTTTCACACGTGGCTGGCCCTGTGTGACCGGGGTACGTGTATTTCAGGGGTGCGCGGGAACTTTCACACGCGATTGGCCCTGTTGCATCGACCCACTTCAGAGCGATATAACACCCTTCTACATGCCTAATCACAGAAGCAAAATCAAGTTGACCCAGCATGCATGGCAGGTTCTCTTTTGTGTGTGACATGTCTGCTTCATGTGTTTGGTGTCTGTGTGATGTCTATGTGTGTGTGTGTTGTGTGCTTCTAACATGTGTAGTGACCTTTTTTCTCTCTACTTTTCAGATGATGACGCAATGGAGCCAGAGGATGGTGTTGTCATGCCAGGCACAGGGTTGTTATCACTACAGCAACCCGGCACAAGTGGGGTTAGTGGGGTGGTAGGCCACTCAAACCCACATGTGCTACAGTCCATCTTGTCTTTGGCTGGCAATGAGTCCAGCCCTGATGACCACTCTGACGTCCATGACGAGTTGGATGTGCATCAGGTCCATATGTCAGGAGTGAGTGATTCTGATGTGGGCACTCCTCTGTCCGTGACACCTGCACTGAGGGGTCAGACAGTCTTGGAACCTCCACGAGTGGTGGATCGGGACGCAGGGTCACCCACCACACCAGTCACTGATGTGCCTGGGCCATCACGTCGACGGGGGCATGTAGTCGTGCAGCCGCGGGCGGTGCCAACACAACGAGGACACCCGGTCCTTGGGTCCCGCAGGTGTCAAGCCCAGCAACGTGGTCGCCGCGCGCAACCGCTGTATACTGAGTGGGAGCAAGACATGACTGCCAATTCTGAACGCCGGGGGGCAGCAATGGAGAACATCGCTGTGAGCATGGAGCGTGTGGCCCAATCCGTGCTCCCCCCTGCTAGGAAGGTGCTTCTCCAGCAGCAGGCGGCACGGTCCACGGCCTGCTCGCTCAGGCTGGGCATGGCGGCCTCAGACAGGGCACGCCAGGCTGAAATGTTGTCTCTGCGTGAAGCAATTGCTGCTCACGCAGAGGCACACATGGAGGCCCTGAGGGAGAAATATGCTTCCCTCAGATCCACTCTGGGTGTCCTTCTGATGTCCCAGAGGGAGCGGTCAAAGGAGAGGTTTGCGCAGCTTGAGCGTACCATCTCGGCTGAGCTACATGCTTGCTGGGAGGTGAATCAGTTGTCCAGCCAGGCCTTTAATGAGGAATTCCGTGTTTCTCGTGTTACCTTGCAAGAGGAGGCACGCGTATCACGTGAGGTTCTGCATGCAGACCTACGTGTCATCGCCGCACAGAACCAGGCTCACCCGTCCGGCAGACTTGCTGCCGACGAGGAGCAAGCTGCGGCTAGGCGTGGTCAGGCTCCTGTGACACGTCCTCCTTTCCAGGAAGAGCCAGACTCGGACGACGAGGTATCTCCCACATAGGTCGTGCGGTGCAGGCGTTGAGCCCATAGAGGTTTCGTTTTTTTCCTCAACATCATCGCATGTGGGTGTTGAGCAGCACCCTGTACCTCCCACCTCCTGGGTGCCCCCCCTCCCCGCCCGGGTCATATGTGGCCATTTTAGATTTTTCATTTAGTTTAGTTAGTTAAGTTTCTATTTGATAGTTAGTTTAATTAGGTAATGTAGGTTTTTGATAGTTAGTGTAATTAGTTAATATAGTTTAAAATTGCTTGTCTGTTGTGCTTTCATGTGACGGTGTGGTGCTTTGTGGCTTTTGAAAGCATCCACTGTCTGTCCCAGCTGGTCCCTTCAAGCTTGTCTCGTGTATGTGTTTGCAGCTTGGGGTCCTGACTCACATATGCCACTCCTGCTTCCCTTATCCATGGGCTCGCAAGGATGGTTTGGTGTAACAGCCTATTACACAAGGGCTTAGGACTGTCATATCTGTGGCATGTCTGCTGCTGTACTACTTGTGTTGACACCCCTAGTGGGGATGATAGCGGTGATTTTGACCGCAGTTCTTCCTATGCTAGATGGGTGGTTTCATGATTCATGTGTGCATTAATTGCTATACATTGTGTAGTGTGATTCTTATCTTTGCTGTACATGTGCATCATGCAATTCATGCTGTAGACAGTGGCTGACACACTTTGGCTGGGAAAGTTGCACTGATGGAGTGATTTCAGATGTACGTCTCTGACATGATCTACTCATGACACGCCTGAGGAGACACACACAGGGACATTTCATGCATTAATCATGTGTTTTTTGTCTTTTCTGCAGGGGGATGAACCTCCAGACCACCTTTCCCAGCAGACATGGCCCATTGGATGTCTGGAAGCTGGCCACGTTCGGTGGTGCAGACATGCACATGTGTGCGCAGGCAGAGCCACAGGGAATGCGCTCATACATCATACAGAAGCTGACGTGTTTCAAGGAACTCCAGGAAAGGTGAGCAGCACAAGGGCGCCACACCGCAGCCAACCGTCCACCAGGACAGTTGCACATGAATGGTAAGTAGCACCACTGACGGTGAGCTTGGACAGATATTGGTGTTGAAGCGCACAGTACAGCTAAGATGTGTTGGTGGAGTAATGGGTAGTTGATGGGAACGTTGTCAGGGGCACATGTAGGGGCAGTGGCACTTCTCCTCTGGTCCAACATGGTCCATTGAGGCAGTTGTATTAGCCATGTAGCGTTCCAAGACAGGGAAAGAAGCAGCTCACAGGGACAGACAGCGACGGACAGACTCGTGTGCAGTGCATTTAATTTACAGGTTTGAATTGCCACATGCACTACCTACTTTATTTAGGTTATGCTGGAACACAACTTGTACTGAAGTTGTACCTTGCTAGATGTGTCTGGATGCTTACCCAGGGAACATTAGATGTTGTGTGAATCTTGACACATTGGTCTTACATTTGCCACGCACCCACTGGCGCATTACTTACTGCATTGACTGTGTATGAACCATCACGGGGGAATCTTACGTATGGGTACGAAGCACCACACCAGATAGTTTGTAGAGTATCTTGTTACTTTGGGGCATGCATGGTGGTGTGTGTGTGTGTTATGGGCATGCACAGATTAGTGACTCTGGCTCTCTTTGCAGCACTGAACTGCTCATGTTACCGGACCTGAGAGTGCGCAGGCAGGAGGCCAGCACTCACCCCAGAGATAAGTTTCTCTTTGACTTCAATTTGAGTAATTTGGTACTATGTGCATGATGTACACGTTTGGTCTGATTGTGTATGTGTTAATGTGATTATTATGTTTTTGTACATTCCCTACTTTCCCTTGTCAATCCTACTCCCCTCTCCTGCCCCTCATTCCGGTTATCCAGTATACCAATGCCTGTCCCGACTGCATATCCCTGACCCTCCTTCCCCACCAGGGTCTCAGAAGCCTGTGTGAGTTTGACCTTGCAGGCACCCAGACCACGGTCTGCTACTTCAAGTCATTTACTGGAGGCTCTTTTGGCTTGTTTTGCTGCCTGCAGGCTTTTTGCTTGGCTTGTGTGTTGGCCTGCTTTGAGTTCTCTTTGATTTGTTGTTTTTGCAAGTCAAGGTGGCCTCTGAGGGTGCTGGACCCTTTTTACACGCAAGGTGGAAGATGGAGACAAAGGGGAAGGGTGATCCTGTGGCCAGGTGAACTTCAAGGATGAAGGCTACATACCCCATGCGCAGTTGTTCAGTGGGTCATGGTGATATGTGAAGGAGGGGGGATATTTTGTTGTCGGACAGTTCCTTGCCCCACAGTGTGATGGGCACCCTGACATTGTAATTGTGGTATCCTATGTACATGATGTATTCTGCTGATCAATGGCTGTTCATGTGTTGTGATTACCTTTCAGGTGTGAGGGTATAGTTGTGGTTTGACATGCTGGGGTGTACACATGGGCAATGTTCACATGTGATGAGGACACTGATGGTCACTTGATTGCACATGTATGTATTGAGTGCATGTCCCTACTGACACACACACTCTCACTATGATCCACAACATGTACAACCACCCTTCCATGTCCACATGTGCACACAGTTAGCCTTCTGGGGACCACTGTGTCCCTGCAGCACATGATCTATGACCATTTGTGGATCCTGTACATGCATGATTTTTTTACATTTAGTTTGTCATTTTCATGTGATGCTCAGGGTGTGCATCACACACAATGACTGGTCACTATGTTGTGTGCTGAGCAGTGTGTTGCAGGAGATGGACACAGCACACATATTATGCAGTGTTTATTTTGCCGTGCACAATGTGCATGTGAACAGGCATTCATTGTTATGTTGACGCTACAACTGTTGTTATGCATTTGGGTATGACTTGCTTTGTGTGGGAGGTTGTTGGTCAGTCATTTCATCTGATTCCATATCAGGCATCATTGTCTGACGCCACTTTGCATTTTTCACATGTCAATGTGTACATCATTGTTATTGTGTTGGTGTTTTGCTATTGCTTGCCATGTCATGTTGTGGTTTTGGTGGCTTTGTGTGACTTACCAGTGATTGTCATGGCATGTTTGCAAGTCTGTGTGATACACACCTTGCATGTGTACATTTTAGTCCCACAGGATTGGTTAGGTTTGAGTAGCTAGGGATGCACACAATGTGGCACTTCCATGGCAACATTCTCAGGGTGGTAAGGTTGTGACAGTTGACTGTCTCTTTGTCATCATCGATTGTCACCTGGTATGTGCCAGGCCTGTGTGCACTCCGCAGTAGTGGGAGTTTAGATGAAAAATGTGGCCACAAGCTGCGACCGGGCTGCCTCGCCACTTGCCCTATCCCCTCCCATGGGCAGTGCCTGTGCCTGTGGTTGGGGATGAGGGGGCACCACCATGTCCACCGGTACGCCCTGCCGTGTTGCAACAGTGTTCAGGACACATGCTGCCACAATGATCCTGCACACTACTGGGGGTGCATAGAGTAGCTGGCCGCCAGATCGGTCAAGGGAGCGGAAGGGTGACTTGAGCACTCCAAATGTCCGCTCCACTATGGCCCTGGTTGAAATATTGGCAGCGTTGTATCTTACCTGGGGTGGTGTGGTGGGGTTCCGGATTGGCGTCATCATGTGGTTGCTCAGAGGGTAGGCACTGTCCCCTGGAGAGGTGATAATGGTTGTGATTATTGGGGTTTGTGTATTTCTCTGTGTGTGACATGCATGCATGTGAACGGGCATTTGTACTCACCTACGAGCCATGTGTCGCCATGCTGCCCAGCTTCCAGGGCCCAGCTCAGGGCAGACATTCTGTATATGAAACTGTCATGGGTGGAGCCAGGATAGTTTGCATAGACAGAGGTGATGATTCCCTTGGAATCGCATACCACCTGCACGTTGATGGAATGCCAGTGCTTGCGGTTTTGGTAGATGTGCTCAGTGGCCTAGGTGGACGTAGGGCCCCATGGGTGCAATCTATGGCACTGAGCACTTTGGGGAAGTGTGCCACCCTGTAAAAGTCCTGGACAACGGCTTGCCTTTCTGTGGGTGTTCTGGGCATGTATATGTGCCTGCGGACTGAGGGGCGCGCAGTCATGATTGCCAACACCTGGTGTAGGCAGCATGACTGCATGGCCTGTGAGACCCCCCCCACTATGGCAGTAGTCCGCTGAAATGAGCCAGTGGCCAGAAAATGCAGGACATTGAGCACCTTCTCCAAGGGGCTCCATGCTTGGGAGCAGAGCGTGGGTGATCTAAGGTCATCTTCCCACTCCCTGACCAGGTCTGGGATGAAACGAGGTGGAAACCTATACCTACCGTAGACCTGGTCATCAGGCATCCCAAAAAGGCTTTTCCGGGGGGAAAAAATGCGGGCCCTGGCTATTCTCCTCCGCCTGCGGTGTCCCACGATCAGTGCTGCGACAAATGGGGCATTCATCGTAGCGGTATGCACGTGTTTGTTGTTTGTGCGCGCTTTTATGCGCGCTTTTATACTGTGCGCGGGGACGCTTACGCCTGCCTTCCTGTGGCGGACGTGTTGACACCTGTGCGCGTCTTTTAGCGTGCACTTGTTTCCCGTATTCAAATCCATGAATACGAGTTGTTCGCGTGCGTGTGGGCGTTCTGTGTATTTCCCTGCAGTACTTCCGCAGTTACGCCTTCTTTTTCACGCGTTGTTCCCCATTCTGTGCGTTATGCTTCGTGTCCCGCCCCCTTTTTGGTATGTGCACAGACGTTGTGCGCTTTCCCTGTGCGTGTTGCGCACGGCGTTCGGGATGTTGCAATGACGTTTGCGCCCGTGTGCGTCAAGCACGGGTTTGGCGCACATCCCGAAAAAACACGGGCAGAGACTTCCATGAATCGCACGTGTGCGCGTGCGCTTCCTTTTTCACGCTTGGGCCTGCTTGCGCCAGCTTGCGCCACTTTTTTCGGCGCACATTTGTTCCATGACACGGCCCCTAAATGTGCACCAAGACCAGTGTGCATTATGTGCTTAGTGATTCATGAATACAACCCTTTTATCACAGTCATATTTGTGAAATATAAAGTTATGAGGCCATTCTCATGTTCCCAGAAGGGAATTTCTCTTTATGCAAAACACCTAGGAACACTCATTGGTGCTAGTTGTCCCCTTACCCTGTGTTTTGAAAGAGGTGAAAAGACTTCTATCAGAAAAACATTTAAAGGGTTATCCTGTGGTTTGATAATGTGTGTTGCTCCATAAGACAAGTGTACAATTTTATTATCATTTGAAGACATTTTGGAAGCGATAATTAGAAGTTAACATTGTAGCATTTTAAAGAGGCAGTTTACAGTGTTAGTACAACAAAATAATTTCTTTTTATTTTAATCTCAACAGCCTATGCATGTCATCTTCACCTGCCCCGTATGGACAATGTGCCCTATATGTGATGAAACAATCCTTCGGTTCAAACAAAATAACAATGTATGTCTCCAAATACCAGTTTAGTCCCCACCTCATAGGATGCCTCTGTCACAGCTGCTCTCATTCTACTTTTAACAATAAAAAACACAGCACTTGCCACACTCTATCTGTGTGTTTTCTCTGGTAGTGCTGCTGTCAGCAAAAGTTGGAGTGGCTCTAAAAAATGCACACCTGACAACATGACTCTCGCCCATGAAGAGGGAGACAGAGAGCACTAGATCTACATATGATACACTGGTAACAGATAGTTTAATATAGCTTTGTTCTTTATATAGTACAACACGCATAACGCATGTGGCATTCAAGCACTGCAATGCTTAGTTTCATCATAATAACCCACTCAATGTTTCCCCTTCTGGTGAAAGAAGGGCCAAGTTCGCCCAACTACAATATTGAACTCATGAGCGATAGCGCCCCAGCCTAGTATGTTACACTAGAGCTCATCGAGTAACAATTGTTCATCAAACTTTGATAAGTTACCCAGTCACTCTCAGGGACGTCATTTAGGGGTTGCCAGGGGTCACACCTGCGAGCCATGAGGTCTCCCTTGCTACCCCAGTGGTCTTCCCTGCTATCCCTAAAAAAAACGTTTTCTTCTTTAAAATAAATAAATACATTGGGGCTCCTAGGCTGTGGCCAGCAGCATGTGACTCTTTGTTTCTGAAGTGGCCAGTTTTCTTATAGCTGTAGCAGTTAAGATAGCTCAGTGAGTTGAGTACCCGCTGCTGCAATGTGTTTGTGATCTGCAGGTTGCAGGTTCGACTCCCGGCGAGGTCAACTCAGCCTTTCATCCTGCTGAGGTTGCGTACCAACACAGGTTGGGTAAAATTGTATGAATATTTATTCTGTATGAAGCGCTTAAGTGTAAGTGCTATATAATAACACATCATTATCGTTTGGCCTTGGACGTCTGCTTGCATTCATAGTTGGTAATATGGGCCTATACACACTGATATTAATGATACATATGGTGATCCATTCGTGTATAAATGTATATCACTTTGCGTAACCATGCCACTTCCTGTTTTGTCAAGTGGTGAAAGGTCATGTTCCATGGCTTCCTGTGATGTCACTTTGGACTTGGGTCAGATGCCATCAGAGGTCAAGGGTCATGTTATGTCACTTCCGCTACCCCTGACATTTTGGTGAAATGACGTCCCTGGTCACTCTTGTCAGGAAAAACACTGTATTTACTACATCATATGTTTAATAATGTTTATGCCTCAAATCAAATCTGTGCTTTTGATTAGAAATATATAAAATTCTTAAATACATATCTTCCTTCAAACACAAATAAAGATAATCTCATGATCAAAAAGAAGAAGAAAAAAACAAGCTTTGTTTCAACATTTTCAACAGTTATTGGCTCATCAAAATCTATTCTTGAGCTAATCGCCCATGATCATCCTGACTCCTTAATTAGAGAACCAATGCTACGAGTCATTGTACTTTTGATTGCAGAGAAGTCACTGAGTCGTTAACTGATAGTACAAAATGTGTTACAGGTCGGCAGAATTTAACACCATGGGAGGAGTAGGGGTTGTATAGGGAAGCTAACCCATTACCTGTGTTTCTCCCCCACCCACGCCTGCTCTTAGAGATCTAGTGGTGCATCACATTAATTGGAAAACATTTCGGCTGGATCGACCAAAACCACTTTACAAATGAGTGTGCACATGTTCAGAGTAGTTTTCCGCCTGTTCCATGCTCTACATAGTTTGAGATGTCAAATCTCAAGTAGTCTGTGAGTTGGTGAACTTTAACAATGGCGATATGTCGTGCAGTGGTTCTGATTCGAACTAATTCCTCACTGGCATCAAACATCCCTTTCTTATAACTAAACATAATGGACATGACAAAAGCAAATAGGTGATTGTTTTGCCAACAGTGATGCAGAGGGCAACATTCCCAGACCCCTTCTAACTCCAGCCTCTTATAAAGCTAGCTGATGCCAGTATATTCAGGCGACCTTTAAAATATAGTACCACCCTGGCAAGGTTATCAATAATTCTCATGTATTTCCTGCACCCGACAAATACCTCTCTAGACACACATAACCTCTAGTCTGGCACCCATATATTGAAAGATTCATTCTTCTTACAGGCGCTTGAGTACTGAAGACATTTGGCTTGTTGCCTGAGCATCTTTAATTAATAAATGGTTTAAGCTTAAGGTTCCTAATGTACATCTGATGCGCTCAAAGAATTTCCATCCCTCGCTTCCCGGGGTCTTAATACCTTCCCAGGTGGCATTTTTTCACAAAATGATGTCTTCACTGCTACAAAGTTTTGGCCAAAACAGCATAGTTCATATCTGATTGGTTAAAGACCTGCCTGCGGGTGCAGTGGAATCGAAAGAGACGCTAGAGGTAGAATGTCCATGATTTAACCGAATCAGAAATGTTTGAGGGGAAAAAAAAAGTAATTTGAACGAAAGTGACTTTCGGCTTTCACTCCCCCGGTTCTGGTAACCACCACCCCTCACCCCCTTATTTACCTTTTGGCATCACACTTCCCTGTGTGCCGCCGAGTCCTCTATCCCTCTGCAACGCCAGTTCCCTTCACTTAGGTGCATGGGTCCTTTTTTTCTTTTAACCCCCCCCCCATTATTTTTACTTACCGGGGACACCCCTGCAATCCCAGAAGCCCTTGTAATGAATAAGGGTGCAGGGGACACCCCAGCTCCCCTTGTCCACTACAATGGTATCGAGTAGTAGATGTGTTCGAAATTTTCGGCTGTACGTTATGTGCAGCCAAAATTCAAACAAATCTACCATTCGTTTGTGTTTCTTTCGGTTAATTATATGGATTCCCTCGAGGTAGCTGTACTATTTGCTTCAGAAAGCGATTTTCATTAGACTCTAACGTCGCAATGCGGGTATGTCCCAAATGTTCTTCCCCATAGAGAATTGCTGAATGAGTATCTGTCTAAAAAGTGTCAATGAATTGTAGCGATTGTAGCTCTACCTCTGAAAGGGCAAGCAAAGGACACAGTTGGACCTGTGTGCCATTTCCAGACAAGTTCACCTTTTAGAACCTGTGATGCCCAGGACCAATGTTTATAATAATGGATTTCCAAATAGTGAAAGGAATCTACTTGTTGGATTACATTCCCTCCCAGATCTAACTGATTTTTTTAGTAGGTTTCATTGGGTGGAATGACCAGAGTACTGCCTTAGAAGAATTCATTATTAAGCCTCTCTCTGTAAATAAATTTGGCAAAACAGTTAGCAACTTCTTGAGACTTATCATGATTTTAGAGATGACATCATGTGGATTCAAAAGTATAATCATTCAATGCTCCCCTTCAGTTAGAGGGCATCAACATCCCAGGTGGGAATGTTTTCCGCCACATCATTTATTTACAAAAGGAAAAGCAAGAGGTCCGATCACTTGTTTAAAACTGAGACGAGGAAGTAGAGACGAGGAAGATTGGACAAGGAAGCAATTGCTGTCAGGTTAGCCAAAATAGTGCAGAGGACAATATCTGTTGCTACATGCAATCCCTGCCCACTTTCACCATGCACATGCCTAATTTGCCCACTACACCGCACAAGCTGACGTCAACAGTGCAAAGCCAGCATCTTTGTAATCACTGTATTTACCAATATGTTTAAAGCACTGGACTGCACTCATATTCCTTTGGTCAGCCTCAGCAAAGAGAATATGTTTTCAGGAAGCAGATCAAAAGCCCATTCCAAAGCTCCTAACATTCAGTTCCACTTTGTGCATGCATCAAATACTGCCAGACCCCTTCCATGAATCATGATCCCATGATCCCACCGAACAGCACTAAGGAGTCAAACAGCCAAACTTCAAAATGGTATCTTGGTATTTGACATGAGCTTCACATTTGGCCTACACTAACTCCCTGGTCTATTCACATTCACACACCTTTCCACCCCTACCCACAATGCGGAAGGATGACCACATGACCATACCCATACAATGACAAAAGTAAAGAGAGATAGAAGGTGTTCACAGTCACTGCATGTACAATCCACCTGGGTAAGATCATGTGTCTGTGTATTGCACCACTCTGACCACATATAGAAACCTATAGGTGATGATGGATACACAATCCTGCCATCGCTCTTACCTTCCATCCATGCAAAAGCAACAGTGCCAAGGAGAACTATTACAGATGACATACTTAGACCTGTGCCCCCAGAATGTGGGTATTGGTGTCCTGCTGGCCCTTTTGTGGTCCTTGCCTGCTACTGGCAGTGCTGCACATCCCCAAGATGATTGGTGAGATTGTAATCCAGGACTGCATATTGCAGAGTAATGTGATCAGGTGCTGGCTGGTAATGCATGCCCTGGAATAGTAGAAGTTACACAATGACCAGGAAGAGATGTACGGTCCACCTGGCAAGCACGATAAAGGAAATGGGAGAAATAGGGATAGGAACTGTTAGAAACTTAGTTTATCACATCCATGGAGAAGCCCACACTAAACGATATGTCAGATTTGATTTAAAAACACTCATAACACCCTTCTTTTCTGTAAATACTCATGTAGACCTGAGCATTTTCTTAAAGGATATGTCTTCTAGTGAGCTTCACACATCCCACCCCAGTCTTCAAACACTAACTACAATTTCACACCCAAGCTCACCTCCTGCTCCAAGTCCCTCGGGTTCCACATCAACAAACACTTCTCCTTCAAGACACACACATCTAATACAACTCAGCTTGTTATCTGCTCTCCCTCCTGTAGAAAGTCAAGCCCTCCCTTGGGACAGCTTTAGATCCACCGCCCACCTCACCAAGCATCAGACTCGCCCCCACGCGATTACAATTCAGAAAATAACTCAAGATCCACCTCTTCAAGCGGTCTATCCTCCTCAACACATAGGACATCATGTCGCTCCTCGTGCCACCTGACTCGTTAGGTGCTGTCCCCCCTTCTGCTCCCCACCACCCTGTACAGCTGAACGCTTCCTCTGTGCCCCTCTGTATCCTACCCATGATGTATATATCTTCTGTTGTTAACTCTGAAAAGTGCTCCTTGATGAATCTGTATTGTTGTATACCTCTGTAAAGCCGCTGTTGCTTCTCGAAGGGAGGTCAGTGCTCAATAAATACAATAATAATAATAATAGTAATAATATAACCACCTCTACATCAACTATACTAACCTCCCTCCCTAATGGCAAACTATAGACCCCCACCATAATCCGTGGTAAAGACATCCAACCTAAGGCCAACAATGCTGTGTTACACTAAACAGCCACATCACACCTCCTTCAATTTTCTGAGGCCAGATAGGTTGGCAGGGGGAATGCCAGGGGTCTTAGATGACCTATAATAGAGGCTAGTGTTAAGTGCACAGTTCTCCTTTGTGGAGACTGAGTGGGTGGGAATAAATTGGTCCTAGGCAGCCTACTTCCACAAGGTGCCCTCCATCCTCTCCTGAATGCCAGGGGGAATTGTGAAACCATTGGTAATTCCATCTTCATATCCCCTCATTCACTGGCTCTGGAGAGCAGGCATCGTCATCATTGATTTCTATACTTAGCCCTGCCTGGACTTGTACCACCCACCTTTTCCTCTGCCACCCTAAACCTTGATACATTCTGCAGAGTTCCTAAATGGTCTGTGCGGCCAGCTGTTCATGTGGTCCTGGCTCTTTCTTATCAATTGGTAATAGAATGATAGGTTCCCTTCAGCCCTTGAATATGTCACCCCGGCTCCTAGCGGTGGTGGTGTGGTGCTATTATTGTGGGTACCTGCACCAGTAGCACCTCTTTGATCATTCCTAGCATCATCATAGGTGATCTTCTGACCCTAACCTGAGGATGAAGGCAGGGATGATCAAGGTTATCCTGGGCATCTCTGCCTCCTACCTCTCCTGAGACTGCCAATGGGGAAGGCGACTGATGAGTCAAAAACAAGATGGCGTTCTGGGTGAAGCAGAGAGGCAGATCATCTCATGTAGGGTTTCTGGTTGTATCTTTCCATCTGGGCACCTGCTGTGGCATTCCCTTCATGATTTGTGCAGAGGAGAGTCGATGGTGATGAAGGGAGTGGCTGCAGATCTCTTAGGGGAGCATAGAGGGTTCACAATTTCGGTTCTAGAGGTAGAGGCGTGGAGGTAGCTGCAATGGGGGTTAATGAGGTGCTGGTGGAGGTGCTGGTGGCCATGGATATTGAACCATAAGATACGGCAGCAATGTCTTGTCTCCTCTGGCTCGAGCTAGCCCCATCAGTATCACTGTCATTTCATGTGGTTGCAGCTCTTGGGAATGCAGGTGGCATATAGTAAATGGTTGTAGATACAATGTTCTCAGTGTGCCTGACATTTGATTTCTTCTCTGTTAGACATGCCAAATGGGCGTTTGGTCCTACATGTCTTGTTTGATTGGCCAGGATATGGTTATCACATGCTGCATGAATTGTGTTAGGGAGAATTCTCAAAAATGTGCTAATTCCCTCCACCTTAGAGACCCCCAGCAACTTTGCCAGATTGTTAAGACTTGATCTTTTAACCTGGAGAGAGTGTGACCCTTTTTCCCACTCTCTTATGTATTTTAATGTGAATTTTACCTCTGTGTTTCTTTTGGTTATTGAGTCTGACAAACTACATAGGCATCATCTTTTACATTGTGTCACACAGCACCTTCAGTGCAGTGGCACAGGTCTTTTAGATTTCCCAAGGTTTAAATGCCTTCGCTGGGATAAACTACTGTTTTCCAGAGCAGTAAAGTGAAATTGACTTTACTTAGCATTGTACTTGCTACAACCAGCACACTCTATCTTACAATAGAGTGCTGGAGGGATTACTTAGTATCCCTTGTGTCTAAATGCTCATGTAATATTTTTATGTTACCCTTTCCGCACAGAATGGCTGGTGGCAGTGGTTTCGTTCCGAACTACCATGGTTTGCATTTACTGCGGCTGTTCACAGCTCTGGTAATGCTAACCGCGGGAGCCATCTTTTTGAAAATGACGAAGAGCCATTTTTGATAAAATGGTCCCGGTCTTCTTTTTTCACCATGTCTTTGTGGAAAGCTCCTTCTAGAGATTTTCTCTGTGCCCAAACCAGGTTTGACCTCTTTGTTCATTGCGCCTTTGGCGGGCTTCAGGAGTGAAACCAGCCTCTGGCTCCAGAGAGTCTGGGGTAGGCAGGACATGAGGGAGTTGCCTGAAACTCCCTGTGCTTAGTCACCTAGGATACCCAAATGCACTCTGTGGTGATTGGCTGGCTGACTGTCTGGCAAGGACAGCCACCCCGCTGGATGAGTGACAGGTAGGCTGGAACGAATGGGAGAGGACTGGATAAAAGGCAAGTCTTTTGGCTTGGAAGGCAGAGTCGACCACTGTACGAAGGAACCGAAGAAGAGCTTGAAGAGGACGCCTGCTGCAACTCCTGGACCATTGGTTTGCCCGGTGAAGCCCCTGCAAGGACGACTTCTCCCTTTCAGTTGGTGGGACCAATCAACTTCAAAGTAAGCCACCTGGACACCCATCTCAGAGCTGGTTGAATTTCCTCAGAGTTGCTGCAGGAAATCATATAGCCAGGGAGAGAGACGATTTTGTGTGCTACTTTTAAGATGGGCTAAAGCTTTTGGGAGATCCTCCAGACTCCCACGAAGCAGGACTGACCAAGCATGAGCCCCCTCAGCAAAGTGCAGGACAGCAGAAGCAAGGACAGTCCACCTTGACAGCCAGGAACCGCGTTATTGCTTTTTGCGGTAGTTGAAACTCGAAACAACCACTGAAAGTGAAGTTTGCTGGTTGTGGGTTTTGACAGTCCCCATGCATTGCAGGAGTCCCCCGACGTCCTCTCTCTTGTCCCCACGACTGAGGCCCAGGAACAGTGAGATCTGCAGAGCAGCACAGGAACAGAAGTCATCAGTTGCATCTTTTCTTCTTTACCAAGGTACTGTAAAAAAAAGTCTAAGAGAGCTTACCTCTTACTGTAGAAGTGCTTATAACTTCCACAACTCACACGTCTAATCAGCTTGTGGCCCTAAATTTGATTCTTCTTTTCATCAAAGACTCCTAAGAACTTGTGCAAAGACTTTTCCATCTACCTACCAGAAGTGCCTTATCCTAGCCAAGACTTTTGCCCATTGACTTTGGCTTAGCCTATTGAATTGAATGATTCTTCTAGTGAACTCTAAAAGTACCAGCACTGCTTAAGAATATTTGTGGTCTCTTGTGTTCTAATAACCTTTGCCTTTTACCCACTTTTAAAGAGTGTTCTGAATGCCAACAGTAAGATATTAATGTCCCCAGCACCCCTGTTACTCAAGTCACCTGTGGGTATAGGCTGTGTCTGTGGGCCATCCCAAAAGGGTCTTGTCTGATTCAGAAACTCAAATTGTACAGTATTGAAGTATATTTGTGTGTTACTCTTCTATTGCTCCCTTCTGAGGAAGGCTTTATAACTGATTGATAAATACATTAATACTTGTTTATGCAAGAAACCTTGAGTGTAAGAGTTTATTTGAATACCTGTAACTGTGAATCTTTGTGTAACTCCACTACAGCTCACATTTCCCCTCTTGAGATAAGCCTGGCTGCTCAACCTGCTATCAAAACTGTGTAGTACAAGCTTACACCAAAGTTTGGGTTGCCTATACCTGTAGTCATAGTTGATTATAGTGTTCCCAGAGGGTACTGTATTTAAACTTTGCCTAACACAGGTGGCCCTGGATATCGAACCATAAAATACGGTAGCAATGTCTTGTCTCCTCTGGCTTGAGCTAGCCCCGTCAGTATTACTGTCATAGCTCAGCGGCAACATGCTCGCCTTGGAAGCAAGACAACACAAAGCAACGCAGGTTTGATTTCCCGGGTCCGTGCTTAAAAACCTCTGGGTATTTAAGTGTGTTATGAATACGCAACTAAGACAAACAACTACTGTAAAAGCGTCTCGATGCCCACGGGCTGTGTGAGCGCTTTAAAAATGCAAAATAAATAAATACATTTCATGTGGTTGCAGCTCTTGGGAATGCAGGTGGTATTTAGTAAATGGCTGTAGATACAAGGTTCTGAGTGTGCCTGACATTTGATTTCTTCGTAGTTAGGCATGCCACATTGACGTTTTGCCCTACATGTCCTGTTTACTTGGCCAGTATATGGTTATTGTGCTGTGTGAATTGACACACATGGCTGAGGTCAGCACATTGTGCATAATAATACAGCTCATTTTTGTTAGTAACGATTTTGCAGGCTGTGCCTCCATCTGTGTTGTGGGTGCATTGATGACACAATTTTGCTGGGACATTACAAAAAGGAGGCCTAACATTGCAACCCTTTGAGAACTGCATAACATGGGGGTGTACAGGCTCAGATCAGTGGTGATATGCAGTATTAGTGGATTTACAAGAGTTCAGTGGTTTAATTGTTGGCCTGACCCATCTCACAATTTTTGGTGGACTTATTGATGATATTTGCATGGAATGGCCTTACCCTGTATTTATGTATGCCTGTGAATGGTATGGGTCTAAAACATCGATTACATTTTTTTAATGTACTTTTAATCCGTATTATACAGGTTTGAAAAATGTCAGAAAACAGCGTTTTCGATGCTGTAAAATACAGTTTACATTCTTTTATACCAATTTTATGTTGCGTGTCATATTGAAACAGGGTGTTATTGGCCTGTAAATGCATGCTGGTATATAAAAACAACTAAATCTTACAAGAAAGCACGTATGTTTAATGCACATCACGGTTCTTTGTTGCCTCCAGCTAGCATGTTTTGCACCCAGGGCAGCTTAAATTGTAGTACCAGCAACGGACAATGAGCTTGTTACAAACCCTTTGTCGGGCCGGTCCCAACGGTGTCCTGGAGGCCATGGAAAGGGAGAAGGGACTACATGTAGTCCCCTCTCGCCATTCCATGGTGGCCACTTTTTTTCTTTTTTCAGTTGCTAGATGCCGCAGGTGTTCCGCAACATAAAAAGACACTGTTTGTACCCCGGTTTTAAGGGCAGGGGTAATAATAGCAATAAGCCCCTCACTGGGCGGCATTATCCCGTTTGCTCAGGCCTGCAACTATGGGCACAATGCATTAACTGAAGCAGTAATGCCGCCCCCAGCTCAGAGCTTATTGCTTGAATAGCAAACCCTGTGTCCAGGGATGGACCACCAGCACAAACACAGAGTTCAAACCCTGTGCTTGGTCAACAAACAAAAACATGGAGTTCAATACTAATATGAAGTGTGAAATCAAACCTTTATTTTTCCATTTTACGGACTAATGGGTTGTGTCAGGAGGTGTTGTAGTTAAGGAGTTTGGGGTTGCAGGAGTGTCCCCCACTTTATTTATTTATTTTGTTTCTGAGGTAATCTGTCACAACGTACACTTCCTGCTTTCGCTTTATCTTGAGACTTCCTATGAGATTTTATGGGTGAGGAAATCACTTCCTATTCAGCTGGACACATCCAGCTCGCTTAAAATGGTAAACAATGCATAGAGACAGGTTTTCTTTCCTGTTTCATGTCATTATGGCGAAATAGTATGTTAATTTACCAGGAGTTTACTGTTTTTCTGTTACTGCACAATATGTAATGAGGTATTAAATGCCCCATAATGCAATGCTTCAACGTATACCAGATGGTTGGGTTAAACATTAGGCATCTTTAGGCAGTATCTGTGTCTTAGGATGGCATGTGGTCAGGTGCACACTGGTGTATTATCTGAGCCAGCAGGGAAAACATGTATTGAAGTTTGAAATATACTCACTACTGGTTGCTGATGTTCAACTCCCACCTCCCAGCTGACAATCCCCTCAATGCCCGCTATGTCCAGGGCTGATGAAAGTCTCTCGTCCTAACACATCCATAGGAACAGACGTCGGGTAATGTTGGGCCCACGAGAGTCTGGATGGACCGCTTGAGGCCGTTCAACTACTTTTTTTGATGATACCTCTTTCTGCCCTTTCCAAACCCCGACCGACTTTCCCACTCATTCATATAGACTCTAAGTTGAGTATCAAGTTCCATAGGAAACCTGAGCATTTAATTGCTAATAACCTTTGACTTGCATGACGGATATGGCTGATATTTTGCAAACAAAAGGTTTGTCACAGCCCTAGCACCCGTCCTCCCCACGCTCCAGCACCCCAGACTGGACATTTTGGGAATAATATATTAAAAAATTAAAAGGTTATTAAGAAAGCAAGAAAACTCTGTTTTCAACCTACTACCAAAGAGAAAAAGTAAAAATGTCTGTGCAGCACACAGCAAACCCCGCTGGACGGAATCGGATCAGGTACGAAACAATTTGGGCACAAAGCACTGACTCGATTTCCGAGAGGGGTCTCAAGGTTATTCCATCCAGTAGTTGTTAAATTTTACAGTGAAGGGGTTGCCCCTTCTCCCAAAATTATGGCTACCGTTTTCCCTTGGTGCTTTGCAGCAGAGGATTTTCAGATTTGAAAAAGCAGGCATTTTTTTTTATACGAGGGATAACCAGGGTTATAACTGGTATAACCATTTGTAATGTCATCTTTAATGTCCTCTGTGTTAGTCTTAGTCTTAACTGCCAAATTTCTTTTTTTTTTATTGTACCTTGTAACTAAAACGTCCCTCTAACAAAGGTTTTTAAGTGAATTTCGTAGGTTTTGATTAGTGCAGCTTAACCATAACGTCCCTTTAACAAAGTTGTTCACTGAATTTCAAGGTTTTTTTAAGTGAAAATCTTTCATGAGGTTACAGCACTGTATATAAGTTATAAAAAAATCCTGTTTTAACATATATGAAAGGTTTACAAACCTCCTTTAACAAACATATTTTTTGCAGCCCAAACTGATGTGTGTCATTTTCAGCAGAGCATTCTGGGGATGCAAGTCATGCTTGAATTGCCACAACATACTCCACCAAACCACCCCCATTATCCACTGCACCTAGCCTGCATCATGGTCCAGTGCCCAATATACTAGCATAATGTGACCAATTGCCATGCAGCCATGGGCAGTGTCCACAATCCGTGGGGAATGGGCGTCGGCCATGCTGTCGGCCCTAATAAGCAAATCAGAGTAGACATTTGTCCTTGCTAGGAGCCAGGTCCACTGCCCAGGCACCAAAGTTATATCACTGTTTTTTGTACCTACATTTTAGCCCTTTTAAAAAAATAAAACACAGGCCAGATTTGCAAAAGTATGCTTTACGGTCCTTGCCGATGCTCCTCACAAAGCACTTTGGGCTGTAGCCACGAGCAGAATGTATTTATCCCATTCAAGCTTGTCTTTATTTTGAAACTTTTGAGACCCCCTACAATTTTGCCCCCTTTTGACAAAATGCCTTAAAACTTTGCACTGCCTATAATCTTTTCGCAAATGTTTGTGCAGATTCAACAAACAGCAAGAAAGTTATAGGCCAGGTCATTTTAGGATCCCCCTCTAATTTTGCACCCTCTTAACGAAATGGCACTAAACTTTGCAACAACATTTAAGGTTGGTCTTTTCATTATTATCTCAACATTTCGTGCACTTTTGTTAAACACTGCAAAAGTATTAAACTGTCTAATAACTGCTCTTCACTGACCCTGCAATGCATACATATGCATGGATGTCCTTGAACATTTGTCAAGTTCACAAGCATCTCAGCAATGTTCCCGAACATCTAAGATGTACGCGGACATCGGAAAAAGAAAAAAAACAACCGATTTTTGTCTTTTTCTGGACATATCCCATCCAATCTTTATTACCTCTCCCCATAGATTGTTTCATTTGTTTAACAAATGTAAAGTTGTGTATTTAAATACGTTTTTACCATGATGTTCGCAGACTACGGGTGCAGTTCGCAATCCCAACATTGCATCTGTTTCAAATGTTTTGAAGCACCTCTTGTTTCTCAATTGACCAATCAGCGGCTGTGTACGATGTCCCTGAATATTACGCAACTCACGGATTGGCTCAGCGGCATGCACGGACACCGAATCGGGAAGTAAGTCTCCGGACCGGGTGCAGATATCACTAATGTTTTTACCTATTTTTTGGCAGTTTTAAAAAAAATCTCCTGGACACATTAACACCAAATTTGCAAAGGTTTTCAGGACCAGGCTGCTGCTCCTCATGCAAGTTTGGTGCAAATCTGTCTAGCAAGTTGGGCTGTAGCTGCAAGCAACATATTTTTTCAGTTCATGTCTATCCAGATTTCAAATGTTTTGGGACCGCCCCTATATTTATTTTTTTAGCATTTGGTTTGAAAATTCAAACCTTAAAGTTGTTTATCGACCAATAATCATCACTCAAACATATAAAATATGCAAAGATACAGTAAAAAAAAAGTCATTCAAAATATATCAGCTCTGCAACTTCAGAGGGCTACACATACCTCCCAATCATGGTTTTTAAAAAGAGACAATAAAGAGATTATGAGATCAAGAACCCAAAAAGTCTGGTGATAGATAGACTACTTCTTATCCAATATCGAGAAAGTTCCCTCCAGGAATGCTAATAAAGCTAGTATTAATAAAATGTGATCTCCGTGGAGTAAAACCGTCCACCACTCTTCAACGGTCAATGTTGTAAATTGCAGAAAGAATTTACCCAACCACCTCACTCTTTGCAGCTTTAAGTTTGGGCACACTAAAGTCAAGTGAAACAGTGATTCTCTTTGATCTTTGCATAGTCTGCATTTGTAATTTCTAAGACCTTTTTCTTTTCTTGCTTCAGTGATTTAATGGGTAGGCATCAAATTCAAACGGAAATAGAGAAATTGACTTCTCAGATGTGCATTTGAGATTTTTTCCAAGTATCTTAAAGGTTTTCCTCTAGGTCTATGTTCCACTCCCTTGTGACCATAAAGATTCAGTTCTCTCACCTTTTCCATTGTAGTAATCCAGTCCTGATCAAATAGTTTTCATTTTACTTTTGCCGAATTACTACTCATCAAGGTATCCTCTGAGAGACTCAGATCATACAATATCTTTAAGCAGGAATTTTTCCACGTCAAAAGGGCCTTTTCTGTGTCATCCTCTAGAACTTTATTTAGCACTTTGAAACCACCCTCTGGAATTTTCATCAAGCACTTGCGGAAGAAGGCCAAAATGTTTCATTGGGTAATGGAGTATAAAGAGACCAACCCCAGTTCTTCTCTTGATATGATAATGATGATAAGATATGATATGGCATTTGTAACGCACCTATACACAATTGAATAGGTACACTTGATGGCAAAGTGAGGACTGGTCTCTAGAATAGGTCCTCCAATTTCCGCCACGTAGAAACTGGCAATAAAATGACTTCTCTGGTCCATATGTGACTATTGGGGCCACTTCCATTATATAGAAGTCAATCACTGGTTGAAGCAAGTACTTGCAGTGTTTAGCTTTAATTAAATGTGCTTGGGAGATGAGGTTTCTTGTCTTATTTCTTAAACTAACCTCGCGAGGTGCATCCACTGCACCATTGTTGACACAAACTCCCAAGTAGATGATGTTGGAAACTTCCATGATTTGTTCACCCTTTAAGTGCCACGCCTGTTTTTTGGAGATCTTTTGACCAATTCTGCCCCCTAGTGTCAGGATTCTAGATTTTGTCACGTTGATTTTTAGTCCATTCATATCAACGTAAGAGGCCAAGGCATTTAGCTGTCTTTGGAACCCCAACTGTGTCTGATCCAGAAGGATTAGGTCATCCGCAGGCTGCCCAACCGCCCACCAGCTATTCTACGGGCAAACTTCTAATGTCCTCGAATGCACTTGGTATGTCTGAGATAAATTGATTGAACAGAGCCAGGGCTAGAGGCTAGGGTACACCCCTGTTTCAGCCCTTTTGATGTTTTTATGGGCTCTGACAGGAGGTCACTTTTGTCCAACCTCACTTGTAGAGAAGTGTTTGTATGCAACACAGACAATGCTTCACGCACATCCCTTGGACAGTTCCATTCTTTTAACTTTGTTCCAAAATTTGTCTCGTTTTATGGTGTCGAACGCCTGGGCGAGATTGATCGAGGCTAGGTGTACTTTTCCCTTCTTCTTCGCCTTTACTCTAGCCTTTATTAGGTTGATTAGGAAGAGGTTCAGGGAAGTCCCTATGCGTTTTACGAATGCCGCCTGCGATTTATCAAACCCACCCGTAGTCTCTCTACAGACATTGAAGGCCTTCAATATCAGCGCACCAAAGATCTTACCCATTACATCCAGTAGGGCAATAAGTCCATAATTATATGGATTAGACCTATCACCCTTCTTGAATATGGGAATAAGAATGAAGGAGCAGGTTCAATGGTTGGAGTTGAAAGGAAAGGTGGTCCCTTGTGCTACCGACAAGACTTAGTTGATGGGCATAATATTACCTGCGTCATGGCACATGGTAACAAACCTTGTTTTGAGATGGCACTGGCGGTTGGTTGTTGACCAAAGGTTGTAGCCGTTAATTCTTTGAGTTTTTGGATACTTGAAATAATGTAGAAGGGACTCCTGAGTTGTTGTCATCAGTAAGGGTTTAATGTGATGACACACATAATTCATAGGTATGGCAAAACATGCCAGGTGAAGGTGAAACAAGGTGAAGGTGAAACAAGAGCATTTTGACCGTAGTGTTTATCAAGGCAGAAGAAAGGTAGTTGATACTGATTAGGAATGGAGCGCCTGGAGAGACCCCCCCCCCAATGATAAAGGGCGGTGGGCTGGATAGCCAATCTGAATATTAACAAAGGACGCTCCGTGATTCGGGAATAATGGAGGAGCGCCATGAATCCGTAATCCTCTTCATTGTATTGATGGACGTGAATAGATCATACATCACTCTAGACCATACTTCCGGATCTTCCTTTAACATGCAGTTCGTGAGGCCATCGGGCCCGGCCGCCCTTGAATTACTCGCCAGCTTAATTAGGATTTTAATGTCCAGTCGCTCTGTCGGGAAGGACCAATCACTGTCCAACATTTTTTCTATGATCTTCCCGGTATTACCTGAGTTAAACAGAAACGAAAAGTGGTTGCACCAAACCTCTGCTGGTACTCCATTTGATATTAGAGAGCCCTGAGGTACAGTTAGATTACTAAGCACCCTCCAGATTTCAGAGGTGTTTTTTGTTGACACTAGGTACATTGCTTCTGCATCTCGCTGATGTAAAAGCCACTTATGACCTGTTATTCCATTTTTATGTTTCTGTTTTAGTTTTTTCACAGAGAGAATATCTTTTGGATCTTTCTTAAGTGTCTCTTTCAATTTTCTTTTCAGATCTTTCTTTTTCTTTGCACCTTCCACATTAAAAGAGTGGTGCTTGCCAAAACTACTCTTACCGTTAACCCTCTCCAACTCTTTGAATGCTGTACATTTTAGGCCCTCGTCCTCTTGTCTCCTTATGACCTTAGATATTTTAAGCCAATTATGACCTGGTTCAATTATTAAATTGCCTGGACCCTTTGGGGGCTTGACCATTGCCCTTATCTTCAATGTCACGAACGGCATGTCATGATCACTTTCGTTAGTCTTGGTGATCCGGAGGTTTGACTAATTCGCAAACAGATTTTCCGACGCAAATATATAATCTTTTTTTTTCCTCCTTTCCTCTCCTCCACGTAACTTGGGCCGCAGTGTCACCTTCCACCTGACCATTAACTATATGAATGTTCCTTCCTTTCAATTCAGCCCTCCAAATAAGACCTCTTTCGATCTGAGGGGGAGCTATAGGGCCAGGGTCTGTTATAAGAGACGCTCTGGCATCAAAACAATGAATGTTTAAATCCCCACAAATTAGAATATATAAGTTGCCCCTAGTCTCCATAGCATTCTCAATTAGGTTCAGAACTGTTTTTACAAAGTCCTTAGCAGGTTGCGAGGCAGTATTCCAATATAAATTGAGGATAAGGAGGTTCTTCTGATCATCTCCTTCCAAAAGACCTGGACGCACTAATAATGCTTGTATCAAAGGAGATGGGCAATGCTCACCATTTACATAGAAGCTTATGCTGTTTTTTAGCACCAATAAAAGCCCTGCCATAGATCGACCACTCAACCCCTTGGTTGTACGATTTATGTAAACTGAATAGCCCCCTAATAAAGGTTAATCCTGCAGCCAAGTCTCCAGGAGAGAAATTATATTGTACTGCTCAAATTTCAAATCTCCAACTCCAAAAAGATGGCTAAAGCCTTGCGTATTCCACAAGACCAAAGAAACATAGTTAACCTGACCCTCCCATTGAACCTCTTGACCAGAATTTCATTGCTATGTTGGACCTGTCTTCCCAGATAGAGCTACAGCCAACCAGGACCAGTTTTCCTCCTTGCTTCCTACTGTCCATGGCTCTTTAAGCTGAATCTTTGGGTTCCATTTTCTCTGGTTCTCCACTGTGATTTGAAAGTTCATGTCTTTATCGTGGGTTTCGAGAGGCCATGGGCCTGGAGCACTTTGACCGAAGCTCTTATTAGAAACCAAAGTTTTTAACCAGGCTCTCTGATGGCCTCTAGATCTTCTACCCACAGAGGTGTCATTTCGTCGTTCGTTGGATTTATCCCAGGTGTTGTCCACTTTATCATAATTAGTTGAAAGCCCATGGGTAATAATCTCTCAGCATCTTGCATCAACATGTTCTTCTTCCCCTGGGCCGCGACAGAGATTATCACTTTATCCAATTTTTGCTCCTCTGGAAACTCAATTAAGTGGAAGTCGCTTAACTCAGTTACCCTAAACACCAGGAATACAATGGAGTAGACAAAGAATATTTGCCATGTTTAATACTAAATCATCCATTCTGAGCAGGATTTGTTCCAAGAGTAAGCGATATGTGTTATTGTTGTCCTTGGCGTTTCAGCCCTTGTGACCTCCACCTTGCATGTTCACCCCTTCGGCGTCCAGATGTCTAGACCATACTTTGTCCTTTTTAGATTGAGTATGTGTCATAGCTCTTTTTTTGTCCATAGTCTGAAAAATACACATTTGGAATGAATTGTGTGTTAGGCTCTTCCTCTTCTTCATCCCTCATGGGGAGAGCTTGTTTTCTTTTTTTGGCCGATAAAACTGGCTGAATTGGCGTTTGACTGATTTTTATACTTGCACCATTTATAACTTTTAAGGGAACACATGGCCTGTCCTCATCATCACCGTCTTCTTCCCTTTCAGATGGCCCCTGTTTTCTTTTTTTAGCTAATACAGCTTGGTATTTTTGTATTTGGACACATTTCCTTTTGCAGGGTCTTTCCTCCAGACTCAATGTCAGCACCAGAGTTATTGTTCCCTCATCTTCAGATGCTTCATCCAGTTCACTATCCTATTCATTTTTGTCATCATAGGCCTTGTTCTCCAGTCCTCCCACATCACCGGCGAATCTACTTTCTTCACCCTCGCTAATGCTATAAGTGGAGAGGTTCATGAGGCCCTCTATCTGATCTACCTCCTTTGGTTCTTCGGCCAAAGAGATCGTATTGGGGTGGATACTGTCCTGGTCTTTTGACCTATTCTCCCCCGTCTGTCAATCTAGGGGCCAAGGTTTTGACATTACAGCTTGATTTAAAGCAACCCATCTTGCTAAGCAACTTGTATTTCTTACCAAGTGTATTGAGCTATTAGCTTTGGAGGGATGCCTCAGTGTCTCAGATGGTACAGGGACTGTTTTGTTGTTGTACCTTCTTTTTCGCCAACTTATCCTTCAAGAGCTTTCTTTTTGAGTGGGGAGATTGCAATTTTTAAACCCCGCCTCACTCAATTTGGTTGAAATCTCATATTTCTTCTGTTTGGGAGCCCTGTCCTCCTCTGACAGATACACACCTTTTCTTTTCGACTGACCCCTGTCCAGTGGAACATGTAGAGCTATATCCATTTCGGTGGCCTCCCCTTCAATGTGGGAAGCATCCTGACTCACCAATGCAGGTTCCTTCACGGGATCCAGGGCAGGAACAGCCAGATTTCTTGCTAGATTTTGCGTCGAGGAGGCCCTGTTAGCCACCCGATCTATCTCAGGTATGGCTAGACTAGCTCGAGACTCTGTACCTTCAACTTGAGTGGTACTTAAATCATTCAGCCTGTCCATATCGGCTCTCCTTTTGATTTCTTTCTTGAATGATAGGGTCGATTATGCTGTGAAGAATGCCAGTAATCTGCTCCCTGTTTTTCTCCAGGTTCGTTTGAATTGCTGTAACAAAACCTTCCAGAAACACCATCTTTGAGTGCAACATTACCAAAATGGTGGACTAGTCTCTTATCTGATAATGCAATGATTCTTGGAGTTTCATATGTGGCATTAGGGTGAGTGTAAGGGTCCGTGTTAACTCTGTATCTATGGCAGGCTTTGTTTCTTTAGCAGCTTTTTTCTTAGTCTGGTCCCCTCATTGAGCAGCTTCCATAACAATAAGGAGATCTTTGTCTGAAGGTGGTACATCTAGTACTTGGGATGACTTTGCAGTAATGGTTTTATTCAAACTAGCAGGCTCCTCTGCTGGTGGAATTTGTTTTATCCCCTCATCCATTGTAGGTAAAGGCGCCTCCTGCTTGCCTTCCCTACTTCTAGGGATCAACTCACTCGACCAACTTGTCTATTCAAAACATGTTTATTTTTCAAATAGTCTGGTGAGTCAGCACTCAGGATAACTTTACAACTTGATTGAGATTCTGGTACCGACTGAAAAGTCTTATTTTCCGCTTTCTTGAAAAAATATCTGTTTGAAAAGTAGCATTTCTGAGGTGAGAGTCGGAGGCTTCCATTGTGTTTTGCCCGTACGATGAGCCAATTTTTTTAAGGCTTGGCGTGAAGTGGAGTTAGAATTTCCGAATATATATATAACATGGGGGAGACTTCGTATGTGTTGCCAAATGAACCTCTTCAGAGGGATCCCGCACTTCTTCCCCCTGGATATTTGGGTTGAATAAGTTTGAGGCTCCCACCAGTTCACCCTGGGTTGCTTCACTCAGGTTCGCTATTGTGTTGATATTACTTAATGACTGTATGTTACTGGGCGATGGAATTCCATTATACAGCCCATGTTCCAACACATTTTGGAGAATGTTCTCAGAGGAGGGCGTCACACAGGAAAGCGGCCAGGTGAAGTAGACCCCCTCATAGCTTCCAGCTCAGTTCCCTCCCACGGCTCCTCCACTAAGCCTGGCTACACTCCTTATGTCTGGTTAACTGCCGGGGCTGATGAGGCTCCTACCATCAGGACCTCAGCTCCATGAGTCCGCCTCCATTTTCCTCCGACATAGTGAAGTGATTTCCAACAAAAGAGTCTATTAGATTAACCCCACCGCAGATTTTACTTTTGCCGGAGTGAGATTCCGTAAACAAACTTCCCAGCACAGTTGCCCTTAGGAAACAAGCACAAGTGCAGCATGAGAGTCGAACGCTAACGTCTTAGTAAGCCCTCACAAAACACCATTCGGCATACAATTGTTCCCAGTGGGTGAGGATGAAGTGGGATATTGGAGTAGCCCCTACTCTCCTTAACCGCAGCCTCTTCCACACAGTGTCCTCGGCTGAAATGTTCTATTGATAAATTGGACTACCACCGGTTCCAGTAACAGCTGCCGTGATCAAAGAGAGAGACCCCGCAGTCTTCTGGCAGCATTCTGGAAACATGAAGCTGAAAGAGACAGCAGGTTGCAGCCGATTACAGTCACAAGTTTCAAGCTTACGCTGCTGCCAAAGCTCACTTCCCGCTGTAACACCAATGGTACAGAAATGATAGAAACAATCCCTTGTGCTTTACAACAGTAATTACAGTTTATCAACCGGTCTGGCAGAGGGATTGCAAAAGTAGTTTTTTATCACGGCCGTCAGCCGAGTTGGCATTGGCCCTCCCCGCTAACTGCCAACTGCTTAACTTTGCCACCGCTTCAAGGCACGGAAGAAGATTTAACTGGAAGCAGGGGGGTTGAGCTCTTCTGCCCACACAGCGTCCCCAGAGGCATTCAGGGAAAGCACTCCTCAATGTTTTTCGAACGCTGTGAATGATGTTACAATTATTCCACGTACCAAATAATCGGTTTCACAGTCCAACAAGACAACGAAGCGGGCCACTGCCAACTACTTCACTGAGAAATGGGTTGAGAAACTTAACCAGCGACCCTGTATATATACACTCTGAGGAAGCCTGTAGGGGTGAAACGCCTTAGTGTCTGCCATTCAAAATATAAATAATGAAAGCCAATGCTGGATTTAAACTGATTCGGTGTCTGGATTCCAGCATTATTATTTAATTATATGTGTCAGCGAGTGCAGAGCCTTTTTTGGAGATTGACTTTTTCATGGTTTTCGTAATATACATATATATATATTCACTAACAAAAACATTGTTAAAGGGACTAGCAAAAACCTATGCAATTCAATGGAAAAACTTGGTTACAGGGACGTTATGGTTACAGGTAAAACCAAAACCCCCCGAAATTCGCCAGTTATGGTAAGCTAAGCAACCATAACTCATGCCACCAGTATGCACTGCAAGGACTAACACCCATGACATCAAAGATGCCATCACAAATCTCATTGTTGACATCACTGACGTGTGACAGAAAGTGTCAAGAGGTCGCCTGCGGGTCGTACAGTTGAAAAAAACATGTAACTGCATGTGGGACAGTTTGTAATCAGTCTGCAAAATGGCAAAGTTGGTGCAGCTTGCTCACGCACATACTAGTACATGTAAATGCAAGTAAGCAAACCGTGCAATATGCAGAGTGCAAACAATGCTAGTGGTGCTTCGAAAAGTAGTGTACCTGCATGGGTCACACAGAATAAATGCCTCCCTCCTCTACGTAATGAAGCTGTGTTTCGCGTTGTTGTAAACATTCTTGTATTCCAGAATGTATGCATCTCTGTGAATGCTACCCCTAAGAGTAATGGAGTAGGATGAAGTGTTTGTACTGCATGTGATGACAACTAAAATGAAAGCACAAGGGACCAGTGGGCAGTCTACCGCCCTTCCAACAATTACGTATGATAAATGCATGTACAGCATTTGCCACATCTGCTACAGGCAACAAAAGGGGCACTCCTGTATGGCAGCAGAGCTCTAGAACATCCTCGCAGACTATATGGCACGCTACAGACCCTTACCAAGCAAAGGGAATTGTATTGTGCATGTACTGCAACGTGCTACTCTACAGAGGGAAGGTACTTGGAAGTGTGTGGTAAGGTCCTTCCGGGAGCATGGCAATGACTGGCGTCTATGTAGATGAGGGCCACCCAATAATTCCATCTCTCGGCACGTCGCCTATGGTATCCATGCAGGTGCTGCCCCTTCTGTAACAGGCCTTTCCTGCTGTTCCTTCTGTGGCGTGTGTCAGAAGACCATAAGAAATGGAAATGAACTGGGAAAGGTAAAACGGGAAATAAAGAAAGCACCTTTTGGAGATGAACAATGGAATTGCCAATGAACGGATGCAGGGCGGGAGGCGTGGCACTGTGCAAAACACTGTAGGTCAATCGATTAGAAAGGGGGTTGCTGTAGAAAGAGATTTCTTTATGTGTTGCACAGCGTTTTGAACACTGTCAGTGCGCAACACTTATTACAACATTTACAACACTTACTACAACATTTTTTCACTACTTTCAAGAAGGGCTCCAAGGCAATTTGGTGTGCAGAAATCTGGATGGCATGCATAGTAAGATTAACATTATAACTGGGGAAAAGTGTTTGTGCTGTGAAACGTCATAATCCCATGTGTGAAGTACGCCATTTTCACATGTCATACAAAGACACAAATACACTTCTTCGTAATGTACTGTGCTTTCTCCATTAGTAAACCAAATAGAAAATGACGCAGCCATATCGATATCTGCATAATACTATAGAAAGTTATGCAAGAGATTGGAAACAAATGCATGACCATGCCAAGTGCCTCCTTTATCGCAAATGGCACTGAAAATCGTACAACATGCTGTGCAATTTTCCCTCGACAATCAACAACAGTAATATTGGCATGATTGCGTGTCACCAAAGTGTCATACGACAAACCAAAATCAGTCACTTCATTGTAAGTACTCCATAGCACTACAGATCCACATTATAGATTCCAAAATGTGCAGCCACTGCACAGTGTTTTCCATTCACTTTCAGTTACTGTATTTCGAAGTCCCCTAAAACCTGCACGCTGTGGCTCGTGAAGCACAAAGCCATAACTGCACCCTCTGCATGTATGTCAACAAATACACTGTGTATCACACTCTGTGCGTACACACCACACCCAGAAAACGTATTGACCAATCCCATAGGCTGAACAGGCCCAGCAAGTAGACTTTTCATGCTGGGCGGGAGTGGGGGAATACATTTCAACCAGGGTAGGGGACGTCATTAGTTGTGGTGTGTTTTTTTTAAGTTTTTTTTATAAAGGTGCTTCCATACAAACACCCTTTTTTCTGGTTTTTATAAATAAGTTTGTGTTTTCAACGTCAGCTCACATTTTTACAATAGGGTCTTCACTGCAGCCTGTAGATTTTGAAAGAAAATGTCATTGCCACTGGTCGACAAAGAAATGCCAGTCCTTTTGAAAAGGTGTAGATAGCAAGAACAAATGTTTTCATTCTCACAGGAGAACATCCCAGCGGCGCCATTTGTGATGTCATCTTTGATGTCCTGGGTGTTAGTGTTAGCAATGCACTGTGGCGCGAGTTATGGTTGCTTATCTTACCATAACTGCCGAATTTCAGGAGTTTTTCGGTTTTACTTTGAACCATAACGTCCCTTTAACAACGTTTTTTTTACTGAATTTCATAGATTTTAGTAGCGCAACTTACCCATAACGTCCCTTTAACAAACTTTTTTTTACTGATTTTCATAGGTTTTCATTAGCGCACCTGAACCATAATGTCTACGAACATCTGACTTCATTGCACACCTTCCTGAAAATACCACATGACCATATCCTGGCGCACAGCATGAGGACGTGTCCGAGAACCCATACGCACTTAACAATAACATCTATGCTTCATGCACAGTTTGGAACTACATTTTCTACTCATGTAGGAACTTGCAACTTCAACATTACCCTTGCACTTTTGGCAAAACAGCTATTTACGTTAAAATGACATCAGCTAATGCCATCCCTCCTCCCCATGAGACACCACCACTGCTGTAATCAAGGAGCATGAGAAACACTGCCCCCTAGGGTGGTCAACTCTTTGATAGTCTGTCGCGGGACACTTGGCCACAAGGCGGTAAAGACGTCACGTCATTCACATTTGGCCCGCCTCTTTTTAATTTTTTTTTATGGCTCTTAATTCCTGGCTTAATTTAAATACAAATGGTTTGTCCTGGGGAGGTGATGTTCACATTTTTTAACTGCAAACATGACCATCATGACCCCAGGAGCAAAGAAAGCAGCAGGCGGCAGCGCTGTGCTGAGCAGATGGCCACTCCAGTTTGCAGAGTGCTTGTGCTGGAGGCAGGTTGTCCGACGTAACCTGCATCCCACACAACCACTCTGCAAACCGTGGGATGGAGTCCCTAATTGCGGGACAATCCCACAAAATCCGGGACACTTGGCCACACTAATTTCTCCTCTTTGAGAAACATACGAAATGTGGCAACAGGGGACGTCCATCTTGTACTATTGTTAACCATTGCTACATCGGCCTACGGTAAACTGGCCTGATGTCACTAAATCATATGCCCCGCCCCTGACCCTCACATAACCAACCCTAGTGATAATGAACACCTTTCTCTGTGACGTTCCTCTTCAGCGTAGCCAAATGCGCCCATAATCACCTAAGTGACGTGACGCAGAACCCAAAAAATCAACACACATCGACTAACAACATACCACGGCACAATTCAAATTATTAAACCGGTCTTTAAAAGAAAAGAATAACAGTATACAATTTTTAAAGTACTTTTATTTCCCAATTAACTCTCAGAGAACATCCGACTGTTCCCATATTCAATCAAATTGCAAATAATTTTCTTCGCTCGTGATCAAAAATGTTAATCGTGAGGCACACGTTCTTCTTTTTTCATACACAAAGTGTTCGTTTTCGATAACGGAACCGCTTGGGTCCCACAGTGAATTCCAGGGTGTCTGCATCAACTTGAGCCTACACCACCATAAAAGATGTTATGTTACTCCTAATCGCTAGGGCAGCGTACGGACAAATGGGCCCTGGGCAATCGTCCCACAAAACAGTGACGGTGATCCAGCTGTTGACGACAACGTGCACCTGCCTAATGAAGAACCCATCAGTTGGCATCTGGAATCGATGGCAATCACAGTAAGGCAGCGTGTAGCTATTTGGAAAACATAACAGAAAATATGTATCAATACCCTACCTTTATTACAATATATGTATACTTTTCTTAATTTGGCATAGAGTTTAAACTAACAATTAGCATACACACATCAAACAATCTCAAAAAAGAGAAAAGTAACCTAGAAAATGATTCACAATTCCATATGGTCATACATGGCATTTTAAATAAATATTAGCGTTGAACCTGGGTGAATCTAGTTATAGGCGACATACACCTACATTTTGCACTCCCCATAACCACATGAAAAAGACAACCACACAGAAAAATAGTACTTGAGTTACATTGCCAAAATTAATCTTCAGATAATAATAGGTTAAAGCTTGTTCCGGTATACAGTCGTCAAAAACAAACTTGCATAATATTCACTGTCTCCATTCTCTTTCCGTAATTCAGTCCGAAAAGCTCAATCCGTTTGCATCAAAGAATCTTCACGAACTGAATTTACATGTTCCGTACACACTTTTGGAATGCATAACCTTATCAAATGTTCATTATTACAAACCTCCTCTCACTCACTTTTTACAGAAAAATCCCTTTCTCTCAAGGTCAAAAAACAATTGACCCTTCTACTTCGAGTCCCATGCGTGGGCTGCCTTAGCTCGCAAACAAAAAATCAATGCTAGTGACCTTCACTCAGAATCTAAATACAATCTCACTTTGCAACAACACGGCTCAACGCACCCATGACAACTCGTATTGTCATACACGTGCACAGCCGCTGTTTCCATCAAACACTGCAGGTGGCTGCCTCAGATGCCAAACTCTAGGGGACGCCAATCTGACTCCAATATTATTTTAAATACATTGTAACACAGACACATTACTCCTTCGCCGGTACTTCATGCACAATATATTGAGGAATACCCCCATATAGGGTGGCCAACTTTGTCGCATCCCTTTACGGGACAAAAGGTTTTGATGACGTCACAGCGTCATTCACCTGGCACAATAAATGCATTGCACCCGAAGCTACTGACATGACCGCCCTGAAAGCCTGTCACGTCAGTAGCTGCGGTTGCGATGCAATGCAATGGGACTCTTATTTACAGATTAGCTGCCACTTGCCAAGCCACTGCTATTCCCATTCGTGGGAAATGTATATATATAACCCCCTCCCCGCTCGGCCCCAACCCCCAGCATGACTAATTGTGACTCCTGACTTACTCTGTTAGATCACAAATTGTGCTCGAACAGAGCAAGTCGGGACAACCCGCGTCCCGCAGAGCCACTCGGCAAACTGCGGGACACAGGCACCAATTGCGGGACAATCCTGCAAATTATGGGACAGTTGCCCACCCTACCTCCAAATATACTGTATGATTTTCCAGACAAAAAAACACCACTTTTTTGCTTCTTGCTGCCACATCCCCAACCCTCACCTCCCCACACAGTATTTGATAACTCTTACAAGTGCAATTTTGTGTTTTTTATATGTTTTTGCAGCGATGTCCGCGGACACCAAAACATGGATCAAAGATGGCGGGCACATCGAAACAATCTGACGCACTTCACGCTCTCCACCATCAAATGAGTGAACGCGTCACATGTCCGCGGACATGATGCCTCCGATTACCCAATCGGTGTCCTGCCCGCGGAGCGAACAGGGAAGTGTGTTTTAGACCTACTTTTTGATCGTTTAAAAAAAACTACTGGACGGATTTTCACCAAATTTACAAAAGCATGCTTTCGGGACCAAACCGCTGCTCCTGACGCAAATTTATGGGGAAAAAATAAGTTTTGGGACCCCCCCTATAACTTTGCCCCCCTGGACCAAACCTCACCAAACTTTGCAAAACAATTCAGAGTGCGCCATATACTTTTTTTTTGCATAGTTTGGTGAGGATTCGTCCAGGGAGAGCACAGTTATAAGCCGCCCAAAAAGTGCTCTTCCTATGGAAACAGCAACTTAACCATAACTACACTATATAGAGAGAGAGAGATATCCAGATCGGTGCATGATATGCCAAATAGAGTACATATATAATTGTGTTACAGACTTCCACTTCTCTGTGATCTCATCAAAAACACTCAGAGCAGTATTGATTAATAGAAAGTCTCCTTTTAAATTGGACTTTGTCTAGTACTTACTGCTATTTAAGAAGGGCCAAAGAACAGACCCCAGATGTTATAAACCAATATCATTTAATGATATCTCATTAAGAAACTAGGTAAATTGATTGTGCCAAGACTCCAGTCCTGTGTTGAAACCAATGTTCTAATATAGGATTCACAACTGGATTTCCATGACTCATTAGGAAATATGGACCAATGTTTGCATATGCTGTTACCCATTGACAGAAATGTATGAGGTCAAAAAGGGTGCATTGTATATGGTTTTACAAGTTTGTCTTTCACCTGCAACAAGGAGAAAAAAACCTATATTGTGGTCTGTACTTATTATTTGGGGGTAGATGATGTTCCACTGAGTATTATTATACAATTCATTAGCAGTAAAATGGAGTTTGCAACTTATTGGTAAGATAAGGGAATGTACCACATGTGTAAACATGAATCAAAGTGTTTATCAGGGTGGTGTTACATTTACATTGATGGCTTGGAAAAACATCTACTAAGTAAGATAGTTGATGTAACCCTCTTTTTTGGTCATGCTAAACCATGTTTAGCAAATGCTGATGTGATGTGTTTTAATGAGTTGAATCCCTAAAAGCTCTTCAAAGTTAATGGGTGTGGAGGAGGTCCCAAACACGACTCGCACTCCAACTGTTCATTTTGAAGTACCAGGAACTTTCACGCCGAAATATGTGATGTATGATGAGCAAATAAACCAGCAGATAGCCGCAGCGGGGCTCTGTCCATTACCTATGAAAAGAAAATCACCTGTTGAAGTACAGACGCCTAAGAAAACCTGGACAGTAAGGTACCCATTGAGAAAGCCATATAGAAAAATGAAACAAAATGAAGAATGTCAGAGCACAGTCACTGAAGAAGCTAAAAAGATACTGACGGAAGACGAATGGTGACGTCACAAGAACCCGGACTGACTCACATATAGAAGATATGATGACCTGCGAATGACGAAAAGAGACGAAACACCACGGATAGGAGACATCATGAACCTAAAGTGAAATAACTATGTCAAAATGTTAGAAGCTTATGCCCTGAGCACAATTAAGATATTCAGTTGGTTTACAAGTGTACATATGCATGGAACCGCAAGAAGCAAAGAATTGTGAGGCTTTCTTACGCTTAGTAGTGAGATAGATTGCGGCAAGGGCCACCTATACATATCTACCTCAAAAAGAGCACTTTATATAAGTATACTTCCGCTAGGCACAAGAGCAGAATCAACCAAAGGTTACTAAAGGTCTCAGGAGAGGAGCCCCTCAGCAAGCAAATCAAAAACTAAAGACAGAAAGAAACTCAGACGCATGCAAATCATGACAAGAAGCCAAGGTTGTATCGGCTGAAATAGACCAACAGTAGATACAATTAATGAAGCAAAGAACAGAGTATCCTGTTCAGAAAGGTCAAGATAAGCCACAGAAGGCTGGTGATGGGCAAAACTAAATCAAATACACGAATTGATGAAGAATGAGACGATTTCACAGTGTCTGAATCACGTGACCAGCCAAGCGAGAAGGGATGAAAGTTTCACACCTATGCGTGGCCTTGTGCCATGCACAGATAACTCTTTTAGTGACGTCTACAGTAGCCATTTTGAAGGTAGGGCTTAGATGCCCCACCTGACAGTTTTTGTCCATTCCCCTCACGCTGTTACCATATACAGATATAGTACCTATATTAAAGTTACCTTCCTATAACTAATAGAATTGCATGCAACATTTTAAGCGTTACACGTCAGTAATGATGAGTTTTTAGTATAAAAGATGTGTTTTTTATGAAGTTCGTTGGAGTTGCTGAAGCAAGAAGGAATAGCGAGCGATTGCTGATGTTCATGAACTCCCTGTTTTTTGTACTTGTCATTAAACGGACTCCCTTGGCCAAACCATTGAATTGTCATTATTGATTTGATGCTAGTGAAGAGTGAAAATCGAGATCAAACCCATGCCCCCTCACCCCAGGCGCATATATACAGAAGGACAGCAGGAAGAACAAGCAGCGCACTTATCATTTGAACCAGGCCCCAGCGCACCCAGGGGTGACAAATATGCTGAAAGACACCCACTTCACCAACAGTGCAACTTCCATGCTACATTACAATCAATGCAGCAATATCACAATCTACAAACACAAAAATCCCTGTTTAAAGGCTTGCAAATGCCTATATGAAATAACATGGTCTAATTGCACAGTGTAAAGCCATGTTTCAGGAAAATTACAGCCAAGTTCATTTCTCTCACTGAACACTAGCTGCAGATGCCTTCACCAATACTCCTCGCAAACCCACGAGCAGCCAAGGTCGCGCAGTCAGATAACATTGCTTTCTGCAGACAAACATTTTTTAATTCTCCACTAATGCGAGTAAGCCAAGGCAACCCAGTGTGTTTTTTTCTTTTCTTTCTGGGAAACAAAGACATTTTCGCAAAGACTTGCACAACATTTGAAACATAATTGTAACAAGAATGGCTCAGCCCTAGCCAATGAGCGCTCAGAGCTCAGGTGCGAAATGCTTGCTTCAGCTAAAAAGTTATGGGAACAAATTCATAATGCAACAAGCTAGAATTGGGTAATGGTGGGATGGCACAGCTAAACCAACCCACTGACGCAAAACTCTAATGTCCAATTATCAGGCTCTCTATAAGGGCTACATAGGTAACCTATTACTCAGCAGCCAATAGCAGAAGGAGATAGGTTTCTGGGAGCTGATCCAATTCTGTGAGGTCAGCCTGCAGTGTGATTACAAAGCTGGCTTGCAAGCCAGCCCCGGGGGAGACGGCACCTGAACTCTCGATGTGCACGATGCTGTGCGTGTTTTTTTTTTTTTTTGCTGCCCAGAAATAAACGCAGTTTGGAACATGTGGCTGCCTGCTGGGGTCTCCGTTGCATTTCTGTGGGCCATATGGGAGGCGTTGGGGTCTCCCATAGCTGGTGAGGGTATGGCTGCTGGCCCCCCACAGCCCTGGTGGGGGTCCAGCTTCTCCCCAACACTAGAGTATTAATCTGCATCCCCATCCATCTTAGGGTGCTGCTACTCATTTTACAGTGCTATTGGGCAACTCCCAGCTTTATGGGCCGGTTGGGGTCGAGTGCACAGGTGGATATGTAGAGTCTATAGATACGATCAATGAAGGTTAACAAAATCTGGCATAATGGTGTTTTATAGAACTACGAAATGTAATCCATCCATCCGTGTTGCGAAGAGCAAAGTAGAAAGAGTAAGATCCCTTGACTATAGTATATGGTTCTTTGAAATTATTAAATGGACTGCTCAGATGAGTAAAAAATCTTCACTAACTTTTACAAACTTTATTTCGAAATTTCCATATCATAAAGGTACACAATTAACACACAGACTAAAAATATATTAAAACATCCAAGTAAAATACAATGCACGAACAACGTTATGTTTTAAAGAAAAGATAAAGCATTTTCAATAAAACTATAAACCGAATAGGCCACTTTCTCATAGGGAAGGGTGAAAACCAATGTGTTGGACCCGCCAAATGTACGAACGCTAGACAATGTAAAAATAGGTAGGAGAAACTTCCTTCCACAAAGCTTTAAAATAGGGCAAAAAAAGAAGAAAAAAATAGTTAATTCTTTCACTGTGATGCCTTTACAAGGACAAAAAGGGCTTATGGTCTGGATCTTACTACTGGATCATACGACCACTATAGAAGCAAGAGGTAAGCAATCTACTTTCAAGTTGAATATTATACCCCTCTTGTGTGGGTTAACAAACTAGCTTGTATAGTTCTCCAGACTCAGATTTGGTCTGTGCTCTAGAAAATAACACACTCTGGGCCTTTCCATCTCAAGGTTTCACTGAGTTAGTTATTTTTCCTCTGAGATGGCAACTTGAAGTCATGAAATAGCAATAGCCCCTTCGTCGATGGGCCTAATTAATGCATTGTTAAATCCTAAAGAGGACAATATCTGCTTTATAAATTGCAGGCACAAGCTACCGCCACCCGCCTCTGAAGACAATAGGTTCTTTGTAAACAAGTGTATGATGCTCTCTAACCCTACTACGCCACAGTCTTGCCTACAGTGTCCATGGCTTCTAACTTACAGTATGAGAGATATAGCCCAAAGCAGCTTCCATGTGCAACAAATATGTAGGAGCAGAATATGAATATGAATAGACAGAGCAGAAAGTGATTATCTTTTTGTTGAATAGGCGTTAGACAAGAATCGCCCCACACACTGCCTCATAGCTAGCAGTATGTACCGCTTTGGCATTTTACAAGGAGCGAATAGTCTCCAGAGAGCACCCGCCCAGGTTCCTACTAAATTGCAAAACTGCCCTGTTCACTTGAACCCATTTTGTGGCACAACTGGCCAGCTGAGGACCCGAGTTCCTGTTGTTTTTAATAATAAATACCAAATAACAGTATTCTTTCACACCAATTGCTGAATCCTAGGGGATGTAAGGATCTTATGCAATTTGCCCCTATGACAGCCCATGCACGTCACCTTTGATTTAGCAGTATTGAGGATTAGGTCACGGGCTGTCATAAAATCAACAAAACCGGAAACCAATAATTGCAATGGTTTAGGTGTTGGTGCGAGTAATAAAACATCATCAACATAACAGAAGGCAGGGATGGATTTACCCATACTCCTTGGCGTGTCTGATGTTATGGCACATATCTCGCTGAATGAAGAACTAAAATGAAGATTAAATAACATGGGGGGGGGTGGGGGGTCAGGACACAAACCTGCTCGACACCTTGTGTGGATTTAAAGCTCGGCAACAACTTGCCACTGTGCGGTATATGAAGCTTAGCAGTCAGATTTTCATGCAGGTATTTGGGAAACCCTATACGCCATAAGAATTCCCAAAGCTTCTCCCTATTAACATTATCAGGAGCTGAACTGAGATCCATAAAACCCATATATAACAGCGAACTGTACCCTGCTACACATTTGTCTAAACTTAAACGAAGATTCAGTGCTTGCTCTATGGTCTCAACTCCCCTGCGGAAGCCATACTGCTCTACAGCCCAAATTCCAGAAGACTTAGCCCACTCATTTCATCTTTTAAAAATCAGTCTCCCTTACCAAAGTCAATCAAAGAGACCTGTCTGCCTTCTTAAATAATGGCACAATAAACGCCTCCTTACATCTCAGTGGGAAGAGGCAATTTTTGCTAAAGCATTGAACAGCATTGTAAACAGAGACACAAATTGCTAAATTTAACTTTGAAAGTATCCAACCGCACCATATAATTCCCAGGTGCTTTTACCATTGGACAAAGCTTGGAGGTTTTGTCGCACTTATAGCAAAGAAAACTCAATGAGATCGTCATCTGTATTGGCCCACCTATATCACGCTATTGAATAGTTTGTGGGCAAAGTACGCACTTCCGATGGTGTATAAAACTGATTCACCCACCTGCTCGCCTCAGTGGGACTGCCATTCTTGATTTGGTTAGTACCCAGTCCACTAGCTATCATCTTCCAAAATATAGTAGAGTTGTTGCTGTGGGCAGCTTTCTGCAGTTCACACACTTACGCCTCCAGCTAATGAATCTAACAAATGCAGTAATTATAAGTTTCTCGACTAAATTTTTCAGAAGAGCACTAATATCGACCCAAAGCATGCCATGCAAATACAGGGGGCATATCACAATATTCTGCTCGCATTTGGGGTCATGACCCTGCTGCTACAATTGAAGTAATAGAACACACATTGTTATGGTCCTTGTTTGTTGTTACCTCTTTATTTAGAAACAAATACAAAGGCATTAATTAGTTTACCTGGGCGGGGGGGGGGAATCCCTCGGGGTGGACAACAACAGGAGGCCGTAGAGCCTGGATATTACCCCTTTAGTACCCTTGTACGTGATCAGAAGTTTTTCTAAATCTATTAGGTCCCTCCTAAGGGTGTCTCCCCACTTACTTTTGGTGAGGGCCCCTTTAAATTGCAAGAATCGGAATGGAGAGAGGTCACCCAGGCCCAGGAGGTCCCCGAGGTCTCCGAGGGAGATGAATGCACCGTCCACCCAAAGCTGTCCCGCTCTGCTCAAGCCCGCCTCATACCATTTCTGAAAGGACAGTGGTTCATTGATCCCGTCCATCAGTGGAGCAGCCCAGATGCAGCTCAGAGGCGAAGGCCATGTCGTGAGCCATCCGAGGTAATCCCCTCTTTCCATATGGACCACAATACTCACAGGATCGGATGGTTCAGAATGCTCCTTGGAATGCGCCTCTTGGGGACCCACAGCCATTCATCTAGAGTAACCAGAGAGAAGCGTTTGTTATCCAAAGCTACCCACTGTTTCTTAGTGCCCTGTGCGAAGTGGCCAACCAGAATTCTCAGTTGGGCTGCCTTATAGTATGTGTCTACGTCTGGGAAGTTGACCCCCCCTCGTCTCTGGGCATTGTGAGTACATCATAGGCAATTCTGTGGGACTTCCCCGCCCAAAGGTAACGCACAAGGGTGCATCTAATCTCCAGGAGGAATGGCCTCGGTATCTGGGTCGAGAGCATTTGGAACAAGTAAAGGAATTTGGGGAGGATCACCATTTTAATTGAGTTAAGTCGGGCCATCCAGGATAAACCAGATTTTGACCATCTCTCCATATCCCGTTTGATTGCGGACCACAGAGGTGGGTATTTGGCTGTAAAAAGGTCTGTTAAATCAGGTGGTATATGGATCCCCAGGTGAGAAAAGCCCTCCTCCCGGCTGCAAGACAGAAGATCCACCACATACTGTCTATCCACTTCGTTGAGGTGCCCTGCTACGAATGCAACTGACTTCCCCAGGTTAACCTTGTAGCCCGCAGGGTCCCATATTGTTCTAAACTGTTCAAGAGTTCAGGAACCGACTGGGAAGGGTCAGAGAGGTAGAGCAGGACATCATCTGCAAATAGGCTCACCTTGCAGTGCATATCCCCCATCCTGATGCCTTTAATCTTCTCATTCCTCCTAATTGCTATGCCCAGGGTTCCATCACCAGTGCATAGATGAGAGGAGACAGTGGGCACCCCTGCCTGGTGCCCCTCTCTAGTGGGAATACCTCTGCTTCCCCGCCGTTGACCACCACCCTTGCTGAGGGGTTGGAGTAAAGGGCGGAGAGCCACCCCCTCCATCTCGGCCCCATCCCCAGAGACGACATGACCCATCCCACGAAAGACCAGCTCACCCTGTCAAACGCCTTCTCCGCATCCAGGGACAGGAAAAGAGCGCCCTCCTTTCTGACTTCCCTCGAGCTCAGTATGTGTAGGGTTTTGCGCATACTATCTGCGCCCTGCCTATTGAGTATGAAACCTACTTGATCTGTGTGAACCAGTCGGGGAAGGTACTGCTTCAGACGTGTGGCTAGGATTCTGGTCAATATTTTTGCGTCCATGTTTAAAAGTGAAATGGGTCTATATGATCCACAGTCTGTAGGGTCCTTGCCCGGCTTTGGTATGACCGTGATCAGGGCTTGTAGAAACGTTGGTGGGATGGTCTCCGGGTTTCTAATCTGATTAAAGAGCTTAGTCAGCGGCTGTATCAGAACCGCTTGAAATTGTTTGAAGAAGTCAGCGGTATATCCGTCATCCCCCGGGGCCTTACCCACTTTCAGTCGCTTGATGGCCTGCTCCACCTCCTCTTCCGTTATGTCCCCCTCCAAGTCCTCCCTCTCTAGACCAGTGAGCCGGGGGAGAGGATGATATTCAAAATATTTCTGGAGATCATCTGGGGACCCCTCCTCCTGTTTGGTATATACATTTTGGTAGAACCCCGCAAAAGACTGTATTATTTACTCAGTTTTGGTTTGGATATTTCCTCCCCCCTCTCCGATACCCTTCACCTGTCTGTCCGCCCTTCTCCCCCTCAGCCTATGCGCCAGAAGGGTCCCAACTCTGTCTCCCTTTTCGTAGTATCTCTGCTTAGTATATCTCATCTTTTTAACCACTTCACCAATTAAGACTGTGTGTAGGGCCTGCCTCTTTTCTCTCATTTCCCCCAGGAGGGTCGCCCGATCTATGTCACCCTTAGTAAGCTGTGTCCTCAGGGCTTGCAATTCTCTCCGTAGCTTGGATTCAATCAAAGCCCTTTCCCTCTTTCTCCTGGAGCCCTCAGCTATGAGGAGGCCCCTAAATGTGGCCTTGGCTGCCTTCCAGACCGTGACCATCGACGTTTCCCCCATGTTGTTTGTTATAAAATAGGCTTCGATCTCCTTTCAGAGGAATTCTTTGAATACCTGATCTCTCAGGAGGGTGTCATTGAATCGCCATCTATAAGACTTTGTTATTTCCTGTAGTCGCCAGTCCATGACCAAAAGATTGTGGTCTGACTAGGTGACAGACTCCACCAATGGGCCACTTACCACCCCTCCTCGGAGACCTGTAATAGGTCAATTCTGCTATACGTCTGGTGTGGGGGGGAGAAGAATGTATATCCCCTGGGTGCCTGGTGACACTTTCGCCAAACGTCAACCCAGTAATATTCCTGCAGGAGGTCCCTCAATGCGAGGTTATCCTTCGTGGGTTCCTTTGTCCCTGTCCCCTTAGCCGACCACCAGTCTAGGCGAAGGTCCGTGATGAGATTAAAATCTCCACCCAGGATCATTGCCCCCTCTGCCCATTTGTCCATAACCTGAAGTATCTTGTGGATGAACCTGACCTGGCCAGTGTTGGGCGCATATATGGTGGCCAAGGTGATTCGCCGCCCCTGAGAGAACCCCTTTACGCCAAGAAATCTGCCCCCAAAGCCCCTTTTCGTCTCCACCTCTGTAAGATGCATTGATTTGCCCAGGAGAATGCCCATCCCCTCTTTTTTGGAAGACTTATGTGAGGCCCATAAATTCCTGCCTATTTCCTTCCCCCTGATCGTCGACTCCACTCCCCTCCTATAGTGTGTTTCCTGCAGAAAGAGGATGAGCAATTTCTGCTTGCTGAACATATTGCTTGTGAGGGAGCGTTTATTTTGTGAATTCAGCAGGACCTTTACGTTGAGCGTACCTACTCGACCTTCAACCATGATCGTCGTTGCCCATGCTCATTAAAATGTCTGTGTGGTCCTTCAAGGTCCATGTCTTCCTGTTGCTCCCTATCCCATGATGTGTTGTTCCCTTCAACTTTTACACTCTCCCCTCCCCCCTGCCCCTATATCCCTCCCCCCTTTCCCATCTGACAAGGCGTTCGTCTCCATCACCCAACTCGTGCCAGAGTTAGTCGACAAACCACCAGGGTTGCTACCCTGGCCCCGGGAATGTCCCTGTAAACCGAACTTGTCTACCCGTCTTTGTCCCCCGATAGTCCCCCAATCTCAGTTGCATTCAGGGTCTCCGAGGAGCCTTCCCTGGCCCGCACCCCACCAAGGCACACCACCGCCGCTCAACCCGCTCATCTTGGGCACCCGCCGGGGCCATGTTTTCCCGCTAATCCCATGGTGGTCTTTAAACTTGGGGGTGAGGCTTGTGAGCATCAAACCACAGTGCCCCTATCTTTCCTCGTCCTGTGACTTTACGCTTTACCCTCCTTTCCCCTCTCCAAACAAAGACCGCAGGCCAACCGTGTCAACCTGTAAAACACCCTCAATTTCACATTTCTCCTCCTGTGACTTTACGCTTTCCCCTCCTCCCCCCTCATCAAACAAAACCATTGGCCAACCGTGGCAACATGTGAAACACCTTCAATTTCAATTTCAATTTCGATTTCAAATTCAGTTTCTCTCCCTCTGCCCCCGCGATCATCAGGACCTCAGGGTGACCGCCGGAACGGCTTTTATTACAGTTGTGCTTTTCATGATATTCTGAGCGCACTCATGTGGGCTCCCCTCGGCCTGCGGGGGGGTGTTGAGTTTTCCGAAATTTCTGTGCGCCCTTAACCTTGAGCTTCCCCTGAGCTAGATCAGGTCTCTGTGGGGCACGGCTGTGATCTCCTCCGTCTACACCTTGGTCCTGTGATGTGCTCGTGGCGCCCACCAAGTCCTCAGTGGCTCTCAGAATGTCCTCCTCCGTTACAAGTTGGTATCTCTCACCCTGCCACTCGAAAGCTAGGTAGAATGGGTGTTTCCCATCAGGTAGCGGACTCCCTTGCCCTGCAGCCATCTGGTGATGGGCCCGCATTTTTTCCTCATCTGCAGTGTAAGTGCTGAGAGGTCCAGAAAAATTGTCACTCTTGAGTTCCCATATTGGATATCCTTTAAGGTCTTTGCCCTTTCCAAGATCTTGGCCTTGTCCCTGTAGTAGTGGAACCTCGCCAGTACAGAGCGCGGGCCCCTACCCCCCGCCCGCTCTGTGGGTCCTGTCAATCAGAACCGTTTCCCCGGAGTCAATTCCAAGGACAATCCTGATGATGTCCTGTACCTTTCCTTCCAGACCTTCTTGAGTCTCTCCTGCTTCTACCAGGCCGAAGATCCGTAGGTTATTTCTCCTCTCGCGATTCTCCATGTCATCAACCCTCAGGTGGAGGTCCTCTTCACGGCGCCGTATCTCCTTAAATCTAGCCTCAGTGTGTGCCTCGAGAAGGTCGGTGGAGGCTTGGTTGTTTTCGACCCCCTCGATTTGATCCTCTAATGTTGATACCTTTGTGGTGAGGTCGTCCAGTTTAGCCCCCGTATCGGACTGCATCCCTCTTAGTTCATCCAGGATTGTTTGAACACTGCCCTGGATGGCGTGTAGGTCCGGAGTGGTTGGGGTATGGGGAGGGGGGTTAGTCTCCATGTCTGGGTGACCTCGGATAAATTGGTATTTGGCTAGAGTTTCTTTCCAACTCACGTGGCGCTGTTCCCCCTATGCGTTCCTGGCTTCCTCGGGCGTTTCGTGGGTTCTCACCACCACCAGGGTCTATATTTCCACCTCTGCAGCCGGCTATCTTCCCTGATATGTAGTTGCGTCACCTCCACGTACACTCCTGGGGGGTCGGAGTGGGACTTCCCTTAGAACCTCATTGTGGCCCTGTTGCTATGCACTGTCTTGTCAGTACTCAAAGAATCTTTGCCAAGGGCGTCTTGGGCACAGTCCCCGCTGTGGGTTACCGGGGGGGTCCCAATATGTAGAGGCCAGGGGAACCCTGCCCTCCTAGGTGCCTTGTTGTACTTTAATTCCCCTAGACCTGCCCCATATGATGAAAAAAGAGAAGAAAAGTGTGGGGGGGGGCAGTAGCTCCTCGTGGTTGCCTGTGGGCTGCCTCCTGGTCCAATGATGCCTCCGTGGATGGGAATCTCCCCAGGGTCCATCCAGTTACTGTGGCATGTATGGGAGGCCCAGTGCAGGACCCGGGGGGCCCGGGGTGCTTAAGGGCCAATCTGGTGTCCTCTGCAGTGCCTGGGTAGGCAATCCCAAGCCCTTGGTTCCAGTGGGCGGTGTGGGGGACAGAAGAAGGAGGGCAGGGGCCCCCGGGCATGCTCCTGCGTCGGCCCGAGGTGATAGTAGGGCCCGGCCCGGGGTGGCCAAGTGCACTGGGTTGTTGCTGGGTGGCGTGGGTCTGGGCCCTCAGCAAGTCAGATCCTCTCCAACGCCCCTCCGCCCCGACCCAGGACGCTAGGAGGGGGCATCACCTGGGACTGAGCAGGGTCCCGTGGGGTGCCGCTCCCCGGATCCCACCCATTGTCACAGCTGGAAAGGGCCCGGGCACGCTCCCACGTCGGCCCGGGCCGGTATCTCCAAGTCCCCGCAGGAGGTGGGGGAGCGCGAGGGCCCAGCGCCGCCTCCACCAGCTGGAGGGTCACGCGGCACCTCTCCTCAATGTCCCCCGGAGCCGTGCGTGGCTGGAGGGGCTCTTGATTAGCACGCTTCGCGTGTGCGGCCCCGGCGGGGTGTCGAGCTCCCTCTCCCTCGAGCCGGTGAGAAGCTTCACGGCAGGCTCCTCTGTTGGAGCTGGCGAGCCGCTTCGGGGGGGAGTGGAAGCCGCGCCACGTGCTGCAGCGCATCTCGGGCCTGGTGGGGCCCTGGATCTCCAGCGAAGAACCGGTGGGCTCCTGACAGGTTCTGACACCCGAATCTCACGGTCTACTGGGGTCTGGAGAACTATTTCGGGGTGACTTCTCTGTTTTGCCGGGGCTACACAGGGAGCTGTGGAATCAGGCAGCCATATTGCCTGCACCCCCTGGTGGCCTCCCCGGAATGACATCTTTTCACAATGAAATTATCAAGTTGGATGATGTAAATAATTTTCGAGGAGATGGAGTGAATTTGATTGATGATTGATGAAATATGTTGTGAAGTATTTTTTTAGTACGTGTAGTAAATAAAAAACAAAACTAGAAAAAGATTAGAAGCAGTCAGTAGAACATTTGGTAGTTCAGTATATAAACCTCCCGACCAAAATACAAAAATAAAGTTCTTTTAAAGCCACAATTTTTGAATAGAAAACTATTAAAATTATTTTAATTCCCCCACCCCACTCCTGGAATTCTCCAGCTGTGCACAGACTATAGTACTGTGCGTGGACCATGCAGGCTGCAAAGGGACTTGTGATTTTATTTTTCTATCTTTTAACTGGGAAAGATGGCTCCTAAATGTACCTTTTTTGTGTTTCTGGCTTCTATATTTTTGGGGGGGATTTTGTTTTTTTGTAGGACAGGTAAGGAGTTAGGTGGGGGAGGGAAGGTAGTGGAAGGGGCATCAACCAGAGATATGAAGGGGCAGGTGGGCATGGCAAGATGTTGGGCGGGCTTTAAATGTAAGGTAGGGGCAGTGTTTCTCGTGCTCCTTTACCGTACTCTTGAAAGTACTTTAAAACTGCTCACCCTGTAGAGCAGTGTGTCGCAGTACATGTAGAGAACTATGACCCTTGAAAGGTAAGTATCGAAAGCATCCTGTATGGCCTTTGAGGCAGCTGGGGGGATCCTCTGCCCCACATGAGTATGTTGTGTGGTGACAGGAGCGGTTGAGGAAGATGGGGTAGACAATGTTAACCTGCTTCTCACTGAGAAAGAAACAGCCTTTCTGAGAGTCCCTGTGTGGTTGGATCTGGTGTAGCAGTGCATAGAAGTGGTCCCGAAGCAGTACTGCCCGTGTTGTCTGCGACTGAGTATGACCCCACACTCAATACATTCAACACGAGCAACCTGAGCCTTTGAGATCCCCCTATGGTCTAAAAGAACCGCTAGAGGTAGGCACTCCCTCTACCTATTCTTCATGTTCTTCACCATCCTCCTCTGCATCACATTTAGAAAGAGTACTTTTTGACAGCTTATAACTTTGGCACTATTCGACAAATTGTCACCAAACTTTGCAGAGAGGCGCACGCTGATCGGATGTTTGAAAACGTGAGGTCCGTCATAATTTATCAAATGGTGGCCCTGTTGGATGGGCGCATCATGGCTTTTGTCCGCAGACAACGCTGTGAGGAAAAGAAGTCTGGAAAATATATTTGGGGTTATTTTGTGGATGTAAGAATGATTGGAAAGGGTGGGAGAGTGGAAAAAAGTTGATATATAGCTCTTTTTTAGATAAAAAAGGCTGTGTAGGTGATGGCGTGTGTGCTGAGAATTATTGGGATTGGGGTGGGGGGTTCTGGGTGAGTCTTGTTATATGAAGGTGTATCCTACATACTTGTTATATGGTTTAATTCTATTGTGGTGGTTGTGGCCAGTGGTCAAGAATCTGGCCACTGGCCACATCCTCTATTGTAAAATGTGTATAGTTCTAATAGGTAGTATAAGGGGAGTATAATGTATTTGTAATATTGTGTAGTTATATAATTGAAGTGTATATGGTATGTTTGATTGTAGTACAATTGAGGATAGTGCTTATTGATTTCCCCTCCGCCTTTGACAAGGTGAACCATTCTATATTTATTGAACGCCTCCATGATACCTTTGGTATTACACACCGGGCATAGGATTGGCTGACCTCTTTCCTGACTAACTGCCCTTTCCAGCTGCAACTGGGTCATTTGCCCTCCACCACCTCACTTTATACATGGAGCGTCTCGCCGGGTGCTATCCTATCGCTGTGGCTCTTTAATATGTATCTCGTCCATCTGGCTCACCTCATCTGCTCCTTCTCTCCTAATTTCTAGTGTCATGGTAATGATACACAGCTTTGCTTGACATTTCTCGCTACTACTTTCTTATCTGCCTCTCTGATCCTTGATTGTCAGACCGCCATCCAGGCATGTTGTGCCACTAACGATCTATCTGTGAATGCCAGTAAGGCAGAGATGTTTCTTATTGGGACACCTGTGCCCTGTTTTTTTTCTACTTTCTGGCCGCTGTCCTTGGGTCCTCTATCCTCACCATCCTGTGGGGCCAACAACTTTTGGGTTATCTTTAACTCCTCTCTTTCCCTCACTCCTCACATGTTGGACCTTTTGACTAAGGGCCCTTTTGAGCTTCATCTCTTTACAGGAATTCTATGTTTCCTGATATTACCGCAGAAGCTGAATGTTTTGAGATCCCTGGTCTAACCCAGAATAGGGTGCAAGAGTTATGCTTGGCCTGAAGGCTAGGGATCGTACCTTGGCAGCCCTACAATTTCTACACTGGCTTCTGATGGCTGTAAGGATGAAATTGAAGACCCTCAACATAATCCACAAGGCTTCTTGGGGTCTGGGACCATGCTATTCCCAACTTTCTGTCCCTAAATACTCCCCTTTTGGAGACTTGTGCTTCTTTAACTCCAATTGGCTGCTTGTGAAACACTTCTCCAAACAGAGAGGTGGAGGTTCATTTCTCTGTTTGGCTGGTGCCTTTCTTTGGAACAGTGTCCCTGGCCCTTTTAGAATTTGAGCCGAACTGCCTTAAGTTCTGCACATTTTTAAAAACTCTGCTTTTGTCTTCCTCCTTTTCTCTCATGTTTCAATGGTAACTCATCCTACTGCCACTGAGAGTGGTGGCCTGGTGCCTCATTAAGTTCACAGGTTCTTGGTATACCTAGTTGACATCAGTAACGCCTGCCGGCCTTCAGCACTGCCCTTGCGGTCCAACTGCCTGGTGGCTGTGCACTGCATCCTTGGGACTCTTCCGTCCAAGCACTTAGGCAGTGGCCTTCCACATTGGCACCCATTGGATCTTCCTTCCCAGGTTCCTATCAGCCATTGCCCATTCCTGCTGCCCCCTTCAATAATATACTTGTCTTACTGCACAATGCATATGTGCATTTATTGCAGTACTGTGTACAATTTGTTTGTATAAGTAAAGGAAATGCAGATGGAAAATATTTGTAGAACATTGTTAAGGGGAAGTTGTTGTGTGGAAGTTTAATATGTTGATAGGCTTACATCTAAAGTTTTTGGAAGTAATTGGTGGATGGATGTGTGACTGTTCAAAAACAGGCAATGAGGGGTGTTGCAAACATAAAAGTGAAAAGGGTAGAAGGCTGTCTTGTGTGATGCTGTGCATGTGCTATCCAGGTGTTTTAATGATTCCTGGTCTGGAAAGGGGACAGTGGAGACCGAGGATACTTATGAAGGTCCCATGGATTATAGTCGTTATTGTTTGCTAGTGAAAAGTATTTGTGGCAGAAAATTGTTTCTGTCCTTTTTTCTTTTTCTGTACTGTACAATTGTCAATTAGTCCCATTAGCATAGTGCAAATGCTAATGGAGATGTTGGAGAAACGTATTGAAAATGTAAAGTAGATGGAATCTATACAATTGATTTTCTTTTAGTTCTATTTTTTAACTTTAAAGGTGGCTTCAAAAGGAACCTTTTTTTTCATGCTTTTTGATTATTACTTTTTTTGCAGGAGAAGCCACAAAGTAAAGTGGGGAGGGAAATGAGGGAAGGGGCACCAACCACAGATATGAAGGGGCAGTTGGACAGGGGAACATGATGGGTGTCCCTTTAATGTAAAGTAAGGGGCTGTGTTTTTCATGCTCGTTGACTGCAGCCTCGAAAGCACTTCAAAACTGCTGCCCCCTGCAGAGTGGTCATGATGTCATCAATGACATTTTTTATATCATCTTTCATGTCCTGGGTGTTAGTCTTAGCAGTGCACGGTGGTGGTTGAGTTATGGTTGCTAAGCTTACCATAACTGGCAAATTTCAAGGGTTTTTTGGTTTAACTTGTAACCATAACATCCTTCGAGGCTAAATTCTGTAGGATCTGTCATATCTCTACCAACCTTGAAACAGCTTGACCTGTCCTGACAGAATGCCCCAGCCTTTGCTCTTTGTATATGGTGGCATTGGGACATCTAGTCCACAATTTAGACAATATTAAAAGCAATGAGTTCTGGGTTCTATGTGTTAATTCTACATCAATAACTGCTTTGTTGGCCCTCTTTAGGCTCTGGAGATCTGTAGTGATGATGCTGGTGTAGACTGCCATTAACCCAGAGTATGACTATGAGGATTATGGCAGGATACTAAGGTTGGCAAATGTATGTATTGGGGCCTTTGAGTGAGAGTGGGACTAACTGAAGATGACTTGATTTTCTTTTTAATGTGATGTTTTTTTTATTTTAGTGAAGCACATGTGTTCTTTTTAGGTTTTGGTAAATGTTTATTATATATGAAATTGGAAAGAGAAATATGTGATCAATGGTGTTAAGTAGTTGTAAAATTTGTTTATAAATGATATTATTGTAAAAGTACAGTTTCTGAACTATTATACAATAATAAATAAAAATAAAAAATAAAATAACGTCCTTTTAACAAAGTTTATTCACTGAATTTCATAGGTTTTTATTAGTGCAACTTGACCATAACGTCCCTTTAACAAGAAATGTTCACTGAATATGTATATACGTTTACAAATGCTGCATAAAATTGCAGCTTTTCATGCATCCGCTAATTAATGAAGAGTTGTAAATACCTTGTGTTCAAAATTCTAGCAGGAGGATATTGTTTCCTTGGTTATGCTTTTATCATTTGCCTCTCCCCTGCATCCAATGTGCATAGAAGCAAAATTATGATTCAAAATGTCTTTGTGATGATTTGTCTGAGAAAAACAACAATATTTATTTTTTATTTTTTGCATTTGGTATCAGGTTACACGCTGGAAATATATAATTCCATTGTTGAGACTTCTTGGTGGTCTATTTCTTTGTAATGCTCACCCTCGCATTTAGAGTTGTTCTGTGCCTTGAGCACTTTATCCAGGTAGCATTGAAGGTGAAAGCTTCAATGAGGAAGTTGTCTGTGTAAATGGTAAGCCCCAACTTTCTTTTGAGTTTTTCAATAATTATTATGACACTGATTGATTTATGATGACTTTATTGTTGGTATATGTTATGTTCTATGAAATTTGATTTGGAAATAAACATTGCCTATCTCTCAAACTACTCTGGCTTGACTATTTTAACTTTTTCAATTCACGAATCAGCCTATATTAGTCTAGACATGGCTGTTCTAACAATTGATGTATGGTTTGGAATCAGTCATAACCACTGACATTGCTTTGCGCAACCTTCCAAACCACTGATTTTTGTCGTGCCATTATTGACACCAGACCCTTTAAAGGTTATGTTCCGAGGTTTGAAATTAGTTTGGACCTTCATTACTTGCTTTGCTAAACCAATTGACACAATTCCCATGGAAAAAGGACTTTGAGACCTCTCATGTCAAGTTTAATGAGGTGAAGGTTAAAAACTTTGTTGAATTCAAAGAAATATTTAGTACTATAGTTACACAGATAGATCACCACTCCTGAGTCCAGCAAGGGGTTTGTATTACTGGCCCATTTTTTCACTTTATACCCAACTTGGCCTGGTTCCAATATCATCACTATGCTTGAACAGTTGTTCATTTTCCATTAACGTTTTAAAACAACATTATTTGGTGGGAGACCCCCAAACCACCTGTCAGCAGAGTACGCAACACTGCTCTGTGAACCTTTTAAAATGAATATCCTGTTCTATTTTCAGTAATGGTAAATCAGCACAAAACCCTTAAAAAAAGTAAAGGAATCTAGTTCTTATTATAAAAAATACTGGCTAAGGTAATTTGATGCATCAATGACAGTGCTGGTGTGCCAGGCAATACTGCTGGAGGTATCACAATTACAAATTACTGCTGGGGCTAAATGCCACTGGAGGTAATTACTGACAGTGGTAGAAATACAGTTGGAGCGACTAGCTCAGAGCTTATTCTATTTTGATCACTACATACAGCCATGGCCTGACTATATTTTCTTCATTAATGTCCCAAATATCTGTATAGACCCTAATTCATGTCCTGTGTGTCTGTATGCCTGATGTTGCCCCCATTACCATGAGGCGGGCTTTTCCAGATTATACTCTCAATAACCACCTGCTTGTTGTAACCCTCCCGGTATCCCTGCCTAGAATCGATGCCCTCCCAAGACAGTCCAATAAGACCAGAAGTTTGAAAAATCTTACTAATGAGAAACTATCTCATGCACTGAGTCTTAAGTTGGGGTGTCTTGAGGACCATAAAAAGGCCTCCGACCTCGTACTTCACCTTACAAACACACTTGGCGCTGTCATGGATGATTTAGCTCCCCTCATCACCAGATGTGTGAAGCTTGAAACTCTTACCCAAAGCTGGTTCAATAATAATATTCAGACCCTCAGACATCTAAGGAGGTCGGCTGAACGAGCCAGGCAAAAACAGCCCTCCCCAGCTACACAAGCCCTTTATAAATTGGCAGTGAAAACCTCAAGGCCGCCGTTATGCAGGCCAAATCCTCCTACTACAACAAAAAAATCATACAGGCCAAATCAAGCTCTAGGGAACTATCTGCCATTTTGAGGGATTTTAAGAGCAAACCGCTCACCACAGTTGCACCGTCTTAGGACTCTGCCTGGTGCTAAATAATTCATGACACATTTACCGCCAAAGTTGCCTCACATCTGCACTCCAGCATATCTCACAAAGATCAGACCGGTACCCGTAGGCCTCCCCCGAGAGCACAGGACTCCCCTCTATCCCTATCGCTAAATCTCAAGCTATGATCTCTTTCTCCCCAAGTACCATGGCCGAAATTACCCAGATCATATCCACCATGAAGCCTACCTCATGTAAGGCTGATTCCTGTCCTTCAAGCTTGTGGCCAGCTGCCTTGATATTCTAGGCACCTGCATGACCAAACTCATTAACCTGTCCTTTGTCAAAGGGTGTGTCCCCCCACCTCAAAGAAGCTTGGATCACCCCCCTACTCACAAAAGCCAACCTTGACACCCTTCAGGCTATAATTTATCGTCCAATCACAAATGTCCCGTTCCTCTTAAAATCATGGACTGGATTGCATACCAACAATTTCAGAAATTTGAGGAGAACAGAATACTGGGACCCCGGCAATCTGGCTTCAGAGCTCACCATGGCACGGAGACTGCCATGCTTGATCTTAAGTCAAATGTTTCCTCCACCATCGACCAAGGCCACCCGGCCCGTCTTATGTTGCTGGATCTTTCCGCCACCTTCGACATGGTCGACCATGAATTGCTGGTGACCAAATTGCAATCCCTGCTGGGTTGTTCCAGTTCAGCGACACAGTGGGTGACCTCCTTTTGGGCTCCCATACAGCTAGGGTTGCCATAGATGATGCTTGCTCCTCACCTACATTGCTCCCCCATGGGGTACCACAAGGCTCCTCCCTTTCACCCACTTGGCTTAACATCTACATCCTCCCACTTCTGGTGATTCTTGATGACCTGGGTGTCCTGTATAAAAATTACGTAGATGACACTCATGTCATCCTAAAGCTTTCAGGCATCTACTCCCAGGATTCGCAAGCCATCAACTCCATATACTCCATCATACACTCTTGTATGGTAATGAATTCAATGGCTCTCAATTCAGAGAAAACTGAGATCCTTATCACTGCATCCAGTCATATGCTAAAGAAACAGTCCCCAGAGTATGCCAACTTTTCCATCACCAATACAACCATACCCGTTACCATGAATGTCAAAACATGTGGTGTCACTTTGGATGCTGAATTTATCATGAGGCAGCACATCGCTAAGACGGCACCCTTCATGTGGGCTCATTAACAAACTCCTCATCCACATTCGCCCCTTTGTCTCTCAGATAAACATGACTCTGCTGGCCTCATCCCTAGTCAATTTGCGGCTTGACTACTGTACCTGTTTCTTGGCCGGCACCGACCAGTCGAACTTCTCCGCTCTTCAAGTGACCCAAATGGGGCAGTAAGAGCAGTTCTAGGTATTCCAAGATGACATCATATCTCCAAAGCACGAAAAGTGCTGCACTGGTTGCCTGTGAGGCAACATGTGTCTCAATGATCTTGACCCTAGCCCACAAGTGCCTGACCCATGAGGCGGCTGTCTACCTCACAGAGCGTCTAAAGCCCTACCTACCCTTGCACTCCCTTAGATCACAGGACCATGCCAAACTAGTTCAGCCTAGATTCAGCCTGGCTAAGTACGGGTGGACAAGCTTTGATGTCTTAGCCCCTGTTATCTGGAAGGCCATCTCTCCTGAACTCAAAGAAATTTCCACCACGACTGAGTTAAAAAAAGGCTGAACACCCTTCATTTTCAAAGCAACCTCAATCTAAATTCACCCTCTCCTCCTTCTGACACTGAGTTCGTGTTGTTCTGTCTTGTAAATTTTTTGTGCACCCTGAGGCCCTCGGGCAAGGTGGCACGTTATCAAAAACTAAAATAAATAAATAAATGTGTGATCTTGCACATTGTGGAATGTCATTAGCACCTAGATGTCTGAGGGTTTTGTGCACTGCTATAAATGTAAAAATAAAAAAAATGGGGATTGTCAGCAATTATACCATTATGCCAGCTGTATTTTTACTGCCAGCAATAATTACCCCAGCAGTATTTCCACTGGAGAGTGGATTTTACTGGTAGACAGCATTTACCCCTCCTAGAATGAGATTTGTACTGAAGCCACTCAAAATTGGCAGTTCCCACTGGTGGTATTCGTACAACCAGTTCTGTAATATGGCTCTGGGTTCATATCTCCCTCAAATGGGCCGTTCTTGGCCTCATACCCCATTTTGGGTCGACTAGCTTCAGAGCCTTGACCAGCATGGGCTAAACTCTCATTTACTCCAACCAGGTGGTCCTATAGTAAAACATTGTGGGAATAGCACCCAGATACCCAGAGTGAAAATAAATGTTAAAATGAAGAGGTTAAAAATAACGTTACATTGAATGTAATGTAAACAGTAGCACATTTTAAAAGAAGAAAGTAAAAATAACTGAATAAATCGTCAAAGCAAAAGCTAAACCCTGCAAATTCAGGTTGCAACAGGTAACAGGCACTTATTTTCATTGCAATGCAAGTAAACAACCGGAGTATCCTCATCAGATTAACTGAACAGAACAGACATTTGGTGTAGGAAGTAGCTCATTTTTAATCCACAAAGTACTTTCTCATGACCGCTTGCTTGTAATACTTTGTAAACCGAATACCGTCCCTTGCCTGCACATATCCATCTCACTTAGCCATGTGTATCATCATTCGTTTACACATCCTTGCTCAGTTTAGTCATGTGCTAAGGCTTTCTCGATGCTGCCATCTTCCCAGCACTGTGTGGGCCCTGCCGCTTCCTATACACAATACCTTACTGTTTTTCCCATGTCCCTGTGCAAAAAGAACACTGCTACCCTTATAACACCAGATTGTATGATAGTTTACATCTACATTTGACGTATGTAATATTATGTTGCTTTTTTCTAGAAAAGGAAAATCTATCCAAATTCATGCTGCTGCTTTAAAAACATGGTATTGGTTTCTTTTTTATTTTGTAGTATGGGGTAATAACACCTGATCCTCCCAAAACCTAACTGAGCACCACTTGCTTTGCACTTATCTATTTCCACCATTGGAGGAGCACTTTCTAAATAGGCGAACTTCCCCACCCTTTTACACCGTCACCCCTTCTGTAAGACATACTGATTCTAACCAATACTCTTTCTTTTTGTATTGATGCATTTTGTAGGACTTTTATGGATAGTCAAGTAATTTTTGCTGTATTCATATTCAGCTTATTTTTTCAATAAACTATATTTTAACCTCCTCATTTTCAATGTTTTATATTTTATGGAGTTATTTTAACTTTGGCCCATTCAAGCATATACTTTTGGGGTGTGGGATCTTGGAACCTGTTCTCAGACAAGATACGAAAAGACAAATATCCTTTTGAAATGATACTGAATGGCTGCCTTTGGAACTAAAATCTGATTTTGAAAGAGGTAACCGTAGATTATTCGGCAAGGCAGCTAATCACACAGCCTCCACCACATCAATGGACTTACTACTCACTCACAGTTGTAATGAACGTTTCTCCATAGTCATTGACAAGTGTTCACTTCTGAAGGAGCATATGTTTTTACTATATCAAATGTGAGAAAGTCACAGTGAAAACATTGCATCCAGTCCGGGCCTGGACGCTAGGGAGAAACACTAGCACAACGTTTTTTTCACAACCAGTAGTAGTCTGTCGGAAGCGGCCTCCTTTGCTGATTCTTTCGCCCGTGTGAGGTGTGGCTTGAGGGTCTCGTAGGCTTATGACATACGCGTACACGTACGCTGCTCCCTTCAGGGTCCTTTCCTCTGATTCCTTTTCCAGCGTCTAAGGGTTTGTGTGCTCGAGCGGCTGTGTTGCTGTGTATCCCTCGCGGGTATACGCGGGTAAAGGCTGTCCCTAACAGGTTTGTCATAGCTGATACTGCAATCCCTGTGATCTCTGTGGGCTTGACTGCACTGGTCTCCGTGTTGCCTGTTCTCTGGATTCTTTGTTACAATGGGGATATGGAGGTATGGACCATGTTTCAGTGAGGGGAGCCTGTTAACTTATGTGCTTGCTATTGCCCGATATCAGAGTAAAGGATTGTGTAAACAGGCAATTGGCAGTTTTGTGGCCTTTGGAGAAGTTTGTGTTCTGTGGCAGTTACCTATAAAGTTTCCTACTGTCCTGTCTTTTGCTGGCGACTGTGGATCTTTTAATCTTTGAGCCAGTGTTTATTGCCTGGACGTGGTGTAATTAATAGGTTGTGACTTTGCCCAGATATAGAACTTGCTGCTTTCTGGTGACTGTTGATCTATTGATCTTTGAACCAGTTTTGCCCCTTGGGGTTTATAGCAATTGGCACATTTTGGCCTGATTTTTTTAGCTTACTATATTTTGGTTTGTGCTAACTTAAACCTATTTAAATAGGTGTTTTAATGTATTACTATGAAATTCAGAAGTAAACTCAATGGTGGGAAAAAAAGTAGGAATGACAATAAAGATGTGGAGATGGCGGAAACAAGCACGCAAATGGTGACCAATAAGGACAAGAAGATTACGGACTTCTTTTGTGACCAAATGGCGGTTGCACAGATTCATCCGGAACCAGCTAAGTCATGACATCTGTTATTGATGTGGCATGTACCTCACTGGAATTTGATGACAATAATTCCCTGTTGAACCTCTGCTATAGCCTGGAAGGCCAAATTACTGATTTGGAGAGGTGGAAAGATCATAGCCTGGTACCAGTAAAGGAGGTTACTGTTCCGGCTATTCCAACTGAAGGAACTATTGTTAGTACTCCTCCCATGGTCATCATTGACAGACTCTCATGTTCTCCCAAACTTACCGGATTAGTGTACAGTTTTGATGAATTGGGAACACAAGAAAATGTCTCATTAGATGCAAACTCTGACTGTATGAAATGTAATATTGAAGCCAAACTTAAGGACTTGGAGATTCATACTACCACTACCAGTTTTGCTTTGAAAATTATGTTATGATTGTGTTCTACCATTGTCTCCCAGGACTGAAATAACGCAAATGCACTTAAGGATATGGCAAAAATGGTGCCCAGTCCTGGGCAGGTGGGTAAGACCTTGGTGGATAAGGTGCCTGCCAATGAGGTAACACCTGTATTGGTAACTGAACATTTGGAATCCACATTGGTTGAAATTCTGGCTGGCAGTGAATGTGAGAGTCTGGACGAATGCAATTTGTCTAAGAGAGAGAGGAGAAGGCGGCAAAATATGGTAAAGAAAATAGTCAAGGATGATGGAGTGTCTGAAAATGCTTATAAGCAGATACCAGAAGGGATGAAATCCAAGACTAAAAGAGGTAGAAAGCGAGCTGCCAGGAAGGCTAAAAAGCGTGCCATGAATGGTGGGAATCTTACCACCTGGTTGATTGGCACTGATAATATGATAGACTCTAGAGTACCTGACAATCTGCTCGCAGTGGGGTCAGTTAATGTACCTGATGATAGAACATTTGATACTACTGATTCTACTGCTGATAGCTTGGATGAAAGTTTGGATGAATTTGTTGTGTATAATGTGGAAAAAAAGAAATCTAAAGTTAAGTTCTCTGATGTAGTTACAAAGCTACCTCTGGAAGCTTCTACAAACACTATGAAATCATTACCTGTTTTTGTAACAATTCCAACTAAGTCGGTGTATCTACCAAAACCTCAGTTTTCTATCACAGGTAGCACTAAGAAAACTAAAAAGCTGATTAATCGCGCTAAACTTCTTGAGATTATTAATGCACAACTTCCCTTAAGAATACTTAAAATTGTGGATTTTAAGTTTGTTGAACCATGTCAGGGGCTGCTTACCCGAGTCCACTGATATTCTGAAGCTGTTGTATGTCTTATTAAGGAACACAAAAATGAGCTAAAAGAATATGAATACATGTTGGATGCTAATGAAGAGAGATCTGACTGCCTATCTAATAAGGTTAGTCATGTATATCCCAGCAATTCAAAGGAGGCCAAGTAATCGATAACGATGTAATACAATCACATTGTGAATGGCTCTGTTCTTTTCTACCTTTGTGTCAAAATAGTCATTGAGATGATACCACACTAATTTCCAGGAATACTAGAGGACACTGCCATCTATTTTCTGAACTGGGTTCCTATGATCTTTTTTCCAATGCTCTAATTATCCTCTTACAGTTAACTTGGATTATGCAGGAGGCTGTGTTTGACGGTTTCACTGCGTACTACAATCCTGCAAGTAAACGTGAAAAGGGCAGGCCCTTTGGGGGATTGATAATATTGGTATCGAATTGTATACATGCCTCCAAATGTGAATTGGTTTCTGCTAATCTCAATTTATTGATTGTCGAGATGCAGATGCAGAATGGTGCACGTATTATACATATATATGACCCTCCTGGCAATGCATATACGGCTGATATCCAACAGAGTATATATGAATGTCTGCTTGATAAATGTCGGCAGATGGCCTGACCAATATAGTAATGGGTGGCGATCTCAATGCTAATATTTTGTGTTATAATCTGGGAGATCTGACGAAAGCTGAAAGATGGTCTACCTTTATTAAGGAGATGGATCTAGTGGTGTTAAATGGAAGTGGTCTTGATCACAATAATATTGGCGCTACCTGGTCAAATTGTTGTTATCCCTCTATGCTTGATTTCATCTGTATGAGTGATAAGTTATTTGACAACACTATCGGTTTCCTTATTTTGGGTAATGAATTCAGTGATCATTCACTACTACAATGTATGGTTAGTTGGATTAATAGGATTGCTGATAATGATGCAACCAAGGTGATCACTATCTCTAACCGAGGTAATAGAATTTGGTGGTCAGATGCTAATCTAACTAAGGCTAAAAAATGGTGCCTTGATATCAATATTGATCATCTTCTTTATTCTTCTGCAGATTATATTATTACCTGGCTATATAAACATCTTCATGATATTATGCCCTCTGGATGTAAACTTGGACCCTATAAAGATAATCCCAATAGAATTAGAGTATATGATAGGGTAGTTAGAGATATGAAAAGGGAGAAGCGCAGAAAGCTGCGCCTGTGTGACTCCAGTGGCAAAGATCCTGTGTTGGTATGTAACGAGAAAAGAAAGATCAGTAATAGATACCGTAACGCGATAAGAAGATATCTGACCTCCTAGAACAACACTAAATGGCAATATATGGTTCACCTTCTTTTGTATGGTACACTAGGAAATTCTGGGCTAGTTTTAGATCTATGGGCAAAGCTGGGAATTCTGAGTTGGCTACCCCTATCAATGGCCATACGTGGGTTATGTATCTTGCTAATAAATTTAAGGGAGACACTACAACTTTGGCTAAAAGATGCATTGATACTCTAACTATATTAAGGGAAGATATCTTAATGGTAGTTAAGAGCCTTAAAACATCTAGAGGGCCCGGGCTTGATGGCCTCTGTAATGTTATTGTTAAAGATAATCCAGAGGTATGGACAGATATTCTGGGGATATTCTTCCAGAAAATCATTGATACTGGTGTTATGCCAATTTCCTGGAAGATGTCTCACATTATTCCTGTTTTTAAGTCGGACGTCAGAGCTTACCTGAGAACTATAGGCTCCTTGCTCTTACTGACGTGTCTAGTAAGATCTTTTGTACAATAGTCCTCCGTGAAATTATGGAAATGGATTGACAACAATCATATCCTTGATAGGGCCCAAACTGGCTTTCGCAAAGGATGTTCTACCAAGGATAATATTTTTATAGTCAATACTTTCATTGAACAGGCCAAGGGTAAGACTAGGCTGCCTCTTTACATGCTATTTGTAGATTTTTCATCAGCTTTTGATTCAGTTGAGCTGCTTGGTATGCCTTCTTATCTCCTATATGTCTGTAAAATGATATATGAAGAAAGTAAGGCCAGGATATGTATAGATAATGAGGGTGCTCTGTCTGATCCTGTTGCCATTGCTAAGGGGGTCAGACCGGGTTGTACATTGGCACCTACACTTTACAATCTATTTAAGGCGGGCTTTGGTGGAATATTTAAAGCTAAAATGAATGCTTTCCCTACAATGGGCTCACATAAAATTGGCTGGATATGTTATGCTGATGATATTGTTATCTTTGATAATACATATAGTGGCATTTGCAATAGCGCCAGGGCTATATATAACTACGCTAAATCCAATGGCCTTACTATTAACCTTAACAAAACTCAGTTCATGGCGGTGGGTAAAAATAGCTGTAAAAAGTCTGGAATCCCTTGCTCATTCGGTGTTATCAGGAAAGTTAATTCCTATAAATATCTGGGTTATGAGCTCTGCGGTGACAGAGGTACTATTAACAAACTCGTACTACAGAATAAAAGAGCTAAAGTTATGGCCACACTCACAGCAGTTATGTCCTTTTAAAAAAAAACTGCAGGATATAGCTTACTTGGAATTATTAATATATATAAACAAAAGCTTGCGGCCATGTTTCTGTATGCTTTGGAGACATCATTTACGGACTGGTCTGACTGGGCTGATGTTACTGAAGGTATCATATGGCGTAGATATCTTGGTCTTAACAACTATACCCCTGTACAGGCGGTCCACCTGGTAGTGGGGCTTATTTCCCTGGCTACCCAAATTGATCATAATAGGGCCAAACTCTTTGTGAAAATTAAATTTGCATATCCTGGAACCCTTCTATACTTTCTTAGGGAAGGTTTAGAGGAGGGTAAGATAGAGGCCCTTAATACATTTAAAGAACTTAATCTGCAACTATTTAAAATAAAATTGTTGGACACCTAGGTGTGGTGTTAAAATCACTGAAAAATGTCATTGAAATGTGGGACTGGGCGACCAGTCATGATAAGGTCTCTACCATGAGTTCTCTATATACCTTTTCAATGAGCCCTTTAGATATAAAGAACCCCAAAGATATCTCTTACTTATGCCATCACAGACCAATCGCAGAATCTTCATGGATATTAACCGTCTTAATGTCCTGGGGGTTCGTGGAACGTGGGTAGACCACCCATCGAAAAAAGGATCTGCAGACTATGTGTGGTCAATGACAAGGTGGAAACCATAAAACATGTTCTCACCTGTTGCTATTCAATGAGATCTACCTATGATAAATACTTTGCTAAACTAGATTGGGAATATAATGAAATTGAAAGTGAAAACTTTTGGTTATACTGTCTCTCCGGGAGGAGTAACTATTTTACTATTGCCATTACTCAGATCTGGAAAGTGGCAAAAGAACACCTATGTAAATTTGAAGATGAGGTGAAATTGCTTATGGGCCTCGAGAATGTAAATGAATAGAGCCCGGTTTTTGGCACTGATGTGTAAGGTGTTTACCTACATTGTTGTCCAACTGTATATATTACTCCATGTTTGGGTTTACTTCTGCTTCTTTTTATTTATTTCTCCTTTTTGGTGTATTAACTGTCTTGATGAATGTAATGTATATGTTAATTCTGTTGTTTTGTAATTATGTTTTTTCTTTTCTTTGTTTTACTTTGTGAAAAGTTCTTTTTGAACAATAACACAATAAAAAAATAAAAAAATAACAAAGACTAGCACAACAAGGAAAATATCTTGTTCAACATTTGTGGATCGTGGATCCTCGATGGGAAAACCTATCTTATGCCACCACCCAGCAGTAGTGCTTATGAAGCATGAGTGTTTTTCTGCTCCCCTGAAGCAGCAGCATTTAAAGAGAGAAATATTTCCTTCACCGTCCCCAAAGAAAATATGATTTGTGTGCAGGTACCAACTTACCAGAGGTTTGCCAAGCCATTGTGATGGCCTTTTTAATAACATAGGAAAACACGCAAAAACGTACCTCTGTGTTAGGGGATAAGCAGGAGCGGAGCAGCTAACAACGACCAATTCCTGAACTTGGAACCAACTGAAAGAATCCAAGATGATAGAAAGCCTTTTAAGGGTGTTTTTCCGCTGGCTAGAAATAAGAAGGAAAATATTTAGGATATTTTAACCGGGGGATATCTAATTCAGGTCAATTCTCCATCTACCCCACACAATTCTCTTTTATTTAACAATGTTCTTTTTATGAATCTGCATACCCTAATTTAATAAAATTGATTCCTTAAAGCTTCCCTTTGCTTTTGGAAAAAGAAACCCACAGCGTTCCACAGAAGGCATATTTATTAACCAAGCAGAAATAATTGAATCATATTTCAGATAAACAAATTGTTTCTTCATAACACCAATTATTAGAAATATTGAACACACTATTCACTTCAGTTTTAAATGCCACAGTTATGGAAATAGATACATTTGTAACACACACTTCACCATAGATAACTTTGCATTTAACTCACACTGAGCATGCAGGCACCATGGATTAAATGCATGAGAATCCAGGAGGAATCTTTCACATGTTAAAACAACAAATTAGTTAAAATATGCCTGCCTATCCAATTCTCAGTATTTACCCTTTATTCAAAATACCACGCCCTTAATTATAATTATATTTGGTCTTTTATAGTGTGCTTAATACCGACCGTGGAACAGTTTCCAAGCACAAGCCCAGGATTCGAACCTCTGTTGCTAAGCCTAAGCTTGCTGCCAAGAAAAATGTGTTGCCCCTGAACTATCCTCCCGGCCTTACTTGATAGATATGTCAGAATTTCAACAACATTTTAAGCTCAATTGTAACAAACTGCAGGATCTTCAGGTATTTAAATGGCTTGTAATAAAATGTATGTCACGCATGTATGGAGGCTTGATTCCCTTCCATAATCTCTATTAATTAAATTATCTTGTGAAAGCGTACCTCACTCACTTTTAATGGGTACCTTAAACAGCAAGAAGAAATGGACAGCAAACAATCACCCTCCCCTTTTATCTTGAGAAAACCTACATTAATAACAATTTTCTGCATGATGGTATACCCAGGAATTACTTCAATTATCTTATTTTTCTAGGTATCCACACAGTAAGATGTCCATTTAACACCCGGTAATTCTTCGGTGTTAGACTACATTACACACAGAAAGGGTGAGGGCATCTCACTCTAGGCACACCATAGGACCAATTCTATAAAATATATTTTTTCCAGAAGCACATACACTTCTGAAATGTTCCCCAACTTCTTTGGATGCACAAGCAATTTGTATATTCCCATCCCTCAGTACTAACAAATAACAGGGCCAGGATTTAATCTAATTCCCTTTTTAGATTCTCTCCTCTCAGGATTACTTCCCCTTTTAGATCATACTTACATATGAATTTCTTTTGGCTCTACCACAGACAGATGGCAACCCTCTTAAGGACTGGTTAAATTCTCCCCTTTAATCAGCTTTTCTCCACCTCCTGTCTGCTGTCTGTTCCACTGAAGAAGGGCCTGGGCTTTAACTCCTGCTAAACTTCACTTTCACGGTGTTGCTGATAATCCAACATGGGTTCAAAGGAAGGACAATATATTTCTTCTCCTTCGGGTTGCTATCAATTTGTATATATTTCCATAGTCAGTGAGTGAGTGAGTCCACCATTGTCTCCCTCCTTAAGTGAGTGTGTGTTGAATCTTATATAAAACATTAACTCCACCTTTTTGAGGTATGTATACTTTCCCCAATCTAATTGGTCAATACATGTTATTGGACAGTGCTACAAAAGTGACATCAATGTAGGCATACCCCTCTGCAGTCATTGGGCATGTTAATGAAGAAGACAGTCTGAAGGTAGAACCTTCCATACCCAGTTTCCCTCCCATTGACTGTGATGCCATCTCAGGGACTTCTTGCATTCAATAGATTAGCACCTTCTCATATAATGAATTCCAGCCATATTACACTTTTCTAATTTGATCACCAGATTCCTCTCTCTGACATGAATCAGTTGATGCAATTCTCATCATATTAGCATGAACAATTACTGAGTTATAGATTTTTCCATTTAACTCACATTCATATTTAACTTATTTTCCCATATCAATGTGACAGGCTCAAACCCGGGGATGCTATGATATACCCTGCGTGTGCCAATTCTTTCAGACAAAATCAAAATGTGGCTAATTTGCATATTAAAACTTCATTTAAAAAAGAACATTTTGGTCGATATAATAGGGCATTTTCAGCTGAACGTTTCACCGCCTAAATGGCCTATGTAAGAGGTTTGATTCCAGAGATACAGGCAATATAAACAATGCATTGTACATTTAATAGGCATTGGGCCTCATTCCGGGTTTGGAGCCAACCATGGAGTAATTAGCTCCATGGTTGCCTCTGAAACCGTCCCAAATCCGGCATGGTGAATGGAGTAATTACCGGTCCATTCCAGGGTTGGAGGAACCGGTAATTCCCCATTCACCTTTTGCCCTTCCCCATTCCCATTTTGGCCCCATAGGGCTCGATGGGAATGGGGAAGGAGGTAATTACGTGTTATGCTCACCTGACTCCCACGGAGGCGCAGGCCTGGTTTGGAGTGCTGTTGCCTCTTCTATGGTGAAGCGCAGGACTCAGAAGATGGACAGGACCGGACCTTCAAATCTGGCTTGTCTGACTCACAGAAATATCCTTCTGTGTGTGAAAAGGGAGTATTAACAATCTGCGGGATAACGTGTAAGCCTCCCACTCCCTTCTCACCCTCCACGAAACCCTTCTGTGATTCCCCGTGAAGTCTCACCTTAGGGTCTGAAAGGACGAGCTCTCCATCCTGCTTCTGATGCAGGGGCGCGTTGTAATCCAGTTACTTCACTGGATCATGGATTGTAGAGAGTTCAAGTTTCCTTGACCTTCCCGGTAAAGTACTGTGAGAATTCTGTTTAAGTATGAGCCCGAAATAATAATTGTCCGTTGTCTCTATTTCAGGTGCAGAACAAAGATTCCGAGATGAGCAATGGAACCGATGAAGGAAACTCAGGTGAGTTGTTTGATGAGAGGTTCCTTTAGTGTCCTTGCATTAATGCACTAATGCTTGTGTCTTTTTTCCCCATAGGGGCCGGGGTTCGGAAATGCCGGAGATATGGCACCGACCCGAAGTGAAAGGTGCAGTTCCAGTAGATATCAGGTAAGTCTTTAATGAGCGTTCAGGTAATGTCTTAGCATTCGCTCACTAACGCTGATGTCTCTTTTTCCCCTTAGGGGCCGGGGTCCGGAAGTGCCAGGATGCGGCACCGACCCGAAATGAAGTGGGAATGACCCAACAGGTAAGTCTTATGATGGCAAATTAAGGTTTTCTTATTCTCTTCCCTAGCTCACCTTTTTTCTTGTCTTTTTCTCCCTAGGCGCTGAAATGTGGTTGCGGATCCAAATGGTCGCTGATGAACATGGAGGCGCCTAGTAAAGGTGAATGGAATGCGGCGCTGCAGCGATCGATGAGATGTGCTTTTAAAGTGAATGTCTTCCTTTTCAGGATCGTCGGCGAAATGTCTCCGGAATGCGGATTTAGCAGGTAAGGACTCTTCTTTCTCCTATTCTCTTCTCCCTTTGCAGGTGTTCTAGGATGCTGGCAGGCGTGGCAGAAGTCAGGATGCAGGAGCAGACACGGTGAGCGTCCAGCTGCTAGATGCAGAACAACGTGAAGCGTGAGTTGCTGCTTGGGCGTGGCTTAAATAGCCTTCAAAGTAGTTCCAGGTATGTATCCTTCCTCTCAGGTAGGTATTCTTCCTCCGGCCACACCCGTGTGGTTAAGTAGTCCCCAAAGAGAAAGTAGTCCCATTCAGGCCTCTAGATGCCCCGGATGTTGCAGCATGGTCTGCATCAGGTAAGTTTACACCAAGCACCTTTAAACACAAAGTCATCTTTTATGAGCCTGGCGCCTATGGCGCCAGGACTGTTGTCCAATATGAGCCTGGCGCCAAAGGCGCCAGGACTGAGTCCAAAGGGCCCCTACTTGGGGCTGCTGAGACTTCCCTCGGGGACATGATGTCTGCCTCTGGGGTAGCTGGGCCTGGTCTGGCTCCTTGGAGGTAGGCATCATGACAGTACCCCTCCCAAGGCCCCTCCCAAGGTTGTTCTCTCCAGGGGTTTTGGCTTTTTTGGGAATTTTCGGTGGAATTTTTGTATTAATCGCGGCGCGTGTACATGGTCGCTTGGTTCCCAAGATCTCTCCTGAGGTCCATACCCCTTCCAATCAACTAGATAGAAGAGTTTTGACTTTAACACCTTGGAATCCAATATGTCTTTAACTTCAAATTCTAATTCCCCATCAATCTGAATTGGTTCTGGTGGTTTGATCAGTCTGGTTCCTGGTTGCACCGGTTTCAACAGTGAGGCGTGAAAAACGGGATGAATTTGCATGTTCGCTGGTAGATCGAGTTTAAAGGCCACCGGGTTGATTATAGCTTTGATGGGATAGGGTCCTATGTATCTGGGGTTGAAAGTCCGCGGTCCTTTGAGAGGTAAATGTCTAGTTGCTAGCCACACCTGGTCCCCTATTTGGTACGGAGGTGCTTAACTTCGATGTAAATCAGCATTTTCTTTGTACTTTTTCTTGGCTTGCTAAAGATGAGTCGTAGCTTCTTTGAAAGCTCGGGTTATCGTGGAATGCAAATGATCTACCGCAGGCATTTCCAGGTTTTGAGGAGGGTCCAATTCTGAGGTTTGAGGATGATGACCATACAAGGTGTAAAAAGGGGTTTGTCCTGTTCCAGAATGTACAGAATTGTTATATGCATATTCTGCGATCCAAAGAATGTCTTTCCAATTGCATTCAGATTGGTGCAACATACACCGAAGATATTGTTCAAGGGTTTGGTTAGTTCTCTCGGTTTGGCCATCGGTTTGGGGATGGTGACTGGTGGATAGTCGTACATCACTTTGCGCCAGTTGACAACATTTCCTCCAAAAATGGGAAATAAACTGGCTTCCTCGATCTGAGACTAATATGGATGGAAAACCATGCATACGAACTATGTTCTCCAGAAATTCCTTGGCCAAGATGAAGGCTGTGGGTAACCCTTTTAAAGGGATAAAATGGGCCATTTTGGAGAAGAGATCCACAATCACCAAGATAGTGTTGTATCCATAGCAAGGAGGCAGGTCGGTAATGAAGTCCATCGATAAGGTGTGCCAAGGTGCCGGTGGAATATCCAAAGGTTGTAGAAGACCGGCTGGTCTTTTCTTTTGACCTTTATTTTGGGCGCAAACTCCGCAAGACATCACAAAAGATTTTATGTCTTTTCTCCAGGATGGCCACCAGAATTGTCGTTTGATCTTTTCCTCAGTTTTAGCGATACCAGGATGTCCTTCCATTAATGTATCATGATATTGGGCAATAACGAGTTCTTGCAGTTCTTTGTTAGGCAGAAATAATCGCCCCTGGAAATACGGTAAATCGTTATTAACGGAAAAGTGTGACCCCTTTTGGCTCCATTCTTGTAAGGCTGTGGAGTCTAATAGTTGTTTAACTCGAGTTTGAACGTCCTCAATAGTTTGTAAAGAGGTCAAACCCAAAATTCTCTGTTCAGGTATAATCGGTACAGGTTCTAAGCTCGAATTTGTTTCTTTCATCCCAATCCGGGATAAAGCGTCCGCTTTGCCATTCTTGCAACCGGGGCGATATGTGATTACAAAATCAAATTCCGCAAAGAATAAAGCCAATCGGAGTTGACGTGATGATTGGGCTTTGGCCGTCTTTAAATATTGCAAATTTCTGTGATCTGTAATCACCGTGATGGTGTGTCTTGCGCCGAGGAGGTAATGACGCCAAGCTTTGAAGGGGGACTTAATAGCTAGTAACTCCTTGTCGGTGATTGCGTAATTAATTTCAGGAGCCGAGAATTTTCTGGACCAAAAGGCTACAGGGTGTAGTTGGGTAGTTATTGGATCCCTTTGATACAGGACAGCTCCCATGGCTAAGCTGGATGCGTCGGTTTCAACAATGTAAGGGAGATCTGGGCGTGGAACCTTCAACACAGGTGCGGAGGTGAATTTAGTCTTTAGGTCTTGAAAGGCCTGGTCTGCCTCATGAGTCCATTCAAAGCGTTTATTCTTCCGTAAGAGAGCTGTGATGGGTTGGACCACTCGAGAAAATTCCGGGATGAATCTTCGCTAAAAATTGGCACAACCAAGCATGCTCTGAACCCCCTTCACAGAGCTAGGAGATGGCCATTTGAGGATGGCGTCCACCTTTCGCGAGTCCATTCGGACTCCTTTAGGTGTCAGGATAAATCCGAGAAACTCGACTTCTGTGGTATGAAAAACGCATTTTTCGAGTTTTGCAAACAGTTTGTGCTGGCGCAATTTTTCAAGAACTGCCCTGACATGTTTTCTGATCAGATTCCGAAGAGGAGTACACCAGGATGTCGTCGATATATACGATGACACAAACATCGATAAGTTCCCGAAGGACGTCATTCATAAAGTATTGGAAGGCGGCAGGTGCGTTGCACAATCCGAAGGGCATCACCTGATATTCAAAGAGCCCATATTTGGTGCGGAATGCAGTCTTCCATTCGTCGCCTTCTTTTATACGCACGAGGTGATAAGCTCCCCGGAGATCTAACTTGGTGTACGTACAAGCATCTTTTACCTGGTCCAGAAGTTCAGGGATCAGAGGCAGAGGATAACGATTCTTAATCGTTATTTGATTTAGGGCGCGGTAGTCAATACATGTTCTAAGGTCGCCTTCTTTTTTCGGCACGAAGAACAGAGCTGAGGAAACAGGAGACTTTGACGGGCGAATAAAACCATTGGCAAGGTACTGATCTAAATACTGACGCAAATGAAGGTTCTCAGGTTCAGTAAGAGCATAAATCCTACTGCAAGGCGGTTGAGCATTGGGTACCAGATCGATTTGACAATCGTACGACCGGTGGGGAGGTAACGTGTTGGCCTGTTCTTTTTGGAAAACGTCTTGGAATTCTTGGTACTCAGCCGGTAGTTGTATAGTGGGGGAAGTTACTGAGGCCAGGCCCATATTTGGATTTCTTGGATAACAAGTTTGTTCACAATCAGGAAAGGTTATTCTCTTTGCTCGCCAGTCTATTCGAGGATTATGTGTTTCTAACCAAGAAATTCCTAGAATTACTTGAAACTGTGGGGCCTTGATTACGTCAAACACAATAGCTTCCCGATGTTCATCCTGACCCACTAGTGTCACTTCTGTAGTGGAATGAGTTACCGGCCCTGAGGCTATTTCGGTTCCATCAACTGTAGTAATGACATCCTTGTTAGTTTTCGGACGGAGAGGGAGGTTAATCCTGGAAGCCAATTCATGATCTACATAGTTTACAATAGCTCCACTGTCGATGTATGCCTTTATAGCATGCAGCCGCCGAGGCTATTTCGGATCCACGAGGACCATTGGCATGATGAAATGCGAGGTCAAAGAGTTTGTTTTCAAGCTCGGCAAGCGGACCTCTACGCTTGTCGGGCTTGGTCGTTTCCCGAATCAGGTTCAGTTAAATTGTTGTCAGTGGCTCCAACCACCTTCTTAGGTGGTTTTACCGGACAATCTCGTAGAAAGTGACCAGAAGCTCCGCAATAGAGACATAATTGCTTTTGCCGCGTTCTCTCCCGTTCCTTCTGCGTTAACGGTCCTTTAACTCCACCGATTTGCATAGGTTCTGAAACGTCGGTACTCTTGGGGTTAGAGTGAGTTTTGATCAACACTCTGGTTTCAAACTTGGATCGATCTGCTTTTCTATTCTGAAGTCTGTGATCAAGTTGGACCACAAGGTCTATGTACTCCGCGCAGACTTGGGGTGGATTTACTATTTGGGCTAGCACTTCTTTAAGTTCTCCGCGCAGACCTCGATGAAATAATGTGATCCTTTTATTCTCTGGCCACCCAGTTTCCACAACCAACCTATTAAAGGTGGCGATGTAAGATAAGAGATCCTGGTTACCTTGTCGTAAGGATAGCAGTTCGTTGTCTAGGGCCTGTCCCTGAGAGTGTCGAGCAAATAATTTTTCCATGCTTGCCTGGAAGCCTTGAAAAACATGGAGAATTGGGTCATCTTGATTTACCAAAGGAACTGACCAATCGGCAGCACTGCTGCTGAGATAAGATAATACAAAAGCTACCTTGGTCTGGTCATTAGGGAAGGCCCCAGGTCTGCATAGGAAGTGTAAGCGACATTGGTTCATAAAAACGGCATATTTCTTGGGGTCCCCAGCAAAAAACGTTCAGGCGGGGCCAAAGGCATGTTTCCAGGTAGATTGATTTGTACCGGGTTATTCGAAATCATAGAAGTGGGATTACCCCCGGAACTAGGTAAAGGAGTTTGTCCTGCCTGACCCTGCAACAACCGTTTGGCCAGGTCATCAGTTCTTTCCTTAGATAGGATCAGTTCTCTTTTGAGAGCGTTAGTCTCCTGCGGGCGGAGTGTACTTCTGCCCGTAATTCCCCCAAAAGCTGGACCAGCTGGTCTGTCTCGGAAGTTTCCATAGCGCCCGGGTGGGAAATTGTAGGTAGGCTTCGCATTCTGTTACGCTCACCTGACTCCCACAGAGGCGCAGGCCTGGTTTGGAGTGCTGTTGCCTCTTCTATGGTGAAGCGCAGGACTCGGAAGATGGACAGGACCGGACCTTCAAATCTGGCTTGTCTGACTCGCAGAAATATCCTTCTGTGTGTGAAAAGGGAGTATTAACAATCTGCGGGATAATGTGTAAGCCTCCCACTCCCTTCTCACCCTCCACGAAACCCTTCTGTGATTCCCCGTGAAGTCTCACCTTAGGGTCTGAAAGGACAAGCTCTCCATCCTGCTTCTGATGCAGGGGCGCGTTGTAATCCAGTTACTTCACTGGATCATGGATTGTAGAGAGTTCAAGTTTTCTTGACCTTCCCGATAAAGTACTGTGAGAATTCTGTTTAAGTATGAGCCCGAAATAATAATTGTCCGTTGTCTCTATTTCAGGTGCAGAACAAAGATTCCGAGATGAGCAATGGAACCGACGAAGGAAACTCAGGTGAGTTGTTTGATGAGAGGTTCCTTTAGTGTCCTTGCATTAATGCACTAATGCTTGTGTCTTTTTTCCCCATAGGGGCCGGGGTTCAGAAATGCCGGAGATATGGCACCGACCCAAAGTGAAAGGTGCAGTTCCAGTAGATATCAGGTAAGTCTTTAATGAGCGTGATGGTAATGTCTTAGCATTCGCTCACTAACGCTGATGTCTCTTTTTCCCCTTAGGGGCCGGGGTCCGGAAATGCCAGGATGCGGCACCGACCCGAAATGAAGTGGGAATGACCCAACAGGTAAGTCTTATGATGGCAAATTATGGTTTTCTTATTCTCTTCCCTAGCTCACCTTTGTTCTTGTCTTTTTCTCCCTAGGCGCTGAAATGTGGTTGCGGATCCAAATTGTCGCTGATGAACATGGAGGCGCCTAGTAAAGGTGATTGGAATGCGGCGCTGCAGTGATCGATGCAATGTGCTTTTAAAATGAATATCTTCCTTTTCAGGATCGTCGGCGAAATGTCTCCGGAATGCGGATTTAGCAGGTAAGGGCTCTTCTTTCACCTATTCTCTTCTCTTCTCCCTTTGCAGGTGTTCCAGGATGCTGGCGGGCGTGGCAGAAGTCAGGATGCAGGAGCAGACACGGTGAGCGTCCAGCCGCTAGATGCAGAACAACGCGAAGCGTGAGTTGCTGCTTGGGCGTGGCTTAAATAGCCTTCAAAGTAGTTCCAGGTATGTATCCTTCCTCTCAGGTAGGTATTCTTCCTCCGGCCACACCCGTGTGGTTAAGTAGTCCCCAAAGAGAAAGTAGTCCCATTCAGGCCTCTAGATGGCCCGGATGTTGCAGCATGGTCTGCATCAGGTAAGTTTACACCAAGCACCTTTAAACACAAAGTCATCTTTTATGAGCCTGGCGCCTATGGCGCCAGGACTGTTGTCCAATATGAGCCTGGCGCCAAAGGCGCCAGGACTGAGTCCAAAGGGCCCCTACTTGGGGCTGCTGAGACTTCCCTCGGGGACATGATGTCTGCCTCTGCGGTAGCTGGGCCTGGTCTGGCTCCTTGGAGGTAGGCATCATGACATTACGGCACCATAAATTACGGTACCGTAATTACCTCCCAAGTACCTATGCGGGTCCCGGACTTTACACCTGCTAAAAGCAGGAGTAAGGAAGGACCCGCAAAGGGACCTCGGAATACAGAGGTAAGGGATTACCGGCATCGGCACCCTTACCAGTGCTGGTAATTCCTTACCTCCAACCTCAGAATGACCCCAATTTTCCTTTATAGAAAAATGTTGCATTACAATTGCAGTTCTTCTACCTAGATACAAAGACTAGGAACATGGTATTTATTTTCTGTTGAGTCAGTGTTGAAAATCGGCTTTTGTTGACTCAGGCCTGGCTCATACATTGTTTATGGCTCAGGGCCTGGCTTATAAAATCCTTTGTAATTTGAATATTCGTGATTTTATGATGTTAATTCTCTCTCCTCTTTAGAAGTTTTCAGACCTCTAGTACTCTCATGTGTTACATTCTTTCTTTCTGGAAGGCATCTGAGATGGTGTTAATACATTTGAACTGAACAGGACCAGGGATTCATCTGAATGTAAATAATGATTTTAAACTGTTCACCTCTAACCTACACACAGGGCAAGTAAAAAACTCCATGCTTCAACTTAATAGCAGGGTCTGGTTTACTTTGCCTGTTTGCAGGATGATCCTTATCTGAAGTGCCCAGGCTTAAAATAGTTTCTTAGATAGAGAAGGGAAATGATCTGTCCACTCATCCTGTATGCTGTGGTCTTTGTAATTTGAAAGGATTCCCATAGGGCAGAATTCAGTGCTGGCTCCATTTAAAGTTGGGTTCAGTCACAATTGCAGCTTTTAATGTGCCTATTTTAATAAAACACCACAGTTCATATTGCATTGGCTTATCAAACCCCTATTTACAGTTGCAGGTTATTTTTTGATACTTGATTTGCTCATCTCAGGACTTGTCAGTTGTTTTTATTTGAGTGACTGGAGAAAATTCCACATGTGTGGCTAAGTTAGCACTTTTATTCAATGGAGATTTCTTTATAATATCAAATGAATTAAAAAAAAATCTCTCAGCCGATGGGAGAATGGAGAGGGCTTAATAACAGAGGTGCAGGAACACAGGAAGTGTATTTTGGGCTTTGAGCTGAGGAGAAGAGTTTGAAGAGGATATGAGAGCACCAGAGCAGGGTAGCCCCTTGCACCCAGAAGAAGGGTGTGCTCCAATGAAAGAAGGTTGTGCTTCAGTGAGGAGAGCAGCGACTCCTTTACCCATAGAGAGATGTGCTCCAGTGAGGGGGAGGAGAGCCCCCCTGAATCTCAAAAATGGGGTTTGCACCAGTAGGGGGAGATGCAGAGTCTGCTATGGCAAAGGGAAGGCAGTCCCCTGATCCTTGGAAGGGGGTATACCACAGTGAGTGGAGGAAATCTCCCCTGAATCCCAGAAGTGAAATTGATTTGGTTAGAGGAGAAAAGTCCCCTGAATCCAAGAACAGGGCTGTGCTTTAGTGATGGAGCAAAGAGCACCCTAAACTCCAAAAGTGAGGTCTGCTCCAGTGAGACAGGGAAGGGCCTCACTCAACCACAGAAGAAATATATGGTTCTGTGAGGAAGAAGTGAGCCCCTAAACCACAGAGGACTGGTGGACTCCAGTAAGAAGAGTTGACCCCTTGAGACAAAAAGAAAGGGATTCCATACCCAAGAGAAAGGATGGGCGAGAACAGAGAGAGAGAGTGACTTTTCCCTAAGAAGAAGGGACGGAACGCAGAAAAGGAGAGCCTTGTGAATCCAGATGATGGGTGTGCTCCAGTGAAGAGAGAGAGAAAGAGAGAGAAGGGCACTATATCCCAGAGAGAGTGAGCAGGACACTATTCCCCAGGTGTGGAGGGGGAAGCAGGGCACCATATCCCAAATTAAAAGACGGGGAGGGAGAGCCCCTTTTCCCTGGAAGGGGTTAATAAACAACAGAGTGAAGGAGAGCCCCAGTAAAGAGGAGGACTTTTGGGACACTTGGCAAAGGGAGGAAGACATCAATTCTGAGAGAGGTGGAGAACCCTTTTGGTCCCCAGAAGAACTGACAAAGACTGAATTCTAGAGTGACCTAAAAAGGAGAACTTCCTTTCTAAAATGTTCTGAATGCCTTTTTGTTTGCTGTCCTTTGTTTATAAACCTGAGGACTGCTTCTCCCAAGAACCTTATGTCACACCCATCCTTACCAAATTTCTATGCAATGGCCTTATGTTTTAATTTTGTTTAGTAAAACCCTTTAAATGTATTCTGGTGCCAGTAGTTGTGTACTCCCTCAGCTGTCTGACATGTTGTGCCATCTGTGGGATCTCAGGACCAGATGCAAAATTTGGACCATGCTGAATTTCTTTTCCTTTTATTCCCTTAGGACCGGAGATCAGGTTTGGTCTGCCCAACTTTAATATGCCTTCCACTGAAAGCTTAACTGAGGATCCCCAGAACCAATCCTTGATAGTCCTTTAGAATACTGTGTTAGGAGAGAAACCTCAATTATCTGGTTTTCACCTCCTGTCCCCTTAGGTCCACATCACAACTCGTAGATTACTCTGAAAAAAATGTTAGGACATATGCAGTGCTTATGAATACTGGATATAAGTGATGTAGATGGTTTTAATGGACACTGACCCGAATGTAGAGCTTCCACCAAACTGTTGTTCATACTACATGCCTTCAAATGCATTCACGCTTGATAGAGGTTGAAAAGCATCAAATGTATTGGTGTCTACAAAGCATTTGACCAATTTAGCTGTTTTCACTGTGCGTTAATTCTCTACCCAGTAGAAAATTAATTCCACTATGATGCACTCTGGTATACAGAGCGCTCCCAAGAGATGAAGGAAGAGCAGAGGAGAGAAGAGAAGATGAGAGAAGAGAAGAGAAGAACCCGTGAGAGCAAAAATTTCTCTTCCAAGGTCTACAAGACATAAGAAAAGGCAGGATTCCAGGCAACTAACCAGTGATGAGATCCTCAAAAATCAAAAAGGTCTGAAATGAAGCATATCCTATGATTAAAGGAAGTCATCTACCCAGTGAGCGACCCAACAGTGTTCAGGTTTTGGAAGAGGATGTTGAACGATACCTGCACTTGGAGGAAGAAGCACCAGAACTGGGTTGCTCGGAGCAGATGCCCCATTTTATGAAATGTAAGGAAGAAGAACCAACCACCTAACATAGAAAACAAACATTAGATGACTAGCACAACAGGCTTCCAAAAGTGATTTGACAGTTACCCGTTCAGAGGATCAGCTTCCATTGCACCTGGTAGAGATTCTGGACTCAATGCTGCCCAACGGTGATAAACAAAGAAGAACAACTTTTGACAATGACCAATGCATTTCCTGTTCTGATGATGCCGACCAGATAGGATTCTAAAGAAGATGCAGAGGGGTGGACTTCTAATGAGGAGACTGATTCAAAGTAGGAAAGGTATCCAAGCCCTGAACATATGATGGAAATACTTGAACAAGAAGGGCAGTTTCATCCACATCACCTATGGGATATTATTTCCTAGTCTCAACAATCCTGTATATTAGAAGGAAATGTGAAGAGGGGGAAGACTTTGAAAGCATGCAGTACATAGAAACAATGGGTACTCTGTCAAGAACATTCAAGATATTAGGAAGTGGAAGCCATACCTTTGACATGATGATACCATACCCCAGGAAAACCCACAAGAAAAGGAGGTGTCCAACAAGAAAAGCTACAGATATTTATATGAGCCTTCTAAGAAGACTGAAAGAAAATTTCAGGTACCAGTGAACATAAATTGGCAGAACATGCTTGCCAAGTTAGATTCAGGAAGCCAAGGTGATGTTGTTCGCTCAAAAATCCGAACTCTGGACACTAGGCTGTGGAAAGCCAATGTACTGATCATCATACATGGTTGTAGGGAATATTATTGAATGGCTAAGGTATTAGTGGAGAAGGGAAAGGTTCATAGGAGGTAGAGGCTAGAGTAATCTCGTAGATACCAATAGACATTCTTTTGGGACCAGACATTCTAAAATTCAACCAGTGTATTTGTTACGTGTGCCAGGAAAAGTCTTGGAATAGGAGAAGACGCCAACTAAAAACAAACCCAGACTGCCAGGGAAATCCTCCCATGCATGTTGAACAAGTATTTAGTCAACCTACTGGGAAACCAAGGCAAATGGATGCCCCATTTATCTGATATAATACAGTGGCAACCCTCTAGGGTAGGAAACACTAGGTGGACCCAAAGAGAAATGATGGGGATATGTGATAAAGTCGCACTGCAAATGTCACATCCAGTCTCTGGTCCTCTGAGAGTCGCACTGGCAGGAACAACCCTGAGATATTCCCAACCCCACAAAGACAGCAACTAATTAGAAACTATCAGGTCCCAAAGAAGCAGGACATTCAGGACTACATCTTCCAAGATGCATCAGGTTTAGAGATACAAAACCTGGAGCAGTTTCCGGAGTGTCTTTTAGGCAATCAGGGAAAGTTACACTATAGGGAAACATTAGCACATCCAGAGAGACCTCTTAGTCAACAGATGCTGAAAACTCGAAAGGAAGAATTGAACTTCTGGCCCCCTGCCAGCAGTCATACTTGTGAAACCAACCAGTTTTCTCCCTCCCCTGCAGCTGCAACATTTAGAAGAGAAAAATACTTCCTTCACCACCCTCCCCGACCCGCCCCCAAAGAAAATCTGTTCTTTTTCGCACAGGTGGCAACTTACTAGAGGTTTGCCTGTCAATTGTGAAGGCCTTTTCAACATTAGAAACCCACAAAATGAACTTCTGTGCAAGGGGACAGCCAGGAGGCAGGAGCAGAGCATCGAACAACCACCAGCCCCTAGACTTTGATCCCCTTGAAAGATATCCAAGATGGTGAACAGCCTTTTAAAGTCTTCCTTCCCTTGGCTTTGATTGGGACGGTAATTATCCAATCAATTAAAATGCTGGCCAAAGATATTGAATGAAAGATGAATGCTTCCTAACAGAGGATAATAAACAGTGCTTTTTGGGCTGGGAGCTGAGGAGAGGAGTTGACTGAGGAAGCCAGAGAGCGCTAGAGCAGGGGTGCCCTTTGAGCCCAGAATTGGGGTGTTCTCCAGCAAGGGAGAGAAGATTCCCCTGAACCTGTGTAATCCAGTGAGGGCGAGATGAGAACCCATGAATCCCAGAAGAGGGATGCACCACTGTAAGGGAGTGTAGAGTTAACCTGAACCCCAAAAGTGGGGTCTGTTCCAGTGGGGGTGTTGTTGAGCCCATCTGAACCCTGTAGGAGGGGTATACTTTTGTGAGGATGAGGTGAGCCCTTGATACCCCATAATAGTGGTGGGCGCAAGTGAGAAGAGGAGAGTAGGGCACTATATATCTAGGTATGGGCAAATAAGAAGGGAACTATATCCCTGGGTGCAGATTGGTAATCAGGGCACTATATCTTACTTCAATTTTCTTTAATTGCCTTATTTTGACAAAATAGTCATAAAAGCAGTTCACAGAAAAGTAAAAATACACATTAGTTACATCGTCACAATTGCTTAGCTCATAATCACTCCACTAAAAGTGCATAATCATTGCTTTACCTTAAAATAAAAAAAAAACAGATCAACATTATACAGACAATAGCAGCTCGTACAGAAAGATGTCTTTGCCCCATAGCACTGTTCAGCAACTTAGCCTTCCTCATATACATTTTTCTTGCCCAGCTCCGATAACTTGTAGTGGCAAGCACAGCCTCCTTATCCGAGGCATCCAGGCAAATTGCCATACCACCAGCTAGGGACCTACATCCACGGCTTAAGAACAGAGGCTTCAGGGAGCGCTTCCTCAGAGGCATCGTGGCCAGACAGAGTAAGAAATGGTGTTGTAACGTCTCTTCAGACTCACCACAAAGGATACATGACGCAGAAACAGCAATCTTGCATCTATGCCGAAATACAGAAGTCGGCAAGATTCCAATACGGAACTTTAAATATAATGCTCTTTCCCACCTGTGTGAGACATAGTCCAGGTATTCTTTGCAGCCCGCCCACCTCTTTATTGAAAGATATATGGCCAGCTGTTCAGAAGCCCTAGATCTTCCCCGGATGTACTCCCACACCTTTGCCCCTGCTGCACTCTTGATTGCTTCCTTTGCAACCCGTGTGAGGATTGAGGGATTTGACCAGTAATCCTTCAAACCCAGCAAACCCAGACATTCTTTCACATGGGCAGCCCACTTTAAGGAGCTGCCCCCCTGCTGGGACAAAACATCTTTAATTGCCTCTTTGTATTTACGTAGGTGAGGATTAGACCAGAGGCGAGCCCAGTAAAATACTGGGTGTAATTTACAGATCATCTCAAACCCCTCCAATCCAGTTTCCAAAAGCACTGGGATGTTCGGGGTGTGGGGCAACCCTAGGATATTCTTCAGAAATGTTGTCTCAGTCACTGCAAGGGACTTGGTCTCGATGTGCCCCCAGATTTCCGCCCCAAACAATGCTGCCTGACGTGCTTGTGCTCTGTAGGCCTGCAGCGAGACCCACACTGCCCCATTTCCATGTTCGTTGGTGAATATAGTGAGGGCCCCGCTATATCTAGCCAAGGTGAGGTTGGCCTTTTTAACCTGCATTTTCTAACTGCATAATGCCATAACTCTTAGACCTAGATAATAATAGGACTTAACCTGTTCAATTGCACCCCCCTCTACGAAGAGAGATAAGGGCTTGTGCTTCTTCTTGGAATTGGCATTGAAGATCATAGCCTTGGTTTTTGGGATATTCAAAGCAAGCCATTCTTCTTTGTGAAAAACATAAAAATCTCCAGTTGTTTGTACACACCAGCTGGCGTGAGAGAGAGGAGCACAGCATCATCGGCAAACAACAATGCAGTAAACCTGTCGCCTACTAGCAAAGGGGCGTCAGTCTGGGCAGCCAAAAACCTCTTCAAAACTTCATTAATGAAAATGCAGAACAGCCTCAGCGCCAACACACATTCCTGGCAGACTCCCGTCTGTATAGCGATACTACGGGAAGTGCTTCCCTCCGCTGAGTTCTCTGTATAAAGACTTCTGAAAGCAGAGCCACAGGGATCCCAAGCTCCTCCAGGACCTTCAACTAACGGGCCTGTGGGACCCTATCAAAAGCTGTGCGGAGGTCCACAAACAGAGCATAGATGCTGACCTTTCTCAGAACAGAATAATTTTCACAGATCAAGCGCAGCCAAAGACTTTGGTCTATCGTGCTCAGGCCCTCACAAAATCCTGCCTGGCAATGATCAATTACACCTGAGCTCACTACCCACTCATCCAAGTGGAATAAAAGTGCCCTGGCATACGTCTTCCCCCCAGCATCCAGCAAGAAAATCGGTCTAAAGGAGTGGGATAGAATGAATTAAGTAAATTTGTTATGTCGTGCCCTATGTTGTGACGGGCCCTAGATGTGAAGTATACGATGTGTGTGTTCTCTACAGGTCTCTGTGACGCAGTAAGGCCGCCTCACAGCACTGAGGAGCGGGGAGGTTATCTTTCAGGCCATAAGGCAACAATGTAAGTGCCAGTGTGCCCAAAGTCAAGTGCAGCCTCAAGTGCCTCCATAAACGATTGCAATAAAGTTTGCTTTATTACATGCTATAAAAACCATTACATTACTTAACACGTGCAGCAAAACGAACACTATTCAATCAAGCCCAAGACATCTGAAGCACTTCGCATTAAATTGCAAGTGGGGCGCACACAGGCTGCTCGCCTTGCAGCAAACCTCAATGCCTGAAATGCGCAAAAAGACTGAATAATGACACATCACTAAGGCGGATGTGTGCGTATTCATCCGCATTCTCCGTTTACCACTATCCATAGAAAGCCTTTTACGCACAGGAGCATTTACATTTAACATTGACTGAAACACAGAGTTAATGCAACCAAAATGTAATCTAAAGTTATTTGTTTTTGTTAAAACTAGAGGTACTCCTAAATTAAATTCTGTTGGATATGGGAGTAGCCAGCTACAGACTCATCTCACGCACCATAGGTTTTAGGAGTAGGCTCCTCCAGGGGATCTGTGTCCAGCTTGTTTTTACAGACACGTGTAGTGTATATCCTGTACTCGACAGAATGGAGCTATTTCCCAAACCTGCCTTTTCTCTTATTGCTAATCTACTGCTTCTGCTGTCAGTTCAGTTCTGATTCCAGCGCGCGCACGACTTCATAAACAAGGAATGAAATGTGAAGTCCTGTTGTTTTCTTTACGACTTTGCCTCGGCCATAAGCCGGTGCCCTCGCATTTCACAAACTCTCTGAGGCATTTTGGAGCCTGTTCAAATTTCATTGCTATTTCTTATTTTTTGTCCTGTAACACCACTGATTGCTCCCCTTAAAAGCTCTCGGGAAACTGCTAAGCTCAGGCCATTTGCCGGGCAATTAACTGGCTGGAAAGCAGCAAATAAGGATCGGTGCGGTGCAGAAGGCATGAACCGGTGACATTCCCCCTCTGAAGCATCAATTCTCACGCGGGAGTGATTCCAGTCTCTTTATGATGCACTCACTTGTCCAGTGTTTCAATCTCGCTAGCACGCCGAGACAATGAATCCTCTTCTTGGCGCCCAGCAGTGTCTGTGTGGGCTTATCAGACTATATATTTATTATAGGCTGCAATGTCATTGCACATGATGAGCAGAGAGTTCAGTGTGTGACTCCTGGGTTCCCAAGACACTTAAGGCCGGCGCAAGGATGTTTGCCACCATGGGAGAGCGTTCATTTTGATTTCCTTCTACCAATCACATGTCCTGACTCTACACATCCCGTATTAGATATGACCCCACCTCCTCATACCTATGTCTTGCCCACCACATTCACGAGCTGCCATTTAACAACCATGTTTTAGACATTTTCATAACAAGGCAAATTGAAATCCCTCTCTGTCATTCTCTGTCTGTCTGTCTGTCTGTCTCTCTCTCTCTCTCTCTCTCTCTATCTCTCATCCACAGAGGCACGCATGCGTGCACATCCACACTCCCTCTCTCTCTCTTTGCTCTATTGCACACATGCAGCATTAGAAACAACGACCAGATCAGGCAATAATAGAAGTAGGAATAAAAGCAGGATTAGGCAACATATATGATATCAGGTAATCTGCATCCCACACTGCCATGCTCAAACATAGTCATGCCCGAGTGAGCCAATTTCTGGGGCCATTCTTGGACTCCTTATTGACATTCTGTAGGTCTCCATTTAAAGGTTTATAGAAGGAGGCTATTGCTTGCTTCCAAAAATCCTGCTGGGTCTCTGATAGCAACCCCCCACCCATGATCAAAAGGTGTTGTTGACTGTCAGTAGATGTACTACTTCCACCTCTGTGGGAGTGCATGCAGGCAATAGCCACCCACCCCATCCACCCCAGCCGCTTTTTTACCTGGGGTAAGACAATTCTGCAGCTGAATGCCAGGAGGAAGCAGGTGGCACAGGGGTGGCAACGGGACAGCAGAGAGGTTGGGCAGCAGCAGCCGTCGTGGCAACTGCAGCAGCGTGTCCCACAGGAGCGGTGGGAACCCCGAGGCCAAAGAAGACCTCTCTACGCTTTTGGCCCAGCACAACAGGCAGCTGGATGCCGGCAACCCTTTGGGGGATACAGCAGATCCACCACTGGGCCTTGCGAGAGATAGTTGGGATGGCACCAGAACACAGATCGACAACCCGGATAGGAGGAGCGGAGATGCACCATGGCGGAGGCTCAAGCTGCATTGGCTTAGCAAAGAATGAGGCTTCAGCTGGCAGCAACAGCTGGAGCTAACTCAAGAAGAAAGACTCTAGACTGGCCAACATACTGGTACCATTCTCCATATACTTTCTTACTGTGGCATGACATATTTTACTTGGCATCAAGGGTAAAGAAAACTGGATACATGTTAATTCATGGCTAGATTGGCAATGTAGGCCAGTCTAGACGTGTAATAACACTTAACATGTTTGCTTTACCCTTGATGCCAAGTAGAAAAATGCCATGTCACTGTAAGAAACTATATGAAGACTAATACCACTAATGTAAGCTAATCTAGCTACGTCGAAACACTTACCACATTTGATTTACATTTTATGCCAAGTAAAAATGGCCATGCCAGATCAAGAAAGGATATGCAGAGTCTGTGCATCTGGCAGGCAAAGAACAATAGTCTGGAGGGTTGCCCAAAGCAATTGCCAAAGTTTAAGATTATTTCTAAACCTTCCAGCCATCACCTCTTTGTTTTTCCTTGGTCGATGCAGTGGTCTACATGAGTGGTACCAGTCTCCATATACTTTCTTACTGTGTAATGGCATTTTTACTTCGCATCAAGGGTAAAGCGAACATGATAATCGTTATTATGTAGCTGGCCTGGCGTACATTGGTGGCGTCAGTGTGTATTTACTTTCTTACTATGGGATGGCATTTGTTTCTTTTTACTTGGCATCAAGGGTAAAACAAATATGATGAGTGTTTTACGTGACTAGACTCCCTCATATTGGTGCTCCAGTCTGGCCATATATTCTTTATGTGTCATGACATTTTTGCACTTGGTATCAAGGGTAAAAGCAAAGTTTGGTGTGATTATGTGGTGCACTGGTCTATGTTGGTATAGCCAGTCTGGTACTTTCCTTCTGTGGAATGGCATGTTTTACTAGCTGTGAGACCTTAAATGGTAATACTCGTATATATCGATGCAGCCTGCATGAACAAATATTGGCACAGCAAGCTGGCATATGTTGTGGGCAAAAGCATCATGAACATTCATTGGAGCCCGAGCACTGTTGGTGACTTGCATCTATTGTGTATTTCTTCTGAGCTACCATGCAAAACCGATTGCAAACTGTGTGGCTTTTCCCCAGTATTTCACAGAAAGTGCTGTAGAGTGCACCATTTTGACTCATTTTGACCCATTATCTAAAGACATGTCTTGGGGGAGACCCCCATGTTCCCATTGTGTGGTTCTCGATTCCACACTGCACTTGGTCACTGGTGCATATTTGGTACATACATGTATGCCCGCCAGTTCAACATTTCACTGACCGCCACTGCCTTCAGCACCTTTTACTGACAGGGGTGGACTGGGAACTAAAAGAGGCCCTGGAAATAATTACTGGGGGCCAAAAGAAACCCTGGAAATAATGTTCGAAGTGGCCCCATATGACACGTTTTAATCAAGCCCAACCCTTTTCCTATGAGAAAATGAGGAAATACCACACAAAAGAGGCCCAGGGTGAAGAGGCCCACCGGGAAATCTCCAGAGTTCCCTATAGGCCAGTCCACCCTTGTTTACTGATCTTGCATGAGATATCCAAGCCTACCCCAATTCCCCCTTCTCCTGCCTCTGGGTGTCTACCTCAGCTGGTCCATTCTGTATCTCCTAAAGTTCCAGGAGGGATCAACCATCACTCCGACCACCTTTGGGCCAGTGATCTGGTCCTGGCCACATTATTTTATTTGGACATCTTCCTACTGGGCTGACATTGGTATGCGGCCCACACACAAGCTGTCAATCGGCAATAGTCGTGATTCAACTCCAAAGTTAGTGATTAAATAATACATCTGTGAGCCCTGAGATTTGCAGTAGGGCACCCTCTAATTGTAGAAGGTTATGATGTAACTCGGAATGCTTTAAATCTCTTTTGTAATTCATGATAACAGACGTAAAAACCCGAAATGTGGCACCAACTGCTGTCCTTTGCCTCGCACTTGCACCAGACCTGACACTTATCAGGGGCCACTTTTGGTCATGAAAATAGGTTTGTTTTTAATTTTTTGTCAAGTACAAATACAAGTGACACGGAGGGCATGGACAGTATCCAAGCCCACTGCTCTGCAAATCTAATAAATAACCATGGCACAGATTACATGAAGTGCACACGCCTGACAGCTCTATATCTGTGTGTTGAATTTGCAACTGGTGCTGGGAATTCTTGCATTAATGTAAATTAGTGTTGCAAAGTAATTTGCATCGACCGAGCATTGCATGGCTAGACTCGGCTACATTGGTGGTTCTAGTCTGATCACATATCCATTCTGGGGCATGCCATTTTTGACTGGGAATCAATGGTAAAGCAAACATGATAAGTGTGTTACTTGGCTACTGCGCATGATGTGCTCTTGTCTGCTCTTCCTGCTGCTGTACCCTCTTTCACATTTGAGTTCACAATTTATATGTGTATCAAATGATCTGAACAACGGTAGGAATGTGCAGCTGCTTGCCAGGCAGACCCGGCCCTGGTACAACACTAATCCCATCAATCCGGCTTCCTCCCTTTGGGTTCTAAAACTGTCTGTGACGACAAAAAATTGCATACATAAACCACCTTTATCTCATTCAGGTAGACACACAAGATATCTCAAAAAATATACATATTTTAATCTCTATCACATAAAACCATAAAATTACAACCATCATCAGTGTCTCTACTATACACCATTTCATTAAACGCAAATTTGCATTTTTAACACATTATGATCTGTGTACAGTTTCACAAAATTCCCCATTTATGGGAAGTATAGTGTGACACACTATACTTCCCATAAATGGGGAATTTTGTAAAGATTGTGTAGAATAGGATTTTGTGAAACTGTACACAGATCATAATGTGTTAAAAATGCAAATTTGCGTTTAATGAAATGGTGTATAGTAGAGACACTGATGATGGTTGTAATTTTATGGTTTTATGTGATAGAGATTAAAATATGTATATTTTTTGAGATATCTTGTGTGTCTACCTGAATGAGATAAAGGTGGTTTATGTATGCAATTTTTTGTCGTCACAGACAGTTTTAGAACCCAAAGGGAGGAAGCCGGATTGATGGGATTTGTTTTGTTGGTTGTATGTTTTAGTCCTCTCCCATACGGCCCCTAAAAAGAGGACATGACAGCTCTGGTCTAGTGTTTTGGCCTGGTACAACACTGCAATTAATACAAACTTGAAACCAGCTGGGCCCACAGAGGTCACACAGCAGACATCTCAACTCCTATGCCCATTCAAAGGGACCTTTCGCCACTCTGATGAGGCTTTTAATGAAGCTTGAGGACTGTAAAGACCCACATGTCCTGTAGTCTCATTAAGCAGCCCTGTGCCCAGCCCTTGAATATTAATCCACCCAGAAGCCTGAATGGCAACTCTGACGGGCAGGGTCAGTAAAAGGCCAGGTGCGAATAGAACCTATGATGATAGAAAGAAGACATATGCGTGGTTTTCAGCAACGATCTATATTTAATTCTGATTAATTGTTTATTACCATTCCTCTGTAACCATTTCTAAGGTTTTTCCAAGTGCAGTATGAACGATGTAGATGTGCAATCATGTTAAAAGAAAATTCATGCACGCTTTTTGAACAGGTTTTAATGAAATAGTATTTTTGAATTATCAATGCTGTCCTCAAGATTCTCAGAGTTTTTCAAAGTAACGCGTGAAGGGCTTCTCAAACAGGGCCAACTCATCCATAATGGGGGACGGGGTGCTGACTCCCCCATTATGGATGAACCAAAGCCTGCCGAGTGTTAAGAATGCTTACTCCCCCAGCTGTAGCAAGCAGATTAAGGAGCGCCCCTTGGCTTCTTTAGGTGTCGAAGGGAACCGTGGTTTCCCCCATTAACGGTGTCTGTCCACCAATGTTTTTGACCAATGAGTCATGCAAGGCTGGGGACATTTTGCTTTCCCAGCCTTGCCCGGCCAATTGGCGAGGTGGGCTGTGGAATTGTAATCGTAAATATGTGATGGAGTGTGGCTGCACCTCCCTGCACATTTACAGCTCCCTTGGCTGCATGAAGGAGGTGTTCTGGCTCTACTAGACATGCTCTCAAGAACCAGGAGGTTCTTTTTGCCCCCATTTTCCTGTTGTATGCTGTGTGAGAGCCGAAGGACCGTCTGTAAGTGTGCGCATGTGAATGAGAGAATTATGCTGAATGTGTACATGAGTGAATGCGAGAAATGATTGGCTGTATAATTGCGTGTGTGCCAGGGAGTGTACATCTGATTGGCAAGGGGGTCTGTTTGCGCAGCGTGCAGCAAAATCATACTTTTTTATTGTGGCCTGTCATTTGGGCATCAATGGTAAAGCAAATATAAGTGTTATTGCATGGCTAGACTCTACATTGATGGTGCTAGTCTGATCACATATCCATTCTGGGGCATGCCATTTTTGACTGGAAATCAATGGTAAAGCAAACATGATAAGTGTTGTTACTTGGCTACTGCGCATCATGTGCTCTTGTCTGCTCTTCCTGCTGCTGTACCCTCTTTCACATTTGATATGACTTTGGGTATGTAACCTTACAATCTATTCATCATTTTACTGTTTTCACAATTTCGTTTCGTAACAAATGTGCATTTCTTTAGTGCTAATATCAATCATAATATCTGTATGTACATGTACAAAATCAATTGTGATACTTGATTATGATTTTATGGACAATACACCAGCCTTGAGGACGAGTACAGAAACAAACTACTGACATATGAAAACTTAACTAGACTGAACTGTGATTATTAAAATAATTTTGTACAACATATACAATAGAGGCATAGTGCGATTTGCGAGTACCGACCTACATTTTAACCGGAGGAGACACTGCTAACCAGATAGAATGCCTGAATGCTTCCAGAGCCTCATAGCTGTCATGATTCCTGCCCTTCATGTCCCCAGCCCTCCAAGATGTCAGGCTGGAACCAGGCCACGATCACCTACATGGCCCTCAAGGGCCTCTCCATCCCTCCAAAGACCCACTTGGAGTCAGACTTGGCGCTTGTGGCACCAGACTCACTCACTCCCATAGGATAACATAGGGGATTGGACTTGTAGTGCATTAATGGGGACAAGATGGATGCCCCCACATATTTCGGTTCCCAGAACTGCATGTGCAGTCTAGTCTTTTGGGTGTGGTTCAGCCCAGAGACACCTGGGATACCCAGAGACTATTTAAGCCATGCCCAGGCTGAGAAACATGCTTTGTGTTTTCTGCACCTGCAGCATGACACTCACCATGCTCGGATCGGTCTCCAGTAGGCCTGCATCTTTCTTCTGCCCTCAGCTCCTGCAAGAACAAGAACACTGTTAGGAACATCCTTACCTTGCGGCACTTTCGCCCATCATTCATCGCTCCTTCTGTTCTGCGGGCATCTTCGGCGGTGTCATTCCCATCCCGGCACGCCGCTTCCTAAGGAAAAGGGAAAAGAACAGAAAAAAGGCATTAGTAAGCATTCAGCAATTCTTCGCTTATTTTTAAAGACTGTACGAGCTTCCAACGCTTATCTGAATCCCAGCCGCTCTGGGGAACTCTGTCTCCGGAACTTCTCATCCATCTGCAAGAGGGAAAAGACACTCCAGGTTAGCGTGGAAACATCTAGAGGCGCTGCATACCGCGCTTACTCACCGCATTTCTTCTTCATAACCGGCATCCACGCTGAAAACATTGTGGCACCTAAAAGACACAGAAAAAGAACTCAGTTCAATACAAATACGAAAGGGTCGCATCACGCATCGCGCTCTCACTCACCTTCAGCGCTACTCATCTCAGCAGCACGTCGCCATCCCCGGATGCCGGCCATCATCTAAGGAGGAAAGGAACGAAGTTAGAGAACTGTTCAAAAGACTCATTATACTTACCTGTCGGACTCTTGCCAGTGAAGTAACTAGGCAGCAACAAGCCTGCATCAATCAACGCGCCCCTGCGCTGAAAGCAGGACGGAGAGCACACTTTCCAAGAAAACAATGTGAGGTGTGGATGAAAGGGAAGGGTTGGACCCCGGGGAAGACTGGGTTCAAGCACACAGAGACAATAGGGAGTTAAACTCTACCAATCCTGTGTTTCAGGCCCAGTCTCCAGTTGAGTAGACTCCAGGGAAGGGTTCGAGGTCGTAAGAGGTCAGAACAGGCTGAGTGATGTCCCCGTGGATACCAGGCGAGCCTTACAATAGCAGACCAACAGCGCTTGGAAGGCATGAACCACACAAACAGGTACGCGGGCAGACAGAGAGGTGTTAGAGATCCAGGAGGAGTAGGGGAACAACTGCAGAACTTTAGATAATAGGGTCTGCAACCCCGAGAACACCAGAGAAAGAACGAAATATTTGTATGCTTGGCAGGAGAGTAAACCAGGTGCACAAGGGACATTACTGCAAGTCTGGGACCCACACCCATATGAGAGCCAGATAATAAGATGGTCTGGGGTCCAAAGAGAAACAGAGTCAGTACAAAAGGAAGCATATGCTTGGCAGGAGAGTAAGCCAAGCCATTGCAACCGTGCATTGTGAGTCAGGGACCTGCACCCATATGAGAGCCAGAGAATAAGAGGGTCTGGGACCCAAAAAGAGACAGAAAGTAATAAGAGGGTCTGGAACCCTGAATGGAAAAGAGATAGAACAGAAGAGGGTTTGGGACCCTGAAAGCAAAAGAGACAGAACGGAAGAAAATAGACGCTTGGCAGGTGAGTACACCAAGCTGGTATAATACAGCACTGTGGGTCTGAGACTCACACCCATATGAACATCTAAGAATTCAGTAAAGTTCATTCAAGAAGGTATAAGGTCTGGGACCCAAGGAGATAAAGAAAGGAAAGGAAACCACAGAAGGAGGAGGCAAGCTCCTAAAGTAGATGTAGTGGGAATTCACGGGAAATAAGCTAACCCTTAATCATTGGAGTAATACAAAGGGAGAAGGAACATTTATTTTGTTGTTTTACCACCCAAGACTTTGGGGAGTTGTCTTTTGCAAGAACTGTCCTTACCACTTTAGTTTTGTAAACAACATCCTTGTACATTAGATTTATGTTACTAGTCTTAGGGTCAGAAGCAAGGTTTTTGGACACAACAGTGACTGACTGTTTGACATTGCAATGTTTTCCTTAGATTTCTTTGAGGCAGGGAATCCCCTCTTAACTTTAGGGACAGCAAGGCAATTTTGCCAACCCTCTTACTGGTTAATAAAAGTTTATAAACAAAACTATGCCACCTTTGTGTCTGAGCCTTACTTCTGCAGCCTTATATAAGGTGTAAGAGGTGGGATTCTCACTTGGCTGATACAAACCAGGGTACCCTGGGTTATGAGCCAATCTCTACCAGAGAATATTCCCCCAATAGGAGTAGGTGAGTCCCATGTCACTTTACCCTTTGATCCAGCAGCAGACATAACACCGTTTACCGCTGCCCTTCTGGATAGTTCAGAAAGTGCTGAGGCGACAGAGGATGTTTCAGAAGTCCTATCCCTGGACGAATATATTTTTTCTTCCTTCTGGGGTCAGACACATGTTACTATCTTGAAACAAAAGACCAGATAGAGTCCGGGAAACAGATGCGTGGGAAATACTCTCAGGAAACTCTTGAGATTGCAGCCCTAAACTGCATACCCCCTCCCGGTTAGAGGATTGGAAAGCACTGTAGAGCATCGCATGACAGACAAACTAGATCTATTTCAATAGCGGGACACACTAACCCCTCTTTTTACTTGCCCCACCTTTCATGATCAAACTCCCAGAAATTGGTAAAGAACCCCTTCCAAAACCTCTAGCCTGACGACTCTGAGAGTGAAGTAGAGGCCCTAAAGTTGACTGAAAAAATGTGTGTAAATCCCAAAGAAATCCTGATCGAGCGCCTACTGAATCATCAGATTCAGGTGGATTTAAGACATCAAGAGGGGTTGGATAGACTAACTCTCCAACAACAATGACCAATCCTTCCAAATGGTGTGTTACAGCCCTACCGGGAAGGCAAAGATCCAGGAAGTTTCTTCCTCAACTTTGAAAGATTAGGTCACCAATTCCAGTGGAATGAGGACCTGAAGGTATGTTATCATGCCCCCCTGTTAAAGGGAGAATTACAGGCCTTTTAGCAAACCCTGAATCCTCTAGGAACAACATCCCTTGAAGATATTAAGAAGGGATTATTACACTGGATTGGGCAGGCAGAAAATGTTTACAGTCAAAAGTTCAGGGAGCGAAAGGTAAACCCATATGAGTCTCCAGTAGAGTTGTGAACCCACATCCAAAACACATTAGCTCTATGCAGGGGTTTTGCTAGGTCTGGAAAAGACCCAGGGCTACGCTAATGTCGGGACTGTCGGGACTTTGATGAGCACACACAGCAAAACACCAAGAATTACCCATAGTAGTATACGAAAAAATACCATTTTATTATGCCCAAGAATAAACACAAGTCAATAATGATGAAAATCACAGTAAAATCACCACTCATACAACACACTTTGTAAAATATATACAGTCACTTTGGTCAATGCTGTAAAGTGCTGAATCCCGCCAAAACCTGTAAGGGAAAAGAGCAGGCAAACTTTCTAACATTGACTATCTTCAGAGATGGATAACCCTAACTTATATGTCCAACCCTATGATGAATGGAGCCTTGCGCTCAATGTTAGATGTGTGTGTAAAATCACTTGGTCTTGCGAAAAGTCACAAAGTTCAATAACTAAGGAGCTGGAAAAGTTAGAGACAGGATTCTGAAGTATGGAAAACAGGTTCCAAGAGTCACGGGAGGATCTGCTGTGAAGAACAAATATATTCCCAACCTTTGGAGGACTTTAGGAAGTGGAGGCTTCCCAGGCCAAGGAGAGGACCACAAGGGATCCTTTGTGTGTAAAAATACAATGGGTGAACCAAGGGTCACCGGCAAATGGTTTCATTACTCACCGTCCTTAGCCCTCAGTCTGGGTCCAAACTTAGCAACTGTGGGGAGGGTCACCAGAGGTACAATTTCCCGCCCTTGATTCAGCTTCAAAGTGCACAGTCACTGCAGGTGCCGATGAGGGTCCGGTTTACACCAGGAGCTGTATCTCTCATCTTAGTTGCAGGACAAAGAAAACACCAATGCAGCTGGCTTCAGGGTACTTTAAGAAATATGGGAAAGTCACCTTCCATGACCGTCATTGTTGTACAGTGATGCAGGGTCACCCAACTCTCGTGGTCTGATGCACACTTCTCTCTCATGGCCCAAAGCAGCTGGGATGAAATTTGGCAAGGAGGTGCTTTACAGTACCAGCTAGGATACCTCAAAGATTTGACACACAACTCAATAGGTCAACTCTCCTGCACGGGTGCCAAGTTTCGAGCTGGACAGTCCACTGGATGACCCATGGACACTTCTGAACGGGCTCTTTTGCAGGGCAACCAGGAGATGTTGAGTGCGATTGGTCCCACCACTCAAAGGGATTGAATCACCTTCACAGGTCTTTGTAGACTGGAGATCGAGCGCAAAGCAGCACCCAGCCAGCCAATAAGGAGCTCTGCCACATCTATGCACACCAGCAGTGGTCCAATCAGGGACCACTGCGGCTCTCATGCCCTTGTGTTCACCAGACATCCTGGCACCAGTAGTGTGGATTGGGACCAGGAAACTGCCAGCCCACTTTCTGGGTACCTACAAACGTGATCTGCAGTAGCCTGTGAAAGATGTGTCTTTCGCAAGCAACTGCTTGCCCAAATAAGGAATTCTCAGATCACAAAGAAAAGGAAGAAGGCCAATGGACAAAATGGCCAAAGGAGTTGACAAAATACCTCATGGCACGGCCATGACAGACAGTAGCCACAGTCATGAGCCAAATGCTGTAAGCATGGTAGGGCTTGGTAAAAAATTATACAAATATATGAAAAAGCTTCTACGGCCACCAGTCCACTCCTAGGCATCTTGTCCACTTACCAAAACATCCTTAGAGGATGGCTAGGGCCCGAAAAGGCAAGGAACCCATTGCACAGTACACTAATATACTTTGCGCAATTAAATACAGTTCTCAAAAGTGGCAACAAAGTCAAAAGACTAAGAGAAACAACGTTTCTCCGTACTGACAGCCTGAAGGACGTGTCAGTTTCCCCATAACAATGAGCAAAAGCCCAGTATAGTGCAGCTGAAGGCTGTGCTACACTGGCAAAAGTCAGGACAGGACCCTGCAACCAAAGAAATATGTTTGGGGGGTCCACAAGCATAGAAGTAAATTAGCAGTAAGATCACGTTTTGCCCCAACACTCAGTACCTCGGCCTGACAATTTTTTACAGGAAGTTCATATTGAATTTCTCATTATGCATCCATTCTAATACAAGCTAGCTATAGAAGGCTATAAAGTTCGTATGGTCCCAGTAGCCTGAAGAAGGATTCCAGGACTTAAAGGCAGAGTTTACCCAAGGACTTATTCTGTGCCAACCTAATACTAGGAGAACGTTCCTTTTAGAAGCTAATGCGTTAGGTGGGGCTGTTGGGGCCATTTTGCTGCAGCAACAAAAAGATGGGGCAGAATATTCCATTGCCTATTTTCAAGGACTCTCTCCTGCTGTGAAAGGAACTATTTTCTTATGGAAGGAGAACTGCTAGCACTAAAGTTGGCCTGTCAGGAATAGAGACATCTCTTTCTAGGTGCAAAATAACCAGTGGAGTTCAGAACTGACCACAAAAACGTACAAACCCTACACCGTAGAAACCCTACAACATTTTGAGTGCAAGAACAATAGACAGGCCCGTTGGGCATATTTCTTTGCTCGGTTTGACACATATTTACTTGACCTGAGGAATGTAGTCCCTAGCACCTTGTCTAGAAAGCATCGGAGCTCTATGTTGTTAACCACTTGCTGATAACACATTTGTCTTCAAAGTGCTGATCTTCTTGCAAAGAGTTAAACAGACCTTGCAAGAAGACAGGAGTGTTATCTCTTCTGTATAATATGGCAACAAGAACCTAACTGAACATCAAGGTTTACTATTTATGGAGGATCTACTATATATCATTGATTAATCTCCGTGAACAGGTGCCCAGGTTATGTCATACCAAACTAGCTATAGGAAATAGGGGGAAGCATACCACCCTACAGTTAGTAGCACAGAACATCTGGTGGCCAACTTGGCATAAGTATGCCACTGACTACGTAGCATCATGAACAGTCTGAGCCCAAGCCAAGCCTTCCAATCTCCCACCTGTCGGAGGACTATTATCTCTGCCTGTGCCTTCAAGACAATGGACGTCCCTATACACTGATTTAATTGTTGATCTATCAACGTCACTGAACAAGACAGCCATAATGGTCAAGGTGGACCGCTTCACGAAGATGGCCCATTTCACAACTCTGCCAAAAGTTTCTACAGCTCTTGAAATGGCTAACATCTTTGTTAAAGAGTGTTCTGTCTGCATACCATCCCTCAGGTCATAACCTCTGATCCGGGCCCCCAATTTGTTTCCCAGTTATGGAAACACTTGTGTACATTCTTACAAACAGACAGACACCTATTTTAGGTATACCATCCCTAAACAAACAGGCAAACTGAATGGGTGAAAGAAGTTCTTGAACAGTTTCTTTGTTGCTTTTGCACAGCATATCCTGACAAATGGGTAGCATTCATACCAGTGGGCAAATTTGCATACAACAACTCCTATCAATAATAACTCACCGTTCTTTGTTTCTTTCAGTATCATCCACAAGCCTTTCCATTATTTTTGGCCCAGGAAACCTGAATACCTTCCACAAATAGTTTGGTGAAGACTCTGAAGGACAGCCATATTTTGGCCATGGCCCATTTGGAAAGTTCCCAAGATTAAATAATTTGCAGATCATCATAGAACTCCTGAACCCCCCCATGTGGTCGCGAATCTTTTTTCACTAGCACCCAAGTATCTACCTTAACACCTGGTTCAGTCCAAATTGGCTCCTCATTTCCATGGCCCCTTCCGGATCATCCAAACTAAGCCTTCCTTCAACCTGGAATTGGATCCATTCAGTTTTTCATTAATTGCTTCTTCGACCCTACAGACAAACGGAATTCTCCAGTCAGCATTGCCAACGTTTTCCTCCCATACTTAAGAAAGGGCTACCTGAGTATGAGGTCACTGGGATCTGTGACACCAGGTACAAGAGAGGAACCCTTCAAACTTGGTGGATTGAAAGAATCATGTGCCTTGCAACCAATAATGGGAACCTGCTTGTTTTTTCCATGCTCCCATCTTGGTGAAGAAGTTCCATCGCCTTCATTCAAGCGAACCTTTGAGTTTTGCATAGGGAAGGGGCATGCTGCCATGGCTCTGCAGTATAGAGGAGCCTTGGGATCCCATTGGGCATTATTGGAGAAGCGCTAGTAACGATCTGGTCTTTTTTCCAAAATGGCGCTACTCATTCCAAACATCTGCCAAGACGACTAAATACTGGAGAAGCAGCAGAGCATACATGTGGCAACACCTATCCTGGGCCTAGATGCTCTGCATCCATCAGTGAGTTCTACTCTCTTCCTTTTGTTCCTCTGTGTTCCTCTCCCTCGCCCCTGCTGTCCCCGTTTCCTAGTTTTTCACACCTCCTGCAGCTCCATTCTGTAGCTCCATTCTGTCAGCTGAATCTCATTCACTGCCAGCCCCTTCCTCAAACCATGGCCCCTTCAGTCTTATCCTGCAGTGTAGGATTTTTCCTCCTTGTTTGGGTCTGCTATGTGAGGGGCCAAGAATGAGACGGGACCCAGGGGACTCATGGATTTAACCGTACACTTTTAATGAAACAAAGAGGGTTTGGAAAATATCCCTATTCTAGTATCTATTTCCCTGACTAAAGCAAAACTATGGGTCTGTCCAATGTCAAGCTATCCAAAGCAAAATTTCCTGTGTCCAAAATACTATTCTGGCCCTCACACTCAAAGGAAATTAACTGTAAGGTGACAAGGCAAATGTCGTTGGCTATGAAAATTATTCAAATGTTCAAACAAGCATAGTTCCAACACAAAAAGTACCAAATGGGTAAAGTTCACAATTCCAGAGGATGGTTCCCTTCCCCTGGATTTCTCTTCACCGCACTTTAAACTTTTAAGGATGTTTTCCTTAGGCTTCTTTTGGTTAGCAAAACAAAACAACTTGGCTGTTGGCCTTAATTTTAGTAGGATACCTGGTGTAAAGAAAGGTGGGTATATTACCTTAAATGTTGCGCCTACAGATTCCCGATAGTTATTTTATTAACATCCACTCTTATTATTGATGTGTCATTTTTGCACAGTAGTCACTCATTAGTTAGGTTTGCATTGATAATTTAGTCCAAGATTTTGGAGTCCCTAGTGTTACTTCATAAAAGAGGATTTTCCATAGTGTCACTTTCATTGAGTTTGGTCATAAATTCAGTTAAGTGTATGTTGGTGATTTGAATACAAAGTTGGAGTCCTTAATGTTGCTTCACAAAAAAGGTCCTCAAGGTTATTTATTTCCTCTAAATTGAGTGTACATTGGTGATTTAGACCAATAGTTGGAGTCCTTGGTGTTGCTTCACAAAAAGGTCCTCAAAGTTACTTGTTCCCTCATTTATTTCCTCTAAACTGAGTGTGCATTGGTGATTTGGCCCAAAGTTGGAGTCCTTGGTTGTGGGATGTATTAACCCACTTTGCTCTGCTATGCTGCATAACTCTGTTATCATGGGGCCAGAAAGAGCAAGATGGTCGCAAAACCTTTGTGCATGCCAAAACCCCTGAAAATCGCGCTTTTCAATGCACAAAAAGATGGCTGCCCAATATGCCACGCATGTTGTCAGTGGTAGAACAGAGCTCTCACTTCTGAAATGTGTAACTGGACTCCACAACAATTGAAAGTGGAGTGCAGAAGGAAAAAGCAGTGCTTTGCTAAATGAAACTCCAAATCTTGCTTTAAATCACTTTTTCTTTGTTGCTGAAACTTCAAAATGCCGGCACAGAACACTGTTTAAATATTCAAAATTCTAGCTGGGTGCTACAATTCACTTAGTTTAAGAAATCATTGTAAACTTACAAGGCCCTGAAAAGCTGAAAGCATAAAGAGATTTCCACAGAGAAAGTGGCCTGTCTGTGGATCTGTCAAAAATCTCTGTGCAGCAGAGGGCTGCTGGGATGATAGGTGTCAGTGGCCTGCCTGATTAAACTTTAACATGTATAAACTGAAAATCAAATGTTTGCAATCTAAGAGGCCTGTTACTGATAGTAACCCATGTTGTAATTGTTTTGATCCCAGTTTGTTTGTGCTTAGGAAAAATCAACAGAGTTAACAATTAAATTAAACCTGGCTGAAGCGGCCAAACTGGAATAGCAGGTTTTTCTCACAGAAGGAAGGTCTTTCCCCCCAGCAGGAAATCACAGAGAAGTGTTAATTACAGGGTAGGAAACAACCTGGTCTACAGAGGCAAATGGAACAATCAAAATCTGCAGAGCAGGAAATTCGAAGTGTGAAGACAGTCGTAAATGGCCTCTGCAAGGAGCAAACAGGGGGGATGGCTCCTGGGCTTCCAGGGAGAGACCAAGGGGTGGAGCCAAACAACCATTTGCTGCTTAAGTAGGACAAAGAACACATTTTAAAAAGACTGATAACTTACTATTTAAAATTGTGAAAAATATAAAAAGAACAGAATTGTTAATTTAATTTCTGGCCGCACGGGTGGAGGCACCAGAATTGTGTGACCTGTTCTGTACAGAAATGGCAAGAAATGTGATTTTACGCAAAATGTATTTCTGCTAGAAGTGTGAAACTTTATACACTTATTCCCATGTTAAACACGCACACTTGCAGAAATGTGCTTAAAAATTGGACAATTGTGTTCCTAGTGAAAAGGGCAAAAGTCTGTGAAAAGTGGAGACAAGATCCCACAACTACGGGGTTTTGAGGAATAGCTTCTATGTCAAATATGTAATCTGTATATGTGATTCTTAGAGAGGTTGCACATGTGGAAATATGTATTTTGCCAAAAGTAGATTTTGTGTTGCAGGGGCTAGGGGTGGATTCTCAGCCTCATAACATTGCACCATAAAGATGACTCTCTGTTTCTCTCCTACTATCAAGGCAGAGAGCAGCCTCTGACCCAATCACCTGTCAAAGGGGCAAGCTTAGGCTAAACCGGCCCACACTCCCCCTTCATGATGTCAGTTCATAGCATAAATAGAGACAGCTCACCACACATAGGGACAGACAGATTCACTCACTATCCTGATGCTGGCTGAGCACCCTGATGCAGAACTCTAGATCTTCCTTGCTCCAGACTCCAGAAACTTGGCAAAAAGCAAAAGTCCCATTGCATAGCTGAACCATTCTCAGCTAGGCCTCAAATTCCAGAACAGAAACCCACAAACCTAAGGGGAAGCATCATAATACAGCCGGGCTGTGCCGTTACTGCTTGCCTGCTGAAAATAAATATCCTCAGAACCAAGAAGGGCAGATCCAGTCCTGTCCTGTGCCGTGACCAGAGTGCCTTGCAGATCTGATCCAGTCCTGTGTCGTGCTGTGACCAGAGCGCCTTGCTGATGCTGCCCAGACCAATGTGCCATGCCATCTTTCCTAAACCAGATCCAATTCCCTGACCAGAACTGATGGTCCCATTTAAAAATGTATCCAGTGAGTATCAGTAGGAAGGATTGTGTCCCTAGCATATGTACTTTGCATCGTCTTAGCCCTATCATAGACCCATCCTATCTTGTATTCAGAATCTGTATTTTTAGGAGTATCTTTGCATTGTCTGAAACCTCTCTACAACCCATCCTATCTTTCCTCCATAACCAGTATTGTTAAAACTATCTCTGAGCTGATTTTGTTCTCATTTGAAGAAGGCGGGTTTCCTTAGCAGGCAGTCACCCTGATCAAGTGACTGTGTTCCTGTGTGGTATTCGTTTTGTTCATAGTCATTCTCTAGTGTAAGAAACCCATTTGTCATTTTAAAAGTGCATTCCTGTTTTCCATTCTTGCGCCTATCTCAAAAAACGACCTCTACTAAAACGGCTGTAACGCCCTCAGTTTTTGTGATAGAAACAAGATTTCAACTTCTGCTAGTAGCTAACATCCATATCTATCAATGAAAATCAATGCGATTCGCCCGTTATTGCGAATATCGCGCAGTGAAAAGTTTGCAGCGAATTTTCATTTTCGGAAACTTTTACACGTGTAAAACAGCTTTTGGTTGCTTCCGACTTGAATTTTAAGATTGCAAATGTTTACTTTGGATTAAATCATTGCTGGTGTTTGTGTGCAACTATCCAAAGTGGCTCCCATTAGAATGTATAACAATTTCAGCAATTCTGACCAGATTTGGTGTTTTTGCCCAGTCCATTCTAAAGATAACTTTAAAAGCCATTCTGACAGCTTGACAGTCAATTCCTTTTTTTTTCTCTTGTGTTTGATGGGGGAAAGTGGGTTTGATATTCTGTTGAATTATGCCATTCCTGAATACCTGCTCTCTCCTCTTATCTCTTTACATTACCTATTGGGAGTTGATGGGTGTGCAGGGGGAACCTCTAACCACAAGTGCTATCTGATCTGAACCAACACAAAAGTATTATTTTCTGTGCTGAATTGTTTTGCTCACTACTTACTCCTTGTGTATTAAAGAGATTATTCAGTGTTACATCACCCCAATGGTAATTGTTGTGTACCTATTACATCCTATTGTGATTACAATTTAAATACATAAAATAAATATTTACCTTTGCAAACCAGCCTGATTCCTGGTTCAGTGTGACTGGGGGCAGGGGTTCCAGGAGAAGGGCGTGATATGAGTGGTATATCGTTCAGAATAATGAACTTTTAGACAAAAATAAATAAGGATTTCAGTTGTGCACTACATGCTAGGCGTTGACTTGAGTCTGTGCCAGATTGAAATCACTTACAGCTTAGGGGCTCGTCACGAAATCCTGAATAAGACATACCACTTTTGACAGTCTAACACAGCGTGCTAACTGACGAGGTACATACACCTTGTTGGGCTACCATACTGTGCTACACTGTAAAAAATACCTTCAAAAGAAATACTCAAAGGAGTTGGGCCTGTTTTGCAAAAGTAAAGTAACTCTGAGGTAGGTCAGAAGGAAATTAATATTTCCAGAATGGCGACCCCAGTGGAAATTAATATTGCAAAGGAACACCTAGGGCACAAATTGTTTGTCAGGGGTGAATGGGTAGAGCAGGATGTGAAAGTCTGGCTGCAGGAAATCAAACAACGAGTCACTGCCACAGACTTAGATAAACGGCAGGACCAGGGTCCATTACACCAGGCACTTAGTGAATTGTATATGGCCCCAAAAGTAAAAGAAGAGCAATGTAAAATTGCCAAAATAGCGGCGTACCTGTACCTCCACATTGGAGTAATACAGGAAAAATATGCCGAAAACCTAGATCTGGCAAAGAGGCAAGTACAATCCCTAGAGAAAACCCAAACTGATCTGGACTCTGTAGAGCAAAGGCTACAAAAGAGCCAAGAATCAGAAAGAGAAACCAGACAGTACCTGACAAAAGTAAAGGAAGATCTGGATCTCCTGCATCAAGAGAAGCCAGAGCAAGATACCAAATACTGACACTTCAAAAAGATTGTCAAGAAAGTTTGGATTTGCTACAACAGAGCCAACAAAACCCGGAACAGCAATTCAATTATAACAGAGCCTGCGCAGGGCAGATAATTGCCCTAGAATGGCAAATTGATGAACTAAAGGAGGAAAATAATAAATTAATAGTGAAGGATCGATACACTCGAACAGATTTTGATGAGGAGAGTCAGAAATGATGTGCCATTAGAAAACAAAGGGATGACCTGACTGCACAGAGGGGCACTCTAACTCAAGAAAGGGATGCCTTAAGCCAGGAAGTCAGCAATTTAAAAACCAAGTTAGAAGAAAATCACCTGGCCCTTCAGGGACTGGGTGAACTCAAAATGGACTAAAGCTGTTAGAGCATACCAGGAGGGTGGAAGATGCTCTGGCAAAGAATAATCAGGCCAGTAAAGACCAAACTCAGGAGGTGAGTCTCCTGCAGCAAAAATTGGCCCAATACTTCCAATGCAGGCAGGAATCACAGTGAGAAAATGAGGCTCTCTGTGAAAAAAAAAATGACAGGCTCCATAGGCAGGAACAACTCATAGAGACCAGTAAGGCTTTAATAGGGGAACAAAAGGCTCAGATTCTTGCATGTCAGCAGGGAGTAGGGGCTGAAAGAGATGAGGTCAGATGGGAGAGGGAAACTCTTGAGCATAACCTCAGGAACCCTGGCATCAGGGACTTTAATCCCTTCAATTCCATGGACTCTGCCACCCCCATGTCCGTTGGCTCATATGAACTAAGGGCCACGGGATGGTAGACTTCAACACAATGGGAAATATGGGGCTAATAGGTCAGCGCCTCCCAGAAATGGATGGGTGGACACCTATGTACAGTTTCCCAAGTGCTAGGGCCATCTTCTCTGATCAGGGAGATTCCGGTGAGGGGAGAATCAGAGAACTGGATCCTCAGAAATATCATATACCAAGAGGTCAGGCAGTAAAATCTGGTGTGGAATTCCATGAGACTAGGCCCACTAAGAGCATACTAAAAACCTCTTCTCAGCTAGGACAGTGGGGGGTTACTCAACCAATCCTGGGAGCAAGGAAGAGTCAGAAGACTCTTGTGAGCGTCATAGGTCCCAAGAAACTAGGCCCCCACATTCTGCCAGCCATTCCCAAGCTTGCAGAATCCGGGAGAGTCTAGAAGATCAGACAGCCACCTCTGGTAGCAGTGCCTCTGAGTGAGAGGATGAGTGGACCAGGGTGACCAGAACTAAAAAGGCTATCAAAGTTAAGAGAGCTTTACTCAAGGATCCCCTGAAGCAAATAAAAGCTATTAGGAGCATCAGCACGCCCTTCCACAAGAATGCCAAATATTCAGTTTGGGAGCACCTTGAATTATTTGAGCAGATGATGGAGACTTTCCACCTGAAGACAAGCCAAAGCTGTATTCAGTATTTAAAGTGGGCATTTTTACCTGAGTACTCCAGCTTCTTTGCGGGCTGGAGGATCAGAACCATTCCAGATGGTCCACCTATAGGGCGGCCATCCTGAAACATTTTTCCGTTCATATCAACCCTCAAGAGGCCCGCAAGGCAGCCTACAAACTACAATGTGGGGAAGACCAGGCCCCACAAGAATTTGTCCAGGAATTGAAACGCGCCTTTGCGCAGACCACTAGAAGGGTGCGCACTGACAATAAGGAATTTGTGAACACCTTCTTTCATGCTCTCCCTAAATACATTATGACCCAGCTAGTGAGGGACTTTCATGAGAAAAGATCACTAGACTGGGTCATTGAACAAGCCACACGCATCTACGAAGTGCAGAAGCCACTGTAAAGCAAAAATATTAGCAAAAGCCCCAAACCAACCAACACCCCTGCTGCTGCTAAGGTGGCGGAGGTGAAGGTTGCCCCCATTTTAGATCTGGAGATGGGGGGGGCCTAAAAACCTTCCCGCACAGAATCCAACCAACCCTAGAACAAGAAGGCCCTCGGGCCAATCCCAGACAGGGAGTCAGGGAGGTAACCCCACCAATGGGACCCCTAACTCCCCTGACTACATCAGCCCACGCTACAAGGTCAACAGACCAATCCTGGGCTATGTGTGGGCTCCTTGAGCCCAAGGGGGGGGGACCAACCAGACAGCTGGAAACCCAGGAAACTTCCCACCTCACTTTCCCCAGGAGGGCAGTAATCCCCCAAATGCCGGACCAAATTTCTTTCCCCTTACCCGCCAAACTTCAACCCCCAAAACAACCCTTCTTTCTTTCCCCACTTTCCTGAGCCCAGGCAGCCCAATCCGGAAGAGGGGAGGCCAAGGGTGGAGGGGTACCAAAACTATCCTAACCAGGGGTATTGTGCAAGAAGGGATAGTTAGCTTCCCGGGATCAACCCAGGGTAGACCAGAGGACCCCGTACTAGCCAGAGCGGGTGTCCCAACTGGAGCGCCAGGTCCAGAACATGGCACAGGATCTGGGTCGCAGGCTGAGGGCACAACAGAACCCTCAGATGAGGATGGCGGCTCACAACTCCTCAAATCCAGGGTCTGGTGCTCCAGAACAATGACGGGGGAAGAACCCCGACAACCAATCAGTTCCCAGGGAGGAGGCACAAGGGGAAGGGGGGTGTAAAGCCTTAGAGGAAGCTCCCTTCCCCACTTGTGAAAAGCCCCTGGAAACCCAGGAACGGAAACCGCAATCTCCTGCCCCCGAAAGTCTGCAACCCAAGGAATAGAGGGTGGGTAGGAGGAATAAAGAGCCTAAAAAGGCCCATTTTGTGGAGGAGGTGCAAATCTTCCAGTTTGAAGGAGAGGGGTCCTTAGAGGATTCTGGGAAAAGTATCTTCTCCTTCAGGTATGGGGGAACTCCACCCAAAGAAAAATGGGTCCCAAAGGATCCCAATCGCGATTGGGTAGATGTGGGGACCGAGTTAAAACCGCCCCTCATCAAACCCCAGAATGACCAGCACGAAACTCCCCTTTTTCAAACCCATTCTGGTGACTGCTTCCAAAAAGGGGGGGGGGCAGCCCAGAATCAGAACCAGGGGAGTCCAAAACCTCCCCCATATCTGTCACCTTTTTCTTACAGGTTCCCAAGATCCCAAACAGAATCCTGCCCAAATCACCTCTCTGTCAATATCCAAAGCAAAGAAATTAACCCACCAATTGGCCAAAAATGTGCATTGTTTTTGCCCTCTTGAGGAAAAGGAGGGAAGATTTTATATCGGTCCAAATACAGGGGCAATGTACAATTTTGGCACTGGTGGACACTGGATCCCAAGCCACCCTTCTGTCAAAAAGGGCCTTTGATTGGCTGAATTCCTCTCACCCCTCTTCCTGGACAACTTCAGAACTTCGATGGGAAGGAAATTCCTGTCGAGGGGACTGCAGATTTAGACATTAAAATTGGGCGACACAAGGTGAAGCACCCAGTCATAGTTGTGACTCCAGAGGGCACACCATGTTTACTAGGGAATGCCATCCTGCGTAGATTGTCTCCCCTCATAGATTGTGTAAACAAGGTCCTCTGGACCCAGACTAACCGACCAATAAAATTAAAACAGAGTGTCAACATGTTAGTTTAAATGGCACATGCCACATGGTTGAACAAAAACCTGACCAAATTGAATTCCACTTCCAGAATAATCAAATCCCGGACGTGACAGTAATTGCAGTAGGACAAAACACTGGTAATGGCGAGTCCTCTCTATTTCTGAAAATCAACCTTCCTTCCAATCTAAGGTGCCATTCCACACTGGAAGGAAACACTCTGAAATTCTATACAAATTCTCAATCAGAAAATCCCATTCCAATAGTCCAAAAAGATGAGAAATCAGCTCAAGGCTTGGCTGATATTCAGAAAATTGGAGAGCAGTTGTTCATCCATATTCAGTTAAATGAGGGGAAGGACTCTGTTCTCGCCCGAGTGTGTGTGAACAACGGTAAGAGCTTCATCAGCGAGGCCATGTTCCACAAACTCCCAAACGATCCAGCCATTCCCACATTTAAACTGTTAGACACATGGGAAATGGGCCTGGAAACACCCAATTCAAAAGATCTCCTACCTAGCAGGTGTATGCTCAAAATGTCCATAGGTAACAAGAGCATAGTCCATAATTGTTGGATCGTGCGAGATGTCCCTGCTGCATTTTATTTAGGCAGTGACATTCTCAATCGCTTTGCCATTAGTTTGGACCTAATAAACTTCAAAGCCTGGTCCCGATTAGCAGCTTATCCCATCGACTTTGATGACCCAGAAAAAGCATTTAGGTCAGCTCAACTGCTGCCATATGTAGTTGAAATTCAGATTGGAGAGGAAGTCACCATCCCAGAACGGACCCAACAATTCTCACTGGAAGTAAAAATTAAAAGAGGACAGAAACTGAATAATCATGACGCCTATGTCCATTTCAATGCTAATTTCCAACAGCAAGGGTTGGGGGTAAACCCAACACCACTAGTCAACATAGAACACAACACCATTCCAATAGAGGTGGATAACAGCGACCTAAAGAGTATCACTCTGGTCGCAGGCACCATCATTGGATTGGCGGTTGATGACTGACATTTTTCCATAGATTTAGGTAACAAACTGTTAGGACCAATCCCAAGGACTGTTTTGACAGTCATAGCGACGATGACACAACACCAGACAGGATCTTCACCCGTCATGGGGGGAATTACCTGGTGTACTCTTCCTGCCCTTATGGTAAGTTAGATGTGACCTGTGACTTCAGGAGGGATGAGGTGATCTTTCAAGTCCACAAGGACTGCATTCCCCACCTGAAGCCATTCCCCACCTGAAGCCATCAGTCCAAATCAATACTTTGACCAGGGACTTCTCCACCCAGCTGGAGGAGGCCACTGAGATAGCCAAACCGGATGTCTTTCCAGGCTTCAGACAGATGGTTGAAGAGAGAGTCAACCTAGCTGATGCCTGTGAGACTCTGGAGCAAAAGCAAAAATTGAAACAAGTTTTCATAGAATTTCAAGATCTCTTTGCAGTGGATTCATATGACTGTGGCCGCACTGACATCCACACAACAACAATTCCCATGGACCCTGGCATGACTCCAGTGTTTGTGAAGCAATATCGCTTGCCTCTCGCATCAATGGAGTCCCTTACTGAAATAATTAAGAACCTTGAGTCCCGTGGGATAATTCGTCCAGTCCACAGCACCTTCAATAATCCGGTGCTGGGGATTTTGAAACCAAATGGCCAGTGGAGACTCTGTGCTGACCTGAGGGAGCTCAACAAACGGGTCCATACTTCCTGATGGCGTTTTCCCTACATTGACCAAGGACTGGCCCAGATCTAGGGGCCGAAGGTATTCACTACCATTGACCAGACCAATGGGTACTGGACTGCACCTGTCAGTAGGGAGGAACAATACAAGCTGGACTTTGCCTTCAGGGGGCAGCAGTACACTTGGACCCGGACTCCCTTCGGATACATCAACTCCGGCAATGAATTTAACATCTTTCTACATAAGGCCATGCCCGACCTGGGTGAAAGGGGTAACCTGGCCTATGTAGATGATGTTCTAGTCAAAAGCTCAACTGTGGAGGAACACATAGTGGGGATCAGTTATGTTCTGACACAGTTGAGGGCTGCCGGAGCAAAACTCTCTTTCCAAAAGGCACAGTGGTGCAGAACCCGTGTCAATTTCTTGGGGCATGAGATAACTCCTGAGGGTCTCTGTCCCCAGGAAAAGAAAGTAGAAGCCCTCCAGAAAATAAAAGACCCCACAACTCTGCAGGAACTAAGGAGCCTCCTTGGACTAACTAATTACAGCAGAAAGTTCATTGAGGATTACGCAGAGATCACAAGACCCCTGATCCATCTTTTGAAGGGGGGGGTCAAGTGGGAGTGGATCCAGAACAAGCCGAGGCAGTAAGACAACTCAATATAAGCCTCTCACAAGTGCCTTGCCTAGCTTACCCTGTCAAAAACAAGGAGTTCTTCTTGGAGACAGGGTTCTCAAATCCATGCTTGACTGCAGTATTATATCAAAAGCATGACAAGGTCAATAAAGTAATCTCCTATGCGAGTAAGACTTTATCCTCGGTGGAGGAAAAATTCAACGATTGTGAGAAGGCACTCCCGGCAACGGTGTGGGCATTGAAGAATTATCACCTGTTTATCCAGGGGGAACACATTATAGTGGAGACTCCACACCAACCTTTGCAATATCTTCAAAGTGACAGAATCTGGGCCGGAAACGTGAGTAATTTCTGAATTACTTCCTGGATTCTGTCAATGCAAGGCTTTCCTGTGGAGGTCAGATATGGCCAAAACAAGAAGAGCTCCGTCGCGCAAGGTCTGGCTGACTTGCATGATTGTGCCAGAGAAAACTGTCTCCAGGACAAAAGTCTTAAAATCAAGGACAACATGGAGGCCTACCTCAATTCCCCACACAAAGTCTATGAAGAAGACCAGTGTGAGGGAATGCCCACTGTCTTTGTGGATGGCTGCTCCTTCCATGTTGACAACAACAGGGAAAAGGAACTTGTGGCCGGTGTAGGGAATTCATGGGTAAATGATGCCCCAATACCCTCCGCTGGGTACAAAACTGGTCCCTGAAGTAGTCAAGTGGCAGAGCTGATGGTTGTGCATCAAGCCATCCTCACTGCTGTCCAAAATCAACTCCACGAACTGGTCATAATCACTGATTCAGATTATGTACGGAACGGGTTCGTGGAGCACCTGGTTAACAGGAAAACCAGAGGCATGCTATGTGCTGATAATAATACTTAAATACATGGAAAATGAATACAAAATATTGATGATCTGGTCAGATCGAATGGGATGACCATCTACTGGAAAAGGATCAAGGGTCATTCTAAAGTAGAGGGACCAGACACAACTGGAAACGACCTAGCTGATCAGCTGGCCAAAACCAGAGCCATCCACGGGGATCTACTTGAGATCGAGTCCCTATTGGGGGAAATCCAGGTAACTGCTATCACTAGGTCCCAGACACATGCTCACAATAAACGCTCAACTGCACAATGGAGTAAGGAGACCCCAGATGCTGATTTGATTACGGCTCAGAAGGGGTATCCAATAATTGGTAAGCTTTATCAACACATTGAGGACCCTGAGAACTTTCCCCTGACGGATATCGATTACATTGGGAAAGAGGACCTCAGAGTGTTGATGAAATGTCCAAAAATGTTCTGAATCCAAGATGGTTTGTTGGTGAGGAGATCCATAGCTGGCCATGACCAGTGGGTGGTCCCTACCTCATTCCAAAGCTTGATGCTAGTGGTGGAGTTGAGAGATACAACAAAACTATTGTGAGCATATTAAAAATGTTTGTGGCAGATTCTGGGCCAGGTTGGGACATTCGATTACCCCTTGTCCTGATGGCCATCAGATCTACCCCTTCTTCTGCAACAAAAACTTCTCCATTTGAGCTGATGACTGAACGAAGGATGGTGCTACCCCAGGATCTGCTCTACAGAACCCAAGAGTAGACCTTGATAAATGCCTCCACAACTCATGAGTATGTTGAGAATCTGAGAAAACACCTTCAACATGCTTTTGCCTATGCTCAGCGGAATCTAGAAAGATCTGCAGACAGTATGAATACCCACTATGACCTTAAGACAACTAAAAAGGAATATCAAGTAGGGGACCTGGTCTACTTGTACAATTTCCAAAGGAACCAAACCAAAGAGTGCAAATTCCTGCCAAGTTGGAGGGGTCCTTTTGAAATTGTGGACAGAATCTCACCAGTCACCTACAGAATACGCATCCCCAAGGGAAGTTTGGCAGAAGGGGAAGATAAGTGGGTCCACATAAATCAGCTGAAGAGTTGCCATCCCAGGCATACGTTGCGGCAAATAGAGGAGCCAACCGGAAACCCAGAGGGGGAAATTCCGGATCCTTAAAGGAATAAACCTGTTAAAACCATTAGTAAATACAGGCAGGGAATATTGTAAATTATATTCAATGCATGCATCTGCCCCACCACACCCTAGTGGGGCAGTAGTGGGGACATTTCCATAACCGTGCTCTGTTCTGTCTCCTAGCATTGGAACTAAGAAATTATAATCACCAAGGAGGACCACTCGGGGACCGGGAGGAAAGACCCAAGGAGCCCGGAGTATCGCTCCATACTCCCAACCAGAACCTGCGAGGAGAGTGTGTCTTTCCAGCACAGATGGGAAAAGCAGACGACTTTCTCCACATGGACCAAAGAAAAAAGAACATCCCAATCTCCCGACTTCCCTTTGACGGGCGTACAAACTCAAGTCGGGAGGGGTGGCTCTGTGGGATGTATTGACCAATTTTTGCTCTGCTATGCTGCATCACTCTGTTATGATGGGGCCAGAAACAGCAAGATGGCTGCAAAACCTTTGTGTGTGCCAATACGCCTGAAAATCACTCTTTTCAATGCACAAAAAGATGGCTGCCCAATCTGCCACGCATGTTGTCAGTGGTGGAACAGAGCTCTCACTTCTGAAATGTGTCACTGGGCTCCACAACAATTGAAAGCGGAGTGCAGAAGGAAAAGTAGTGCTTTGCTAAACGAAACTCCAAATCTTGCTTTAAATCACTTTTTGTTTGTTGCTGAAACTTCAGAATGCCGGCACAGAACACCGTTTAAATATTCAAAATTCTAACTGGGTGCTACAATTCACTTAGTTTAAGAAATCATTGTGAACTTACAAGGTCCTGAAAAGCTGAAAGCATAAAGAGATTTCCACAGCAAAAGTGGCCTGTCTGTGGATCTGTCAAAAATCTATGTGCAGTAGAGGGCTGCTGGGATGACAGCTGTCAGTGGCCTGCCTGATTAAACTTTAACATGTATAAACTGAAAATCAAATGTTTGCAATCTAAGGGGCCTGTTACTGATAGTAAACCATATTGTAATTGTTTTGATCTCATGGTTTAAAATCTTGAATGAGAATTCTAGCTGTGATTTGATACAAGTTTGTTTGAGCTAAGGAAAAATCAACAGAGTTAACAATTAAATTAAACCTGGCTGAAGCTGCCAAACTGGAATAGCAGGTTTTTCTCACAGAAGGAAGGTCTTTCCCCCCAGCAGGAAATCACAGAGAAGTGTTAATTACAGGGTAGGAAAGAACCTGGTCTACAGATGTAAAAGGAACAATGACAAGCTGCAGAGCAGGAAATTCGAAGTGCGAAGACAGTCATAAATGGCCTCTGTAAGGAGCAAACAAGGGGGATGGCTCCTGGGCTTCCAGGGAGAGACCAAGGGGTGGAGCCAAACAACCATTTGCTGCTTAAGAAGGACAAAGAACACATTTTAAAAAGACTGATAACTTACTATTTAAAATTGTGAAAAATATAAAAAGAACAGAATTGTTAATTTAATTTCTGACCGCACGGGTGAAGAGGCACCAGAATTGTGTTACTTGTTCTGTACAGAAATGGCAAGAAATGTGATTTTACGCAAAATGTATTTCCGCTAGAAGTGTGAAACTTTATACACTTATTCCCATGTTAAACACGCACACTTGCAGAAATGTGCTTAAAAATTGGACATTGTGTTCCTGGTGAAAAGGGCAAAATTCTGTGAAAAGCAGAGACAAGATCCCACAGATACGGGCTTTTGAGGAATAGCTGCTATGTCAAATATGTAATCTGTATATGTGATTCTTAGAGAGGTTGCACATGTGGAAATATGTATTTTGCCAAAAGTAGATTTTGTGTTCCAGGGGCTAGGGGTGGATTCTCAGCCGCATAAAATTGCACCATAAAGATGACTCTCGGTTTCTCTCCTCCTATCAAGGCAGAGAGCAGACTCTGACCCAATCACCTGTCAAAGGGGCACGCTTAGCCTAAACTGGCCCACACTCCCCCTTTGTGATGTCAGTTCATAGCATAAATAGAGACAGCTCACCACAGATATGGACAGACAGACTCACTCACTATCCTGATGCTGATGGAGGACCCTGCCGCAGAACTCTACATCTTCCTTGTTCCAGAAACCTGGCAAAAAGCAAAAGGCCTATTGCATAGCTGAACCATTCTCAGATAGGCCTCAAATTCCAGAACAGAACCCCACACACCTAAGGGGAAGCATTATAATACAGCCTGGCTGTGCTATTACTGCTTGCCTGCTTAAAATAAATATCCTCAGAACCAAGAAGGGCAGATCCAGTCCAGTCCTGTGCCGTGCTGTGACCAGAGTACTTTACAGATCCGATCCAGTCCTGTGCCATGCTGTGACCAGAGCGCCTTGCTGATGCTGCCCAGACCGATGTGCCGTGCAATCTTTCCTAAACCAGATCCAATTCCCTGACCAGAACTGATGGTCTCATTTAAAAATGTATCCAGTGAGTATCAATAGGAAGGATTGTGTCCCTAGCATATGTACTTTGCATCATCTTAGCCTTATCGTAGACCCATCCTATCTTGTACTCAGAACCTGTATTGTTAGAAGTATCTTTGCATTGACTGAAACCTCTCTCAACCCATCCTATCTTTCCTCCATAACCAGTATTGTTAAAACTATCTATGCCCTGTTTTTTTTCTCATCTGAAGAAGGCGAGTTTCCTTAGCAGGAAGTCACCCTGATCAAGTGACTGTGTTCCTGTGTGGTATTTGTTTTGTTCATAGTCATCCTCTAGTGTAAGAAACCCATTTGTCATTTTAAAAGTGCGTTCCTGTTTTCCATTCTTGCACCTATCTCGAAAAACCACCTCTAATAAAATGTCTGTAACTTCCTCCGTTTTTGTGATAGAAACAACTTCTGCGTGTAGCTAACATCCATATCTATCAATCGCACCTAAAACCACATTCCAAATCAATGCAATTATCCCTTTATCGCAAATATCACGCATTGAAAAGTTTGCCGCAAATTTTTTCGTTTTAGGAAATTTTTAAACGTGTAAAACAGCTTTTGATTGCTTCAAACTTGAATTTTAAGATTGCAAATGTTTTCTTTGGATTAAATCATTGCTGGTGTTTGTGTGCAACTATCCAAAGCGGCTCCCATAATAATTTATAACAATTTCAGCAATTTTGACCAGATTTGGTGTTTTTGCCCAGTCCATTCTAAAGATAACTTTAAAAGCCATTCTGACAGCTTGACAGTCAATTCCGTTGTTTCTCTTGAGTTTGCTGGGGGAAAGTGGGATTGATATTCTGTTGAATTCTGCCATTCCTGAATACCTACTTTCTCCTCCTATCTCTTTACATTACCTATTGGGGGTTGAGGGGTGTGCAAGGGGAACCTCTAACCACAAGTGCTAACTGATCTGAACCAACACAAAAGTATTATTTTCTGTGCTGAATTGTTTTGCTCACTACTTACTCCTTGTGTATTAAAGAGATTATTCAGTGTTACATCACTCTATTGGTGATTGTTGTGTAGCTATTAAAACCTATTGTGATTACATTTTAAATACATAAAATAAATATTTACCTTTGCAAACCAGCCTGATTCCTGGTTCAGTGTGACCGGAGGGGGGGGGTTCCAGGAGAAGGGCATGATATGAGTGGTATATCGTTCAGAATAAAGAACTTTTAGACAAAAATAAATAAGCATTACAGTTGTGCACTACATGCTAGGCGTTGACTTGGGTGTGTGCCGGATTGAAATTACTTACATGGTGTTGCTTCACAAAAAGGTCCTTGAAGTTACTTGTTCCCTCAACACGTGTTTCCCCAATAGCTGTGTATTGGTTCTTCAGGAGTTTGGTTGGTTGTTTATCTATTTATTTCTTTGTGTTCTGTTGATTCTTTGTCATGTTAATTATTCCACATGGGCTAAATTAAATTCTGTTGATTACTAGTAAAAGTTGAGTAGTGATGAGTCATAAGGTATCTATTTTAATCGATAAGTCATGCATGCTCTGTTTGTTGCTCCTGAAAGGGGTAAAGACAGTAACTTGAGCTGGACAACTGAACATGCATAAGTGGCTAATTTCTGTGTTATATAGTCTTAGGGTGGATAGCAATTGATTATTTACAATGGTTAGTCAAATCAAGATTAAGAGAAAAGTACTTACTGGTCATGTTTATCATTCCACACAGGCTGGTATATATTGGGCGATTTCTTGTATTAAAACAATCTGAATTTACTAGTCCTCGTTTTCGTTAGTTAAGTTTGTACATCCTGATTGAAAGAATACATTTTACATGCATTAAGTACTAGATAATAATTCCTTGATAGTACAGGATTTACGTTTAGTTCAGGGAGGGTGTCGGGCTTACCTTTAATGTAAAAAAGGTACACCGTAGAGGTGCCAGGGCAGTGACATTTTGCGTATCCTTGTTTTTGTTTGGCTAAATGTATGAACCCTAATTGGGGAATGACATAAAGCATGCATCTTAATGCTCGGTACAGATTGCTTATAAATATGAATTTTAAATTAGGTTCATGGAGGAGCGTTAATTCTGTTATCATGCTTACCTTCAGTTTAAGGAGGAGAGCACAGAGATGCCGGTATGATAGCCGCGAGCCAATGGGGTCACTGGGGTGCCATTTTGGGTCACGCTAGTCGTATTTATATAGCGCAATGACGAATATGTATATGTAGCATGATGATGTTGTATAGGATTTGATGGCGGATTGATGTAAAGTACGTCAAAAGCGCCATTTTGGATTGGGTATAATGGTAACACTGATTTATAGTGGGACCTGCATGCCGTTAGTAATGAGAGTAATGGTGGTCATTACTGCAAATCTAGTTTATCACAAAGGTGACATTCATTAAGAGATGTTTTTGACTCAATATGTTTCACAAACTGTATGTGAAGGTTAAATCATTAATAACAGTTAAATAGAGCACGGTAGGTGACACGTTTTCCTTGTGGGTCCTGTGAGAAATTGAAAGTTAATGATATTGATTGTTGCAGAACTTGTTGCGCCTAATTAAGGATGTCTGATTGAAGTGTAGCAATGTGTTGAATTCAATTGGAGTTCCATGATGTTGGATATGGGGTTAGTGATTCTGGATTATATAGTCAGAGGCATAAGTATTAGTAGATATCAGAAATACAGGTCCAGATCCTTAAAAAAAGTTAAATGATTAGAGGAAGTGAGCCATTTCACTGTTCGAAGTGGCAGCAGTCCTTGAGGCAGATCCACTTGGCTTCTTGTTGTTGTATTCTTTGTTCCCAGTTGCCCCCTCTTGGAGGTCTGTTGACTTTTTGAATCCCAAACAATCTTAGTGTCTCAATTATTTAATTCGGGTGTACAGTATGGAAATGGTATGCCAGAGGTGATGTCATGTCATGGTTTTTAACATAGCGGATATCTTCTGCTATTCTATGTTTTAGTTTCCTAATAGTACTGCCTATGTATAGTTTATGGCAAGGGCACTTAATTCCATATACTGTAAATTTGGTGTTGCAGTTGATGAAGTCTTGAATAATAAAATCTATGCCGTTGGGCATTTTTATAGTTTTTTTGCTATCTTCTGCGAATTGGCAAATATTGCAAGTCCCACATTGATAATTACCTTGTAATCTTTCTTGATTCCATAGCTGTGGGAGACCTTGTTCTTTTTTTTACAGTTGAAAATGTGAGGGGCACAATATGTTCTTAAGCTTTTATGCTCTTCTGAACGTGAGGTTCGGTGTATCCGTCAGGTGATCTAGTAGATCTTCATCTGCTTTTAGAATGTTCCAATGTTGAGAAATAATTTTTCTTAGTTTTAATTAATGCTTCACAGTTATAGGTGGTCATGAATCTTGGTGAGGTTGGCTTTTGCTCCTGGGTGGTAATTTTATTTTGGAGCAATTCTTGTCTTGATCTGTGTATAGTTTTGTATCAAGTTTTTTAAGTAGTTCTTTGTGGTATCCTCTTAGTTTGAATTTGTTTTCTGCCTCTGTCACATGTTTGTCAAATTCAGATTCTTGTGTACAATGTCTCTTGATTCGCAAATATTCTCCAAATGGGATATTGTTGATGATGTGCATAGGATGGTTGCTATTGGTATGCAACATGCTGTTGGCTGCTGTTGGTTTAACATACAGTGTTGTTTGAATTGTGTTATTTTCAACATATAGCTCTAGGTCCAGAAATTGTATTTTGTTGTTACTCTCCTGGCACGTCAATTTAAGGTTTTAGTTATTGTTGTTGAGATAGTGATGGTATTCTTCTAGCTGTGATTTAGTTCCATTCCAAATTACCAGGATGTCATCGATGTACCGTCCCAAGTATACTATGCAGTTGTGATCAGTGAAGAGTGTGTGTTTCCAGGCGTGATAATGTTCAAAAGGACCCATATATATACATTAGCATAGCATGGGGCGAATTTAGCACCCATGGCTGTCCTTTGGAATTGTATATAGATCTGGCTGTTGAATAAATATGTTGTATTTAAGTGTAAAGTTAAGCATTTCCACTAGCATCAGGTTCTGTTGGTAGTATGAAATAGATTTGGTTTTCAAGAAATGATTTGTGTTTTCCATTCCTTTATTGTGACGTATGCAAGTATAAAGTGACGTAACGTCAAAGGTGACGAGATGAACGTTTGGTTCCCAATTGACTGATGTTAACTGTTGAATCACATGTTTAGTATCTTGGATAAACAATGCCATGCTTTTGGCTAAAGGCTGCAGGTGTGTCAATAAACTCTGAGATTGGTTCAGTAAGAGAGTCGATTCCAATGATTATGGGTCTGGTGGATGGCAGTTGTTTGAAAGGTTTGTGGATTTTCGAGATGAAGTAAATTGTTGCCAGTACTGGGGATGGTGTGTTCATGAAATCATTTTCATCTTCTGAGAGGAGTCCCATTTCCAGCCAATGATTGTTGAGTAATTGCCATTCTTTTCGAAGATCTGGTAATGGGTTGCTGGTCAATTTTTCATAGCATAGTGTATCTGAGAGGTGGATTGATGCCAATTTTAGATAGTCTGCAGTATTGATAAGAACAATTTTGCCCCCTTTTTCTGCTTGTTTTGTTGTAATTTCAACATTGTTTTTCAAATCTCTGATGGCTTGTGTTTCTTTAGAGGATAGATTGTAATTTGTAATCAATAGCATTGTCAGCTGCAAAAAAAAGGGTTGCATTTAGATTTCGGTTTGAGGGATGTTGTAGGTGTGAAGAAAAGGGAAATATCCATATTCTCAGCAAAAGATGGAATAGTATGTTGATCTTCATTATCTTCTATATTCATAAGGTCAATTGTATTTTCTACTAATTGTCCTGAAAGTGTTGATGGTATTTGTCTGCTAGTTGTTGCCGACTTCAAGGTTTTTTTACTAAAGTATTTTTTTCAGTTTAAGCACTCTGCCAAATTTGTAGAGGTCTAAATTGACCTGAAAGAAGTCCAGGTGGTTAGTTGGACAAAATGATAATCCTTTATTGAGAGCTGAAATCAATTCTTTTGGTAATATGTTGTTAGTGAGGTTTACCACTAGGTCCTCCTGGGTTTTGGATATTTTGATGGCGTAAAGACTCCTTGTGTGTTTCTGTTTTCTCCTGAGGCTCCCGCTTCACTCTTCACTGCACTTTAAACGTTTAAGGATGTTTTCCTTAGGCTTCTTTTGGTCAGCAAAACAATTTGTATGCAAAATAACTTGGCTGTTGGTCTTAATTTTAGTAGGATACCTGGTGTACTCTCCTGCTAGGTTTCTTCTCCTCTTTAATATCATTTCAACACAGTCTTTGGCTACATCTGATGTATCCCTATTAGGACTCCCTCATGTGAATTACTTTACACAGGGTTCAACTTGAATTTGCCTGGTATAATCTCCTGCCAGGGCTTTCTCATGTGCTTCGTTCAATACACTTGCAAACTTGAGTCTGCCTGGTATACTCTCCTGCGAGGGGTTTCTTAGGTGTTTCATTTAACACACTTGCAACTTGAATCTGCCTGGTATACTCTCTTGCCAGGGCTTTATCATATGTTTCACTGCGCAGACTTGCAAAGTTGACAATATCTTATGTTCATTCTGTTATGTCTCTTTAGGGAATATTGAGTGTCCTGTTCTTTCTCCTAGGATTCATTTCTTCTTATTTCCATTTGGTAGGGTTGCTGAAGTGCCCCAGTGTCCCCGCTTCCCTGGGTGGACTTACAGGATCACTGTGGCATGTATTGATTCTCCTGCTGCAAGTCTGCAGCAGCTCTTTGGCGTCCCATTCCTTCTTTCCTAGTTCATCACCTCTGCTCTGTGGCTTCTGCGTCCCTCGCATCTACTGCTCACCTGCACTGGATTTCTCTGTGCTCAAGCAGAGTTGAGCCTGCTTTTTGGTACCTGCTTACACCAGGAAGTCTTTCCTTCTCTTCCTCTTGTGGTGTCCTCACTGCAGACCGGCTCCTGCAGTCTGTTCTCCTCGGCCTCCTACGTCAGCCAGTTGGCTCCATGGACTTCTCAACAGCCCAGTGGTCGTTCAGTCAGTACCGAGAGGATGAGATTCATCCAGCCGGTGTCTCTCTCTCCTGTCAGCTGGTTCAGTGGTTTAAATGTCCCGGCAGCAAGTATGTGCTTGCAACCACTAGAGTTCAGTTTGTGCTTCTGGCCTCTTTCAATCTTCGTTACTTGGCGCAGCTTCCTGGTCACAGTACTTTTATATTCCGGGAAAAGGAAGTCAGTTCTTGATGACTTATATACAGAGTATGGGAACGTATTCTCAGTAGCCTTCTTGAGTGGGTGAAGGGAGTTATGACAATATGCCATTAAGGCATGGGTAATTCAGGGGGTATCCCTAAAAAAGAAAGGGGAATTACATGTCTCGTCTGATGATGTTGTGTCACTTCCCTGAGGGTTGCCTCGCCCCATGTGATCCTCAGTCATATAGCCACCCCCGGGGTTCAGGATCAGGTAGTGACTGCTGTCCCCTGGACACATGGGGAGATGTCACCACTGGGAAAGGAGTGATGATACCATCAGATTCATCACAGCTACCTGTAAGGGGGCTAGCCCCCTCCTCATACAGTCATGTGGCATGCTGGACTCTACAGTGACAGACCATTCTTCTTCCATAAGAAGAAACACGACAAGTCACAGAGAACTATGGTAGCCGTTCACAGCACTTCAGGGTAAGTAATCTTTAAGTTCTGATTCTGATCACAACCTGATAAGCTCTCTTTCTACGGAAGGCTTTTGATATGGGTTTTCATGACAGACAGATGCTTTGTCCTCTTGTTGGTGGTCTTCTCTCATGTGTGTTGCTTCTCTGGAACAAAAGAGAAACATTGGCCAGCTCTTGGGTTCAGAGGCATGTGGTGATGTAAACTGGTACTTCAAATGCACTTTGTATTGGACAGGAAATGGGCCGTCCCTACTGCCAGAGTCCTCCTCTTAGTTATGGCTGGCTCTGGATTCCACTGTGGTAGACTTACCACCCTAGGCTGAGAGGGGTTTCCATCTCGTCTCGATAAGGTCATGGCACTGACCTTGTTACACACCTCTGCAGTTTCATCTAAGTCCTCCTCCTCTCCCTGTCCACTTGCTGACTGAAGATGTCGGGAAAGGAAATCCATGTTTGCCTGTTTTGTCCTAGCCTGGTATTCAACTATTGAAGATTATGGTTTTAGGGCCAAGAACCAGCTCAAGATACAGAGATGTGTGTCCTTATTTCCTGTCATCGAGTCTAATGGAGCGTGATTTGTCACCAGTTTGAACTGTCGGCCCATGAAGTAGTGATGAGCTAAATCAGGAGCTCTGTTGTCCTTCTTTTTAAGGGGGCTGAGTGGCAGAAGGACTAAACTATATATAACAGCAAGAGTGCCACAAGCCAGCTACCCATCCTTGCACACAGAGGTGTCACACAGTCATAGTCAAAACATTTATATAGCTGACATAGCTAATATAGACGGGTACAAAAAGATGTAAAAAGAAAAACATATTTTAATATTATCTAGTACACATTCTACAAAACATAAAAAAATTTATAAAAGACCAGGAAAATGAGTCAGTAAAGTCAGGAGATGACTACACATGAGAAAAAACCTGCCTTTCACAAATCAATCTTGGCAGATGAACGTGAGGTTGGTACTTCCATGTGAGTGAATATACATATTTAACAGTCACTAGCTTGTTTCAGCATCCTTTCTTCTCATTATTAGCATGTCTACAAAACATTTTTTGAAACAGCAATATCGTGTCGACCATTTGATGTGTTTCTAGGTCCAACCGTTTTTCAAACTACACGTGCGTTGATAAATCTAAATCACGTTTCTTGTGGACCTGTCTTCAGGACACTTGTTTTTATTTTTCTATATGACGTGCCCACTGTGGTTCGTCATATATGGCGACTTAACTTTTCAAAATTTCATGGCCATCCAAAAACCAAACAAACGTATATTTATTGTTATTTTTACGTACCCAAATATCTGTCATAATGTTGAGAGTATCAGCTGAGCCATGAAGTAGTACCATACGATGGAAATGACCCATTTGATGGTTAAGAATTTTAGTTTGACTATTGGATAGTTCTTTTCCCAGGGAATGATTTTTCAGCTAGCATCCACAATAGGTTTCTCCTCCCCCTCCTTCAATTGAGTTACAACTGCCCCAAGGCCAATAGTGCAATCATTTGTGTGAAAAATAAACTCCTTGGAAAAATGTGTCATGGTTAATATTACACTTTTACACAAAGCTTCCTTGAGCTGTTTGATGACAGCTTGGGCAGTGCTGTCTCACTGGACGATATTGGGGTGACTTTCTCAGACTGTCAATTAAGGGTCCAGCCTTCTCTGAAACCTTTGGTATGAACGGTGATAGTATCCGACAAGGCCCAGGAAAGGTCTGGGTCTTTGTGAACAGACTGGGAGCTTTCAGGACTGCTTCTATTTTGAACCTTTGACATACGATTTTTCCATTTCCAACTAAGAACCCCAGATATTTTAAACTGGACTCTGCAGGTGACAGTTTGCTCGGTTGGCTGTTAGGTGGGCTTCCCACAGTTGGTCGCAGACAGCCGTCAGATGGTTAAGATGCTCTTTACATGTAGAACTGTAGATGACGATATTGTCAAGGCAGGCCTCTGTGAAGGTCTCAATCTATCAATCTCTGGAATGTTGCTTGGACTCCATGGGGACTAGAGGGCAAGCCAGTAAACTAAAACAGGACTTGAGGAGTGGAAAAGGTGGTTTGAGATTTGCTTTTTCATCCAACGTTACCTGTAAGTAACCCTGTCGAGTGTGAAAATAAATCTGGCTTTGGCTAACATCTCTACCAACTAGTCTATCTCTTTTATTGGATAGGTATCGGACTGGGAGATTTCATTGACATGCCGGAAGTCAATGCAAAACTGCCACATATTGTCAGGCTTTAGGGTCAGGGTGACGGATTAGGACCACTTGCTGTATGATTTCTCAGTGACACACAGGTCAAACATCTTTCTTAGCTCCTCACAGATTATTTGCTCTTTGGCCTGAGGTGGTCTACAGGCTTGAGACATATTACTCTTCCCGGGAAGTGTTTTAATTTTGTGGACTACTCCCTGCACATGTACAAGTGTCAGGGAGAACTGTGAGGAACTCATGGTGGCAACAAGTAAGACAGACATGAGTTCAAGGGTATTTATTGAACAATGATTTCTGTATGCAGGTCGGAAAAATGGCTAATCTAAACCTATATCTAAAATGGGAGCAAATGCAAAATAAGGCTGTCCTAGTGGCATCGTGTCCAAATAAAAAGGGCCTAAACTAAGAAACATATTGCCAAACCTCACAACTAATACAAAAAGGGGTGTGGAATAGTTCTCAAGAAAAGAAAGAACTTTCTCAAATAATATGTCAGGATGCGGTAGCCTAGGTCTCCCTTACCCACGTTTGGACATGGGGTAAGATGGGAGCTTGGAGCACAGTACAGTCTCGGGCTGCTCCAGCATGAGACAGCAGCTCTAATGGCAGCTCTCAGAACACACTCTCGAGCTTTCAGCTATCAGGGCCGTCGATGGCTAAGTCTTGTTTCACTTGAAAGTTTCTTGCCTTTGAGGACAAGGCGTGTTCAAATAACAAAACAAAAGTTTGTTTCCAATATTTGCTGGGTGATGCTTTCAGCCCTGGGTCGCCCTCTTTTCGGCGCTGACCATTGTCAATTGGTTATCACAGTTTCACATAGGGTGATGTCTTCATCCCTGGATCCCCCTCTTCTGGGCGCTGACCCTTCCTGTTTCGTATTCCACAAATCTTAATGTCTTTTTAAACAGTTCCAAACACACTGTTTCTTGGGACTTTAGACATTGTCCCTCTTGGGATTCGCTTCCCTTGTTTCTTCTCACTGCGAGATTTACTTCACTGGTACCTGTAGTTTCGCTCAGATGGGGATCGATCAGAGTCTCTTGAATTAGCACCCAAGTGGTGCCGGTTTTCCCTCTGCAGCTGGTCTCGCCTTAACACTTTTTGCAGTTCTTTCCATAAGTTCATTAAACTGGGTTCAAACTTGGCACTTTGCGCTTCTCATTCAACAAAGCCTGGTTCTTATTGATTCTCCCCTCGACTCACTGGCTGTGATGAACCGCTTGGCTTTTGGCTTTCCTGGAGTCAAGGCCGGTACCCTGGGCACAGGAGCTTCCCTCAGTCCTGCTTATCGGCATAAGCTTGCCCCGTGTACCGTTGACATCTGCTACAAGACACCTGTGCTATTGTTTGCGGTTTTAGGCTCTCTTTCACGAAGATTCCGTGGGCCCGGGACAAAAAGGGCAAGGTCACTTCTCTCCTCGCCACCCTCTCAATTCCTGCCGCCTTTCTCCTTCTCTTGAACTTCCGCACCTGATTAGCCGTCTCGTCATGCTGTCTACCGTGCTTGTACTGTGCTCTCTGGCTCCACCTTTTATCCCTGTGGGGAAGGAAAAGGGCTGTCAGGTGTGTGCGATTATGGTCAATTGCCTGACTTTGCCTGGCCCTTTTATTGGGACATGACAGGTAAACAGCTCTGGTGTTAGTCCGTTGTCCTTTGTGTTGTGCGAAAGTGTTGGTGTTGGAAAAGGGGGGCAGTGGTTAAGAATGTCTTACATGAGAGGAGCGGGAAAAGGTGTCAAAGGAAGGGGGATACCGCGTCTCAACCATCAGTGTCCCACTCTCACTCCCCAAGGACCCCCCATACAGGTGATCCTCCTTCACTGGTCCACCCCCAGGAACTGGATCCAATAGTGATGGCCGTGTCCTGTCCACCTGGATGACAGATTCCCGGGGCTAGCTATAGAGACACCTTCAGGTTTCTCACAGAACACATCTGCATGCCCTTCATTTGCACTAATTCCTGGTGTTTGGTCATGTTGGCCTATAACTGTAGTAGCTCATGGTTGCTGTTTTCTTTCAAGCTTTTATTTTCTTTATATGAAACAGCTGGAAAGGTTTCTTCGGTAACCTTGCTGATCTCTGTGGGCTATGGGGAGACCACTTCTGTGATGACATAGGGGCCGTGCAAACTTACCAGTAGTTTGTTTGCATGATAGGGAGTGAGACCATCACCTTGTCTCCCATGTGCAAAGTGCGTAATCTGGCTTCTTTCTTGTATGCCTTTTCCTGCCTGGTCTGAGCTTCTTGCAGATGGTTTCTGACCAGTTTTCAATGTTTTTTTTTACCATTTTTTTATTGTGTATCTAGTTTTTTTAAAAAACGTGAACACAACATACCACAATAATATTACATAACAAACATAGATTCATATGCCATTATTTCATCAGACAAATACACAGTTAAAATACTCAATATAACGTAAACATTAAATATACAGGTTCAGCTATCATACAATAATTTATCATTATATCATTAAAACTCTTAACCGCCTTTAAATTTCACCTTCAAATTTTACATATAAGAAACATTTTCAGATCTTCTCCATATACTCTTTGTGTTTCTCACTATGGGATGATAGCTAGTGGGCCAACTGTCAGTCCCTCCCATTCTTCCTGTATAATGGGAGCACATCCCAGAGATTTCTACCACAGATTAACTTGCAATGTGAGATTCCTGTGGATAATTGCAGCGTTTACCACCCCATGCTGAGAGGCTTTCCAATCCTATCTTGACAACCCCAGGGTATTGAACTTGTCACACAATATTCCTATATATGAATACTGACATATATTGCTACAGCCACCAGGGACATGTTTGAGCGCAGTAAGCATGGAAATATTTGTATATTGGCGTATATTGTGGGGAAAGACTTCATCAAAATGTATTGAAAGTGCTCTGTTGGTGACGAGAATCTATGGGCTTTTATCATGTGTTACCCTATGAAACCGTTTGTAAACGGTGTGGCTTTTTACCCATTACTCAATATATCCCACTTCCAGGGTGTTCATATACATAAGTTACAGATGATAATAAGTCGTCTAAAATAACACAAATGCTCTCCTTTAGATAGAAGACCAATGCGAGAAAGATGCAAGTTACTTTTTATTGAATGTGTCCGTTCTTAACGTCCCCAATGCATTTCGGATCGCAGATCCTTCTTCAGGGGGGGAAATCTGTGCTTCCTGATTATTAGTCCCAAACATTCCCCTTTCCCATCTAACAGTGAAAACCTTCCATGACTTCAACATGTACACTCCAGCAAAAGATAGATAACTCTTGTTCCAGCAGACAAGGTAAACACATCTCTCTAGTTTTCTTGACCATAACATTTGAGTCACGGTGCAATATATTGTTTGAGGGTGCATAAGAATGTTTTGTACTGTGAATTTGTGTTGAATTCACTGATTTTCTATGAATCTATTTTTGTTGAAGGGAAATTGTACATATTAATTTAAACCACTTTGTCTATTAATTTACATGCAAGCAAGCAAACATGTTTATTCGGTTGTATAAAAACAGCCATTAAACGACAGAGATACACATTATTACACAAATCAAGGTTACAATTTCATAAAATTGCAGTTCCATACAAGATAAGGGAACAAAAAAGAGGAAACATAGGACCACATCACCCTCTGAATAACTCCCCATGCCAGGGCCTGGCCCCCAAAAAGCCTAACCGAACACGGCCCAGGGGAGTGAGGTTTGCCCCAGACAGGGGGAAGGGCCTCCTGACTAGCCTCAAGGGATATTTGGAGCCTAAATATAAGTGTGGGCTGATTACAATTCCGCTCCCTGGCGTCCCTCCCGTCCCCCTCCATTGACCCAGGACCCTACTCGCCAGTCTCCTATCAGAAAAGGCCAGTTCCACTATGTCCTCCGAGCTATTGCCCAAACTGGCCATTCTCCGACAGCCCACCAAGGATTCCCTGGACACAAAGGAACAACCTCTCACGGATCGTAACCAGTGAACGCTTTTATTTACGAGGGACTCCCTGGACTCCAGCAAGTTCCTTTCCATTTTTGGTACCCCATGGAGATACACTGTAGCTCGGCCAATCTGGCCTTGAACAGGAGGCTGAGATGGACCGTCTCTGTGTCGTTGACCACAGTCGATCATCCCCCCATGATGAGGGCTTTTTGAACCTACTGGATTTGGGGCAGATTCTACCGCCCCACTGGGTTCGCTATGCTTGGATCCCCCTACCCTGGGAGCTTTTTCAATGACCGAATGTATCATCCCAGACAACAAACTAGGGCCAGAAGAAGTTGGGGCTATAGTCTCGGGACAAGAAGGGTCGAGGTTCTTAGGGTGTACCAAAGAAAAGTCAGAGAGACCCTTACAAACAATTGGAGTGGGAAAGGACTCCCCCTCCCCTTTCCCCTTCCCCTGCATGGCTATTAGAGTTGTAAGCAGATTTCTAATAGCAGCCAACTCTGCCAAAACTTGTTTACACTTACACCCCCCTAGTGACATGTCCACCTCGATTGATGGATTGATAACCGGCCCTACAGCCGGGGAGGTTTCACAGTTTGGTTGTTTGGACACCTTGAGTGGGGATGGATGAAGAGAGGGGCTAGCCAATAGGCGCACTGTAGACATAGGTGCACTCCCGAAACTTCTGTTGCCCAGGGGGAGGTTCCATACAAGGACATCGTCAAAAGAAGGGCTGCCCCCCGCAGTTGGGCTGGCCAGAGCAGAGTTGGAAGGAGTCTTTCCCGGGCTGGCACGAATGTTAGAGCCAGATGGCGGGGTGGAGGCCCTGATGTTGCTGGTAGGAGAGGAGCAAGCTGAGGGACAGCTGCTGACTAGTGCTCCAATTCCTGCAGTGACTTCCTCATTGGACTCCGGCATCTCCGTTCCGGGACCAAAAATTCCAGAAAAGGATAACACCTTGGGGAGGCTGCCGCTCAAGGTGGAAACATGGGGAGAGAGCACGACTGCAGTGGATGGGTGGAACAGCGGGCTAGGAGGTCTTCCTCCGATGGAGTCTGAGGTAGCCTGAGGCTTAGAGGTACATTCCCCTCCTTCACAAGGATCAAACAGACTGCCAATGTTGATAGGTATAGGACCTTCCGTGATCCCTTGTCCTGTGACTATACTGTTCCCCTGCGGTAACCGACAACCCCCTTCTTTCAACTCTAGTGGGGGTTCGGGGGAACAAGTAGAGTGCTCACCCGCATGTACTAGAACAGAGTTTTGTCCATCCAGAATTAGGGCTTTGACTGGCACTCCCTTCTGATCCCGGGAGTGAAACCTCTTCACAGCCAGGATCTTACGCTTGGAAATGGGGCCACTCTTTTGGCGGGCGAGATGAACCTCTGAGCAAAAAGGAGGAAGGTGGAAGGGTGAGAGCGCTGGTGACGGAGGGGGGGGTTTCCTAGGGGGGCCGTGGGCTTTCAAGGATCTCAGGGACTTGAGGAGTGACATTACGGGTTTAGTAGGTCCACGCCAGTTTTCACCACTTTTCAGCCCTTATGTCCAGAACAAACAGACAACAACTCCTCTTACAGTCCCTCGCCAACACTTACTTTCACCCTTTTTCTCCAGGCGGCCGGGCCTTCCTCTTCACCTCCTAAACACTGCGATCTTGCGCCGCCTTAAGGTCAGAGAGACAAAGTCCTGAAGGTGCACCTCCACAGGACCGCAAACACCCTTCGCGGGACGCCAACAACCGCGCCCTTGCTCCCCCGCGGGCTTCCTGCCCTGCGGGGATGATAAGGAGAAGAAATAGGGAGGGGGCGTGGCCTCCCCTTCGAGAATACGGTGGCCCTCCTGGGCTAATCCAAACACCCTTCGCGGGACGCCAACACCCGCGCCCTTGCTCCCCCGCGGGCTTCCTGCCCTGCGGGGATGATAAGGAGAAGAAATAGGGAGGGGGCGTGGCCTCCCCTCCGAGAATACGGTGGCCCTCCTGGGCTAATCCAAACACCCTTCGCGGGACGCCAACACCCGCGCCCTTGCTCCCCCGCGGGCTTCCTGCCCTGCGGGGATGATAAGGAGAAGAAATAGGGAGGGGGCGTGGCCTCCCCTCCGAGAATACGGTGGCCCTCCTGGGCTAATCCAAACACCCTTCGCGGGACGCCAACACCCGCGCCCTTGCTCCCCCGCGGGCTTCCTGCCCTGCAGGGATGATAAGGAGAAGAAATAGGGAGGGGGCGTGGCCTCCCCTCCGAGAATACGGTGGCCCTCCTGGGCTAATCCAAACACCCTTCGCGGGACGCCAACACCCGCGCCCTTGCTCCCCCGCGGGCTTCCTGCCCTGCGGGGATGATAAGGAGAAGAAATAGGGAGGGGGCGTGGCCTCCCCTCCGAGAATACGGTGGCCCTCCTGGGCTAATCCAAACACCCTTCGCGGGACGCCAACACCCGCGCCCTTGCATAAAATGTGTGAAATATATGTCTGCAAGTATATATATTTTTTTCACCTGTATGAGTGCTTGTGGGTTTCTCATTAGGGCTTAAAGAGCCTTTGTGTTTCATATTTCAGTCCTGTAACCAAGGACTTAACCCTGAGCACCTAGGATAGTGAATTTATTGAATTTTTCGAATTCTCTAAATTGTTGTGCATTCCCACATTGGTACATCGTTTGCTGAGTGAAGTGTTAGCATGCATCTTGCAAAGTTAGGAAGTGCTACTCACTTAAAACTAGGAAGACCATCTCATCAATGGACCACGTGAGCATTAATTGTGGGGTGAAGGGAGAAGGATGGGGCTGGATAAGCCAAAGTTGTTTGGCAGGCTCAAAAGAAGTAGGGGGAAGGTGGAGATCCAAAAGTAGAATGCAGAGGAAAGAAAGCTCAGCAGGTTAGGCAACTGTTTCTGAAATGTTGCATGTTTAGACCTGCCTGTAAATTCTATGGCTTTTTTTGCAAACCTTGCTGCAAAATGTGCTCTAAAATGGGTTTCGAGCTCGGGATGGCTATGGCTCCCTCGCTTTGCTCTGTGTGGGAATTCCTGTCCCACAGGGAAAATCAAAGGGTGACACCCATGTCTGTTATTGTCAATCCCATCCTGTGTTTTTGTTCTGCTTGGACGAGCCAGGCAGATAGACCCTCGTTGATTTCTCACATGACGGATAAATGAGGTATGTGACCATTATTGTGTGTATTCACCATAGTACACTGTCAAATACGAGATAGGGAAAACACACATTTTTACATACATATCTGTGGCTGCACCGAACCAGCAGTTGAAACTGCCATAAAATAATAGGCAAACTAAGTGGCATGTCCATAGGGACATGTCATACTGAGATCAGGCTTACAAAAGATAAAGCATGGTGTACAAGCGAAATCCAGTTGACAATGAGAGATCATATAAAGTGGAAGATGTTCGGGTGGACTGTACCCCCCTTTGTGAAGATAATCGGCAGGGATTGTTCTCTTTCAGGACAGTTTCGGAAGCCGAAATGAGAGGCATTGTGGCTAAAGTTAAGCCAACCACCTGTAAATGGGATGATTCCCCAGCAGGTGCGAACAAGGCTTGTGCCCATTCATTGATCTCCACTAGTATAAAATGTGTCACTAAATCCTGTATGGAGTGTCATGTATCTGAATGTATCAAACAAGCCTGGATCTCACCATTGTTGAAAACGTCCACCTTAGATCCCCAAAATGCAGCCAATTATAGACCTATTACAAATTTCCCATTTCTTCTCCAAATCCTTGATAGAGTAGCTGACCTTCAGATATAGGAATATTTGACTTTCAATAATATCTTGGCTAAACAACAGTCCGGATTTAGGGCAGCGCACAACACTGAGGCCAACATTCTACAGCAGATGGTGAGTGGTAAAATCAGGCTCCTTATGCTTCTTGAGTTATGCGCTGCATTTGACCTAGTGGATCACACCATTCTGGTAGAGAGACTTAGACAATAAGCACAATTTTCTTCTTCTACTGCGTCTTTCTTGGCCAATCGATCAGCTAGAATGTATAGTAGGTAAACATCTGCTGACACAATTAATGTCCCGTTTGGTGTTCCTCAAGGGGTATGCGTGTCCCCTTTCTTGTACAATATCTTCACCAAACCACTAGTCCATCTACTGAATACACGAGGAATAACATACACAAACTATGCGGATGACGCGCAATGTTTAATCCCTCTGTCAGGTGACTATATTAAAGATATTAAAGATAAGATATTAAAGATAAGGAAGATAGTAATAATTTGTACTCCTTAATCCATCATTGAATGGCAGATAATCGCATGGTCCTGAATGAACCAAAACCGAATAAATGATTGCGGGCACTTCTAGCGGGCTAAGAAATCTAGGTGCATAATATGAGGACTTCCGTTGCACAATTGCTACATTACCAAAAGTGAAAAAACTTGGAGTCTATTTTGATCGAGAAATGAGCATGAAGCCACATGCAAACAATCTGGTTGCTACGTCTGCCTACTATATTAAATTGCGTGGTGAGTACGCCCCTTCCTTTCAAAGCAGAGTTGTGCCAGGGTTGCTAGAGCAATCCTCGGTCTAAATTGGACTACTGTGGTAGCCTATTTCAGGGACTAGGCAAGGGGGAAATGACCAAACTGCACGTTATTCAAAACAATGCAGTGGGTTGCTATCGAAGGGCTATGGAAAAGAGAGACCATAAAACAAGCAAGAAGAGCTTTTCATTGGTTACCGGTGGGAGCAAGAGTCTCCTTTCGCTTCTCACCATTTTATTTATTTTATTTTATTGGATATTTAAAATGCGCTTATACAGCAAGACAGTGGGCCTCATTAGAACGTAGGCGGCCGCGGAATGTACAGTGCCCGTAAGGTTACGGCACCGTTCATTCCGGGCTGCCACATTATGAGGTTTGCAGGGGGTCCTGCTGTGGACGCCTGGCCAGATCAGACATGCAGAGCGGGACCCGCTAGCAGACCAGGATGCTAACAACGGGCCTGTCATTAACGGGCCCGTAGTAAGCATCCTCCCCGTTCCCATTGAACCCTACGGGGGCTCAAATGGGAATGGGGATGTACTGGGTCCGGGTTCCAAGGTCGGAATGGCCCGGTAAGTACCCTTTTGTGCGACCCGGACACGGTACCCGGTTTGGGGGTAGCCATGCCGCAAAAAACGGCATGGCTACCTCCAAACTCGTAATGAGGCCCAATGTTTCAAAGCACCACAAAGCAAAAGGAAGGGAACAAGGGAGCAAGTAAACATTGAAAAATGAAAATGAATAAATAGAAACAAAAAAGTGGTCCTAGTAGGCCTTGTGACATTCAGAGCGTGCAAGTGCAGTGAAAAGAAAAAAGGGTGGGATGGGGTAGGAATAAGTGCTATTAGGATCCCCCAGGGGTGGGGGGAGGAGGTTCCAGGGTTGCTTGTTAGGGAGGAAACAGGTAAGTGCATAGGCAGAGACATTCCAAGCGAAGGGGGCAAGTTTACCGCCCAACAGGTAAGTGCAGGGTGGAGGCAAACCACCAAAAAGGCAGGTGTGGGTCTAGTGGGCAGTGCAGGGGGGGATGCTGGTGGCAATTGGGAAAGGCTTGATTGTATATGGACTCTTGAGGGACCAGGCCAACAATCTCAGCACAGAGGGGATGGTTAGCATGGGAGGGGGAGAGGGAAGGCAGAGGAGAAGAGAAAGGTTTTGAGTTGTTTGCAGAACTTGAGGTAGACCGGTTCAAGCAGAGAAACAGAGACTGTTCCATAGGAGGAAGCCAGCTGAGGAGAGTGATCTGCCCCCCAGCTCTCTGCTTGAAGAAACGTTTGACCAGCAGAGAGTTGAAGCGAGAGGATTGAAGGGATCCGGAAGGAGAGTATTTAGTAAGAGAGAGCTGCAGGTAGTGTGGTCCCAGGCCCCAGACAGCCTTGTGGATGATGCAAAGGGTCCTGAATTTGATCCTTGCAGCAACCGGGAGCCAGTGGAGGGATTTTATCACTGGAGAGATATGGTCCCTGGACTTGACGTCAAGGATAAGTCTTGCAGCCATATTCTGGATTAGTTGAAGAGGATGGAGTGAAGAAAGAGGCAGGTTAAGGAAGAGGCTGTTACAGTAATCCAGCCTGCAGAGGACCAGGATGTAGAGAAATTGAGTTTCTGGGGGAAGGTGAAGAAAGGGAGAAGGCATCTAAGGGGATAAAGTTGAAAATGGGACTTCTTGGCAAGGTCCAAGATGTGAGGAGTAAAGGAGAGCGAGGAGTCGAAGATGACCCCAAGGTTTCTGGCTTCAGTGGAAGGAGAAGGAAGTGAACCCATAGAGGGCAGTCAGAATGCAGGAGTGAAATGGGGAGCAGGTGTCCTTATGGGAAGATTCTTGGTCTTACTGGCAGTAAGACAGAGATCATTGGAGTTGCACCAAGAGTGAATAGCAGACAGGCAGTCAGGGGTGATAGAGGAGGAAGAAGATGAGAAAGAGGGCAGCTTGAAGAGTTGTGTGTCATCTGTGTAACACTGGAAATGAGGAGAGAAGGTAGAGATCAGGTGTGCAAGAGGTGCAAGGTAGATGTTGAAAAGCCAAGACGAGAGGATGGAGCCCTGGTGAACACCACATGCAGAGAGAGTGGTGGTGGAGGAGAAGGATCCCAGGTGCACCTAGGAAGGGCAATCAGTGAGGAAGGAGGTCAACCAATCCAGGGTCTGGCCTGAGAAACCAAGGGTATCATTTTTGTGAGGATAGAATGGTTGACTGTGTCAAAGGTGGAAGAGAGATCAAGGAGAATGAGAACAGCAGGAGAGTTAGAGTCAAGGTTTGCGAGCAGTTTGCAAGCAGTTCTTCACGGATGTTCAGGAAAGCAGATCCCATGACTCTGGATGCTCAGAACCCAGATTGATGGTCATGGAAACAACCCGTGAGCTCAGTGTGTTGGGTCAGTTGGGGGAAGGCCAACTTTTCCAGGAGTTTCCCAAGAAAGGGTGTAGTAGGGGGTGAACAAGGGAGTGCTTGAGAGAGGAGGAGAAAGTTCCAGAGGCTAGGGAGTGGTTGCAGAAGTCAGCAAGAGCCGGAGTGAGGGAGGAGATGTTGTTCTTAATCGTTCGGAAGAAGCAGGGCAATTGCGAGGTGGAGACTGCAGATGGATTGGCTAGTTCCTTGCAGCTTTTGAAGAATTCAGCCGTAATGTTAGAGGCTCTGGAGATACGGGTCTGGATGTGGGCCCTCTTCTTGGAGTGGATAGAGAGATTATATTGCATTTGGAGTAGGCAACAGGCCAGTTTGTCAGAGGATATGCCAGAGGTCTGCCACTCCCGTTCAGCAACTCTGCACTTGCGTTTCAGAGCGGTTAGATCGGAGTCATACCAGCTGTTATGATTGGAGGTAGGTTTCAAGTGGATCCTCATGACAGTGGCAAGAATGTCAAGAGTAGTAGTGAAGGCAAGATGAAGATTGGCAAGGACAGAGTCAGTCGGAGAGTCAAGAGAAGGGCATCTGGAGGGATGAAGGTCGAGGCAAACACAGCAGCTGACACTTGTTCCATTGGACAGTGAAAGAGGCTGGCAGTACTGGTGGAGGCTTGGCAAGGGGCCGAGAGGTCTCAGATGGGAGGAGACGATAGAGTGGTCAGACCAGGAGAGAGAGGTAGTGAGAGGGTTGGAGAAGCAGAGATCAATGTGGATGAAGGCATCAAGAGTGCAACCAGCAGAATGGGTGGGGCCTGAAGGGAGAATAGTGAGGGAGAGAGTGGTACAGAGATCACGGAAGAGTGTAGAGGCAGGAACAGTGCGTCAAGGTGGATATTGAAGTCACCAAGAAGGTGGAGCTTGGAGATAGAAGTTAAAAATGAGGAGGTAAAGTCAGCCCATTTGGAAAGGAAGACAGACACAGGGCTAGGGGGTCTGTAGATAGCGGTAAGAGTGAGAGAGAGACACCAAGCTTGCAGACAAGACTTTCAAAGGAGAAATAGGGCTGGATGGGTATGAGAAAGGTAGGGTCCTACTCAAGGAAGATCAGGGCTACTCCACCACCAGATCGGTTGGGCCGAGGCTTGGAGAGGATCTTGCAGCCATCAGGGAGGAGGGAGCCAAAAGCAGTGACAGAGCTGGCGTTGAAACACATCTCAGTGAGAGCGAGGATGTTGGGATCAAAATCTTCAAGAAGGAGGCAGCTGTTAGAAGAATGTTTGACAGCAGATCGCATATTCAGAGTGACTAAGTGTAGATGGTCACCACCTTTGAGGGTTTTCCGATGGAGGGGTGCAGGGGGGTGGTACACCCATCAGAGGTGGTGAAGAAGGTGCAGAGAGAGAGGGAGGAGGAGTAGCAGGAGAAGGTAGGAAGTTGATGAGGGCTGCAGGTGCCAGTCGAAGAGAAAGAGATTGGGTTGAGGACCCTGGGCCATGACAGTGCCATTGTTATAGACATTAATGATTCACCTAGAGGATGAGAAGTTGACCAAGAGTACTTCCCATCTAGTGCCACCATTAATGGGTGAAGAGGAAACAGGGGAGAGGGTAGAGATCAGATGAGAGCTCTATATGTCAGGAGAAGGGACAGAGAAGAGGATATCAGTGATGGTCTGTCTGGAAGAAGCACTAACCTATGTGTCAGCAATAGGCGGGCCAGGACTAGAGGCCAAGAAATCTTTTTTAAACCTTTTCCTTCCAGATTTAATCAGAGAGGAGGGATACGTGATAGAGTAACAGTTAGAATAGATGGGGGAGATGTAGAGTGCCATTGAGGTGGCTGAAAGAGGGTTTTATGGAGAGGCTGAACAATGCACTTTCGAATTTCCCCAAAAAGTACAAATACAGCACAAAATGGAAGATGCACAGATGTAAATCAAACTTAGAGAGGGGTTTTGAAGAACAAGCAGTGGAAACAAGCAGTGAGTGAGTTCAAAGCAGATGCACATAGTAGGTGATCAACAAGATCAGCTTGTAGTTAAGCTAGGGGGGGAGGCAGCCATGAGTCAGCAGCAACCAGAAAGAGGGTTGTAGGTCAAATATGGGGTGTTTACCGGTGAAGAGTAGAGGCAGATAGCTTGTGGTCACCAAGAATAAATGTACTGCAAAATAACCATGGTGGACAAATGCCTTTTTGGGGTTAGCCCTGAGTATCTCTCAGAAACTCTTTATTGCCTGGAAAGAGTTCCATCATGACTTTCTTTTTTACCAAATGTCTACTTTTGATTTTGCTCATGTTCTAACAAAGAATGCCAATTTATACCTTGCGAATGGAGAATGTATCTGTCCACTAACAACACATGTTGTTAAGAATGCTCAGCTGGTTGAGTGCTCGCTGCTGCGCTCTGAGTGTGATCTGCAGGTTGCAGGATTGAATCCCAGTAAGGCCACCTCATCCTTTCATCCTTCTGAGGTCGAAAAATAAGTACCTGCTTCAGTTGGGTGATAATTGTATGGTAAATATGCTCTCTGTACAGTGCTTTGGAGAAAGTGATATATAAATAACACATCATTATCATTACATTATTGAAATGCAATTACCCGCTTAAGGTGGATGTTCATTTATCAGACCGCTATTGCCTCATTTATGCTTAACGTTGAAGGCTCATATTTGTCACAAGGCTTTGACCCTTTAGCTTGTCCAACTCAAGGCCTCATGGGCCGGATCCATGTCAGATTTTCAGGATACCCCTCATTAATATTCATGAGATACATTTGCATACAATGATTCTAAATGTATGCAAATTCCTTCTTATGTATATTCATTAGGGATATCCGGAAAACCCATCAAGTTTCTGGCCCTCGAGGCCTGCTGTTGCACAACCCAGGTAGGAAAAAATGTTCACCTATTGCTTGCTTTGCTCCGAACTCCATCGTGAATGCCTGTCAGTCAAAACTGTTGAAATATTTCTGCCACCCTGACCCTGAACCAGCACACGTCAGGCCCTTCTAGAACCCAGTCTACATTCTGCCAGACTTTGCCATCATTGAACTCCTTCTGTAGCCCTGGATGGTGCTTTCTGAGGAGATTCAGCACTCTGTGCTCCATCCTCCGCAGGACTCTGCACCATAAAGGCCTTGGCCCATAATGACGACCTGCTGGGGATGATTAGATCGGGGTCATCATCCCACTTCGGTGGCAGATTGGCCCACATATGCTCTAGGGTAAGGGATAGCACTGCCCTGAGCTCCTTACAGCTTTAACCACTACCTAGTTATGCTTCTGCCACATTGCCCCTGACCCAGCATGCCCTGTGACGTTCCACAATCGGTGCTGCATTCTGCAACTCTTTCCCATCATTCGTCTCACTGAGTCGAGATAGGGGATGGCTTCTGAAGACTCTCTACACCCTCTCTTCCCTTGACTGCAAGCCTGTTCACCTGGATGGAAGATCCTGTAGACGGCAATAACCTTTACTATATTGATGACCTTATGAGGACCCATGGTCCACGTCCTCATCACGCCTATGCAGCGGATTGGCCATCCAGAGCTACTTAAAGCATGCACTTGCTTCTTTCCTAATCCTGCACCACTATGCCGCCGATCCATCACACCTCAAGCTCTTACAAACGCTGGCCTACATCCTGCCCCCATTCGCCATCCTTTAGCTTGCTGGGCTGAGCTGGGAAGTGCCTTCTGAAGAGACCTTTCACTCCTCCTTGCTCCCAGCGCTGCATGCATATTCTCATCTTCCAAGATGGTGGATTCTGTAGTAGACTTTGTCCATAGAGATGACCTGCTGGGACTCCCAGGACTGGGTCACCATGCCACCTCTATGTTGGATTGGCCTACAGAGGTTCTATGGACAGGCCTCATGTTACATTGTCAGCAGGTAGAGGACTTGCCGGGGTGGATCAGCGAAGGTAGGCTTGGCAAAAGGTATCATCTATTTGCCTCTTTGCCGATCTCGCTCTCTGCCTTCCCTCTCAATCTCTTGTCGCTGTAGTGCGGAATGCTCTTGTTTTCACCCCTGTTTATTTTTGTCTATATGGTGGCACTTTAGCGCCACCTAAAAGCCAAAACTATTGCAAGGCAATACAGCAGGGGGGAGATGACTTAGGAGCAAGCACACAATGCTTGTAGGTGTTCTTTGGTTATTTACCCACCCATTGACTGCCAATTCCCATGCTAATCCCTATTACCATTCCCACACACTTCCTGCCTCTCCCTGCCCAAAACACAACCTCCTGGGATCTCATTGAGCTTGCTTTTTCAAGCCTTACCATCAAACATTTCCTCAAAGCATTCTTCTGGCAGTGAATTGCTTAAATTGGGGACAGAGATACCAGGCACTCTCAGAACCTTTATATATTATAATAGGCATTTGGCACGCCGTGCTATTATATGCCCAGGTACTTGCACCATTTCACAGCTGCTTCCATTAATGGCCAGTTAGCACCATTACAGTAGTGCCTGGCAAATGCCTTTCCCATGGCTACACAAAGCTCAAACTATTGGCATTGTCAATGCGTGTTCTTTTTGATCCACTCTATGTGGATTACCTCTTTCCCTTCTTTCTCTCCAATCACTCCACTTTTCCCACTTCTCCAGTAGGGATCCACTTGCATCTCTGCAAAATTAACTATCTGCACCCTTATTCTTCTCCTCTCTTTCCTGCTTTCTCTGATCTTAGTCCCCTCTTTAGAGATGGATATTAAGCAGATGTCCTTGTTGGTCTACCCTGAGGAGCGTGAGGTGGACGGTATGCAGTGGTTCTGCCATTATAATATTAAAAGTGGTCTTTTTAGTTCAGTATATTTGATTGTAGCACTATTTCAGATATCGGTCTGCGAGTCCTGTAACACAACCCTAAATGCCTGGACAACACACATCTGGCTATCAACAAAATAAGCGAGAAAAGACTATGGGACTGATTAGTGGATTTGTTTGAACGGTTCAAAGTGACTTTGCACTGCTGAAAAGTGACTTTCCACTGCCAATACAAACCCTGATTCATGGACCTCTGCAAAGTGTATTTTTGCCGTGCAAAGCAGTGCAAAGTCATTTTTGCAGTACAAAATGACTTTACACAGACTTTGCACTGAAAAAATACACTTTTCACAGTTCCATGAATCTTGGTTTGTGTCGGTAGTGCATAGTCACTTTTCAGCAGTGCAAAGTCACTTTTCAGCAGTGCAAAAAATTCCATGAATCGGCCCTATGTGCTAGCCCTTGAGGGTTGTGAAGTGTGGTTCATGGGGTGAACCACCGAATGTAAAGCCCAGGAAGTACTTCTTGATGTCTGTGCTTCGGAGGGGGTGCCATGTGGCCCTCAGGGCAAAACTCGTCTCCTCTGGGCAGCGAGAACACCAGCTGTTTGTCAGCCTCTCCTGAGGGTCCCAGCGGTATTGTGGCTGCTCTGTTCAGGGCAACTGCAGGCTCTTCGGGAGTCCCTCCTTGCTAGAGGCGTGTAAATATTGTGCAATGTTCCTGTGGGTAGTGGGAAGTGTTGCGGGTTGCTATACAAGCTATGGAATGTTTCCTGCCCGTGGTAACAGAATGTTGGGGTATCTCGAGAATCCTGGGGAGTGGGAGCAGGTAGAACTGTTGGGGAAGCATGGCTTGAAGGTGCAAATAAAGCGGTACTTGCCACACTATGGCCGTACTACTGCTCAATACATAAAGCACTCTGCTGCACATAGGGGTGAATCGGGAACAAAAGAGGCCCTGGAAATAATGTTCAAAGTGGCCATGTATTACACGTTTTCAGCAATCCCACCCCTTTTCCTATGAGAACAAAATGTGAAAATAAAAATGGTTACCTGAAAAAAGAGGCCCACGATGCAGGAGGCTACCAGAAAATCTCAAGGGTTCCCTATAGGCCAGTCCACCCCTAGCTGCACAACAGCGATAGTGTGTAATGAAAAAATACCTTCAATAATTATAAATAAAAATAATTGCAAGACATGGTGGAGCAGGGGTGGTCTGAGGAAGAAAGGTGAAGGCTTAAATAGGAACCAATGATAAGAAGGTGACAGTGTCTAGTCAGCTCCATACAGACTGACCTAGGACCTACCATACATGTCATTAGCCCTAGTCTTTGACATTTCAGCCTAGCAGTGGCTGTCTTCTCCCCCATTAGCCACACAGATCCTAAGCAGGTGCATAGTTTTCTTCAGCTCCGACAGCTCGAGCAGCTCTGCGCGCCTAATCTTTGCAGGTGGCGCTCTGAACTTCCAACGGAGCCTGCCAAAGTCCAAAAGTAGAATTCAATAACAATTGACAGGGCTGAGAAATTGTTTGTTGTTGTGGTTTGTCATTATTTCCAGAAAGGATTTTGCTGTGTAAGTCAGCCTTCCCGGGATGACGCACGCAGGCAAGATGAAAAGTGTCTCCATTAATTCCAGCACCGGATACCTCCGTCTCCGGAAGTCAGACCTTTCTAATGGGAGGAAACAGCAACGTCAACTGAGAGCTTTTATCCGAGAGCAGAATGCGCTCTTTTAGAAGAAAGATAAACGATGTATTGAGGACGTGCATCATCTCTGCGAGCCTTTAAAAAGCAGGCAAGGGAAATCACAGCCAGGAATACCCGTATTCTAGGAGACACGTTCATTGTAGAAACATCAGCTGGATGGGGCCCCTGACCTCAGCTTTGATATGTTTGTTTTGACTAAGAGGGACACTAATATAATACACATTTTTATACTTGCATTTTGTCAAATGTTTGAGGGCGATCAAATGGTAAGCTACACGGGTGGTTCTAAAGATATTCACTGCCAGTGTGAGTTTATCAGCATCTGAGATAGTGAGGGAGTGCTTTGAGTGCATGCATTAAAGGGTACACTCTCAGGAGCAGTGAAGGAGGAAACATCCATTAAGGGTAAGACTTTCAGGAGCAGTGAAGGAGTACATCCATTAAGGGGCACACTATGGCACACTTTCAAGAGCAGTGTAGGAGTGCATCCATTAAGGTGCAAACTATGGCACACTTTCAGGGGCAGTGAAGGAGTGCATCCTTTAAGGGGCACACTTTCAGGAGCAGTGGTGGAGTGCATCCATTAAGGGGCACACTTTCAGGAGCAGTGAAGGAGTGCATCCATTAAGGGGCACACTATGGCACACTTTCAAGAGCAGTGAAGGAGGCATCCATTAAGGGGCACACTTTAAGGAGCAGTGAAGGAGTGCATCCATTAAGGGGCACACTATGGCACACTTTCAAGAGCAGTGTAGGAGTGCATCCATTAAGGTGCAAACTATGGCACACTTTCAGGGGCAGTGAAGGAGTGCATCCTTTAAGGGGCACACTTTCAGGAGCAGTGGTGGAGTGCATCCATTAAGGGGCACACTTTCAGGGGCAGTGAAGGAGTTCATCCATTAAGGGCACACTATGACACACTTTCAGCAGCAGCAAAGGAGTACATCCATTAAGGGGCAGATTTTCAGAAGCAGTGGTGGGGTGCATCCTTTAAAGGGCACACCTTCAGGAGCAGTGGTGCAGTGCATCCATTAAGGGGCACACTTTCAGGAGCAATGAAGGAGTGCATCCATTAAGGGGCACACTATGGCGCACTTTCAAGAGCAGTGCAAGAGTGCATTCATTAAGGGGAACACTTTCAGGAGCAGTGGTGGAAGCATTCATTAAAGGGCACACTTTCAGGAGCAGTGAAGGTGTGCATCCAATAAGGGGCGCACTATGGCACACTTTAAAGAGCAGTGCAGGAGTGGATCCATTCAGGGGCACACTATGGCACACTTTCAGGAGCAGTGAAGGAGTACATCCATTAAAGGGCACTCTATGGCACACTTTCAGGAGCAGTGAAGTAGTGCATCCATTAAGGGGCACATTATGGCACATTTTCAGGAGCAGTGAAGGAGCGCATCCATTAAGGGGCACACTATGGCACACTTTCAAGAGCCGTGTAGGAGTGCATCCATTAAGGGGCACACTATGGCACACTTCCAGGAGCAGTGAAGGAGTGCATCCACTAAGTGACACACTTTCAGGAGCAGCAAAAGAGGGCATCCATTAAGGGACAGATTTTCAGGAGCAGTGGTGGGGTGCATCCATTAAGGGGAACACTTTCAGGAGCAGTGAAGGAGTACATCCATTAAGGGGCACACTTTCAGGAGCAGTGGTGGGGTGCATCCATTAAGGGGCACACTTTCAGGAGCAATGAAGGAGTGCATCCATTAAGGGGCACACTATGGCACACTTTCAAGAGCAGTGCAGGAGTGCATCCATTAAGGGGCACACTTCCAGGAGCAGTGAAGGAGTGCATCCATTAAAGGGCACACTATGGCACACTTTCAGGAGCAGTGAAGGAGTGCATCCACTAAGTGACACACTTTCAGGAGCAGCAAAGGAGTGCATCCATTAAGGGGCACTGTTTCAGGAGCAATTAAGGAGTGCATCCATTAAGGGGCACACTTTCAAGAGCAGTGTAGGAGTGCATCCATTAAGGGGCACACTATGGCACACTTTCAGGAGCAGTGAAGGAGTGCATCTATTAAGGGGCACACTTTCAGGTGCACTGGTGGAGTGCATCCATTAAGTGGCACACTTTCAGGAGCAGTGAAGGAGTGCATCCATTAAGGGGCACACTATGGCCCACTTTCAAGAGCAGTGAACGAGTGCATCCATTAAGGGGCACACTTTCAGGAGCAGTGAAGGAGTGCATCCATTAAGGGGCACACTATGGCACACTTTCATGAGCAGTGGTGGAGTGCATCAATTACGGGGCACACTTTCGGGAGCAGTGAAGGAGTGCATCCATTAAGGGGCACACTATGGCACACTTTCAAGAGCAATGAAGGAGTGCATCCATTAAGGGGAACACTATGGCACACTTTCTGGAGCAGTGAAGGAGTCCATCCATTAAGGGGCACACTTTCAGGAGCAGTGGTGGAGTGCATCCATTAAGGGGCACACTTTCAGGAGCAGTGTAGGAGTGCATCCATTAAGGGGCACACTATGACACACTTTCAGGAGCAGTGGTGGAGTGCATCCATTAAGGGGCACACTATGGCACACTTTCAGGAGCAGCAAAAGAGTGCATCCATTAAGGGGCACACTTTCAGGAGCAGTGAAGGGGTGCATCCACTAAGGGGCACACTATGGCATACTTTCAGGGGAGCAGTGAAGGAGTGCATTCATTAAGGGGCACACTATGGCACACTTTCAGGAGCAGTGAAGGAGTGCATCCACTAAGTGCCACACTTTCCGGAGCAGCAAAGGAGTGCATCCATTAAGGGGCAACCTATGGCACACTTTCAGGAGCAGTGAAGGAGTGCATCCATTAAGGGGCACCCTTTCAGGAGCAGTGGTGGAGTGCATCCATTAAGGGGCACACTTTCAGGGACAGTGAAGGAGTGCATCCATTAAGGGTCACAATATGGCACACTTTCAAGAGCAGTGTAGGTGTGCATCCATTAAGGGGCACACTTTGGCACACTTTCAGGAGCAGTGAAGGAGTGAATCCACTAAGTGGCACACTTTCAGCAGCAGCAAAGGAGTGCATCCATTAAGGGGCACATTTTCAGGAGCAGTGGTGGAAGCATCCATTAAAGGGCACACTTTCAGGAGCAGTGAAGGCGTGCATCCAATAAGGGGCGCACTATGGCACACTTTCAAGAACAGTGTAGGAGTAAATCCATTAAGGGGCACACTATGGCACACTTCCAGGAGCAGTGAAGGAGTGCATCCATTAAAGGGCACACTATGGCACACTTTCAGGAGCAGTGAAGGAGTGCATCCATTAAGGGGTACACTTTCAAGAGCAGTGAAGGAGGAACCCTCCATTAAGGGGAAAACTTTCAGGAGCAGTGAAGGAGTGCATCTATTAAGGGGCACACTTTCAGGTGCACTGGTGGAGTGCATCCATTAAGTGGCACACTTTCAGGAGCAGTGAAGGAGTGCATCCATTAAGGGGCACACTATGGCACACTTTCAAGAGCAGTGAAGGAGTGCATCCATTAAGGGGCACACTTTCAGGAGCAGTGAAGGAGTGCATCCATTAAGGGGCACACTATGGCACACTTTCATGAGCAGTGTAGGAGTGCATCAATTAAGGGGCACACTATGGCACACTTTCAGGAGCAGTGAAGGAGTGCATCCATTAAGGGGCACACTTTCAGGAGCAGTCGTGGAGCGCATCCATTAAGGGGCACACTTTGAAGGACAGTGAAGGAGTGCATCCATTAAGGGGCACACTATGGCACACTTTCAAGAGCAGTATAGGAGTGCATCCATTGAGGGGCACACTATGGCACACTTTCAGGAGAAGTGAAGGAGTGCATCCACTAATTGGCACACTTTTACCAGCAGCAAAGGCGTGCATCCATTAAGGGGCACATTTTCAGGAGCAGTGGTGGAGTGCATCCATTAAGGGGCACATTTTCAGGAGCAGTGAAGTAGTGCATCCATTAAGGGGGACACTTTCAGGAGCAGTGGTGTAGTGCATCCATAAAGGGGCACACTTTCAGGAGCAATGAAGGAGTGCATCCATTAAGGGGCACACTATGGCACACTTTCAAAAGCAGTGCAGGAGTGCATCCATTAAGGGGCACACTGGCACATTTTCAGGAGCAGTGAAGGAGTGCATCCATTAAGTGGCACAGTATGGCACACTTTCAGGAGCAGTGAATGAGTGCATCCACTAAGGGGCACACTTTCAGGAGCAGCAAAGGAGTGCATCCATTAAGGGGCACACTTTCCGGAGCAGTGAAGGAGTGGATCCATTATGGGTCAAACTTTCAGGAGAAGTGAAAGAGTGCATCCATTAAGGGGCACACTTTCAGGAGCAGTGGTGGAGTGCATCCATTAAGGGGCACACTTTCAGGAGCAGTGAAGGAGTGCATCCATTAAGGGGCACACTATGGCACACTTTGAAGAGTAATGAAAGAGTGCATCCATTAAGGGGCACACAATGGCACACTTTCAGGAGCAGTGAAGGAGTACATCCATTAAGGGGCACACTTTCGGGAGCAGTGAAGGAGTGCATCCATTAAGGGGCACACTATGGCACACTTTCAAGAGCAATGAAGGAGTGCATCCATTAAGGGGAACACTATGGCACACTTTCAGGAGCAGTGAAGGAGTCCATCAATTAAGGGGCACACTTTCAGGAGCAGTGGTGGAGTGCATCCATTAAGGGGCACACTTTCAGGAGCAGTGTAGGAGTGCATCCATTAAGGGGCACACTATGACACACTTTCAGGAGCAGTGTAGGAGTGCATCCATTAAGGGGCACACTTTCAAGAGCAGTGGTGGAGTGCATCAATTAAGGGGCAAACTTTCAGGAGCAATGAAGGAGTGCATCCATTATGGGGAAAACTTTCAGGAGCAGTGAAAATGTGCATCCATTAAGGGGCACACTTTCAGGAGCAGTGGTGGAGTGCATCCATTAAGGGGCACACTATGGCACACTTTCAGGAGCAGCAAAAGAGTGCATCCATTAAGGGGCACACTTTCAGGAGCAGTGAAGGGGTGCATCCATTAAGGGGCACACTATGGCATACTTTCAGGAGCAGTGAAGGAGTGCATTCATTAAGGGGCACACTTTCAGGAGCAGTGGTAGAGCGCATCCATTAAGGGGCACACTTTGAAGGACAGTGAAGGAGTGCATCCATTAAGGGGCACACTATGGCATACTTTCAGGAGCAGTGATGGAGTGCATTCATTAAGGGGCACACTATGGCACACTTTCAGGAGCAGTGAAGGAGTGCATCCACTAAGTGCCACACTTTCCGGAGCAGCAAAGGAGTGCATCCATTAAAGGGCACACTTTCAGGAGCAGTGAAGGAGTGAATTCATTAAGGGGCACACCATGGCACACTTTCAAGAGCAGTGTGGGAGTGCATCCATTAAGGGGCAACCTATGGCACACTTTCAGGAGCAGTGAAGGAGTGCATCCATTAAGGGGCACCCTTTCAGGAGCAGTGGTGGAGTGCATCCATTAAGGGGCACACTTTCAGGGACAGTGAAGGAGTGCATCCATTAAGGGTCACGATATGGCACACTTTCAAGAGCAGTGTAGGTGTGCATCCATTAAGGGGCACACTTAGGCACACTTTCAGGAGCAGTGAAGGAGTGAATCCACTAAGTGGCACACTTTCAGCAGCAGCAAAGGAGTGCATCCATTAAGGGGCACATTTTCAGGAGCAGTGGTGGAAGCATCCATTAAAGGGCACACTTTCAGGAGCAGTGAAGGCGTGCATCCAATAAGGGGCGCACTATGGCACACTTTCAAGAACAGTGTAGGAGTAAATCCATTAAGGGGCACACTATGGCACACTTCCAGGAGCAGTGAAGGAGTGCATCCACTAAGTGACACACTTTCAGGAGCAGCAAAGGAGTGCATCCATTAAGGGGCAGTATTTCAGGAGCAATGAAGGAGTGCATCCATTAAGGGGCACACTTTCAAGAGCAGTGTAGGAGTGCATCCATTAAGGGGCACACTATGGCACACTTTCAAGAGCAGTGAAGGAGTGCATCCATTAAGGGGTACACTTTCAAGAGCAGTGAAGGAGGAACCCTCCATTAAGGGGAAAACTTTCAGGAGCAGTGAAGGAGTGCATCTATTAAGGGGCACACTTTCAGGTGCACTGGTGGAGTGCATCCATTAAGTGGCACACTTTCAGGAGCAGTGAAAGAGTGCATCCATTAAGGGGCACAGTATGGCACACTTTAAAGAGCAGTGAAGGAGTGCATCCATTAAGGGGCACACTTTCAGCAGCAGTGAAGGAGTGCATCCATTAAGGGGCACACTATGGCACACTTTCATGAGCAGTGTAGGAGTGCATCAATTAAGGGGCACACTATGGCACACTTTCAGGAGCAGTGAAGGAGTGCATCCATTAAGGGGCACACTTTCAGGAGCAGTGGTGGAGCGCATCCATTAAGGGGCACACTTTGAAGGACAGTGAAGGAGTGCATCCATTAAGGGGCACACTATGGCACACTTTCAAGAGCAGTATAGGAGTGCATCCATTGAGGGGCACACTATGGCACACTTTCAGGAGAAGTGAAGGAGTGCATCCACTAAGTGGCACACTTTTACCAGCAGCAAAGGCGAGCATCCATTAAGGGGCACATTTTCAGGAGCAGTGGTGGAGTGCATCGATTAAGGGGCACTCTTTCAGGAGCAGTGGTGTAGTGCATCCATTAAGGGGCACACTTTCAGGAGCAATGAAGGAGTGCATCCATTAAGGGGCACACTATGGCACACTTTCAAAAGCAGTGCAGGAGTGCATCCATTAAGGGGCACACTGGCACATTTTCAGGAGCAATGAAGGAGTGCATCCATTAAGTGGCACAGTATGGCACACTTTCAGGAGCAGTGAATGAGTGCATCCACTAAGGGGCACACTTTCAGGAGCAGCAAAGGAGTGCATCCATTAAGGGGCACACTTTCCGGAGCAGTGAAGGAGTGGATCCATTATGGGTCAAACTTTCAGGAGAAGTGAAAGAGTGCATCCATTAAGGGGCACACTTTCAGGAGCAGTGGTGGAGTGCATCCATTAAGGGGCACACTTTCAGGAGCAGTGGTGGAGTGTATCCATTAAGGGGCACACTTTCAGGAGCAGTGTAGGAGTGCATCCATTAAGGGGCACACTATGACACACTTTCAGGAGCAGTTTAGGAGTGCATGCAATAAGGGGCACACTTTCTGGAGCAGTGGTGGAGTGCATCAATTAAGGGCCACACTTTCAAGAGCAGTGCAGGAGTGCATCCATTAAGGGGCACACTTTCAGGGGCAGTGAAGGAGTTCATCCACTAAGTGACACACTTTCAGGAGCAGCAAAGGAGTGCATCCATTAAGGGGCACTATTTCAGGAGCAATGAAGGAGTGCATCCATTAAGGGGCACACTTTCAAGAGCAGTGTAGGAGTGCATCCATTAAGGGGCACACTATGACACACTTTCAGGAGCAGTGAAGGAGTGCATCCACTAAGTGGCACACTTTCAGCAGCAGCAAATGAGTACATCCATTAAGGAGCAGATTTTCAGAAGCCGTGGTGCGGTGCATCCATTAAAGGGCACACCTTCAAGAGCAGTGGTGCAGTGCATCCATTAAGGGGCACACTTTCAGGAGCAGTGTAGGAGTACATCCATTAAAGGGCACACTATGGCACACTTTCAGGAGCAGTGAAGGAGTGCATCCACTAAGTTTCACACTTTCAGGAGCAGCAAAGGAGTGCATCCATTAAGAGGCACTATTTCAGGAGCAATGAAGGAGTGCATCCATTAAGGGGCACACTTTCATGAGCAGTGTAGGAGTGCATCCATTAAGGGGCAAACTATGGCACACTTTCAGGAGCAGTGAAGGAGTGCATCCATTAAGGGGTACACTTTGAAGAGCAGTGAAGGAGGAACCAGCCATTAAGGGGAAAATTTTCAGGAGCAGTGAAGGAGTGCATCTATTAAGGGGCACACTTTCAGGTGCACTGGTGGAGTGCATCCATTAAGTGGCATGCTTTCAGGAGCAGTGAAGGAGTGCATCCATTAAGGGGCACACTATGGCACACTTTCAAGAGCAGTGAAGGAGTGCATCCATTAAGGGGCACACTTTCAGGAGCAGTGAAGGAGTGCATCCATTAAGGGGCACACTATGGCACACTTTCATGAGCAGTGTAGGAGTGCATCAATTAAGGGGCACACTATGGCACACTTTCAGGAGCAGTGAATGAGTGCATCCACTAAGGGGCACACTTTCAGGAGCAGCAAAGGAGTGCATCCATTAAGGGGCACACTTTCCGGAGCAGTGAAGGAGTGGATCCATTATGGGTCAAACTTTCAGGAGAAGTGAAAGAGTGCATCCATTAAGGGGCACACTTTCAGGAGCAGTGGTGGAGTGCATCCATTAAGGGGCACACTTTCAGGAGCAGCAAAGGAGTGCATCCATTAAGGGGCACACTTTCCGGAGCAGTGAAGGAGTGGATCCATTATGGGTCAAACTTTCAGGAGAAGTGAAAGAGTGCATCCATTAAGGGGCACACTTTCAGGAGCAGTGGTGGAGTGCATCCATTAAGGGGCACACTTTCAGGAGCAGTGAAGGCGTGCATCCATTAAGGGGTACACTATGGCACACTTTGAAGAGCAATGAAAGAGTGCATCCATTAAGGGGCACACGATGGCACACTTTCAGGAGCAGTGAAGGAGTACATCCATTAAGGGGCACACTTTCAGGAGCAGTGGTGGAGTGTATCCATTAAGGGGCACACTTTCAGGAGCAGTGTAGGAGTGCATCCATTAAGGGGCACACTATGACACACTTTCAGGAGCAGTTTAGGAGAGCATGCATTAAGGGGCACACTTTCTGGAGCAGTGGTGGAGTGCATCAATTAAGGGTCACACTTTCAAGAGCAGTGCAGGAGTGCATCCATTAAGGGGCACACTTTCAGGGGCAGTGAAGGAGTTCATCCACTAAGTGACACACTTTCAGGAGCAGCAAAGGAGTGCATCCATTAAGGGGCACACTTTCAAGAGCAGTGTAGGAGTGCATCCATTAAGGGGCACACTATGACACACTTTCAGGAGCAGTGAAGGAGTGCATCCACTAAGTGGCACACTTTCAGCAGCAGCAAATGAGTACATCCATTAAGGGGCAGATTTTCAGAAGCAGTGGTGGGGTGCATCCATTAAAGGGCACACCTTCAAGAGCAGTGGTGCAGTGCATCCATTAAGGGGCACACTTTCAGGAGCAGTGAAGGAGTACATCCATTAAAGGGCACACTATGGCACACTTTCAGGAGCAGTGAAGGAGTGCATCCACTAAGTGACACACTTTCAGGAGCAGTAAAGGAGTGCATCCATTAAGGGGCACTATTTCAGGAGCAATGAAGGAGTGCATCCATTAAGGGGCACACTTTCAAGAGCAGTGTAGGAGTGCATCCATTAAGGGGCAAACTATGGCACACTTTCAGGAGCAGTGAAGGAGTGCATCCATTAAGGGGTACACTTTCAAGAGCAGTGAAGGAGGAACCATCCATTAAGGGGAAAATTTTCAGGAGCAGTGAAGGAGTGCATCTATTAAGGGGCACACTTTCAGGTGCACTGGTGGAGTGCATCCATTAAGTGGCATGCTTTCAGGAGCAGTGAAGGAGTGCATCCATTAAGGGGCACACTATGGCACACTTTCAAGAGCAGTGAAGGAGTGCATCCATTAAGGGGCACACTTTCAGGAGCAGTGAAGGAGGGCATCCATTAAGGGGCACACTATGGCACACTTTCATGAGCAGTGTAGGAGTGCATCAATTAAGGGGCACACTATGGCACACTTTCAGGAGCAGTGAAGGAGTGCATCCATTAAGGGGCACACTTTCAGGAGCAGTGGTGGAGCGCATCCATTAAGGGGCACACTATGGCACACTTTCAAGAGCAATATAGGAGTGCATCCATTGAGGGGCACACTATTGCACACTTTCAGGAGAAGTGAAGGAGTGCATCCACTAAGTGGCACACTTTTAGCAGCAGCAAAGGCGTGCATCCATTAAGGGGCACATTTTCAGGAGCAGTGGTGGAGTGCATCCATTAAGGGACACACGTTCAGGAGCAGTGAAGGAGTGCATCCATTAAGGGGCACACTTTCAGGAGCAGTGGTGTAGTGCATCCATTAAGGGCAACACTTTCAGGAGCAATGAAGGAGTGCATCCATTAAGGGGCACACTATGGCACACTTTCAAAAGCAGTGAATGAGTGCATCCATTAAGTGGCACACTATGGCACACTTTCAGGAGCAGTGAATGGGTGCATCCACTAAGGGGCACACTTTCAGGAGAAGCAAAGGAGTGCATCCATTAAGGGGCACACTTTCCGGAGCAGTGAAGGAGTGGATCCATTATGGGTCAAACTTTCAGGAGAAGTGAAAGAGTGCATCCATTAAGGGGCACACTTTCAGGAGCTGTGGTGGAGTGCATCCATTAAGGGGCACACTTTCAGGAGCAGTGTAGGAGTGCATCCATTAAGGGGCACACTATGACACACTTTCAGGAGCAGTGTAGGAGTGCATGCATTAAGGGGCACACTTTCTGGAGCAGTGGTGGAGTGCATAAATTAAGGGGCACACTTTCAAGAGCAGTGCAGGAGTGCATTCATTAAGGGGCACACTTTCAGGAGCAGTGGTGGAAGCATCCATTAAAGGACACACTTTCAGGAGCAGTGAAGGTGTGCTTCCAATAAGGGGCAAACTATGGCACACTTTCAAGAGCAGTGTAGGAGTGAATCCATTAAGGGGCACACTATGGCGCACTTTCAGGAGCAGTGAAGGAGTGCATCCATTAAGCGACACACTTTCAGGAGCAGCAAAGGAGTGCATCTATTAATTGGCACTATTTCAGGAGCAATGAAGGAGTGCATCCATTAAGGGGCACACTTTCAGGAGCAGTGGTGGAGTGCATCCATTAAGGGGCACACTTTCAGGGGCAATGAAGGAGTGCATCCATTAAGGGGCACACTATGGCACACTTTCAAGAGCAGTGTAGGAGTGCATCCATTAAGGGGCACATTATGGCACACTTTCAGGAGCAGTGAAGGAGTGCATCCATTAAGAGGCACACTTTCAAGAGCAGTGAAGGAGGAACCATCCATTAAGGGGAAAACTTTCAGGAGCAGTGAAGGAGTGCATCCATTAAGGGGCACACTTTCAGGTGCACTGGTGGAGTGTATCCATTAAGGGACCCACTTTCAGGAGCAGTGAAGGAGTGCATCCAATAAGGGGCACACTATGGCACACTTTCAAGAGCAGTGAAGGAGTGCATCCATTAAGGGGCACACTATGGCACACTTTCACGAGCAGTGTAGGAGTTCATCAATTAAGGGGCACACTATGGCACACTTTCAGGAGCAGTGAACACGTGCATCCATTAAAGGGCACACTTTCAGGAGCAGTGGTGGAGTGCATCCATTAAGGGGCACACTTTCAGGGACAGTGAAGGAGTGCATCCATTAAGGGGCACACTATGGCACATTTTCAGGAGCAGTGAAGGAGTGCATCCACTAAGTGGCACACTTTCAGCAGCAGCAAAGGCGTGCATCCATTAAGGGGCACAATTTCAGGAGCAGTGGTGGATTGCATCCATTAAGGGGCACACTTTCAGGAGCAGTGAAGGAGTGCATCCATTAAGGGGCACACTTTCAGGAGCAGTGGTGTAGTGCATCCATTAAGGGCACACTTTCAGGAGCAATAAAGGAGTGCATCCATTAAGGGGCACACTATGGCACACTTTCAAGAGCAGTGCAGGAGTGCATCCATTAAGGGGCACACTGGCACATTTTCAGGAGCAGTGAAGGATTGCATCCATTAAGTGGCACACTATGGCACACTTTCAGGAGCAGTGAATGAATGCATCCACTAAGGGGTAAACTTTCAGGAGCAGCAAAGGAGTGCATCCATTAAGGGGCACACTTTCAGGAGCGGTGGCGGAGTGCATCCATTAAGGGGCACACTTTTAGGAGCAGTGAAGGAGTGCATCCATTAAGGGGCACACTATGACACACTTTCAGGACCAGTGTAGGAGTGCATCCATTAAGGGGCACACTATGGCACACTTTCAAGAGCAATGAAGGAGTGCATCCATTAAGGGGCACAATATGGCACACTTTAAGGAGCAGTGAAGGAGTCCATCCATTAAGGGGCACACTTTCAGGAGCAGTAGTGGAGTGCATCCATTGAGGGGCACACTTTCAGGAGCAGTGTAGGAGTGCATCCATTAAGGGGCACACTATGACACACTTTCAGGACCAGTGTAGGAGTGCATCCATTAAGGGGCACACTTTCAGGAGCAGTGGTGGAGTGCATCAATTAAGGGGCAAACGTTCAGGAGGAGTGAAGGAGTGCATCCATTATGGGGAAAACTTTCAGGAGCAGCGAAAAAGTGCATCCATTAAGGGGAACAATTTCAGGAGCAGTGGTGGAGTGCATCCATTAAGGGGCACACTATGGCACACTTTCAGGAGCAGGGAAGGAGCACATCCATTAAGTGGCAAACTATGGCACACTTTCAAGAGCCGTGTAGGAGTGCATCCATTAAGTGGCACACTATGGCACACTTTCAAGAGCAGTGAAGGAGTGCATCCATTAAGGGGCACACTTTCAAGAGCAGTGAAGGAGGAACCATCCATTAAGGGGAAAACTTTCAGGAGCAGTGAAGGAGTACATCCATTAAGGGGCACACTTTCAGGTGCACTGGTGGAGTGTATCCATTAAGGGGCACACTTTCAGGAGCAGTGAAGGAGTGCATCCATTAAGGGGCACACTATGGCACACTTTCAAGAGCAGTGAAGGAGTGAACCCATTAAGGGGCACACTTTCAGGAGCAGTGAAGGAGTGCATCCATTAAGGGGCACACTATGGCACACTTTCACGAGCAGTATAGTAGTGCATCACTGAAGGGGCACACTATGGCACACTTTCAGGAGCAGTGAACGCGTGCATCCATTAAGGGGCACAATTTCAGGAGCAGTGGTGGAGTGCATCCATTAAGTGGCACACTTTCAGCAGCAGCAAAGGCGTGCATCCATTAAGGGGCACAATTTCAGGAGCAGTGGTGGAGTGCATCCATTAAGGGGCACACTTTCAGGAGCAATGAAGGAGTGCATCCATTAAGGGGCACACTATGGCACACTTTCAAGAGCAGTGCAGGAGTGCATCCATTAAGGGGCACACTGGCACATTTTCAGGAGCAGTGAAGGAGTGCATCCATTAAGTGGCACACTATGGCACACTTTCAGGAGCAGTGAATGAATGCATCCACTAAGGGGCACACTTTCAGGAGCAGCAAAGGAGTGCATCCATTAAGGGGCACACTTTCCGGAGCAGTGAAGGAGTGCATCCATTAAGGGGCACACTTTCAGGAGCAGTGAAGGAGTGCATTCATTAAGGGGCACACTATGGCACACTTTCAAGAGCAATGAAGGAGTGCATCCATTAACGGGCACACTATGGCACACTTTCAGGAGCAGTGAAGGAGTCCATCCATTAAGGGGCACACTTTCAGGAGCAGTGGTGGAGTGCATCCATTAAGGGGCACACTTTCAGGAGCAGTGTAGGAGTGCATCCATTAAGGGGCACACTATGACACACTTTCAGGAGCAGTGTAGGAATGCATCCATTAAGGGGCACACTTTCAAGAGCAGTGGTGGAGTGCATCAATTAAGGGGCACACTATGGCACACTTTCAGGAGCAGTGAACGAGTGCATCTATTAAGGGGAACACTTTCAGGAGCAGTGGTGGAGTGCATCCATTAAGGGGCACACTTTCAAGAGCCGTGTAGGAGTGCATCCATTAAGGGGCACACTATGGCACACTTCCAGGAGCAGTGAAGGAGTGCATCCATTAAGGGGCACACTATGGCACACTTTCAGGAGCAGTGAACGAGTGCATCTATTAAGGGGCACACTTTCAGGAGCAGTGGTGGAGTGCATCCATTAAGGGGCACACTTTCAGGAGCAGTGTAGGAGTGCATCCATTAAGGGGCACACTATGACACACTTTCAGGAGCAGTGTAGGAGTGCATCCATTAAGGTGCACACTTTCAGGAGCAGTGGTGGAGTGCATCAATTAAGGGGCACATGTTCAGGAGGAGTGAAGGAGTGCATCCATTATGGGGAAAACTTTCAGGAGCAGTGAAAAAGTGCATCCATTAAGGGGCACACTTTCAGGAGCAGTGGTGGAGTGCATCCATTAAGGGGCACACTATGGCACACTTTCAGGAGCAGGGAAGGAGCGCATCCATTAAGGGGCACACTATGGCACACTTTCAAGAGCCGTGTAGGAGTGCATCCATTAAGGGGCACACTATGGCACACTTCCAGGAGCAGTGAAGGAGTGCATCCATTAAGGGGCACACTATGGCACACTTTCAGGAGCAGTGAACGAGTGCATCTATTAAGGGGCACACTTTCAGGAGCAATGGTGTAGGGCATCCATTAAGGGGCACACTTTCAGGAGCAGTGTAGGAGTGCATCCATTAAGGGGCACACTATGGCATACTTTCAGGAGCAGTGAAGGAGTGCATCCATTAAGGGGCACACTATGGCATACTTTCAGGAGCAGTGAAGGAGTGCATCCATTAAGGGGCACACTATGGCACACTTTCAGGAGCAGTGAAGCAGTGCATCCATTAAGGGGCACACTTTCAGGAGCAGTGGTGGAGTCCATCCATTAAGGGGCGCACTTTCAGGAGCAGTGTAGTAGTGCATCCATTAAGGGGCACACCATGACACACTTTCAAGAGCAGTGTAGGAGTGCATCCATTAAGGGGAACACTATGGCACACTTTCAGGAGCAGTGAAGGAGTCCATCCATTAAGGGGCACACTTTCAGGAGCAGTGGTGGAGTGCATCAATTAAGGGGCACACTTTCGGGAGCAGTGAAGGAGTGCATCCATTAAGGGGCACACTATGGCACACTTTCAAGAGCAATGAAGGAGTGCATCCATTAAGGGGAACACTATGGCACACTTTCAGGAGCAGTGAAGGAGTCCATCCATTAAGGGGCACACTTTCAGGAGCAGTGGTGGAGTGCATCCATTAAGGGGCACACTTTCAGGAGCAGTGTAGGAGTGCATCCATTAAGGGGCACACTTTCAGGAGCATTGGTGGAGTGCACCAATTAAGGGGCACACTTTCAGGAGCAGTGAAGGAGTGCATCCATTATGGGGAAAACTTTCAGGAGCAGTGAAAAGGTGCATCCATTAAGGGGCACACTTTCAGGAGCAGTGGTGGAGTGCATCCATTAAGGGGTACACTATGGCACACTTTCAGGAGCAGCAAAGGAGTGCATCCATTAAGGGGCACACTTTCAGGAGCAGTGAAGGGGTGCATCCACTAAGGGGCACACTATGGCATACTTTCAGGAGCAGTGAAGGAGTGCATCCATTAAGGTGCACACTATGGCACACTTTCAGGAGCAGTGAAGGAGTGCATCCACTAAGTGACACACTTTCCGGAGCAGCAAAAGAGTGCATCCATTAAGGGGCACACTTTCAGGAGCAGTGAAGGAGTGCATTCATTAAGGGGCACACTATGGCACACTTTCAAGAGCAGTGTGGGAGTGCATCCATTAAGGGGCAACCTATGGCACACTTTCAGGAGCAGTGAAGGAGTGCATCCATTAAGGGGCACCCTTTCAGGAGCAGTGTTGGAGTGCATCCATTAAGGGGCACACATTCAGGGACAGTGAAGGAGTGCATCCATTAAGGGGCACACTATGGCACACTTTCAAGAGCAGTGTAGGTGTGCATCCATTAAGGGGCACACTTTGGCACACTTTCAGGAGCAGTGAAGGAGTGAATCCACTAAGTGGCATACTTTCAGCAGCAGCAAAGGAGTGCATCCATTAAGGGGCACATTTTCAGGAGCAGTGGTGGAGTGCATCCATTAAGGGGCACACTTTCAGGAGCAGTGTAGGAGTGCACCCATTTAGGGGCATACTATGACACACTTTCAAGAGCAGTGTAGGAGTGCATCCATTAAGGGGCGCACTTTCAGGAGCAGCGGTGGAGTGCATCCATTAAGGGGCACACTTTCAGGAGCAGTGGTGGAGTGCATCAATTAAGGGGCACACTTTCGGGAGCAGTGAAGGAGTGCATCCATTAAGGGGCACACTATGGCACACTTTCAAGAGCAATGAAGGAGTGCATCCATTAAGGGGAACACTATGGCACACTTTCAGGAGCAGTGAAGGAGTCCATCCATTAAGGGGCACACTTTCAGGAGCAGTGGTGGAGTGCATCCATTAAGGGGCACACTTTCAGGAGCAGTGTAGGAGTGCATCCATTAAGGGGCACACTATGGCATACTTTCAGGAGCAGTGAAGGAGTGCATTCATTAAGGGGAACACTATGGCACACTTTCAAGAGCAGTGTGGGAGTGCATCCATTAAGGGGCAACCTATGGCACACTTTCAGGAGCAGTGAAGGAGTGCATCCATTAAGGGGCACCCTTTCAGGAGCAGTGAAGGAGTCCATCCATTAAGTGGCACACTTTCAGGAGCAGTGGTGGAGTGCATCCATTAAGGGGTACACTTTCAGGAGCAGTGTAGGAGTGCATGCATTAAGGGGCACACCTTCTGGAGCAGTGGTGGAGTGCATCAATTAAGGGGCACACTTTCAAGAGCAGTGCAGGAGTGCATTCATTAAGGGGCACACTTTCAGGAGCAGTGGTGGAAGCATCCATTAAAGGGCACACTTTCAGGAGCAGTGAAGGTGTGCTTCCAATAAGGGGCACACTATGGCACACTTTCAAGAGCAGTGTAGGAGTGAATCCATTAAGGGGCACACTATGGCACACTTTCAGGAGCAGTGAAGGAGTATATCCATTAAAGGGCACACTATGGCACACTTTCAGGAGCAGTGAAGGTGTGCATCCACTAAGTGACACACTTTCAGGAGCAGCAAAGGAGTGCATCTATTAAGGGGCACTATTTCAGGAGCAATGAAGGAGTGCATCCATTAAGGGGCACACTTTCAGGAGCAGTGGTGGAGTGCATCCATTAAGGGGCACACTTTCAGGGGCAATGAAGGAGTGCATCCATTAAGGGGCACACTATGGCACACTTTCAAGAGCAGTGTAGGAGTGCATCCATTAAGGGGCACACTATGGCACACTTTCAGGAGCAGTGAAGGAGTGCATCCATTAAGGGGCACACTCTCAAGAGCAGTGAAGGAGGAACCATCCATTAAGGGGAAAACTTTCAGGAGCAGTGAAGGAGTACATCCATTAAGGGGCACACTTTCAGGTGCACTGGTGGAGTGTATCCATTAAGGGGCACACTTTCAGGAGCAGTGAAGGAGTGCATCCATTAAGGGGCACACTATGGCACACTTTCAAGAGCAGTGAAGGAGTGCATCCATTAAGGGGCACACTTTCAGGAGCAGTGAAGGAGTGCATCCATTAAGGGGCACACTATGGCACACTTTCACGAGCAGTAAAGTAGTGCATCAATGAAGGGGCACACTATGGCACACTTTCAGGAGCAGTGAACGCGTGCATCCATTAAGGGGCACACTTTCAGGAGCAGTGGTGGAGTGCATCCATTAAGTGGCACACTTTCAGTAGCAGCAAAGGCGTGCATCCATTAAGGGGCACAATTTCAGGAGCAGTGGTGGAGTGCATCCATTAAGGGGCACACTTTCAGGAGCAATGAAGGAGTGCATCCATTAAGGGGCACACTATGGCACACTTTCAAGAGCAGTGCAGGAGTGCATCCATTAAGGGGCACACTGGCACATTTTCAGGAGCAGTGAAGGAGTGCATCCATTAAGTGGCACACTATGGCACACTTTCAGGAGCAGTGAACGAATGCATCCACTAAGGGGCACACTTTCAGGAGCAGCAAAGGAGTGCATCCATTAAGGGGCACACTTTCCGGAGCAGTGAAGGAGTGCATCCATTAAGGGGCACACTTTCAGGAGCAGTGGTGGAGTGCATCCATTAAGGGGCACACTTTCAGGAGCAGTGAAGGAGTGCATCCATTAAGGGGCACACTATGGCACACTTTCAAGAGCAATGAAGGAGTGCATCCATTAAGGGGCACACTATGGGACACTTTCAGGAGCAGTGAAGGAGTCCATCCATTAAGGGGCACACTTTCAGGAGCAGTGGTGGAGTGCATCCATTAAGGGGCACACTTTCAGGAGCAGTGTAGGAGTGCATCCATTAAGGGGCACACTATGACACACTTTCAGGAGCAGTGTAGGAGTGCATCCATTAAGGGGCACACTTTCAGGAGCAGTGGTGGAGTGCATCAATTAAGGGGCACATGTTCAGGAGGAGTGAAGGAGTGCATCCATTATGGGGAAAACTTTCAGGAGCAGTGAAAAAGTGCATCCATTAAGGGGCACACTTTCAGGAGCAGTGGTGGAGTGCATCCATTAAGGGGCACACTTTCAGGAGCAGGGAAGGAGCGCATCCATTAAGGGGCACACTATGGCACACATTCAAGAGCCGTGTAGGAGTGCATCCATTAAGGGGCACACTATGGCACACTTCCAGGAGCAGTGAAGGAGTGCATCCATTAAGGGGCACACTATGGCACACTTTCAGGAGCAGTGAACGAGTGCATCTATTAAGGGGCACACTTTCAGGAGCAATGGTGTAGGGCATCCATTAAGGGGCACACTTTCAGGAGCAGTGTAGGAGTGCATCCATTAAGGAGCACACTATGGCATACTTTCAGGAGCAGTGAAGGAGTGCATCCATTAAGGGGCACACTATGGCACACTTTCAGGAGCAGTGAAGCAGTGCATCCATTAAGGGGCACACTTTCAGGAGCAGTGGTGGAGTCCATCCATTAAGGGGCGCACTTTCAGGAGCAGTGTAGTAGTGCATCCATTAAGGGGCACACCATGACACACTTTCAAGAGCAGTGTAGGAGTGCATCCATTAAGGGGAACACTATGGCACACTTTCAGGAGCAGTGAAGGAGTCCATCCATTAAGGGGCACACTTTCAGGAGCAGTGGTGGAGTGCATCAATTAAGGGGCACACTTTCATGAGCAGTGAAGGAGTGCATCCATTAAGGGGCACACTATGGCACACTTTCAAGAGCAATGAAGGAGTGCATCCATTAAGGGGAACACTATGGCATACTTTCAGGAGCAGTGAAGGAGTCCATCCATTAAGGGGCACACTTTCAGGAGCAGTGGTGGAGTGCATCCATTGAGGGGCACACTATGGCACACTTTCAAGAGCAGTGTAGGAGTGCATCCATTAAGGGGCACACTATGGCACACTTTCAGGAGCAGTGAAGGAGTGCATCCATTAAGGGGCACACTTTCAAGAGCAGTGAAGGAGGAACCATCCATTAAGGGGAAAACTTTCAGGAGCAGTGAAGGAGTACATCCATTAAGGGGCACACTTTCAGGTGCACTGGTGGAGTGTATCCATTAAGGGGCACACTTTCAGGAGCAGTGAAGGAGTGCATCCATTAAGGGGCACACTATGGCACACTTTCAAGAGCAGTGAAGGAGTGCACCCATTAAGGGGCACACTTTCAGGAGCAGTGAAGGAGTGCATCCATTAAGGGGCACACTATGGCACACTTTCACGAGCAGTAAAGTAGTGCATCAATGAAGGGGCACACTATGGCACACTTTCAGGAGCAGTGAACGCGTGCATCCATTAAGGGGCACACTTTCAGGAGCAGTGGTGGAGTGCATCCATTAAGTGGCACACTTTCAGTAGCAGCAAAGACGTGCATCCATTAAGGGGCACAATTTCAGGAGCAGTGGTGGAGTGCATCCATTAAGGGGCACACTTTCAGGAGCAATGAAGGAGTGCATCCATTAAGGGGCACACTATGGCACACTTTCAAGAGCAGTGCAGGAGTGCATCCATTAAGGGGCATACTGGCACATTTTCAGGAGCAGTGAAGGAGTGCATCCATTAAGTGGCACACTATGGCACACTTTCAGGAGCAGTGAACGAATGCATCCACTAAGGGGCACACTTTCAGGAGCAGCAAAGGAGTGCATCCATTAAGGGGCACACTTTCCGGAGCAGTGAAGGAGTGCATCCATTAAGGGGCACACTTTCAGGAGCAGTGGTGGAGTGCATCCATTAAGGGGCACACTTTCAGGAGCAGTGAAGGAGTGCATCCATTAAGGGGCACACTATGGCACACTTTCAAGAGCAATGAAGGAGTGCATCCATTAAGGGGCACACTATGGGACACTTTCAGGAGCAGTGAAGGAGTCCATCCATTAAGGGGCACACTTTCAGGAGCAGTGGTGGAGTGCATCAATTAAGGGGCACATGTTCAGGAGGAGTGAAGGAGTGCATCCATTATGGGGAAAACTTTCAGGAGCAGTGAAAAAGTGCATCCATTAAGGGGCACACTTTCAGGAGCAGTGGTGGAGTGCATCCATTAAGGGGCACACTTTCAGGAGCAGGGAAGGAGCGCATCCATTAAGGGGCACACTATGGCACACTTTCAAGAGCCGTGTAGGAGTGCATCCATTAAGGGGCACACTATGGCACACTTCCAGGAGCAGTGAAGGAGTGCATCCATTAAGGGGCACACTATGGCACACTTTCAGGAGCAGTGAACGAGTGCATCTATTAAGGGGCACACTTTCAGGAGCAATGGTGTAGGGCATCCATTAAGGGGCACACTTTCAGGAGCAGTGTAGGAGTGCATCCATTAAGGAGCACACTATGGCATACTTTCAGGAGCAGTGAAGGAGTGCATCCATTAAGGGGCACACTATGGCACACTTTCAGGAGCAGTGAAGCAGTGCATCCATTAAGGGGCACACTTTCAGGAGCAGTGGTGGAGTCCATCCATTAAGGGGCGCACTTTCAGGAGCAGTGTAGTAGTGCATCCATTAAGGGGCACACCATGACACACTTTCAAGAGCAGTGTAGGAGTGCATCCATTAAGGGGAACACTTTGGCACACTTTCAGGAGCAGTGGTGGAGTGCATCAATTAAGGGGCACACTTTCAGGAGCAGTGAAGGAGTGCATCCATTAAGGGGCACACTATGGCACACTTTCAAGAGCAATGAAGGAGTGCATCCATTAAGGGGAACACTATGGCATACTTTCAGGAGCAGTGAAGGAGTCCATCCATTAAGGGGCACACTTTCAGGAGCAGTGGTGGAGTGCATCCATTGAGGGGCACACTATGGCACACTTTCAAGAGCAGTGTAGGAGTGCATCCATTAAGGGGCACACTATGGCACACTTTCAGGAGCAGTGAAGGAGTGCATCCATTAAGGGGCACACTTTCAAGAGCAGTGAAGGAGGAACCATCCATTAAGGGGAAAACTTTCAGGAGCAGTGAAGGAGTACATCCATTAAGGGGCACACTTTCAGGTGCACTGGTGGAGTGTATCCATTAAGGGGCACACTTTCAGGAGCAGTGAAGGAGTGCATCCATTAAGGGGCACACTTTCAAGAGCAGTGTAGGAGTGCATCCATTAAGGGGCACACTATGGCACACTTTCAGGAGCAGTGAAAGAGTGCATCCATTAAGGGGCACACTTTAAAGAGCAGTGAAGGAGGAACCATCCATTAAGGGGAAAACTTTCAGGAGCAGTGAAGGAGTACATCCATTAAGGGGCACACTTTCAGGTGCACTGGTGGAGTGTATCCATTAAGGGGCACACTTTCAGGAGCAGTGAAGGAGTGCATCCATTAAGGGGCACAATATGGCACACTTTCAAGAGCAGTGAAGGAGTGAACCCATTAAGGGGCACACTTTCAGGAGCAGTGAAGGAGTGCATCCATTAAGGGGCACACTATGGCACACTTTCACGAGCAGTATAGTAGTGCATCAATGAAGGGGCACACTATGGCACACTTTCAGGAGCAGTGAACGCGTGCATCCATTAAGGGGCACAATTTCAGGAGCAGTGGTGGAGTGCATCCATTAAGTGGGACACTTTCAGCAGCAGCAAAGGCGTGCATCCATTAAGGGGCACAATTTCAGGAGCAGTGGTGGAGTGCATCCCTTAAGGGGCACACTTTCAGGAGCAATGAAGGAGTGCATCCATTAAGGGGCACACTATGGCACATTTTCAAGAGCAGTGCAGGAGTGCATCCATTAAGGGGCACACTGGCACATTTTCAGGAGCAGTGAAGGAGTGCATCCATTAAGTGGCACACTATGGCACACTTTCAGGAGCAGTGAATGAATGCATCCACTAAGGGGCACACTTTCAGGAGCAGCAAAGGAGTGCATCCATTAAGGGGCACACTTTCCGGAGCAGTGAAGGAGTGCATCCATTAAGGGGCACACTTTCAGGAGCAGTGGTGGAGTGCATCCATTAAGGGGCACACTTTCAGGAGCAGTGAAGGAGTGCATCCATTAAGGGGCACACTGTGGCACACTTTCAAGAGCAATGAAGGAGTGCATCCATTAAGGGGCACACTATGGCACACTTTCAGGAGCAGTGACGGAGTCCATCCATTAAGGGGCACACTTTCAGGAGCAGTGGTGGAGTGCATCCATTAAGGGGCACACTTTCAGGAGCAGTGTAGGAGTGCATCCATTAAGGGGCACACTATGACACACTTTCAGGAGCAGTGTAGGAGTGCATCCATTAAGGGGCACACTTTCAGGAGCAGTGGTGGAGTGCATCAATTAAGGGGCACATGTTCAGGAGGAGTGAAGGAGTGCATCCATTAAGGGGCACACTTTCAGGAGCAGTGGTGGAGTGCATCCATTGAGGGGCACACTATGGCACACTTTCAAGAGCAGTGTAGGAGTGCATCCATTAAGGGGCACACTATGGCACACTTTCAGGAGCAGTGAAGGAGTGCATCCATTAAGGGGCACACTTTCAAGAGCAGTGAAGGAGGAACCATCCATTAAGGGGAAAACTTTCAGGAGCAGTGAAGGAGTACATCCATTAAGGGGCACACTTTCAGGTGCACTGGTGGAGTGTATCCATTAAGGGGCACACTTTCAGGAGCAGTGAAGGAGTGCATCCATTAAGGGGCACACTTTCAAGAGCAGTGTAGGAGTGCATCCATTAAGGGGCACACTATGGCACACTTTCAGGAGCAGTGAAAGAGTGCATCCATTAAGGGGCACACTTTCAAGAGCAGTGAAGGAGGAACCATCCATTAAGGGGAAAACTTTCAGGAGCAGTGAAGGAGTACATCCATTAAGGGGCACACTTTCAGGTGCACTGGTGGAGTGTATCCATTAAGGGGCACACTTTCAGGAGCAGTGAAGGAGTGCATCCATTAAGGGGCACAATATGGCACACTTTCAAGAGCAGTGAAGGAGTGAACCCATTAAGGGGCACACTTTCAGGAGCAGTGAAGGAGTGCATCCATTAAGGGGCACACTATGGCACACTTTCACGAGCAGTATAGTAGTGCATCAATGAAGGGGCACACTATGGCACACTTTCAGGAGCAGTGAACGCGTGCATCCATTAAGGGGCACAATTTCAGGAGCAGTGGTGGAGTGCATCCATTAAGTGGGACACTTTCAGCAGCAGCAAAGGCGTGCATCCATTAAGGGGCACAATTTCAGGAGCAGTGGTGGAGTGCATCCCTTAAGGGGCACACTTTCAGGAGCAATGAAGGAGTGCATCCATTAAGGGGCACACTATGGCACATTTTCAAGAGCAGTGCAGGAGTGCATCCATTAAGGGGCACACTGGCACATTTTCAGGAGCAGTGAAGGAGTGCATCCATTAAGTGGCACACTATGGCACACTTTCAGGAGCAGTGAATGAATGCATCCACTAAGGGGCACACTTTCAGGAGCAGCAAAGGAGTGCATCCATTAAGGGGCACACTTTCCGGAGCAGTGAAGGAGTGCATCCATTAAGGGGCACACTTTCAGGAGCAGTGGTGGAGTGCATCCATTAAGGGGCACACTTTCAGGAGCAGTGAAGGAGTGCATCCATTAAGGGGCACACTGTGGCACACTTTCAAGAGCAATGAAGGAGTGCATCCATTAAGGGGCACACTATGGCACACTTTCAGGAGCAGTGACGGAGTCCATCCATTAAGGGGCACACTTTCAGGAGCAGTGGTGGAGTGCATCCATTAAGGGGCACACTTTCAGGAGCAGTGTAGGAGTGCATCCATTAAGGGGCACACTATGACACACTTTCAGGAGCAGTGTAGGAGTGCATCCATTAAGGGGCACACTTTCAGGAGCAGTGGTGGAGTGCATCAATTAAGGGGCACATGTTCAGGAGGAGTGAAGGAGTGCATCCATTATGGGGAAAACTTTCAGGAGCAGTGAAAAAGTGCATCCATTAAGGGGCACACTTTCAGGAGCAGTGGTGGAGTGCATCCATTAAGGAGCACACTATGGGACACTTTCAGGAGCAGGGAAGGAGCGCATCCATTAAGGGGCACACTATGGCACACTTTCAAGAGCCGTGTAGGAGTGCATCCATTAAGGGGCACACTATGGCACACTTCCAGGAGCAGTGAAGGAGTGCATCCATTAAGGGGCACACTATGGCACACTTTCAGGAGCAGTGAAGCAGTGCATCCATTAAGGGGCACACTTTCAGGAGCAGTGGTGGAGTCCATCCATTAAGGGGCGCACTTTCAGGAGCAGTGTAGTAGTGCATCCATTAAGTGGCACACCATGACACACTTTCAAGAGCAGTGTAGGAGTGCATCCATTAAGGGGAACACTATGGCACACTTTCAGGAGCAGTGAAGGAGTCCATCCATTAAGGGGCACACTTTCAGGAGCAGTGGTGGAGTGCATCAATTAAGGGGCACACTTTCGGGAGCAGTGAAGGAGTGCATCCATTAAGGGGCACACTATGGCACACTTTCAAGAGCAATGAAGGAGTGCATCCATTAAGGGGAACACTATGGCACACTTTCAGGAGCAGTGAAGGAGTCCATCCATTAAGGGGCACACTTTCAGGAGCAGTGGTGGAGTGCATCAATTAAGGGGCACATGTTCAGGAGGAGTGAAGGAGTGCATCCATTATGGGGAAAACTTTCAGGAGCAGTGAAAAAGTGCATCCATTAAGGGGCACACTTTCAGGAGCAGTGGTGGAGTGCATCCATTAAGGAGCACACTATGGCACACTTTCAGGAGCAGGGAAGGAGCGCATCCATTAAGGGGCACACTATGGCACACTTTCAAGAGCCGTGTAGGAGTGCATCCATTAAGGGGCACACTATGGCACACTTCCAGGAGCAGTGAAGGAGTGCATCCATTAAGGGGCACACTATGGCACACTTTCAGGAACAGTGAAGCAGTGCATCCATTAAGGGGCACACTTTCAGGAGCAGTGGTGGAGTCCATCCATTAAGGGGCGCACTTTCAGGAGCAGTGTAGTAGTGCATCCATTAAGGGGCACACCATGACACACTTTCAAGAGCAGTGTAGGAGTGCATCCATTAAGGGGAACACTATGGCATACTTTCAGGAGCAGTGAAGGAGTCCATCCATTAAGGGGCACACTTTCAGGAGCAGTGGTGGAGTGCATCAATTAAGGGGCACACTTTCGGGAGCAGTGAAGGAGTGCATCCATTAAGGGGCACACTATGGCACACTTTCAAGAGCAATGAAGGAGTGCATCCATTAAGGGGAACACTATGGCACACTTTCAGGAGCAGTGAAGGAGTCCATCCATTAAGGGGCACACTTTCAGGAGCAGTGGTGGAGTGCATCCATTAAGGGGCACACTTTCAGGAGCAGTGTAGGAGTGCATCCATTAAGGGGCACACTTTCAGGAGCATTGGTGGAGTGCATCAATTAAGGGGCACACTTTCAGGAGCAGTGAAGGAGTGCATCCATTATGGGGAAAACTTTCAGGAGCAGTGAAAAGGTGCATCCATTAAGGGGGACACTTTCAGGAGCAGTGGTGGAGTGCATCCATTAAGGGGTACACTATGGCACACTTTCAGGAGCAGCAAAGGAGTGCATCCATTAAGGGGCACACTTTCAGGAGCAGTGAAGGGGTGCATCCACTAAGGGGCACACTATGGCATACTTTCAGGAGCAGTGAAGGAGTGCATCCATTAAGGTGCACACTATGGCACACTTTCAGGAGCAGTGAAGGAGTGCATCCACTAAGTGACACACTTTCCGGAGCAGCAAAAGAGTGCATCCATTAAGGGGCACACTTTCAGGAGCAGTGAAGGAGTGCATTCATTAAGGGGCACACTATGGCACACTTTCAAGAGCAGTGTGGGAGTGCATCCATTAAGGGGCAACCTATGGCACACTTTCAGGAGCAGTGGTGGAGTGCATCCATTAAGGGGCACACATTCAGGGACAGTGAAGGAGTGCATCCATTAAGGGGCACACTATGGCACACTTTCAAGAGCAGTGTAGGTGTGCATCCATTAAGGGGCACACTTTGGCACACTTTCAGGAGCAGTGAAGGAGTGAATCCACTAAGTGGCATACTTTCAGCAGCAGCAAAGGAGTGCATCCATTAAGGGGCACATTTTCAGGAGCAGTGGTGGAGTGCATCCATTAAGGGGCACACTTTCAGGAGCAGTGTAGGAGTGCACCCATTAAGGGGCACACTATGACACACTTTCAAGAGCAGTGTAGGAGTGCATCCATTAAGGGGCGCACTTTCAGGAGCAGCGGTGGAGTGCATCCATTAAGGGGCACACTTTCAGGAGCAGTGAAGAGTGCATCCATTATGGGGCAACCTTTCAGCAGCAGTGAAAGAGTGCATCCATTAAGGGGCACACTTTCAGTAGCAGTGGCGGAGTGCATCCATTAAGGGGCACACTATGGCACACTTTCAGGAGCAGTGAAGGAGCACATCCATTAAGGGGCACACTATGGCACACTTTCGGAGCAGTGAAGGAGTGCATGCATTAAGTGGCACACTATGGCACACTTTCAGGAGCAGTGAAGGAGTGCATCCACTAACGGGCACATTTTCAGGAGCAGCAAAAGAGTGCATCCATTTAGGGGCACACTTTCAGGAGCAGTGAAGGAGTGCATCCATTATGGGACAAACTTTCAGGAGCAGTGAAAGAGTGCATCCATTAAGGGGCACACTTTCAGGAGCAGTGGTGGAGTGCATCCATTAAGGGGCACACTTTCAGGAGCAGTGTAAGAGTGCATCCATTAATGGGCACACTATGGCACACTTTCAAGAGCAGTTTAGGAGTGCATCCATTAAGGGGCACACTTTCAGGAGCAGTGGTGGAATGAATCCATTAAGGGGCACACTTTCAGGAGCAGTGAAGTCATGCACCCATTAAGGGGCACACTATGGCACACTTTCAAGGGCAGTGTAGGAGTGCATCCATTAAGGAGCACACTATGGCAAACTTTCAGGAGCAGTGAAGGAGTGCATCTATTAAGCGGCACACTTTCAGGAGCAGCAAAGGAGTGCATCCATTAAGGGGCACACTTTCAGGAGCAGTGAAGGAGTGCATCCATTAAGGGGCACACTTTCAGGAGCAGTGGTGGAGTGCATCCATTAAGGGGCACACTTTCAGGAGCAGTGAAGAGTGCTTCCATTATGGGGCAACCTTTCAGCTGCAGTGAAGGAGTGCATCCATTAAGGGGCACACTATGGCACACTTTCCAGAGCAGTATAGGTGTGCATCCATTAAGGGGCACACTTTGGCACACTTTCAGGAGCAGTGAAGGAGTGAATCCACTAAGTGGCATACTTTCAGCAGCAGCAAAGGAGTGCATCCATTAAGGGGCACATTTTCAGGAGCAGTGGTGGAGTGCATCCATTAAGGGGCACACTTTCAGGAGCAGTGTAGGAGTGCACCCATTAAGGGGCACACTATGACACACTTTCAAGAGCAGTGTAGGAGTGCATCCATTAAGGGGCGCACTTTCAGGAGCAGCGGTGGAGTGCATCCATTAAGGGGCACACTTTCAGGAGCAGTGACGAGTGCATCCATTATGGGGCAACCTTTCAGCAGCAGTGAAAGAGTGCATCCATTAAGGGGCACACTTTCAGTAGCAGTGGCGGAGTGCATCCATTAAGGGGCACACTATGGCACACTTTCAGGAGCAGTGAAGGAGCACATCCATTAAGGGGCACACTATGGCACACTTTCGGAGCAGTGAAGGAGTGCATGCATTAAGTGGCACACTATGGCACACTTTCAGGAGCAGTGAAGGAGTGCATCCACTAACGGGCACATTTTCAGGAGCAGCAAAAGAGTGCATCCATTTAGGGGCACACTTTCAGGAGCAGTGAAGGAGTGCATCCATTATGGGACAAACTTTCAGGAGCAGTGAAAGAGTGCATCCATTAAGGGGCACACTTTCAGGAGCAGTGGTGGAGTGCATCCATTAAGGGGCACACTTTCAGGAGCAGTGTAAGAGTGCATCCATTAATGGGCACACTATGGCACACTTTCAAGAGCAGTTTAGGAGTGCATCCATTAAGGGGCACACTTTCAGGAGTAGTGGTGGAATGAATCCATTAAGGGGCACACTTTCAGGAGCAGTGAAGTCATGCACCCATTAAGGGGCACACTATGGCACACTTTCAAGGGCAGTGTAGGAGTGCATCCATTAAGGAGCACACTATGGCAAACTTTCAGGAGCAGTGAAGGAGTGCATCAATTAAGCGGCACACTTTCAGGAGCAGCAAAGGAGTGCATCCATTAAGGGGCACACTTTCAGGAGCAGTGAAGGAGTGCATCCATTAAGGGGCACACTTTCAGGAGCAGTGAAGGAGTGCATCCATTATCGTGCACACTTTCAGGAGCAGTGGTGGAGTGCATCCATTAAGGGGCACACTTGCAGGAGCAATGAAGGAGTGCATCCATTAAGGCGCACACTATTCAACACTTTCAAGAGCAGTGTAGGAGTGCATCCATTAAGGGGCACACTATGGCACACTTTCAGGAGCAGGGAAGGAGCGCATCCATTAAGGGGCACACTATGGCACACTTTCAAGGGCCATGTAGGAGTGCATCCATTAAGGGGCACACGATGGCACACTTACAGGAGCAGTGAAGGAGTGCATCCATTAAGGGGCACACTATGGCACACTTCCAGGAGCAGTGAAGGAGTGCATCCATTAAGGGGCACACTATGGCACACTTTCAGGAGCAGTGAACGAGTGCATCTATTAAGGGGCACACTTTCAGGAGCAATGGTGTAGTGCATCCATTAAGGGGAACACTTTCAGGAGCAGTTTAGGAGTGCATCCATTGAGGGGCACACTATGACACACTTTCAAGAGCAGTGTAGGAGTGCATCCATTAAGGGGCACACTATGGCACACTTTCAGGAGCAGTGAAGGAGTCCATCCATTAAGGGGCACACTTTCAGGAGCAGTGGTGGAGTGCATCCATGAAGGGGCGCACTTTCAGGAGCAATGTAGTAGTGCATCCATTAAGGGGCACACCATGACACACTTTCAGGAGCAGTGTAGGAGTGCATCCATTAAGGGGCACACTTTCAGGAGCAGTGGTGGAGTGCATCAATTAAGGGGCACACTTTCGGGAGCAGTGAAGGAGTGCATCCATTAAGGGGCACACTATGGCACACTTTCAAGAGCAATGAAGGAGTGCATCCATTAAGGGGAACACTATGGCACACTTTCAGGAGCAGTGAAGGAGTCCATCCATTAAGGGGCACACTTTCAGGAGCAGTGGTGGAGTGCATCCATTAAGGGGCACACTTTCAGGAGCAGTGTAGGAGTGCATCCATTAAGGGGCACACTATGACACACTTTCAGAAGCAGTGTAGGAGTGCATCCATTAAGGGGCACACTTTCAGGAGCAGTGGTGGAATGCATCATTTAAAGGGCACACTTTCAGGAGCAGTGAAGGAGTGCATCCATTATGGGGAAAACTTTCAGGAGCAGTGAAAAGGTGCATCCATTAAGGGCCACACTTTCAGGAGCAGTGGTGGAGTACATCCATTAAGGGGCACACTATGGCACACTTTCAGGAGCAGCAAAGGAGTGCATCCATTAAGGGGCACTCTTTCAGGAGCAGTGAAGGGTTGCATCCACTAAGGGGCACACTATGGCATACTTTCAGGAGCAGTGAAAGAGTGCATCCATTAAGGGTCACACTATGGCACACTTTCAGGAGCAGTGAAGGAGTGCATCCATTAAGGGGCACACTATGACACACTTTCAAGAGCAGTGTAGGAGTGAATCCATTAAGGGGCACATTTTCAGGAGCAGTGGTGGAGTGCATCCATTAAGGGGCACACTTTCAGAAGCAGTGTAGGAGTGCATCCATTAAGGGGCACACTATGACACACTTTCAAGAGCAGTGTAGGAGTGCATCCATTAAGGGGCGCACTTTCAGGAGCAGTGGTTGAGTGCATCCATTAAGGGGCACACTTTCAGGAGCAGTGAAGAGTGCATCCATTATGGGGCAACCTTTCAGCAGCAGTGAAAGAGTGCATCCATTAAGGGGCACACTTTCAGTAGCAGTGGCGGAGTGCATCCATTAAGGGGCACACTATGGCACACTTTCAGGAGCAGTGAAGGAGCACATCCATTAAGGGGCACACTATGGCACACTTTCGGAGCAGTGAAGGAGTGCATCCACTAACGGGCACATTTTCAGGAACAGCAAAGGAGTGCATCCATTTAGGGGCACACTTTCAGGAGCAGTGAAGGAGTGCATCCATTATGGGACAAACTTTCAGGAGCAGTGAAAGAGTGCATCCATTAAGGGGCACACTTTCAGGAGCAGTGGTGAAGTGCATCCATTAAGGGGCACACTTTCAGGAGCAGTGTAGGAGTGCATCCATTAATGGGCACACTATGGCACACTTTCAAGAGCAGTGTAGGAGTGCATCCATTAAGGGGCACACTTTCAGGAGCAGTGGTGGAATGCATCCATTAAGGGGCACACTTTCAGGAGCAGTGAAGTCATGCACCCATTAAGGGGCACACTATGGCACACTTTCAAGAGCAGTGTAGGAGTGCATCCATTAAGGAGCACACTATGGCAAACTTTCAGGAGCAGCAAAGGAGTGCATCCATTAAGGGGCACACTTTCAGGAGCAGTGAAGGGGTGCATCCATTAAGGGGCACACTTTCAGGAGCAGTGTAGGAGTGCATCCATTAAGGGGCACACTTTCAGGAGCATTGGTGGAGTGCATCAATTAAGGGGCACACTTTCAGGAGCAGTGAAGGAGTGCATCCATTATGGGGAAAACTTTCAGGAGCAGTGAAAAGGTGCATCCATTAAGGGGGACACTTTCAGGAGCAGTGGTGGAGTGCATCCATTAAGGGGTACACTATGGCACACTTTCAGGAGCAGCAAAGGAGTGCATCCATTAAGGGGCACACTTTCAGGAGCAGTGAAGGGGTGCATCCACTAAGGGGCACACTATGGCATACTTTCAGGAGCAGTGAAGGAGTGCATCCATTAAGGTGCACACTATGGCACACTTTCAGGAGCAGTGAAGGAGTGCATCCACTAAGTGACACACTTTCCGGAGCAGCAAAAGAGTGCATCCATTAAGGGGCACACTTTCAGGAGCAGTGAAGGAGTGCATTCATTAAGGGGCACACTATGGCACACTTTCAAGAGCAGTGTGGGAGTGCATCCATTAAGGGGCAACCTATGGCACACTTTCAGGAGCAGTGGTGGAGTGCATCCATTAAGGGGCACACATTCAGGGACAGTGAAGGAGTGCATCCATTAAGGGGCACACTATGGCACACTTTCAAGAGCAGTGTAGGTGTGCATCCATTAAGGGGCACACTTTGGCACACTTTCAGGAGCAGTGAAGGAGTGAATCCACTAAGTGGCATACTTTCAGCAGCAGCAAAGGAGTGCATCCATTAAGGGGCACATTTTCAGGAGCAGTGGTGGAGTGCATCCATTAAGGGGCACACTTTCAGGAGCAGTGTAGGAGTGCACCCATTAAGGGGCACACTATGACACACTTTCAAGAGCAGTGTAGGAGTGCATCCATTAAGGGGCGCACTTTCAGGAGCAGCGGTGGAGTGCATCCATTAAGGGGCACACTTTCAGGAGCAGTGAAGAGTGCATCCATTATGGGGCAACCTTTCAGCAGCAGTGAAAGAGTGCATCCATTAAGGGGCACACTTTCAGTAGCAGTGGCGGAGTGCATCCATTAAGGGGCACACTATGGCACACTTTCAGGAGCAGTGAAGGAGCACATCCATTAAGGGGCACACTATGGCACACTTTCGGAGCAGTGAAGGAGTGCATGCATTAAGTGGCACACTATGGCACACTTTCAGGAGCAGTGAAGGAGTGCATCCACTAACGGGCACATTTTCAGGAGCAGCAAAAGAGTGCATCCATTTAGGGGCACACTTTCAGGAGCAGTGAAGGAGTGCATCCATTATGGGACAAACTTTCAGGAGCAGTGAAAGAGTGCATCCATTAAGGGGCACACTTTCAGGAGCAGTGGTGGAGTGCATCCATTAAGGGGCACACTTTCAGGAGCAGTGTAAGAGTGCATCCATTAATGGGCACACTATGGCACACTTTCAAGAGCAGTTTAGGAGTGCATCCATTAAGGGGCACACTTTCAGGAGCAGTGGTGGAATGAATCCATTAAGGGGCACACTTTCAGGAGCAGTGAAGTCATGCACCCATTAAGGGGCACACTATGGCACACTTTCAAGGGCAGTGTAGGAGTGCATCCATTAAGGAGCACACTATGGCAAACTTTCAGGAGCAGTGAAGGAGTGCATCTATTAAGCGGCACACTTTCAGGAGCAGCAAAGGAGTGCATCCATTAAGGGGCACACTTTCAGGAGCAGTGAAGGAGTGCATCCATTAAGGGGCACACTTTCAGGAGCAGTGGTGGAGTGCATCCATTAAGGGGCACACTTTCAGGAGCAGTGAAGAGTGCTTCCATTATGGGGCAACCTTTCAGCTGCATTGAAGGAGTGCATCCATTAAGGGGCACACTATGGCACACTTTCCAGAGCAGTATAGGTGTGCATCCATTAAGGGGCACACTTTGGCACACTTTCAGGAGCAGTGAAGGAGTGAATCCACTAAGTGGCATACTTTCAGCAGCAGCAAAGGAGTGCATCCATTAAGGGGCACATTTTCAGGAGCAGTGGTGGAGTGCATCCATTAAGGGGCACACTTTCAGGAGCAGTGTAGGAGTGCACCCATTAAGGGGCACACTATGACACACTTTCAAGAGCAGTGTAGGAGTGCATCCATTAAGGGGCGCACTTTCAGGAGCAGCGGTGGAGTGCATCCATTAAGGGGCACACTTTCAGGAGCAGTGACGAGTGCATCCATTATGGGGCAACCTTTCAGCAGCAGTGAAAGAGTGCATCCATTAAGGGGCACACTTTCAGTAGCAGTGGCGGAGTGCATCCATTAAGGGGCACACTATGGCACACTTTCAGGAGCAGTGAAGGAGCACATCCATTAAGGGGCACACTATGGCACACTTTCGGAGCAGTGAAGGAGTGCATGCATTAAGTGGCACACTATGGCACACTTTCAGGAGCAGTGAAGGAGTGCATCCACTAACGGGCACATTTTCAGGAGCAGCAAAAGAGTGCATCCATTTAGGGGCACACTTTCAGGAGCAGTGAAGGAGTGCATCCATTATGGGACAAACTTTCAGGAGCAGTGAAAGAGTGCATCCATTAAGGGGCACACTTTCAGGAGCAGTGGTGGAGTGCATCCATTAAGGGGCACACTTTCAGGAGCAGTGTAAGAGTGCATCCATTAATGGGCACACTATGGCACACTTTCAAGAGCAGTTTAGGAGTGCATCCATTAAGGGGCACACTTTCAGGAGTAGTGGTGGAATGAATCCATTAAGGGGCACACTTTCAGGAGCAGTGAAGTCATGCACCCATTAAGGGGCACACTATGGCACACTTTCAAGGGCAGTGTAGGAGTGCATCCATTAAGGAGCACACTATGGCAAACTTTCAGGAGCAGTGAAGGAGTGCATCAATTAAGCGGCACACTTTCAGGAGCAGCAAAGGAGTGCATCCATTAAGGGGCACACTTTCAGGAGCAGTGAAGGAGTGCATCCATTAAGGGGCACACTTTCAGGAGCAGTGAAGGAGTGCATCCATTATCGTGCACACTTTCAGGAGCAGTGGTGGAGTGCATCCATTAAGGGGCACACTTGCAGGAGCAATGAAGGAGTGCATCCATTAAGGCGCACACTATTCAACACTTTCAAGAGCAGTGTAGGAGTGCATCCATTAAGGGGCACACTATGGCACACTTTCAGGAGCAGGGAAGGAGCGCATCCATTAAGGGGCACACTATGGCACACTTTCAAGGGCCATGTAGGAGTGCATCCATTAAGGGGCACACGATGGCACACTTACAGGAGCAGTGAAGGAGTGCATCCATTAAGGGGCACACTATGGCACACTTCCAGGAGCAGTGAAGGAGTGCATCCATTAAGGGGCACACTATGGCACACTTTCAGGAGCAGTGAACGAGTGCATCTATTAAGGGGCACACTTTCAGGAGCAATGGTGTAGTGCATCCATTAAGGGGAACACTTTCAGGAGCAGTTTAGGAGTGCATCCATTGAGGGGCACACTATGACACACTTTCAAGAGCAGTGTAGGAGTGCATCCATTAAGGGGCACACTATGGCACACTTTCAGGAGCAGTGAAGGAGTCCATCCATTAAGGGGCACACTTTCAGGAGCAGTGGTGGAGTGCATCCATGAAGGGGCGCACTTTCAGGAGCAATGTAGTAGTGCATCCATTAAGGGGCACACCATGACACACTTTCAGGAGCAGTGTAGGAGTGCATCCATTAAGGGGCACACTTTCAGGAGCAGTGGTGGAGTGCATCAATTAAGGGGCACACTTTCGGGAGCAGTGAAGGAGTGCATCCATTAAGGGGCACACTATGGCACACTTTCAAGAGCAATGAAGGAGTGCATCCATTAAGGGGAACACTATGGCACACTTTCAGGAGCAGTGAAGGAGTCCATCCATTAAGGGGCACACTTTCAGGAGCAGTGGTGGAGTGCATCCATTAAGGGGCACACTTTCAGGAGCAGTGTAGGAGTGCATCCATTAAGGGGCACACTATGACACACTTTCAGAAGCAGTGTAGGAGTGCATCCATTAAGGGGCACACTTTCAGGAGCAGTGGTGGAATGCATCATTTAAAGGGCACACTTTCAGGAGCAGTGAAGGAGTGCATCCATTATGGGGAAAACTTTCAGGAGCAGTGAAAAGGTGCATCCATTAAGGGCCACACTTTCAGGAGCAGTGGTGGAGTACATCCATTAAGGGGCACACTATGGCACACTTTCAGGAGCAGCAAAGGAGTGCATCCATTAAGGGGCACTCTTTCAGGAGCAGTGAAGGGTTGCATCCACTAAGGGGCACACTATGGCATACTTTCAGGAGCAGTGAAAGAGTGCATCCATTAAGGGTCACACTATGGCACACTTTCAGGAGCAGTGAAGGAGTGCATCCATTAAGGGGCACACTATGACACACTTTCAAGAGCAGTGTAGGAGTGAATCCATTAAGGGGCACATTTTCAGGAGCAGTGGTGGAGTGCATCCATTAAGGGGCACACTTTCAGAAGCAGTGTAGGAGTGCATCCATTAAGGGGCACACTATGACACACTTTCAAGAGCAGTGTAGGAGTGCATCCATTAAGGGGCGCACTTTCAGGAGCAGTGGTTGAGTGCATCCATTAAGGGGCACACTTTCAGGAGCAGTGAAGAGTGCATCCATTATGGGGCAACCTTTCAGCAGCAGTGAAAGAGTGCATCCATTAAGGGGCACACTTTCAGTAGCAGTGGCGGAGTGCATCCATTAAGGGGCACACTATGGCACACTTTCAGGAGCAGTGAAGGAGCACATCCATTAAGGGGCACACTATGGCACACTTTCGGAGCAGTGAAGGAGTGCATCCACTAACGGGCACATTTTCAGGAACAGCAAAGGAGTGCATCCATTTAGGGGCACACTTTCAGGAGCAGTGAAGGAGTGCATCCATTATGGGACAAACTTTCAGGAGCAGTGAAAGAGTGCATCCATTAAGGGGCACACTTTCAGGAGCAGTGGTGAAGTGCATCCATTAAGGGGCACACTTTCAGGAGCAGTGTAGGAGTGCATCCATTAATGGGCACACTATGGCACACTTTCAAGAGCAGTGTAGGAGTGCATCCATTAAGGGGCACACTTTCAGGAGCAGTGGTGGAATGCATCCATTAAGGGGCACACTTTCAGGAGCAGTGAAGTCATGCACCCATTAAGGGGCACACTATGGCACACTTTCAAGAGCAGTGTAGGAGTGCATCCATTAAGGAGCACACTATGGCAAACTTTCAGGAGCAGTGAAGGAGTGCATCTATTAAGCTGCACACTATGGCACAATTTCAGGAGCAGTGAAGGAGTGCATCCACTAAGTGACACACTTTCAGGAGCAGCAAAGGAGTGCATCCATTAAGGGGCACACTTTCAGGAGCAGTGAAGGAGTGCATCCATTAAGGGGCACACTTTCAGGAGAAGTCGTGGATTGCATCCATTAAGGGGCACACTTTCAGGAGCAGTGAAGGCGTGCATCCATTAAAGGGCTCACTATGGCACACTTTCAGGAGCAGTGTAGGAGTGCATCCATTAAGGGGCTCACTATGGCACACTTTCAGGAGCAGTGTAGGAGTGCATCTATTAAGGGGCACACAATGGCACACTTTCAAGAGAAGTGAAGGAGTGCATCCACTAAGTGACACACTTTCAGGAGCAGCAAAGGAGTGCATCCATTAAGGGGCACACTATGGCACACTTTCAAGAGCAGTGAAGGAGTGCATCCATTAACGCGCACACTTTCGGGAGCAGTGGTGGAGTGCATCCATTAAGGGGCACACTTGCAGGAGCAATAAAGAAGTGCATCCATTAAGGCACACACTATTCAACACTTTCAAAAGCAGTGTAGGAGTGCATCCATTAAGGGGTACACTATGGCACACTTTCAGGAGCAGTGAACAAGTGCATCCACTAAGGCGCACACTTTCAGGAGCAGCAAAGGAGTGCATCCATTAAAGGGCACATATTTGCCAGCAGTGAAGGAGTGCATCCATTATGGGGCAAACTTTGAGGAGCAGTGAAAGAGTGCATCCATTAAGGGCAACGCTGAAGGGTGCTGTGGAATTAAAAAAGAAATGTCAACGCTTTCTGTGCACGTGAAGATCTACACATAAGCTGACATGATGACGGCATCTCACCAAGAACACAAAACCCTAGTCCTGCGCTTTAATTTCTCCTATTGCATTCTGGGAATTGTAAAACATATGGTTGTAAGTAAAATTAAAGTGTAAGGAAATCCCAGTACTGGAATATGTTGAGTGATTTTCTAACCTTACAAATATATTTCTTTTTCCTGTGTGTCCTAGGTGGGTGGGGAGGAAGCAGGTCTGTGGCTTCACCACACCATGCCAGATTCCTTCTGGAGAAATGCAAGTTCTGCTGTTTCTTTCAGGTCTTCGTCGTGGCTTCATGGGAAGGTGGGCAGATTTGGCACTCAGGTGGTTAACAGAGGAATGAGGAATGCACTATAGTGCGACCTTCTGTAACTTCTGTAATGTATTCTGCAGGGGAATGGAGGGTGACTATTCAGCCTCATATGCCAGCATTACAGAAATGGATCTTGAGGTAAGGGTTGAGGACAGGTGTTGAGGATATATACTGGAGAACACGCTTGGATGGGCAGACCAGGATGAGAAAATGAAGGTTAGCAGCGTGAAGTTTGAAAATCACAAATGGGTATTAGGAATGCTGTTAGGGTGAATTCAAGGAATTACGAAGAGGAATGTTATCGAGGAGTTTACAAAATGACAGACGAGGTGGAATAGTGAGAGAATGCATCAGTTGTATTTGTTGGGTTACTGAAGTGAGATCATATTTTTTTAACATAATAATCAGTGCTTGGAGAGGATTTGAAGGAAGGGCCTAAAGAGGATATTGTGTATAGGTGCTCTGATGGTAATGACAATTTCTAGGAAAAAAAGGCATTGAAGTGGAGTGTTTGAGGCATATGTTGAAGAGCAGTATTTGTGGAGTGCTTTGAACTGGTTTATTAAAGTCAGGATTACAGAGGAAAAGCGAGGGAGTATGCAGGACATTTATCTATGGAAGTTATTTATTATTCTAAGGATAATATTTATGGAAGAATGACACTAATTAAATCCTCGCCCCAATTAATCAATCCAATCCCACAATCTAGGACAAGAAAGAGGCTCTTCTAATCTGACTAATTTGTTGTGCTTAAAATAAATAAATAAAGGAATTACAAGTTGTCTTCTAACTTCAAATGCTGGGAAGGTCACCCACAATATATCAAATAAATTCCGGCAGCTTTTCTACATAATGGAAAACATAACCTGCCAGCTGCTGTATCGCCAATGCTTTCATTCCAATTCACACACACATCAGTGCATAGAAAAACAAATAAGAATCACTATTCTAGAGGTTATGATATTCAAAATAGTTGTTTCAATAAAGTTTGAAACAAAACAATTAATTCTGTTTTTCCCCTTAGATGATAAGCCACCATAAAGGGGAGATGGTTTATAAAGTAAGAGTTTTTAGGGAGCATATGTAAGTGGCCTCTATAATGCATGCGTGAACTGCAGTGTATGGCTGGTTGGACACACTAGATCCTCCAGTGATTGGAAAGGGGACTGAAGTAGGGAAGCAGATTAAATGAGCAGGGGGGCAGAATCTGCGAGGGGATGGTGGGTAGGGGTAGTTTGACTTTGATGTTTGTGTTGCACGTTATCATACTGTCAGGGCATTGAATTATGAAGTTTCATTGATAAATGAATGTGTTCGCGATGTCCAAATATGCAATAAAGAAAAAAAACAAATGTTTCTATGCCATTAATTCGATTTTTGTAGGTCGCCTAACAATAAGACCGTTTTTTTTCCCGCCTGATTTTAGGTGGCCTACAAAAATCGAAAATACATTTCTTCAGCCCCCACCCCACGCCCCACCCTATCTTGCCAGATTTAATCAGAATCGGGAGTTTAACCCCCTAACTCCCCCTTCCTCAGCCCAAAGGGCCTAGGGATAGCCAAGTATCATATGGGCCGATGTCTTTGTTTGACTCTATGTTTAAAACTTTCAGCCTACCCCTCCAGTCCAAATAAGAGTATTGGGCAGACACTAATCACATCTCATCTGTGGTGCAATTGGGGTTTCGACCGGTTGAGGGTACATGCAAACAGCCATTTAACCTGTACTTGATAGCTGCCAATTCAGTTTATCTGAAACAAAAAACAATATATTTGCCCATTATGGCCTTTGACATGGTTAATCAGCAAAATTAGGTTAATCCTTATAATGCCCATCAGAATGATTAAACCTATTAATTATCCTCCATTAAGACTGAATAAGGAGTCGGGCCGGAGGACAATGTACATAGTACTTTGCAGTTAATACAGGGGTATTCTGGGGATGCGTCTTGGCCCCTTGCTGTTTTCCTTATACATCAATGGTTATTATGAATCATTGGTTCAGACGGGAGCCGATGTACCCAAATTGGGGATCACTGTTTTACCTGTATTGGCTTACGCAACTACACTGTGCTAAAAGCCTGTGCACTTTGTGTACTCCAACAGCTAATCACTGTTGTGAGATTTGGCCTCTAACCCAGACCGGAGGACCTCTCGTATCGGGGAGGCTATCTTCTCAGGAAATACACAGATACAGGCTGGGGCAGTAACCACATCTTTGTTCACACACCTGTGAGACCGTTACTGACTTATCCCCGCAACCGCAAACCCCTCCCTAACCCAATGGCACTTCCTTTCCCCTGGCCCAAATGTGGGCCTTCCCCTTAAAACGATGAGGGAGGGCTAGCGCCCTATTGAACAACTTGACATCTCCCCCCTTTTTAACATGTCAGCTTAATTTACAGTTCACCCCATCTCTTCTATTAGTCTCTGAGGCTTCATGCGGCACCGTTAAGGTTGCGTCAGTGGACTGGGCACCCTCATCTGGGCTGAGCCCAGCAATTCTATGTTGCTGGCCTCTTCTTCTGATTACTCTCCGTCTCCCAGATAGGAGTCATCTGAGAACAGGTCACTTTGGTTACTTTGGGAGTATTCCCATACTGGGAGTGACATACTCCAAAGTTTCTTGAAGTGGGAGGAGTTCCACGTTATGAAATCATGTTGCTCCCCACTGGCAGTAATTATGGTTCCTTTCTTGTTAGTTATGACCAGTCTTTCCGGAGCGAATGTGAGGTCTTCTTGATTGGTGCACGAGTACTTGGTCTCCTACTTCTATGTCAGCTTCTTTGGCACTCGCCGAGTGTCCGCTCTGTCCTTCATCTTTCTTTTCTCCTCTTGGCCTCGGGCTCTCGCTTGCTATTCCAAAGGGCGTGCTGGCTTCGGTGTGACGCCTTCTGGTAGCTGGGTTCGTACAGTTCTTTGGAACATTAAGTCGGATGGGCAGACTCTCGTGGTGCTGTGGGGAGTGTGCCGATACTCGCGCAAGAGATGTTACAGGGCTTGCTCAAAGGGTTTGTTGAGGAGATTGGACACTTGCAGTGCCCTCTTGTTGTTGGCCATGAACCTCTCAACCATGCCATTAGCTTCAGGTCATCTTGGTGTTTTTTTCCTGGGTTGGCGCCCCATATATCTTGCAAAATGTGCAACGTCTTGGCTGATGAATGGTGGGCCGTTATCTGATTTTATGACCTTTGGAATCCCATGGGTTGAGAGCATGCAGACAAGGACTGGTATGATACATGTGGCTGATGTGGTTTCTATTATTTGAGCGTTTGGGAAGCGTGAGTGCTCATCGATCAGTACTAGCACGTATGTTCCATTTCGTAGCGGGCCAAAGAAGTCCACTGTTAACTCTTCCCATACAGCCTCTGGCAGTGGCGACATTTGCAGTGGGATGGGGTGAGGGGATTGGGCTACTTGACAGCAGATGCTGCATTGACTTATGACGTCTTCAACCATGGCGTCCAGTTTGGGGAACCATACTTTTTAGCTCAAGAGACGGTTCGTGGAGATTATCCCCCGGTGACCCTTGTGCGCTTGCATTACCGCTCTCTCTCTCTAAGCGATCTCGGTAGCACCAGTTTACATCCCTTCATGATGATATGGTCTTCAACAAGTGTTAGCTCATCCTTGACTAGTTACATGCACCGTATGTCATCCAGCACATTACATGCTCTGATTCTTGTTTTGCTTGATTTTTTATCTGTCGCATCTTTCCCGTTTTGATGCAGTGAGACACGGTGCAGAGAGCAGGGTCTTGTTCTGATTCCTTTAAAACGGTGGTCCAGTCTACTGGTAATGCTTGGAGGTAGTGTATTACGTAATTGATGTACACGTCGGTGATGAAGGGGCCTGCCTGTGCTGGTCCGGTGGGGTGTTTTGACAAGTAGTCGGCAAGGTTATCCTCTTTGCCTGGTCGATGAATGATATCAAACTTAAAGTCCTGCAGCTTTAGGCCCCATCGTGCTATTCTGCACGACATGCGTGCTTTAGGGTCACCAAAGATTGTCAAAAGGGTTTGGTGATCGGTGACCACTGTGAAGGCCTTGCCGTGTAAGATCCGGTGGAAGTACTCACATGCCCAGGCGACTACCAGGCTTTATTTTTCCACCTGGGAATACGCCTGTTCTGCGTGTGTGAGACTCCTGCTTGCACACACTACGATGAACGTGTCGGTGGGATGAGTTGTATCTCGTTGTGTGAGACCGACTGGGCTGGCGTCCACTATGACTTCCATTTTCCTGTCTGCCATGTCTTCTGTACTGGAGATGTTATTGCAGATGGTTTCAAAAGCATGCTGACAGGCCGCAGACCACTCAAAAGTCTGATCCTTTCTCGTGAGTAGTCTGAGAGGAATGCTGATGGTTGCATAATCCTGGAGGTATCTTGAGCAATAGCTTGCAAGCCCCAGAAATGACTGAATGTCAGAAACTGTCTGTGGTGGTCAGGCGATGTTCAGTTCAGTGCTGCTACCTTGTCAGGGTCAGGTCACATCGCTTTTTCAGAGAATATGTGTCAGAAAAATCTGAGTGAACCCTTCTGGAATTCACATTTGCTTTTGTTGAGGGTGAGACCTGCTGCTTCGAGTGCCGGGCGCACCTTGTGGAATGCGGCGTGGTGCTCTTCTTTGGACTTGCCGAATGCTAGGACATCATCAGAATGGTTGAGGCAGTTTGGGATGTGCCTGATGACTTTATGGATCTCATCTTCAAAAATGTCCGCAGCCGACGAGATACCAAAACTGAGCCGCTTCTATTGGAACAGTCCAATGTGGGTCACAAAAGTCGTGATGTAAAGTGACTCTGGAGCGATTTCAAGCTGGTGGTAGCCATTTGTGAGGTCTAGCTTCGAGAAGATTTTTGCACCGTGTAGTAGGTGGATCATATCTGTTATCCTTGGTGCCTGGTGTCTTTCGCGCTGTACTGCTTCATTCGCCCTCCTCAGGTCGAGGCATAATCTGATGGAGCCATCTGCAGACTTCTTGGGAACAGGCACTACTGGTGACACCCAGGGTTTTGGTCCTGTCGCTGGTTCAATAACATGTTGCTTCAGTTATTTGTCGAGTTCTTCTTCAACTTCTCTTTGTATATTGATTGGTATGCCTCTGTAGTGTTGGGCAAAGGGTTTGACATCAGGGTTGATGTGCATTTGGATCTTGCGATCTTTGAGTTTCCCATGTCCCTAAATAACCTTGGAAATGCTGCTTCAATCTCTTCTGTCCTTGCAAAGTATTTGTGGGCCATTAGTTGGTATAAGATGTGTACCAGGCCCATGTCCACAGCCGTGTTAAAGCTGAGAATACAGCGGCTGTGCACTTCAGTTTTAATGTGTGAAGTTGGATTTTTGCTGCATGTGACGGTGATGACTCTGTTGCAAAGTAGTGGGGTGGTCGATCCGTAAGGATACACGTCAGTGTTGGATTGCTTGAGTTTTGGAGGCTGTGGGAGTGCTTTGTATGCTTCTTCACTTATGATATTGACTGTTGTCCCTGTGTCTATGAGAAATTGTAGAGGGGTGTCATTGATGTACAGCATGATGGTGGGGCTATGTTGCTTTGCTGTGGTGTTGTTAAGTCCCCAAGCGTACCCTTTCTTTCATTGGTCCTCGCCTGAGGATGCTGAGTCGCTACTAGACAGAGACCCCATTTCAATGTATCGGACGTACCGTTTGCGGCCCCACTGTTTTGATCCATCTGACGGCCTGTGGTCTTCGCGAGCATGGGATCTGCCATACTCTCGCTCGTCCCTTTGGTTTCTTCTATGTTTGCTTCCTGGCCCAGTGTCGTGTGAACTTGCCTTGGTGACCTTCCGTCACTCCCTGTGTGATCTCCTGGCTGAAAACAGCACGAAAGTGGTTGTCTCCACCGCAGCCAGCACATTTTTGCCCTATTGACGGGCATTAACCTGTGTGAGGATATTCATATCCACATCTGAAGCACATGGCTTCTGAGCATCTTGTCAAAGCATTTGTGGTGGTGCGTAGTTTGTTGACGATCTCACCTTCAGTCACTTTGGGCTGTATCGTCACTTTGCTCAGGTTGTCCAGCTGTGACTATTCCGCTGCTTCCCTGTATGCGAGTGCCAGAATTTCCTCCAGTGACCTCTGCATCTGTACCAGCTTCTTCCTGAACGCCTGAGATTCGATCCAGCAATAACCTGAGACCATAGTGTCTCTTAGTTGGAGTACTGATGGAATTCACAGTGTTTTAGCTTAATCTATAATCTCATGAGGTAGTTGTCTAGGGATTCTCCTTTGTCTTGGCGGGTAGTATGAAAGATTTGTCTCTCATAATCGACGTTGGTGTATGGCGCAAAGTATTCTGACAGCTTCATCTGCAGATCCTGAAAAGACGCTGTTTCAAGATTGAGCAGTTCTCCTGCAATGTCCCTTACTGCAGGTCCAACTGCCATGGATAATGTGTTCTTCAGGCGCGTATCGTTAGTGAGCCCCACGGCTCCCACGTAAAGTTTGAAGTTCCTCAGCCAATTGCCCAAAGTGGTGCTAGGATAATTGTGTCGAGCAGATCAAATGCGTGTGGTAGATGCGATAGCTTTGTCCCACCGTCGGAAGGCAACAGCGGTCCTGAGGCAGCACCCCCTGATGTGGAGTCAACTTCGTCTCCTGAAATCGTTTCATGGAGATTGTCCCTCTTTCACTTCTGGAGTTGACCTTCTTATGCTGATGGGCGAAGCAGATTCACCAGCTGTAGCCTGTTCATAAACTCTGTCAGGTTTCAGGCTGTCTCTTTGTGGGGGCTTCCCTTCCCCTTGTGCGTGAGGCAAAAGAACTGCGCCTTGCAGGTGGCTCTAGTGTCTTTAGACACGCTGTCACTCAATGGCACTATCCCTCAGTTTCCTCCTGGGCCGCACCGTCATTTTGCAATGTTCATTCTCCCCTTTATCCTGTGAACATTGTCAGCGACGTGGGGGAAAAGGCTATGTCCTGTGCATTGCACCTTTGTGAGGAGGCACCCCGATGCACGTTGATTGTGCCCAACAGCACCCTCCTAGGCTGCACTGTTGTGGTTCTCAAACCACGTGGCTGTGCAGTGTGCGTCCTTGATTTCCTCGTCTGACTGGGCGCTTGCGCCGGATACGCACTCCAGGCCGGGGCTGTGGCAGCTGAAACGTGGGTCTCACATGGACCCGCTCGTCGTCAATGTAAGGTTTGGCCTCTCACCCAGACCGAAGGACTGCTCGGATGGGGGAGACTGTCTTCTCAAGAAATACACGCACACAGGCCAGTGCAGTAACCACGTCTTTATACGCACACCTGTGAGACCGTTACTGACTTATCCTTGCAACCGGAAACCCATCCCTAACCCAATGTCACTTCCTTTTCCCTGGTCCAAAGGTGGGCCTTCCCCTCACATCATGAGGGAGGGCTAGTGCCCTGTTCAACAATGTGACAACTGTGCATACATATTTCTGATCTTCAAGTGAATGCAGTCAAATGGCAATCATTTGGCCTTATTACGAGTAACGCAGTCCAGAACAAATGCTGTTATAACAGCCGATACTACTGGCTCCAGCATTTGTCCCAGACCGGTTACTCCGAGTCTGCCCATAGGGGCAGTGAACTAATTCAGGCCCCTACCAGCAGCAAAATCCCTGAATCACCGGCACCATCAACAACAGTGCTGGTGCTTCAGTGTTCCCATTCTGGTGTCCTGTGGGACTCCATGGAATGGGAACTTACCGCCGGGATATCAGGTGCCAGTAATGGTAAGGTGAGACTGCCGGTTACCCGCCGGTAGAACTGGCGGGTTACCGCCAGTCTCCTAATGAGGGCCAATTGTCTGTCATGCCAGAACATGCCAAATGAAGATGCCAACAAAGTTCAGTAATAAAATAATTTCGCTAGTCAAGGAGTTTTGCTTGAAAACTTTGAGGGGAACCGCATATTTACAAACAAACAAATAGATTCAAACAGGCACTAGGGGTAGGGATACCTCGATTCATGAATATGTTTGAATCCCAGCCCGTAGAGTTGATTAAAAAAAGTGTATCATAGCAAAGCTGGATCAGTGGCTAAATATGGGGCCTTGATTCAGGGATATGCCAATTTAATAGATTTGCAAGTTGTAGAGAACGACGTATTTAAAAAGCTGCTTGGCTCACAATGGTCTGCTCCAAATGTTGATGTTCATATGGAGCTAGGACTTTCTTTTTTATAAGAAGACTTATCTGCCCAACCAATTATGCATTGGCTCAGAATTTGGAATAACAAAAAGGCTGGGCTGACACAACCTAGCATAAAAGAATTGCTAGTTAATACAAGAGTGCTTGGTATTTCATGGCTTCAGTAATAAAAGTACATCTTGAAGAAATAAATCCACACTGCCACTTTAATGCGGCAACCATTTTGGATTATTCCTTGGCACAACAACTAAAAACATAGATGATCCTTTACAAAAGCGAAAGGCGGGAAACATTGGAACTTACAAAACCGACCTGACAAAAATATGAAATAATAACAGTATTTTAGATACAAACATATTTGGTAGGGGCTTACAATCCACATGAAAGAAATCTTATTACAAGAGCAAGATTCAATTGCCTTCCCCTTAGAGCAATAACATAATTGTGGTCAGATAAGACCGATGAAAAACAATTGTTATGTCAACCCCTTGCAGAAGATCTACTGCACTTTATGTTTTTTTGCCGGTGTATTCTATCATTAGAGCAAGAATCTTGAATCCTATAATAAGAGAGGTAGGATTTGCTCAATGCCGCCGAGCTGTACTGTATGTATTATGGGCAAGCACGCCGATGATTAGCTGGTGTTTACTGTTGTATCTGAGACAAGCTTTGTCCAGAATTAAATCATTACTTGCACTTTAGGAAATATTACTTATTTATAAAAAAAAGTTTCTATGACATAGAGGGAATGTTTAAATGAATTTTAGAATACGGTTTGTTGCTATGCATTTTTATGCATTTGTGAATTGTCGTTTTTTTATGGAATACTACTTTCCGAAATAAACATAAATTGATTGATTTAATATGTATTACTTAATATTTCAGTGTAAGTGGCAATATTTAATTGACAACATTCCATTCCATTAAATATTACTCTACACAGGAGAAGTGATGTTGTTCCATGGGGAACTAGGGTATGTGGGCGATACATATGCACTGTACAGAATGCAGTTTTAAAGTGGTGCACAAAGTGGCACTATTGAGAGTGGTATAGTGAGCAACGCAGGAGTGGTTTAGAGAGGGGAATGGCTGTCGAATATTGTTGTCAATTGAGCCGGTATAGCGAGGGTCATTAAGAATCAATGCATTGGTTAAGGAAGACTGATGTTGGTGCACTAACGAGGACTTCCGGAGAGGCATCAAGGACACATACTTTAGAGTATGGTTTTTGATAACGTTGCCATCCACATGTTTTGGATTACAACTCTAATGAACCATCGCCACTGACTATGCTAGCTGGCGCTAATGGGCATTCTTGAACGACATATAACGAGTCATTATGCCGTGGGGGAAACTAAGGAGAGGTTTAATTATGATTTAGATGTATGTATGCCATGTGAGCTGGGCAGACTAAATTATGCCTGGATGCACAGAATACAAGAAATTAAGAGAAATTGTGCTTTTGTAAAACCTTCTGAAAGCAAAGTGTGGAATCAGGGACATGAATGGGTGGTGGTAACACATTCTGTAGACAAGTCCTGAGCATTGAAATGTGCTGTCTCCCCTGGTCTTGCATAAGCTGTGATGAATTACCAGCACAAATCTGCTTTACGAACAAAACGATCTAGTATGTTGGTACTGGTGGATTTGGGCAGCCTAATACTGATGAGCAAGACCATAAATGCTTTTATAAACCAGCCATGTAATTTGAAGATTATTCTCTGGCAAACCTGTTGCCATTGAAGAGATTGCATGTAAAGAGTAACAAGAGATGATTTGGGGAGCATATATCACAAGTGAACAGCTGCATTTTGCACAGACTGCAGGCGGCTAAGCTGATGCATGGAATGCCAACATAGAATGCCCATGGTCACAGCATGGTCTTCTATTAGGAAAGAGTGGAAACATATCTCACTTTATCAACATATGCAGTAGAACGTACAGGAAGTATTGGATGCCATTATCACCATATAAGCCGTTGACATGTAGATGTTTGCTTTCTCAATGCCTGTCTGTTTTCTATGCCAATGCATACCTCTTCTGTGCACACAAAGGAAGGATGCCGAGGTTTAAATCACGGAGGATCATCAGTATGACAAACTGATTTCTGCCCTGCAGAAGTACAATGATGAGGAAAGGTTAAAGTGCCTACTCAGCCCTCACACGGCTACAAAACAAGAGCCAACCCAATCATGAAGGGGAAAAAAAGGCATAGCTTAGAGATATACCTCCTTTTTGGGGTAACGTGGACAAAGGGAAGGCTTTACTCTCAGGGGAGTATGAATGTGATTCAGTAGCAACCAAAACAGCAAAGTATAACAGTCAAAAATAAAGAAATGTCGGGGGTGCTGCTGAGTAGCCGTTAAGACGGCTACTTGAAGACGAAGCACCACACTCGGCCTGACATTCACAAGGCATGGTGGCGGCAACACTGAACCTCATGCCCTGAAATCATCTGTACTGGTTCTCCCAATGGAGGGGAATAACCAACCCTAGTATCGTCTGTAACCGGGGTCCCAGCAGTGAACTGCATCGCCTGGAAGATCTCGGGCAGTGGCGTGGGAGGAGCCACTGCTGCCCCGTCTCTGTGGAACACTGCAGTGCAGCCACGAAAACTAGCACACTGCTTTGGGGTGAACACTTTGGGAGTTGCACAGGGCACCCTGGCTGCGATTCCACGGACAACAACATTGTGCATCAGTGCCTGGGCTGGTGAAGGTGCGCATGACTGCAAACCCATGCTGTGAGGACGGCTCAGTGGATTCACGTTGGGCTTGCTGGGGCGTCAACATCATAGCGCACGGGCCTTGCTGGCAGTTAGTGAGTCACCCCCACCTGGTGTGTGCCCTCCCGCGACTCCACAACTCGCAGGGGCCCCCTGCTGATAGCAGCCTGTTAATTTCACAAACTGAGTGAATGGCTTGCCTGGACTGGTCTGGGGCCCCTCACCACCCTGGCATAATCACTACACTAGTGTTGACCCGCCCTGCATGTGTAAAATGGAGGAAGACACCCCAGTAATCCACCCACTGCCTCCTCACTGGTGTCGCTCCTGCCTGCGTGGCTTCTGAGAACACCTGGACTGGTGGGGTGGGCCTCTGGAACCGGCCCTGTGACCCCAGGGCCTCCTAGCCCTCTCACTGGCCCTGCTGTATCGCTGTGGGGCCTGTGGAGCCTTGGCAGAGTGCACAATTCCTTCAGACATCACCCCTGGGCCTGTAACCTTCTACTTCCGCGGGTCAACTGCCTTGTTTACTACCTTTGGGCCTTGAACCCCTCGGACTGCTACACAGTCGACTGGGTTATCAACACATGGCGGGCGGCCCTACAAAGCAACAGAGAGAAACCCGGGGTGCTAGATTGAGCGGTGACAACACAGGTGGTTTGTGGTAACTTCTTGCACTGTGTATTTTGCACCTCCCTTGGTGAGTGCTCCACCCATCCATCCAACATGACTAGTGGTACAGCAGTGGGAAAAAAAGCGGGGCCATGGATACATTTAGCACAGTTGCTTCCCGCGAGTGCCCCGGTCCATCGACCAGCGTCCACTCGGACCAGACCCAACCCATCTTGCCACCACCCACAGACCTCACACCCATCATGGAAGTCATGGATAAAGGATTTGCTGCTGTATATGAACAATTGGATGATATCACTGCCAATGTGGCTTCCATGCGTTCACAGCTGGCGAAAGAATCTGCACGCATTAATCAAGCTGAGACAAGAATTGGGGTGATAGAGGATACCGTTCAGGGGCTTCAAAATACAGTATTGTCACTGGCAAAAGAAATGAAAATAGTAGGAAACAAATGTGACAGCCTTGAATCACATTCCTGGAGGAACAACATTTGTGTTGTGGGGATACTCAAGGATGCGCTGTCTGGGAGCATGGAGCAGGCAGTGGGAAACCTTCTCAAAGATCTACTCGGAACACCAGTGCTCCACCGCTTCTTCACGGTGGAATGGGCCTACCTGGCCCTGGCCCCTAAACCAAAACCAGGAGACTTTCCTTGCCCCATCATCGCGAAAATCCTAAGTTTCCGTGACCGAGATCATCTTTTGCGCCTGGTCAGGGAAAAAAAGTAACTACGCATGGGTTCCCAGACAATATGTATTTTCCCTGACTATTCACTACCAGTGCAGCATGAGAGGCACCAATTAATTCTGTGGTAAACTATACTTCTTCACGGTTCCGGAGTAAGCTGTGAAGTACATAGAGGCCCATACACCTACCCAGAACATATGGAAGGCGATAAGAATGATTAACCACCAGTCTGAGTGCAGATTTGTTTCAGTTACCTGTAATCCTTAGACAAGTACATAGCACTGGAAGATTAACCTACTGCTACCACCCAAATATTCAAAATGTGAACATGAAAGTGTATGGTGGTTTGGGCCAAAGTGGCAGCAGTTAGCCCCGTAGCAGTTGCTTAACAATGTTGGGTCATGTTTGATTCTGGGGGCTGTGTTGAGGTTTGTTTGTTTGTTTATTTTATTTATATAGCGCTCCGGACCCAGGAGTAAAAGGGCGCTTAGGACAGGTTACAAGGCACAGTACATGGTAATTAGCAGTGGTGCAATAGCAAAGGTTACATACAGTATATACAGACAATGGTAGTAATTGCATACAGTAAAGACATGGGTGAGGCATGTACAATATATACAGATTATAGCTAGGTCAAGCTTAAGGTTGACTTTTTGTCAGTAGCCACCCAATGGCAAGTTTCCTGAAAGACTGGAAGGATTTGGACGATTTGATGTTCAGGGGCAGAGTGTTCCTGAGTTGGGAGGCGAGGACTGTACAGCTCGAGCCTCCACTCTTTTAGAGATGAATCTGGGCACCGTGAGGCATAAAGTGTTGGAGGATCTAGCGGTTCTGATGGACGGTTTCATGGTGAATTTGTTAGTAAGGTAGGGAGGGGCTAGGTGGTTGATGGATTTGTAAGTGAGGCAGAGAGTCTTTAAATCAATTTTCTGTTGAATGGAGAGCCATTTGCATGTGATTCTGGTGGCGGAGATATGCTCCCGCCTAGGAATGTTTAGTGCTGCTCGTAGCGCATTGTTTTGAAGAACCTGGAGTTTACTGATTATAGGTTGGTTGGCACCTAGGTAGAGGCTGTAGAGGTGGGCTGCAGGGAGGGGGTGGTGGAGAAGGGTTTTACACTGCAGATTGGGGGAGGGTAGTGGAGGTAGATGAGATGGGGTTGAGATCTTTGTTAACAACAGGTCTCTTTGAATGTCTATGCGCTTGTTGTGCACACTGGTTGAATAGAGGAAAACAGGAAAGCGAATTGGCAACAGAGTACAAGGCAAGAATCATCTTCACTCATAAAGGTGGAATGTGTACTGGGAGGTCTGTGGAAGAGTACAAGATTGTAAATGTCTTCAATTATAAAGGTGTAACTGACGTAGGGAGATCAATGGTGTGTCCAGTAACCATGATTACCCTCTGCAATGGAGCTTCATGTGATGAGCTGGAATGTGAAGGGGTTGGGAAACTTCACAAAATCACGTAAGATCATGGCTTATGTTAATAGGCATGAAGTAAACATCCTTCTTTTACAGAAGACACATGCAAAAGAGGGGGCGTCTAAGGGCATACCATCATAGTGGGGGACAAACAGATTTTTCACCTCATATTCAACTCAATCTAGGGCGTTCATGACACTAATTCATAAATCTGTGAAATTCATCTTCAAGAAGAACTATTCTGATCCTGAGGCACACTACGTCATTCTTCACTGCTTCATCAATGGTATTGAACTGCTGCTGGTTAACACATATGGCCCTAATACTGACTCTCCTGAATTCAATAATGAGGTGGTGTCAATACTCACTGGTTACATCGTGGTCCCGATTGTTTGGGAGGACATTGATCTGATCCTTGATCAGACAATCAACAGGTCCGGTGTGGCGCCGAGCCAGGTCACGTGCTGACCAATACCTCCTGGCCCTCATGGAATACCTGGAACTAGGCGACACATGGCACCTACTGCACCCACGAGAGTGACAATACACATTCTACTCATCCATTAACAATAGTTCCTCACGTATTGACACATTTCTGATATCTCTCTCGTTGATGGGCAGAGTTGGGGATGTCATAATACTTCCCCGCACTCTTTCTGATCATTCCCCAGTAGTATTGACTCTAAACAGAAACGGGCCACCTGGGTTGGGTAGTTATTGGCACTTTCAAATGTGAAGCACACAGAGAAATAGGGGGTCATTACAAGGTTGGCGGTAAGGGGTTAACGGCACCAGTAATGGTGCCGGATTCGTCAACCCCTTACCCCTCATTACGAGTTTGCTCGCGGGACTCGCGAAGGGCCCCTTAGCGGGTGCCTGTAGCAGAGCCGGGAGCTAACAACGGGCCCGTTATTGACGGGCCCGTTGTTAGCTCCCTCCCCATTCCCATTGATCCCTATGGTGGCTCGAATGGGAATGGGGATGTACTGGGTACGGGTTCCCCTAATGAGGAATTACCAGGTCCTCCAAGGTTGGAATCGCCCGGTAATTCCTCATTTGAGGAACCCGGACCCGGTAAGGGGGTAACCATGCCGCAAATTGCAGCATGGTTACCTCCAAGGTCGTAATGACCCCCATAGTATTTAAGGCAGGGATCCGATCATATATCGAGACATACTTTGCATGTAATGTGGTGAGCGCAACCTCCACTGGCATACAATTGGAAGCCTTTAAAGTCTAAATCAGTGGAATGACAATCTCTAGAGAGGCAGGGGTCTTAAAAACCATTAGGAATGACCTACAGCTCCGAAACCAAACTGAAGTCCCTGGAGCTGGAACACTCCAACCACTCAAATCCGGTGTTGGTAGCGCAGATACGGTCTGAACTAGAGCAATTTGAGGCGCACAACATACGTGATGTGCTCTACTTCTCACGCCTGCAAGCAGGCAGAAAATACAGGGAAAGGATAAGGCCAGTTAGAACACTATCCAGATTGGCCAATTAGGAAGGGAGGTGCCCCCAAGTGGACAGTTTTAACGATGCCCAGGGGAACCCCCAATGCTCGGACCATGAGATCCTCAACGTGTTCTTGGATTTCTACAAATTCCTTTATTCATCAGAACAATAACACAGTCAAAGCTATACACTCCCTGCTTGAAGGGCTACCCCTATTGCGACTGAATGCCCAAATCAGGTAAAACCTTGAAACCCCCCTATCCATGGAAGAGATCCTGGCAGTGGTCTCCAACCTGCACAAGGCCAAGGCCAAGGCCCCAGGTCCAGATGGACTTACATCCAAATTTTACCAAGAGTATGTATCCCTACTTTTTTCCATGTCTTTTGGAGGTATGGGTGGAGGCGCTTCACGACTCCATTCTGCCCCTTTCCTAAGTGAGGCCACCATAACTATCCTACTTAAGCCTGACAAACCTGGCAACAATTGTGGTTCCTACAGGACCCCTCTCACTCATGAATGTTGACACCAGAATTTACGCCAATGCTCTCGCAAACAGACTTCTCCCATTGATGCCCCACATGGTCCATTGTGACCAGGGGGGATTTATCCCAGGCAAGTCAACCTCATTTAAATTTCAACGCCTATTTGATGTGATCACAAGAATGGACCCAGCAGTTGAAGCAGTGGCCATGACCCTTGATGCCCAGAAAGCGTTTGACATGGTCTTGTGGGAGTACCTATGGCTGGCACTCCAAGAGATGGGAATTGGCCCAGAAATGCTACACTATATTAAACTGCTATACCCAGATCTCACCGCCAGAGTTTAAGCGAACTCCTACAAATCCAAGCCCCTGGGCCTTGGCAGGGCACTCGGCAGGGCTGCCAACTCTTCCCAATCCTTTTCTGCCCTGGCCATTGAACCAATGGCGGATATGATCCGTGCTCATCATGGACACCAGGGAATCTGCCTCAGCAGACCTCCTGAAATAGTGTCACTCTACGCAGACGATGTCCTATTGTATCTAAGGGAACCTCAAATAAATCTGGACCCAATCCTCTAAGATATAATCCAGCTAGGGCGCTTCTCCGGATTCACGATAAACCATTCCAAATTGGAGTTGCTCCCACTAACTGGAAGTACTAAGAAATCGTATAGCAGATACCCCCTCCATTGGTCTCCAAATGGGATTAAGTACCTGGGAGTGTGTGTCTCTGGTGTGAGATAGTACCCCTTGAGTGATAACTATGGGGCAGTGGAGGGGTATGTGATGAGCAGGCTGGCCAGGTGGCGGGCACTCCCACTTGCGATGGCGGGTAAACTGTCCCTGGTAAAGATGCTGTTGGTTCCCAAACTCCTATATATGTTCACCAATGTCCTGATCCGACCTGCCAGATCCTTTTATTTCCACACTCCACAGGCCCTGCGTACAATCCCTATGGCATGCCGGGGCAGTCAGGAAAAAATGGGTGGATAAAAGAAATCCAAAAAAAAGTCCAATCAAGGTTCAATATCAATATATAATTTAATTAAACAGGCCATATGAAATAACAACTAAATAGAAAACAGTACAAAAACCCACAACAGGGTTGATTTGATCATCGACTGGCTTGGTGATGAAGAGACGGGTGGTTTGAACAGTGGTTCGAGCAGTATAAGTGCAGCAGTGGTTCTTTGTTCGAGCTGAGGCAACATCGTGCTGTAGCTGGTGTGGTCTGGTGGCGACCTGGTTTGAATGGGCAGAACTGTGGTACGGGAGTTGGTGAGTGCCAAAGGAAGCTCCAGAGGATCCTGTTGATTCGAATTGGGTTGAACACATTCAAATCACTACTCGCAGCAGGTTCGACCGTGAAATTGCAGGAATCCTCTCTGTCTTGGCTCTCAGAAGCTGTGAGTCAGAGCCAACAGTCTCAGCGACAAGAAGAGTCCTTTTATCGGTCTCCGAAACATGGGGGAGACTGGCAAACACCTTTCAGCACAGTGACATCCTGGGAAGCAGTGTAGGTTACAGAGATGCAAGTCTTGTTCCAGCAGCAACTCACCCGTAATGGTCCCTGGAGTTGGTTAGGGGATAAGGCTTGCTTCTGACTTAGAACACCTGTCTTCACCTCACAACTGGAGGACTTTGGAAAGCACTGCTCTTCTAACAGGGTCCAATGATATCTTCTTGAAGGTTTGAAGGAGTGGTAGACTCATTCTTTCAAAGGCAAATGTCTACAGGCAATTGGTCAAAAGCAAGCCTGCTTTAAGGGTCTACTCCCTGTCCTTGGAACAAGTGGACTTTGCCTTCAGACATCACACCCAAAGTGCTTTATAATACAGGATACCGGAATGTAAGAAAGATCGAGACAGAGTAAAACAAGGTGGTGAACTCTTCCTGCAGCTGTCAGGAGCTCATCTGTCTCCTCTAATTTCTCCCTCTTCCCTTCTAAATAGAATCCAGGGCCGTTTTGGTATGCAGCACCCTGGATTGAGGCTACTTGTTTTGTGAATGGGTGTGCTCTTTGATTCCTGTTTCCAGGACAGCTTCCTGTGGAGTGGGTGACTCAATGGGGAGGGTATTACCTGCCCTCACAAAGCAACAAAGAGATGCAACCCCCAGTTCTATATTCCTGCTGGCAGAGGCAATGACAGCCTAGCTGGGGGGAATACCCATAACCTTTCCACTGGTGAACTCAGCTCATAGGGCTGACACGTGTGATATTGAATTGCTGTTGCTTGGTTAATTATGAGAGATGCTAGCCATCATACCAAAAGCACAAGTATTGTTTTTATTCACAGTTTAACATGCCGCCAGGTCAGCATCATTATATTTATGTTGTTTTGGGACAGGGGTGCATGTCTTGAACCTAGCCTCTGTGCTGTAGAGACTTGGCTGTCACTGCAGCTGTCAAGTTGGCACCTGTGACCCTTGAACTTGCTGTGTACCACCACGGAGCAGGTGCTGCTGATCACTATGCTTTTGGCTTGGAGCTTATGAAAGGGAAATCTGATCAGCAGATTTCCCTTCCTAATAGAAATCAAAAGGCCAGGACTTCCACACCCTTGCTAGATGGCAATTCCTCACAGTCAGGTTGGCAATTACTCTAGATCAGTCATTGTGGACTGAATTATAGAAGGACATTGAAAGTAGAAGTACTAATGCATCAATGCTAGTGTGCTTGAACTGCCAAATATTCTATGAAGTTGGTCATGAATCATGCTTCAGCCTTGCATAGCACAGTTAAAGGAGTCTGACATTAAAATATGTATTGGCAAATACAAGTCAACTTCAGTATAGGTGAATTATTGTTTATTGATGAGTGAAGTTGGCTTCATGTATCAGTGGATAGATGTGTTTGTGTTGATGACCTAATGTTTGATGGCAGGTACATTTGAGTCTGGTTGCAGGAATTGATTAGTGTATCACTAAAAGTCTCCAAAAGTTTTCAGTAACCCACTTGAATGCTCCGTGAAAACAATCATGTCCCATAAAGGTACAAACACTTCAAGATCCTTCCATCAAAACAAGATCAATGATATCCAAGACAATATCAGGAACAAACCCAGTGAAACCATGTTCCCCATAGCCCTAATGCCCTGCCAGTACTCCTGAAAGGACTACTTTCATGAAGATATCCCTAGAAGACATTGAAAGTGCATCCTCTGAACAAGTGAAGCCACACCTTGCTACTTCATTAAAATAAATATCGACATATTAGCACTGTCATTGGCAGTGCTTACCCACAGCCTGTTCACCCATGAGACTTTACTGGGAAGTCTAAAGAAATCTACCATCTCCCCTATGCTAAAAAAAATAAATAAACTACCGCAGACCCCAATATCCACTGCAACTTCTGCTCGATGGCTCACATGCGGCACATTGACAAAATATTTGAAACAAATTGTTTCTCGCCAACTATTCCATTATGGTGAAGGAAGGAACCAGTTCCACAATTGGCTGTCAGGGTTCAGACCCTCCAAATGCATAGTCAGCTCTGCTCAACATATAATCAGAACTCTTGACTTCTCCAAACAACAACATACCAACCCACCTGCGCCCCCCTTATCACCCCGACTTGCCAGCTGATTTTTATAAGGTCGGTCAATACACCTTGCAGGAAAAAACATGATGAGCATTCAAGGAATAGCCTTAAAATGGATTACGACCTTCCTGCACAAGAGCAGGGACGTCATTAGGGGGTCACCAGGGGTCGCACCTGCAACCCCTGCAGTCTCCCTTTGTACCCCTGTAGTCTCCCTTCCTACTCCTAAATGAATTGAAGCTCCTGGGCTGTGGCCAGCGGCATATGGCTCTTTGTTTCTGGAGTGGCTGGCTTTCCCCCTCAGACCTCTTAAAAAAATCCAGGGTGTTCCACAAGTGTAACACTTTGAGCAGTGACTGTAAGAAGAAAGAATAGGAATAACAAATAATTTGTCTTTTTGGAATTCTACACAATAATTGCTTGACTCATTAAAGGTTAATTTCAGGCGCACTTCAGGAGGTGAGTCACTGATTTCGTCTGTTCTTAAACACCTCAAATTCACAATGCAGACAAAAACTTCCAAAAAGCATTTAGAGTGGAATAATCATCCATTTCATACTATGTATTTTGCTTTTCGCAAGTTGCAGTCATAGCATGTTTTTTTTTCTGCTGTTGTCTCTGATACGATCATCACAAAACATTCCATTTCGGTGTCCTCAGTCACGTGAAAAAATCCTTGTGCCTAAAAGCTTGTGTGCAGTTTAGAATTGTTTGACCATAGCACATAAAGTGGCGCTTGATTTCCTTGCGCCACAATTAATGCTTTGTTGTAATGTGTCTATCTTTCCTATCTCCATGGCATGCTGTTCAGGATGATTGTTTGCATGTATGAGGTAACGAGTGCCCAGAGTACGGGATGCCGTGTGAGTGCGCTGCTTTCCCTGCGCTACTCTAAATTCTTTAATACACAGTTATGAACCCTCCCAGTTGTTTGTATTTTGCCAAACCCTGAAGCCTGAGAAGTAGATCCACGCAAGCTTGACATGTGGCCAACTTTGCACCAGACCTGCAGATGAACTGGCCTGCTGTTAAATCTGTTACCAGTTTAATGGTATCCACTACAGAGTTTAATTTGCTTTCTGACTTTGAGAACATTCAGACACTTAATTGCTAATTTTACTACAGCTGGTAAAATAGCTATAGATGGTAAGATAGCTCAGTGGTTTGAGCACTTGCTGCTGTGATGTGTGTGTGATCTGCAGGTTGCAGGTTTGAATCCCGGCAAGGCCAACGCAGCCTTTCATCCTTCTGAGTTTGATAAATGAGTACCAGCACAGGTTGGGTGATATTGTATGTATATTTTCTTCTTTATAAAGTGCTTTACCATAAGGGCTATATAATAACACATCATTATCATTTGGCCTTGAACGTCTGCTTGCATTCACAGTAATATGGGCCTATACACACTGATATTAATGCATATGGTTATCCATTCTTGTATGAAATGTAGCTCACATTACAGTGATATTGTAACCATATTATTCGTAGTGTACTTAGGAACAATGCAATGTGATGCCACTTCCTGTTTTGTCAAGGGGTGAAAGGTCATGTTGCATCGCTTCCCATGATGACCCTATGGGTGGGTCAAACGACATCAGTTTATGTGATCAGAGGTCAAGGGTCATGTGATGTCACATTTGCTACTCCTGGCATTTTGGTGAAATGATGTCCCTGCACAAGGCCGATCTAGCTCTTTCTGACTTAGCCCCCTTTGTACACACAGATAGTGTACCCCAAGGCTCAAATTTTTCCCTCTCTCTTTAATTTTTACAGGAAGCCACTGGTTGACATAATTAAATCCTCCTTAATATTCTTCCATGTGTATGCATACAATACTCCAACAGCTTTAAACCCTAAAATCCACTTGCCTAGTACTAATTCAGAACCTGTTGGTGGACAACTACCAGAATGCGCAGCGAAAAAAGGAAGAACATCTTCCTGGCTAAGATCATGCCACGTCCCCTCCCTTTTCATTGCCCTGGCCCATAACAAGTCCCCCACCCCGACCCGGTGAGGGGTGAAAAAAGCCTACGCTTCTTCATCATCATAAAAGTTTATTCGGAAACACATTATCCATAAACCATTAACAAAATAAAAAATGCATACATTAAAAAAGTCAATTCAACATATTAAAAAATATCTAGAGTATAAATTTACAAACAATACATACAGATTTAAAATGTGAATGTGTGTAAATCAGGTAATATCCACAGAGAGCAGCCAAACAATTCATTACGATTAAAATTTCAGAGCTCAATCAAATTCTGTGCCACAGTTTTGGATCTCCGATACCAGGCCCGTCCCAAATAATCCATCATACCCCAGGCCACTGGAATCGTAGCTGCCGACAGCAAATAACATAAGGCAGGCTTAGCCTGAAACATGCAAGCCGATCTGAGTAGTGGCAAAAGTGAAGAAAAAAGCCTACGCTTCTTCAACAACAAACCTTCCTTCAGAAAACAGATTTGAGGCCTATACAAGAGATGACACTACCAGCTGCACATACTGACATGTGTTCTACCTTTTTTTAACATGCATCAGAAGGTAGAAGAGAATAAAGCCACAATATCGACCAGGGTCAACTGCTGCCGCTGACTCTACCAGGGCGACCCAAAACACCTAATCTATCAACTCCAACTTGTTTAGAACAAGTGTCACATCACCACAGCCTTGAGACTGCTGCTCTGGCCGCCTCCACAATATGAATCAAAAATAATGTACAGTATGCACCTGTCATACCAAAGCATCTTCCCTTTCTAAATAGCAACTACATCAAAATGTATGAGCCATCAAAGGACCTAACATCCGGAATTGGAATAAGGCTCACCCTGGATAGTTTCAAGAAGAAGAGACTGGTTTGAGGAGCTATAGGGAGTGTAGGCACCACCTTTTGGAACAATATAAAGCCTAGATTGAGGACTGAAGGTAACCACATCACATTCACATAAGAATTCAATATTGTTTTCTTCAGGTAAGCCTCCCTATAGTACACTCCTCCTAGGCCCCCTTCCAAAATCACAAGTGAAGATTGCAGAAGGCATATTCCTGCTACTTCATCCTCCCTCCCACAGCTAGTGGCTAAGAGCCGCCCCCACTTCCCCGACTTGCTCGCGACCCCATCATTTTGGTTCGTCCTAGGCACTTCGTTATGCTCATACCCCTCTGCATACCTTTTTGCAGTTGGGCCATGGTGAGTTATAGCCACGAACCTCAACCACACTCGACACTTTGCCCTGAACTCAAAATCTGCAGAGCAGCCACTCCAGCACTTCCAAGCCTTCCGAGTCCTCATCAAGCGCTCTTTTCCATTCACGTTCTTCCTGCACTTTCATGATTGAACTGTACCACCTGTCTTCCGATGATCAGACTTGTTGTGACTCCTGTCCTTGTTGCCCCCCACATATGATCCCTATTCTCCCTTAACCTTTCCTCTTGCACATAACTGATCTGAATGTACCAAGGACTGCGAATAATCATAATTCCTCCAACTTCCTATAGAGCACCTTCCACTGAAGTTGGCTCTTTACAATTTAACAATAACAGGGTAATTCATGGAATTTCGCACAAAAGTGTCGCACGCGGCTGGCGCACAGCGTGCCCGTGCGAATGTCTACGCCAGCCGCGTGCGATAAAATCGATTTCCGCGCACAGCGTATTCATGGATTCTCGCATCCAAAACCATCTGCGGCGCAGCGAGCCCGCAGCAGCGCCAGTTACGCCCCCAAGAACGCCCTTGCGCAAGGAAAAGCCATCAAAATCCCAAAACCAGCGCAAAGGGCTGCGCCAACCCTGGACCGGTTTACCGGACTGCCAAACAGCAAACGCCAAGCGGGGAACGTGTATTCCGGGTTTCGCGGTAACACGCGATTGGGCTGGGTATGTGTATTCCAGCGGTGCGCGTGTGTTTACACACGCGATTGGGCCTGGGGGAGCAGGTACATGTATTTCAGGGGTGCGCGGGAAGTTTTACACGCGATTGGGCTTGGTATGTGTATTTCATGGGTGCGCGGGAAGTTTTACACGCGATTGGCCTGGGTGCGTGTATTTCAGGGGTGCGCGGGAAGTTTTACACGCGATCGGGCCTGGGGGAGCGTGTGCGTGTATTTCTGGGGTGCGCGAGAAGTTTTACACGTGATTGGCCTGGGTGCGTGTATTTCAGGGGTGCGCGAGAAGTTTCACACACGATTGGGCTGGGTACGTGTATTTCAGGGGTGCGCGAGAAGTTTCACACGCGATCGGTTCTGGGGGAGCGTGTGCGTGTATTTCAGGGGTGCGCGAGAAGTTTCACACGCGATTGGGCTGGGTACGTGTATTTCAGGGGTGCGTGAGAAGTTACACACGCGATCGGGCCCGGGGGAGCGTGTGCGTGTATTTCAGGGGTGCGTGAGAAGTTTTACACACGATTGGCCTGGGTACGTGTATTTCAGGGGTGCGCGAGAAGTTTTACACGCAATTGGCCTGGGTACGTGTATTTCAGGGGTGCACGATAAGTTTAACACGCGATTGGGCTGGATACGTGTATTTCAGGGGTGCCTGGGTGTCTTCACACGCGATTGTCCTGGGTACGTGTATTTCAGGGGTGCGCGGGAAGTTTTACATGCGATTGGGCTGGGTACGTGTATTTCATGGGTGCGCGGGTGTTTTCACACGCGATTGGCCTGGGTACGTGTATTTCAGGGGTGCGCGGGAAGTTTTACACGCGATTGGGCTGGGTACATGTATTTCATGGGTGCGCGGGTGTTTTCACACGCGATTGGCCTGGGTACGTGTATTTCAGGGGTGCGCGGGAAGTTTTACACGCGATTGGGCTGGGTACGTGTATTTCATGGGTGCGTGGGAAGTTTTACACGTGATCGGGCTGGGTACATGTATTTCAGGGGTGCGCGGGAAGTATTACACGCTCGCCTACAACACGTATTCATGGAATCGAACGTGGCCAATCCGGAAACACGTACGCCAGCAGGAAGCAGGCGTACGTCGACCCGCACAGCATAAAAGAGCGCGCAAACAACAAACAAGCTCAGACGCCAGGATGAATATACCTTTCCTAGCAGCAGTGGCCGTGGGATACCGCAGGAGGAGGAGGAGGATAGTCAGGGCCAGAATTTTTACACCCAGAACAAGCCTTTTTGGGATGCCTGATGACCATGTGTATGGGAGGTACAGGTTTCCACCTCACATAATACTCGACCTGGTCAGTGAGTGGGAGGATGACCTCACATCAACCACCCTGTGCTCCCAAGCACTCAGCCCCCTGGAGAAGGTCCTTAATGTACTGCACTTCTTGGCCACTGGATCATTTCAGCGGACAAGTGCCATAGTGGGGGGAGTGTCACAGGCCACGCAGTCACGCTGCCTACACCAGGTCTTGGCCATCATCACTGCACGCCCATCAGTCCGCAGGCACATATACCTGCCCAGAACACCTGCAGAAAGGCAGGCAGTCACCCAGGATTTCTACGGGGTGGCACAATTCCCCAAAGTGCCAGGTGCCATTGATTGCACCCATGTGGCTCTACGTCCCCCCAGGGCAACTGAGCACATCTATAGAAACCGCAAGCACTGGCATTCCATCAACGTCCAGGTAATATGTGATGCCAAGGGAATCATCACTTCAGTATACGCCAACTATCCTGGCTCCACCCACGACAGTTTCATTTACAGAATGTCTACACTAAACCGGGACATAGAAGCTGGGCGGCATGGCGATACATGGCTGCTCGGTGAGTATAAATGCCACTGCGCATGCATGAATGTCAGATACTGAGTAACGTCACAACCCCACTAATGATACCCATCACCACCTCCCCAGGGGACAGTGCCTACCCTCTCAGCACCCACATGATGACGCCAATTCGGAACCCCACCACGCCACCCCAGGTAAGATACAACAAAGCCCACATTGCAACCCGGGGCATTGTGGAGCGCACATTCGGAGTGCTCAAGTCACGCTTTCGCTCCCTTGACCGTTCTGGCGGGCAGCTGTTATGCGCTCCCCCAGTAGTGTGCAGGATCATAGTGGCAGCATGTGTCCTGCACAACATTGCAACACGCCGGGGCCTGGCCGTGGACATGGTGGTGCCCCCACATCCCCAACCACATGCATGCCCATTGCGCATGGGAGGGGAAAGGGCACGGGGTGAGGCAGCCCGTACGCAGCTGGTGGCTAATTACTTCACATAAAATCACACCCCTGTGGAGTGCACACAGCCCTGGCACATACCAGCTGACAATCAATGATGAATCAATCTGACAATGATGATGCCTCAATGGACAGTCAACTGTCACAACCATACCAGCCTGAGATTGTACATCTGGAAGTGTTCCATTGTGTGCTTCCCTACCTACACAAACACCACCAATGCTGTGTCATCAAAAGACACACTTCTATGCTGCTAAAATCATTACCCCCTTGCAAGATAAAACATGACAACAGTGCCATGTCACCCAACCCCTCCCCAGCACCGCCACCCAACACACCATGGCATGACATGCCATGTGAGAGCAAACAAAGTCATCCCCCAAACATGACACAAGTGTCACAAAGTACAGTGTCCCTAATGGAAACTGGCCACACACAATATGCCCACATAAATGTAGAAATACCAACACACATGACCAAATACTTACCACAATACAATCCACATAGCATAAACATGACAGTACTAAGGTAAAGGATACGTAGTCTTACAACATGAGAATGCCAGCACATCCACCACCTCCAACTGTACAGTGTTGTTGCCACGCACATCTGGAAGTCCACTGCTCACAACTTGAACTCCATCTCCAAAGTGGACGGCCTTGTGAAGACATGAGGAATGAACCTGCAAATTAGGAGGGAGACATGGATGCACAAGCACACATCAATACACCATGCAGTGCACAATACAACAACAATATGCACTAGGAATGTATACACAGCATTGACTACAGACTGCCCACACATGTCGTGGGAGTCCAACGTCACTGTGTAAGTCACTGTGTAAGTCACTGTCACTTGGGCACACCCTTTGCAAGCCCATGGAAACGGGAAGCAGGAGGGGTGTGTGTCTCACGAACCCAAGCATCTAACCCAAACTCAGGACAAGCCTGCATGTGCCCAGCGGGAATACAGTGGATGCCCACGGGAGTCACACAAGGCAACACACTGCAAAAAAAAATCAAAAATCAAAAATCAAAAATAAAAAATCAAAAATCAAAAATCAAAAATCAAAAATCAAAAATCAAAAATGGCCATGTGTGGGCCAGGGGATGTGGGGGAGGCCACCCAGGTGGTCCGAGGACAGGGTGCTCACCAACAGCCAGCTGTGTGGATGTTGCGAAAAAAAAACACCTCCATCTGCTCATGGCCTGCACGGCTACGACATCGTGGGAGATTCATCGCTGGATTCGCTCTCCTCAACCTCTGCTGATGCTTCCACAGGAGGTGGTTGTGCTATGGGAGGCAGCCCACGCAAAGCCCTAGTTTGGTCCTCCATGGCAGCAAGCATGCGGGTGTGGAAGGTCTCGTTCTGGAGGTATATGGTGCGGAGATCCCCATGCACCACCCAACGTGATGCGCTCTCCTCAACCTCTGCTGCTGCTGCCACAGGAGGTGGTTGTGCTATGGGAGGCAGCCCACGCAAAGCCCTAGTTTGGTCCTCCATTGCAGCAAGCATGCGGGTGTGGAAGATCTCGTTCTGGAGGTATATGGTGCGGAGATCCCCATGCACCACCCAACGTGATGCCCGGACCTCTGCCCGAGTTGCCTGCATCTCTGCTGAGAGCGTACGGGTGACGCGCTCCAGCAGCTGTTCCGTCCTCGTGACAGTGGAAGCCTCAAGGTCCACAAGAGTCTGCCTGAGGTGCCGGACTTCTCCCCTCAGGGCTTCCCTTTGGCCCTGGGCCTCTAAAGAAATGGATTCCCTTAGATTATCCAGGGCCGCCCGTCTGTCCCTGTTGGAAGCCAACATGTCCTCCCTGAGTGATTGGCAAATGGAGTCTGTTGCCTGCTGTAGTTGCTCCATCTGCCTTTCTGGGGGGACAATGGAAGTGGCCACCCTCTCCATGGCTTGAGCCATCATCTCAGATGATGCTGCCTGTTGGTTTGCCATACCGTATATGGATTGCTCCCATGCGGTATTGCCTGGTGGCTAACGGCCACCGCGTTGGCGGGCACCACACCTGTCTGGGGCAAGGCGAACTGCCCCTTGCTGTGTCGGCACTGCCTGAGGCTGCAGGACTGCATTCCCCCTCTGATCTGCTGGCCCAGGAACAGGATCAGATGTTGCAGAGTGTGGCCCTGCATCCGTAACCACCAAAGGCGCACCTACCAACACTGACATCCTCATAGTGGGCTCTACCCCTGGTGCATGTGGGTCGGACAGAACAGTATCCCTTCCATGAACACATACCTGCGAATTCACATAGGTCTCATCCGAATCAACACCTGAAAAGAGGTCTGGGGAGGTGCAGCCAGAGACACCCCTGGACACTATGGCCTGATGCAAGAGAGGGTTCTCCCCCACCACCAAACCACGTCCCCCACTGGTGCCCGGTCGTGCTTGAGATCCCTCCTGGGTCTGCACCATCTCCTCACCCTCAACAGCATCAAGTGCGTCATCCTCTGGAAAAACATGAAAGACAAAAAATGGAAACAGGCATTAGCACCATGGCACACAATTAGGCCAGACAAGCTACAGAACCAGTACTTGATTGACACATGTCCCACATGACTATAACCCTCCCATGCATGAACTGTCACTGAGTTGGAAGGGGAGGAAAATGTCAGACACTGATGACACCAAGATGGAAGAGCAACACATTAGCTGCATGCTGGCTAGTAGTGCCATCACACATTGACCTGTGAGTGGCATGTCCAATCCACATACATGACACATGCCATCACACAGATGGCATGTACCATAGGCATGTCATATATGTGACAATAGGGCAGAGAAATGCGTAGTAAAAGTGGGGGAATTCAAACAATCAGCCTGAATGAACACAGCAAAATACGGAACAATGTTGTTGCAGGATGCCACTTCAAGGGCAACTGGCGTGATGTAGTGCAAAATGTCTACTCTGGGCAGAGGGGATACTGTAATACCCAAATCCAGGGCCGCAGAATGTTTTGGATGAAGCACATGGGTGACCCGAACCACTCAGGCACACACACCCTCACCTGGCACTCAACCAGAACCCCTCCCACAAACAACATACACATGGATCACACACACATGCATGTGCACCCACCGGACAATGCCTCGTAATCTGGCAGTTCTCCCACACCTTGGATCTGCTCCTCTGTGAAGTAGGTCCCAGCAACATGCTCATATAGAGTGAGTTCAATGTCCTCTTGTGGAGACCCACCTCCAGTCACCAGATTTGCGGCATGACTTGAGGCCAGCTTTTTCTTTGCCTTGCGCTTAAGGTTGTTCCAGCACTTGTAGCACTCACCAGCTGTGCGCCTCACAAACCCAAGGGCACTTATGCTGTCCGCGATGGACTGCCAGTGTGCCTGACGTCGAGCAGGTGTGATCTTACACCCTGAAGTGATCAACATTTCGCCGCCATGTGCGGACACATACTGCACAAGTGCATCCAGTTCGGCATCATTGAAGCTAGGCTTCCTTGGCATGCCGGACTGTGTAGCCGTGTCTGGGGCATCAGCCTGTACTGGACGAGCACTCTTCCTCTTTCTTTTTGAAGGTGGTGGGGATCCTGAGTGGCCTAGGCCGCTCTGGCCACTAGGGGCAGGAGCACTGGTGGACTGTGTAGTAGTAGTGTGCGATGGCACACTGACCATTTGACTTTCGGCAGGCATTAGCTGAAGTGTGATGTTGGCAGGGGGAACCTCAGTCTGATGGACCGGGACCAACACTGTCCTGGCTGGGAGAGTCAGAGCTGGGGTGGACGGAGCTGCAGCTGCCCCTGCAGCCTCCCCACCCCGCCTACTCGGGGAAGCAGATGACATGGCTGCCCCTAATCCACGTGACCTGGTGACACTGACTTGCATCGCCACCCGTGGCCTAGACTTGGCAACCTGGAAGTCAGCCTGGGAGTCACCCTGTGCCAGGTCAGGTGCCACAATGGGCCGGTCCGACAAGGGCTGAGCAGAGATGGTGTCAGCCAGGTTTCCCTCAACCATGGGGGGGGGCATGGGTGTCCCTGACTGGTCCTCCACACGTGGGGGGCTAGGGGTAGCCTGCAAATCCCAGCCACGTCCCCTACCGCGCCCACCACGCCCACCTCTTGAGGCTCGGCCACCTTTGCCACCCTTACCGCTTGCTTGCCTCCCAGCCATGGCACTGATGTTGTTGTGCGTATGGGAGTTGCAGTAAACTATTGTCCTGGGCAATTGGGGGTCAAAGGGGTAGGGTACTAGATGGAATTCGTACCCTAGTGCTCTAGCAAGGCTGTATGGAACCCCTGGGGAAAGATGACGGGTCACGCAACGCACAGGCACCCCAAAAACAGAAAATGACGTGCACGCGACCCCTCGTAGACCACGTGCGTAGAAAAATGAACCCGCACTACGCTGTGGCACCCAGAAACACAATAATGAACGTACGCGTGTCACACGCAGCCTACAATGACCTCTGAAGGGGTACGTGACACACGGGGCAAGCACAGTTGGTAAATACGTGCGCGACTCACCGTCTGCCTGGGAAAAGAGCGTGAAAAATACGCCCTACACGTACCTTTTAAACCGGACCAAACGTCCAACGTCACTTCCCGTATACGCACTAAGGCCCTATCCTCCAATTACACGAGATGACACTGGGACGTGCAGTTCTCGGATGTGTAACATGCACCCGGGTTCAGGGAAACGCCTGCGCGTGTCACGTCACAGACGCGCCTGCGCTGTAAGGGCCTTTGGTCCAATGAAATCGCGTACCCAGACCAATCGCGCGTGTAAAACTTTGGGTGCACCCCTGAAATACACATACCCAGGCCAATCGCGTGTAAAACTTCTCGCGCACCCCTGAAATACACGTACCTGCTCCCCCAGGCACGATCGCGTGTGAAAACACCCGCGCACCCCTGAAATACACGTACACAGGCCAATCGCGTGTAAAACTTCTCGCGCACCCCTGAAATACACGTACCCGCTCCTCCAGGCTCGATCGCGTATGAAAACACCCGCGCACCCCTGAAATACACGTACCCAGGCCAATCGCGTGTAAAACTTCTCGCGCACCCCTGAAATACACGTACCCGCTCCCCCAGGCCCGATCGCGTGTGAAAACACCCGCGCACCCCTGAAATACACGTACCCAGGCCAATCGCGTGTAAAACTTCTCGCGCACCCCTGAAATACACGTACCCGCTCCCCCAGGCCCGATCGCGTGTGAAAACACCCGCGCACCCCTGAAATACACGCACCCAGGCCAATCGCGTGTAAAACTTCTCGCTCACCCCTGAAATACACGTACCCGCTCCCCCAGGCCCGATCGCGTGTAATACTTCCCGCGCACGCCAGGAATACACGCACATGCTATTTTTGACACAGCGGGTGTCCGTGTTTGTCGCGTACCCCTTTGCACATCATTTGTCCTAGAGGGCCACAGTATGGGACATTCATCATAGCTGTATATACGTGCTTTTTGTTAGCGCACATTTTGGCGCACATTTTTTTCCTGCGCAGGGATGCTACCGCCTGCTTTAGTGTGCCATACGTGTATGGCCCTGTGCACGTCTTTGCCCGTGTGCTGGTTTGCCCTATTCGATTCCATGAATACGTGTTGTAGGCGAGCGTGTGGGCGTTCCGCGCACTTGCCTCCTGTACTTCCCCCGTGACGCCCACATTTTCACAAGTTGTTCCACATTCTGCGTGTAACGCCCCATGTTCCGCCTACTTTTGTTATGTGCGCCGCGCTATGTGCGATTTCGCTGTGGCCTTAGCGCACGCCGTTAGATGACCTGTGCGCCGGCGTGTGCCGTGCACTTTTTCAGCGCACATCCCACATTTTACTCACTCACGGACTTCCATGAATAGATGTGCGCTGGTTTCCCTGCGATATTCGCGCTTGCACTGCGATTTTTCAAGTAACACTGCGAATCGCACGTTTTCGCACGCGTGCGCCGATTTTTTGTAAATCTCATGTTTGCTCCTATTTCTTCCTTCTATTCCTTTCACCCACCTACTCTTCACTTGTCCTCTCATAAACCCTCTAAACTCCATTATCCTCCCTGTTCAGACCTCTTTACATCCAGTCTAAATTGCAGGAGGCAGGTGATCCTGCCACTCTCTCTCCTCCATCGGGAGACGCTGCTCCGGTTACCATCATGAAGCAAGGTAAGCCTTTGGGGCTTATAACAATTATACTTGCGATTGAGTGCGAGTTTCGGAACTTCGACTAAATTCAACTTCTACATTTTACCAAGCAGCACTGCTCCGCTGCCCTTTTGCAAATATTGCATTTTCTTTGCTTTATGCAGGCCCTTGCCAGAGTCTGCTGTGTTGATGCATCGATTAACTTTGTCTCCTTGGCCTTTCCATCATGGCCGCCCGCACTGTGTGTTACCGAGTGCCTGGGCCTCGGCTGCGGCTGGTTCTTTTGATTGGTTGGGGCTTTGGTGTTAATGGCCTATGGGAGAGCCGGCATGCTTTGCCGGCCCTCCCACCAAAGACCCATTCCTGGCCCCAGTCTGCTCCCTGTCCACTACCAGGACGCTCCAGGGCGAGTATCCTTGCTATAATACCGATTTTGCCCACTGAATTGACTCTTGCATATGTGTGTGCTGCTGCCCTGCAACTTGGGGTAAGGCTCCATGTTTATGCCCACTGAGTTGACTCTTTGTGTGTGCTGTCGCCCTGCAACATGGGGTAAGGCTCCATGTTTATGCCCACTGAATTGACTTTTGCGTTTGTGTGTGCTGCCACCCTGCAAAATGGGGTAAGGCTCCATGTTTATGCCCACTGAACTGACTATTGCATTTTTGTGTGCTGCTGCACTGCAAAATGGAGTAAGGCTCCATGTTTATGCCCACTGAATTGACTCGTGCATTTGTGTGTGCTGCCGCCCTGCAATAAGGGGTAAGGCTCCATGTTTATGCCCACTGAATTGAATCTTGCATTTGTGTGCGCTGCTGCCCTGCAAAATGGGGTTAGGTTCTATGAATGTACCTACCTTGAACTTTATCTTGCACTTTGCACATGTTGTATTACTTCTATATGTTCCTTTATGATGTAATTACCATATGTGCTTCCTTTCTGTAACCTGAAGCACTGTAACCAATTTCTTAAGCAAAGGCACCTACATACACCTGGGTTTTGTGCGCTACATAAATAAAATAAAATATATATATATCGATTGTGCTCTATGGAATGTATGTTCCCTCTGTAACAAGTCTCATTCATTTCTCGACACCTTTTTACTACTTAATGTTAATGTCTTTTGCATTATCAAAACCTGGATTCCCCCTTTAAATACTACTACACATCCTTCCTTTTTTTCCTCCTCTGCTTCCTTCTTGCATACCCCAGACCTATTGGGTCGTGGGGGGGCGGTATTCTTTACTGATCATCCTTCACTATTGGACCCTCTCCTTCCTCTCTTCCTGTTTCCTCTTCGTTTGAGTATTTCTTTTACCTCTTCTTGAAACCTCATTCTTTAGCTTTTCTTCTGATCCAACTTCCTCCCGGTTCTATCAATTCCTTCTGTGATGATCTTGATGCTCTTCTTTCTGTTCTTCTTCATTCTTCTACTCCTCTAATTGTCTTGGGATATTTTAATGTACATCTCTCCTCCACTCATTCTTCTGTTCCTTTGTTTTCTATTCTTGATTCTAATTATCTTTTTGCTATTTCTGCCCCTCTCTCTCATGTTTCCGGTGGCCATCTTGACCTTATTTTCTCTTCCTCTCTATTGATATCTTTAGTCTGTGCTGTTCCTGTTTATTCATCTGATCATCACTTACTTCTTTTCTCAATTTTTCAACCTCCTTGCACTCTTTAGGCATGCCATGCTTCTTCTCAACACACCTTTTATCACCGCCACCTGCATGCCTTCAACACCACTTTATTTGTTTCGCCTTGTACCACCTGTCTACCTTATCATTTTACCTTTGCAACTCTTTTCACTGATGGTGTTGCATCTTTACTTTTGTTTTCCCTTTCTTCTTCCCTTGATACTCTTTACCCGGCTTCTTCTTTCTCACCGACTCGTAAACCTTCACAACCATGACTTCTGCCACAACTTAGTTCCATGTACCAAACTCTTAGCTGCTTGGCATGTCACTGGCATAAGTCTCACTTGGAAACAGACTCCTTTTCACTGTCTACTTTTTACTCTTCCTATGCTTATTCTCTCCTCTGTAATAAGTGCTCCTATTATTCAGATCTCCTAAACTCTTATTCATCTCACCCCCGCTGCCTTTTCCAAATTTTGACTCGTATACTCTCCTCCTCCTGACCTTACTCTCATCTTTCCTCTTTCAGCCTCTGATCTTGCCTCTTACTTTTCGGCAAAGTTTGATCTTCTCTGTTCTGCTATTGTTCTAATCCTCCTGTTTCTCCTCAATCTACTGCTTTCACTTCTTTTCTTCCACTGTGTCATGGCTCGCTCCCTTCGCTCCCGTTCCCGCCACTTGGGGGCATGTTTTGGGGTTTATTCCCTACTGGACATTTCCTCCGAACCTAATGCTACAGTGCTGTGATGAATTGGGAGCGCTAAAACCTTATTTTCCAAGTTACTTCCCTTCCGGATCCATTCCAGGTTTTTGGCAGCCAGCATGCTACGTTAATCTAATGACTATGCTTCCCAGAATGCCTGGCTCTCTGCCTCACCTCCTCCCTTGCAGGACAAGGTTGGGTGGAGGATAGGCAACACCTATGGCTGCAGGTGCAGCAGGCGGCACACCTGAGGGATGTGCTCGTTAAGGAGCTTTAAAAGCCTCAGTTTACTTCAGTCCAGCGCTGGTCATCGTTGCAGTGTTCCTGTTGTGACTAGTCCCTTGTTCCTTGTTCCTAGCTTTTGTGCCTAGTTCCTAGTTCCTGTTTCTTGTTCCTCCGCCCTGGATTTCGGATTCATGTGCTTAATTGATTTCTGCTTTCTGGATTTCCCTTTCTGTCTTCCTCTGTCTGCAGGCAGCCTTTCTCTGTGCTTTACCCTTTGATGCAGCCCAATTTGCCTGTGTTTCTGTTTCTTTGATGATGTCCTTTGCTACTGAAAAACTTGATGCATTAGTCTTTCCTTTTTTAGATTTAGCTTCCTGCCTTTTCTCCTTGGGTGGGAAAGGTTTCCTTTTGTGATATCATTTTCCCTGCTCCTGATCCTTACTTTCTATTGGGATCCATTCCATGTTTTCCATTTCACTTCTGCATTTCTTTCCCATTTGATTATTTAGGTATGGGGTGCTGTTGTAACTAGTCCCTGTGTGAATGCCTTTTGTTTTCCTCACTATTTCTTTAATCACAATTCCTACTTGCTCCTTGACTTAGGTCTTAGGTATTTAGTTATCCTCCACCCATTGCTGTTATAGCCTTCTGGGTCCCTGTTTGATCAACTGGGTTTGTGGGTTTACTGACATTCAAGTGGTCTTTCCGGTTCTCGTGAGTACTGTTTCTAAGTTCCTTATTCAGTATCACCCAGAGTGTCAGCACACAGATCCTGTCCTTGCTTGCCCTCTACGTGGGTTTAGCGCTGTCAGTATCTGTAATAGCATAGTGGGTAAGGAGTTTGCCGACTTTCCTTTCAGTCATAAGGAGGTTCTAAGTGCTTACCCCACATCCCTTTTCATATATTGGTAATTTTGTTTCACTCTATCTGCACTCCTGGGTTTTAGTATATATGAGTCGTGGTTCTTGTGTGCACGTTGTTTGATTCAAGGTTATTCACTGTGCGATTTTGTGCACATTCCCCTTGCCATATTTGCTGCCTTTGTACTCATCTGATTAATCCTGACAGAATGAGCAGCCCTAAATTCCCATTGAATATGGCAAGTTTAAGAAAGAAAGGCAGCAAGGCCTCTAACCAGTTTGTACAGAAAGCTTCCCCTACATTTACCTGTGACAATCAAATCACTAGTCCTGACTTAAATGAACTCCTTGTCACAAATGGGCATTTACGTGCAGAGTATTTTTCCCACAGGATGGCACATCTTACATTGCCTGATCCTAGTTCTGTCTTTTATTCTGATCCAGATTCTATGTCAGCACAAGCCTTAGCAGCAGAAAACAACACACTGTTAGACTTATTATACAAGAGTACCTCTGTTGTTGAAGCCCATGATTCCAGTTGTGCTTCACCTCAGATTGAACAGTTTCATGGTACAAACATAAAGTATGGAGGGGTTCCTTGCATAACTTCTGTTTTCTACCCTCAGTCTAAAGCATACTCCTTTGCACAAGTACATACTGTAGTCCCTAATGCCAAGAGGTCTAATGTCAATAGTTTGCTAAAGGGAAACACAGACCAAGTTGGTAAGAGAAAGTATAAATCACAGAACCTGCAAGCAGTAGATGACAATGTACAATCGGTGCACATCCAGATTGCTAGTGCAGGATCCAGCCCTGATGCCACTATGCCTCCCCCTGTGCCTACTGATAGTGATGTACAGTTAATGCAGGGCATGCTAAGAGCTAAGCTTGAGGAGTTAAGACAAGAATTCATTTCTTTACAAGAATAGAATAAGACCTTGCACTCTTTACTGAATACACCTCAGACTTTATCCGTTGATGTTGATGAAGTGAACACTGTTCAGCCCCTGAGTGCAGAGACTTTGGTAAACCATGATATTAGTCAATATGTTAGACATATTGGGAGTGAAAGTCTTTCTTCTAGCACAGCACTTAATCTGGGCTCAGTTTCTGACAATTGTTCTGCTGTTTGTCAGGGATTGCAATTAGCTGAAGATTTACAAGCCACTCCTTTACCTAAAATTTCCTGTGTAGCAGTTTGTCATAATTCTGAGCTTGAACACATACATGCTTCTGATTTCCAAACACAATCCACAATGGTGACATACACAGAATCAGTCACTACTGTAGGCTTAGGTTCTGCCCTTGATCTTGCTGCTGAGACTGAAGTAGACGTTCCAGTTGATGTGGAAAACGATGCTACCTCTGTGTTCGCTCTTCCTTCTGCCAATTTTGGTCACAACGAACAGTCAGAGACAGTACAGATTTCAGATTTTGATGGACTCATTCCACAGTATACTGAACCAAAAACCTGGCAGACAATTCCTGAACTGTTGATTGTTAATCTGCCACTTTCAGAAGCTAAGACAGAGGAATGGACAATTGACGAAATCCTGATTAACAGAAACTTTACTATGGTGATTCCTCTGGTTGATATTGACTTCTACAAGGGAAGAGACTCTGTGCCATCCACTAAGGAGAGGGACTGCAGGGGTACAACTCAGTCTTTGGTTACTGATGCCAAGGAGTCAACGGCCCTAAGGGTGTTTTCCATTCCTGAGCCACAAATGTGTCTGTCGACTTCTGGGACTTCAGTCTGTCCTCCTACAACCATTGACTCTTCCATTATCCAGTCCACAGGTCTGCAGTCATCTTTGACACACGTGTCTTCAATCAATGAACAACTGCCATGTCTGCCATTCACTCAAGAGCCTTCACCATGTACGTGGTCAGTGCCAAAGACCTTGACTAGTTTGTCTTCAGCTAACGAGATGGCTCCAGCTTGCATGCCTTCAGCCTCAGAATTTCCTCTGGCATGCCTGTCTTCGCCTACAGTGTCTCATCCAGCAGATTATCCTTCAGCCATGGAGCCTCCGGTAGTACATTCTAAGTGCATGTCTTCGGTCCCAGAGCCTACTGCTAGTTTGGCTTTAGTTCATGAGAGACCTGTATCCTGCTCAGCCTCGCGGCCAATATCGGAGGTGTACCTGTCTACACTGTCAGATCCTGCTGCATATTCTTCTGCTCCAGAGATTCCTCCTGAATCCCAACCATTTATTACCGATGAAGGTCCAGCCTGCCCTTTGTGTGCTTCAGGGGGATCACCAGATTGCCTGCCTTTTACACAAGACGATTCTCCCAACTGCTTGACTGTAGCATCAGAGCCTCCCGAAGATGCAACATCTGAGTCTGAAACTTCTGCCAGCTCTCACTTCAGAAACATCAAGCTGGATCATGACTCGGGAGAGCCTTACATGCGAGGCCATTGGACTTGCCTGGAGTACTACGAGAGGGAGACGGATACCATCTGCCACGGCCCAGTCACCGAACAAGTAGCCGACCAGGATAGCGGGCTGGGTGGTTTGCATCTGGGGTCCGGTTCGGATCAGCCGCTTGACAGCTTTTTTGTTGCTGGATCACGCATGAGCCCGAGGGAAGGGACGGGCACGGCCCTCCAGCAGCAGCACCAGTTGGGTGCTAGTAGCCAAAGGAAGGGAATGACTGCTGCAGTTCAAGATGTGCCTGTTATTGCTCCTGCTGCAAGTGTGCCTGATGTGCTAAGTACTGCGTCTATCACTCCTATCAGTATGCCAAACGTCCCTGCGGTTGTATCCCACGTGCAACAAGGTGGCTACACGACTGTCACCGGGAGTGCCAGCCTCGAACAACCCATAGGACTTCCAGGCCTCCAAGGCATGGAACATATGCAGTCAAACCTTAGTCACTTTCAACCACAAGCCTTTTCCCAGAATGATGGCAGAAAAGGATCCAAACCTCTACCTCGGCCGCCACCTTCTTTTTCTGAACATAAACATTCCCTGAAACTGCAGTTTCCTCACCTCCTGCGTGTCCACTCTCAGCAGAAAGGCTAACAGGGCTTCTACCATTGTCTAAGGCATGTTGCACCAGCCTGCCTCCCTCCTCAAAGACTTATAAGTGTCCACTCCCAGTGACTGAGCTTCCTGGACCTTCCAACTCTGCTTCAGGTCCTGCAAGTCCTTCATGCCTTTCTTCGAACCATGAGTCTCTTCCTCACCAGAAGCCTGCCTATGACTCTTCTAGACTGCAGCTTCATTCTATTCATTCCAGTCCATCTGCTTTTGCCCACAGGCCACCGTTTCCATCAGTGCCACCTCCAAAGACAAAGCGCTCCTATCATAGAAGGAAGATGTTTTGTGCGGGTGACGGTCGCCTGGAGACGGCCGTGGAAGGGGGTATACTGTCACGACTCGCTCCCTTCGCTCCCGTTCCCGCCATTGGGGGCATGTTTTGGGGTTTATTCCCTACTGGACATTTCCTCCGAACCTAATGCTACAGTGCTGTGATGAATTGGGAGCGGTAAAACCTTATTTTCCAAGTTACTTCCCTTCCGGATCCATTCCAGGTTTTTGGCAGCCAGCATGCTACGTTAATCTAATGACTATGCTTCCCAGAATGCCTGGCTCTCTGCCTCACCTCCTCCCTTGCAGGACAAGGTTGGGTGGAGGATAGGCAACACCTGTGGCTGCAGGTGCAGCAGGCGGCACACCTGAGGGGTGTGCTCGTTAAGGAGCTTTAAAAGCCTCAGTTTACTTCAGTCCAGCGCTGGTCATCGTTGCAGTGTCCCTATTGTGACTAGTCCCTTGTTCCTTGTTCCTAGCTTTTGTGCCTAGTTTCTAGTTACTGTTTCTTGTTCCTCCGCCCTGGATTTTGGATTCATGTGCTTAATTGATTTCTGCTTTCTGGATTTCCCTTTCTGTCTTCCTCTGTCTGCAGGCAGCCTTTCTCTGTGCTTTACCCTTTGATGCAGCCCAATTTGCCTGTGTTTTCTGTTTCTTTGATGCTGTCCTTTGCTACTGAAAAACTTGATGCATTAGTCTTTCCTTTTTTAGATTTAGCTTCCTGCCTTTTCTCCTTGGATGGGTGGGAAAAGTTTCCTTTTGTGATATCATTTTCCCTCCTCCTGATCCTTACTTTCTATTGGGATCCATTCCATGTTTTCCATTTCACTTCTGCATTTCTTTCCCATTTGATTATTTAGGTATGGGGTGCTGTTGTAACTAGTCCCTGTGTGAATGCCTTTTGTTTTCCTCACTATTTCTTTAATCACAATTCCTACTTGCTCCTTGACTTAGGTCTTAGGTATTTAGTTATCCTCCACCCATTGCTGTTATAGCCTTCTGGGTCCCTGTTTGATCAACTGGGTTCGTGGGTTTACTGACATTCAAGTGGTCTTTCTGGTTCTTGTGAGTACTGTTTCTAAGTTCCTTATTCAGTATCATCCAGAGTGTCAGCACACAGATCCTGTCCTTGCTTGCCCTCTACGTTGGCTTAGCGCTGTCAGTATCTGTAATAGCATAGTGGGTAAGGAGTTTGCCGACTTTCCTTTCAGTCATAAGGAGGTTCTAAGTGCTTACCCCACATCCCTTTTCATATATTGGTAATTTTGTTTCACTCTATCTGCACTCCTGGGTTTTAGTATATATGAATCGTGGTTCTTGTGTGCACGTTGTTTGATTCAAGGTTATTCACTGTGCGATTTTGTGCACATTTCCCTTGCCATATTCGCTGCCTGTGTACTCATCTGATTAATCCTGACACACTGTCTATTTCTGATACTGTGCTCCTTTTGGCTAGAGCCCATCCTACCTCTGCCCCTTTGGACCCTGTTCCTTCTTCTCTCATTCCTAAGGTTTATGCTTCTTTATTGTCTTATCTCACATCTCTTTAAGATTTCTCTCCTCTATCTTTCCATCATCTTTTAAACATGTCACCATTATTCCTAACCTTAAAAATCCTTCTCTTGATCCTTCTCTTCCCTCTAACTTACTTTAGGCCTATATCTCTTCTGCCTTATCTTTCAAAGCTCCTGGAGCTTCTTGGTTATTCTCAAGTCTCCCCCTTCATTTCTTCTACTTCCATTCTTCCTCATTTACAATCTGGTTTTCGTTCTCACCCTTCTACTGAAACTGCTCTTAAATTTCATCTTCTTCAGTATTCTTTTGGTTATCCTATCGCCACATTTCATATTGATTGTACTGTATTTTGATGATTTGTACAGCGCTTTGGTGTAAAGTACTTAATAAGTACAAGTTAAATACAAATACAAAATACAAATCAATCAATAAATAAATAAATAGTGAGACTATGTTGCTGTGCACTTGTGCTTTTGTATGGATGGGTATGAGAGTGTATGGGTAAGTGTATTCATGTATGGATTGCCTGTGTGGATGATTGCATAGGTCTATGTGAATGGATGGATAGATTAATGGATGCAAGAGATTTTTTTGAATGAGTATTAGGTGGATGACTGTTAGTAGGTGTATGCATGTGTTTTTATGGAGTGGGTTAATACGTGGATGCATGTTTGAGTTTGTGTGTGCAGTTGTCAGGATGGGGTATGTAGGAGCATGAGCTCCACATTTCAACATTTAGACTCTGCATTTCAACATATGACTCCACATTTCACATTAATTTTAGCAAGGGTTCGACTTTCAGCTAGGGCCAAGGGCGTGAGACTCATTGCTGGACTCAAGTGTGTGAGTCTCAGGCAGAATTAAATAGATGCCAATGCACAGAGAACATGCTAGAAATTTATCACTTTGCTTCATGATGCTATTTTAATGAACTGAACTGCTCTAAATATAATACTAAACTAAATCTAGCATACTAATTAACCCAACCCCTTTTAACATGTAACAGATTTCCATAATAACATTTAGTGCAAATTACCTCATGGAATAAGCTGGGTGCAGACTGATGAAAATGCATAGTTCTCTGAAAATGGGAAAGAAAAATGAACTTTAAACGTGGAGGCTGAATCTGCACTGTGTGGTAAGCTGACAAATTTGAACATCCGTTCCTAAAGACATGGTTTTGTCTTGGAGCTGGAAGCACACAAGAAATGTTTCATTTATCTCTTCAGCAATACAGTTAGCACAATGAGGAAAACATACAGAGTAAATTGCCTGATGTTTGGTAGATCTGGTCATGGGAAGGTGTTTTTCAGGATTGACCAGGGGGTTCAGAAAAAAGGGTTTTGAGGCAGAGTAGTGAGGCTTTCCTCTCTGGCACTGACTGACAAAGGGCAGAGGGCTGGTGCTTCTGGGCTAAAGCTGAAGCTGTTTCTCTCCTGGGTTGGCATCTTTAGAAGGGCTGCAAAATCTCCAGCGACCTTAGCTGTGCATGACCCTGGAACACTGCCAAGCTGAGTAGGAGAATATTGCCAGCTTTATCTCAGTAATTATGAGTTAATTGAGGGGCAAGTAGAGGGAAGTGTGAGCATAGATTAAATAGTTCAGTTCGTTTTAGGTGCTGCATTAGAGATTCAAATTTGAATGTACATGTCATTCTGTGCTCATTCCTCTCAAACTCTTTCTGTTTTTTTTCAAAGGGTATTTTTCTTGCCAGGTTTTACAAAGCAAGGTTGATTTAGCAGAACTTGGCACAGATAGAGCGTTGAAAGCCACTGCACAAAAAACGTGGGTGTACATGTCATTCTGTGTAACTTGCGTAGTTCTATTTTATGATAAAGAACACGTTCAAAAAGTAAAACAAATTGGAGTAGCATTTTATTATGTGTCCGAGTTATTGTTAACACATAGACTGAGGTCCAAAAGGTGGTGATTCACATTTTTCCATATGTGGCAAAACACAAGGTAAATTACTTGCGGAAGCTGAGCCTGTCAGAGGTGTTATATGTGTGTGTGTGTGTGTGTGTGTGTGTGTGTGTATGCAGTGAATTGTTTTACTCAGAGAGTATTTGCATAATTCACATATTTTGAAATACTGCCAAAAGGGCATAATATGGTATTGTACATAACATACCGAAGGTGGGAACGAGCCATCTATTCAGAGTGTAATAAGTCTAGTATTTGTTTGTTGTTGGTGGCCCTGGTGATATAATCATTAGGTAGTATTCTGAAATTAGTCTCACCACTATAACAAATTTTACAACTATAACAAAACTACCACCATAGCAATAAGATATCACAAAGTAATAGATATAATCCCAAAATATATCTAAGAGATTGTGGGTGAAAGGTAGGGTAGAAACATTTGTGTGTGATTGTGTGGATCGATACATTAATGCGGATAGGTACATGGATTAATGCAAGTTTTGGGTGAATGTGGATGATGTATGTAAGGATGTTGGGTGTACGGATTTATTTCTGTGTGTTTGTATGTTTGTTGTCATGTGGATAGGTGAATGAGCGGATACATGGACAAACATGTATTTCTGTAGTCAGAGAATAGGTTATTGAATAATGCTTCTGTGTGTGGATGGATGGTTAATGTACACCATTGAGTTGGGTACAAACACGTCTGTTACAGTTCAAAGAGGCCCCAGTGGGGGTAAACGTATGTTCTATAAACACATATGTTATGCTGTCTATTTGAATTCTTGGATGCATGTGGACGCTGGACTGATGGTGTGTGGTTATGAAGTTGAGATGGCACTAAAGAGGACCAGCACAGAAGGAGTCCAGGGCAGTGACAGAGAATGGGGATTTGGAAGAGGCAACGGAGAGAAGGGGAACAGAGTTCAGAACTGCAAGGTGGGGCACAGGAGAAAGGGGGCATACTGGAAAGGTGAGAAAAACAAAATGGCATACAGGGAAGTGGTCATGTGTGGTGAATGTATTTTAAAATGTACAGGCGAAAGGTGCAAGAGGTAGTGGGCAAGGGGGATTTCTGCATGGGTATCAGAACACAGAAAGGTGAAGGTGGCAGAGTTAACAAAAAGGGCCTAGGAAAGAAAGGACACATGGGACAGGAAGTGGCAGAGATGGCAGGGGGAGTGCAAGAAAGGGCATAGAGGAAAAGGAAGCAGGGCTAGAGATATACGCGATAATTCAGACGGGTTAGCAGAGCAAAATGAAGAAGCAGATGAGGAGGGGGTCAATGGAGTCGGGAGAAAGATCACAGAGGAGGAGGGTTGCAGAATGAATGGAAGGCCCAAGTCAGTAATTGTACAAAGGAGGGGTAGAGTAAGGAGGGCCACAGGGTGAAGAAAATGAAGGAACAGAGAGGCGCAGGTGAAGAGCGATACCTGGGCAAGGAGCACTATACAACAGAACATTGTGGGTAGTGGCTGAGCTAGAATAGGTGCGAGAGGAGGAGGTATACAAGAGGGGGCAGGGCAGTGTATCACCTGCTTAGTGTCTACACTAGATAGGGGACGTGTCTCTGTGTTCTGGTCAGTTTGGGCTGCTTGCCTTGTCTAGTTATGGGATCTACTGTGCAGTCCTCCTTGCTGCAGTATGGATTGTGTTGGAAATCAGGAGTCCCTCCCTTCACTCTGCTACAATCCCTCTCCCAAAAGGACCATACGTGGCTTGTCTTGGAAATCAGAAGTCACTTCACTCTGCTATAACGCTCATCCTTCTCCCACAAGGGCGGTACCCTCCTTCGTATTGTTGACAGCCAGGGCACCCTGGGCAGGAAAGTAAAGAAAGAGGCCTGAACAGCCCCTCCAGTGCACCCTGCCTAACCCTTCACTCATCATAACTCACAGCAGCTTCTCTATCCTGGCTCCCACATGGAATCTCTTGCAGCATGACGTAAACAAAGGAAAAATCAGCTGGTAAAACAAGTACAAACAGAACTTGAGCAGAAGAAAAGGATCCTAATGTGGAGGTCATCTTGGAAAAGGCTGGACACCCTATAATCTGCAGTAGCACCATGGTTGGACTGGGAATACCATTGTTTAGGGCATCAATGAAAAAGCTGTGGCCCACAATTACAAATGGAAATTCAATCCTTTTGTGATAAACTGTTTGGAAAATACACAAGGTTTTTTTAAATATAAAATGTGATGCAAATTATGCACTTTAAAGAATATTTATTCAACAAATGTGGTCAAAACTACTAGCCGCATGGTGAAGTAACTCATCAAACTGGCCCACATTAGCCCAAAAAACTGGCCCACACTAGAATGTTCTGTTTTTTTTCAGGCATTGCCCCATAGGCCAGCCCGAGCCCGAGTAGCACTCATGAGTGTTTTAAATATGTGCAATTTACCTACTTTCCCATTTCCCCTGTTTGGTGTTAGTCTTTGTGGCAAGCGTTTAAAAAGACTCCCAGCAAATCATGATCATATTCAGCGTGGCTAACAACATACATCGCTGAGACAGCCCCTTTTCTATGTCTATTACCCCAAGGCAACCCAGATCCCCATGCAGCAACAACTGCTTTGAAGTTACAGAGAAGAGTAGTCATCATAGAAGGGGAAGTAAAGCATTATTCTCCAAGCGATTACCTTTTTGCTAGCACTGCTAGCATTAAAGGTGTTAAGAAAATCAAACATACAGGGAGCTGAGCCAGACTGGATTACTTTATTGTGGCAAAACATTTACGCTTTACCTCTACATCTGCTATTTTCTCTGCTCCCTGCAGCTTTTGTGCATGCTGCTCTGATTTTATTTGGGCCTTCTCTTCATGCAGGGGGCCTCGTTTCCACCGACACCCCAAATTAGCATTTTCTTTTACCCCTGTTATGAGGCAAGCCATGAATACAATTACTCAGGAAGGCTGGGCGGGGCCAAAGGTGTGATGATGGGTGAGCGAGACTGGTGAAAATAACTTGCACAATATGGCCAAAATGCAAGAACTAAAGCCCTCCACCCTCTTTTCCTTTGCCGCTGGGGAGCAGGTGAAGTGGATCTAGGTCACCTGGCCTAATCACCACCCACCTTCTTAGCCCTGCCTCTTCTTTCCTGCTCTTAGCTCTTAGCGAAGGTCAGTCAAACAAAAGGGCAATTCCTGTTTCACCTGTTCGGTCTTAGCAGGACCCAAACCCCTGCTAAGACAGCAGGTAAGCATGCACCAACATGTGTTTACACCCTCTATCCCCACAGGCCATCCTCACCCTCTCTGGTCCCCCCGTGTTGTTCCCTTGTGCCCCCCCTTCCCGCACACAGGAGTCTGTCCTGCTACATTCTGGTTTCACCATCACCGTCTTGTGGCCAATGCTGGATGTTACTTATATTGACTTCATTGATTCACGGTGCATTGCCCTTTCTCAACTCTCATGCTGGACTTCCTTTGCATCTTGTCCTCATGGTGGCCCTGAATCATGCTGTTCCCATCTTCATCTTGCATCCTGGCTTGCAACATTATGTGTTACTACTGACTTCTGCAGTTATATTCGCTCTCCCCTCTTGCTTCTCGACTCTTTTTCACTGCTTACTCTCTATTCTCTTCTCCCCTCTCCCTTTTCCTATCTCCTCCCCTCCTCCCCTTACTTTCTTCTACGCACTTACTCTATCAGAATTGTCCCTGGACCTAGTATGATAGCAACCTCATCTGTCGCTCCCCCATCCCCTTACTGCCCCCCCTCCCTCCAGCACTATCTGAAACATTGTCAGGCCTAGTACGATAGTCGCTTGTTTTTTTCCTCCTCTCCCTTTCTGCACCCCTCTCCCTCACCTTTTGTTTTTCTCCGGCTCTACCAGAAATGTGGTCAGGCCTAGTACGGTAGTCGCCTGTCTTTTTCCATTTCCTTCCCACTCTCCCCCTCCCTTCCTTATCTATGTATTAGCTCTTGCACTATCTGAAATGTTGCCAGTCAGAGTATGCTAGTTAATTTCACATCCTTACTGTTCATGGCCTGCAAGAATGTCATTGTATTTTCCCTTGTTCCCTCGCTTGCCTTGAAGCGCTTTGAAAAACATTGTGTATAGGTGCTATATAAATAAACTATCATATCATAACATATCAAACATCATTAATTCTACATGATGGAGCAACTAATTGATGCCAGCGTCCCCTTTGATACGTATCAGCAAGGGCTCTGGAGGAGAGTTAAATCTCTCCAGCCAAACTGCCAAATCAGCATAATTGTAAAAGTAGATTTACACCATTGTAGGTTGAACGAAGAAGAAAAGCAATCAAGATTTTCAAAGCAAAAACCAGGTAGCTGCACTGTTTTGCCCTAGTAATTGCCCCTTTACTCTCACTGTTGAGCTCAGTGTGAGCTGGGGGGTCTACTCAGTATTGGTTTTTTTTATGGTGGGAGTTCATTGAGTGTAAACCTATCTTCAGTAAGCAACAGAGCTCCATACACCAGTAGAGGTTATAGGCATACATTTAATGGCTATAGGAGGGCTCGGTCCTTATGATGTAGCCTTTTCGTCCAGTAAACCATTTAAGATTGAAATGAATAGTTAACATTCACAGTTAGAGGGGTAAAGGTACAGTGCTAGAAGTAGGTGTGGGGGTGGAAGAAGGGGTGGGCTGCAGAGAGAGATTGAAAGAAATTAAGACCCCCAATTAGGGAATTTGCATCACCTGCACACTTTCCAGTGGTCAGATAGCCAAACAATCAATCTCTGATTTAGGATATCCCGATTGAGCTTATTATATGAATTCACACATTCATAAAAATTACATTTGGGGAAACAAAGTTTCAGCAATATATACTCAATAATCGCAATATATTCAAAATCATAAGCATTTATTGATGTTGCCCAACACATTTCGAGTTAAACTCTTCATCAGAGGTCTCTGTGATTCAAATTCCGATGGATAATCAAAAAAGAAAGGAAGAACTTGATGTAGATACTAATTCCTACAGCAGGTGCGATCACAATTAACAATAATACTTATAGTGTCTATTAACGTTTCATGCTACAAGAATCTTTACTTTCTATATCTCATCTCCAAGCTAAAACATAATATGAGCATATTCAAATGTGTCATTTCTGTAATCCCAACCAGGTGTGCATCATGAGGTATTGCCAATTACTATCTACATTGTAAGTTATACCTGTTGTAACATTTAAATTCACTGAACTACTCCAAAGTGTGGAGGTGCCTCACCTTGTCGGTTCTAAGTGAATGAAGGAGTTCTGCTACCGATGTGAGGTCATTTTATCTGAGTGGTCTACATCATTCGTCTTCTATCAAAGAAGGACGGAATAATTGTTGACATACTATTGAATTCATGTTTGCTACTAATGTAGGCTCAGTCATCAATAGGGGTAGACTTTTCTCACAGTATCTAGCTTGTGGGGTACAGGCAGAGGACGACTCCTTAATAACCGAGTCTTTGGAAATTGGGTAATAGAACAACTTGGAATCTGGCCATTGGAAAGTGCGCAGTGGACGTACACTAATTGGTAACATTATTTATTTCATTATTACTAACAGCCCTATTCTCTCTCGCCTGCAGCTTAAGTTAGAATATTACACTATATTAAGTCTTAGAAAACTGGTCAGACATATGTCTAAGTAAAATCAAGGAGTGCATTGTATGATCTCTTTCTGCAGAGAGAGGTTGACAGAAACGACACTGCACTCGGTGAGTGGGGGCCTGTGTATCTTAAGTGGTGCAGACTCAGTAAGTCTCCAGCTCCACCTTTAAAGGATCCCAAAATAACACAGAATGCACAGTAGTACTCCCTGTGCAACAATATGAACTTTTGTGGGCCCAGAATGTCAGAGCAGAGTGAGATCTCTGATACTGGGTCAGTGCAAATATATTGCTGCTGTGCTCAACGTGCAATTTTCCCACCATCTGCTGTTGGGATCACATTTGCTGCTTGAGTGTGCAGCAAGCGGCCCCTTGCATTGTCTTGCCCTGCTCTGACGAAGTTGCCTGTGATATAGCGCTAACATAAAGTAGCACAGCTGACCCTGCAGCACATGTGATGAAGCAGGAAAGACCTTGATAACCCCGACCCTCATGTCAAGCCATGTTGAGGCAGGCCCCATATGTTGTCACAAGTTAAACAACTGTTACCTCTAATCCCATTAAGGACAGGCCAATACGTACCAACACACTTAGTTACGTTTCCAACTAAATCTTTAAACTAGACAAAAAACATGAATCAGAACTTTATGAAGTAAAATATAGTTTGTTGGGTTACAGACTATTAATCAGTTGGACGCGTTTTTATTTCACAGTCACGGTAAAATTGATTAGACATTAGGCACAAAAGACTAATAAATAAAGAACCCGATGTAAAATCTATATTTTTTAAACTCAAAATCCTAGCGTGACTCAGGAAATCAATTTCATGTCTCATTGGGACAGCTGGGCGCTGATGTCTGGTATATTAATTTAAAAAAGGGGACACTTGCTGAACGGATAATGGAAGCACACCCCTGTCACTTATTCACTTATTTTGGGAATGTTACAATCAAGAAAGGTAGATAAAGAACAGGTTACCTAAAATAATATCAGATATTAAAAAACAACAATGATATCTCACAGGATACCGCCCCCCCTCCCTTGCGAGTATTGTTAGTGTTGCTGTGACATTGATAAGGTGATTTGCATTGTCATTGATAATTGCGGTTGAGGTTATTTTATTCCTTATAATACTTGGCCAGCCCATTCACACCTGAATTATCTCTGCCTTTCTACCTCTGATGCAACTTCCACTAGTGGATATGTAGAATACATGCAGAGTATATATTGGAGTAACACACATAGCAATATTCAGGTTGTGAAGAATTATAAAAAAACTTTTTTTATTTGCAATCAATTGAAAACAATGTTATTTAGCAAACACAAACTTCAACTTCAGCTCCTTTACCTTCATTGAATTAGAAATTAAGTTTCCCCACGGTTTCGTCGCATCCTGCTTCCTTCAATCAACGTTCTCCACCATACGTCTGGATCAGGTGTTCGGAAATCAGATGAAAAAGGACCAAA